>NC_087442.1:82721956-83921956 GCF_036321535.1 Camelus dromedarius | reverse complement strand
TGTTTGGAACTTTTCAGAGTATGTCTTGTGCTGCTTTTGTGAAATTTATTCCCAAGTACTTTATTCTTTTAGTTGCCATTATAAATAGAAGTGCTTTTCAGTTGATTCATTGCTAGTGTATGGAATACTTATATTGTACATTCATCTCGTAGCCTGCAAGACTGCCACACTTCTTTGTTTGCTTCAATCATTTTGTGGATTCCTTAAGATTTTCCATATACAAAATCATGTCATCTGCAAAGAAATAGTTCCACTCTTTTCCTTTCCTAACTGGATGCTTTTTATTTCCTTTTGTTGCCTAATGGCCCTTACTAGAAGCTCCAGTATAGTGCTGAATAAAGGTGGCAAGAGTAGACATCTTTACCCTCCCTCAACAGAGGACTGGCTGCTGGCTGGGCGTCCATAAAGTGCTCGGTGGTTCTTACAAAAAAAAAAAAAAAAAGAGAGAGAGAGAGACATCTTTGTCTTGTTCCTGATCTTGAGAGTGAGTATTCAGTCTTTTACCATTAAATATATTAGCTGTGGGTTTTTCAGATGACCTGTATCAGGTTAAAGAAGTTCCCTTCTAATCCTAGCTGTTGACTGTTTTGATGAGTGTTGTTTTGTCAAATGCTTTTTCTGCCTCCATTGAGATGATCAAGTGGTTTTTGTCCTTATTCTAGTAAGATGGCACCTTGCATTGAATTATAAAGAATATTGGCCTGTGGGTGTTGTTGTTAATCTTTGTCTCATTTTGACATCAGAGTAATACTGGCATTATATAATGGGGAAGTGTTCCCTATTTTTTTCAAGAGTTTGTGATGGATTGGTATTAATTCTTTTTTAAACATTTGCTAGAAGTCAACAGTGAAGGCTGGGATCTTCTTTGTAGGAAGACTTTTAATCACTAATTCAATTTCTTTACTTGTCATAGGTCTATCCAGACTTTCTACTTTTTTTAGTCAGTTTCAGTAATTTATATCTTTCTAGCAATTTGCCCATTTCATCTAAGTTATTTAATTTGCTGGCAGTTGGTCAAAAGTATTCCCTGAGTGGGAAGGGTATAGCTTGGTGGTAGAGTGCATGCCTAGCATGCCCAAGGTCCTGGGTTCAATCCTCAGTACTTCCATTAAATCAATCAATCAATCAATCAAACCTAATTACCTCCCCCGCCTCCCACCAAAAAAGCAAAACGAAAGTATTCCCTGAAAGTCCTTTTTATTTCTATAATGTCAGTAGTGACTTCCCCTCTTTAACTTCTTAGTAATTTTATTTTTTTTCTTGTTCAGTCTAGCTAAAGATTTGTCCATTTTGTTGACCTTTAGTTGACCAACTTTTGGTTTCATTTTTTTTTATTGTTTCATTTATTTTTCTCTCTAATCTTTATTATTTTCTTCCTTCTGCTTTTTGTTTGCTCTTTTTTGTCTTACTGTTTAGGTAAGAAATGCATGTACATTATACAAATTCAAGATGACCCACAGTTTTTGTAAGGAAGCTATTTTCCTGTAAAAACATTTGTTGCCCCTTTGCTTTACTTTGGATTTGCTTCAGCGTAATCCAGTTAGGGGAGGGGCAGATGTAAATGTGAATATAAAATAAAAATGGCCATGAGTTGATGATCATTACAGTTGTGTGAAGGGTACATCTGATTCATTGTACTATTTTCTTTATTTTGTGTATGTTTAAGAATTTCCATAATACAAAGTTAGAAACATATTTTCATGGGCTTATCAGTCAAGGTCATCCAGGTTACAGAAAACACACCAGCTATTTGAACAGAGAGAACTAACAAAGTATTATTAACTGGAAATAAAGTTGTTAACTGCTGAAGGGTAAAAAGAGATCTCTAAGATGTACAGAGGTCAACAAATACCTGGAAGAAACAAAAGGAAAACCTTAGCAACCTAGAAGGACCCTGTGGAGCTAGAAAGAACTCAGAACTCTGAGGAAGAAGCTGGCTGGTGCTGGTGAAGGGGGAGGGAGCACGGGGGCTGGTTTTGCACGTTTTAGAAAAGCTAATTGAGCTGTTCCTACCAAAGGAACTGCTGCTGCTGCCAGAGTAAAGGAGTACTGCCTGGGTGGTGATGCTCAGAGGAACAGAAGGCAGACAGAAAGGAGTAAGTCCCTTACCCCTCCTCCAGTCTTGCAATTCCCACTAGTGCTCCCTTACTGGCAAAGCCTATCAGGGAAGCAGAAGGCCAAGCAAACATGTTTGCAGACTCCCAGGCTCAGCAGCACAAAGCTGAATGCAGGTGCCTGACTGACCTCGTTAGAACCAGGCAGGTTCTGGCTCATGGAAATAGCTGCCTGGCCACATGGATTTGGCCTAAACCTCCAGGGATGTTTGGAAAAGAAAAGGGAAAAAAAAAAAAAAAAAAAAGGAGGAGGAGGAGGAGAAGAATTTGACTGTCCTTTACTAGAGTGACCAAAAGAAAATTTCTATCTCTTAAAGACTTTATAATATTTTGGAGAGTACTGCAGTGTTAAAAGGGAATTTAACACTGAACACAGGGATTAAAAACTCCTTGAATCTATGTAATCATTAAGGCTGTCCTCTCTAAAGGCTAAAATATAAAATACTTTTACTATCCAGACAACACTGATTGCTTATGCAGAGGTAAAATGAGTAACTGTGGCAGGGGTGGGAAGACCTTTTCACTGAAATTTTATACATGTGTATATATTGCTCAATCAAAAATTGGCTAAGTTTTACAGAGAAAAGCCATTGGCAGGGGGAGGGTAGAGTGGGTACTTAGAATGCATGAGGTCCTGGGTTCAATCCCCAGTACCTCTACAAAAAAAATATAAATAAGTAAACCCCTGGCAAAAAAAAAAGTTTACTACGATTCCACAGTAACACTCTTGGCAACATTACTATGAGAAAATGAAGGCTGCCTGCTGAAAAGGGGTTTAATTTTGGGTTATGCAGCTCCTTTTGGCCAAGTATAATTCCTGGGAAAAGATTACTGAGCAATGATCAGTCAACACTCTCGGAAGCCAAGGGAGTAAGTGCCTCAGTTTCGAAATGGGCTTTGGAATTACGCACAACTTATACTCTACCAGTGGTTCTCAAATTTTAGTGTGCACCAGAACCCCTGAAGGGCTTCATGCACCCCATCTCTAGTTTCTGAATCAGTAGGTGTGGGTTGGGGGTCAGATTCTGCATTTCTAACCAGTTCCAGGTGGTGCTGGTGCTGCTGTCTAAGGACCACACTTTGAGAACCATTACACTGTTATCTTACTGGGTTAAATCCAGCAAGGCTTAATAATTTGCTAATTCTGGTAGTTTATCATTTATAGATGTTAATACCTAAAAGACCTGGGTTAGACATGCTCCTTATGCTCATACTGCCTTCTTGGCAACCCTAATTCACTGGAAACTAGACTTTATTCACTAACACACTTGCTTTATAAAATTAATAGGCAGTTTTTCTGTTTACAGATGCCAGAAAATTTCCATCCATTTTTCCTTCAGTCTGTGGCCCTCAATATGTTTCTTTCATCTCTAAAGAGGATACACAAATCAGTAAAGGGATTACTGTCATTTGTGATGAGAACTAGTTTCTTTCAACCTGACTCCATTTGCATCAGAATCTGAATCAATGACATGAAGGCTGATGGGTAGAGAGTAGTGAGAAAATAAACTTCCTGTTAAGGAAAGAAGTTAACACTTATTGGATACTGATTACATGCTAGGTACAGTGCTAAGTACTTTCTCATACATCACTGAATTAATGATGTATGAGAATGAATTGAATTAATGAGGTATGAATTAATGATGTGTGAGAACTAATGAATTAATGATGTATGAGAAAGTACTCAAAACCTGTAAAACAGGCATTGCTATTTTCAGTTTTACAAATGACAAAACAGATTATTTTTTTTAAATGGAGATACTGGGGACTGAACCCAGGACCTCCTATATGCTAAGCACGCACTCTGCCACTGAGCTATACCCTCCCCCACAACAGATAATATTAAATCCCTCACTATTACCTCCCCCTGCATTAAAAAAAAAATCCCTCACTGAGATCATACAACTAGTAAGTGAAGGAGTCTAGATTCAAACTCAAGTCTTTCTACAGACCACACTGCCTATCTAAGTGGCTTAAAAATTAGTATTCTTTCTTTTCATTCGCCAAGTGACATTTACAGGATACTAGGTACTGCATCAAGAAAAGAGTGACACCCTAAAAAGAAAGTTCTGTGCACCAAAGGAGACCAACACAATTCAGCATGATAAAGACTGATGACAGCAGAATACACTGGGTGCTAAAGAGCACTTAATCCAAATCAGGGATGTCAAGGAAGACACGCTGAAGAAAGTGATATCTGTGTTGATCCTAAAAGGATGATTAAAAGTTAGCCAGAGAGAAGCGGAGATGAAGGACTGTTTCAAGCAAAGGCAAAAGCAGGCAACGTGGAGTTTCAGTGTGGTAGGGAGAAGCAACAAAACACGAAATAAGCAGGGGCCAGGAAAATGTAGGGCTTTCTACACCATGATAAGGATTTGGATTTTGTTCTAGTCAATGAGGTTAAAGGAAAATATAATAAGATTTGTATTTTAGAAGGAGCAGAGGGTGGACTGAAGAAAGAGGATAGGAAATTAGTTAACAGATTTTTGCATTAATCCAGGAGAAAAATGACAGAGGCTAAAGTGAATCAGTGGCAATGCACATGGAAAAAAAAAAAAAAAAGCCAGATTTGCTATTCAGGAAACAGAAGGATCTAGTCAGAACTGCAGCAGCCACACTAGCCTGCTCTAAGTCCCTTCTTACAAATCCTTCTCACTTCAAGAGCCTTTATATTTGCTTTCTTCGTGCAATTGCACTCTGCTAAATTACACCCTATCTAAATTACATTCCCTCTGCTTCTCTCTCAAAGCACCCTTTTCTTTTCCTTCTATGTACATTTACTTCTTTACTATCTGATCCCTGCTGTAAAGGGCAGTGACGACAGGGACAGGTCTACTTTGCCAACCTCTGAAACCCCAGTACCTAGCACGGTGCTTCCAAACAGTAGGTACTAGGTGATTTGTGGAAGGTGAACTCACAGGTGGCTGCTCTGGCAGACTTGTAATGCCATTCACTAAGGGCAGAAACACAAAAGGAGGGGCAGCGATAAGCAATAGACATTGTTAATGACTATCGCTTACTGAATTAACTCCTAACTCTTCTACCTAGCTTTCAGCTTTTCCGTTTATCTGGGCACACTGCTCCAAGCCTGCAATTTCACTGGCCCCTCCTTCCTCACGCTCGTCTACACTTTCACTTGTATTTTTCCAAACTTAAATAGAAGTTCATCCGCTTCCTTTCCTCCAATTACTCAAGTTACATTTCCTCAAAGACTCGGAGTCCCCCATGTTGCTTCCTCCGTGTCAGAAGTAAGAGAATTCACACTTTGGGACAGGATCTGCCCACCTGGTGATACTTCTGAAATGCCAGCCTGGGAAAATCCCGCCAGAACGAAATCTCCGCGGGGACGGTTGGCTCCCCGCACCCGAAATGCTGCCCGGAGCGGCCAAAGCATGAAACTGTGAAAAGAAGCAAAGGTTTCATTAAACCTGCAACGAGTGAGAACTAGCCCCGAGCTCGGGCCCGGGCCCCGGCGACAACCGGGCCTGCACGCCCCCTGCGGCCGGCCGGTGGAGCGGCCGTGGGCAGAACCCCCCTCCTCCTCCCCTTCGCGCCCGTCCCTCAACTTGGCAGCGGGCGCCGGGACGCTGACCCCATTTCCGAGATTCTCTCCCTTTTCGCTGGGCGTCCCCACGGCTAACCTAACGCCAGCGGAAGACGCCGAAGGGAAGGGCCGCCAGGCCTGGGAACAGTGCCCGCCGCAGAGCGAGTCCCGGCTAGCACGGAGAAATCCTCGGAATCTGTGAAAAGCCACCAGCAGAAGCGACAGCGATAGCTGTTTCCTTCCCAAACCACCTGAGAGCGGTCGCGGAGAAAGGGCGGGAAACCCAGCACAGCCTCCAATCTTTCCATCCATTGGCTAAACTCGCTATCGTTCCTCGCGGCCCGCCTCCTTTGCTCGCGGGCGATGTTCTTATTGGCCGACTTCCGCCAGCTGTCCGCTATCCTTGGTCAGTCCCTCGGTTCATCAGGCTCGAGCCTTGGCGATAGGCGAAGAGCGGCGCTTGGCCCCGCCCCGGGTCGCGCACAGGCGCGCCTGTGTTGGGGCCGGAGGCCCCGCCTCCGAGTGCCGTGTGCAAAAACAAACAGCCGTTAGAGAGGAGGTGCCGGGGGGGCGGGGTCGGGCTAGAAGGAGGCGCACGATTGGGCGGCTGCAGGGGTTCAAATGAGCAAAGCGAGCGGGCATTGGCCGAGGCGGCGTGAGGCGGGCCTCGGTTATTGTCCCGACTCCGGAGGCAGCGGCGGCAGTGGTGGCAGCGGTCGGTGCTGCGAGAGCGGCAGCGGCGGCGGCGGCGGCTCGGCGGGACCGAGGGCGGGAGCGGCCGAGACCATGGTGAGAGCTGCGGGGCGGCCGGGCGGCGGTGGCCGGGCGGGGCCGCTACCTGTTGAGGCGGCCGGGGTCAGGCGGCGATGGACGTCAGGCGGGCGGGCGTCAGGCGGCGACGACGACGACGACGGCGGGGCGGGCGTCAGGCGGCGGGGCTGCCGGCGGTCCCGGCTTCGCCAGCTGGGGCGCTGGCGCGAATCGAGATGAGAGGGCCGAGGAGGGGGCGGCCCTGAGCCGCGCAACCCTCGCGGCAGCGCAGCACCTCCGCAGCTCCTGCGACCGACTCTGAGTCCTGAACTGTGCGTGGTTCTGTGCTGAGATGCAGAGCTCCGTAGGAAAAGTGCGGCTTTGGGGGAACGGGAGTGCAGAGAACTTGGCCCATTGTGAAGTTGAGAGAAGGCGCTGAAGGCTGGCCGTGCCCCGCGCGGGAGTGAGGTAGCGACGAGCGGTGTCCGCCCGAGCGCCCTCCGGAGACAGCCGTGCCGGGTGCCGAACCACAAACAGAAATTGTGGTTATTGTGACGTTCGCAAGTCTTAGAACTGAGATCGACCTTCTGGGAGGTTGCACCCGGTCTCTGTAACTTGCAGTGTGAAGTTAACTTGGGGTGGCTTAACCGAAGCACTAACACAAGCGGACTCAGGCACAGATTACATCTACCCTGTAACTGTTTTGCTCGAGATGTCACTCATTTAATCTCTAGCGACACGCCATATACTGGCTGTCCCTGTACCAGTAGCTAAAAATACAGACAATTTGGCATAAGCTAAAAATACTGGAGGCATTGAGTTGTCATTCTTGTTTTGAAAAATTTGAACTTAAGGGGAATTGAGTTTGTGTCTGTTAAATTGGTATGAAAGTATCTTGGTATCCAGTTTTCAATTTTTTCTCAATGAAATGTACTCTGGCTGGCTCCACAGGCATGTTTTCTACCAAGATGCTTAATGCTAATTCAGTTCTTAGAATAAAGGTTTATAGAGCTTGTATTTTGTTTCTCAGTTATCAAACGTATTAAAATGGACAAAGTTGGAAGGGTGTATACAGAGTTTGAGGCGCTTATGAAAAGAAAGTAATTATTCACTTACTGTACAGTTTTATATTTATACAACTTTGATACTGTAACAGTTTGTTTCTGTTAAGTATAATAAATTTATCTGAAGTCTCCAAGCCTTGCAAATAGTCATTAAACTTACTGGGTTTTTAAAAACTGATTTCATGTCTACTTTCTTAAAAAGCAAATAGGTTAAAGCCGCAAATATGATGGATTTGAAACAGCAAGGATAAAATTGACAGTAAATTGGGAAGCCTGAGGAGTTTTGCAGTTGGTAGCCTTTAATTGGTAACTACTACTTATTTTGTAATTCAATCAAATAGCGATTATAATTTTATACTCATGCACCAGTTGAGAGGTTTTTAAATGTTTTACATTAGGGCAAATAGAGCTGAAAAGATTTATTTGAAGAATAAATGAGAATATATTGTGACTTGAACTGACCTCAAATCAAGAACTTAGGGGATATCTTTTTCTTGTATAGCAGTATGGTCAGAAATTATTAAAATATATGAGGAGGCATTCTGGTAGAAATCTAGAGATTCTCAATTCTCTCTGTTAAACTAAAATTAATCTCTCGTTAAATTATTAAATGTAAGAAAGAGGTATTAATTAGTTATAGCTTTTTTTTTCCTTCTAATACCTGCCAAGGCCTTTTTTTCCCCCATGTGGTTTTGGGAAATAAACATTAAATCAGCTGAGACATACAGTTGGTGGGGGAGGTTGCTATACATCGTTGATTTTTTTTAGCTTAAAAAGTATCTTAAGGAAAGCAGAACAAGGAGGCTATGGCATTTCAAAGCTTACCCTCTATTTCAAAAATACAGACCCTCAAACAGCTAGCCAATCCTGTAAACTGATTTCTTAAATATTCTTTAACAGAGAAGAAATAATAGACTTAAATAGTAAAATCAAACAGTCCAAAAGAGAATATTGGTTTCCCTTTAAAGTCAGATATTTAGTATTCCCTCCCTAGAGGCAAATAACTTTTCTAACCTATCGTGTGACCTTCTAGAAATGTATGTGTACACATACTCTACAATACCTCATTTTTACATAAGCAAAATCTCACAGCTATGTACTGTGAGTTGCTCTCTATCAACACATATCTGTAAGTCATTTGTTGAAATGGCTGCGTAATATTCCATTGCATTTCTGTACTATGTTCCAACTGTGACCATTCAGGTTATTTTAGAAATATTTCATTTAAATCAGTAGAGTAGTATTTGTTTAACCCCTTTAGAATAAGTTTGACCTTTTTTTGGCGGGGGATAAAATACACAACAATTTACCATTTTTACCATTTTGTCATTTTTAAGAGTACAATTCGGTGGCGTTAAGTACATTAACATTGTTATGAAACCATCACTGCCAGTCATTTCCAGAACTTTTTCATCTTCCCAGACTGAAACTCTGTACCCATTAAACGGTAATTCTGCATTCCACCCTCTTCCCCAGCCTCTGGTAACCACCATTCTGCTTTCTGTTCTTATGATTTTGACGAGGTACCTCATGTAAGTGGGATCATACATTATTTGTCCTTTTGTGACAGACTTACTTCACTTAGCATAATGTCTTCAAGGTTTATCCATGTTGTAGTCTGTATTGGAATTTCTTTTTTTAGCTGAATACTATTCCAGTATATATATATACCACAATTTTGTTTATTTATTCATCTGTCATGTCGGTGGATATTTAGATTGTTTCTTCCTTTTAGCTATTATTTATAATGCTGCTATGAATATGAATGTACAGAATTTCTTTTTGAGTCCCTGTTCTTGTTCCTTGGGTATGTATCTAGAAGTGGAATTGCCAGATCATGTGGTAATTCTGTGTTTAATTTTTTGAGGTTTTTTTAAAATTTTTTTAAAGAAGGGTTTTTTTTCTCCCAGAAGAGCTAAGTTTTGAATATTTCTACAGAATGATAGAGGTTGACATTTTAAAAAATCATTTTATTATAAAGTATTTCTGACGTAAAAGTTACAGTGACTTGAAGATTCTTCAGTCTGAAATTTGAAAAATTGGCTAAGTATTCAAGGTTTGATGTCGTTTTTATATAAAGTAATAAATGGTGCTCTAACACATGTGTACTTAAAATTGAGGAAGGTGATCACCTAGATTTTTTAACTACCTAAAGTAAAACTAGAATGAATTTTGTTTCCTAAATATTTTTGAAATAGCATTTTCAATTCTTCATCTGGAACTTTTTTTCATCTAGGCTGGAGGCAAAGCTGGAAAGGACAGTGGGAAGGCCAAGGCTAAGGCAGTGTCTCGCTCACAGAGAGCTGGGCTACAGGTAAAACATATCCGTGCTGTGGTAATTCATTATTATTTTCTTTACTGTTGTAATTCATGACTCACAGATGTTTCTTTAAGTACAAAAATATAGTAGTACTACTGGCCTTTAATAATGAGATTAATTGGTCAAAATATAAATCAATATAGCAACTACCTTTTAGTTTGTATTCTCTTCTAAGTGAGGACAAGTTATGAAAATATCTTAAATGAATTTGGTAATTTTGCTCTTAAAATCTGCTATTTCTAGATTATACTTATGTTCATGGTTCTTTTATCAATTATATTGAAGTGAGTATGCTGTGATTTTTAGTTTGAAAAAGGTGTTTGTAGTGTTACATTAACTTTCAGGATGAGATAGAATCTTGGGTAGAACAGTGAAGTGTCCACTAGTCCTCTGAATATTTTCACGGTACCTTCAGTTATAGACTGAGTGATACACTCAAAACACTAAATAGTTTCAAACTTAATATATTGGAATTGTTGAATTGTTGCGACTTCAAGAATTATTCTCTACATATGAGAGATACTTTTTAAACAGGAAAGTTTTAAGGCCAGACTATAAGGTTTGAATTTTTATCCTCTTGGCAGTGATGAGCCGTTGAAAATTTTTGAGCAAGAAGATGACATGATCCAAGTGGTACTCAAGGTGGGGGTGGTGAGAACATACACTTGATGGGTACATTCTGTATTTTAGAGCACCGTGCAGATCTCAATTAGAATTTATTTGAAGTGGGAGATAGAAGACAGATACAGGCTCTTGCAGTGCTTTAGGGATAAGGTAATACATATTTGAACCAGAGTGGGATGGAAAGGAATAGAAGTCACCCAAAAAATGAGAAGAGTGGTATAGGGCTGAGAGGAAGGTCAAAGGGAAATTTCTCTAAGGCTTAGAACCTAAGGGGCTGAGGAGTTTGTAGTAGGGGCAGGTTATGAAATAATGAATTTAAATGGCGTCATTTTGAAGTTCCACCAAAACACCCATGTGAAAATGTCCAAAAGGTACAGATTGAAGTTCCGCTTCTCAAGGATTGTGATTGAAAGAATTACAAATTTAAGATCATTTAACTT
The DNA here is from genome assembly GCF_036321535.1 of Camelus dromedarius. Classification (NCBI taxonomy): domain Eukaryota; kingdom Metazoa; phylum Chordata; class Mammalia; order Artiodactyla; family Camelidae; genus Camelus; species Camelus dromedarius. The sequence continues at coordinate 83,911,100 of NC_087442.1, read as the reverse complement.
AAAACTGGTAGTTTGTACTGTGGCTGAGTTTCCGAAGTAGAGCATGAGAAAGGAACAAAAGGACTTTGGTGGACCCCTCACCGTATTTGACATGGTATTTCAGTCAAAGAAGGAAAAGAGGTCAGAGTTAGCATTAGAACTCCGTGTGATCGCTGCAACCCATGAAGAAATGGTTTTTGAGGTCCTCTGTGTCAGACAACATGCCAGTCACTGAGGATGGAAAAAGGAGTGAGGCATGGATCCTGGTCCTAGAGAGCATACAGTTAGGGAAGGAATGTAAACAAAACAGGTGTGCTTTTTCTCCTTAAGCATGCAACCTAGAATTGGCTATTTGATTTGGTAATTGAAATATTACTGCTGGCCTTTGAGAATTGTGTTTAACAGAAGGCAAGTTTGGATTGGGAGAAAATGGATGACAAGAAAATAGGGATTTCAGAGTTTGCTTTTAAATTTTGCCTTTGGAAAGGAGGTGTCTAGACTAAGTGGACGCAGTTGCTGTATATGTGCAGAGACATTTTCAGTGAGGTGTGCAGAAGGAAGTGGGCCAGTGAAAAGGAAGTAATTGGATCTATTGAAATGTTGAAGCAGTAACAGGGCTCCGTGAGAACGTTGTGGGTGGGAGTTTTCAAAGACACAGACAAGTGGGATTAGGATACTTTGGAAATGAGTAAGGACGTATTCTCAGAAAGTGGAAAGAAAGTCACAGTGACATTTTAGTCTTGGTTTTCTTAGCTATCAGGTCACCTCTTGAAACTGAGGAAAGAAGAGTGAAATTGGGGTCTAAAGAAGGTGGTAGAGGTTTAAAGTCACATGAGCCTACTATGTGAAGAAATTAACTGCATAGGAATATGGTTATTTTAACTTTTATTCTCTCCTCATGATGCGTAAAAGCAGGCACGAAGATTTGGGGCTGATTACTAGGATATAAAACACAGCCCTAAGAACTGTTAATTGCCAAATAGGTTTGACTTCTAATATGTGTGACCAAATTTTTTATTTCATAGTTTACTTATGTTATCCAGCCTTTGATTACATTCAGTAGTGTGATGTTAAGACTTCAATGCCTCCCATTTGGATGGTCTCTTCCAGTTTCCTGTGGGCCGCATCCACAGACATTTGAAGACTCGCACCACGAGCCACGGAAGGGTGGGTGCCACTGCTGCAGTGTACAGTGCTGCAATCCTGGAGTACCTCACGGCTGAGGTTAGTGGAGGAAGTGTTACATACGGGAGTCCTGGAGGTGTCCTAGACAGAAACAGCTGAAACCCATGGAATATAGGTTTGAAGCAAAAAAGACACGTGCATGTTGGTTTCTTTTAATAGCAGTTTTAGATGCATCATATCAGGCTGTTTACCTGGTACCAGTGTCAAATAGAACTTTCGTGTACTCGTTTTAAAAGTTAAGTAGGGGTCAACATCCATATTTTTAAGTGACTTGACAAAAATGAGTGTAAAATAATTTAAATACTGTACTACTAATTCAGCAAACTCTGAGGTATGTATATAACCAATAGGTGATACTTGTGAAGTTACAGCATAACTCTTAGTTAATGAAGATTTGAATTGAGGTAAAGTTTTGCCAGTGTGATGATACTTTTTTTTTTTAATCACAAATATATTATGATGATATGAAATTTGGTAAAAGACCTAGTCCATCCTTCTGGTTCTCTGCATGGTTGTATGCATAAAGTGCTGTATCTTTCTTAGTTTGACATTTCAGGAAGAGAAGTTAATTGGGCAAGAGTTCTTAATTCTTAAGTTATGGACCACCACTTCTCTATCACAGTCCCTCCTAAGGAAAACAAATGAGAAGGTGCAAAACTCCTTCAGCTACATTCAAAGCCAGGGAGTAATTTGAGTAGCAAGCAAGTCAAGTGATGGAGATAGCCAACCTAGGAGAAACAAGGAGAAGGTTGTTACTAAGGAAAGATAAGGTTGGAAGCTAGGTTGAAAGATTTGGGTTTAACCTGTATGTTAATTATCACTACTGTCATTTCATTAACCTTACCAAGTCATTTCTTATCCAGTTGGAGATTTAACATTGATAGTTGAAACTTCACTGTATTACAACCCAGGGATTTTACACTGGTATTATTTTTTGTGTTGCTACCAGTTGAGAAGCACTTTTCCCTTCTCCTTTATCACCAGTTTTTATTTGTTTAGCTGCAGACTTTTCAGAAATGTATGCATTTTGTTCACTCATGTGGAGGCATAGGCTTCTGACTCAGAATGTTCCAAGTCCCATCTAAACTCCCATTTTCTTTATTCTTAGGAACTTTGATTACAATTTTTTAGGTAAAGATTAAACAACAAACATGTATATAAGCAGTCAGTATGTGTTTTCCGGATATTTAACTTTGGGATTTTAGTCATTAATAGAGGTAAAGGAAATACTGAAATCTAAGGTCGGGGTAATGACTTTTCAGCATTGGCCTCATGCTAGCATCATTTGGGTTGCTTTCAAAAGATGCTACTAGTGCCAGGTCTCACCCCAGGCCAGTCAGAGTCCTAGGGGAGAATGGAGTAGGGTACTGGTGGTTTTTAAAGCATGCTGATTGCTTCGGATGTGCACCAAGGCTTCCTATCACTCTGTTTTAGTGAGGAGGCTCTGTGGAGTTATTTTTGTATTACTTCCATCAAAGGTTTTATAATGCCAGTACAGTCTATGGAAGCACCAGATTTAAAAAATTAAAACCCACAGTTTTATAGCCATGTAGAACTTTGAAATTCCTCAAGTTGAAAGTTTCCAATATAGAATACAGGACTTCTAGCTTATTGCCTATAGATTATACGGCCCATAATGTTTAAAACTCTGAATAGGAAATTACTTTAATTGTATTTTACAACTTTTCTACTAGTGCTGAGAAATAAATTCCAGATGTTAAGGGCTATGAAAAAAATAGACTACATGGGTATATTAAAATATGTTATTTTTCTAGATTTTCACATGTAGAATCTTGACTAAGGGACAGTATTATCGCTTGTCCCTATTTCTTTCTGTAGAAGTGGATTTTTGCTCAAGTTTCTTGTTCTCTTACAGAGAATGAATATAAAAGGGCCAAATGACGTAATGAGTTCTATAAAAGCATTATAGAAAATTGAAAAAAAATTCTTGTTTATATACATATCTCGTGTGTTTTATGTGTAGATACTATAGTAATTACAAGTCTAAACTGAATCCTTAAACCCTTCACGCTTTGTTTGACGTGTTACCTCATGGATGCTTTGTAGGTGCTGGAGCTGGCAGGTAATGCTTCCAAGGATCTCAAAGTTAAGCGGATCACTCCTCGCCACTTGCAGCTTGCCATCCGTGGTGATGAAGAGTTGGATTCTCTTATCAAGGCTACCATAGCTGGGGGTGGTGTGTATTATTTCCTCTTCAGCTTATATTGTTACTGGCCTTTATAACCAATACATACTTCAGATCAGTGATCCAGTGCATTTGTATAGCCAACTAGAAAACATAGAAACTTAAATTCCAAAAGTGTTGTCTGTTACAGTTCTAGACTTCTTTTCATTATGATCTGAATAACAATTTCTTCTCCTTGTAGCTGTATACAATACTACTTTTATTTTAGTAAGTTCTTTGTCTAAATTTCACGTATGAGACTTAAAACCTGGTGTTTAATATATTTCCCATATACTTTAAAATGTATTTGAAAAATTATTAAGAAACTAGTCGCTTAATACGATGCTGTAAGTCAGGGGTGAGGTAATTGAATGAGTCACGATCACTGAGGGTGAGATATATATTGGTGGTTCCTAATTCCTTTTTGATCACATTTGGAGAACCTCTTGAAAGCTGTGGTTGGTTACTCTCCTCAAAAAAAGCACATAAAGTCACACCATTTTACATACAGTTTTAGAGTTGGGTTCTCAGACCCCAAGACAGGACCCCTTTGTATAGATATTTTAACAGGAAGATTTCATTCTTTGTATAATTGCTGTTTTTGGTTGAGGCCCTGAAGTGGTAAAATATAGCCAGCCTAAATTTTTTTTTGTTTTACTTAATACTGTTTCTTTTCATTTGATTCTAGGTGTGATCCCTCACATCCACAAGTCTCTGATTGGAAAGAAGGGACAGCAGAAAACTGCTTAGAGAGTTGATTTAACCAACCCTCTTCCTCCCTGTCATTGTACTGTAACTGGGACAGAAGAAATAATGGGGATATGTGGAATTTTTAAAACAGTTAAATGGGAAAGCATAGACAATTACTGTAGACATGATAAGAGAAACATTTGTACGTTCTTAGACTCAAAGTTTGATAAAAGTACCTTTTCATGTGGCAACAGTTGTGTGTTGATTGGCTAGGTTTCTCCATGTGTTTTATACAAAAATGGAATTGATAAACCATTTTTTAAAAAAAATAATAATTTGTCTCAAAACTGTTCTATTTGTGTTGCACTGGAAATATTTTGCTCCTACTTGGAAATTTTTAAAATTTCTTATTGGCTATACAGAAAAATCTTAAGACGGAAATTGGGAATCTATACTTTTATCATGATTGATACCATATTATATTGAAACAAAAAAAAAGAAACTGAGATGCTATCTGTAGTATGCACCATTATTTTACATACCACTAGAGAAAGAAAAACTGCCCATTAAGTGATAATGCCATCAATTATGAGATGCATCCCAATTTCAGAGATGTTAGAATATGAAAACGTGCATTTAGAATAGGATAGTGGAATTAATCGAATTACTTACTGAGCACTTACTCTCTGGCAGGCCCTGTGCTAAGTGCTTTACTGATGAAGAAATTTTATTATCTCCACTTCAAAGATGTGGAACCTGAGGCTCACAGAAGTTAAATGACTTGCCAGAAAACATTTATCTAGTAGATAGGAAAGGGATACAGAACTAGGATACAAACCTAGATTTGGCTGACTTCAGAGCCCACAGTCTTTCCTAGAATTAAAGTTCAGTTTCAGAGTTTTCTGCTTTTGGTTTAAAACTCCAACTTTCAGTGATCTTTTATTGCTACAGTAACATTCAGTGATTTGTACAATATTTTTAAAATGATTTTTCTTTGTCAGTTTCTAAGTAACTGTTATAAGATTTAAGTTAATGTACCAATTAATGGCCCAACAGAAAATTATATTTTTCTGCCTGGAAGTCTTCATTAAAAATGGAAATTCTTTAATGTTTTATAATACAACAGTATCAAAACAAAACTCTCATTTTTAAAATCTTATTTTATTATGGAAATTTTCAAAAATACAGAAAAATAAAGAGATAGTCTAATGAATCCCTGTGTACTCATCCTCCAACTTCAGCAGTCATCCTGTGATCAGTTCTCTTCTACCTGTATCCCCACCTGAGCCCTCCTCCCGGTGAATTGGTTTGAATCCCATTCCAGGCATGATTTATCTTCATGTCTGCATACTTAAGTTTGTGTCTCTAAAGATGGGGTTCTTTTTAGACCATAACCACAATACCATTGCCTTAGACAGCCAGCTCATTTTAAACCAGATATCCAGTTAGCATTCAGACTTCCCTGGTTGTTTCATAATTTTACAGTTGGTTTGTTTGAATCAGGATCCAGACACTCTACATCTTACAGCTCTTAAGTTTCTTTTTAATCTATGAGTTTCTCTTCCTTTTTTTGTTTTTCTTGTAATTTAGCTTTTGAAGAAACTGGGTTGTGTGTCGTATAGGATTGTCTCTAAGTGTTTATTTTACTAAGTGCATCCTAATGGTGTTTAAAATATTTCCTTTGTCCCCTATATTTCTATAAGCTGACAGGTTTAGAGGGTTTTGTTGTTGTTGTTCCATTTTGCTTTTTCACAAAAATAATTCATAGGTGATACTGTGTACTTCTGTTGTTTCCCATCAGGGAGCACCTGATACCTGCCTCTGTCTCGCATCTTGTAATGTTAAGACTGGTGGTAGGTTTGGATGCTGCCAACCCACTCCGTCCATTATAAACTTTTCTGTCAGCTTTTACATTAAGAGTTTAAGCCACCATTGGGGAGAGGATATATATAGTTCAAGTGATAAAGTGCATGCTTAGCATGCACAGGGTCCTGGGTTCAATCCGCAGGATCTCTAAAAAAATTAATAAACCTAATTACCTCCCCCCTCAAAAAATAAATAAATTATATGTTAAAAAAAAAAAAACATTTTAGCCACCATTAATGGTCATTGCTCAAATCCGGGATTCCATTTGGTTGCCATCAGGTGATAGCCCATCATTCCTCTGCATCTGGAATTCTGTAAAGAACGTTTGCTCTTTGATTTACAAGGCAGGATACGAAAAAAGTTTCAAATTCTGATTTAATTACACTGGCACATCATTTTGAAGAAGTTTCTATATTGAGTGGTCCCACAGTTATCCACGTGTAAAGTTTCAGTAGTTTTCAGAAGCCAAAATAGCAATAGAAAAGAAAGCAAAATCATCTAACAGAGAATAGGGTCTGTTACCAATTCTAGAATTAGGTTAGAGTTTTCTAGATAATTGCTTCAAATATCTATTTCCTTTTGGTAGTGTATCTAGTTGTCTACCTACTGTATTCCCAGTCATGTATTTTTGTACTGTTGTCCCAGGCGTGAGCTCTGGGCTTCACCCCCACAGATGGTCCATCTTTGCTTCATCTGTACACCCCTTCCTCCCACTGGCTTGTTTTAAAGTGTGTCCCAGCCATCATGTTTCACCTATAATAATAGGTAACTTTAAAAGAAAGCCTTAAAAAGAGGGGTTTTTTATATTTAAAATAAAGACCCACTGGAACTACTTTAACACTTTCATTCCAAACCTGTGTTTTAAATAGCACAGCACAGATGTGTGCAGTAGCACTTGAGTGGAGAGGGTTTTTTAAGAACTTGAACTGGGTCTGGAAGAATGGGTTGCATTTGGGAGAAATCCAGTATAGAGAAGCAATATGAGTAATGTCTTGAGAATGAAGAGTGACATTTATATGGGGAGTTATGACAAATGGCCTGAGTATCTAACTTGAAGGGGGAATGAAAAATGTTATCTTATTGGCTTTGGTGCCTGTGGTTGAATTTATTGTGATTCTTTTTTATTATGGTATAATTGACATACGACATTAGTTTCAGTCGTACAACATAAGGATTGAGAACTTGTTTATATTGCAAAACAATCACAGTAAGTCTAACTAACATCCATCACCGTACATAGTTAACAGAATTTCTTTTCTTATATTGAGAACTTTTAAGATCTACCCTCTTAGCAATTTTCAAATATGCAGTACAGAATTAGTAGCTATTGTCACCATGCTGTACATTATATCCCATGACTTATTTTATAACTGGAAGTTCGTGCCTTTTGACTCCCTTCACCCACTTCCCACACCCCACCCCTAGCCTCTCATAACCATTGATCTATTCTCAGATATCTATGAGCTTGGTTTTTGGTTTTGTTTTAGGTTCCACATACGAGATACGGCATTTGTTTTTCTCTGTCTGATTTATGTCACTAAGCATAATGCCCTCAGGTTCCATCCATGTTGTTGGGAATGGCAAGATGTCTTTTTTTGTTTTCAGTTGCAGTATATTCTATTTACAGTGCTGTGTTGGTTTCTGGTGTACAGCATAGCGATTCATAAATATATATATGTATACATAAATATATTCTTTTTCATTATAGGTTACTACAAGCTATTGAATATAGTTCCTTATGCTATGCAGTAGGACTTTGTTGTTTATCTATTTTGTATATAGTAATTTGTATCTGCTAATCCCAAACTCCTAATTTAGCTTGTATCTGCCTTTTCCCCTTTGGTAGTCCATAAGTTTGTTTTCTATGTGAGTCTGTTTCTGCTTTGTAAATAAGTTCATTTGTGTCATTTTTTTTTAGGTTCCACATATAAGTGCTATCATAAGATATTTGTCTTTCTCTGTCTTACTTAGTATGACAGTCTCTACGTCCATCCATGTTGCTGCAAATGGCATTATTTCATCCTTTTTATGGCTGAGTAGTATTCCATTGTATAAATACACCACATCTTCTTTATCTGTTCATCTGTTGATGGACAGGTCGCTTCCATGTCTTGGCTACTGTAAATAGTGCTGCTATGAACATTGGGGTGCATATACATACAAGATTTTATTCTTTATGGCTAATGTTTCATTGTATATGTACACCACATTTTTTTTCCTTTCTTTAAATTGAAGTGTAGTTGATTTATAATGTGTTAGTTCCTGGTGTACAGCATAGTGATTCAGTTATATAGAGAGATTCTTTTTTATATTCTTTTTCATTCTAGATTGTGACAAGATATTGAATGTAGTTCCCTGTGCTGTACAGTAAGATCTTGTTTATATACCACATTTTCTTTATCCATTCATCCCTTGATAGAAACTTAGGTTATTTCCATATCTTGGCTATTGTAAATTATGCTGCAGTGAACATGAGGTTGCATATATCTTTTAGCAGTTTCATTTTCTTTGGAAAAACACCCAGAAGTGGAGTTGCTGGATTATATTCTATTTTCAATTTTTCCTGGAACCTCCATTTTGTTGTCTATAGTGGCTGCACCAATTTATGTTCCTACCAACAGTGTACAAGGGTTCCCTTTTACCACATCTTTGCCAGCATTTATTATTATTGCTTGTCTTTTTGTACTTTTATTTCTTTTTGAAGTACCATCAGTTACAATGTGTCCATTTCTGGTGCACAGCACAGTGTCCCAGTCATGCATATACATACATATATTCAATGGCTTGCCTTTTTAATGATAGCCATTCTAATAGGTGTGAGATGGTATCTCACTGTGGTTTTGATTTGCATTTCCCTGATGACTAGTGATGTTGAGCATCTTTCCATGTGCCTGTTGGCCATCTGTATATCTTTGGGAAATTGTCTATTCAGATCCTCTGCCCATTTTTAATTGGATTTTTTTTTTTTTTGCTATTGAGTTGTATGAGTCATTTTTATACATTTTGTATATTAACCCTTTATGAGATACATGATTTTCAAATATTTTCTCCCATTCAGTAGGTTGCCTTTTCATTTTGTTGATAATACACTGGTTCTTGTTTGACAATATTTTATTATAAAAATTTTTCAACATGCAGAAAAGTTAAAGTAACTATACAATGAATAATTCTTATACCTACCACCTAGATTCTTCAATTAATATTTTCCTATGTTTTACCACGTAATTCATCTATTTGCCTGCTGTTTTTATTCTCTGTTTGTCCTGTTATTTCTTGATAGAGAAGTTGTTCTTAGACCAGATTTTGTTAAATTAGATGACTGAGAGGTTTTGATGATTTAGTGAAACAAGATTCCACTGGGATATGTGCCAAGTTGAATCAAGGGCTGAGGGTGCTGATTAAAGGACATTTGCTTCTCATATATATGAATCAGATTTTAAGCAAGATTCTTGATCTGCTTAGGAGGGGCTTTGATTTAGAGTCATTTCAGAGGGCTTTGTTGGTGCACGTTCTGTTTGTTTGGCTTTTGAGTAAGCCACGCTGCTGCAGGGTCATTCACACCATCATCCGCAAATGAAGACTCAGTGGTTCCAGGCACTGGAGAGGGTGAGAAAATGTGGGTGGAAGGGGTATAATATGAGCAGCCACTTCAGGGTTTTTGTTTCACAAGGGAGTCCCAAATGAGAGCTTCGATGTGAAACGTGTCAAAGTTGAAGACCACCCATCCCCAGTAAAATAGGCTATTCCACAATCTACCAGTTAGTTAACTAGCGTTTATTTCTTAATGTACAAACCCATAGAGTTAATTCATGTTTGGGTGAGGCCGGGTCTAACTGCTGCAACTGGTTCCACACCTGGCAGAGTATACATAGCAATTTGAAAGAGAAGGGTGTTTTGCTTCAAGGGGTCTGTAGGATTTTAACCCCCATAAATTCAGTACATAAGGAATGATGCTGCTGACTTTTTCTGACCCTCATGACATCAGTCAGCTAAAGCTTGGACTCCGTCAGCCTTTGCCCCAATTCTGTGCTGAATTCTCCTCATCTCAAGCCCCTTGGTGAACATGCATGTATCTTCAGCTTCAAACTTCCCCAGTTTGGCTGTTCGGGGAGACGCTGCTTTGGGAAAAACTCCTGGTGTTCCCCTTACTTCCTACAAGTAATGAATCCTCCCTTCTTCCCATCTTCGGCTTGGTTGTGTCTCTTGACACCCACCAAGAGAGATGAACCCAGTTTTCAAATAGCGGTAATACTGCCTCCTTCACATCCTCCCCGCCTAACCCGAGTGGGAGAGTATACACCAGGTGCTCAGCGAGGTGCCTGCAGCCCAGAGGGCTCCAAGCGCCCCCAGAGCACCATGTCCCCTCGTGTTTCAGTCAGAGCCTTTCTCTCTGGAGGCTCAGCAAAAACATGGACAGAGCAGACTCAAAATTCAGAACATGAAAACGAGGACTCCCGGGCCAGTCACAGTGAGCACTGCTGGTCGACATGAAGGATCAGGACTGGTAATCCAGTGAGCAAACTGGTATTCTGAGTTCTCTGAGCCACTCTAATGAATTAATCAAACCCAAGGAGGAGGCCATGGGAACATTTGGGTTATAGCCATTTGGTCAGAGCACAGGTGACAACCTGGACTTGTGACTGGTATCTGAAGTGAAGGGCAAAAAAAAAAAAAAAAAAAAAGGAAAAAGAGAAAAACAAAAGTGAAGGTCAGTCTTGTGGGACTGAGTCCTTAACCCATGGGATCCGACCTTGTCATTAGGTAGATAGTGTCAGAATTGAGCTGAATTACAGGACATCCAGTAGGTGTTGGAGAACCGCTCGGTGGTGCGGGGCAATCCCACACATTGGAATTGAGGGCATAACTGGAACTAGTTTGGCCCAGATCGTTTGGGGAAGCCCAGTTTGGCCAAAAATCTCCTTGCTCAACCCCTCTTTCATTAAAAAGGCAAATTTCCGCCCCCTCGCTTTCACCTGCTCCTCATTGTGAGTCCTGTATTCCTGGATGTTTCCTGTTCTTTGGAACCTTCAGGCGCTTCCTCGGTAAATGTGGATTGTTTGGAGAGTTAGGGATTCCAGAGATTCACCTAGTCTGGATGTACTTTTGAAAACAAGACTGTTTCTTTTTAAACTTTTTTGTAGTTAAGACATTTTGCTATTTGAATTGTATTCTTTTGTTAACCTAAAACAATAAAACAGCCAAATATTTTTTTTTTACCAGCAAAACAGGTTTATTCAGGAGAGCAAAGAATTGCATCTTGGGACATGCAAGTCCAATAAAGCAGAGGAGAGGAAACTTTTAAAACAGACAAAGAGAAATTGGGAGGGGCTCTTATAAACAAAAAGTGCATCGGAGGAAGCTGGGAATTTGCAGTGTAGCAGCTTTTCACTGGCTGAGTTGTGATGGTCTCTCATAGGCTGAGCTGTTGCCAGGCAAGGAGAAAATCTTCCTTCCTCCTGTGGATGGTAATAAAATAGTGTCACTTCCTGCCAAAGATGCAAAGTATGCCTCTTCCCATTGGGGTCTGTGTTGACCACCAGGTATGTGCGTGAGAACTCGGTGTGTGGCCTCCTGACTCCATTTGAATGAGGTTTCCCATTGCAGGCACACCTCAGAAATAACGTGGGCTTGCTTCCAGACCACCGGAATGAAATATAACAGTAAAGCAAGTCACACAAACTTTTTGGTTTCCCAGTGCATATAAAAGTCATGGTTACACTGTACTATAGTCTATTAAGTGTGCAACAGCATCACGTCTAAAAAAAACAATGTACACACCTTAATTACAAACCCCTTTATTGCTAATAAATGCTAACTATCATCTGAGCCTTCAGCAACTCATGGAAGTATCATCAAAGATCACTGAGGGGGAGGGTGCAGCTCAAGCGGTAGAGCGCATGCTTAGCACGCACCAGGTCCTGGGTTCAATCCCCAGTACCTCCATTAAAAACAAATGAATAAATAAATAAACCTAATTACCTTCCCCCTAAAAAAGTTTTTAAAAAATTCTTGATGATCAGATGGGATTAGGGTTGGCCACTAATGGTGGTTCCCAAACTATTTATTCTAAAATGGTTCATTACCTGGATGGGAAGGCCACAAAACATTTTCTTTAAAAATCTATCACTTGCTAGGTGGGGAGGTGAGGAGGGTATAGCTCAGGGGTAGAGTGCGTGCTCAGCATGCACAAGGTCCCGTGTTCAATCCCCAGCACCTCCATTAAAATAAATAAATAAGCCTAATCACCTCCCCTCAAAAAACCAACCAACCAACCCCTGTCACTTGCCTTAGGTGGCATTATCTCATTTAATCTCCTGAATAAGTCTGGGAAATAAATACCAGCCTTAGAGACAGGCAAAGAAATTCAGATTCAGATATCAGTAGCTGACTCCAGCTGGTGGCACAGATGGAATCTGAACCCAGATCAGTCTGACTGCCAGTTAATTCCGGGCTCTGTCAGTGCAAAGGGCACCAGGGTGTGCGAGAGAGTCTGCCGTCAGCCTGTGGTGTGCTGCGGCATTTTTACGCATCATTCTGGTTTGCTTGAAGCTTCATATAGAAAATGTGATTAACACAGGTCTGGAAGTAACTATAAAGCTCTCACTCTGTCTCATATGTAGAGCCAGGTGCCCTCATGCCCTTAGATGACTTTGTGCCTGTTTCTCTTGTAGGATGCGGAGTTCATGTAACGTGTACACATGAGACATACACATCCTTCTGGGTGGACGGCGCAGGGCTCCCTGGAGACAGTGAAGCTGAAAACCAGGGTGCTGGGTGTTCAGCTGACTGTGCTGCACGGGAAGCGCCCGGTCCAGACCCCAGCCAGCCTGCAAGTACCTCCCGTCCCCCAGGATGGTAGCGGGGCCCCCGCTCCCTGGAAATCACTCACAGATTCTGAAGGCGCCACAGCGGGTGGATGTGCATTTAGCAGCGTGACCCCACATGACAGTCTTTATCCTCGAGAAAGGCTGCTTCCCTGCTTCCCGCACGTGCCCCAAATGAGCTGCTTTTTTCTCCCCATTTTCTATCAGCAGCATCACTGCCTCAATTCTCGGCCCGCTTTTTCTCCCTCTGCTCGTTTTCCCACCAGACTGACTACAGCCACCGAATTTCTCGAATTTTTCCTGAATCCAGTTTCAAATACTCTCCCTAGAGTGTATTCATTACCATGTCACACTGTCCAGTGCACACATCCTGCTTTTCAGTGCTGACAATTCTTCCTCAGAATTATTCAGATCCTTCCCTGTGCCATCATGGTCACCTCCTAAGCAGGCTTTCCGTTTTAACCCATTCTACACACCACTGTCAGAGCAAAGTCCCTAAAATACGTCCCCTGTAGTGTGTCAAACCCGGCCCCCGTGTTTCCCAGAGCCCCCAGTGACAGTCTCATCCAGGAAGAGGCGGCTTTGTGTCCCCTGCCCCGACTCAGGCTGGGTCAGCGAACACCGCTGAAGCTTCTTCCTTTACTGGATCCTCTGCCAACAAATGCAGCTTTTCTCCATCAGCAGGTGTGATTTCCTTTCCCTCTCTGGTTCTTTGATGTATTGAAAGCCTGCTCGATGCCACAGCAGCGGGCTTATCAGTGATGCAGAGGCGGCTGCTGTCTGTCTGTCCCTCTGGGGAAGCTCAGAGCCTAAGCGCAGGGATGGGAGGTGGGCGCCCAGGAGGTTCCCAGCGGAGGCTGAGAGCTGCGCAAGAGGGGGCGCCCGGGAGGGGCGCTGTTCCGCCCCACCGTCCAGATTTTCTAAGGTAACATCTATTAAGAATTTTTTTAAGTTGTTCAAAAGATTTTTAAAAGGGGGCAGTTTGAAGTGTTCAAAAGCGTGCAAATACAAACACCTTAGAGTTCAAGGGAGAGCTTCCCCGAGAGGCTGGATTGTGCCCGGAAATTCTCCCCATTGGGGGGGGGGCGGGGAGTGGATGGGGGGGAAGATAGGGGAGCCCCCCACCGAACTGTTAGGAGATGAGGAAAATTGCCTCTCCGGGAGTGGTAGGTAGTAAAGACTGACTGAAAGGGAGAGTCAAGCCAAAGGGGAAGGAACTCGTAAACTTGCCTCCTCAACCTCCGGCCCCACGGTGTTCCCACAGTGACCCTGACTGGGGAAGATGGTCGGAGAGGATGGAGAGGAGCCTGGTGGTCACACGGAGAACGAGGTGAAAGGGGAGAGAGCTTAGGTCCGACAGTTCAAAAACAAAGGTAGCCAGATCTGGAATGTGATGCGGGTACGTCCTGATAGACACATCATATTCTACGCCGGCTCAGCCAAGGAGAAAGGGCCCCTAGGAAGGGCCTCTTGAAGGCAGCATGTTGGAACCATTTTCCCAAACCAAGAGCGTGGCCACCAGAGTGGTCATGGCTTTGGGAAGATCTTCGGCTCTGAAACCGTGGCTCAGGGGGAGGTCCCCAGAGTCAAGGCATAGTCTAGAAGGCTGCTCCCAGAATGAAAGGGAGTCATTTAAAATTCACAAGTTGTGGTGGAAGGTATAACTCAAGTGGCAGAGCACGTGCTTAGCATGTACAATGTCCTGGGTTCAATCCCCAGAACCTCCTCTAAAAAGAAATAAACCTAATTACCTCCCCCCTCCCCAAAATAGAAGAAAAAAAAAGAAAATTCACAAGTTGTTGGAACAAAGCCCAGTTAGTTCCTATTTTTCCTATACCTCATCCTTTCTTTGGGCTGAAGAGAAGAAAATAAAATTTCCTGTTTCTCCCGCCCAGCCTGAAATAGACATTCACATTTATCCACCTTTCTACAAGGTCATTGATCTGTCCTCCACAGGGTCATCAAGATGTCCTTTATAAGGCCATTGATCTGTCCTTCTATAAGGTCACTGATCCTCCCTTCTACAAGATCACTGAGATGTGCTTTTACCAGATCATCGATCCCTCCCTCTCCAAGGTCACTGATCCATTCCTGGTGCTCAGGCTCCCTCCCTGAGCCAGAGACTGTGGAAAAACCGCTCCCTGCTCCAGGCACAAAGATGTGATGGATAAAACCATCATGGAACTAATCTAACAACAACAACAACAAAAAGACACAAATGAACTCATTTACAAAACAGAAACAGACTCAGACATAAAGAACAAGCTTATGGTTACCGGAGGGGAGAGAGGAGGTTGAAGGAAATATTGGGAGTTTGGGATTAGCGGATACAAACTACTATATAGAAAATAGATAAATGACAAGGTCACACTGTTTAGCCCAGGGAACTAGATTGAGTGCCTTGTAATAGCTTATAACGAAAATGAATATGCACTTGACCTTACTGCATTGATCTTAGTGAAGCGATTGAAAATGAATATGAAAAGGAATATACATAAATACGTAACTGAACCGCTGTGCTGTACACCAGAAACTAACACAACATTGTAAACTGACTATACTTTAATAAAAACAAATGAACAAAAAAGACGGAACAATCGATCGCCGGGGTAAGAAAAGGGAAAGCCTCAGAGTAAGTGGTACAAAGGAACCACAGCCAGAGGGGTCGGTGGGAACAGAGCGGGAGGCTTACTGGGCAGCTGAGCGGGGAACTGACGGAGACTGAAGGCTGGCGGTGGACACACAAGCCCACTGAAGAAGGGGCAGCTTCAGCCCTTGTTGTCTTATCCGAGTAATGACCGAATGACCTCACTTAGGGTGAGTGGTTCTACTTCCAAGGGGGCTCTTACATACGAACAAATAAAAACACATATTAAAATATGCTGTCAAAATAAGGGGGACTGCCTTAATTTCATGATCCAGATTGCAAATGTTGGATAAGAGAGGTTAACCTATGTTCCCACTCATTTTTTTAAAAGACTAAATTAAAAAAAAAATGTATCCAGGTGAGCAAGTTTTGAAAGAAAGGTAAAAGTCAGGTCCTTTCCCACAATCCCTCTGTGGCCAGTAATTAGGTTCTTGTTTGTTGCAGAAAGAATTCAGACGAGAATTTAAGAAAGTAAAATGGGGGATTTATTAAGGGATGGATAGGACACTCCCAAGGGGAGAGCGGGCAGGCTCCGGTGAGCAGCTGCCTGAGGTATTTTTTGGCAAGTTGGTTACATAGGCTGTAAAAATGAGTGGGCAGAATATTCACCGGTGAGTGAAGGGTTGGGGGCCATATTCCCTGATTTTCATTCCAACTCCACCTTCCTGAAGGGAGGATTTTTGTCCTTATTTGGTCTGGATCAGAGGGTCATGCCTTCAGTGCATGATGGGTACTTCTAATCCGCAAGGCCAATTTTACTGAAATGAGGGCATAACGAGCAAAAGGGTACATTCGGACCCTGGAGATGCCTGCTTTTCCCCACCTTTTTGTGTCACCCACAGGCCACTTGTCACCCTAAAATGTGTGACCCCTTATCAGCCCAGAGGTTCCTGCTTTTCTTTCTCTGCGCAGGAACCCCTGTTGTTTACATGATGTGTGGTTTCCTGCTTTTGGCCCATGCCCCTCCTTTCTGCCCAGTTCCTGCCATTTGGCCCGGGTGCCCCTTTCTTTGCTCATATCTAGCTATCTGCCTGCTCTAACACTCTGAGCACAGTCTGATCAGCATCCCTCCCAGCCTTGCCTGGAATGGCCCTTTCTGGAGGCTGACCTGGGCCCAGCACTCCTGGCTGTGTTTTCATGGGAAGCTGGTTCCTGAGCCTTGGGCTGGTGTAGCATCAAGACCCTGTGTGGAGGGAGGGTATAGCTCAGATGGTAAAGTGCATGCTTAGCATACACAAGGTTCTGAGTTCAATCCCCAGTACCTCCTCTGAAAATAAGTAAACCTAATTACCTCCCCCAAAAAATTAAGGAGAAAAAAAGACCCTTAGCAGCTTTCACAGCTCTAGTTGTGGGTTTTCCTGCAGTCAGGATTTTCTGCTATTTATTAACCTCAACAAGTGGCCGGCGGTAAGCTAAGGTTCAGGAATGGGTCTCCCTCACAGCCTGTGTCTTTGCACCACCAGGGATACCGCCTCCGCAGCAAGTGTGCAATGTCGAGGGCCCAACTCACATCTGAAATGTTCCAGCAGTGGGAAGGGTAGAGCTCAGTGGTAGAGTGCCTGCTTAGCATGCATGAGGTCACGGGTTCAACCCCCAGGACCGCCATTAAAATAAATTAATAAATAAACCTAATTACCTCCCCCCTCCAAATCTTCAAAAAAAATTAAATAAAAATAAAATGTTTCATCAGAGGGAAAGCATTATATGCTGGAGCCCTTTGCAGGGGGAGCACATATTTGGATGGTGTCCAACAAGCAGCAGCCCAGGGGTGGGAGAAAGAATAAAGTCCTCCTCGATTTCTCCTCCCCTCTTCCACGTCACAGCGCATCTGCCTTTTCTCAGAGTTTTGTTCCTTTCTTGCCATATACACATTCCTCACCAATTCCCTCCCCTCTCCCTTCCTTTTGTGCAAAAAGTGTGGGGGCCCAGGTGCCAGGCACTCTAGTAGGTAGGTAGTCGGCATATAAAGACAAAAGTTAAATTCCTGGCAGCCACTGGCTGCCCATGAACGAGTAACTATGAAATAATGTGCAGATGCTTTAAGAGCACAGACTGTAACAAATGCTGTGGGAACACAGAGGATGGAGCAGTGAATTTTGCCTCCATCAAGAAAGTCAAGGAAGCTGGGGAGGGTATAGCTCAGAGGTAGAGCACATGCTTTGCATGCATGAGGTCCTGGGTTCAATCCCCAGTCCCTCCACTTAAATAAATAAACAACATAATTACATCCTCCCTCCTCAAAATAAGAAAAATAAATAAATAACCTAATTACCTCCCCCAACAAAACATTTAAAAAAAAAAAGAAAAAGTCAAGAAAGGCACTACCTATATGTGAAGACTTCTTTGCTGCGTCAGGTGGCTTAACAACTCCAGATAAAAACCTTGAGGGAGGAGAGAAAAATATTTGCCCTGTTTGGAAAGGGAGACAATAGATTGTTAAATATGCAAGTGAGGAAAAAGGAAAAAAAAAAAGTAAATATCCACGTGTACTTTAAACATGGAAACAGTGACTGAAAACAGGCAGCGCCAGAGGAAGCAGATACTATAATTATACCCCTTTCACAGATAAGGAAACAGAGGGTCACTGTAAATCACGGGCCCAAGTTTCCCCAGGTGGCAGTGGTAGACGTGACTCAAATCCGGTGTGACCAGAGCTCATTCCAGAGTGGAGAATGGGCTGGAGGCAGGGAGACAACCCCAAGGGTCCTGAACCAGGCCGGGGAAATGACCGTGTCCCAAAAACCAGGCCCCTTAGTGTCCGATTGAGCCAAGGGGCTCTCAAACATTTCCATCTTGTATCTGCAGACCCAGCCCATGCTGGGGCTTGACTGGTCGTAGCTAAGGTCAGAGGGCCAACTTTAGGATGAACAGTAAGATGGATCAACCTGAAATTTTTATATCATTGTTGGAACATCCGCATCACCTCCAGGGTCTACAACTTTTGGAAGTTTTGCCTAAAGTACTGTTTGCCGAAAGGACTTCTTTAAAAATACCAAAACCCAGGAAACTGAGTGTGCTGCTGAACGAACAATGGTCATGTTCTCCACAGCAAATTAGAGGCTGTAAGATTTCAAGCAGGCTGCAAAAATACAGTCCCAGCTTCCCATTCACAGGATGGCCCTTGGCCACTGGGCTCCCTGGGCTGGTGGATCTTGCTCTAGGACAGAGGGTCCTAGCTGCAGGTTGTGTAAAATCACCTACTAGGGCGCCGCTGGCATAAAAAGAAAAAAAAAAAGAAAGAAAAAAAAAAAAACAGAACAGAAAGTATTGCAGTACAGTGCGTTTAAGAAGAGTATTGTTTCATCATATCTGTTTCAGTTATATGTACAGGTGAACCAGGCCACAGTGGAAAATGTGTTTCTTTCTGGGGCTTATTACAGTTTAAAAACCTATTGCCTGGTTCATAAACACCTTTCTGTTCCCTCCTGCATTTACCAAGAATCAATCCTATTTCTTCCCAGATCCGCTTATGGAAGTCATAACTATTTTAAGCATGTAATTCAGCTGGTAATTATGTAAAATCTACTATGAATTAAGTGTGAAAAGGGTTGTTTCTATGAAAAGTAGGTTTAGGAAGAGTAGACTAACACAAATTCTCTTATAAGAAATGAGTTGCCGCCAATTATTTGAGAAATGGGAAGCAAAACTACAATGAGGTGTCACCTCACGCTGGTCAGAATGGCCATCATTAAAAAGTCTGCAAATGATAAATGTTGGAGAGGCTGTGGTAAAAAAGGAACACTCCTACACTGTTGGTAGGAATGTGAATTGGTGCAGCCACTATAGAGAACAGTATGGAGGTTCCTTAAAAATCTAATATAGAGTTACCATATGATCCAGCAATCTCACTCCTAGGCATATATCCTGAGAAAATTCTAATTCAAAAAGATACATGCACCCCAATGTTCATAGCAGCACTGTTTACAATAGCCAAGACATGGAAGCAACCTAACTGTCCACTGATAGATGATTGGATAAAGAAATTATACACACACATATATATACAATGGAATACTACTCAGTCATAAAAAGGAATGAAATAATGTCATTGGCAGCAATATGGATGGATCTAGAGATGATCATACTAAGTGAAGTTAAGTCAGACAAAGACAAATATCCTCTTATATGTGGAATCTAAAAAAAGTGACACAAAGGATCTTATTTACAAAACAGAAAGAGACTCAGATATAGAAAACAAATTCATGGTTACCAGGAGGGGAAGTCGGGAGGGAGGGATAAATTGGGAGTTTGGGATTGGCAGATACCAACTAATACGTACAGAATAGATAAACAACAAGGTCCTACTGTATAGCACAAGGAACTATAGTCAATGACTTGTAGTAACCTGCAATGAAAAAGAATACGAAAAAAGTGTGTGTGTATATATTCATATATATACATATATACATGTATATATATATATATATAATAAAACTGAATCACTATGCTGTACACCAGAAACTGACACAATACTGTAAATCAACCACACTTCAATAAAAAATAAATGAGTTAAAAGATCTGGTAGAAGGTAGTTAGATTGATTCCACATTATGAAAGACAACCCAGACACCAAGGAGATATGGCCTTAAAACAAAACAGTAGCCCAATCTAAGTCTTTTTTAAGGAAAAATAATATGTTTAAGATATATATGTGTCAGAATTATTTTTAACCAATACTTTTCAGTTCATTGCCTTCAAGCCTGACTGCCAGGAGAGACTTCTGCTGTATAAATGGGCCCAAAATCGCCCCTCTGCAAACAGACATCTGATTGAAAGGTTGACCAACATGCACAAGAAGTAAATGAATAAAAAGTATGTCTTTACCTACATATTCAGGAATGATTCCCAGCTTTTGTTTTGGAAAACTGCCTGATAATTAATGTAATGATGAGTTCAAAAGCCTAATTTTTTTTCAGCAGTATCTTTCTTTGCTTTTTTTTTTTTTTTAATTTTGGGGGGAGGTAATTAGATTTATTTACTTATTTACTTCATTTATTCTTTTTTTAATGGAGGTACTGGGGATTGAACCCAGGACCTCGTGCGTGCTAAGCACGTGCTCTACCACTGAGCTATACCCTCCCCCCAGCAGTATCTTTCTTACACTGAGCATTTTGAAGTGAGCCAAATGCAGCCGACCCTCAGTATCCATGGGGGATTGGTACCAGGACACCCTCGGATACCCAAATCTGCAGGATGCTTAAGTCCTTCATATAAAATGGTGTAGCATCTGCATATAACATTTGAACATCCTCCCATATACTTTAACTCATCTCTAGACTACTTATAGTTACCTAATATAATGTATATGCTATGTAAATAGTTGCCAGTGTACGGCAAATTCAAGTTTTGCTTTTTGAAACTTTCTGGAATTTTTGTCTGCCAATATTTTTTTTTTCTGGGGGTGTTAATTAGGTCTATTTATTTATTTTTAGAGGAGGTACTGGGGATTGAACCCAGTAAGCATGCACTCTACCACTTGAGCTATACACATCTTCCACCAATATTTTTGCTCCACAGTTGGTTGAGTCTGTGAATGCAGAACCCAGGGATGCAGAGGACCAACTGTACTATCGATGCATGTTAGAATGTATGTTCTTGGAATTTTAAATACTTACTACAGGCAAAAGGAATGTGTGATGACGGTGAATCCTCTCTGTCCGTGGCCCTTCACCTCTCCACCTTGAAGCGCCCACTGGGAAGCATTTCCCTCCATCCTCCCAAGAGTATTCTGGGAAAATACAAGCACAAAGATACACTTAATTCTGCTTTTTACAAAAACTGCAGCATATGCTATATTGCGTTCTACTGCTCTTTGCTTTTTTTCATCTAGAAGTCTAGCTGAGGCTATTTTGGAAACGCACCACTTTGTTCTTTTAACAGCTGTATCTTGTCTCATTATGTCAGTGATTTTTAGCCAGAAGGCACTTCAGAAATGTGTCAGCCTCTGACAGTGGACAGGGGTGATGCTGGACATCTTGTAATGCATGAGAATGCCCCATTGACTTCCAAACGTCTGTCCAGATGTTCATGTACGTGAAGAACTCACTTATAATTATCTAAATCTAAACTCTATTTTACATATTAACGCAGAGGGTTCGGTTTTGGTTGTTGACATTTGTAATTATCCCTGGCACTTCCCAGGCCTCCAGCTGCTGTGTAATAGAAGGGAAGCATCAACTTCTTTGCTGAGAACTTTGTCGATGGTTGTTCATTTCTGAAATTCACATCACGTTGCCCATGATATTGAAGACACCGAAAATGTACCTGTGTGCAGTTAATGGGGTGCACTCTGACCCCCTCACTGTGTCCTGTGAGTGATCGTGTGGACCTAAGCATTTAGACTGAAACACGTTACTTCATTAACAATGATTTCCTTTCTTTTCTCCTTTATTGTTAGACATTACTGATTTTTTAATATATTTGTAAGAAAGTTACATCTGTGAGTCAGGAATAGTAAAAGAATATTGTTACAACATTGTAAAATGACTATAACTCAATAAAAAATGTAAAAAAAAAGAATATTGTTATCTAAGGGGACACTGGATCTGAAAGGCTACTATAAATTAATGTTACTGCAATTTATTTAAATAGTCCTCTATGATGGATAGACAGAATTTCTAGTTTTTCAATGGTATTTATTGGCTTTAGTTCCATAAAATTGCATTCGTTCAGAGCCATTGATTCATACAAAGGAAGGAAAACTTAAACACGGACTAGAACTAGGCATTTCAGAATTCAAGGTCATAAAGATGACAATCGTATTTCCTCATGCATTTAAAAAGTAATCCTGCCATTAACACAGCTGTACTAATTTTCAATACTACTATGCTGACCCAAGCCCCAATCCCTCACATTGGACGATGCAGCCACCTCCAGCCAGAGTCCAACCTGCCCCACAGTCTACCCTCAATGTTGTAGACTGATCATTTAAAATGTAAGGCAAATACTGTTCCTTCTCTGCTCAAAGATCTGTAATAAACAAGATTATACTGTATAGCACAGGGAAATACATACAAGCTCTTACGGTAGCTCACAGTGAAAAAGAATGTGACAATGAATACATGTCCACGTATAACTGAAAAATCGTGCTCTACACTGGAAATTGACACATTGTAAACTGACTATAACTCAGTAAAAAAAAAAGTTTTTAATCTGCAGATATATAGACCTTATTTGGATCCAAATTAAAATAAACCATTGGGGGAAAAAACCCACTTACCAGACAGGTGAAAAAATTTTAAAGTGGAGAGTTAATATTATTACGGCATCATTTTCGATAGTGGTATTTTGGTTATGTTGAAAATGCAAATTCGTATCTTTGAGACTAACTATAAAATAAAATATTTGTGGATATGTCTGGAATTTGCTTCAAAACAGTTCAGTTGAAGAACAGGAAACTGACTGGGGAGGGGGAAAGAAACATGATTGGGTGCAAGACAGTAAAAATATAAAAGCAATTTTTTTTCAAGTACCTGTTTTGCAAGAGCCAAGTAGAACCGTTAATGAAAAAGTGAGTACCAACTGGAAAATTACCAATGAAAAACTGAGTTTGTAAAAGAAAGCATATGTGTATCTGGGTTAAAACAGTGAGTTGTATGCTTTTATCTATTTTTTTTTTCTCTCCCAAAACTCAGTTAAAATAATGCAATAATGTGACAAGGAAAGGCTCAAAGGCTGCTTGGAATCATGTCAGAGACAGGTCAGCTTAGAGGGGCTTGTACTAGGCAAATTTGGGATGATTTGAGCACCCAAAACGAGCACACTTGCTTGCTAACACGAACAAAAACCCGTGAGTCCCTTAAGTGGTCAAGATCCTCTCACACCATCAGGTCAGGTGTCTGCTGGGACGACCAACTAGAAGCCCGACAGGGCCAGCTAGATGGAGTACACTGCAGTTCAGGGGTATTTTAGCTCACCGCCTCCATCAACCATCCCGACAGGTTTCCCTCAGCCTATACAGCTAAAACCTGTCACCACATAGATTTTAAAGGAAACCAAGTTTATGGAGGTACAGGCCATACTGGGACCAGAGGTTATGGCTCAGGCTGATCAGGTGTGCATTACGCAGAGACTGCAAATACTCAAATGACCACGAGGCCCTCTGGTTAAGGCAGAGCCATACGCCCTCTGCAGGGACACTGCACAGTACCAGGTCTGCCTTTCTTTACCACTCAATCTTGTACTCTGCACCTACATTCTCAAACTGATGACATATCCCAAGAACATGGTCCAAAGACCCTCCTGTAGAGACTAAAGCTTGATGTATTTCCTTCAAGGACTGCCACCACAGAATAGGTTCAAATTAAACTCTTAAAATTAGCCATGATTTCCAATTTGCTACAGGAATTTTGATAGGATACCCCTGAACATAACACCAAAGTGAGAATTTTCCAGTCACTCTTCAAGAGGTACTAGCCCAAACCAGTCAACCTTGTAGTTCTAGCTTTTTCCCCTGCAGCTGTTTACATCTTCAATATTCATTCCGCTCTGTTTGCTTTGGGAAAAACTCAATCAGCAGCATTTAATTTCTAGGTCAAAGAAAAATAAAAACAACTCAAAACTTAGCCAATACTGCTTTCCTACGTAACCTGCTGTTGCTTAAAGTGAAACCTACATCAATACCCTAACCCAAACAAGGACAGACAATTTTTGTTTAGTTTTTATTTCATAATCATAAACTTAACTTTGCAATCCAGCTAAACTTGGAGGGGGGTAAGGAAAATATGGAACCCCGAAAACTGCAGTGAGAGCACAAAGATTATATAGGATATTTCGAGCAGGTGGGGGTGAAGGGATGCTCTCCTGAGCTACAGAAGGAATGGTCTGGTGGTTAAGATAAAACACAAGTCAAATTTATTATATTTGTCCACAGTCAGCAATGGTGATCTTCTTGCTGGTCTTGCCATTCCTGGACCCAAAGCGCTCCATGGCTTCCACAACATTCATGCCTTCCTTCACCTTGCCGAAGACCACATGCTTGCCATCCAACCTGGCAACAGAGTAATCGTTACTACCTGTGACCAGAGATAAATAAGCAATGCGCACCACGCGTTAACATAACAAGTGCTCCACAAATCAATATAGCACACGCCCAAGAGAACACCAGAAGGCTGGTTTATCCAGCCTTTAGCACTAGCTAATGGTGACTAGTTAATCTACGACAGTACCACAGACTAAAGCCAGCCCCAAAGAGGTGGTGTAAGGTTTTTTCAATCACCATTAAGAACCCTAACTTTAGAATGGACCCCTAGAAGAGAGCCAACAAATCACATGCTAACTAGACAAAAGTAACATTCTTAAAACCACTCAGCTAGGTGTTATTTTGCTATTACAGTATCTTGCTTTTGATACTAAATTGGTAGTTATTCTTGCCCTTCCTCTAAGAACTGGAAATACCAGGGAAAGGCCGCCCTTTCTACGTTCCCCTCTTACCACTCAGTCTTGGCAGTGCAGATGAAAAACTGGGAACCGTTTGTATTGGGGCCAGCATTTGCCATGGACAAGATGCCAGGACCTGTATGCTTCAGGATGAAATTCTCATCATCGAATTTCTCCCCATAGATGGACTTGCCACCAGTGCCGTTGTGGCGTGTGAAGTCACCACCCTGTGAACATTATAGAGAAACCTGTCACTTGGCAACCCAACTGGAAAAACACACCAAGTCTGCAGGGTTTCAACTTTAAAACTCAAATTTAAACTAACAAGAAGGGTTAAGTGGAACCAAAATGACAGGTCTTATATGCACACCCTACAATATTCTGGCTCAATCCCAAACCAAGAGAACCGAAGTCAGTAAGTTTCATACCTGGCACATAAATCCTGGAATTATTCTGTGAAAGCAGGAACCTTTATAACCAAATCCTTTCTCCCCAGTGCTCAGAGCACGAAAGTTTTCTGTTAAAATAAAGTATATATGAATATGGACACAATAGGTAAAATCAGAACACCTTTGTTAAACAAACAAACAAAAAACTAACCTGCTGTCTTTGGAACCTTGTCTGCGAACAGCTGTAAGAGAAAATGACAGTTAATTAGCAACATCTGCTTACATATTTTGTTGCTTAGTACTCTTCCCTTTAGGGGCTTCTGAATCATAAGTTCATTTTCTCACTAGAAGAGAATGCTGCTTCAGTAATTACTTTGAATCCCAAATAAGAACTGCTCCTGACAGCCTTAAGCTCCTGTGGGGTTCAGTTAGGCAACATGAGACCCAAAGACATGCCAAAAATCCAGAACCAGCAATGACTCAAATAGTGTGAGGCTTCTAAAAACTGACTTAAGAGTTTTATGAGTATCACACCTACTTCTAAACAGATATATGGCTTCTCAAATGTACATCACCTCCCCCAACTTTCAGCCTGAACCTAAGGACAAGATTATCGGGAACAGCAAGTACTCCTGCCTGACCAGGGGGCAAATAGCTGTAATTTTAGTCACTGGTAATGAAAATGCTACTACCTCCAATCTGTTAACATAGCTTTATGGATTGGATGAGCAGTCACTTCTTGGTTTCCAGGTCCCTTACCTAGTAGTGGGGTAAAAAAATAAAGATTGGTTTCTAGTACAACTGCTTTGAACCTTTCCTGCATACATAAAACATTTTGACTAAAAAGCTTAAATACCATAGAAAAAAACACAAGCCCTTTCACAAAGACAGCTTTCTTTTTAAGTATTTTATCAACTATTCCAGACATCTGTGACCAAATCGTCTGTTCAAATCCCTGGATGTTTCTTAGGAAGATCTTGTTATTTAGCTGCTTTTCGGGAGGTAACACATACGGTCTCTCACGGTTTAATGTTTCTCAAACCTTTGCACTCCTTTCAAGTCGCTACATTTCCTCTTTAGATCTTCACTAAAGTGAAAAGCTCTTACTGGCAGTTCCACCTCCATTCTCACCAAGGGACATGCCAGAGCTCCTATCTCATTTCCATTAAGCCCTCTGGCTAACCTGAGACAAGGTACAAAGCACTAGGCTCGGCCAAGTTTCCACGTGGGCCCTTATCAATTATTAGCTCTGACTACAAGCTAAGAGTGGGGCATGGGTTGAATTGGCTGTAGTATTTCCCCCAACAAGGGTTTAGATGTCTACTATGTGCCTCCAACGTGGACAGAGTAACAAGACAGGAAACCCCGCTGCCCTCATGATCTGCATGGGAGGGGGGAGAGTATCTATTCTTGGAATAAGATCCTAAAGCCTAATCACTGGTAGCTTTTTGCGAAGTAGTTGAAGAGGATAAAACCACTTAGGGCTACACCCCAACCCACCATGCTGTTAAGCAATCGCATTGACTGTTTTAGGAGCACACCAAGTTTTTCAGCTATCCCGCTATCATCACAAACTGATCAGTAAGTACTCATGCCCAGAACGGTTAAAAAGCCACCTCGATCGGGCAAGGCCTGCCGCGTTGCCAGTCCTGACTAGCCCATTCTGCGCGGGGACGCCGGGAGGGGCCGGGGCGCCTCCCACCCGCCGTCACCGCAGCGGAAGGCGGGCCTCGGCGCTAGAGGAGGGCAGGCCGCCTGCACATTTCCGCTCGGGTGGGGGCGGGGAGGGGTGCCTACGGCCTATTTCTACACAAATCTCACGATTTTCAAACGCCTAGGGAAACTCTCCCGCCCGTCGTCCCTGTACCCTTCTAACACAACCCTAACCTAGCGGGCGGTTCTCCCGAGTCAGGAAAGCGCTGGCTACCACCACCCGCCCTGGCGCGCCTCGGGGCGGGAAAGGCAGCGGTCAGGTGCGGCTGCAGCGTCGGCGCGAAGAGGGAGACTGCCGAGCCCTCGAGGGCGGCCCCGGGAGGGTGGCGGCAGCCTGGGACCGGCGCCCGCCTTCCGTTTGGGGCGTTGCCGATCCTCGGGGTCCCGCGGTCCGTGAGGCGGCCAACGGCTCGCGGCCCGAGCACGTGCGCGCCCGGAAGGGCGTGGCCGCCCCTCCCCCGCCCACCCCGCCTTTGTCTGCCGGCCGCCCCCGGCCTCCCAAAATGGCCCCTCGTCAGGAAATGGCGCCGCGCCGCCCGCGTTCCTCAAGCGGGACGCCCGCACCCAGCCCCTCGGCCGCCTCCCCAGCTCGGACCCACCCGGCGCGCCACCGCCCGCCCCAACCTCAAAGGAGACGCGGCCCAAGGGCTCGCCGTCTACAGCGATGTCGAAGAACACGGTGGGGTTGACCATGGCTGGGCACTGCGGGATGATCCGGGGCGGAGGCGGCGGCGTCTGCAAGGCAGCACTAGCCCCACCGCCCGCCTCTTTTATAGCCTGTCAAGGCCACGCCTACGGCCGGTCGCGCGCCTCAGCTCTGGCCAATCGTGGCTACTGATTAGTCGGAGTGATGGTGTGACTGGCCTATGGGTGGAGATGGTGCCGGAGAGGCGGGACAGAAGACGCGCGTGCGTGCTGGCGGATGCAGGAAGGTTCCCGCCCGCGGGCTCCGACTCCGCTCTGCGGCGTGGGCTTGGGCGCTGGCGAGGGAATGGGGACCGGGACCCGGCATGAAGCCTGCCTGTGGGCCAAATGGGCCTGTGGGAGCTCGAGGGAGTCCAAGGGGGACGCACCCGCCTGGCCCTGCGCCCAGAACGTCTCCCCATTGCTCAGAGGGGGCAACTGAGGCTATCGCAGGCCTCAAGGTCGCGCGGCCCGCCAAGGTCGCTCGGGGTCCAGAGCCCGCGCCGCTCTGGGAGGCCAGGTGGCCTTGGGCATCACCGTTGTCTCACTGCAGATGAGGATGAGGCTCAGCCGTCGCCCTCCCCCCGCCCCAAGTCTGAGAGGTTATGAAATGCTTCCAAAATGCCCTACTTTCCGAAAATATCTTGCACACTCTGCTTGAATTTTCTCCAGGAGTAAGACATGAGAACAAGAGCCTACCAGACTCTTACCTATAAAGACACATTGCGCACTAATGCGTTCTTTTTAAGTCTTTTAAAATCTCTGCCCACCACCCCCACTCCCTCTTTCAAAGGCAAAATTGAGCTCTGATCTGGGCAAAAGACAAAGCAACAATTTAAAAGTGAACTCCCTTAGGCAAAGATATTAGTAATACTTTTATTACTAGTACTAAAAGCACTTCCTTGATTCTGGTCTTCTGTTCAGAAAACCTCAAAAAGAGAGTTTATATATCCTCTGACATTGAGTTGCAATATTCAGAATGTTATTTAATATCTCTAAAATTCAATTTCTTCATCTGCAAAACCAAGATGGGTTTGTGAGAAGGAAATGAGAATTATGACAGATGAAACCCAGTGTCTGGCATCTTGCCATGGTTATTAATAATGGCTTCATGAACCTACACGTGCTGGAAATTTAGAGTGTAGTTTTGTTCTCACAGCCACTCCATAATCCCCACTTACAGATGTGGAAAGTAAGCATCGTGGGTGGTAAATAGCTTGCTCAGCGTAACCAGCTTTTGAGTGTTAGCAAAGCCAGAACTGGAAACTACATTTTTTCGCTCATTCCACAAGACCTGGTGCTCTGTGACCTTGAGGAGGCTGCATGTCCTCATCTGACACTGGAAAAAGGACCCGAGGCCCTCAGACATAAACTCCCTCAACTTGTCTCTCCTCCACTCTGCAGTTAGGAACCCCTCCTAAGAAGGAAATGAATGCATAATAAAAGCATCACTTATATATGTGGAATCTTAAAAAAAAAAAAAAAAAAAAGGACAAACGAACTTATTTATAAAACAGAAACAGACTAACAGACATAGAAAAGAGACTATGGTTACCTAGTGGGGGAAGGTGGGAAGGGATAAATTGGGAGTTTGAGATTTGCAGATACTAACTACTATATATAAAACAGATAAACAACAAGTTTTTACTGTAGAGCACAAGGAACTATTTTCAATATCTTGTAGTAGCCTATAATGAAAAAGAATATAAAAAATATATATCTTTATATATGTCTGACTGAAATACTATGTTGTGCACCAGAAATTGACACAATATTGTAAACTGACTACACTTCAATTAAAAATAATTTTTTAAAAAATCATTTAAGACTTCCCTCACATTATTGTTTCAAGTCCTGCTTTCTCTTCACCAGCAACATTGTCACAACTAGGTCTTCTCAATTCACAGGTTCATAAGATACAGGGGTATCTTATGCACACTCAAGAAAATAAACGTGCATGTGTTTTGTTTGTTAAAGGGGGAGCCAGTGTTGTGGGGAGCCTTTATTAGCATTATCTGTTGAACTGGACTTCCTCACTGAGTATAACTGCAGCAGGCGCAGAACCTCAGGAATGTGGGGCTGTCCATGCCTTATTTGGATAATTCAGACCAAAAGCAAATTCACCAGTGCCCTGATCTGGCTAGCTGAAGGTGTTCTATACCAGCAAGCACAACTCTGTAACTTTGTTCATGTAGCATATTATAAACACATCCTTATCTCCAGAATGTCTGTATGCAAGAGAGAATATGACAGGAAAAAAAAAATCAGGTTATTCAAAATGATAAAAACAGATCACTTCGGAAGAGGGTAACTTGTCTCATGTGTGCCTTTTGCCCACCTAGATTTTTCTGAGACTTCTCCGCCCAGGAACCCAGCTTTCCCCAAGCCACATGTCCCCTGACCCTGCGTCAGCCACCACCTCCTGCTCCTGCGGCTTCCTTGATGGACTGGACTTTTCTCTCCCATTTCTCCAGCTCTGACATTTCCCCTTGAACTCTTTCACAGACTTCTCCTTTCAGAGTTACATGGGGTTTGGCTCTTGTTTTGGTCAACCTCATCCATTCTAGGTGGCTCAGATTCTCAGGTGACTTCTATGCGTGGTTTTTTTTTTTTTTTAATTTAATGACTTTTTTTGAGGGGGTGAGTAATTAGATTTACTTATTTATTTATTTTTAATGGAGGTGCTGGGGACTGAACCCAGGACCTCGAGCATGCTAAGCAAGTGCTCTACCACTGAGCTATAACCCCCTCTACCCAGTCAGGTAACTTCTAAACCAAACTCTAGCCCCAAGCTCACTCCAGAGCTCCAGACTGGTCCTGCCTGCCTGCTGGGTCTCTCCTCACGAATGAACGCCTCAGCCAGAGCTCTGCCACCCCCCCGCCCCAATCCCCCGGCCGCCTCTCCCTCCCCGCTTCCCCACTATAACAACTCCTGCTTGGCCTTTCCAAGCACCCTCCTAACTGGTTACCCGGTCCCCAGTTTTTCTTGGTACTTCCAGAATGGTCATTCTCAACATCGCCTGATTTTGCATCTCTCCCATGCTGTGACCTCCTGGTTATCCACAGTACCGCACCCAACAGCAGCCCCTTCGCAGTCTGGTCCCAGCTCGCCTCCAGTCTCCTGGCTGGCATATCTTCTGCCAAATTGAATTTCTCATTACCACCCCCACCCTGCACTTCCAGGACTCATCTTTGGCCTTGGCCTGTGCAGTGGCCTCCCCCTTCTCCACCAGCAAAGCTCAATCCTGTGGTCCCCATGGGAAGTCTTCCTTGGCTGTCCTAGAGACACTGGGTCCAGTTTGCAGAGGACACCCTGCCATATCAAAACTCAGGAAAAGTGTGTTGAATGGATGCATAAATGAGGTTAATGTGCATGTGCATGATGAAAGGGCCAACAAAATCCTGGCCTTGGAGTGTGTCTCCCCAGTGGGGGTTGTTAATTAATTCACACATGCTGCCCAGACCAGGTGACTCTGCACCCATTTGGCCCCTCACATGACTGTCCAGGTGATCTGGACGCTCACTTCAGCCCTGCCACACCATCTAGACGTCTCAGAGGATACCTGCAGGCACCCTCACTTCCTTCCCCAACCCATCCTCTCTCCTGTCCACCGACTATCCAGGCCCATCCTGCAAGTGGCCTGGCCCACCCCCCGAACCCCCACCCATTTCAGCGTCTCCTCCTCCTGCAGCTCTTCGGACAGCCTGGATCCTCCCCAACCACCAGTCCCAAAAGCACACATCCTTGTCCCCCTTCTCTTCACTTACTTACGAGAGTAGTCTACATTGCTGTGTCCTGCCGGGTCACTCCCTCCTCCACACATTCAGTTAGACTCCTGTCCCCACCCTCACCCCTAAGCTGCCCTAACCAAGGCCCCAGGAGAACCTCTCATTTACAAACTTCACAGACTCATTGGCTTCATGGCTGCGGGCATTTGACCCCATGGATGACACAATGTTCTCAGCTCTCAGCTGCCATAACCCACCCTACCGTTCAGAATGTGGTCGGCAGCACGCAGGGGAAAGCTCCATCAGCTGTGGCTCAGACGGGAATTTATTTATGCAACAGACAGCCAGGGCAGAGTGCCTCTCAGAGGTGCTCGGAGAATGAGCAGTGGTCAGAAGTCAGGAAAGCCCTGTGGAATGACCAAAATTCCAGTAGGATCACTTTCCCACCCCTTAGAGTTATGTGGGCCTGGGAAGTATATAAAGGAGTTCAGAATGCTGGTCAGATGCAGAGATGATCAGCTACGGACAGAAAAGACATTTATGTATCTGAGGATCCTATCAAATTTAAAGATGTTTGGAAGAGGGGTGGGAAGGGATAAATTGGGAGTTTGAGATTTGCAGATACTAACTACTATATATAAAATAGATAAATAGCAAATATTTCTTCTGTATAGCACAGGGAACTATATTCAATATCTTATAGTAACTTATAATGAAAAAGAATATGAAAACGAATATACATATGTGTATGAGTGAACTATTACGCTATATACTAGAAATTGACACATTGTAGAGTGAATGTTCTTCAATTAAAAAAAGAAAAAGATGTTTGGAAGAAGAAGCAAAAGCTATGTCCTATCAAGACGCCAGAGGTGCACCTTCCACCTGTAAGGGCTGGAGGCAGTGAGAGGAATGCAGACCATGTCCTGAGCAGGCCCAGGAGAAGGGAGGTCTCTGAGGCCGGCACACAGGGGTGGCCAAAAGGATCCTGTCTGTAGCCAGGCCAGTCTGGCCATGACTTACCCGAGTTAGGTGTTAAAACATGCAGTAGTTGTTTTTTCTTTTTTCTCTCTCTCTCTCTTTGACTTATGTATCCATTTTCTTTTTTTTTTTAACCACCTTTTAACAAGTGAATTTTGTGATATATAAGCTTTATTGAGATATAGTTTACATACCATGACATTCATTTGCTTTAAGCATACAATTCAGTGCTTTTTAGTAACTTCAGAACAGTGCAAATATCACCACAATCGAATTTTAGAACATTTCCTTCACCCAAAAAGGATCCTGGGCCCATTTTTAGTAACTACCTGTTCCTGCCCAATAACTGCTTTTAAAATTGTTCAGTTAAAAATTGATTTACACTTGTGGCTTCAAACTGAGATATTACAAAGTTTATGTAAGGCGTTTTAACATTTGAGAGAACTTTAGGCTCAGTTAAAAAGTTTATCAGAATTATTTAATGCTCAGGGAGGTTTTCTTTGTTAATTTGGACAATTAAGTATTTTACAAGGAAACCAAACGTATTACATCTATAAATGCAGTTTAAAGATTTGAAAATATTAAAAACAAAACAAAATAAAAAATTTTTTTAATGTTTGAAGATGTGTTAAAATAGTTCAGATCTGCTGTATTTATAAAGAGACTAGTATGATGTGTAAGCTGAAGAACTAGGTTTTAAAATAGCAGCTTAATAAAATTAAATATGAGTCATTAAAATATAACAAAATAACCCCAGAGCAGTCTTTCTACAGAAAAAAGCTGCAGGGCTCCAATCCTCAAGGCAGGGCCCCCAGGGGACTTTGCTCTTCCCGTCTGTCCTTAGGCTGGTCACTTCCCGGCTCTGAGTGGTGCCACCACCTCCCCTCCCCTTCCCTCCCCTCCCGCATCCCCCAAGTTCAAGTTCAAGATGGTCTGATTGCCGCAAAAACTAAAGAAGGGGGAGAAGAGGAAGAAGGCAGAAGGCGCGGGAGTGACGCCACCCCAGTCCTGTTTGCAAAGCTTTCTCGGGAGCCCCGCCCAGTGGCTTCCACCCTTGGCTGCAGGAATCCAGGAAGATGAGTATTTTGATCTGGGCACGTTGCCACCCAAGCCACCCGGCTCCTGTTAGTAAGGAGGAAGGCAAGATGGATGCTCTCGGAAGACAGCAGGCAGCATCCACCGCGCCAGCTATTGCTGACCCAGCAGAAAAGGGGTGGACTGGGAGGGACTGGGAGCTCTCAGCCCTTAGAAAAGCTGCACATCAGAGCACAGGTAGAGCCTCACCTCATCCTAGCCCAGGGAGGGCCACTACACCTCAGAAATGCTGGATCTGATGGCAGGGGTGGGTACATCTGCTCAATGGAGCCCAGGTCATCCCAGATCTCCCCAGATCACCCCAGATCACAGGAGTCTGGGAAAGGTAGTGTGTGGTGATTTCACATATTCCCCACTCATAAGCTTGGCAATTTCCCTAACACAGAAAGAGGCACAGTAACCCAAAAGGGGGAAATGAGGTCTAAGCTAGTTAATTCAGGATTCTAGAGAGTATTGGGTGCCATGATTAAGATCATTATTTAATTCTCACAGCAGTCCTTTGAAGTAGATACAATTATTATTTCTATTTTTCAAAAGAAGAGACAGAAGCTCAGCGAGGTCAAGTAACTTCCCCAGGGTCACAAGCTGCTGAGAAGCAGAACCAGGGTTGATTCCCCTTCTACCTGGCTCTGGGTGCTGCGCTCATCACCACTATGCTGCATCCTGAAATTTAAAAAAAAATTATGGTAAAATAGATCTAACATAAATTTTACCATTTTAACCATTAAGTGTACAGTTCATAGGCATTCAGTACATTACTATTATTGGCCAGCCATCACCACCATCCAATTCCAGAACTTTCTCATCTTCCCAAACCCAAACTCTGTCCCCCTTAAACACTAACTCCTCATCCCCTACCCTCAGCCCCTGACGCTCACCATTCCGATTTCTGTCTCTCTAAATTTGCTTATTCTAGCAGCATCCTATAAGTGGGGTCGTACAGTGGTGGTTTGTCCCTTTGTGACTGGTTCATTGCACTCAGCATAATGTCCTCAAGATCCATTTATGTTAGTACGTGCCAGCATTTCCTTCCTTTCTGTAGCTGAATGATATTCCATTGTTTAGCCACTCTTCTGTCAATGAACACTTGGGTTGCTTCCATCTTTTGGCTATTGTAAATAATGCTGCTATTTGAATCTTTTTTTTTTTTCAGTCTTTTTGGGTATATACCGAAAAGCGGGATTGCTGAATCAGATGGTAATACTGTTTAATTTTTTGAGGAACTGCCACCCTGTTTTCCCAGCAGCTGCACCATTTTACATTCCTATCACCCATGCACAAGGGCTCCAATTTCTCCACATCCTCACCCACACATGTTATTTTCTGTTTGTTTGTTTGTATAATGGCCATCCTAATGGATGCAGTGGCATATCATTGCGGTTTTGGCTTACATTTCCCTAATGATTAGTGATGCTGAGCATCTTTTCTTGTGCTTTTGGCTCTTTGTATGTCTTCTTTGGAGAAACATCTCTTCAAGTCTTACCCATTTTTAGTTGGCTTTTTGTTGTTGACTTTTATTCTGGATATTAATCCTTTATTAGATAAATGATTTGCAAATATGTTCTCCCATTCTGTGGGTTGCCTTTTTATTCTGTTGATGGTGTCCTGATTTTTTTTTTTTTAAAGAGTGCACAGGTTGCATCCATTGGCTGGATCTCATGTTTGGCTGCATATTAACTCCCTCTCGTTTCAATGTGTGTATGCGTCCTACCACCAAGGGAAGGTCAGCATCACCCACAAAGCCCAGTTCTCCAAGTTCCTGGGGTGATTTTGGCAAAGTCCTCATGGTGATCTTCCTGGCCTCTTCCTCTGATGCCAAAGGCAGAACTACGGCAGGTGAAGACAGAACCAGGAGGGTAAACTGAGACGAGACAATTCAGTCCTCTGCCCAGAAGCAGCTACATCTATTTGCAGAGCCCAGAGCAAAATGAAATGTGGGGACCTTTGTTCAAAAATTGTCAAGGATTCCAGGGCAGAAACAGCAGAACATTAAACCAAGTGCAGGGCCCTTCTGAGCTTGGGGTCCTGTGTGGCTTCGTGGGTCATGTGCCCCTAATGCTGGCCCTGCCACTGCCTTTGGTGACCAACTGTCAATCCCTGGGAACCCTGGACACAGGGGACTTTACACACATTCCCTGACTCTGTTCCAAGAGCCATCACCAAGTGCTCATGAGGAAAATTGGAGGCTGGTGCAGGAGGTGGAAAAATCTACCTGAGGCTCTGAAGAAGGACCTGAAGTCCTAACAGACCTTCCAAGGACAGGAGGGTCCTTGCAGTAAGCCCAGTAGTGACTCTCTGCCCCTGCGGAGACCATAAGTAAGTCCCAGCCCTGAGGCCCAGGCTCCTGGGGGCTCCCGGAGCCTGAGGGCTGACATGCCAGGCCTCACACCATGAACCACTGGGGATGTGGTGGGAGATCGAGTCCTCCCAAAGGACAGGCACATGGGGCCTCTGTGTCCTGAGAGCAGGGGGCATTGAGAGAAACACTACTGGTTCCCAGGCCACGCCGATTGCCAGGCCGCAGCCATCTCCCACGAGGAGGTCGAAGAGCAGAGTGAGGTCGCCCACTGAGGTGGAGGGGCACAGGGCCTGCTGCAACAGACCCTCACATGCTCAGAAGCCAAACCCGCTAAAGGAACTTCTGATCCTGCCGCCTGTAGTGAAGTGAATCTAATGCAGCAACAAAGTCCAGACTCAGCTCACCCACGGGCCAGACGGGCTGCGCCCAGCACCGACAGCCGGCACAGGAAGAAGCGTGCATTTCCTGGGCGTCCGACTGTTTCCTTCAGCCTCAGCTATTCTTTGCACACAGTGCCTGGCATTCAGTAACAACTCTCTCCTGCCTGACTGCCTTGGAACTGGGGCATCGCCTTTTCCTTGACTTCAGACTGGAACTCACACCATTAGTTTCCTTAGGTCTCCATTCTGCTGACTCACCCCCACAGATCTTGGGGCTCGTCAGCCTCCATAACCATGTGAGCTAATTCCTCATCACAAACAGACAGATAAATATATCCCTATTGGTGCTGTTTCTCTAGAGAATGCTAATACAGACGCCCTTAAAAACAAGGTAGTGTGGCCCATCGTCCACAGAGGCAACAGTCAATAGAACCAGACCCAGAGATGGCCTGCATCATGAGGCAGACACCGTAACCACAGTAAATACATAACAGGATGTAGTGCAATGGGTGAATGCATTCACAGGCACATGAACAGGTGGGATTTTCAACCGAGAGAGAGAGAGAGAAATAAAAAAGAAGAGCCAGATGGAAATGCGTCAAAGGAAAATAAGAGGAAAATATGATATCAGAGATGAAGTCTTCTTTTCTGGGTTTATAGCAGATTGGACCCAGCGGAGGAAAGAATCGGTGAATTTGAAGACAGGTGTTACGGACTGAACGCTTGTGCCCCACGTCAGCCCCAAATTCATATGTTGAAGCCTTATCCCCCCAGGGTAAGCCTATTGGTGTGACTCTATTCGGAGGGGTCTCTAAAGAAGTAATTAAGGTTACATGGGGTCATGAAGGTGGGGCCCTGCTCTAACAGGACTAGTGTACTTGTAAGAAGAGGTACCAAAGAGCTCACTCTCTCTCCATCACTCCACGCACACACACCAAGGACAGGCCGTCTGAGTGAGAAGGAAGCCATCTGCAAGCCAGGAAAAGAGTTCTCACCAGAAACCACATCAGTTGGCACCTTCATTGTAGATTTCCAGCCTCCAGAACTGTGAGAAATTAAATGTTTGTTGTTAAAACAGCCCAACTTGTGTATTTTGTTATGGAAGCCCAAGTAGACCAGGACAACAGGTGAAGAGAAATGATCCAATCTGAAATACGAAGTTAAGAAAGAATGAGAAAAATAAAACAACAGACGGAGCATTCAAGATCTGAGACCACCAAACCACCTGGCATATGTAATTGGAGTCCCAGAAGGACAAGAGTGAGAGCATGGGGAAGAAGTAAAATTTAAATAGATAATGGTCAAGAAAACTTTCTAAAACCGAGGAAAGATATCAACTGATCCAAGAAGCTTAGAAATCCCCAAACAATTTAAAATGAACAAACAGAAAAACAAAATTAAAAAAAATCTATACTTAAGCACATCATGGTCCAACTGCTGGATACTAAAGACTCTTGAAAGTAATGAGAGACTAAAAGACAAAATGGGAAGAAACCTTAAGAAATTGCTGACTTATCAGACACAGTGAACCCCAGAGACAGTGGAATGACATTTTTAAAGTGCTGAAGAAAAAAAGCAGAAAAACCAGGGGGAAAAGAATGGGCCGCTCAACTAATGGTACTGGGGGCAGCTGACTTTTCTTTTTAAAAATAAGATTAAGGTGGAGAGGATATAGCTCAGAGGTAGAGCGCATGCTTAGCATGCACAAGGTCCCGGATTCAATCCCTAGTTCCTTCATTAAATAACATAAACCTAGTTACCCCCCCCCTTAAATAAAAAATAAAAAAAAAGAAAGAAAGAAAGAAAAGAGAAACAACTGACCAAATTGCAATTTTCAGAAAAAAAAAAGTTAAATCTCATAGGTCATAATTACCAATCATGCTGTTTAAGTCTATTTTGCTGGGTTTTTTTCTTTTTCCATCAGTTACTGAAAGAAGTATGTTCAAGTATCTTATTATGACTATCAGTTTATTTATTTCTCTTTTCAGATCTGTCAACTTTTGTTCTATACATTTTGAGGCCGTGTTCTTAGGAACATAAAACTTTTAAATGAAGGTAGAATATTCTGCTGTGAAATTTGTCCATTGATCTGAATTTCAGCTACATATTTTTTTCAATTCTTGAAGTTCTATTAGTTTCCTTTTTTTGAGGGGGTGTAATTAGGTTTGTTTGTTTGTTTGTTTGTTTATGTAATGGAGATTCTGAGGATTGAACCCGGGACCTCGTGCGTGCTAAGCAAGCACTCTACCCTCATTAGTGTCCTTTTCAAACGTTCATTGTCATTTTTCACAATGAACTGCTTCCTACAGGTATTTTTCCAGCTTGATTCTCATTCTTGAAACATAATAAACATAATTGTGTCATCCTACGCGTCTGATGATTTGAAGTCTGTTTTCTGCTATTTCTGTCCGTTCTTGTATTCCTAGTTATTTTTGAATGAATGCTGAAGTTGTATCTGTAGAAACCGAGTCCTCAGATGAAGGTAACTTCCTCCAAAGACTTTTGTTGGCGTCGCCCAGGCGTCAGGAGCAATGTGAAGCGGGGCTGCTTTATTCACGAGAAGCCCAGATGGGAGAGCCCCCAGGCTGTGCCCCTGCAGCCCTGGTGCTCTGCTGGTTTCCCCTCCTCTGGAAGAGCAGCCCTTTAGGGTCCTAGCTTAATGTTCTTGGGGACGAGGCTGGCACGCTCCCTACCTTGGGGTGGGCTTTGGGCCTTCGATTGTCTCCGCATCCCCCAAAGGCCAACAAACACTCACCCAGGGAGAAAGCAACCCTGGAATGACTTGTCTGGGTTCTTGCTTTCTTCTCAAATTTGGTATCTCCCTACCATCTTGTTAGCTCTCAGATGCTTTAAGAATCTTTTATTCAGGTTTTTCTTTGCCTTTAGCCAAAAGGTTGTTCCAAAGTCCATAGTCCCTCACTGCTGGAAGTGGGCACACTTCCCAAAGCTAAAGGTCTACCTCACTCCCCAAGAAAGAGTTCTAATTATAAATTAAATTTAAAAAGGAACTAGAAGTCTGAGGTCCTATTTTTTACAATGTGGGGGAAGAGAAGGCCTTTGTAGGCTGACCTGAAGGCCAGAAGCCATGAAGGACTAGAATGACATATTAACGTTAACAAAGTTTAAGAGCGCTTAACCAAGACTAAAATCAAAGGGAAGATAAATGATGTACCCCCGCCCCCGCACAACAGGTAGAAGGTTACTGTCCTTAATATTTGAAGCATTCTTTTAATTAGAAAAAAGAGAAACACTACAGGAATAAACCAAAAAGATGAACAATGCACATTATATATGACAAAGAGGATTTATCCTACTAATAACCAAAAAAATGCAAATCATAACAACAAGAAGATCATCTATAAAGCCCATTATGGACAAAGACTAAAATAAGAAATAATGACCATGCTTATATCCAGGCTCATCATTTAATGGGTACGTTAAACACTACAAGTTTTTGTATGTCAATCATACCTCAGTAAAGTGGTCTAAAAAAAAAAGGAAGAAAGAAAGAAAAGAAATAATGGCCAGATCTCGTAGGGAAGTGAGAATTAGGTCTTCTCTAACAGAATGGCAATCTGGAAAACAGATCACCGTTTTGGACCTACATGGCCTCTCATCAAACAATGCCTTCTAGAAATTATCCTGATGAAATAATGGAGCAGCTATAATTATAAATATCTATTTGCAATAAATATGAGCATATACATATGTTCAATATACTGTTGTTTATAAAAACAAAAAGTTGGAAGTAACCTAATATTTTTTTATTGAGGTGTATAGTTGGGGTACCATATTATATAAATTTCAGGTGTACAATATAGTGATTCAGAATTTTCAAAGGTTATATTCCATTTCTAGTTTTACATATTTACTTATAAAATATTGGCTTTATTCCCTGTGCTGTACAATATATCCTTGTAGCTTATTTATTTTACACATAGTAGTTTGTACCTGTTAGCCCCCTACCCCTCTATTGCCCCTCCCCCCTTCCCTCTTCTTGGCAATCAACATCCCTCACCAGAGTGATGCATTTGTTACAATCAATGAAACTACATTGACACATTATAGTCACCCAAACCCATAACTTACATTAGAGTTCATTCTTGGTGTTGTACATTCTGTGGTTTTTGACAAATACATAATGTCATGTATCCACCATCATAGTATCACACGGAGCATTTTCTCTGCCCTCAAAATCCTCTGCTCTCCACCTGTTCACCAGCCCCCAACTCCTGACAACCACTGGTCTTTTTACTGTCTTCATAGTTTTGTGTTTTCCAGAATATCATTTAGTTAGAATCATACAGTATATATATTTTTTTCAGATTGGCTTCTTCCATTTGGTAATATGCATTTTATTATTATTTTTTTTTTGGTTGGGAAGGTAATCAGGTTTACTTCTTTATTTATTCTTAGAGGAAGTACTGAGGAATGAACCCAGGATCTCATCATGTATGCTAAGCATGCGTTCTACCACTTGAGCTGTACCTTCCCCCCAAATTAATTAAATTTTTTGGGGGGTAACTTATTTTATTTATTTATTTTTAGTGGAGGTACCAGGAATTGAACCCAGGACCTCATGCATGCTAAGCATACACTCTACCACTTGAGCTATACCCTCCACCCTAGTAATATACATTTAAGCTTCTTATGTGTCTTTTCATAGCTTGATGGCTCATTGCTTCTTCAAAAAATTTTTTTATTGATGCATAGATCTTGCTCTGCTGCCAACCATTGAAGCAGATGGCTAAACACTTCTTCAATCAAAGTAGCAAATAATCCTTCCTGGATACCTGCTGACCATCCTAGAAGGGCCCTGCAGGGCACAGTCCTTAGCAGGGGACAGTCTCAGGCTGAGTGGAGAGGGTGCAAACAGGAGCCCCAGGGTGCCTGTGAGGCGCTTAGTGGGGGGCCGACAGGCTACGTGAACTTCTTGAAAGATGCTTTGCATCCACCCCATTCGTTCCTGCCTTAATCTCTTTGACAGAAGTCGCCGGCACTGGAATAAATCAGGAAACAAGAGACAGCTAGTCCCTGCCTTCATGGAGCTCACAGTCTCATGGGGAAAACAGATTTAAGAAAAGACAATTTCCTCTGACTGGGAATGTTTAATCAAGCTCTAGGCTCCCCTTGTAGGTGACAGGACACACGGAGGGTAAAGGTGAATGTGGGGCAGTCTATAAGGTGACTTGCCTGGACTGTTAAAAAAAAAAATCAATATAAGGGAAAAAAGGCCAAGGTTTGAGACTGAAGAGATACAACAATCAGTTGCAAAAGTGACCCTTGACTGAGTCCCAGATTGAAAGAAAGTGATAAAAAGGCATTTTAGGACAAATGGGACATCTGAATGTAATAGATGGTGCCATGGAATTTCTGTTCGTTTTCTTAGGTGTGATAATGGTGCTTATGTAAGAGAACATTCTTGTTTTTCCAAGATGCCTGCTAAAGTATTCAGAGACGTGTTTGCAATTTACTTTCTGAAGCTGACAACAAAAAAAGAGACTGTATGCTTTGAAAAATACAGATACATGGAAAGAGTGGGAGGGAAAAGTAAGGCAACTTGGCAAGACGCTGACAACTGGCAAATCCTATGGTGTGTGATATTCACTGTCCTACTTTTTAACTTTGCAAAGGATAAACTATTTAATTATCTGTAACTGATCAGCCACAAGGAGGTCCACAAAGGTGACCCACAGGGTACACCGCAGCCAGGGCAAGAGGCCCCAACTCCCAGGAAGCAGAGAGTTCCCTGAGGATGGGGCAGTTCAGCCAAAGCCTGAACTAGGGGAAGATGCTGAGAAACCTGGAAATCTCCAGACGGGGCCAGCCTATGTGGCAGGAACGGATGGCAGGGAGGCAGTTGGAAGAGGTGGGGCTGGGCTGGGCTGGCTTTGGGCTGAGGAAGGAGTGTGGACTTCATCCTGGGGGATCTGGCGGGGGCCACCTGCACCCCCTTCTGATAACCTCTCTCAGGAAGTGCTCCTGATCCCACCCTACAGGATGGTGAGGGGGTGCCCATAGCTAAGCCAACCAGAGCCAGACCGGAAAGCGAGCAGACGGTCAGTGCGTCAACTTGAGCAAGGCTCTTGGAAGCTCAGGTTTGGAGACCAAAGCTCTCAGGGAGAGGAGAAATGCTATCCTGGGGTGTGCCTGTCTGTGTCTGTGTCCAGCTGTCCCCAAGGCCTTCGGTGGCCCTTTCAGGATGGTTGTTTTTGAGCCCTTCTGAGTGGGTCACTGTCACTTGCAATCTGAGTTGTGGCTAACCCATCAGGGAAAGGGTTTCAGCAGAGGAGCACCCTGGCTAGAAAGGAGTTGGGTGTTGGAGGCTGGGGACCAGTGTCGATCACCACCAGTCATAACTAAGAATGAATAAACACAACTTATAGTTAAATGAAAATAAAAGCATGAGCTTTAAGTAATGGTCCATTAACCAAGAGGTGTAGACCTACAATTCCACTTATACCAGGTTCAAGACCAGGCCAAATTACTGTCTGATGACAGGGGCCAGAGCAGCAATGGCTGAAGAGGGTGGGGAGAGGGATGGAAACATCCATCTTCAGCATTTCTGGGGTGTATGACCTTACAGAGCTCATTGTTATGTGTCAGCTTAAAAAAAAGGGGGGGGGATCAGGCAAGTGGCTGGTGACTCCCAACACAGAAAGTAAAAAGTTAAAAAAGAAAAAAAAAAGGCTTCAACAGTCCCTGAACCAACTGAACACTTCCTTGATCCTGTCTAGAGACTTCTCCCTCCAAAGATTGCCCTGACGTCCATGGCTTTTCTCCTTGAACCCATGGCAGGCAAGCTTGGAAAGGTGGTGAGGATGGGGCTGGAGTGACGATGGGAGCCCATGCTGCAGGGAGAGGGCCACAGGCCGAGCCCAGAGCAAGAAAAGGACGCAATGTGGCAGTGGGGACAGAGAGCTGCCTCAGAGAAACACTCAGGAAGTATTCCCTCCCCTTCAATATTCACAAGTGTGGAAAAGGTGGGTGTAATCCTTTAAATGTTTGTTAGGAATCACCCATGAAGTCATCAGTTCCCGGGCTTTTCTGTGTTGGAAGTCGGGGTGGGACTGATAACTGAGTCAATCTTCTTACTCATTGTAGGTCTGTTCATATTCTCTATTTCTTCTTGGGTCAGTTTCGGCAACTTACCTATTTGTAGGAATTAGTCCATTTCATGTAAGTTACCTACTTTGTTGGTGCACAACTGCATATAGCATTCTCCTATCCTTTTTATTTCTGTAAGGTTAGTGGTAATTTCCCAAGTTTCACTTCTGATTTTAGTCATTTGTGTCTTATTTTCCCCTTAGTCAATCTAGCTAGTCTTGTTCATCCTGTTGCTTTTCAAGGAAACAACTTTTACTTATGTTGATTCTCTATTGTTTTTCCATTCTCTCTGCTTTAATTATTTCCTTTCTCCTGCTAGCTTTAGATTTAGCTTGTCTCATTCCCACTGGTGCCTTCAGTTGTAAAGTTAGGTTAATTTGAATTCTTTTTAAATGTAGATGTTTACACCGCATCTTAAATTTTGGTGTTTTTGTACCTTGTAATTTAATTTGTGGTTTCTTCAGCTGTTAAAGAGGGTTGTTCACTTTTCACTGATTTGTGAGTTTTCCTGTTTCCCTTCTGTTATTATCTAGCTTTGTTCCACTGTGGTTAGGAAAGGTACTTTGTATGATCTCAATCTTTTTTTATTGTTTTTTTTGGGGGGGGTGAGGTAATTAGGTTTGTTTATTGTAATTATTTTTTAATAGAGGTACTGGGGATTGAAACTGGGACCTCGTGTATGCTATGCACACATTCTACCACTGAGCTAT
Organism: Camelus dromedarius; assembly: GCF_036321535.1. Taxonomy (NCBI): domain Eukaryota; kingdom Metazoa; phylum Chordata; class Mammalia; order Artiodactyla; family Camelidae; genus Camelus; species Camelus dromedarius. Next base: position 83,867,259 of record NC_087442.1, on the reverse strand, counting down.
ACCCTCCCCGCCGCAATCCTTTTAATTCATTGAGACTCATTTTGTGGCCTAACATGTGGTCTCTGCTGGATGTCCCCGAGCACTTGAAAAGAACACGTGTCCTGCTGTTGTTGGGTGGCCTGTTCTGTGTCAGGTCTAGTTGCCTTTCTGCTTTTTAAGTTGCGGATTTTTGGCACATACATAAGAACACACTACATACGAAGCATCAGGTGAAAACTCAGGAAGCCGCCATGCCCTCGAGGATCAAGAATATCAGAGACATCATCACTTTCCCCAGATGCACCCGTATCGTCCCCACAGGGAGCATCGTGGCCACTGTGTTGACTACCTCATTTTCCTTCGTAATTGTTAACGTGTATGAATCTCATGAAATACATACTTTATGCTACACTTTATAAAAATGGCACCACATTGCATGACCTCCCACACCTTGCTTTTTCCTGTACTCTGAGTCCTCGGTGGCGTTGGGGCTGGGGTCCCTGACGTTGCAGCAGTCGCCCCTCAGACCCTAACCCACCCTTCTGTGGGTGGGGTTTTGAGTAGCTCAGACTTTGGCTCATTCCCATCTCCTGATTTCTCCCCACTCCGCCCAGCAGCTAGAATGTAACAGGCCAAGGGCACAGAGAGCCCAGTCAGACCAGTGTGGGACAGCACTCCCAGCTATGCCTAACACCCCCCTGAAAGGAGGGCCCACCTGGTGGGCTGTGCTGGCCGTCCCTTAATCCCACCAGGCCACTCATACCTGGGCTGTCCCTCTGCCCCCTGCAGCACTGGGGCGCACTGTTGCTCCCTCAGCTTCCCCCCCGACTTGCTCCCTGGGCCAGAAAAGCTGGAAAGACACTTCCCACACCACTCGCGGCACCCTGTGGGGCAGGTCTCTGGGGGTGTCCCCTCTCCTCCCCCATGGGGTTCATAAGCCTCTTCTGCCAGACAGGAAGGCCCTCAGGGCCACGAAGTGGGCCCACCTGGAAAGCCGGCGCACAAATGAACCAGTGTTGAGCCAGTCAGGCATTCAGTCCCCGCCCCTCCTGAGGCCCTTGGCCCCACAGCTGGCTCCCTGCCGCAGGCAAACCCACGCAGTGACGTGGTGGCAGATGTGTCTACCAGCCCTAGTGACACTTCACGAAAGAGCTCTCTAGCCAAAGCCAACTTGGAAAATTCCAGGGACGAGGAAATTTACCACGGGGCGGGAAACAGCTGGGCCTTGGCTTGGAACAGGGCGCCCCGCCCGGGGTGGGGGGTGACGCAGGTGAACAGGAAGGAGGGACTGGCCAAGCCCACCACGAGGGAGTCCTTTAATAGAGACAGGCAGACAGGGGACACGACTAGGCCCTGCACCGAGGAGAGCGGCAGCTCCTCCTCCCCCACCTGGCATGGCCCCAGGGTGGACACAGGGAGATGGTTTAAAAAACACAGCGGGACCAATTCTTCACTTTCACAGAAAAGGGGAAGTTGGGGGAGCAGCCGCTGGAGAGTCTGCACGTGGAGCGGTGTCTGAGCCCCGTCCCCAGGCAGTGGGGCTTGCTGCCCCCTGCACTCCGGCGCTGGCAGGAGCCCCAGCCCAGAGACCCTGGCTGCACGGACGGACCAGCCACCTACATCTGTTAGTGTTCCTACACTATGTACACTGTTGTGCTTTAAAGCCCCCACCCCAGCCTCAGCCCGAAGCCTCAGGTGGGCAGATGGACCCCACTTGCCACAGCACACAGCGGGTGGGGTGAGATCAGGCTGCAGGACAGAGCGGCCCTGCTCCCCGCCGGCCAGGGCCCAGGGGCCACTGAAATAGAAACGTCAACGCTGGACAAGATGCAGGCCGGTGGGAACAGGCAGGGGCGGGGGAATCCGGGGCGAGGCTGAGAGGTCAGGGGCGCCAGCTGTGTCAGGGACCAGGGGGGGCTGGCCGGGCACGGGCCGGGTGTGGGCGGGGGCAGGGTCAGGCAGCTCAGCACAAACAGTTCTGCCGGCTACCCGGGCCAGTGCGTGCCCCTGCCGGGGGCCCCCTCCCTCCCCGCGCAGGGCTTCCTCCAGCTCCGGGGGGCCCAGGCTCCAGGAGTGCGCGTGGGGAGGGCCGCTGGTGTCAGGTGGGCTGGGCTGAGGGGCAGGTGTGTGACATCTGTGGGCATGTCCCCGCCAGCCGGGGGTGACCAGGATCAGTTGTTCTCGAAGAGAGAGAGCAGGTCGTCGTTGTTGTTTGTGGGGAGGTCGGGTGGGCCCAAGTAGGTCAGCAGCTCGTCGGGGTTGGTCAGTTCCGGGAGCAGCTGAGGACAGAACAAACCTATCAGCAGCTCTGGCCTCACGCCCGCCACACCCCGGGGGGCTGTCCTGCCACGGCCTCCCAGCGGGGTCCCCAGTCTCAGCAGGGATCTGCAGCACCCCCACCCCAACCCTGACATAGGCTGGCACTGGAGTCCCTCAGTGTGCTCTGCACAGGGGCTCTCCCTGCAGAAGGCTGCTCTGTGCCCAGGAATCACTCATGACAAGTCATCCAAGGACAACACAGGGCACAAGCAGGGACCACGAGGGGAGCCCAATGTGAACAGGGCAGATGGAGGAGGTGGCATCACCGTCCCTGGGATTTTCTGCTCTAAGCTGTTCTTTTTCCCTTTTTTCACACTGAGCTTTGTATTTTGTTTCTCATGGTTGAGGAACAGTCACCTGCTTTTATGCGCTGATTCTGGCTCACACACCACCTGGGAGTCAGAAAGGTCGAATCAGACCCCAGTGCTGGTGTCGTCAGCTGCAAGCCATCTTTTTAGGGACTCTATGCGTGCCACTGTGGCACTCAGGTCGCCAGACACAGTCACCCCACCCTACTCTGGACACCTGACACTTGTCAACAGGAGAGCTGACGTTACCTGACCAGCTGTCCCTGCATCTGGAAGTCACTGAGGTGTCAGTGTCCTCCCTTCTACGAAGCACGTGGACCCTGGGGACGACGGATAAACCACCCCCAGCCCCGGCTCCCAAGCCCTCCCCAGCATGGGGCCCAGTACTCACATCCAGGGCTGGTTCTGGGGCCTCCCCTGCCCCAGACATGGGGGGGCCCATTATGCCTGTGGTAGCACTGAAGGCCAGCTCGCCGATGGGACCCGAGTTCACTGGGCCCAGGGGCTGCCGGGACGCGGGGGGAGGGTTCGGATGGTGCAGCTGGGGCCCTGGGGGGCCGCCAAGGTTGGGAGCGTGCAGCCCTGGTGGCCCGGGGTTATGGGCCGGGTCCAGGTGACCTGCTGGTGCCATCTGAGAAAGGAGAGAAGAATCTAGTACAATGGCCCAAGGGCTCCCTGGGGGGACAGATTCCCAACCCTTGGCTTGGCACTGACCTGGCCTGGGAGGCAGGCGGCAGACTTCTCTGGCGTCAGGATGCTGCTGGGAATGTCGGATTGATAGGAGGCTGGAGGTGGCCCTGGGGTGAACTCAGTAAGGGTCGGGGTGCTGGGCGTGGTGGGCGGGAAGGAGTCGGGGAAGGTCCCTGGCCCCAGGAAGCTGGAACCTGAGAGAGGAGAGCGAGGTCCTGGGTGAGGACAGGGGCTCACGCTGGTAGAGCACCAGGAGGGCGGGCCAGCCACAGCGTGGGCAGGACTCACAGCGCTCACCCAGGTAATGAGCTGGGTTTTATGGAAGTCACTATTCAGAATAGGGCACTTTTTCTCATTGCTGCTGGGGAACTGGCCTCATGACACTGCCAGGAGGCTATGAGGGGACAGGAATGGGACCCACCACACCCAGACGCTCCTGCTGGGTCAGATGGAGCAGGTCCATGGAAGTGTGCCAGCAATAGACCTTTGCTCCAAACTGCTGGGGAGGGTGGGTGCACCCACAGCTGGGGGCCCTGCCGCCCACCCCCAGGAGCTAGACCGAGGATGCCCCTATGCTGCCAGGTCCCTAACCAGGCCCCAGGCTCGTGGTCCTTGAAGTGACGCATTCACAGGTGACAGGCAGGTTGGAGAGGACGACCCACCTGTTTCCAGGCTGAGTCCCCACTGTACTCACCCTGGCTGGGGTAATCGCCGGGGGCAGGAGCTGAGGGGGGCTGCAGGGGGGCGAAGGGAGTGGCACTGGGGCCCAGGGCAGCGATCATCTCCATCACGCTGGGCATGAGCACGTGGGCGGGGCTGACGGTGCGGCAGCGCTTCAGCACCGGCCCGTCTGGCTCCTCCTTGACGTGCACGTCAGGCTTCACAGGCACTGGCTTCCAGCTGCACGTGGGGTCAATGGTGATCTCCTCATAGTCGGAGCTGGGCGGGGACATGTGAGCGCCGGTCACTGCCTGGCCTGCTGCCTCTCCTGGCCTGGGGCCCGGGGCCACGTTTAGGCAGACCTTCCACTCCAGTGCTCGTGGCCACCCGGCACCTTCCACGTGCCTTGTGGGGTGCCACACCCAGGTCGCACATGGACTCTGTCCATGGCCTGGAGTTGAGCCTGCTCCCTGGGTGAGCCACGAGGGGGGTCTCCCCACCTGTCCCAGGGCTGCCCTCTGCTGGCCAAAGACGCTGGGGGCGCAGGAAAGGAGACTTACTTCTGAATGTAAATGAGGATGCCCAGCATGTACTGGTCCACCTCCAGGCCCTCCAGCAACGCTGTCTTGCTGTAAACAAAGGCGACACATCTCAGAGGCCTGGCCCAACCTGGCCACAGGCCCTGCCACTTCTCGGCTCCCAGTGTGAGGTCACCCTGCACGAGGTGACCCTGTGTGAGATAATCCTGGCAGGCGACTGTATAGAGGAGGTGACCCTGTGTGAGGTCTCTGCCCTGAGCCACACCATCCCCAGTCTGTGCTGTGATGCCCCACACCTGGCCTGGATGTTTCTCAGTGCTACTGGAAAGAAACGCCTGTGACTGGCCCTGAGGAAGTGCCTGCCGCCCGCCCCCTTCCGAGCTGTGGGGACCGTCTCTGACACACTCACTTGCACACGGGGCACCTCCAGGTCCCTCGCTCACAGTTGAGCTGTAGATACGACTCTAGGTCGAAGCACTGTGGAGAGGGGGAGAAGGGAAGAGGCCGCTGCACACACTGGGGCTGGGCCAACCCGGCCCCACCCTGCGAGCCAGCCCTGCGGTTAAATGTGGGACTTATTTACTGCCTGTCTGAGAAGCCACGTGTACCACGCTTTCCCTGCAGTGTCGTCCTAACAAACTGAGACTGGGGACGGCCTTCGCAGCCCTCACTGGGACTGGAACGCCATGTGGCCGAAGCAGGAAGAACTGGGCAGCTGTGCTGACAGAGAATGACCTCCAGGAAGTGGTGTAGAAGGAAAAAAGTATGGTGCAGAGCAATGCGTACCATTTCCGTAACCAAAAGGTGGGGGTGAGGTGTGTGCACGTACTAACCCACCTGCAGAGCGTTTGTGCAGAGACAGAAATGAAGGCGTTACTGGGAGCAGGAAGAAGGCTGTGCCCTGCCTCCTGGACACTCTATAAAATCGGAGCCCCGTGAATGCAGTAAAGTGGTCGTTATACTTCGAATAATATTCAAGAAACAAAAGCCCAGTCTGGGGGGAGACCATGGGGAAGCCAGGCCACCTGCCCACTGGCTGGCCTGTCCCATCACCCACCGGCCGAGGCTCAGAGCTCACATCTGCTAAAAACAGTTAAATGACCGAAGTCCGGGCAAAGCTCTGCAGTGAACACCCACCTGTATGTGGCGACAGTCGTGACCTCGGGCAGGGAGCTGGATTCTGCGGAAGGTGATGGGGCACTTGAGTGACACCTTAATGGCCGTCTGCTCCACCCCGTCCTCTCCGTTGGGCCCAGGGGTGCCAGGGATGGTGCCGCTGCTGAAGTTCCGCTTTACTAAGATCAAAAGGGGAAAGGAGGACTTGAGTACAGGGCTGCTGAGCAGGACCCTGTTGCTGCTGGCTCAACAGCTCTGAGGGACCATTTGGAGTTGACTGTCGCCCCCCGTGCAGAGCTGCTACCCCGCAGGAGATGGTCTTATCTGACCTGGGGACATGCCAGGTGCAGCAGTGGCCCCGGCAGAGGCAGAAGCTGGCTGCCCGGGGGCCGAGGAAGGCAAGGGCCACTCACTCTTGGTGATGCAGTGCTCAGCAGGCAGGAGGCGCTTCTTGAGGAGACCCTGCAGCACCGAGCGGACGGAGGGCCGGTGCACCAGCTGCAGCACGAAGAGGTGGGACTGCAACGGGAGGCTCTGGTCAGGGGGATGCAGGCCACAGAGGTGCAGCACGCGCGGGCCTGGCGCCTCGGCAGCCGGGAACTGTTCTCTCATTGCTAATGCACAGGGAGGCCGCCTGCTGCCCCTCCCCGGGGAGCCCAGGGGACCGTGCCCAAGCCTATCTGTAAAGCCACTATCTGTAAAGCCCACTGTGTCTGCACCCGTGTTCAATCACGGCCTCCCTGGCAAAACGCAGAGAGGCCCCTGAATGCACCCTGCCTACAGCATCCACCGTGACTGACTTACGCTGGTCCAAGTGAAGACATTCCAAGCCGCAGAAATGCATCAGAGCTGCCCCGCCTCAGCTCCCTCCCACCCAGGCTGAGCAGTGCTGCCCATCTAAGTGCATTCTGCCTCCTCCAGTCCCAGATCCTGGGGCCTGCTGGAATCCAGGTGACTCCTAACAGGGACCCAGGGGCAGCCGGGGACTCCATGAGCATCCTCCAGGAAAGACGCAGGCTCGGTCAGTTTCTCTGACATAATTAACACGAGCATCAAATTGAGTTAACAGAACCTAACCGGAAAGCAGTGAGGGCGTTTTTAACCGGGACCTTTTTCTTAAATGGCCAGGAGAACGGATTGGACAGGGAACTACGGGAGGGAAGGAGGAAAGCCGACGCTCTTCTGTTCAGCGAGGACACCCCGATCACGGCCCGCGGAGGGTACTCACGCAGCAGCAGGCCGTGACGGTGATCTGGATGGTGTTGCGGCCCGGCTGGCACACGTGCTTCAGGTATAAGGGCTTGTGGGAGGTCTTGTTGTCACCACGCTCAATGGTGAGCGGGGTGGCGTTGACGCTGACCTGCACCGAGGCCGGCCAGTTGGTGTTCATCTGCCGGTCCTCATGGTGGTAGCACTTGAACTGCAGCTCCAGGTCAGGCCTCAGCATCAGGGTCTTGTAGACAGAGTCGCGGAGCTGGAAGGCGTGGTTGCTCACGGCCAGGTTGTGCTGCAGGCGGAAGGGCTCGAGGACCACCCCGTCCCGCACGGGGAAGGTCAGCCGCAGCTCATCACAGGGGCCGCTGCCTGGAAGCAGGCCACACAGGTGTGACCAGGCCACCTGCCAGGCCGGGTGGTGTGCCCCCACCCCATCGCAGGGACCGCGGCCCCCTCCTCCTCCTTCACAGGACTGGGGTTTGGGCAGCATCTCTCCTGGGACCCTAGGCTCAGCCTTCACCTCCCAGAGGAACAGGATCCTGGTGTCCTGTCATCTGTCTTGTCTCAGTCACCTGGCCCAGTGATCCCAAAATTATGACTAGAGAATATGCCTCCAACCCAAAAAGAAGGTGCTGCTGGTGCTGTCAGAGGGGCTAAGAGCCATGAACAGGCCACCTGCCATCACCCCAGTGCTCAGGGTAGGGTTTTAGGGCTCGAACTGCTCTTGCAGTGGTCCCCTGCGAAGGAGTTCTTAACCAGAAGTGGGCTTCAGAGGGCCCGTAAGTCCCCAGAACATTTGGCGCACGCTAGTATTTTTCTAGAGAGAAGAGCCATACCTCAAACAGGTTTGCAAAGAGGTCCATGACGAGAACATAAAGGTGAGGGTCCCCCACCCCCAACTTCCCCACAGGACTCTCTGGAGCCCTCCCACCTGTCCCGGGAGCAGATGACACTCACCAGGGGGTGACGGGTGCAAGCTGCTCACGCTGGGCTTGAGGTCGGGCAGGAAGGGAGATTTGACCTCCTGGCTGGTGGACATGTAGGGGACGCTGCTGCCAGGGGTCATGGGCGGCGTGGGGCTCCCTGGCAGTGGGGAGCTGGGGTAGCCGGGGATGGAACGAGCAGGCTGTGGGGTCGAGCAAACAGTCAAGGTGGAATGGTGTTGAGGTGGGGTTTGTTCTTGGAGCACCCACTGGGAGTCCTCAGACCAGAAATAGGCAGGGGGCAAGCTCAGGGGGGCCTGGTTGGGCGCCCACAGGTAGCGGGCGCCCACAATTCCTCCTGCCTGGGGACCCTCTCTCCACACACCCACCCTGTGAGCCTCCCACCTGCTTGCCCATCTGCCCAGCCGCCCATATGCCCAACTCAGGCTGGGCTGACTGCAGCTGACGCTGCCCCCGTTGAAGCTGGCCCCCTGCCCATTGAACTGGTCTGCAGGCTGCGGGAGAGAAAACTGCATGTGCCTGAGGCTGCCACCGACCCTGAGCCAGGCCCCTGAACGTGACCGTAGGGGAGGGCTGGAGACAGAGGGCCCACCACACACGCGGGTCCTGGCCTTTATTTTCTTCGTTATATACTTTGTGTGTTTTCCTAATAACCTACAGGGTGTACATACTGATTTCATAATTGTAAAAAGTACCACTACAGAAAAAGGGCTGACCCCAAATATCAGAGGGGCTTACAGGGAAGCCACAGAGAGGCTGAAAGGACTAACGTACACACACGTCCCCTCCCGTCCAGTGGCACCTGTTGTTCAGACCCCTCCCTCTACACACTCCTGACAGGCCCGTCCCCTCGCTGTGCTCCTCTGCAGCAAGCAGAGGGAACGGGGACACTTTTCCATAAAAGACGCTCAGGTGGTGCCTGCCTGCTGCTCCCTTTGCCAAATTTCCACTTAGATACACAAATCTCACAGAGGGTTCTTTCAGACCTGGATACCCCTCTTGAGAGCCACCTATACTGGTCAGGACCCCTGTGAAGCTCCTGGTTGCCTGGTCACCTGAGCACACGCGGGCCCCCTCCCCAGCCAGCCCAGCCCGCCTCAAGGTCCATCTGTACCCCACAGCTCTTGGTGTGGGTCCGGCAGAGGAGAAGCTGGCCCTACCTTGTAGTGCAGTCCTGCGGGGCCCGATGTGGGCAGGGACTGGCCCCCGCCCTGCTGCAGGGGAAGCCTGTGCCCAGGGTAGGAGGAGGGGGCAGGGGGCTGGCCAGGGCCAGGTGCATACTGGGTGGCGCTGGGCCCATACTGGCCTCCTTGCAGGTACTGCTGCCCGGGATACACCTGAAAGAGAAAAGAGACAAAATGCCCAGGAGAATGGGTGTCGGGGAAGCCGGTTCCCAGGGAGGGACAGTGGTGCCCACCCCACCCCGTCAGGCCCAGCCTGTTTCTCTCACACACAGTGGCTCTGATGGTGCTCAGGGTGACGAGGCCTGGCCACTCACCTCACTGGAGTAGGCTCTCTTGACGCCCTGTCGGGGGAGTGCCTGGGCCTGGGGAGGCCCAGGGTACCCATGCTGGGGCAGGCGCTGCCCTGCATACAGGGGCGCCATGCCCACTGCCCGGGTGGGGTTCATGCCCATGGGGCTCATGCCGGAGGGGCCCATCAGCCCTCCCACGCTGGCAGGGTTCATGCTGCTGGGGACGCTGGGCCCCCGGGGACCTCCGTGCTGCAGGAACTGGCTGTTAAAAGACTGTCCAGCCCCGATCTGGGAAGAGAGAGGAATCATCCAGGCTGTACCCACTACTGTGGGCGCCAACCCTGTGCCTGCCCCTTGCAAACAGGCTGTCCCCATCCCAGGGCTCCCCTCAGCTCCTCACTCCTGCCCCACCCATGTCCCTCTCACCCGCCTCATCGTCACCAGCCCCGGCACACTGCCTGCATGTCTGGGGTCCTCCACCCTGGCTGCCTGACTAGCCCCTGCCTTCTGGGCCAGCGCATAGGGGCCCACACAGGAGGAGCTGCCGGGCCTCACCGCTCCGTACTGGCTCAGCTCCTGGCTCTGCTTCTCCTGGAGGGCGGCCACAGTGGCCGTGGCCGTGGCGGTGGCCGTGGCGGCGGCGGCAGCCACAGCTGCCGCCGCCGCCGCTTGCGTGAAGTCAGTGGAGGGCCGAGCGGCATGTGAGGGGAGGCCCAGGCCCGCCGGCCCTCCCGGGCCGCCTGCATACCTGTAAGAGACACGGACGGCTCGGCACAGAACACTTCCCGCCGTCAGCTGGGGGGCACCCAGCACCCATGGGGAGCCCACTCTTTCCCGGACACTCTCTCATTAGGCGTGGGAGCCAGCAGGAGCAGGGATGCCAAGTTCAACAAATCGGTATCACACAGTTCCGGGGACCCACCAAGTTAGAAGCACTGTCCTCAGAAATCTCCGAGCACACCTGCCAGGCGAGGAGGGTCCTGCTTACCCGGTGGTGAAGCTGGGGCCCCCGGGGTAGCCCCCACGGCTGTACACCCCTTGCTGCACGTAGCCCTTGTTGGCACCACCCTCACCGAACGCCTGCTGCCCGAGGCACTGCGGGGAGTTCAGGGCCGAGCTGCCACCTGCCACGCCGGGCATCATGGAGCTGCCGGGGGGGCTCCCCGCTGGGCCCATGGGGTTCCCCAAAACCTATAAGGAAGCAAGAATCACTAAAGGAAACCATCCAACTTGCTTCATGCAGTACTTCTAATGCGCTGGAAAGGAGAGGCCTGGCAGGTGAGGAGGTGGAGGTGGGGGCAGAGGGGAGGGGGAGGGAGGAGAGCGGAGGGGAGGGGTGGTACGACAGGTGGGAGCAGCTGCTCACAGGTGGCTGTGTGGAAGCCAGGTGCAGACAGGCGATCCCACGCCATACGTGGAAGAACCAGTCCCTGAGGAGGTGGGAGACTCAGGAAGGCCTGGCTCCACTTCTCCGAGATCTGAGGTGGGCTCTGGCGGCTCTCAGGGTGTGGGCTCACCTGGCTCTGTGCCGCGTTGCCGACTCCCCACACGGTTGTGACCACAGACAGCGATCCTGCTGGCTGACTGGCACTTTGTTGCCAAGGCACCGCCTCATAAGCGAATGGACCATCACTGCAAGGAGAGAGGCGGGTAGGGAGCCTGGGTCAGGAGGCCAAGGGGCCAAGAACCCCACCTGGGAAGAACTGAAAGCTGGGAGCAGAGGAGTCCCACTCCACCACCCACCCGTGTGCTGGGACCTGAGAGGGGAGGGCAGCAGGAGCCTCCACTCACCCGTGTGGCGCGGGGGGCAGGGCAGGTTTCATGGGGTTCATGGGGTTCATTGGCTTGGGAGCAGCCTAAAGGCCAGGTCTGTGGGTGGAAGGAAGCAGCCCTCACCGGTGCTTACGTGGGACTCAGTTTCTCTGGCTGCTGGGACAAGAGGGAAGGAAGTCAGTGGAGATGCAGCTGGGAGACCCCTGTCAGCAGGGCAGAGTAGGGCGAAGTGGGTCCGAGCACCAAGCCCAGCCCTTCCTCTGCTCCAACTGATGGAGGGTAGAGCAGGGTGAGACTGGGATCTGGGAGCCCACTCAGGGGGGTCAGGGCAGCCTTGCATTGGCTCCGCTCTGCACTGCCCACCCTGGCAAACCTCTGCCCTCCCTACCCCGGAAACCCAGCCCAGAAGCCAGCATTAACCCTCCCTGGCCAGGCTCCCTAACTCCCCTCCAGGGCCCCAGCCCCTGGAATGGCTCTGGAAGCAGGCTTTCTGATTCCAAATTCTTTCCACATTCCCCCTCCCCCACACGAAGGCCTTGCTATCCATAAAAGCCAGGGAACATCCAGGACCCGATTGCCAGAACCGCTCCCGGAAGGCCCTGTGGGTGGAGAGAGAGGCCAGAGGCAGCAGAGGAAGATGGAGGGCCAGCCAGGAGGCATCACCTGCTGGGGGTTGGGGATTGCCCACCACGGGGAGGGACCTGTGGATGCCAGGGGCCCTCATGGTCAGCCATCCTCCAGCCTGGCCTGAGGGAGAGGTTTGTGGGACACCTGCTGGAACCAGGTGTGGGACCAGCAGCCCATCCCTGGCCGCCCTTCTCCCCGGCCGCCGCCCAGGGCAGCAGAAGGGCAGCGTGTGCTCACTCCCTTGAGGCCAAGGGGGGCTGCCTGGGAATGACATGGGCACAGGGCCAAGGCAGGCAGACCTGACCCCCCTAGATCGCAGTGACACCCATGCTGAGTTCCCAACAAGGCAGGGACGCACACACAGCGCAGTGAATGGGCAGAGGGTTGACAGGCACCCATGGACAAGGCAAGGGGCCAACGGGGACACAGGAGCAGTGGCCAGCAGACACTCATGGAACCTGTGTGCCAATGCTGGGGTAGGGGGCAGGTCCTCCTACTATGTAGGGCTGGCTCTCTCCCACTCAGCATCTCAGAAAAACGAGCAAGGAAGAGGCTAGCTGCTCCTGCAGGATGCCAATGCCCTCAGACACCCCCAAAAGCAAGCCCTTCGCCAACCAGGCCTGGGCCCTTGCTGGCACCCCAACCCCAATCCCCAGCAAGGCCACCTCCCACGCCCACCTCCACCCAGCCTAAGCACAGAGGCATGCTGGCTGTGGTTCTCAGGAGGTCTCCCAGAAGGCCCCACTTTGCATCTCTGTGTCAAGGTTCCACTCTAGAGCACACTGCCTTTTAGGGGCTGCAAGGCCTCACACACAGACACACCGCCTGAGGCAAGCTAACCTCTGGTGGAACCCTGCTCCAACGTACGGAGTGCCTCCCTCTGGCCCAGGAGCACAAGCGGCCCAAGGCTCACATTCCTGAGTACTGACCGGGGAGCTCAGGGTCAGGGCAGCCCAAGGGAGACAGGGTTATCATCACGTTCTCTGCAAACACAGTCCTGAAGGCACACGGGGCACATGTCCTTCCCCAGAGCCCCAGAGCAGCTAAGAGGTACAATGGGGACTGTGACTTGGGCCCAAGGCCTCCCACAGAGCACTGGGGTAAGCGCTTCCCAGAGGAGTCCCAGAATTGCAGCAGAGCCAGGGCTGGGAGGCAGGGTGACCACTCACACAAGAGGAAGAGGGAGGCAGCTGGCATGCCTGTCCACCTCACACCTGGCCCTGTTCCCCTTCCCAACCCCCTCCCGGAGGAGTCAGGCCCTGGAACTCCTCTCCTTCCCCAGACCAGGTGCCAACCAGGAAGCAGAGGCCAGTAAAAGCAGAAAGCTGGTGGCTCCAGAAGGCTCAGGGGCACCTGGGCTCTGCGCCCCTGGATTCAGGCCTGGGAGCCAGAATCACCCAGCCAGGCAAAGGAAGGCTGGTTGTCCCCAGTCCCCACTGACCGACTCCAGGATGGTGACACTGGGGTGGGGGGTGGAGTGCCAACAGCCAGAAACTTCCCCCAGACCTGCTGGGTGGGGCCTGGAGCAACACGCAGTGTTTTCAGGACTTGGAATACAGGTGGGCTAATCCAGACTGTGGTGTCAGCAGAGGGACAGACACACAGGTCAATGGAACAGACCAGAGAACCCAGGACAGACCCATACAAATAATTGGCCCAACTGCATTTTGACAAAGGAGCAAAAACTATGCTCTAGAAGAACAGCATTTTCAACAAGTGTTGCTGGAGCAACTGGACACCCAAAGGCAAAAACAAACAAACAAAAACCTGAACTTCACATCTGATACAGAAATTAACTCAAAGTGGGCCACAGAGGCAAATGGACAGCACAAAACCTTAAGGCCTTTCTTAGATTTGACTCCAAAAGCATGACCCATAAAAGGGAAAATGGAAAGCTTTTGCTCTGTCAAAGGGCTGTGAAGAGGAGGAAAAGCCAAAAGCTACAGACTGGGAGGAACATTTGCAAGCCTCGTATCTGACAAAGGACTAGTACCAAGGATATATAAAAAATTCTCAAAACACTAAAGTTAAAAAAAAAAATCAGAAAACAGGCAAAAGACACTTCACGAAAGAGGATGTACAGATGGCAAATAAGCACATGAAAAGATGTTCAACATAACTGGCCCCCAGAGAAATGCAAATTCAAGCCACACCAAGGTATCGCTCACACACCTCTCAGAATGGCTAAAATAAAAAATAGTGACACCAGCAAATGCTGGCGAGGAGAAACTGGATCTCTCATGGTTGGTGGGCGAATAAAATGGTGCGGCCACTCTGGAGAAAGGTTTAGCTGTTTCTTATAAAACTGAGCATGCATGGTAGCAACCGCTACCTGAACACTCATCTCAGAGAGGTGGAAACTGATGCTCTCGTAAAAATCTGTACGTGAATGTTCACAGCAGCTTTACTCCCAATAGCCAAAGAAAGGAAACCCAGATGTCCTTCCACGGTGAAGAGTTTAACCAACCGTGAGCCTAGAGGCATGAAGAGGAAGATCTAATGATACAGGCACCAACCTGCAGGAATCTCCGGGGACTCATGCTGTGTGGAAAAAGCCGATCCCCAGAGATTACACACTGTAAGATTCCCTTTATGTAACATTCCTGAAATGACGAAATTATAGAAATGGAGAGCACCCTGGCAGCTGCCAGGGGTTAAATGTGGGGAGGAGGGAAGCTGGTGTGAATATAAGGCGGCAGGGATGGAAATAACTGTATCTCAACTGTACTGATGTAGCATCCTCCTGTGATGTTGTGCTACAGTTTTGCAAGATGTTACCAGTCGGGAAACTGGGTAAAGGAGACAGAGTTCTCTGTGTTATGTCTTATAATAACTGCATATGAATCTACAATTCTCTCAAAATGAGAATTTATTTAAAATGCAACTACCACCAGTTCTCTGTGTGGGCACCCCACACTGATGCCCAGGGCAATTCTTTCCCACCCCAAAGTTGGTCGGGTTGGCCAGGCCCACTGTGCTGTCCCAGAAGGAAGGGACAGGGAAGACAAGCCCCCCGGCCCGGGTCGGAGCTCCAGGGCAGGCGGCATTCCATTCACACCTGCAGCTTCTCCAACTCCAGCACACCAGAGTCACCAGGAGGGCTGGGGACAAGATGGCTCAGACCCACACTGAGTTAGGAAGATGGGGTGGAGCCTCAGACTTGCATTTCTAACAAGCTTGCAGGTAACGCTGCTGCTGCTGCTGCTACTGGGACCAGCCTGAGAGGCTCAGAGAGCGGGGGAGGGGAACAGGGCAGGTGCAGGGCAGGTGCAGGGCAGGAGCCTCTACAGAGGCTGCTGGTCTGGGGCCCAGGACAGCCTCCTACATCACATGGGCTTGGGGAATTCCACCCCCATGAGTTCTCTGCTGTGGACAAGACCACAGACATTTCCAGTTCCCCCTGAGCTCACTGAGCGGGGGCAGTGACTTCCTGACTTCCTGCCAAACTCCTGAGCTAAGTCAGTCTGGTCTCTCTCTTGAGAAGCCCCAAACTCTCCAGGTCAGGGACCCCATGACCCTCTGCTACTGACAAAGGGAGAGGTATGTTGTGAGTGTAGGACCCTCCTTCCACCTCCTGGCCTTAGAGGCAGAGCTAAGAAGGAGGCTGGGCGTGTGTGCATGGCCAGTACCAGCCTCTGGAGGCTTTCTGTCAGCTTGGGGCTCTCCTGTACACCAACTCTCGCTGAAAGCCAGGACCTCGGCAGAAACGCTCTGGCACAAGGTCAGTCTAGAAGGTCACATGGCTTTCTGGGGGTCAGATCATGCTTTCTTCTGGAAAGAGAGCTACAGACAACTCACTACCCAGATGCCCCCCTTCCCCAGGCATTCAGAACATCTGCACCCCAGTTTCCAAAGGCAGATGTAAACATGGGTCAATCCTCTTCTACCTTCACCCCATGCCCCCTGCCTAGTCACCCAGGAGCAGCAGGCCCCACGACAAGCCACCTGACCCCAGGAAGGCAGCCCTATTCCACAGTCACAGAGCAGGGACTCCCCAGGCCTCCCCCAGGAGCAGGGAACCCACTGTTACCACAGTTCCAGTGACAGAGGAACTCCAACCAGAGGGACATGAGTCAAACAGGCTCAGAGAAGGGAGAATGACAGCTGAAGCAGAGGAAGAGGACACAAAGGTGGGGGCTCACGTGCTCAAGTGGCTGAAGTCCTGCCCCTTTACCTGGAGACCACACACTGACTGGCTTAAGTGTTCAGAGTGCATCCAAAATGACCAGGAGTGAGCATTTCTGAATGGCCCAGGTGTGGCACATTTCAGAGAATGGCCGAAAGGTTTTTCTATTCTGGGCCTCCATTCACAACAGGTACCAGGTACGATGGGTATGTGATGGCCACTCTAGGACTGAGTTGAGGGGAGGACATGTGACCACCTTTAAGTCATCAGCCCTGGCTCCCAGCCTAAACCCAAGTGCTAGTGGACACTCCATAGGGAGGCCTGGCTGCCGTTAGAGACAGATCCAACGATCAGGAGTCCTCCCCAGGCATATCCTACCGGTCCTGTTCAATTGCTCTGAACCTGTCATTCCTCATTGCACCTTCCTCTTCGAAGCCTGGAACCACCCCCTGGGCATGACAAGTCCCCAAGGCCAGTACCCACTGGGTGAGGTTGAGATTCCTTCACTTAGCCTGTTACCTCTCTCAAGCTTCATCAAATGAGGCCCTCTGGCTCTAGTATGATAGGATTTGGCAGGTGAGTCTTATAGATTGAGTCACATGCTCTGTGTATGTCCCTGTGAAATCTTCTGAGATAATACAAACGACTTAGACATCACCATGGATATTCTGCAACTATCAGGGGGCAGGATGTGGGAGAGCAGGTCGAGGGAAGCAGGTTGTGGGAGAGCAGGTCGAGGGAAGCAGGTCAGGGGGGAAAAGGCAAGCAGGACATGGGGAGAGGAGCTGGCCAGGGGGAGGGAGGGTCCGGAGCAGGACTGGGGGAGCAGGGTAGCGGGGTGGGGGTGGGGGACAAGGCAGCGGGGAGCACGGGGTGAGCAAGGGCAAGGCACTCCAGGGGGGCAGGACACGCTCCCGCCTGAGCTTCAGTATGCCCCCATTTGAAAAAGGGTAGCTCCATCAAAACCACGGCTGAGGACTGAAAGGTCAGGGTCGCCAGCCCCGGAACATACCTCCGCGGGTCCCACATCCCCGTGTCGGTGGCGCGAATGGCCCGGAGCGGCCCGAAAGGTGAGCCCTCTGGCCACAGCGCGAATTTGGAGGCAGCAGGACCAGCTTGGGTGAGGGCCCGGGTCAGCCTCCTGCTCAGACCCCTCGAGCGCTCCGCCGGATTCCGGCCAGCCCCAACAAAGGCTCAGGTGAGGGGTGGCCTCGGCGCGCACCGGGCCAGCCGGCCCAGGACCACGACGCACGCGCGGCAGGTGCGGCAGGTGGGCGGCAGGGCCGGCTCCAACCCCGCCAGGGCCCCGCCGAGGCGCCGCAGCTTGGGGGCCGGGGACGCCGCACCTGCCGCCGCCCGCACCTGCCGCACCTGCCGCCCCCGCTGTCCGCACCTGCCCGCCCGGCCTGCTCACCTCCGCAAAGCCTGGCCCGGCCCCTCGCCGCCGCGGCCCCGGGTCCGCGTCGCTCCATGCGCTCAGCCCGCCCTCAGCGCCGCCCGCCGCCCGGGGGCCGCCGCCGCCCGCGCCATCGCGCCGCCGCCCGCTCCGAGGGCACAATGGAGCCGCCGCGCCGCTCATGCATATGCATGACGCCGCGCGCCGGCCCCGCCCCCAGGCCAGAGCAGTGGAGCCCCGAGCCAGCGCTCAGGCGGGGGTGGCCGCGGGCCTGCGCAGGCCAGGGCGGCAGGCCCGGCAGGGGCGGGGGCGAGGGCGGGGCGAGACGGGGCGGGGAGGGAGGGCGAGCCGGGGGCGACCTGCGCTCCCCGCCCCCTCCACACCTTTCTAAATACGGCGTCCGCGGAGTCCCAGGTTCTTCCTCCTCTCTGGGCCGGGGCGGGACGGAGGGGGCGGGGCTGCAAGTGGGCGGGGCCAGGAGGATGAGTGGAGCCAGGAAGGACGGAAGGTGGGGCCTGGGGAGGGCGTGGTCGGGGCTCGGGGCGGGGCCTGGGCGGAGGCGGGGCACGCGGAGGTGACCCGGTGTCCGTGGGCTGCTTCTGGGAGGGGTCTTGTAGGGAAAACACGGGGAACCGAACAAGTCACTTTCATCCCTGCTCTTTCCTCTTCCGAGAGGACCACCCTGTTGAAACAGTCTCAAAGTCGCTCTTGAGCTCTAGCCAGATGAGGCAGCCTCCTCTGATCAGCTAGCATCTTCAAATGCTATTATCAGCCTTTAAGTCATTCTCGACTTTTTTTCTACCCTTCTTTTGGAAATACCACATTCCCCCGATTACCCACAATTTTTTTTACTGTGGTAAAATACACATAACAAAGTTTACCATCTTAACCAATTTTAAGTGTACAGCCCTGTGGCATCAAGCACATTTCGCATCTCCATAGCTTTTTCATCTCCTAAAACTGACACTCTGTGCTCATTAAACAGTAATTCCCATACTCCTCCCACCCACATTCTACTTTCTTGCTCTGAATTTGACTCTTCTGCAGACCTGATGGAAGTGGAATCAAATAGTACCTGTCCTTTTGGGACTGGCTTATGTCCTGAAGGTTCATCCACAGTTGCAGCCTGTGTCAGAATTTCCTTCCTTTTTAAGGCTGAATAATATTCCATTGTATGCATATAGCACATTTTGTTTATCCATTCATCTGTCAATGGATGCCTCACAATTAACTTTAAATATTGCTGAAATATCTTCCTTCAAGGCTATTTGAGCCCTGTGCTGTTTCTTCTGAGAACCATTAAAATTACTTCACTGAACAAACATGATGGGCCTGCTGTTTGCCAGGCGTTGGTCTGGTCTCTGAACACTGGTCTGTCCCCAGTGACCGCAGTAGTAAGTCCTCTCTGCCCCCAGTAGAAGGGACAAAAAGAAGGAAATGACTCACCAGGTAACAATGTAATCATCAGGGCTGGCGTTAGGAAGAAAAACAAAGCAAGACCAGAGGCTGAGGAACGCTTGGAAATGGGAGGGAGGATTCTCTGGCGAGCTGGCCCCAAGAAGATACCCTCATGAAGGGAGAGGCAGGCATCATGGGATCTGACCCTCTTCTGCCCCCAGGAGGCCGTGAGTTTGGAGGCATCTCAGGCAGATTCCTGGAAGAGACCAGACATGGCCACAGCAGAGTCCTGAATTGAAGCTTTGCGGCAGCTTGGTTACCTCCCCAGCGCAACCCCTACCCCAGTGCTCCTGGGAGGTGCCATTTGGTGCCCACTCCCTTCTAGACAGTGTTTTCATTTTTGACTGTATGGATTGTTGGAAGAGTCTTCCTTATTTACTGGAAAAATCTGCCTCCCTAAACCTTCCTTCTACAACTGAATGAAAAGAGAATCCTCACTCTGGAGTGTCTTTCTAGGAGGCATTCAGGAGGAGGTGATGATGGGGCAAATCCTGGTCCGGCTCAGGCTTGGAGGTGGCCAGCCAAGTACAGAGCTGACTGCATCCCAAATGGCTTAGGATGAGAGGGGTCTCCTCCCCCAGGATGGCCTTCCTCCACCACCAGCAGATGAAAGATGAATCCGTGGGGGTGCTGGTGCTTGTAGTTGGGGTGCCAGTAGAATCAATGGTGGTGGGGGTTCCTAGCGCCCCCAGCAGCACCTGAGCAACCTGCATGGGTGGGCGTCGCCTTCAGTCTCTTCCGAAGAGCCTGCCCAGGTGACCAGATTTCTTCATATTCTCACAACACATTTCTTGTTTCTGGGGAAGTCCAAGTGTCATTTCTCCAACTGGACAGAGCGGGTGTGACTCCGGACAGATACTTCAATAATGGAGAGGAGTATGTGCCCTTCCACAGCGACATGGGGGAATTCGGGGTGGTGACCTAGCTGGGGCAGCCGATCACTTAAGTATTGGAACTGATGCAGGGAAATGGATGTGGGGGTGTGAGGAGGGCCATGTCTCAGGTCTCGGTTGAGCCCCTGGAACGTGCCCCACCAAATGTGGGTCCTTGGCTTCTTGCAGGAAAGAACTCAAGAGCGTGCCACAGTTGAGTAAAGGTAGATTTATTTAGAGAGATACACACTGCATAGAGTGTAAGGCAAAAGAGAAAGGCAAGGAAAGAGATGTGGGAATTGGGTGCTCAGGTTAAAGTAAAAGTAGGTACACACTCCAAAGACAGAATGCGAGCCATCTCCGAAGGCGAGGGAGTGAAAAAGGGCTGCCGGGGTGGTGTTGCCAGTTTTTATGGGCTCGGTAGATTCACACATCTACAGGTCGGACCGTTCCAACTACCCTGGGAAAGGGGCTGGGATTCCCAGGAATTGGGCCACTGCCCTTTTTTTGGCCTTTTGCAGTTAGCCCTGGAATTGTCATGGCGCCTGCAGGCATGTTATTTATCACGCTGTTACAATGAGCATATAATGAAGCTCAAGGTCTACTAGAAGTCAAACCTCCCACCAACTTAATCCTCAAGGCCAACTGGGAGTTGAATCTTCCACCATTTTTGTGTTAATTGCTGTCGTTCCTTGAATGGCTGCGCCCTGCCCCCTTCCCTCCTGTCTCAGAACAGCCAGAAGGACATCCTGGAGTTGAGGCGAGTGCAGGTGGACACGGTGTGCTGACACATCTAAGGATTGGTGAGAGTTTCATGGTACAGCGGCAAGTTGACCCTACAGTGACTGTGTATCCTGCAAAAACCCTGCCCCTGCAGCACCACAACCTCCTGATCTGCTCTGCAAATGGTTTCTATCCAGGCCACATTGAAGTCAAGTGATTCCGGGATGGCCAGGAAGAGGAGGCTGGGGTGGTCTCCACAGGCCTGGTCCCTAACGGAGACTGGACCTTCCAGACCATGGTGATGCTTGAAACCGTTCCTCAGAGTGGGGAGGTCTACACCTGCCAAGTGGAGCACCCCAGCTGCTGAGCCCTGTCCCAGTGGAATGGAGTGAGAAGCTTTCTGACCTCGTAAATTCCTCACCCACCGAGGAGGGACATGCCCACCCCTGAGGGGGCACAGTCTGAATCTGCTCAGAGCAAGATGCTGAGTGGGACTGGGGGCTTGGTTCTGGGTCTGCCCTTCCTTGGGGTGGGGCTATGGACCTACTTCAGGAATCAGAAAGGACACTCTGGACTTCAGCCAACAGAACACCTAAACTGAAATGAAGATGATGACGCTGATAAGAGAGAGAACCTTCTGGCTTAGCTCTTTTGCAGCATGAAAGTATTTCCTGTTTGGCTTTTAATCCACCAAGACAGTACTTTCTCAAGATCTGGCTGGCTTCTGGTTTATGACCCTGCCGAAAACGTCCCCCCTGATGGCTTCTTCAGCCCCTGTCCTTGACCTGGAAATCCCCAATACTGGTTGCAGTATTTTATCTTCATTCTGAGACAGGAGGGAAGGGGGCAGGGCGCAGCCATTCAAGGAATGACAGCAATTAACACTAAAATGGTGGAAGATTCAACTCCCAGTTGGCCTTGAGGATTAAGTTGGTGGGAGGTTTGACTTCTAGTAGACCTTGAGCTTCATCATATGCTCACTGTAACAGCATGATAAATAACATGCCTGCAGGCACTGGGACAGTCCCAAGGCTAACGCAGAAGGCCAAAGAATGTGTGGTGGCCCAATTCCTGGGAATCCCAGCCCCTTCCCCAGGGTAGTTGTAATGGTCCCACCTGTAGGCGTGTGAAGCTACCGAGCCCATAAAAACTGGCAACACCACCCTGGCCACCCTTTTCCTGCTCCCTCCCCTTCAGAGATGGCTCGCATTCTGTCTTTGGAGTGTGTACCTACTTTTACTTTACCCTGAGCACCCAACTCCCACACCTCTTTCCTTGCCTTTCTCTTGCCTTGCACTCTATGCAGTGTGTAGCTCTGAATAAATCTACCTTTACTCAACTGTGGCTCACTCTTGAGTTCTTTCCTGCATGAAGCCAAGAAATCACACCTGGTGGGGCTTGTCCCAGGGGACTCATGGAGACCGGGGACACAGCCCTCCTTGCGCCCCACAGCCATTTTTCCTGCATCTTTCCTGGTCACTTTTTGTTTTTAGTTTTTCTGGGGGAAGGCAATTAGGTTTAGTTACTTATTTTTAAAAGAGGTACTGGGGATTGAACCCAGGACCTTGGCTGTGCTAAGCATGCGCTCTAACTACTTGAGCTACACCTTTCCCCTCCTCCAGTCATTTTTATATTCAACCCTTATGACCTCCCTTGCACCTGAATACATCTCTTACCCACATTTCTCTGTCAAGTATTTTTTCAAATTAAAAAAAATTTCCTCGGTATAACACAGGGAAATATATACAAGATCTTATGGTAGCTCGCAGCAAAAAAACCCGTGACAATAAATATATATATATGTTCACGTATAACTGAAAAATTGTGCTCTACACTGGAATTTGACACAACATTTTAAAAGGACTATAACTCAATTTAAAAAAAGTTAAAAAAATAAAATAAAAGAATGACATCTCAAAAGAAATTCCTTGGCATACTTTTTGTGAAAAGAAAATTAACATCTTTTAAGTATTTAAATGCAGGTATCAATTGATATTTATAAGATTGTTTTGTGGGCCTGTTTGTTTCTAACTCTTCAGTTGCCCCCCTTTTTATTTTCTCAATAGAAATTGAGATTCTGACAGGAGTGTAATCCTCACAGGCATGGGTAGATGCTTTAATAAATTAATAAATCTTACTTTGGTTGTGTGCCATGAAAAAAAAAAAATTCCTCACTTTGATATTCGACAGTTCTTCAGATATTAGAAGAACTGTCTCATTCTCCTTGAAACTGCTGTCGCTTGACAAACACGCCCAGTTCTTTCAGTGTGAAGAGCCACAGGACTTCCAGACGCCATACTGACTGGCCACGCTCCTTCAGATGCATGACAGTTAGACAGCATCCTTTTCAAAATGTGACACCGGGAAGGGAACACAGCATTCTAAACGTGGCCTGCCTGGCTCAGTATCGGGAGCTTTCTGAGTCTGCTCTGTCCTGTAATTTGATTTTTAACCAGGACCCTCAGTTATCATGAGTGGCTGCTAAGCACACGTAGTTCATTTTACCCAGTTCTCAGCTTGCACAACTAGCTTTTAAAAGAAGACACTGCTGTTTTCTTGGCATACGAGTAACGTATTCCAATTGCAGAAAATACAGAAAAATGTTCAAAACAAACCGAAACCTTCCACCATCCCAATGTTGAGAGAGAATCCCTCTCAATTTTTTTGGTCTCTTTTCTCTCTGACGGTTCTCTCTGCACATCTTTATGGTTTGGATATTATAGCCTATATGTAATTTTTGTTTGGGTTTGGTTTGGGGGGGGCTTGGGGGGAGGGGAGAGTGTAATTCGTTTGCCTATTTAGTTAGTTTCTTTAATGGAGGTACTGGGGATTGAACCCAGGAGGTCCCCACAGGGTCCTACTCCATTTCAAGGAGTCCAGAGAGATCAGTAAGTAAATACAGTGCCATGATCCCTGATCGGACTCTGGATGAAGGAAAAAGACATTATTGGGGCACTTGGGGAAATTTGAATATGGGCCAGAGATGAGATAATAGCATTGAATGAATGTGAAACTTCCCGAGTGTGACAGCTGCATCGTGAGCTTGGGAGAATGCCCTTGTTCTTAGGAGACTGTCAAGGAGACGTGTTTAAGCTCGAGGCTCATGAGGTCAGCAACTCAGGCTCATGTGATTAAACCTAACCAGCTAAGTGTGTATGGCTAGAAATAGAGAATTGTGGCAAAACACTATTATGGGAATCTGAAAAGGTATTTTTAAAGACATGGGGCAGGCTATAGCTCAGTGGTAGAGCGCATGCTTAGCATGCACAAGGTCCTGGGTTCAATCCCCAGTACCTCCTCTATAAATAAATAAGCCTAATTACCTCCCTCACCCCTCAACAATAAATAGAATTTTCAAAATAAATGAAGGCATTAAAAAATGACAGGAAAGAATGCACCAAATCGTGAATAAGGATGCATTATTTGTAGATTTGGTAAAAACTGTTTAAAATTCTGTAAAAGCTTCTTGAAAACTGCCTACTTAATTTTATCAGTATGTCTTGATTTTCCCTGTAGGTCATAGGAAACCAAAACAAATCAAGCAAGGTGGAATGAAAATATTGTGTTCTGAGTGTGTTAAGAGTTCTGACCCATAGGGTGAGGGGGGAACCACAGCCAGGAGCTACTGTGAGACTCCTGGAGTGAGCCGATAGGGGAGGTCGGTCCCCGGAGGAAGAGAACCAAGCATGGCTTTCTTGACAGAAGAGAAGCCATTTTGGGAGCTAAGCCTGGTCACAGTGCTTGCCCTTGAACAGGTCTCAGTAGTTAATGATCTTAAGGAGAGTCAGGTGATGCAGGAACAAAGGAAAAGCAGTGAAGAAACAACGGTTCAGCAATAAAACAGAGTGAGAGCTCCTCCTCAAGGGACGTGCGTAACAGTCTGATACAGGTCTTCGAGTTCTGCAGGAACTGGGGTCCCCACCCAGATGGAGGCTGGAATCACGATGCTGACCTTTTCTGACCCTTGTGACTTCAATCAACTAAAGCTTGGACTCAGTCAACCTTTGCCCTCATTCTGTGCTGAATTCTCTGCTTCAGCCCCTTCTTGAATAAGCACGTACCCTTAGTTTAAAACTTCCCCAATTTTGCTGCTCGGTGAGACACTGCTTTTGGAAACATCCCTGGTGTTCTTACTTCCTGCAAGTGATAAATCCTTCCTTCTCCTGCTCTTTGGCTTGGTTGTGTCCTTTGGCTTGATACCCACCAAGAGGTGAACCCAGTTTTGGGTAACAGCGGGGTGGCAGGGAGCAGCCCAGGGGGGCCGTGGGAGGGTGATGTCTCCTGGAACATTGAGGTGCGGTAACTGCACAGGTGTGGCGGGGATAGAGGCCTGCAGGGGCCAGAGTCTACTTGGCCATTGGCGAGGTGGAGGCAAGGAGGCAGGGAGGCATGGAGGTCGGGAATGGATCTCCTGGGTATAGTTCTGTCTTAATTGCTGCAACGGTCCCCACCCCAGGCCTCAGGCTCCACTCCAGGCTTAGCAAATTGCAATCGTTTTATAAATAATTTATATTATTTTTTTCTTTGACACAAAAAGAATATATATTCATTGTAAAAAATGAAAATAAGCCAATAGGATAAAATTAAATTTACTGCAATCTTGCCTACCAGGAAGAACTATTTTGGGGGTATGTCCTTTCAGTATTATGTGAATAACTCTCACCCCAACAGCAACAGACATTACTGTATGTGTTTATATACACGAAACTGAGTCACACTGTCCCAGCTCCTGCCTCCTCCCAGTCACCCAGGGTCACCTGGGGTCACCAAGTCACCTACCCTCACATCCACCAACCACCCCAGCTTTCTTAGGGGCTCTGCAGGGGACCCTCCACACTCTCCTAGAATCCTGTAACCAGCAGGACCCTCACCAATGCTCAGACATCCAGATGCCTCCAAAGCCCCTGATCCTTGGGGTCAGGCAAGGAGCCAGCATCTGAAAGGTGAGGACAACAGTCAACTGTGTCCTGGACCCTGCTGTCCCGTCACAGGATTGCCTGCGGCTGGTCACTGGGACTCCCAAGCCCACAGGGCAACACTTCAGCGTGGTGCTTCTAGAAACTGGGCTCAGCAGGTGCTGGTTGGGCTGCGGGTAAGAGAAGGGTCAGTGTCCACACTCACTCAGTCACCAAAACACCTGTAGCACAGGGATGTAGGCCCACCAAGGTAGAGCCACCAGAGGAAACCTGTTACCTGTGTCCACGTGACACTTGTATCTTCCTAAGTGTCTGCTCCCAGGTCGCTTTGTTGTCAGAGAATAGATTCTTATCACGGAAGGAAGTCAGAGACTAGACACAGAGGTCAAGAAAGTAAAGTGAGGATTTATTAAAGGATGGATAAGACACTCAAGGGGAGAGCAGGCAGGCTCAGGTGAGCGGCTTCCCTGAGTTTCTTTGGCAAGTGGGTTTGGCAAGTGGGTTGCCTAGAGTGTAAAAGCGAATGAGTGGAATATTCACTGGGGAGGGAGGGGTTTGGGGTTGTAGCCCCTGATTTCCATCCCAGCTTCACTTTCCCGAGGGGAAGAGGGATTTTTGTCCTTATTTGGTCTGGATCAGAACTGTCATGGCGTCGGTGCACGATGGGTATTTCTAATCTGCAAGGTTAATTTTATTGAAATGAGGGCATAATGAGCAAAAGGTTACATTTGGACACCAGAGATTCCCACCTTTTCTCACCTGTCTTTGTTGGCCTCCAGGACACTTGTCACCTCGAAATGTGTGATTTCTTCTCAGTCTGGAGATTCCTGCTTTTCTCTTCCTGCCCAAGGACCCTGTTGTTCCCAAGATGTATGGTTTCCTGCCATTTGGACCGCGCCCCCCTTTCTCTGCTCATATCGAGCTACCTGCCTGCTTTAACCCTTTAATGCCCTCCACACACAGACACCAGCATCCTGGTACTCACCCCTGCCGCCCGGTCTCAGTTTACCTTCCTGACCACTGGCCTCAGGTGCCTGGGCACTGTCCACAGTGCCACCCCTTCTCTGTCAGTTTGCCCTGCTCCTCGAGGCATTGACCACTGTCCCCTCCTCTTGCTCACTCTAGGGAGGACTCACAATGACCTTGCTCCTGATTGCACCGAGAAAATGGGAGTAAGGGACAGAACTTTCACAGGCCTCCAGGACCCACGTCCCCACGAAGCTGCACCCACGAGCCCAGGCACTCAGTCCGCCCCACGGCCACCCGGTGCCCGGTACCGTTACCCGAAAACTGAGTTTGTCTCTTGGTGGGTGTCGCACCAAAAGACACAGCCAAGCCAAAGAGCAGGAGAAGGAAGGATTTCTTACTTTTAGGAAGTAAGCAGAACACTGGGGACCTTTCTCAAAGCAGTGTCTCCCTGAACAGCAAAATCGGGGAGGTTTTAAGATAAAGATACATGCATCTTTACGAAGGGGCTTGGTTGATCAGGAAGGCTCAGGCTTTAGTTAATTGAAGTCACAAGGGTCAGAACAGATCAACATAGTCCCTTCGGTTGCAGTGGATCTGGTGGGTGAGCGCCTGAGTGGGGTTTAAATTCTGCAAAACAGCTCAAGCAAGTGCTTCAGGCTAGTCTACGAAAGAAACAGGTCTGGGGGGCTTTACAACAGACCTGTTATCTTTACTATTGTTGCGTCTCTTGCATGAAAACAGTTTGTTCTTTTGTTCCCTTAAGATCATTAATTACTGAGACCTGAGTTCAAGGGCAAGCACTGTGGCCAGATTTTGATCACAAAATGGTTTAGGTCAAAAATGGCTTCTCTTCCTTCAAGAAGCCTGGTTCTCTTTCTCCAGGGACCCCTACCTTGTCTGCTTACAGGACCCCCTTCTTGTCCTTAGACATTGCTCTACGCAGTGGGCTGAATGGTGGTCCGCAAAGACATGGCCACGTCCTAGTCCCGAGACCCTGTGTTTATTGTGGGGCCAACTGGCGTCCTTCAAGTCCAACGACCCCCATTCCTGGGCTCTCGGATGGCTGCCTGAGATCCCGCAAAGAATCAAGTATATTCTTTACGAAGCCTGTTTGCCCTAACAAGCCCTAGGTAACGCCCGATCTCACAGTGGCTCAGGCTGGTTTGTTTCAGCCCAAGTCTCCACCTTATCAGAGTCATAAATCCCACCAACCCTAAACCTCTTACCTCACCTACAACCAATCAGAGGCTTGTGCACAAGCCAATCATACACCTTGTGACCTTTCCTATTAAAAGACCTCGGCAACAGACCCTCAGGGCTCACACAGGCACCCCTGGTCTGCATGGCTTGCTGTTGTCTATGGCAGCGTAGCTATTAAACTCCTTTTCTATTTTCATTCTTTGTATTTGGTAAATTCTTTTACCGCCTGTGCTCCGGCCCACTGGACCCCACAACAATGATCACCTCACATGGCTACAGGTGTGACCAGGTTGTGAGAGGCAGAGTTTCTTCTGGATTATCCAGGTGCCCGGAAAGCATCTGAGAGAGGTAGGGGGAGTTTATAGAGACAGAGACACAGACAGCGATGTGACCTCAGAGCCGAGGCTGGAGTGATGTGGATCCTGCCTTAAAGCCTCCGGAGGGAGCATGGCCCTGCCGACACCTTGCTTTCAGACTTTGGCCTCCAGATTGTGAGACAATGAGTTTCTGATGTTTGAAGCGCCCCCGGTTTGTGGTAATTTGCTCCGGCAGCCACAGGAAACTCGCGTGCTCTTCCCTGTGCTCCCGCTGGTTCTCAAGGACTCAAAGGTCGTCTTCCTTGCCTCTGGCCCATCAGTGCCTCCCACCTAAAGCAGGTGAGCGGACCATCTTTCCGGGACCGCCTGTCTCCCTGGAGCCATCTCCCCTTTCTCTAGACTAGCTGGTCCTCTCTCTTCCCCTGACTTAACCCCATGCTTGCCAAGGGCAGTCGTGACAGACTGTTGTCACAGTGGCACCTTCCCCACCTGGAGACCTCCAGCCCCAGGCTCAGTCCTGGCCGCTGTCTTCTTCTCCACACTCACCCTGCCAGAGGGAGGAACAAATCTGACTCCATATTGGATCTGTTTCTTCTGCTTTAATCCTTGTGTTCTATTGCTTTGCTAAAAGTTAATTACTCAAGGGATGCTGCCTATGAGCTTAAATTGTACACAGTCGCCTGTCTCTGGGAACCCTGCCTCCCAAATAATGAACATTAAGCTAAAATACTTTTGTTTAACTCACAGGAAACGTCCTGCGCAGGCCCTCCTGTGAATGACTGCAGGAAGGAAGAAATTAACACATTCCCCTCTGGAGGCTGACCGGAACCAGGAAATGTTTGCCTTTACTCCCTTCCCTTTTAAAAGTGTAAAAGAAGCCTGAATTCTAACTGGGGCAAGATGGTTCTTTGGGACACTGGTCCCCTATCTTCTTGGTCTGCTGGCTTTCCAAATAAAGCCAGTCCTTGCCCCGACAACTCATCCCGTGATTTACTGGCCCATTGTGTGGCGAGCAGTATGAACTTGGACTCGGTAACAACTCATGCGACTCTGTAGCTTTGTCTACGTGAAAAGGACTAATGCTTAGTCAACAGCCATCTGCACCTCCTCTGAGCCCGGTTTACCTGGCATGTCTACCCATTTCGTCACCAATTTCAACATGTCCAGATGGAACTCTGGACTCTCCCTCAAGGCCTGCTGCACCGGCCCCTCCCACAGACCTCCCCTGAGGCCATCGGCAAACCCGGCTGGGCAGCTCCAGAACACGTTCTGCTCTTACGCCCACCACAATCCAAATCCAAACTCTTCTCATCACTTGATCGCAACCACGTTGACCCCAGTCCTGCCTGCTCTCTCTCTTTCTCTTTTTGTTCTTAATAGCATCTTATTTGAGATACAATTCACATTCCATCCAGTTCACCCATATGAAGTTTGTAATTCAATGGTCTTATGTTTATTCAGAGATGTGCCACCATCACCACAATCAATCTGAAAACATTTTCATCACCCCCGAGAGAGCTCATACCCATTAGCAGTCACTCCCCATCACCTCTCCCAGCCCCTGGCAACCTTTTATTTACTTTCTGTTCCTATGGGTTTGCCTATTCTGGACATTTCTCATCTATGGAATCATACAATATGTAGTGTTTTGTATCTAGCTGCCTTCACTTAATGTTTTTAAGATTCATCCACATTGTAGCATGTGTCAGTACTTCATTCCCTTCTTATGGCTGCATAATATTCCATTATACGTATATACCACTTTTTGTTTTAATCCGCTCATCAGTTGATGGCCATTTGGGATGTTTCCACTTTTTGACTATTATGAAGAATGCTGCTATGAACATTCATATGAATAGAATCCATAGAATCCAAGTTTCTGTGTGGACACATGTTTTCATTTCTCTGTGTTTACACCTAAAAGTGGAATTTGCTGGGCCATTTGATAATTCCATGTTTAACCTCTGATGAATTGATGGACGGTTTTTCACAGCAGCTGTGCTATTTCCAATTCCCACCAACAGTGTGTAAGTGTTCCAGTTTTTACACATCCTGTGTCTTTTTGATTATAGTCATGCTAGTGTATGTGAAGTGCTATCTAATTGTGATTTTGACTTGCATTTCCCTGATGACTAATGATATTGAGCATCTCTTCGTGTGCCTATTAGCCATTTGTATATTTTAATTGGGTTAGTGCTCTTAAACATTATTGAAGGTGACTTCTTCTTCCAGGAAGATGAAGTAAATGAAATTGTCCCTATTCCTCCTGATGAGTACAACTAAAATTCTGGACATTATGCATAAATAAAATATAAGAAGACTCTGAAAAGTGGAAAGAAGAAGGCAGACTGTTAACCGAACCCAAGGAACAACCCAGCAGTAAATTCCCCAAGTTTTCTTTTTCCTCTTATTTCCCAGACTGAGTGCTAGAGGAGCCAGCAACCCAGAAATGCCAGCAGACCAAGAGAGCCCCAAGAAAAGCTGGCGCTCTCTGGCCAGAGGATCAAAAAAGTGGCAGACTAGAACGATAGAAAACCTTTAGGCAAAAACAGCCCAGCCAACACCACAGAAGACACTGTAGTTCCACTCCTACCCACCCAAGCAAAGGCTGAGTGGGGAGCCTAGAACCCCCACCCTCAACTGGCCTCACTGTGGCAGCTCTCCCCCACTCCTGCCCTAGAGGGGTGGTGTCAGAGGAGGAATTTTATCACCCGCAGTGGTAATGAAAATATCTGTAGAGGCCATGTGGGTACAATGGCTAGTTTCTCATATCCTTCCCAGCCAGTGAGGTAAAAGAGGATGCCATGTGGGGAACACCTACCTTGCAGTATCCAGGAGATGCTCTCCCATCTCCTGCTGAAGTGATATAAGAGGAAGAAATTTAAAACAAAAGTTTAAATAAGATCCAAAGTCTCATACTATAATCTCAAAACATCCAGTTTTCAATCAAAAATCACTTGTCATACCAAGACGCTGGAAGATGGCAAACTACATTTAACAAGATAGCCAACAGATGCTGATGCCAAGATGACAGAGATGTTAGACTTATCCGGCAAAGACTTTAAAGCATCCATTGTAAATATGCTTCAACAAGCAATTATGAACACTCTTGAGACAAATTTGAAAACTAGAAAGACCCAATAAATAAATAAGGATATGAAGAGGACCCAAAATGGAAAATGACTGAAATTTAGAAACTCAATGGATAGGCTCAGTGCTGCATGGAGAGGACAGAGGATCAGGGAGCTGAAATGAAGAATAATAGAAATCACTGAATTTGAATGACAGAGAGGAAACTGACTGGGGAGAAAAAAACCAACAGAGCCTCAGGGACCATAACAAAAGATCTAACATTCATGTTCATCAGAGTCCTGGAAGAAGAGGAGAAAGAGGGCAGCTGAAAAAAAAGTAGCCAAAGAAATAATGACTGAAAGCATCCCAACTATGACAAAAGGCTTAAACTTACAGATTCAAGAAAGTGAGCAAATCCCAATGTGAATAAACCCAAAAAAATCAATGCCAAGACACATCATAAGTAAGCTTCTAAAATCAAAGACAAATAAAAATTGTTCAAAACAGCAAGACAATTAATAATGAGAGCAGATTTCTCACCAGAAACCATGGAGGCCAGGAGGTGGCACAACGTTTTCCAAGTACTGAAAGAAAAGAACTGTCAACTCAGAATCATATATCCAGCAGAAATGTCCTTTAGGAATTAAGAGGCAGTCAATAAATTCTCAGATGTAGGAAAACTAAGAGAATTTGCCACCATTAGACCTACTCTAAGAGAACAGCTAAAAGAAGTTCTCCAAACAGAAAGGAAATAATAAAGACATCTTAAAACACCAGGAAGAAAAAAATAACACAGAAAGCCAAAAATGACGTTAAATGAAATAGAATTTCTTCCTCCTCTTGAGTCTTGTAAATTATGGTTGGTGGTTGAAGCAAAACTTTGAACACTGTCTGATGTAGTTCTAAATGTATGTAGAGGGAATATTTAAGACAATGACATTTAAAATGGAGAGGGTAAAGGGATGTAATGGGAGGTACATTTTCTATACTTCATTTGAACTGATAAAATAACACCAGTAGATTGATGATTTATGTGTATATGATGTTATACTAGGAGCAACCACTAAAAAAGCTTACCATAGGTAAATAGCAATGGTCAAAAACACTATGGGGATTTAAAAATTTAATTAAATTAAATAAATTTTAAAAATAAAAATTTAAAAATGTGTAACCCACAGGAAAGCAGAGGATAGAATAGAATAGAAAGGATAGAAATGAAAAACAGAACAAACAGAAAGCAAAAATAGAATGGCATACTTAAGCTCTAACTCAGTAACAATTACATTAAATATAAATGGTCCTAATATACCAATTAAAAGATAGAGATTGGAAGAGTGGATAAAATATACATGACCAGGGAGGCAGGGTATAGAAAAAAAACCCTAATTACCTCTCCCCTCAAAAAAGAAAAAAAAAAAGAACATGACTCAACCATATGCTATCTACAAGAAATGCACTTAAAAAAATAACTTGTAGGCAGATTGAAAGTAAAAGAATGGAAGATATATACAAACATATGCATATAATATACATATATATGCAAATATTAGTCAAAGAAGAGCACAAGTGGCTATATTATTATCAGATAAAGTAGACTTTAGAGCAAAGAAAATGACCAGAGTTTGAGAGGCACATTATGTAATGAAAAAAGGGCCAATCCACCAAGAAGAAATAGTAATCCTAGATGTGTATGCACCAAACAACAGAGCTGCAAAATATGTGAACATGAGAAGTCTTAAAAACTGATAAGACTGAAAGAATAGACAAATCCACAATTATAGTTGGAGGCTTAATCATCTCTCTTAATAGTTGATTAAAAAAATTGATGGAAAATCAGCAAGGATATAGGACTCAACAAAATCATCAACCAACAGGATCAAATGAGCATTTATAGAACATTTCACCCAACAACAGAATGCACATTATTTTCAAGGACCCGTGGAACACATACCAAGATAAACCATATTGTAAGCCATAAAACAAATCTCAACAAATTTAGCACAGCTGAAATCATAGAGGGAATTTCTCTAACCACAGTGGAATCAAACTGATCAATAAGAGAAAGATAACACGAAACAACACATTTCTAAACAATCCATGGTTTAAAGAGAGAGTCTCAAGAGGAATTTAAAAAATACACAAAAAATACAGAGCTAAAGCAGTACTGAGAAGGGAATTTATAGAACTAAATGCATACATTAGAGAAGAAAAAAGCCTCAAGTCAACAATTTACACTCAAGACGCTAGAAAAAAAAAGAGTGAAATAAACCCAAAGTAAGTAGAAGGAATTAAAATAAAAAAGAAGACTAGAAATCAATGAAAATGCAAATAGAAACCATAGAGGAAATCAAACAAAAGTCTGGTTCCTTGAAAAGATCAATAACATTGCCAAACCTCTAGCAAACTGACAAAGAAAAAGAGAGCAGAAATGAATTACCAGTATCAGGACTGGAACAGGGGAGATCACTGTAGACCCTGCAGACGTCAGAAGCACAAGAAGAAAATACAATGAACAACTCTACCCACATAAATCTGACAACTTAGAAGAAATAAACAAATTCCTCGAAAAGCACAATCTACCATAACTCACTCAATATGAAATAGTTATTTTAATAGCCCTATAATTATCAAGGAAATTGATTTCATAACTTAAAAACTCCAGAAAAATAGGTCCTCAGGCCAAGATGATTTAACTGGATATGTCTACTAAATATTTGAAGAAAAATTGACAATCGTTCTGGACAATTACTTCCAGAAAACAGAAGCAGAAACACATCCCAATTCATTTTATACATACGGTATTACCCTGATACCAAAGGAGACAAAATATAGTTCAAAAAAAGAATATTACAGATCAATATCCCTTATAAACATAGTTGTAAAATATTAACAAAATATTATCAGAATTCAGCAATATATAAAAAGAAATATATGCCATGACAAAGTGGGGTTTATTCCAGGAATCCAAGGCTGATTCATTGTTAAAAAATCAATCAGTGTAACAGACTAATGAAAAAAAATCACATGATTGTGTCAATTGATGAAGCATTTGACAAAATTCAGCACTAAGAGTAAAAACTCTTAGAGAAATAGTAATATAGTGGGGATTTCCTTAACTTGAGAGAGTATCTACAAAAAACCCCTGCAGCTAACATTACACTTAATGATAAAAGACCAAATGCTTTCTCTGTAGGACTGGGAACAGAGCAAGGGTGTCTTCTCTCATTGCTCTTTTTCAGCATACTGCTGTAAGTTCTAGTCAGTGCAACAGGCAAGAGGTGGGAATAACAGGCATATAGGTTGGAAAGGAACAAATAAAACTGTCCCTATTAGGAGATGCTAAACCTCGTTCTTTTTTTTTTTTTTTTGATCGAAGTATAGTCGATTTACAATGTTGTGTTAGTTTCCCATATAAAGCATAGTGATTCAATTATATATTATATATAATACATGCATTATATACACATTATATATAATGCATGTATTATATAATACATGCATTATCAGCCCCTCCCTTATATAATACATGTATTATATCAGTCCCTCCCTGACCCATATATTATAATAATGCATATATTATATAGTACATGCATTATTATAATACATGTATTAACACATGTATTATAATGCATAATATATATTATATATAAAATGCATATATTATATAATACATGTATTATATATATATATTCCTTCTCATGTACTTTTTTTCCCTCCCCAGTGAACATTTATTGAGTGCTTTTTTTTCAGGATTTAAAACGAATTATAGGTTATTACAAAATATTGAATGTAGTTCCCTGAGCTATACATTAGGATCTTGTTGTTTATCTATTTTATATATAGTAGTTAGTATCTGCAAATCCTGAACCCCCAATTTATTCCTCCTGACCCCCTTTTCCCCTGGTAACCGTAAGTGTGTTTTCTATGTCTGTGAGTCTGTTTCTGTTTTGTAAATAAGTTCATTTGTGTCTTTTTATTAGATTCCACATGTAAGTGATATCGTATGGTATTTGTCTTTCTGACTTACTTCACTTTGTATGATAATCTTTGGTCCATCCATGTTGCTGCCAGTGGCATTCTTTTATTCTTTTTTATGGCTGAGTAGTATTCCATTGTTTATAGTTTCCTTTACTGTGCAAAAGCTTCTAAGTTTAATTAGGTCCCATGTGTTTACTTTTGCTTTTATTTCTATTGCCTGGGTAGACTGCCCTAGGAGGACATCGCTATGATTTATCTCAGAGAATGTTTTGCCTGTGTTCTCTTCTAGATTTATGGTGTCTTGTCTTATGTTTAAGTCTTTAAGCCATTTTGAGTTTATTTCTGTGTATGGTGTGAGGGAGTGTTCAACTTCGTTGATTTACAGGCAGCTGTCCAGCTTTCCCAGCACCACTTGCCAAAGAAGAGACTGTCTTTTCTCTATTGTATATTCTTGCCTCCTTGCAAAGATTGATTGTAGGTGTGTGGAACCTTTTCTTATGGCTAACCTTTAGGACTGTGGTGGGTGGAGGAGGCAGCAGGGAAGTCACAACCTTGTCATGAGATGGAGAAGGGCCCAGCACAGAGGAAAGAGCCAGACCCTGGAGCCTCCCTTAGGTGGCCACACTAGACTGGGGTGACAGGTGGGCCACCAAGTCTTCTGGGTCTGGGGTGTTCAGCAGACTTTTTTGACCTGGTGTTCCCTAGAAGGTCAGGATGGAGGGGGTGCAGGAAAGGGACACTGGGGTGCTGTGTATCCAGGCCAAGGGCTGCCAATGGCAGGGAGACACCAGGCTGGGGTCCAGCTCTGGGTTAGGGAGATGGCCTTTGCTCACCCACCTGAGGCGGGGTGGGAGAGAGCACAAGGTGGGAGGTGGCCATCCCAGCCCCTCCCTGACCCAAGCACACAGAGGTTAACTGAAGCTGGGGGTGGGTGAGGGAGGAGCAAAGGGTGGGTCAGTGAGACCCTGGGGACAAGGAGAGGCCTTAGGGGAGGGTGAGACGCTGGTTGAAGGTGATCAAAAGGTCCAAACTTCCTGTTGTAAAATTAATTCATGAAGATATAACATGCAGCATGGTGCCTACAGTTAATAATACTGTATTACATCTATCTTATATGTTCTCATAAGAAAAAAAATTGAAACTATGTATGGTGACACATGTTACCTAGACTTACTGTCTTGATCATTTCACAACATACACAAATGTTGAATCACTATGTTGTACACCCAAAACTGACATAATGTTACATCTCAACTAAAAAAAGGGCCCAGAGGGAGCTGAGGTCTGGGGTAGGGCGATGAGGCTGTGGGGAGGGGGTCTGCCCTGGTGGGAGTGAGGCTTGGGGCTTGGTGGGGGATGGGGGGGTGAGGATATGGGGTAGGGGTCGGCCATAGGGGAGGGTGAGGTCTGGGGTGAGGGGTGGAGCAGCCCTGCTGGAAGGGACCTGGCCCCCAACTCATTACAGGATGCCATGAGCCAGGTGGGGCAGCTGGGTCTGGAAGGGGACAGCAGAACTGGGTGAAATCTGAGAGGTGCGGCCACTTCCAGAGAGTTTTCTACCATCTCTGTTGAGTCCAGTCCCAACTGAACACTACCCTGCTGGGAGCTCGCTGCCCCACCTCATTTAGGGCAGCAGTGGTTTCGATAGTGATTCCATTTCCGCTGAAGATGATGAAATCTCCGTTGCGGGGGGGGGGGGGTACTCGACATAACACAGCCTCCAGTGGGTGAGGCCTCAGCCCCACCTACGAGTCACATTAAGCCCCTCCTCACCCAGCGCCTGCCAGCCTCAGCTCCTCCCTCACCCAGGCTCCTCTCCTGGGGGTGGCACAGCTTTCACTCCTGGGGACCGCTTTCCGGTCCAGCCCCCGCCGTGGGGCAAGCTGACCCTCTCCTGATCACTTTCACAGCTGGTGCTCATGTCAAATGGGCCTTTAAATCCAGAAAGGCCCAGGAATCTGCTTCAACTGGCCCAAGGACACTTATGTGCACACATACACTTATGCATAGACACACAGGCACGCCTGCGCACACTCGCATGCTGACCGCTGGCGCACACGCTCGCACACACTGGTCTGGTCCCCTGGAAGTCCCATCTAAGAACACAGGCTGCTGTCCTAGCCTGTGGAGCTTCTTTCAGAAGAAGCTTCTTTTCCAGTTTTTGGGGACGGACAACTGAGAACGGCAGCAGAACAGTTAACCAAAGAAACGTTAAGGAGCGCGTGCAGCGCAGGGTGGTCGGTTTCCCTCACCTCTCCCTGGATGCAGGCATGGCTGCAGACTCATGCAGAGCTGTGGAGTCGGGGAGGCCCGCTGAGACCCCCACTCCGATCCTGTGGTCCCAGCCCCTGCACAGGGGCCCGTGGTGGTAACTCCCGGGAGCCCTGGACTCCCTCAGTGTCCCTCCAGAAAGTGCCCAGACCCCCTTGGACTCCTGACTCCCTTGTATCCCCCGACCAGATTGGAAACAGCAAGAGGTGAGGCCCCAGCTTCTACCTCCTGTCTCATCCCAAACGTGATCCGGATTGGGGTGAGGGTGGAACCCTGACTCCCCACTCAGGGTGCAGGACGTGGCCAGCTGCCAGGGAAGGAAAGGGGGTCCTGACTCATTTTTTTTTTTGCCGCTTTTAGGTCCAATCCGCCCGGCTGACCGTATCAGACATGGGGACGGGTGCTGGTTTTGGAGCACACACAGAAGCATCGGGGCAGGTGGCAGCTGTTCCCCTGCCCCCACCTGTCCGGGGCATGCCGGGACTGGGGGACCCTTGGGCAAGCCACAGGACAAAATGAAGACATTATGAAAAGGCTTCAAGGACAAGGACAAAATGGGGTGAGCACCGGGGGGCCCCACTGCTGGAAGGTACCCCCATGTCTCCGTCAGTGCCAGGACCTGCCCACCCCCCAAGGAAGCCAAGGCTAGTGTGTTGTGGGCTCAAGGCAGTGGGCCCTTGTCAAGAGGGGACACAGCCTCAGGGCTCTGCTGGCACATGGCTGGCTCCCCTCCAGAAGTCCAATGAGCTGCCTGGGCTTCTGGAGGGTGCTAACAACGTCCTAGGGCAAACCCACCAGCACAGACTGCAGGGTACTATTTTAGATGGGAGTGTGTTGGGGGACCCGGGAGCAGGGGACACGCAGGAACCAGGGCACACCAGAAGTAATGTGCAACCATGACAGAGAGGCCAGGCCAGAAGGAGGCAGACGTCTCGGCCACCTCTGCCCTGCCCCGCGCAGGCAGGCTGTGCGGTGAGGAGGGGCTACTTCCCAGGCAGGGTGGAGATGCCGGGGGCGGATTCTTTTCCTCAGGGAAGAAGGCAGAGCGAGAAGGATGACCACACAGCCAGGCCCAAGGATAACTTAGTTTATGGGTCAAGCCAAATGCAATGCAAAGTTGTTCTGTTCTTTTTCTTTTTTTTTTTAACCAAAATAAATAAATCAGATTTGTCCTTGTGAGGGGTCAGGGGAGCTGGCCCCTCGGCCTAGTGCTGCCCCTCACTCCTGCCCCTCCTCTCCCCCTCTGACCAGCTTTGGCACAGCAGAGAGAAGGATGCTTCAGGGTCTCCATTGTGTCACAGGGAAAGAGGAAAGGAGGCTGGAGCCGGAGGGGAGGGGAGAGCAGGGTCCAGACAAGCAGCCCTGGAGCAGAACTTCCCGGCCACATACCCGCCCCAAGCCCCACGTGCCGCGCAGCCCCGGGCGGGTGGAGCCCGCAGGGCCCCCACGGATGCCTGGGACCCTCTCGAGGGGTGGACGCGGACGCTGCAGAGCGTGGACCGGCCCTCTCTGTGAAAGGTCAGGCCACCTCCCACCAGCCGCCCCTCAGCTATGCGCTCGGTTCACTGCACGGTGAGGGGTCTGGGGCTCAGCCTGGGGAGAGGAAGCCACCCTAGTCTGGGTACAGGAGCCCCTTGCCGGGTGATGGGGATGCCACATGAGGCTGGTCCTGCGTGGCGAGCTGGGGGGTGGGGGCAGGTCTGACCCTCCCAGGACACCTGCCGGGCGGGGGGGCTCCTCCTCCCGCTCCCCACTGCCTCCACAAAGCCTGCCCGGCTGGACAGAAGTGGCGGAGCCTGGGGAGCATCTGGCCTTGGGGGCAGCCGAACACATGAGGGGACAGCAGCCTAGCTCCTACGTGCACGAGGGGGGAGTGTGCGGTGCGGCGGAGGGCAGAGGTGCGGGCAGCGCGGAGGCACTATTCTTTAGTTGGGAAGCAAGGGGCAGGTGTGACGTGGAGGGCAGCCCGAGGGGCCCAGGCAGCGTCTACGAGAAGTTTTTGAAGGCGTCCAGGTCGAAGGCCGTGTCCAGGAGGCGCTGCAGCTCCGTGAGGTGGGTCTTCTTGTTGCCGGTGGCGGGAGCTGCCGCTGGGTCCCGGCCAGCGTACCTGCGGGCAGTGACAGTAAGTGGGGCTGGCGAGGGCCACCGCGGGGCCCGCGGCCTGGACCTCCTTGCCCGCCCCAGGCCCCGGCGGACCGCCCGCTGCCTTACCACACGGGCTTGGCGCGGTTTATGGTGGTCCGCAGCCTGGGCTTCACGTAGTCGTAGTATCCTTGGTTCTTGTGCTCCTCCTGGCACCAGGCCAGCTCGGCGTTGGGGTACTTCTGCACCTCCTGCAGCAGGAGGTCGAAGGGGAAGGGCGACAGCTGGGGACAGAGAGAGAGAGAGCTCCTGTCAGGACAAGATGCTCAGAGTGGTGGGGTGAGGTACCAGAGGGGCTGGTGTCCCAGGCAGGGGGCTCAGTGACCCCTAAAGGATGTTCCAGAAATTCTGGGAAGGCTGTGGACTCCCGACACCTGGAGGAGGCAGGCCAGTCCTGCCCTGGGCCCCGCCTGCCTTCACCTGCTCGATCCTCGTGATGGCCACCTGCTCCACCATGTCCCGGGCTTTGCGTTCGCGGGTGAGGTCATAGTACACTTTGCCAGTACAGAAGAGAAGTCGCTTGACGTTTTCTGGGTTCTGGGCTGCAGGGCCGTCTTCGGGGATCACCCGCTGGAAGTGGGTTCCTACGGGAGAATCCCCATGGCGGGGGTTAGCTCAGGACGTGGCTGACGATGCCCAGGGCCCTCCCGCCACTGTTGTGCACGAGGCAGGGCCCACAGGCGGGGCTGTGCCTTGGCCTGACACCAGAATACACAGTTCCTGAGGGTTAGGGCTCTCCCGCTCCCACCAGCGTGTGGTGCCCCTGAATTAACCCACAGTGTAAGAGACCAACAGGCACAGCAGGCGACGCCAGCCTCGGGGAGCAAGTGACACCAGCTCATTCTCCGGAACAGCCCGTCTCAGACTTCAGGGGTAACTAAGTCTGGCAGAGCATCCCATGACCACTCTGCTCGGACTCTCCACGAGTTTACAAGTATGAAAGAAAGCTGTCCACACATTTGCTGGAGCAAATATTCAGATGCTCATGGCTGGGACCATTCCCACGAACAAGGCTGACTTCAAAGAGGGGTTCACTCAGTGATACGTAGACAACACACAACATGCTCACATTCATGCTACAGAGGGAAATGCTTGGACTGGAAGGAAACTACCTTCACGTGATATAGGCCAGATATGAAACACCCACCATGGACATCATACTCAATGGTGAAAGACTGAAAGCATTTCCTCTAATGTCACAAACAAGGCAAGGATGCCTGTTCTCACCACTTCTATTCAACATAGCACTGGAATTTCTAGCCAACGCAATTAGGCAAGAAAAAGAAACAAAAGATATCTAAATGGGAAAGGAAGAAGCAAAATTAACTGTTTGTCGATGTCATGATCTTATATGGAGAAAACTCTAAAGATTCCACACACACACACACACACACAAATCTGTTAGAACAAGTAAATGAATTCAGCAAAATTAAAGGACAGAACATCAGCACTCAGAATTCAGCTGTATTTCTATACACTAACAATCAACAATCTGGAAATTAAATTAAGAAAAAAAAATCCCAGTTAGAATAGCATCAAAAAGAATATAATACTTAGGAATAAACTTAACTGAGAAAATGAAAACTTTGTCCGTTGAAAACTATAAAACGTTAGTAAAAGAAATTAAAGAAAATACTAACAAATGGAAAGTCGTTTGTGCTCACAGATTGAAAGACTTAGCATTGTTATGATGTTAATGCCAAAGCAATCTATAGATTCGGTGTGATCCTTATCAAAATTCCAATGACTTTTTTTTTTTTTTTGCAGAAACAGAAAAACCCAATCAAAAATCCCTGGAATATCAAAGGACCCTGAATAGCCAAAACTATCTTGAAAAAGAATAAAGCTGGAGGACTCACGTTTTCCGATTTCAAAGCTTACTACAAAGCTACAATATTAAAGTGTGGTACTAGCATAAAGACAGACACACAGACCCACGGGAGAGAACAGGGAGCCTGGAAATGAACCTTCACATATTTGGTCAAATGACTTTGACAAGGGAGCCAGGACTACTCAATGGGGAAGGGAAAGTCTCTTCAACAAATGGTGCTGGATGTCCACACGCAAATGAAGCTGGACCCTTACACAACGCACAAACATTAACTCAAAATGGATTATACACTTCAACAGAGCTGAAATTATAAAACTCTTAGAAGAAAACATAGGGCAAAAGTTTCATGACACTGAATTTGGCAGTGATTGCTTGTTTGTGACACCAAGGGTATAGGGAACAAAAGAAAAAAGAGACAAAGTAGACTTTATGAAAATTTAAAACTTTTCTGCATCAAAAGACAACACACAGAATGGAAGAAGACAGTTGCAAATCATTTATCTGGTGAGGGACTAATATCCAGCACAGAAAGAGAACTCTTACAGCTCAACAACAGCAAAACAAACAACCCAATGAAAAAATGGGCAAGAACTTAAATAGACATTTCTGCAAAGGCGACACCCAGATGGCCAATAAGCACACAAAAAGATGCTCGGCATCGCTCACTAATCATTGGGGGGAAATGCAAATCAAAACTACAAAGAGATACTACTGCATGGCCGCTAGGATGGCTATTACCAACAAAACCAAAACCAAGACCAACAAACAAAAAACAGCAGCAAAATCTAAACCAGAAAACAGTAAGTGTTGGCAAGAATGTGGAGAAACTGGTGCACTGTTGGTAATGTAAAATGGTGCCACCACTATGGAAAACAGTATGGTGTCTCTCAAAAAATTAAAAATAGAGTTACCACATGACCCACCAGTTCTGCTTCTTCGTATATAACCAGAAGAATTGAAAGCTGGGTCTTGAGGAGATATTTGTACATCCATGTTCATAGCCATTATTCACAACAGCTAAACCGTGGAAGCAACTCAAATGTCCACTGACAGACTCAACAGATAAACAGAAAGTGGTATATATGTACAATGGGATATTGCTCAGCCTTAAAACAGAAGGAGATTCTGATATGTGCTACAACATGGGTGAACCTTGAGGATATTCTGCTGAGCGAAAACAGCCAGTCATATAAAGATAAACACTGTAGGATTCCACTTAAATGCGATTCCTAGAGGAGTCAAGCCCAGAGAGAAAGCAGAGTGGCAGTCGCCAGGTGCTACA
Source organism: Camelus dromedarius (assembly GCF_036321535.1). NCBI lineage: Eukaryota > Metazoa > Chordata > Mammalia > Artiodactyla > Camelidae > Camelus > Camelus dromedarius. The sequence continues at coordinate 83,825,062 of NC_087442.1, read as the reverse complement.
GGAGAAGGGGTGATGGGGGAGTTAGTGAGTGTTTAATGGGTGCAGAGCTTCAGTTTGGGAAGATGAAAAAGTTCTGGAGACGGATGAGATTGATGGTTGCACAATGTGATGTGATGCGATGTGAATGTGTGTTAATGACACTGAGCTGTACACTTGAAAATGGTAAATTTTATGTCATGTATACTTCACCATAATAATAAAAAATTGGGGAAAAAAAAAAGAGGGGTTTACCTTCACAGAAGACTAACGGGCACTCCGCAGCTGGGGGCAGGTGGGCCCCCCGGCCCTGTAAGCCCGGGGATGTGCAGGGCTGCCGTGTGCTGTGTCAGCCACCTGCGGTCTGCTGTCTGGGTGGGAATCTCAGAGCTGTGGGCCTCACGTCACACCTCTGTGCTGGTGTGTTACTCGGCAGGCCCTGCCCACCTGCTGCCTTTTCTATGTCCCTGGTGGTGAGCGGCCACCAGCCTCCCGGAGCAGTGCCCAGGCAGAAGGGGCGAACTCTGACCTCAGGCTCATTTCTCTGCCTCTAAAGGAGTCCCAGGGGTGCACCCAGGCAATGGCCACAGACCCGGACTGGATGTGAGACGTGCTGTCGGACCAATTCGCACACAAGCTCTGACTTCCAGGCTGTCACGTTCAGTGGTCTTTACCAATGACCAAAAATGTGGCCATGGTGAGACCACCAAGTTTAAGCCCCCCAGCCCCACAGAGTAGCAGTCAAGGCCCTGTCCAAATGCCCACCCCCGCCACACCTACCTGGAAGCATCTCGTCAAAGCTGCTTCTGGCCTCAGGGTGCCGCAGCAGGGACTTGGGAGTGAAGATGATTAACTGAAACACAGAAGCACAGGCTCGTGATGGACCAGGTTATAAGGGTCCCAGAAGGAGGGTCAGTGGCAAAGGGCTGCCCAGGTCTCATCTTCAGATCAGGTACCTGGCGCTGCCCTCCCGGCTCTCAGGTCGGGAGGAGCCACAGGTCGGAAGTGAAAAGAGGAGGAAACAGGATGCTATGTCCCTTGTCCACCTCTCCTCTGCCCTGAGAGGCTGGGCACCACTCAGCTGGGCGTCCACTCCTCCAGGGCCCGCCCCAGCCTGCTCTGAGCCCTGGACGCCCCCTACCCTCTGCCTGGGAAAGACTCCTGAGCCTTTCCTTGGCGTCCCTGCCCGTGGCCAGGGCTGTCCTATCCCACGGGCCTGCTTGGCCCTGCACCTTGACTGGCAGCAGCAGTGGGTGTTCTCCCCTGAACCCTTCACACACGCTCCTGCTCACCCTTCAACACCCCGCCCAGGAGCCTTCCTTCCTGGGGACCCTCTGCTCCCTTGGCCTGTGCAGGGCTCACCTCTCCTCCAAGTTCAAAGCACCACCTATGACCACCCACTCACATATCCATCCTCTCACTGGGCTGGGACCCTGGAGTCCTCAGGCCAGGCCTCTCTGAGCTGGGACACCCCCAACTGACCGGCTTCCGGAAGGGCAGGAGAATCTGGCGACGCAGCACATGGAAGAAGTTGCCGGGAGTGGAGCAGTTGACAACAACCCAGTTGCAATCGTACAGCTGATTTATGTCAAAGTTGGCTTCCTTCAGGTCCTGCAGCAAAGAGGGAAATGGCCAGAGGCCAGGCGGCACTAAGCACCCTGATGAGGGAGGCATCAAGGCAGAGGGCCTCAGAAGGCACCCAGAGAACCAGCACAGGTTGCCACAGCTCCCTGGGAGACGCACACCCGGGGGGGCACTGACAAGAGCTAATCCAGCCAGCCCCACACTCTGAATGGGGGTGTCAGTCCCGTGATCCCTTCCTGTTTCTCTGAAAACCACCTAGGACAGATAGGTTCTACCTAAAACCAATTCTGCTTTTCCTCAGAAACTGACTCCCAATAATTTCCTTCCAGCTTTTAAAGTTTCACTAAAATCACCCCAGAGTCCTTTCCTCTAAAATGCCTGCCTGAACCAAAATACAGACAGCATTACTCCTGAACGTTTCCGCCACGGGTTTCTGTTTCCCTTTTTCTACAGCAGCAGGGGGGCGACAGGAGGCAGCCCGATGCCGTCTCTCTTCTGTGTTCTGAGGAAGCCCCTCACTTCGGGGAGACTAGCAGGTGCGGGGCCCATCTGTGCCTCCTGAGAGGGATGGAGTACCCCCAGACACCCCAGTGGCCGCTCCACTCACCGGCAGGACGTCTGGGTCATCATTGCACATCTGCAGAAACCGCTCTGGTCTGGCAGAGGAATGTTCTGGGCCCTGGAACCAGACACACAAGTCACAGATCAGGAGCTTCTCACCTCTTGCTCATTTCTGGCTTGAAAAATGCCAGATGGATCTCCTTCCAGCTGGCAGTTCAATTCCTTCTCTTCCCACCCGCAGAGTGTGGAGGGGGCGTTTCCACATCAGGACAGGTTCCAGCACTCCTGGCTCCTCGTGGTTTCCAAAGCTGAGTCTTAAGACAGCCCTCCACAGGGCCCAGTGGGGAGGAGTGATGGAGGTGAGGAGGGAACACCTGAGCCTGGGTGGTCCCCATTAGCATCCCCACTTCTCATCAGTGGGGAAGCAGGACCAGCCTCTTCCTTCCAAGGCGGGGGGCTGGGGTGGGGAGAGGAGATAGTGCCAGCTGAGCCCACACGGGCCGGTCTCTGGGGTCAGGGTCCTAGGCAAGCCCTCCCATGTCCCGGGTCTGGCAGGGCAGGGGCGGGGGCTCACCATGCCTTCCATGCCGTGGGGCAGCAGCAGCACGATGCCATTCTGCCGCACCCACTTGGCCTGGCCCGGACAGATGAACTGGTCGATGATGCACTGGGCCGTGTTGTGGAAGTCACCAAACTGGGCCTCCCAGAGGACTAGGGCATTAGGACTGGCCATGGCGAAACCCAGCTCAAAGCCTAGAGGGAAGGTGGGAGGGAGTCAGCTGGTGGGCGGGAGGGGGGATCTGGGGAGAGGAGGGGGCTGAAGGGGGAAGGGGCAGCCCGGGGAGGGCAGGGAGGAGGGCCTCGCGGGCTGCGGCGCTCACCCAGGACCCCGTACTCAGACAGCGAGCTGTTGCACACAGTGTAGGGGGCCTGGTTGGGCCAGAGGTGGTTCATGGGGATGCAGGTTCTCTTGTCCACGTTCTGGTCGTGCAGCACATGGTGGCGATGGCTGGGGCAGAACGGCACAGATTAGTAGGCAGGAGCCGGCCCTGCGCTCTGCTCAGACAAGCAGACCACCCCCCATGCAGGGCAGCGGTGGGGAGCGCAAAGCGCAGCTCTTAACAGAAGCGTCTAATCAGGGCAGGAAAAGGGTGCTTCTGGGCCTGAGACAATGGGATCTAATGACTGTTTCCTGGCAGTGATTTTCTTCAGGAAGAGAAACACCAGAGCCCTTCCTGTCCGTCTCCCACGCTCTGAAGGGCCCATAAGAACACGGAGACCATAACCTAAAAGTGCCCCGCTCCACGTCTTGTCCGCTCAGCCGGATATGGATGCCTTCCTTCAGGAGGGAGCCAAAAGCCATGTACTCCGCCAGAGCCCAGTCCACGGTCCTGTTCTTCACCAGCTCCCCGCGGGTCTTCAAGATCCGGCTCAGCCCTGCAGAGACAGGGTGCTCACCAGCCGCCCCACAAGCCCACTTGTGATGAGAACGGAGCCTCCGTTGGTCCCAGCTCCTGGGAGTCGCACTGGTTGGGATAGTGGGGAAGGGAGCTGAGCGGAGACCAGGCCAGAGAGGCTGTGACATCCCATCCTTTCTGCCACTGCTCTGCTGGCTGAGGGCCACGCAGGGACAGGGGTGAGGAGGGCTTCCCTCATCCAACCACGCCCGGTCTTGAACAAAGCAGGGACCTGAGGTGGGCAGGGACTCATCTCATGCTGGAGGGAAGTTGTCACTGGACTTGGCCCAACAATTCCAAAGGTCAGTGTGGTGACGCTACCTCCATGAATGGTGAAATTCTCCACGGGCACGGAACTGGCCACGTTCCCAATGTGCGTCAGAATATCCTCCGTCAGGCCGGTGGAGGGGCAGGACATGCTTCTGGGCTGCCCGTCCAGGGTGAAGAAGCCTAGGAGGGAAGGGACAAACTGACACACAGCTGCCACTTTTCCAGGAACTGAACCGTGGACACACGAGACGCTGCTGAGAGGCAGCCTGGAGAGTGGCAGTCGGGGGTCTGATTCCAGAGCCCACAGGGGTGTTGTGGGGGCACGGGGAAGGGATTCATGGTGGTGTTCCCCACTCACCAGGCCAGGGGGAATCCAGCCAGTGCTTGATGTGCAAGATCTTCTCGTCCTTGGACCTGGCAAAGGCCTCCTCACATATCTTGTCGTACTTGGAGATCTCCTCCTGGAGGGTCGGGCACAGCACAGTCATCAGGGCCGCTCTGCACGGGGCACACCGGCCGCACGGCCAGCACGCGCCTGGACTTCCCGCGTGCAGAGTCCCTCAGACTCCCAACGGCATCACCCCTCTGATGAGATCCGTGGGCAGCCTGCATTTCACTGTTTTCATTCCCAGAAGTTTCTTCTCCACGTCTGCTGGCTGAGGATCCTGCTCAAAGTTGAAGCCTCTGTCTCCACCCACTCTCCCCCCCGTATTCGTCCTTATGAACCGGCCCAGTTCTCGTGGCTCCGAGCACAGCTCCAGGAGGACTGAAGCCCAGAGCGCCATCTCCAGCACTGGCCCCTGACCTTGGCAGCACCCCCATTCCCATACTTCCAACTCAGCTCGCTCATCAGCAGTCATTCTGGTCTCTCTCCCAACACCCGGCACGGGCCCTCCCACTCATAACCAGCCGGAACTGACCGCATTACCGAGCTGGATCCTTCATCATCCGCCTCTCACTCCTGTGCCCTGGACTCTGTAAGCCGAGGGGGCCACCTCCGCATGCCAAAGTGCTCTCAGCCGCCTCCCCCGACCCCCAGCATAGAACTCAGGAGCCTGGACCCTCCAGAAGGTTATGCACCGAAGTTCTGCAGTTGTTAACTATTTCACATGTTCTCACTTGGATCCTAATTAGTCTGCAAAAGCGAGCACTGGCCCTGTGCGGCAAGGCTCACTGGGATCGGAGCCGGGGGATGCACCTCATACTCAGGCTGGTTGACCACGCCCTGCGACACCAGCAGCTCGGCGTACTTCTGCAGCACGGGCTTCTGCTTGCGGATCTGCTTGTACATGAGCGGCTGCGTGAACATGGGCTCATCCATCTCGTTGTGGCCGTTACGCCGGTAACACACCTGGGCACAGGTGGGAGACGCCAGTATTAGGGACCATGTTGGCCGAACTCAGGAGGACCTGGCCCATTTCTCCTATGTGATGCCTCAGTTTACCTCTAGAATTACGGTCCTATCTATCTCTCCTTCACACGCTAGAATTGCTTTGACTGTCACCTGAGATGACAAGAGACTGACCTGGGAATATCTCAGGACCCCAACTACCTTTTTCCCCAAGTTGGCTCACTCAGGGCAAAGATGCAGGAGCTCTTGGGAGGGGCAGTGAGGTGACCCCTGCCCTGAAGGGGCCCTGACCCCTCTCTCCAGGACACAGGCTAAGGTCACTCACCAGGTCCACCACCACGTCCTTGTGGAAGGTGCTCCTCCACTCAGCTGCCACCTTGCACACGTACATGACTGCCTCGGGGTCGTCCGAGTTCACATGGAAAATGGGGGCATTCACGACTCGGGCCACGTCGGTAGGGTAGGGCGACGAGCGGGCCATGCGCGGGTCCGTGGTGAAGCCGATCTGCAAGCGACATGCAGCTTGGCCAGCGTGCCCCAGCAAGCGGCTGGGCACTGGCAGAGCAGAGCCAAGGGTGGGCGTGGCCCGAAGAAGGGTGGAGCCAGGGTGGGGTGGAGCCAAGGGCGGGGCAAGACGAGAACAGATGCCGCGGAGGGTGAGGGCGGGGCTCAGTGCAGGCAAGGAGGAGCCAAAGGCCACTTGTGGGCAGTCACTTGGCACACTTGGCCTACTCTGAGTTAAGTCCCCAAATGGCCATTTTTAAAAAAGAATTTTTTTTCCCTATCTGAAAGCAGAATTCATACATGTTCAACATAGAGAGTTTAGAAGACAGTATGAAAAATTAAAGTCACCTATATTCCATCAGCTACAGTGTAAATATTTTGATGTTTTCCTTTCCAGATGGTTCTCTCTGCATGCGTATACACACAATCTGTACTTAGAATTTCGGTTTCTATTATTTCTATAATTTTGTACTTTGTTCATTCAATACGAGCATTTGTTCTTTAATCTGTACTTAGAATTTTGGTTTCTATTATTTCTATAATTTTGTACTTTGTTCATTCAATATGAGCATTTGTTCTTTAAAAAGAAAATTTAAAGGCTTCGTAATACTCCTTGCACTTAGCCTTATTAAAACAATTAACTACGTATTCATAATTTTATTCATTTCTAATTCAAAATTTATTTTTATGAACTACTTCAAACATATAAAAAGTACAATACTATAATGATCAGCCATGAGCTCATAACCCAACATGAACAAATCTTAACAGTTTCATTAAGACTTTTTACATTCCTTAGAATAAAAGAGCACATTTCTGCTACAGCTGATGCTCACACAGGGAACACGGCCCGGAACGTGGAGGACAAAATTTCCACATGTTGGTATATGTATTTCATAGGTCCATAAACAATATAGAGTATCTTCTTAGGCTTATTGGTCACTTTAAAACTTTGGTTAAAAAAAAAGGTAAAAAACCCCAAACCCAAAAACCAAAATAAATAAATAAATAAATAAATAAATAAAATTTTGGTTTAATTTCAGACTTGTGAAAAAGTTGAAAGAATACAGAGAACTCGCACAGAGTCTTTACTCAGATTCACCGATTGTTTCCATTTCTCCCCTTTTATTATTCATGCACACACACATTTTCCCAGAACCATTTACAGGTAAGCTGTAGACTGTCCCTATTTCCTAAAACACAGACATTCCCTTACCAGCCAGAGAGCAGTTCTCAGCCCAAGCAATTGAACATTAGAGAGTACTGTTATCTGACCCTCAGTATACACATTCCATCCATTGTCCTATGACAGCCAGCCTTTCTTCCCCCAGTCCAGTATCCAATCCAGCACATCACCCTGCATTCGTTGTCACCTCTCTCTAGTCTCCCTTAATCTGGAAGGCTCCTTACTTTTCTTGGCTTTTCATAGAATTAACATTTTTGAGAGAGTATGTCCATGTCTTTGAAACCAGAGCGATACCCACCCTATATACCTTACATAAGCTATGCAAATCCTTTGCAACTCGGTTTCTGTTCAACATCTGTATGTATGGTTCACCCAGGTTGAAACACCTACCTCTCCTTCCTTAGGAGTGAAATCTAAGTCCTGAATACTATATACCACAGTTTATTTATCCATTCTCTTGTTGGTGGACATTTAGTTGTTTCCAACTCGTGGTTAATACACTGTTACTGTATATATACTTACCCAGGTTTTCTCCAGCAAACACTGAGTTTTATCTGGCCTGGATTCCAAGGAAGGGCAAATTCAGCCACAGGGTACGAGCACTGTACCTCAATACTATCAAACTGCTCTCAAATGGTTGTGCCACTCAGCCTCCCACCAGCAGCGAGTGAGCACTCCGCATCTCCTCTCACCACACTGTGACTGTTGCCCCAGGATACTGAATGTCATGATTATGTAAAGGATTGTATAATACTGCTTCCTATGGCTTTGTCAGAATTCCTACAAAGACTCTTCTATTGGACATACAGCTTACTTCCTGATTTTATAGTAGTACAAATGTAATTTTGATAAATGTTCTGATGCAAAAATCTTTAGCATCTGACGGTTTCCTTAGGAGAGAATTTTCGAAAAGGGAAACCCTAGGTACGTTCTTAAAGAAATAGGAAACTCAGCAGAGCAGGCCTTTCCTTTCCTGCTACAGGTTTTACTAACCCCACACATGTCATGATCGATGGTATAAAAAACAATAAAAAAATGAAAGAAATCATTAGCAAAACTGTAGTTCTTACAACAGTCTGAGAATTCTTTCTTTCTTTCTTTCTGATAAATTGCTTTTAGATAATCTCCTTTATCACACCGACTAAAGAAAAGATTAGAAAATTGTCAGAAACCGATGAGAACATTAAAAAATGATGTACCAGGGAGAATTCTGATGAACACTTACAGAGACCCAGAACAACCCCTGGCCTGTCTGGGTCTCCCCACACAGGGAAGTGAGGGTAGGGAACAGGTAAGACAGTGGTCATCCTACACACGGTACAGCTCGAACCTCACAGAAAATGAACTGCTTCGAAGTTTTGAGACCTCAGTCCTCCAGCTGCCCCCAATATCCACTGCTGTTACTGACTTCTGTATCTTTAAGCACATGTGGTGGGCGCATGTGCACCACCACCCACTCACACACACGTGGAGATGGAGCTGTAATCCACATACTGCTGTCCCTTTTTCCCCCAATTAGTGCATCTCGTAGATCATTTCAACAGTATAGATCCCACTCTTTCAAATGGTTTTATGACACTGTATAAATGACCACAGGTAATGTACATTTGTGCTCATTTCTGGGCCAGACACTGTTCTGAGCACTTTCTGTATGCTAATTACACGCATTAATTCACTGAAGCCCTGTCACACGTGTATGGGTAGATGGCAGACCGCTTAACCGGCTCCCTGCTGATGCAGTGGCAGAGATTTTGATGTCTGCTTTTGCTGCAGCAGCGGTATCTTCCTATCCAACCCCTATGTGATTATTTATTTCAGTTTTGACATTTTATTAATTTTTTTCTTCTGGTTTTACTGAGATATAATTTGTGCAGCAGTGGTATCTTTAAAGGCATTTTTCAGTAGCCATTTGAGAATGAGTGTGTTAGCAGGGAAACCGCATGCAGTGGAGCTGCTGGGTTTGAGAGCCAGAAGGAACCCTACAGCCAAATGGTTTATCCTGGTTGGAGCCCTGTTGGCTTCAGCCCCGCAGCTGGTCCCCAGATGGAAGAGGTCTGGTTGTTGGAAGTTCTTTCTACTCAGCCGAAATCTGCTTCTTGATAATTGTTACCCATTGTTGCAGACTATGTGTGAATCATCCATTTATTGGAAAACAGCTCTCACGCTTCTAAGAGTCTTTTATATTCTGGGCTACAATAAGCCCAGCTTCCTGGGTCATTCCTTGCAGGGTAGTTTTCCAGACACTACACCATCCTAAGACACTCTCCTCTGGACACGGTCTCACGCACGTTCAATCAAAATGCTTAACCATCTGTCATAAGAAGTTTGACATGCCAAAGGCTTACCTGTATTGTATTTGTGTAATGTGATTCTTAAATTGAAATATTATTAAATTTTATATTGCCAAGAAGGAATGTTTCAAATCAATAATCAAAGAAACTAGAAAGAGAAGACCAAATTAAACCCAAAGCAACTAGAAAGAAAGGAATAACAAAAAGCAGAAATGAATGAAATACAAAATAGGAAAACAGTAGAGAAAGCCAATGAAGCCACAGTTGTTCCTTTGAAAACGACAACGAACTTATCTAACAAAGAACAAAAGAGAAAAGACACAAATTACCAACATCCGGACTGAGAGAAGGGCTACCACAGCAGACTGTAGTAAGAGAACACTGCAAACTTCACGCCCATAAATTTCACAACTTAAATGAAATGAACAAATTCCATGCGAGACAGAAATTACCAGAGCTCACTCCAGAAGAATCAGATAACCTGATTAGTTTTATATTTATTAAAGAAATGGAATTTATACTTAAGAGAAAGTTCTCAGAGAGACTTCCACTTCCGGAAGATGGACTAAATGTACTTTTCCCTATTTCTTCTGCTCAGGACAACTAAAAACCCAGGGCATTATATATACAAAATAAACATAAACTCTGAAGGCAGACTGAAGGAGGCAGATCAGCCAGGGACCTCAGGTCCTGAGGAATGACTTGTGATAGTTCCTATGGCTCTCTTTTCCCTCATATATCCCAGATTTAGTGCTAGAGAAGTGGGCAACTCAGAAACGCCACAGGCACAGAGAAAGAGAAGTTCCAGGAAAGCAGCTCTCTCTGGCCAGAGGACCAGGAAAAGGCTGCTGGGCAGTCCAGATTTTTAGACAGTAGCCATTCTGCTGCAGCCAATCCCACAAGACACACTGCGGTCCACCCCTACCCACCCCAGCAAAGGCCCAGTGGGGAGCCTAGGCTGATGGTAATTAGGTACCCACTCCATCCCTATAATGAAAAAGAATATGAAGACTAATATATGCATGTACGTGTGTGACAAAAACATGCTGTACACCAGAAACTGACACAATGTTGTTAACTGACTGTATTTCAAGAAAAAAAAAAGTATGGTATTGGCATAAAAACAGATATGGTGATTAATGGGACAGGATAGAAAGCCTAGAAATAAACTTATGTATATATGATCCATTAATTCACGAAAAAGCAGCCAAGAACATACACTGGGGAAAGCACAGTCTCTTCAATAAACGGTGTTGGGAAAACTGGACAGCCCTATTCAGAAGAAACTGTTACCACTATTATGCACCATACACAAAAATCAACCCAAAATGGATTAAAGACCTGAATGTAAGACTCATAAAACTCCTAGAAGGAAACATAGAGGATAAGCTCCTAGATATTGGTTTTGGCAATGATTTTTTTGGATTTTACACCAAAAATAAAAGTAAATAATATTACATCAGAATAAAAAACTTCTGCACAGCAAAAGAAACCATCAACAAAATGAAAAGGCAACCTACTGAATGGGAGAAAATACCTGCAAATCATGTATCTGAAAAGGGGTTAATATCTAAAACATGTAAATACCTCATACACCTCAACAGAAAAGAACACAAGCTGATTAAAAAATAAGCAGACGGTGGAGGGGGGGAGGGATAGACTGGGAGTTCGAAATTTGTAGATACTGACAGGTATATTTGGAATAGATAAACAAGATTATACTGTATAGCACAGGGAAATATATACAAGATCTTGTGGTAGCTCACAGTGAAAAAGAATGCGACAATGAATGTATGTATGTTCATGTATAACTGAAAAATTGTGCTCTACACTAGAAATTGACACAACTTTGTAAACTGACAATAACTCAATAAAATAAAATAAAATAAGCAGAGAATCTCAATGTACATTTTTCTAAAGAAGACATATACATGGCCAACAGGTACCTGAAAAGGTCCTCAACATCACTAATCATCTAGGAAATGCAAATCAAAACCACAGTGAGACATGACCTCACACCTGTTAGGATCAAAAAGACAAGAGAGAACATGTGCTGGTGAGGACATGGAGAAAAGGGAATTACAGTGTTGGTGGGAATGTAAATCCAGGCAGTCACCAGGGAACACAGCATGGAGATTCCTCAAAAAATTAAAAACAGGACTACCATATGATCCAGCAATCCCACTTCTGGGTGTTTAGTGGAAGGAAAACACAATTACTAGCTCAAAAAGATTTCTGCACTCCCACGTTCACTGCAGCATCATTCACGGTAATCAAGACATGGAAACAACCTAAGTGTCCACAATGGATGAATGGATAAAAAAATGTGGTGTAGACATACAATGGAGTATTATCCATTCATAAAAAAGAAGGAAATTCTGTCATTCGCAACAACATGGTTGGACCTTGAGAGCACTATGCTAAGTGAAATAAGTTAGACAGGGAAAGACAAATACTGTATGATCTCATTTACATGTGGAATTGAACACAAAACAAAATCCAAACTTATATATACAGAGGACAGATTGATGGCTGCCAGAAGTGGAGGGTGGGGAGGAAGGCCAAAGGAGTGAAGGTGGTTAAAAACCACCAAAAAAGAAAAGAAAGAAAAAAGAAAAGAAAAGAAAAAGAAAGAAAGAAAAGGAACAAAAGAAAGAAAAGATGCCTAAGAATTCCCCCAATTTGTCAAAAGATACAAATCTACAGATTCAAGAAGCTAAATGATGTCAAGTCAATTCAATGGGAAAAAGATCCTTCTTCTCTACAAAAGATGTAGGGACAACTGGTATCCATGTGCAAAAGAATGATGTTGGGCCCTGTCCTTGCATCACACACGAAAGTTAACTCAAAATGGATCACAGATGTAAGAACGACAACCATAAAACTCTTAGAGGAAAACATAGAAGTAAAAACAAAATAAACCTAGAGAACAAACCAACTCCTACCCCCCAACTTTTGTGCTTCAAAAGACAGTATCAAGAAAGCAAAAAACCCACAGCCCACAGTTTCCTTTAGGGAAACAGGTCACATGACATACACTACACACTTATTATATAAGCCAGTAATTCCACTTCTAGGTATTTACAGGGTAAGAAAAACTAATGGACACACCCAAATCAGTATGTGAGTGTTTACAGTAGCTTTAATCGTAACTGGCAAAAGCTGGAAACAATTCAGACTTCCTGCAGTGGATGAAAGGGTAAACAACCATGCACTGAACACTACATAGCAATCAGAAACAGACACACGAGCACATGATGAATGACAAGTGGGCTGTGCAGAAGGAAGGCAGCCAGACTCAAAAGGTCAGTTTCTAATAAAGACATTCTGGAAAGTGCAAACTCACAGTGCTTGCCAGGGGCTGGAGCGATTAAACTCTTTTATCTTGATGGAGGTTACATGACTGCATGCATTTGTCAAAACTGAGAGAGCCAGACACCAAAACGGGGGAATTATACCTTATGTAAATTATAACACTAAAAAAGCTACTAAAATTTTAAATGTTTGATTCAATATTTGTCTCTGGACTTAATCCTTGTTGACGGTGCCTCAACCTTCTAACTTCTGAATCCTGATTCTGACATGCAACAGCTCTTCTCCTAAGCTCTGGGCCAGCTACATATATCACTTTATCTGTGCCCAAATCTGTCACTGATAAAGTGCTGAACCTGTCAGGTCCGCAAGGAGAACCATGTATTGCTGCCGCCAGCCCACTAAGCAGACCTTTCTGAGTGGGCATGCTGAAATTAGGTAAGAAGCCACATGGCTATACCAGTGTCCGTGTCATGTTTCTGGGCTGTGTGCACAAAGATGTGATAAAGGACTTGACTGAGGGCCTGGGTGGCATTCTGTAACAGGGACACGTCCCTCCTCTAAGCTGGGAATCTATTCGGGTCTTTCTATTCCGGTCTTTTCCCAGGGACTAGAATCTATTCTTTTTACTCCTTTAAATAAAAAATTTAAAGTCTTTATCACCTCTCCTACTTGCCAAGATTCATAAGAGATTACCAAGCAGGTTCTCCATGGAAAAAATTCTTTTTCTTTAAAAAAACAAACAAGACAAACAAAGAAACAAAAACCTGAATGATTTCTGCTGCACTTTTCCAGACTGAAGACCATTCTTGTTAGCATTCCAGCCCCTACCCAAAAGCAGTAAGCATGTTTTGTGCTTCGTAATCTGTTTATTTTTTATTTTTATTTTTTTTTATTTTTGGTTTGAATCAGTTTAGTTTCATCCAGTCACTTTTTTTTTAAATTGAAGTATAGTCAATTTACAATGTTGTGTCAATTTCTGGTGTACAGCACAATGCTTCAGTCATATAGGAACAAACGTATATTCGTTTTCATATTCCTTTTTCACCCTAAGTTACTACAAGATACTGACTATAGTTCCCTTGGTAATCTGTTTAAAACACAGTTCAATGATGGGTTATTTTGTTTGTTTGAATTTTTTTTTTTTAAATGGAGGTACTGGGGATTGAATCCAGGACCTCGTGCATGCCAAGCATGCGCCCTACCACTGAGCTATACCCTCCACTCTTGTTTGTTTTTTAGATCTTCCCTTTTTCCTTGAGATTTTTTCAGAATTCTTCCTCGTACTGTTCTTTGAAAGAAAGCAGATCAAATACTGACTTTCAAGCAAGTTAACTCACTCTCTCTGCTCCATTCTCTCTTGTGTAAACTGGGCATGACAAGGCCGACTGCATGGGTAACAGCCGCGTGCATTCAGTTAATGTATGTGTGGTGCCTAATTCAGTGTCTGGAACAGAGCAGGTCCTCCATAAAAGGCAGCTGTTATCATATTGTGAGTTTTATGCATACACGACGTTCTTCGCCTCTTTTCGTGTCTGACCTTGTACATTTTGAGCTCTTTGGCATTTACTATGTACTGACCACTACACATCTACTTTCACATTTAAATCTTCCCTTCTTCCTCTCTACTCTTTGCTGGGACAGCTGCATCTGTTTCTCTGTCTTCCTCTAGCTCATTCTGCAGGTGGCAATAAACCATCAGCACAAACAAACTCTCTCTTGTCACCTCCTTGCTTCGTTCCTCCAATGGCCTTCCAATGCCCTGGATGTGATGGTCTTGCCCCCTCCCTTGGACAGAGGACCCTTTCCCTGACTTGCTTCTCTGCCCCCCAGCATTTGCCGCCTTGACCTTGGACTTCCACTTAAAGGTTAACTCCCCAGAGAAACACCTGCTGACTAACCCAATACCTGGTAGGCCCCTGGCCCCTTGCACTGAACTCTAAGCTCAGTGATGGCAGCGAACACGCCCTTTCTCAGCCTGGTATCTGGCACAGTGCTTGTACTTAAAGGCACTCAAGTATCTGTTATATGAAAGTTCACAAGAGTTGCGGAGACGCACCTTTGGATATGCTGTTCAGGGAATAACAATTGTAACAGTAGTACGTTTGAGTTGAGCAGAAATATTCACTTACAAGAATGGTCATCAAACGTTAATGAAAACCATGAAAAATGAGGATCTTAAAAGTCTAACAATACAGCAATATCTAGTTTATGTAACAACCTATGATGGATATTTCCATTAAAATTAGTATTTGAAGAATATATGATGAAATGAGAAAATACTGTGGTAAATAAGAAACGGATATAAAATTGTACATATATATATATATATAACCCAAGTTTCTTGAAAAAGAAAAGCCATCTACATGCTTGTGGGTTTAGAAGAAAATTTCTAAAATAACATCATGATCTTAAATAGTGTAATTAAAATCTCTCCACTTGAAAGAAAAGTTTCCTGTGTTGTCCAAGTTATTAATGGGAAAACTACACATGCTCTAAATAACAATGTGTCATTCTAAGAGCAGAGAAACTTCAGGAGAAAGTCTACTGGATTCTGTGTCCTCCGCAGCCTTGCCTGCTGCAAGACCCCAGAGCCCGCCGGGAGCCCAAGTTACCTGGTTGTTGACGACCACGTGGACAGTGCCGTGAGTCGTGTAGGATGGCAGGTCGCTCAGGTGGAAGGTCTCGTACACGATGCCCTGGCCGGCGAACGCCGCGTCCCCATGCAGAAGGATGGACATAACCTGCAAGATACGTAAAGGAGACCCCAAATCCAACACGGTCCTGACCACCAGGTCCACGAGGCACGCTGGAGATTAAGTCACGGTCTGCTTTTCCAAAAATGACGTATTTTGAGATAATTTCGAACTGAGGAAGAGAATGACAGGGAAACATAGACCTCCTGGCCCCTCGCAGCCCCCAACTTGCTAGCAGTCTGCACACCCACCTCCTCACTAGCGTCTGCTGAGCAGCCAATGCCCACTGCCCTGCATCCACCCTGAGGACCCTCTCATTAGGGAAGCAACGCTGGCCTGGATACCATCCAGCCCAGACCCCACATGCGGTGTGTGACTAGGGCCATGCCTCTCCAGCCCCTCTGACCTGGAGCAGCTCCTTGACTCTCCCATCTCCACATCTGGACAGACCTTGGGTGGTCCTTTGTGACCAGACTCAGGAACAGTGCATTCCATACCAGGAGACGCCTGAGCTGGCCTGCTCCATGTGGGTGACGTTAACCTGGATCGCCTGGACAGGCAGCTGTCTCTATTTCTCCCTTTAAACTCACCATTTCTCCTTGGTAATGAGAATGAGGAGAACCTTTACACCCTGTTCCTCACCACGCCCCCGCCCCGCAGCCTCAGTGCCCCCTCTCGGTGCTGTCGGGTGTCACTCCTACCTTCATTCCCTGGTGTTCTGTAAGAGCCTTCTCTCCTGGCCTTTTGTTTATTTGTATTAGTATGTGCTCACGTTTTACTCAACAGGTTGTAACTGACTAGAAGCATCGTTGCTTTGATGTTCACGTGGTCCCACATTTGGCACGGGAGCCCCCTGCCGTCTGGACAAGCCCCATGGCTCATGGGGGGCCCTCCCTGCTTTCTGGCACAGCAGAGATTTCACGCTGGACTGCTCCTGCCCAGCTGCCCTGGAATCGCACATTTCTCTAAGGAGCCCCGTTCCTTCAGTAGAGGATGGCATTTGGAACTAATATCTGCGCGGGGAGAGTAGAGCTCAGTGGTAGAGCGTGCGCTTAACACGCATGAGGTCCTGGGTTCAAGCCCTGGTACCTCCGTTAAAATAAATAAATAAATAAACCTAATTACCTCCCTGCCCCCTCCCCCCCAAAAAAAGAAAAGAAAAGAAAAAAAAAGACGAATATTCGTGTGCTCACTGCTACCACAACATCACCACTCCGAGGCCCTTTCAGCACAGAGCCAGATCATGCAGGTCATGTACACAGATGTTTTTAAATCTCTGGGTATAGAATGTATTATTACCACACCTCCGATTCCAATCCTTTTTCTGTGCCTTCCTCCTTCCACATTTATAAGCACCTACACCGTGAGACACTCTGTTCCCATGGCCCTCAGTACATCACCCACTGGCTTGGTGTCCCCACGTCCCTGCCACTCCTACTCCCAGATGCCCTCTTGCTGTGTGTCCTCAGGGCCAGGAAGGGAAGGTGCTTTTCAGGGACAAAATCTAGATTTTTCTTCTAGTAGAACCCCACCATGTCCTGCCTTGCTGGGCGCAGGGACGCTCTCCAGGACAGGTGGATGGTGGGCACAAGTGTGGGGTTTGCACAGGGACCTCCTCAGGGGAGTGCAGCTCTGCCAGGCCGTGTTTTCCTGGTCGCCAGGATGTCCGTGTCTTCTCTGCGGAGCCTCCTCTGCACAATCCCGGCCTTTTGCGTTCAGGCACATCGGGGCTAGTCTCTCCTCTCATCACGCTGTTTCTTGATCTTCTGGAGAAGTTGTACCGTGCCCCTCGCCAGGCCACACGCTGCCCCTCGTGTCCCCTCAGCGTGGTGCTGGCTGCTGAAGTCACACACCCTGTGTCTGACGGTGCCCCGGGGGCCTGATCTGGACCCTGGCAGGCGTGGCCCCGGGAGGCTGCTTCCCACACAACTGCCGCCCGGGCCACGTCAGCCCTGAGCCAAACTGGGTCAGGCTCAGTCTCGCACCAGGTTATGGAGCAACCTTAGCCACATTTAAAGAAATTACATAGTTTTTCTGAACCGCTGGATGTTACGTAACAAGCACTCCCGCTCCCTGAATTGGGGACTTAACAGAACTCAGGTAACTGCCTACAGGTGTTTGGGGAAAGCAGCTAGGAGAGCAGGTGTGAAGGACTGGCTTGGCGGGGTCTGGAGCCACTGCTGAGCACTGGCCAGGGCTGCAACCGCTCAGGTAGAGGGGTGGGGCTGGGGGCCTTGAAGGATGGGCTCTCCGCCCTGTGCAAGGCACACCCATGGCCAGGACCGTTCCCTGGCGACCACACAGGGCTAACCAGCCTCTCCTGGCCTCACAGGACAGACCGGTGTGATCGTCTGAAGCATGTCAGATACCCTCCACTGCCCTGCTCTAGTTAGTTCTTTCCTTTCCAGGATGCTTCCACCATTCTGAGCAAGTGATGCTCGAGTGGCTTTTATCTGTAGTTTATGAATATGGATGTCACACGAGGTTTTCTGAAATCTTGTTCCCCTACTCAGCCCTAAATGCCTAGGCAAGTGTCCTAGCCAAGGACAGCGGAAATGCTGGAGGCACCGGTCATGGATGCTGGACTCCTCCGCATCCCTCCCCGACCACTGTGTCATCGGTGGTCCTGGGGGCTGCACAGGAGGCCCCTTTCTGCCTCCATGGAGTTTCTGTGGCACTGTCCAGGTCCCCAAGCCCATGGAAGTAACTCTTGCATCCTGACATCCTCCCCAAGGGTCATACTCTTTCTCTGTAGTGGAGGGAACACTTCCTGTTCCCAATGCCACCTCTGCCCGGACCCCATCACCTTGCAACTCGCCAAGCATAGAACTAATAGACTTGCAGTGTTTTCAATGACAGAATCTGGTGAACTAACACTTGGTTCCACCTCTAAAAAGTCTCACCCCTCTCTGGGGCATCCCGGGGCCAGGCTGCACCCTCACCTGCCACCCCCCTGCTCTGCCCCCAGCACCTCCCCAACCCACCTCCATCTTTGCCCCATCTTTCATCTCCAGAGGACATTCTTCCCTTTCCATTTTCCTAAATCCTGCTGTTTCTTCCATTACATATGACAGCTCCCTGCCCTATCGATGAGAGATTATTCCACTTCCTAATCCATACCTATACCTCCCTCTTCTGAAGTTCTTTCCCAGTTAGCTCGCAGCTTTACATCACACTGTGTACACTGTATCAGCTCCTCACATATGACACTGTTTCTGGGAAGGAGAGATGCTTGAGAGCAGGGTGGTGACGCCGACTTTGCACACTCCCCAGAATGCACACGCAGACGCTACAAAAACTTGATTTTTTCTATTGCTTGGCTTTGAGATTATCGTTAATAAGAACTATACAACTTGTGACAGACTACTATCCTGAGATTAAACAATGACAAACAGTTACGCCCCACTGAGGGCTTCTATACACAAGTAGGCTGGCTAACCGGCAGTAAGCGTTCACCATCACACACCTGGAAAATGCCGGTCCCAGGGCCACCCAGACCTCCAGCTGTTCTCCATCTCTAAACGGTGCCGTCCTGATACTGACTCGACCGTCTCTCCTCACGTCTGTCAGTTTCACAATTCGTCCCTCAGGCTCACCCACAACTTTTCCTTAAGACTCTTCCTGTTCGGCGACACCGCCTCTTTGCCCATCATGATATTCTGCAAGGCAGGCTTCCCCACCAGTGTGGTGACCATAAAAGCAAACCCTTCTCTGCCTAGCTCTGGCGCTCACAGCTTGTGCGAAAGCACACCTGTAAGCGGGACCGTCTCACTACTGCTGCTCCTTCAAAGTCCATCCAGAATATTTTGTTAAATTCCAGAAACGTGAGGTCTGCGATGTGCCTGGGGCTGTGGGTCCGTCCTGGACTGTCTGGCCTCAGGGCTGCCCCTGGCCCATCCCTGCGGCCTTACCTTCTTCCCCTCGGTGTCCCCGCAGTAAAACTGCTCAGCTTTGGTCTTGCCCATCACCACGGGATCTGCGGCCTCGAGGTGGGACGGGTTCGCCACCAGCGACAGGGTGATGTTCCTGTCGGTCACGCGGTTGATCCGCCGGTGATACATGCCCAGGTGGTACTTCACGTCTCCAGAACCCTGACGGCACAAACAGCGAGTCTTCATCCCGGGCTGGGAGATGTTTACTCCTCCTGTGCTATTTCTACTCCCAGAACCCCCATTCCTGGAAAGATGGGAAGGCTTTTCCCAGAACGGCTCCCACCTGTGCCCCTCAGTCAGAGGGGCACAGGCCCACCCCCAGCAGGGAGGACTGTGGGGGCCAGACCTCTGATCTCACTCTTCTCCGAGAGGTTGGCCACTGGCCACCTTCTTCATGAATGGTATGGAAAATCCAGGCCTTGGTAAGTCTTTCTCGAGAAGTGGAGCCAGGGTCTGGTGTGGGTTGGGGCTATGCTCTCAGTTTCTAAAAGAAATCAGTGTCTCACCTCGTCAGCTGCCTCCAGCTTTGAGTCGAACTGACAGAAAATCTGTTCCAGCTCCTTTCTGATGACATTTGCAAGCACGTTCAGCCGCCCCCTGGGACACACCGGGGTAGGCAGGGCTGAGAGCTGTGCCTTGCCCGGGCAGCAGGCAACGCTGTCTCCCCCCTACCTCCTCCCCTGAGGGACAGGCAGCGCCTCAGTCTGCAGTCCAAGAGGTGCTGGGACCAGAGCTGACACTCAGCCTCTGCCCGCCCAGCACCCAAGGCCACGAAAGGGTGGGAGGAAGAGACAGAAAACAGGAGAAATGCTGCCAGCCTTTGGTGAATGCTCCACCCTCTGCCTCCACTGCCCACTCCAAGCCGAGGTCTCTGTTCTGTGTCACTGAGCGGCCTTCCCTCTAGGTTAACCTCTGCCAGTTGTGTTCCAGACAAGGGCAAAAGGCCAAAATGCCTGTCTGAAAGCACTTACGGCCATTTTGCATGACAGTGACTGCTGAGTGAGGGAGATGCTCCGGGGATGCTCACCCTGGGCACCAGGTGAGCCAGACTCCCTGCTTTCCCACTGCCCCACCCCCGGGCTCTGGATGCACGAAGGGCGGCCGGGTACCTGTGCGGCATCCCCATGATCACGTAGTCCACTCCGTTCTCACTTGACTTGTCGATGATGGTCTTGAGGGCAGGAATCAGCACCTCGCAGCCTTCCAGACCAAAGCGCTTCTCAGATGACCACTTCCGCTGCAGGAACTCCTCAAACCTGGGCAGGAACCAAGCCACCCTGAAGACCCATGTCATCAGAGCCTACCTTGCTCTCCTGGGGCTGTGGCCACACCCCAAGCCCATCCACCCCCGTCAACGGGACCAGCGCTGCCCCGTACCTGGTGGACCGCACCAGCCTGGCCAGCAGGGTCCGCTTCTCCTCGTTGGTGAACTGCATGATCCCGGGCGTCTCAAATTTCTGCCGGATCCACTGGCACTGCTCCAGGTCATTGATGAACATGAACTCTACCCCAATGTGCTGGCAGTACGCCATCTGTTTCACACACACACACACACACACAACACAGAGACAATCAAGGGGATGCTCACCCGGCATGGTATGTGACTGCCCACTCAGCCAGAAGGCTGGGAGGAACAGGCGACCTCCCTTTCAAGTGCAACAGAGCCAGCTGTGACCAGGGGCAGAGACTGAGCGTGGCACCAGGCCTCTCACTCTGAACCCGGCCACGAAATGCTTCCTCCATGTTGCACAGAGCCCACCAGGCAGGGAGGGGGATGGTGAGGACCTCTGGGCCACGGCAAGCTCCCTTCGTGGCCAGAGGCCAGATGCACCAGCCAGAGGACTGGGAAGCTCCTGGGGAAGGCAGCTTCTCTGACCTCCAGGCCAGGCTGTGCCCAGAACTGTGAGAAAGAAAGGCCCTGTGCGGCTGGTGGATACCACAGCTCAATGGCCACTTAAGATTCGCAGGGTTTGAGATTTGAAACTCTTCTTTTAATAACTGACTCCTCTGGGGGAAAGTCAGGTCCTCTGGAAGCATGATTGCACATATTATAAAAGAAAGGGTCCCGGACAGAGTAGGCACTTCCCATGACCCCACTCTCCCATCACAGCTGGGAAGGTGGCCACGCATCCCGTAGAAAGCCTAGGGTGACCTGGGCAACGTGCGGGCCAGGTCTGCGCCGGAAGAAGCCTGGGTTTAGGCAGGGCTCAGTGGGAAAGGAATCCAGAGTGAGAGAGGGAACAGGAAGGTCGAGGAGAGCGGAGCGTCAGGAAGGCAGCTCTCTAGAAACCCCTCCTGGGGACTGTGCCGGGCAGCCTTCTGCAGGGGCTCACAGCCTTGCTGAACCAAGTGACCAACACTCCTCTCCCTCCTCCACCTGCCAGCCGTCCTGGGGTCAGAATAAGGGGCCAACAGCAAAGCCTGAATCAGCACTGGAGTTAAAGAAGGAAATGCCCTGGCGTGGCAATCCATTTCAGAGCCCCCCAAGACACCTTCAAACGTCTTTGCAGCAGCCATGCTGACCCAGCACTCAGAGTGCCAGGTTCTGCGTGGCAGTTGTCTGTGATCCCCTTTGGTTTTCACAACAGATACAGAAACGGGCTGGCACAATGCAGGGCGAGGATGTGCCCGGGGTCCTGGCGGCGAGCCCAGACCTGACACCAGGTCTCTGTTCTCTTACTCCCACCTTCCAGAGCAGGTGTGGGTATCTCGGCATGTCTGCTCCGTGATAATGAAACATCTGCCTCAACTCAAAATAATGGCAAACCACAACATTCTGGATATCATCTTAGGCAAGAGGAGGAAAATCTTGCTTAGGGCCAAAAAGAGAAAACGGAGCTGGGAAAGACCTTGTTGTTTAAGGTATTTTCATTAGCCCCTAACCACCCTTCCCTGACGACACCACACGTGATAAACTGGATGCACAAGAAGCCCAGGGATGGAGTGTGTTGGCCCGTCTCCCCTGACTTCAGAGCCAGCACTGGTCACCACTTCTGCCTGAGCTTGACGGAGCCCTGATCTACTGATCTGCAGAAGGCGGCGCACTTCTGGACAAACACATTTCAGAAAACGTGGCCCGGCCACAGTGGCTGTTAGCATAACCTTCCATTGGCTTAAGAAAGGACATGTCCTCCTTTATGATTGGATTACCACATTCTGTTGATTCTTATTTTGTGGTTGGCTTTGTTCCTTTAATAGCTGTGTAAGTTTAAAAAGCTAAAGCTCTAATCTGTTCTTAGAAACAATGATCAGTATGTATATAAACTAAAAAAAAATGTGTAGCATATTGTATATATGTATTTACATGCAATACAATGTGTATGTGCAGTCGAACTGCAATAACTCTACCTAATAAAACTGAAAAAGGAAAAAAAAAAAAGGGACATTTCTTCCCTGGGAACAAAGTCTGAGCTGTAAGCCTAGCAGAGAGGAGAGGGAGAGGATGGGGGAGTGGGGAGGGGAAGGGAGAGAGGGAGGGGAGGGGAAGGGGGAGGGGAGGGAGAAGGGGGGAGGGGGAAGCAGAGGGAGCGGGGAGGGGGCTGCCGCCTCATCTTCCCACAGGGAGGTAGGAGAATGCAGCCCATGCTCCTTATGCCTGACAGGGGCAGTATTTCCATTACTGAACAACTAAAAGCTCAAACGAAACTATTAGGTCAAAACCTCTAGAAATCAGTTATGTCTCCATCATTATCAGTGTGAATTTAGCTATTAACTTGGACACACAGTTACTGGGTCCCTGGATCGTGTTCTGTTTTTCCTGTTCTTGGCTCAGTCCCCAGGAGAAAAGGGCAGGAAGGTTTAGGTGCAGATCCCTGGCTGCGCTCTCTAGCAAGCCAAGTGTTAGAAAACCAAGAAGTTGCACTTGCTCCAACTTTTCAAAGAGCTGCAACTTGAGCCTTATGTCACGGGACCAAGAACATACCTTAAGTTACGCCAGATCATACCAGCCATCGTATCATGTGTAAATACACCTAATGTACCATCTTTAGGTAAATTTAAACAAATATCTGTAAACTGTGAGAACAGGGTAGTCTACCACTGGTACAAGCCAAAATGGGAGGCTCTCGTGGAAGAGCTCTGGACACCGGGCTCTCTGGGGACAGGGGGCGCTGTGGCCAGGACCCTTGGAGTCCAGGCCAACTGTCCCACAAGAGTCCGATTTCTGGGCTCCGGCATCGGCCTGGCTGAAATGAGAGTCATGCAGGGCTCTCTGCCCCCTTCAAACGCTGGGATCAGGACAACATGGGACTCAAGCAGTCGCCTGCAAACACAGCTGTGAATCCAAATCTCTGAGCGATTTGTAAAAACGCACATTTCCAGCTTCCAACACCAGAACTGACTCAGCCAGTCATGGGTGGGCCAGGAACCTCCCCAGGGGTCCCTATTCAAGCTGGCTTGGGAACCACTTCATTTATTTATTGCTTTATTTATTTAATGCTTTAGGACACATTTTTTTTTAAGCCTTAAAAGCAAATTCTGCTTTTTTTTTAAATGGTTGACTGTAAAACTAAAAAACATGGATTTTCATCAACAAAGTAGCAAAAAAGTTCCCTTTCCCTTACATTAAAAGATATGGGGGGAAGGGTATAGCTCAATTGGTAGAGCGCATGCTCAGCATGCAAGAGGTCCCAGGTTCAATCCCCAGTACCTCCTCCAAGCGGAAATCAATGAAGAAACCTAATTACCTGCCCCTTGGAATACACACACAATACAAGACACATGTGTGCTTTCATTTGAAAAAAAAAAAAATATATATAGGAGCAAGAAAAAACGACCTAGTCTGGAGGCCTTGTGCCAGCACAAGTCGTTAGCAAGCCCACTAGAGTTTTCTAAAAACGGCTGGTGTTTTCTTACCTCCAGGCGCCGGATGATCTCCCGCAGAGGAAGGGCCGACTCCTGCCCCCCGATGAACGTGGTGGTGGGCAGGTGGAAGACCTTGTCCAGGTCAGACTCGTCCAGGCCGTAGAACCCTGCAGGGGGGAGGAGAGACGGGCACAGCCACACAGGGGCCACAGTTTATGGAAAGGGGAAGGGACTCCCCAGGGGAGAGAAAAGAGAAGAGAAAAATCATAAAAACCTCTGATATATATATATGAAAATTAATACCATTTGACAGCCAGAAAACACAAACTTTAGCAACAAACAGAAGCTGAGTATATTACTGGCATCATAGGTAAATGAGAGTAAAATTCAGATTATGCATATATTAGTCCAGTGCACCAATTATTCATAACTTGGAGAAAAATGTATTTCAAGGTCCCAAAGACACAGATCAGTTTAGGTTTGAAAAAAGCACTGGGTAAGTCAATCAGAAAGCGAATGAAAAACTGTTAAGGAGAGAATTCAAGTAGAAAATGAGAAGTTGGATTAGAACAGGTCATATATGTCTTAATGGCGACAGCCTGTCTGTATGGTGAGTGACGAAGCCAGGAGACTGAGAAGTGAGGGACAGTCACCAAGAAGTTGAGTGGCCTGTGGGAGAGCTGCCGGGCAGCAGAGCAGAGGATCCCCCAGCCGCCCTCGGACCAAGGATGGCACCCTTCTCCTGGAAGAACTCCACACCGCACAGAAAGCCGCATCCTCCAGACAGCGGTCGGCAGTCACAGACCCGATTCTCACTGTCCCCAGTCCAACACTGATGGAGTTACTGCCTAATCGCTGAGTAACCGACTGCCTCTGACCGACTGTCACCAACTAATCACTGCTACTGAGCACTGCCTCTTTGCAAGGTGCCTCATCTGAAAGCCTATTTCAAATCGATGGACACGTGACGGAAGGGCTCTTTTTCGGGCATTACATGCTGGTTTCGTGTTGCAATAATTATCAAAAGGGGGAGAGATTTGGAGGGAAACTGTCAGGTGACACTGCAGGTTAGGCTCCCCTCTGCTCTGAAACAAAATATTGGCTGGAGTGAGGCAAGGTGCCGCTTGGGATCCCATCACGCCAACATCCCAGACGCCAGGATGAAAAGTGAAACTCAAAACGTGCATCCACAGTCTCCAACACCTGACTGGGCAAGATGAGACGTTCTCCCATTTCTTGGACTAATTAAGTGTAAATAAGATGCAACGGTCCAGTATGGGACCCAAGCAATTACTCGCAAACACAGCTGTGTATCTGGATCTCTGGGAGATTTGTGAAAACACACATTTCCAGGCTCCAGGCTCCAACACCAGAACTGACTCAACCAGTCACGGGTGGGCCAGGACCCTCCCCAGGGGTCCCTATTCATTCTGGCTTGGGAACCCTGGCCTTAATTTATCTAATGCTTTTGGACATATTTTTTAAAGTCTATGTTTCCCAACCTTTTTTGTTTTATTAAAACTGATTTTTTTTTTCACCTGGGCGGTGGTGATGGTTAAGTTATGCACCTGTTTCCTGGGGCTGTTCTAACAAGAATGAGGATGGGCCATCACGTGGGCCTGGTAAAGGCATGGCTCTGGCCATTCACAGCCCAGCTTTTGGTGTTTATGGAGGAAAACCAAAGGTACTTGGCGGGGCATTTTTCCTAGTGGAAACACTGAGCAGGGGGTGCTAAGCACCAGGGAACTCCAGTCCTGGGAACTGGAGCATCCCAAGAGCGCATGGTCTGTTGGGAACATTTTGATCGTGGAGCTAACGGATGAGGTGTGTGCCCCAGAGGAGAACACGGGCCTGCCGTGATCTTTTACCATGAAGAGCCCTTGGTCTCACCACATGTGCGATTCTTCACTTCCACCACCCTGAACGGACCATTGGTGGGCTGAACTACTGAATTTCAAAACTGCCAACCTTGCTTCTGAGTTGTCTGGTCACTTGAGACATTAAATCTACAGACGTCTGCTTCTGAGAAGGCAGTGTAGATGTATTCCCACTGATACCTCAACAAAATGAAACTAAAAACCCCCAGAAATCGTATATAAAACAAACACAGGACGATGTGAAAAGGTGGAGAAAAAGGCCAACCAGCCAGGGAGGTCCCTGGGTTTCCTTTTGGGCTCCCATAACCCAGACTTGGAGCAAAGAATCCAGAAATTTCTACAACTGTACACCAAAATAGCCCAAACAAAAGCTGCTCTGTTTAAAGGGTCAGGAGAAGGGCAGCCTAGGAGGACAGGAGACTTTTAGACCAACTGCTCTATTCCACCCAAACACATAGAAGACACTGCAGCCCCACAAACACCTTTGTTAGGCTGTAACTCTGACCTCTGACCCCACCCAAGGTTTCAGAGAAGGCCCAAGAGGGATCCCAAACTTTCATCCCTGCCGGGAGGGAATGTACTAGCTCACTCCCCAACCCCAATATCAACAGACAACTTGGGGGCCCAGGACATCGTCCATCCCCACCTGGGAGTAACTAGGTGGGCCCCTCCCTACTAGAGCAGTGTTCAGAGAAGCTCCGCCATAAAGATTTAAATAAGATCCCAAATCTCACAATACCCAAAATGTCCTGGTTGATATATATAAAGGATCACTCATAACAAGAACCAGGAATATGTCAGATTGAATGAGGAAAGATAATCATTAGACACTAACACCAAAATGACACAGATGTCAGAATTATCTGACTATGATTCTCAAGAAGCCATTATCAAATGGTTTCAGTGAGCACTTAGAACATGGCAGAGACAAATGAAAAAAAAAATTAAGTCTCAGCAAAGAAACAGAGTCTCTGCCAAAAATGAAGATACAAAGAACCAAACAGGAAATTTTGAAACTGCAAAATGTAATAACCCCAATTAAAACTCAGTAGATGGGCTCAATGGCATCATCAGGGGACAGAGGATCAGTGAACTTGAAGACAGAACAACAGAAATGAACCATTCTGAAGAATACAGAGAAAACAGACTGGGAAAAAAATGGAAGAAAGTCTTGAGGACATGTGATGCTACAATAAAAGATTTCACATTTGTGTTGATCAATCCCAGACGGACAAGAGAAAGAAGGAGGCTGAAAACTTCCCAAATATGGCAGAGTGACTTAACTCACAGATTCAGGCTCAGGGAACTCAAAGAATCCAAAGAAATCCACATCAAAACATGTCACAATTAAACCTCTGAATTTAAAGACATAAAAAAAAAATCTTGAAAGCAGTTAGAGCAAAGTGACACCCTGCCTAGGGGGCAAAACAACTGGAACAACAGTGGATTTCTCATCAGAAGCCACGGAGGCCAGAAGGAAGTGGCGCCACACTTACCAGAGCTGAAAGAAAAGAACTGCCTCCCCAGAATCCTATGTACAGTGATAATATCCTGAAGGAATGAAGGAGAAATCAAGGCATTTTCAGATGAAGGGAACTAAGAGAGCCTGTCACCCTAAATGAATGGCTAAAGGAAGTTCTCTGAACAGAAAGGAAATGAGATCAGAAGGAATCTTGACAGAAGGAAGAAAGACCATGGAAATAAAAAATAAAAGTAAATAAAACAGACTTTCCTTTTCCTCTTGAGTCTTCTAAATTATGTCTGATGACTGAAGCAAAATTATCACACTGTCTGATGTGTTTCTAAACATATGTAGAGAAAATATTTAAGACTATTGTATATTTTAAATGGAGAAGGTGAAAGGAGATAAAGGGAGGTATGTACTCTTCACTTGAACTGGTAAAATGATGACACCAGTAGACTGCAATGTTATGTACATAATGTCATATCTAAAAAAATCACTAACAAGGCTAAAAACCACTAAAAACAAAGAGGTATGATCAAAAAGACTACATATAAATAAAAAATGGAATTTTTAAGTACAGGCTTAAAAACCCAAACAAGTCAGGAAAAAGAAAGCAGAAAAATGAAAAAGAGGACAAACAGAAAATGAAAAATAAAATGGTAGACTTAAGCTCTAAAATATCAAAAATTACATTAAATATAAATGATCTAAATATACCACATAGAAGACAGAGATTGATGGAGTGGATTGAAAAAACAGGACCCAACCATATGCTTGTCTATAAGATTTAGGCAAACAAAGTAAAAGGACGGGAGATGTATCGTATAAACACAATCAAACAAAAGCAGGAGTAGCTATACTATCATCAAATAAAGTAGACAACACAGCAAAGAAAATTACTAGAGACAGAAACATTGCACGGTGATAAAAAGGTCAATCCACCCAGAAGACGTAGCAATCCTCAATGTGTATGCCCCAAACAACAGAGATGCACAACATATGAACCAAAAACTGAGGACTGAAAAGAGGAATAGACAAACCTGCAGTTTGTCTGGAGACTTCAAAACCCTTCACTCAATAATTGATTAAATAAGTGGATAGAAAATTAGCAAGGATGTAGAACGACTCAACAACCAACAGGATGGAATGGACATTTATAGAACACGTCACCCAACAACAGTGGAATACACATTCTTTCCATATGCCAAGACAGATAATACACCAGGCCACAAAGACCTCAACAAATTCAGCAGAAATGAAATTATATGGAATGCATTCTCCAACCACAATGGAATCAAACTAGAAATCAATAGAAGAAAGATAAAAGAAAAATCTTCAGATTCTTGGAAACAAAACACAACCTTCTTAATAATCCATGGGTCAAAGAGGAAATACTAAGGGATACCAAAAAATACACTGAGCTGAATGGAAATGAAAACACAACATATCAAAGTATGTGGGAGAGATAAAGCTGTTCTGAGAAGGAATTTTACAGCAGTAAATGCAAACATTAGAAAAGAGGAAAAGGCTCTAATCAGTAATCTAAGATCACATCATAAGAAAAAGAAGAAGAAGAAGAAGAAGAAAACCCAATCCCACAAAGAAAATAGAAGTAAAGAAATAATAAAGAGTAGAAATCAATGAAATTGAAAATGGCAAAACAACAGAGAAAAATCAATGAAACAGGCAGCTGTTTCTTTGGAAAGATCAGTAACATTGACAAACTTCTAACAGGACTAACAAAGAAAAAGAGAAGATACCGAAAACCAGTATCAGGAATGGGGCATCAATACAGACTTGGCAGATATCAAAAAGATACTAAAGGAGATGAGGAGGGTATACATCAAGTGGTAGAGTGCATGCTTAGCATGCACAAGGTCCTGGGTTCAATCCCTTGTACTTCCTCTAAAAATAAATAAACCTAATTACCTCCTTCCCCAAAGGAAAAAAAAAAAAGATACTAAAGGAAACTATGAACAACTTTTTACAAATAAACTTCACAACACAGATGAAATGAACCATTTCTAGAACAATACAAACTGCTGTTACCCATCCAATATGAAACAGATAATCTGAACAGCTCTATGACTATTAAGGAAATTGAATTCATAAATAAAAAGCTTCTGAAAAAGAAATTTCTAAACCTGATGGTTTTGCTGGGGAATTCTACTGAATGTTTAAAGAAGAATTAATACCAATTCTTCACAATCTCTTTCAGAAAACAGAATAGGAAGACAACTTCTCAACTTATTTTATGAAGCTAGACACCCTGATACCAAGAGCAGATAAGGACAGAAAAAAAAAATTACAGACCAATATCCTTCATGAATATAGATGTAAAAAAAAAAAAAAGATGTAACAACATGCAAAAAGAATTCTATACCACAACCAACTGAGGTTTATTCCAGTAATATAAGTTTGGTTCAATATTTGAAAATTAATCAATGTAATCCACTAGATTATCAGGTTAAAGAAGAAAAATCATACAATCGTATCAATAGATTAGAAAAAGTATCTGACAAAATCCAACACCTTTTCATAACAAAAACTATCAAAAAATAAATAGATGGGAACTTCTTCAACTTGATAAAGAGCATCTATAAACATCCACAGCTATATTGTACTTGGTGGTAAAAGACTGCATGTTCTCTCCCTAAGATCAGGAACAACACAAAGATGTGCATTCTCATGACTTTTATTCCACTTAGTGCTGGAAGATCCAGCCAAAGTAATTGGGCAAGAAAAGGAAATAAAAGGCACACAGACTGGAAAGGAAGAAACAATTGTTCCTATTTTCAGATGAGATGACTGTCTACCCAAAAAATCCTAAAGAATCTACCAAAAAAAAGTTCTAGAAAAAGTGGGCTCAGCAAGGTCACAATACAAACACAAAAATCAACTGCATTCCTAGATATTAGTAATGAATATATGGACACTAAAATTTATTTTAAAAAGGAAATACATGTAAATCTAACAAAACATGTATAAAACTTGTATGCTGAAGACTACAAAAAGCTGATGAAAGAAATCAAAGAAGAGTTAAATACATGAGAGACATACTATGTTCATGGATTGGAAGGCAACAGAGTAAAGATGTCAATTCTCCCCAGAATGATCTGTAGGTTTAACACAATTTCTACCAATATGTCAGCAAGAGCTTTTATAAACATAGACATGCTTATTTTAAAATTTGTATGGAAAAAGACAGGTCCCAGAATAGGCAAGGCAATTCTGAAAAAGGAAAATAAAGTTCAGGAGCTACAGTAATCAAGACAGTGAGGTACTGGTGGAAAGACACATACTTTAAAGGAAAGAACAGAAAACCCAGATACAGATCCACTGAATAAGTCCAACTGACTTTTGATAAAAGTGCAAAAGCAAGTCAGTGAAAGAAAGACAAACTTTTCAGTTAATGATGCTGGAGTGATTTGACATCCATAGTCCACAAAGAAACAAACCTTGATCTAAACTTCATATCTTATGCAGAAATGAACTCAATAGGGATCACAGATGTAAATGTAAAATGCAAAACTAGAAAACCTTTAGAAAACTACAGAGGAGAAAATCTTCAGGATGTAGAGCTAAGAACAGAGTTCTCAGATTTGATATCAAAAACATGATCCATAAAAGGGAAAACTGATACACTGGACTTTATCAGAGTTTAAAACTTTCGCTCTGTAAAAGACCTGTTAGTCAAAGAATGGAATACACAGGTCTGTCAATGAGTGTGTGGTGGGATACCTATGGCAAGGAATGCCACTCAGCAATAAAAAGGAAAAAAAAACCTAGTGTTAGAAAATCATGCTGATTGAAAAATGCCAATCCCAAAACACTGCATTCTGTGATCTGCATCACATTCTTGAAATGACAAAATTATAGAAACAGAGAGCAGAACAGTAGTTGCCAGGGGTCAAACATAGGGGTGGGATGGAGAGGGAGTGAGCGTGGCTACAGAGGGGCAGCAGGAATGACCCCTGGAGTGATGGAGATGTCTGTGGCTTGACTGCTGTCAGTGTCAGCATCCTGGTGTGATGCACTATGCTTTATAAGATGTCCCAGCTAGGGGCACTGGCTGAAAGGCATATGAGGATTTCTCTGTTATTTGTCACAATTGCATATGAATCTATGATTATCTCAAAATAAAAAGTGTCATCAAAACTAGAGTCTTACAGATATTATGAGTAAGTTGATGGAAAGAGAACTTCTGAGTGATGCCTGGAATGGAAGGAAGACTGGCTCCTGGGGTGAGTGACAGCAGGCAGATGACCCCCACCCCAGCACCCCACTCTGGATTCTTCAAAGGTGCTCTGCCCAGAACCAAGGGTCATTAAGGATTCCTTACTTCATTAAATAACTTTTTATCAATACTTCAGTTGTCCTTCAAACATGGGAAGCTCAAATGGGAAATCTTGTCAAAAATGCCCAGGAAGCAGAATCTGAAAGAATCCAGAGTCCGGTCAAAGGCACAGTGCAGAATGTGGAGGAAAGGAAGAGCCAACATGCAGAATGTGGTGTGGCCTTGGGTCCCTGCTGGGTACAGCAGGAGCTAGAGACAGCCCATACCAAAGACGGAAGCCCAGCGAAGCGGCGGTGAGACACGTGTGAAGGTGAAAATGCTCTTTAGGACACCGAATGGACAGAAACAAAAATGACACTGCAAGTAGCTCTACCTGTTGGATTAACAGCTAAATGACAGGGAAAAAAACATACTTCAAAACAATGAACAAACTTCAGAACATTGGACAGAGTTGTGTCAACTTTCCCCAAGTTGCATGCTAGGGAAAGTTGCACATCCAGTTCAAATGAAGTCCTTAGCTCCAGAAAAAGTGAAAGGCTCATTATTTTCATACCTCCTACTGTTAGCATTCGAAGTCGTTCCTTGAAAACTGCAAGATCTGAGAGGCAGAGTGGGGTAGCATGGGTGAGCGCAGAGGGAAAAAGACAGGTGAGAGTTAGTTAAAAAAAAAAAAAAAAAAAAAAAGAAACCAGAACACCCAAAACCCTACCCCATTACCGCAGTAACGGGCGGCACAGACACTGTCACACAGACACAGACATTGAAGGAGAACGGGGTGGGTTACGTGATCTGCATGGAGCTACTTTGGTAAACATGGAAACTGTCCATGAACAGCTGGAGTAAGGTGATCAGAAGGAGGGAAAGGCCTCTCTCTGAAGCTGAGAAGCCATCGGGGGGCGGTGGCTGAAACGTCCTTACTTCCCCATCTTGAAGAAGTGGCCAACACAGAGCTCTCCTGGGAAGTCAAATCCACCCAGTCTAGACTACCCTGAGATGAAAACACTGGCGAAAAGAATATGAAAAAGCCTAATTTTTAGAGTCCCAGTCCTCAGAATTGGAGCATCAGGCAATAGACTAGACCCTAAACCTCAAGATCCTGCCAGATTTTAAATAGAGAGTGGAAGGTGGGTCTTCAGTCTCCCCTCTCGAGAAGGCAGGACCAGAACGGGGGAGCTCAGGTGCTCAGAACACAGAGTCACACGCATGCACTGCTGCACGCACTCCTGCCCCACACCTGGAAGCCTGCCTGGCGCTGGTGAAAATCAAGATGTTGATCTGGACACACCAAACAACCCCTGACCCTGGTTCCCGGGAGCGTGGGCCCAATGGCCAAGGGGACAGAGCATGGTCACCGTCACTGAGGCTCCTGTCTGTCCTAGGAGTGCAACAGGAGGCCAACTGATGTGCCCTTGGACGCTGCTGGCAAGAACCCTGACTCAGAGAAGATGCAGGGTCTCCTGCTCTGCGTGGGCAAAGCTCTCCTCCTCATCACCCACCAAAGACCTGCGAGCCAGCGGCTCTTAAGACAATGGAATATCCAGGTTCTGCACAAAAGCATGGATGCTTTGCTTACGGTAAGGATGAAGAATCCTCATTTTTACCCCCTCAATCCTCAGAATCAAGACAGAGGACCATGCCAGGCAGCCATCAGCAGTACCTGTGGAACACGCCCCCACCCCCCGCCCCCCATCCTCAAAGGGAACTGCAAATGCACAGCTGTTAAACAAATCTCAAGGTAACATACGATGCTTAAATTTGTTCACTCTGGGCACTGGGTATGTGGATGCTTTATTCTTATCTACACCTTTTGGGGATTTTTAAAATAAAATGCAAACAAAAGACACAAACCAAAGGAGAGTGAAAAGAGAACAGAAGATATTCTGGTTGTCATTTACAGAAAGCACATGGGATTCCCAGCACCTGAACACTTTAAAACATTTAAAAAAATTACTCCTTGATGAGAACAAGAAGCTCTGCCAGAGAGACAAAAAGCGGCTGGGCTTTGACTGTGGTGCTTCCAAGTCAAGCACAGTGGGTAAGGAGCAGGGATGTGACGCTGGGCCTGGGTGTGCCTCGGTCTGCCAGTTCCTGGGTGTCCAGGGGGGAGGCCACCCCTGCAGGGGGACATACCCACCATGACCTTGGCTTGGCCTGCCCTCCTGAGTCACCTGGGGATCCTGACCTAGACTCTTCACTTACTGGTGGTGGGTCCACATACTGTACAGAGCAGCCAGGAAATGTTAAGTCAACTGCTCTCTGTTGCTCTAAAATTATGAAAGTTGATTAAAATTCAATTCTATTTTTAGCTCATTCTTTCCAGCCATCAAGGGAGCAAAACTGGACCAGAAAGAGCTTCCTGGAAGGTCAGAAGGGTGGTGAGACTCCGTGTCCTGAACTAATTCACTTAAAGTAGCTAAAATGTTGCCATAATTTGGATTTTTAACTATTTAACTCAAGTTCATTTCGTAAGACTGACAGTTTGCAAACACTAATGATAAACAGGAGGAGGAGTTTTCAGGCTTTCTTTGCTTTTAGTTATAGATTTTACATTTTGAGTTCTCCTTTAATTACGTTTAAATCTCACATTTAAATAAATTTCGATCATTTTTGTCACTGTGAGCAGTTACATTTACAGAATTTATACAGAAACCACAGATGATGGCATTTTTAAGCTGGAATCTAATTCCAAAGCTACATTTGAAAGAGGAGAGGAAACTGAGGGCAAGAGCTAATGAGAACTTTGTCCACATCCCCAGCCAGCCTAGGGCAGTTCGGCTTCAGCCAGAAACAAGACTGTCCGATGCCCCTTCCCCACCCCGGTGAAGCCAGCACAGGGCTCGAGTCAGAAGGCGAAAGAGTGTACAAGTTGTCTGCACTTGATTTGTTTCTACTTAAAATAGAAACAACCCTGATCCCAAGGGACTGGCTGTCAAAAGCCGCAGCCTGACCCTTCTTTACAGCCAACCAGGAGAGGCCTCGCTAGGAAACCCGATCCTGCCTGGAGCCTTGCAGCGGCCTCTCTAGGGAGGAACGCGGAATGCGTGCCCAGGCATCTCAGGCGGGAGCTCCCAACCCTCCTCCACCCGACCTGGCATAAATTAAGATATGCTTCTGGGGCCACCTGGAACCTGGCCCCCAACATAACACATCCTGGGAAAAGGCCACCCCGTTCCTAGCAATCACTGCACAATCATGGAACATAACCCACATCTAACTGAGAAACTGTTCTAACGTTGATTTTTTAAAATTTCACTTAAAATAATCACAAACTCCACCATCTCAACAATATTTCTTCTGCATTCACAGTATGTTCTGTGTGCACACATCTGATGGTAATCCTGAAGTTCCTGGAGCTGGGCACGTCTGCCAAGTCTCCTGTGCCAGGTAAGAGTTCACCTGTTAATTCTCCTTCTACCCATGACTTCAGGGGCTGGGAATATTTCCAAGATGTTAGGATAAGGACCCTAGGCTAGCATTTCCCAATCCTCTCCGAATTGGTCAGGAAAGGGCAAGAACCCGGTGGAAACTTTTCACATGATCCACCTTATTTAAAAAATTCTGAAAGGAAAAAAAAAAAAAATTCTGAAGGACCCTAAGCCCTGCTTACACCGCAGACCTGCGCTGGCTAGCGCTGCCCTTGGGGATGGCTTCCTGCCTTCACCCAGGCAAGGCTCGTCCCTGCTCCTCCAGCCCCTGTGCTCCAACAGCAGGACGTGCTCTCAGACGTGTGGGGTGGGATCACCGCCCGTGCCTCACTTTCCCCACAAGAGGATGGAGAAACTGTGCTTGCGTCCACAGGGAGAAAGGAAGGCGGCTCAGAGGCTTGGTGAGAGGGACGCAAGGCTGGGGAAGGCTGCTGTGTGACACGAGACACCGCCGCGCTCACTCACTCACCCCAGGCTTACATGTGGGCCACGCCGACCACCCCGCTTTGACAGGTTTCTGCACCGGAGCTGCCCTGCCTCCTCGCGACTCAAGCTGCAGCCCGGCCCTTACTTCTACCAGACTCTGGCTTATCTGCTCCATCTCTGTTTCTAAATATGTCTCTTTACCAGAGAGACCAGCAGCTGCTCATCTCAACAGACTGTTAATAATCAGAGTAGCTCACACTCTGATGGGGCCGAGTAAGCTCCAGGCGCTCCTGCAGGGAGTTTATTTAATTTTGAAACAACCTTACAGATGAGAAGACAGGGGCACACAGGGAGTCCTGGCAGGGGCAGTTGGCTCCAGAGGCCAGGCCTTGAGGTTTGGATGAGATGATGGGCAGTGAATCGCCCTAGGGACTGTCCAGTGCCCCCGAACAGAGTGGTCCTGTTGGACCAGCTGTTTTCTTAAACACCCACACACGTCAAGGGTGAGATAATCCAAGACTAATGCCGATTCAAATACATAATGGGTTTATCCTGTTTCCATTTATCATGACTTTTACGTCACACAATTTCAAATTCTCAAATGAAATGCACTTTTCTCCTGCAGAGGGGCTGCTCCCCAACTTTATCCTGGTGGTTCTGAAGGGCTCCCAGCCAGAGAGGGCTGTGTTTCTCCCTCACAAGAGCGCAGGAAGCGCTAATGTCACCTTGGTGCATCCCTGGTTTGTAACGTCCTCTTGCCCGTTCACCTTGCTATGTTGATGCCGAACCTCACAGAAGCACAGACACGCGGGGACACTAGTCCAGAGTGGAATGTGCAAGGCCGGGATGGCCTAGAAAGAACTAGAAAGAGCGACAGAAGCCCTGCCTCTGCCCCTGGTGAGAGTTGTGAACTGACAGACTGGCGGTATCAACAGGCCTGGGGGTTCTCAGCCTTCATAGACTTCTGGGTTGGAGGCGCCTGGGTAGCTTTCAAGAAACTTCTGCCTGTGCTGGTCGGCCGTGGCACCGTCTGGACATGACCAGTCTCAAGCGGGACAGAGAAGACCTCTTGTCGCCCCCAGGCAGTTCTAGTGGCTTGGGAACCACTGAAAAAGGTCCATTTTGATACCAAGAAACTGACAACCATGGATGCCACTGGGGAAAGGAACAGGGGAGATGCAGTTCTGGACGGGACAAGGAGACCCCACCTCCCACATGCCTTTCTTGTTTAAATGCTTTACTGTGCATGGGACGCTAGCCTCTGTGGCCTGCCCTGGGCCTGGCTCAGCAGTCAGGGCCCCTCTCTGGAGAGATGGCTCCAGGTGGGAGGGGTGGAGAGGTGGTGGGGTGGGGTCTGCCCTGCTCCAAGCACCTGGGGAGGACTCACGGTGCCGAGGGAGCTTCAGCACAGGTGAGCCTAGGGTGGGTCGGGCCTGGGTGCTGCAGAGAGGCTCAGTGACGATGAGGACGAAAGAGACCCCAAGCGTCCTCCAGGAAGAAGCCCAGAGAAGCCCACTTCTTGGGAGCATGAAGTTGTTGTCACTCAATAAAAGTATCAGGATTCAACCCATGTCCTGCTGACCATCTGAACTGGCCCTGTTCTGTCATATTCAGGAAGATTTCTCTAATCTTTCTTCCTCAAACTGCTAAAAGTGCAAGTACAAAGTGGAGGAAACCCTGTGTTACTCAGGCATGTTTCTAAAATGAAGACAGAGCAGTGACAAACCTCTAACAGCGATCCCAGAGCCCAATGCTGTCTGAAACCTAGCCTCACCTGACCAGTGCCTGACCAGTGCCTGACCTCCCACGTCATAACCTGGAAATGCCTAGAAGGGCATCGGGGTATCGCAGAGCGTTAGGCTGTTACTGGGAGGAGGTGAGGGTCACCTCCTCTCAAAGAGCAGCAGTAGGCAGGTGGGCAATCATCAGTTTCATTAGCATGCACAGTGTTTCTTGTGAACACCCTTGGCCATTTCCAAATTAGTCACATCATCTCTGTAGCACAGGTTAGCTGCACAGTGACTTAGAGCAGGTTAACTCGAGAAAGCAACCGCAGGTGTGAGCCCAGCCACGCCCCTGCACTTCTGATGGAGGAGGGGTGCGGGGAACAGTGACAACCACGGCCGGTGTGCCGCACACCTGCACCTCCCTGCACTCCGGGGATGCCTTCCAAAGTTTCCTCAGTGTGATCACCGGCATGTGAGGATCTGGACACCCAAACTGCACCACTTGCTCTAGAGTTCGCCTTGTCCAAGGCAGGCCACCCTGTGCTTCAGAGCGGACAGCGTGTGACAAGGCAGAGGCCACACTGCCCTGAGATTTGGAAACCGGAGCCAGACGAGCTAGCCTCTGGCATAGCTTCTGACCCGCCTGCCTGGGTGGGTCATCTTTTTCTCTGGGCCACAAACCTTTTCTGCCCCAAATTTTACTTCCCAATTTTGAGACTTAAGACAGTTAAGCTTATCCAATCTGGCTGGAAAACTGGGATTAAAAATGACTCGCCCCAACACGCTAAGGCTGCATGACCGATAAATGTCAAGTGATCAGAACGAAGGAAACTTAAGAGTCTTTCCCTTCCGCCTGTGGACGTCCTGGCTGTCACAAGCTGTGACACAGAGACAGGAGCCAAGCAGTGCAGTGCTGACTGCTCTCAGACCCTCACCAAGTTTGTCTGTGGATGAGATAATATCAGCGGGCACGGAGGAGTCCAGATCAGCATCCAAAATTCCCAGGGGGTCCAGCTGTGCTACATGGTGCCCTCGAATCTACGAATGGGCCAGCGATGGAGAGGGAAGGACACACACAAAAGGACAGGAGAAAAAAAAGAGGGAAGGGGTAAAAAAAAGTAAAATCACATTAAAATTAGTGTTTACAGATTAATTCTCACCCACGTTTGAAGAAACAGTTACTGGAGCATCATCAAAATTTACACAACTAATTCCGAGAGGATCAAGTTTTGCAATGTGGTGACCCCTGACCTGGAAGCAATAACACAAGCAGTCATTAAGCAGGTCCTGTGGGCTTGGGGGGTGGGGGTGGGTGATACACTGGTCAGACCTTTCCCTGAGAGCCCCAATGAACCCCAACAAAAAAACTGGTGTTTAAAAAGCCTTTGGATAGATATTTTAAAGCAGTGTTGTGCATAAAGGCACTTCTATAAAAAAGGGATATACTTCTCCGGTTATGAAGAACCTGGCAGTGTAAAAGGACCCATTTCTTCAGATCCATATACGGTTTTCCGGGATAAACCGAAAATGGGAGATGCTGGGGACTTTCACCCCAGTATGAAGCCTACTCCACTGAGAACGTGCAAAAGTCCCTACGCAATAAGGGGAGGTGGAAGCGTGGGGTGGGCTGGAGAGATGCCACCTCGTGCAGAGGTCTGCCCTGGGGACTCCCGCCCTGGCCCTGCTGACGGGACAGACCCAGCAGGGACAACAGAAGACAGCTCCAGCAGGGACTTCAGCATCTGAGCTGCACTATTTAAAAACATGAGGAGAGAGAAGATCCCTTCTGATTTTGTTCCTTTAAGTGTTGGATATCTTATCTGCAATTTCTCGCTAGCAATCGGAAAAGAGGAGCAGCTGCTGGGAAGTCGCTGAAAGACCAGTGGAAGCCACTGAGGCTGAAGGAGCGCAGGCAGCAGCCAGAACACACCAATTACACCGCTTTTGCTCAGAAATGCCCGCTGTGAATGGCACTAGAGAGCACGAGGCTGTCTGTTTACACAGCTCTGTGCGTCTCTCTTCATCTGCCCTCGGGGAGAGCCTGACTCACCAGGCTTCGCTGTCCCCTGTGCTACCTTGTCCCGACACCTGTGGCAAGTGGCCCTGTGGGCAGAGGAGAATGGTCCAGGAAACAGCGCCGGAGAGAGGCGAACTCCATGGTGACTCCCCTGCCATGCTGCAGTGAGGCCAGAGATGCCACGGGGAGCCTGGGTTCCGGGGGCTCCTGGAAGGGACACTCCGGTCTGACTGCTGCTCCTTCCCTCCTCAGAGCTACTCACAGACCAGGTGTTAAGGTCTGAATTCTGGGCTCTTCTCCATGCCAGGCGGGTATCCTGGAAGAGGCTCCTGGGCTCTGAGAAAGGCCAGAGAGCCTCGTGTGCACGGCCCTCACCGATGGGGCTGACTGCTAACTGGGATGCTCTTGGAGACAGGGCCCCTCCCCTGCCTCTCCCGCTTCCCTGGGCTCTGCTTCTGTCCCCAAACCCTACAGGTTCCTTTTCTCTTATTGTGTTCGGGTCCTAGCAACTGAGAAGGGACAGCACCTCTCAGAGCAGCACACGCCTCCGGGTCACTGCTCACTCCCAGCAATCGGGACCTCCTCTGATGCCCGGGAACTGACTGCATTTTCTTGCCCACAAACCATTCTTGCCAACTTATGGAAAGAAATAAGGGCAGGTGCTAAAGGAGGCAGGGGATTTGCTCAAACAGGGTAAGACTGTCTTGGCCCCTTCTCTCTTGTTATATTTCATTTCTGCCTCCCTGGACTCCAGAGCAGGAGCAGGGAGAGAGCGCCTGGTGTTTGGTGGGGGTGAAAGTCAAATGACAACACTGACGGTCAGTGTGGCGCTCTCTCATGGATGGCCGGTTGGCCGGCGACACCTTACCTGGTAGGCCCTGATGAGAGACTGCACTGCCAAGTGGTCCTCCACCAGCTTGTCCACGCTGGGCTGGGCTCCCACCAGGGGCTGCGCTCTGGCCACAGCTGACAGGGAGCCTGGGCTCAGGGGGAGCGGGCTCTGGTAGGCGGTGCCTGGGGGTGCTCCGGCATTGGTGTTCCGGAAAAAAATGTCCCATGACTGAAGACAAAGAAGGATACACGTGTTACTCCACTTGCTCACCTAAGGTCTAGGACTCATTTTAGACCAAAAGAGAACTGTTCTTGGCAAGTAAGTCAAGTCTTGATTGTGTTTCTCTACCAGCAGGCTGGCTGCGCCAACGTCTTCCTATTCTGGACAACTTGCTTCTATCCCCAAAGGATGGCTCTCTCAGCGGTTGGACCCCTGCTTCCATTATTCCCTCAGGATGGACCTCCGTACCCCCACCTCTATGACACAAATGTCCTCCCATCAAAACCCCAAAGGCTCAAGGCCAAGCAGCGCTGGACCACTTGCATGTGCCAACCACGTCCATGGCAGGCAGCCCAGGACGCAGGCGAACAGAGGCCCTCCTGCCGCATCTGTCCCCTGGCCTGGTTATCTGGAAGACCAGTGCTCTTGGCCCTCCTGTCTAGAGGTCTGCAGCTTCCCCAGATCCTCCACCCCACTGGGCCTCCTGAGAGGGGCTGAGGGTATTCAGAGCCTCTGTCCAGGCCCCAGAGCTTACTCTCCGAACACAAAACAGAACCGGGGCCTTTCTGTAAGAATATAAAAGGCAGCCAAAGGCTTGGATCTGTCAAGCCTGAAGTGTCCCCTCACTGACCCCTAGAGAAATAGTCTTGTCTGCACTTCAGGAGGGCCACTCAGGAGCTAAGGGCTAGGGTGCGTGGTCAGAGGTTGAACTTCAAATCTGAGCTCTGAGATCCTGGCAGATTACCTAAATTTCTGTGCTCAGCCTTTTCATCTGTTAAGATGAGGACAAGAATCTATATTCTTCATAGGTCTTTTTTTGGTGGGGGGGTAGGAGGGAGGTAATTAGGTTTATTTATTTATTTTTAGAGGAGGTACTGGGGATTGAACCCAGGACCTTGTACATGCTAAGCATGCGCTCTACTGCTTGAGCTATACCCTCCTGCCCCATAGGTCTTTTGTAAAGACTAAAGGCACTGAGCGCACAATCTGGTAGGCAACTGATATGACTGGCAGTAACTGGTATTACTTATTGATTTCAATTCTCTTTGTGCTAATGTGAACTAACTTCTCTTCCTACTATTTCACGTTTGAATGATTCAATTTATAATTTGTATAGATACTATGAACCATAATAGCTTATCTCATATGAAGATGTGACTTCTAAAAAATATTTTAGAGGTCAGAGAAACTAAGACAATAAAATTCCACTGCAAAAAATATACACATATATAAAAACTCAGAAAGTTTAGAAACGTGAAGATATTTTCTTTCTTCTCTGCCATTCATTTTCCAGTTTCTAAGATTCTTCTGATCAGACTTCTTGAAAAATCTGCAGAGGAGAAACTGCATTTGATTTTGCATTCCCAGTAGGTGCTACCAAGATGTTGTCCAGGGGCGCTCAGCTGGAGCTCGGGCAGGTATTGAATGGGTCTGTCCGCGTCTGGACAGAAACCTTTGAGGCTGGTCCAGCAGGTCTTCTGGCTTTTCCAGGCAGGCTCTTTGGCGACGCATGGACACAATGACTTAGATGGTCCAAGAGACCGCTGCACGCTGTTGCCAATCACAAACCCCCCGTGACAAGCACAGGCCTGAGCATCACACAGGGCAGCCTGGCCTCTCACTATAAATGTTTCTGAGGGGAGCTCTGTGGAATCTTACATTATTCTACAACAAGAACATATTCCTTTTGTATTCAGAAAAATTAATTTAAAAAGCAAACTCTTGGGGAGACGATTGTACAACCTGGTGAATATACTAAAAACCAGACTTGTACACTTTTTATGTGAATTAAGTGTTTTAACGAATCTCATTCTTCATGGTTTTACTGTTTTTACCTTTCTGGTTAGTTTTCAGTGTGTCAGCTGATGGAAGAAGAGAGGTTTGGGGCTGTCTTCTGGCACCGGCCATGACACCGAGGGTAGAGCACCTCGCATCACGTAACCTGACAACCCGGGGCTTGGAACCTCAAGACCTTCTTTCACTCTTCCTGTCAAACCTGTTCCCACCGACACTCACCCTGAGCCCTCTGACGTGGATGAAAGCAGTATGCGCACCAGAGAAAGCACCGAGAGGAAGGGGAGGAGGATGCCTGAGTACCAACAGCCAAGGGCAAAGCGAGGCTACCCCGTGCTTGGTACCCACTTGATTTGCTACAAGGGCATAAGGACTGGACGTGCTGGACACCCCCAAACATTTCCAATTTTGTGGAGCTTTTACAACAAGCCATGTGAGCTCCCCGTGTTCTGGGAGCAGCTCTGGCCAAGGGTTCTCCCTGGCCCCCATCCACGCCCCCAGTAACTGAGGGCCTGGACGAAAAGAAGCCCCTCTGATATGGCAGTGAATGGGGCAAGAGTCAGCCCAGCCCTGCAAGGCAAGAACCAACAGCATGCTGCTCCCTCCAGGTACACCTACTCAAGTTTCTCCTTTGCCCCAGACCGGCTCCAGCACTGGCGTACCCAGCCTCATCTGTGTCCACACTAAGTCCTGTTGTGGACACACACCCGGGGGCTGGGAGGGTGCCGAAAAGCAGGGCATGACCCTGAAACCAAGCAACCCCTGGAGAGCAGCGCACAGGATCCCAACTTCCTTCCAGGCTTAAAGATGGTCTTCTGTCTCATAGAGCACATGGAGATGTGTCCAGAAACGCAGTGGCAGTCACCCAACAATAAGACCTTGGATTGAGAGAGTCGCTTGGCTGCACCCTGACCCACTCACCCTGATGGACACCAACTCCTTACAGATCCAGAGCCAAAAGGCCTAGCAAAAACCACCAGTTCACCTGTCTTCAGGAAAATCAGTTTTGAATAACAAAAACAGTGGTGTTAGCAAGAGAGTGGGAGTAGTTACCCCGGGGATGCTCTGAGCACCTGGCATGCCAACCACAGCCTCCCGGGGAGAGGTTCAGGCAGGCAGGGTTGACACACAGAGCGGGCACCAAGCAGAGTTATGATCGGGTTAAGTGAGTAAGAGCAGGGCAGTCCGGAGTAGGACATAAACAGCATCTCTCAGGCTGGCTTATCCTGGCCAAAGTCAGCGAACAATAATATCAGAGGATTTGATTTCCAGGGCTGACACCCTGAGGGCACACAGGGCTCTCCCAGCCAGGCCCTGGGGGTGGGGGTGGGGGTGGGGGGGATCGTCAACATCGGCCCTCCTCTCTCTGACCTTCTTTTGTGCTGGGGATAAAACTCCAGGTGATTTTTAATTGGCTGAGGACAACTGCACTGGAAAAGTCTGCTCGAGCTGGAGGCAATCAGAAAAAACTGGTTCATACCGGTACTGCAGAGAGCCGGGAGCCACAGGGAAAGGACATGCCAGGAATGCAGAGCTTCCTCCGTTCCTGGAACTCACTCCCACCGCACACACCACCACTTTGCTCCAAAAGCCAGGCCCTCCCACGCACATTCTAGGCAGGGGGTGTGGACACCCACCATCAGGTAGGTGCCGCCCAGCCTGGCCTAGCCCGGAGGCAAGGAGCTCCCCACCCCCAACAACAGCAAGCCCTCTTCTGAACAGTGTGCACACTTGGCTGACAGAGAATTCTTGACTGCATACAATTTGCAAAGCCCTTGTACTGCAACTTAAAACTGTTAAGTTTTACTAGAAGTCTGACCTCAAAAAAAGTTGGTTAAAAAAAAAATGGCTGCGAAAAGGAGGGTCAATTTTGGCTTGCAGGTTTCACCCCCGCCCACAGACGCCGAGCTGTGCCTTCTCTTCCTTCTGCGCCCATTCTCCGAGACATCTTTCACCCACCTCCCTGCTACACCGGAGTTGGCTGCTGCGCTCGCTTGGCAGTAGCCCGCAAAGCCATCCCCGCCCACCCGCTCCTGCTGCCTAGGGGGCTCTTATCACTATCTGGAGAGGGGTTCCCTCCTGATCACTGCAGCCCTCATCGGTACGCATCTCAACCTGAGGTTCTATTCACCCCACTGCAGGGACAGATGACCACGAGGCTGAACTGACAGGTCAGCGCGGGGCCCGAATTCCCAGACGAAGAGGACGCTTCCTGAAGATGACGCCTGCTCCTGGCCCATGTGCTCCCTGCACCTGGAGGCCTGTGTGCCATGGAGGTGAGCAGCCCCTGGTTTCTGAAGTGAGAAAAACACACCCTGTCTGCGTTAGCCACCTGAGTGGAGTTTTCCGTTTCTCCGATCAAACTCTCCTACCATCCCTGGCTCTTATCTGGATGTCCCACAACCTACGGCCCGATGTGGGCAGGGGTGGTGACTTCTACCTCCAGAAATATTTCAAGTGATGAGGCACAAATCAAAAAGAAGCAGCACGGTAACTGGCTGGTGGGGGAATTTGATTTGACAGCACGGTTTCTAACAGTACATTATGTCAGAAAGACTGACAGCAAAGGTTCCTGACTAGGAATGGTTTTCCACCCATGAGAAAAAAGGCAGTCAGACTTGGGCTTCCATACGGGGGAGCGGTGCTTGGGCCCAGAGCGTGGCCTTCTGCGTCAGACTAAGCTAGGCAGGAGTTCCAGCCCCACCACGGGGCAACGTGCTAGGTTTCCTCCTCCGAGTGTAACACAAGGCAGATTTAACTACGATCTGCCAGGCAGGCACCACACACTCACTCTGCAAATCAAGGCACCTAATTGCTAATATCACAGCCTCCAACCTCCTCATCTGTGTCTGTCATACAGCTAAGTCAACTCGCGGTCCCCCTGCCTGGCCTTCAACGTACCAACGGCCAGACACAGGCATTCAGTT
This sequence comes from Camelus dromedarius, assembly GCF_036321535.1. Taxonomy (NCBI): domain Eukaryota; kingdom Metazoa; phylum Chordata; class Mammalia; order Artiodactyla; family Camelidae; genus Camelus; species Camelus dromedarius. The sequence continues at coordinate 83,780,133 of NC_087442.1, read as the reverse complement.
CTCGGTCCCCTAGAGGTGAGAGGGAGCGGGGGCCTGAAGGAGTCAGGACCTTGGCCCAAGGAGGGTGAGGCAAGGCGCCTGCCCCCAGAAGGCCAGCTCCTCTGCCCAGAGGGTTCCAGTGATGTCCTCACGACACGTGAACAGTCTTCCCAATGTGCAGGATGCACACAGGATGTACTTCGTGAAAAGATGAGCACTTGTACTCAGAAGTTCAATCCTGTAAATATCCACCGCGGCCGCCTGTACACAGCATGCTAGGAGGTTCGGGGACAGGAAGAGGACCACGACAAGCCCCGCACTCTCAGGAACAGCAGGACAGATGAACGAACACCTAACTGCACAGCAGGCACAGGTGCTGAAAAATGAAGGGAAGGACAGCGTCCAGAGGGCGGAGCCCCGGAGGACAGCCGGGTGCGAGGAGTCTGAGGGGAGGCCAGGTCACGTGGCCGCAGGAAGGGTGCACGGCAGGCCTGGAAGCAGGTCACAGGTGGCCTGGCAGTGAGAAGTGACACGGCCAGCCTGGGTTTCGGTGCTTCTCCTAAGGAAGCCGTTACCTGGGAGCAGGCCTGCGCCAAGCTAGGGGCTGCGGGGGAGGAGGGGGGGTGGCTCACAGGCAGGAGGGTTACGGCCCATCAGTGGAGGGGGGGCTGGCCACCCACCTCCCACGAGTGGGTTTAAGGTCATCAACTTGTTGCTGAAATGACTTAAACCAGAACACGACAGACGTCAAGTGTAAGTAAATATAATGTTCTGATTGAAATGAAATCAGAATTTCTTGCTTTTAATTTTAGAGAACTAAAAGCATTTAACTACAGTATATGAAGCTCTGTTTTCAAAACCTGTCACTCCTCCTTGCTCCCCCATAAACTTCCCAGACTTCTCCTAACCCTGACAGGCTTTCCTTGCAGTCACCAGTCCTCTTCCTCCCAACTAGAGGGAGCTCTTCAAAGGCTGCACACGTGTCCCCTTTCCCCAGTGATGTCCTAAGGAAGCTGGTCCAGTGCTCTGTACATAGGAGATGCTCAACACACTTGAGTTAAACTCAAGACGGGTTCAGACTCCTCCACAAGGCGAACCAGCCTGACAGGTGTGGCACCAGGTGTGGCTCTAGCTGTGGTGTCAGCTGTAAGAACGTGGAACGTCCAGTGCTGGGTCCCCATCTCAGATAAGGTGCTGACCTCAGTAGGTGTGGGACTGCTAACCAGAGGATGAGGGCGTGCATGGTTCAGTGAGGCAGGTGGACTTTACCCTGTGTATTGTCAGCAGATCACAAGCATCTCAGGGCCAAGTTTCTGACTGTCAAGCTCACAATAGAGACAGTTCAGTTTCAGAGGGGTTGCAAACATGCTACCCCATTCCCCATCTCAGAGGCCCCCAACGTGTGTTGGAAACATGGGCCAGCGCACGTGTGTGATCTAACCAGGCCATGCACACAGCCGAGCCCTTCGGAGTGGCCCACCTGCTGCCGGCTCCTGGGGTTTGGGAGCCCCAGTCCTGCCCCCCCGCAGGCCGGGCGAAGGCCAGGGAAGTCGCTTCAGCTCTCTGTGTGATTCCTCACCTTTAAGTACAGGCTTTTAGGACACCCCTGTATCTGTGTAGTTTTTCACACCTTCAAAAGCACCTGCAGGTAAACTCATATTTCTTCAAGAAGGTGATGATTGAAGCTTAACCCTAAAGCTTATTCTAGCTGCTAAATTCTATGACTCTGGATTCTGGGCTGACTGGACCTAGACGTTCTCCTGTCCAAAGTCCCCTTCAGATGCCACTACGGCAGCTGCCCTGCCATCTCCACGTTGGCTATGGAACAAGCCCCACCCACCTGCAATATGTACCCTGGTCTGGCACATGGTGTCACCTAACAGCCACCACCACCCTCTGCCGGGCACCCTGCCAAGGACCTGACGTAAAACCACCCTGGGGAGTGGGTGGGGCAGCCTCTGGCCATCTCCTGAATGGACCGAACCCCGAGCTCAAAGGCCATCACACAGCTGATAAACTAATGACTGCCAGGGCTGGACGTCAGACCCCAGCACTGTCACAAACTTAAACCTTGTTATTTTGTTCTTATACTAATGCTTTTTAAGTGCCACAAACATGAAATTCAGGGCAACAAGGACCAAGGGAAATGGATGAATGGCCATCTGAAACAAGGCTTTGGTGGTTTAGGCTAATTCAAATATGCGTGGCGGCTCCCTGCACCAAGGATGGTCACCAGTGACTTGCTGGCCGACAGGTGTGGCTCCCCGAAGAGCCGTGTACGCTGGAGGGAGCTGGCGCCGCTGAGGCAGCATGACTTCCCGGCCACCCTGCATGGGGGCTCTTCCAGCTTAGAAAGTGTGCCGGCAAATTCTGCATGATTACCTAAGCACCCAGCTTTCTGCGCACACCCGCCCAGCTATGGTGTGGAGCCAAGTGATTCGTGTCTCTGCTGTGTAGGAAAAGACTGCACCAGGCAGTTCCTACAAGCCTCCTGATGCACCCCATCTGTGTCAACTGCTGGGCTCCAAGCCCTTCCTGAAAACACTGTGTGTGAGTGCCCTCGTGTCCCGCCGAGACGATGCCCAGGGTGAGGAAGAGAGAAGGCCCTTGGTGGACCGCCACAGAACCTTCACAAAAGCTTCCTGCTTTAGGGCCAAGCAGCCTTCAGAGATGTGTCGTGCTAGGCTTCAGACCCCTCCATCCATGGGCGGGGCCTGCTCAAACCGTCCCCAGCTGAGGTCAGGCAGGACCACAGCCAGCCCCCGCCCCCCACCCACCAGCCCCCCGCCCACCACGTCTAGGAGGCACGAGGACCTGGGCCTGCCTGACTTGTCACCACAGAGCTGTTTATACTGGAAGCAGTTACAATTGGGGGATCTGCTTGGGTACGCCTCTCATACAGAAGCCAAATGAATCTGTGCTCGATTGGAGCGATACCATTGTTTTTAAAGCACAGCACAGAACACAGGAGAGAATGTCTCCAACCTGTACTGCCTTCTCCCTTGTACGGGTATGCAGGTGGTATGTCAACAAACACCCAAGGTTCGCAAAGAAAAGCTGCCTCAGCTCTGCCCTACGGAATCTGCTGATACGGATACTCCTGGGTCTCTGCCCTAGACTAAAGGTGGCGGCCCCGTCAGATCATTATCGAAAGGGCTGTGGTGGCTGCCCAGTGGCCGCACGTCCTCCCAGGCCCACACAAAAGCCCCCTGAGGTGGCCGTGAGGCTCCTCCATTGGAGGTGCGCTCTTGGGGCTGGCCTGAGGCCGGCTTTGACCAACGCCATGGGCAGGAGTGGTGGTGTGAGAGTTCTGGGTGGGGCGCCCACGGCCTCTCCTCTCCTCCTCTTGGAGCTACTCTGAGGCTCTGTGAGGGGCCACTCTGGCCCCCTGGAGGACGGCAGGGCCCGGCGAGTGGTCAGCACAGTCAGCACCAAGTGCCAGATGTGAGGGGGTCCTTTGTGGAGCTGCAGCCTGGCCGAACCTCACCTGCACGGGAGCCAGGAATCACAAGAAAGACTTCACGGAGAGTGTTTCAAGTAGCCAAATACTGGGGTGGTTTGTTACACAAATGCTCATGGACACCAGACTTCTACTGCAGGAAAATATTATGTCCAGGACGCCTGTGACCCCTCTTGTAAGCAGTCTTTTTGGCATTCTTCAGGAACTGAGACGACTTGCCCTCTGCCTGGCAGTCTGCACCCAACAGTGCATTCTGTCAACTCTGAATGGCCACGCTTGAAGGAGGCTGTGCGGAACCACAGTGGCCATCTGGTCTCCAAGGCCCAGCTAAGCAAAGCCTTGGGCTCGGAGAGAATTCTGAGTCCACAAGTCATGACCACTTAGAGAGAAGACCCTAAACCCACAACCCACCCATGGATGGACAAGTCCAGAGCTCAGCAGGCCTGCAGGCCCCTCCGGGGGCCTCACACAGGTGGAGTGGGGAAGTGGGTGGCCTAGAGGCTCTGGATGTGATCAACCATCAGAGCTCCTTGCTGGCAAAGGCCCTGCAGAACACCTCCCCACCACCAATGGGCTCCTTCATTTCCCCAAAGAGGAGGCGCCGTGAAGGCGGCAAGGGCGGAGCTCTCTGCACCTTTCTCAAAAACTGCCCGGGTAACTAAGGACTACTCGCTCCTTTTTCGTTCTTGGTATCTACCTCCCCTTTAAAGTTGTTCTGGACCTTTCTCTCCAGTCCTTTCATCATCGCCATTTAAAAAATCCATTGTTTTTGCTTAAAATACAGTACAAAAGGATACTCGTTAAAAACAATCACGTTCCTTTATGCCAAGCCCGCCCCTCCTCCCATGCAGGTTTAGTTAGCTGAGGCCCTCAGACTCTCTTCAAACCACCGAGGTGGGGTCCATGTCCCCAGAGCATTTCACAATATAAACACCCCTTTGCTTGATCTTGGAGCCGCTCGCAGCTCCAACTTTTGGTCTTCACTTGCTGCCTTTGGCCCCTGGTGTCAAGCCCACCAAGACCCACCCCCGGAAATTGATCACTGAGTGCCCCAAGATCCTTCTTGGACCCTTGCGTCTCTCTGCTTTTACAGGTGCTTCTCCTGAGCACAGATGCCCTGTCTCTTTTCGGGCCCCTCCCTTAGCCTTCAAAGCTCAGTACAACTGGTGCTGCCCCTCAGAAGCCGGCTGGGTTCTCCCTGTATTCTGTGTTCAGCTTACCTAATCTACCAGCCTGCAAGCATCACACCTCCAGGCAGCCGCTCGATTCAGTCCTTCAGCAAAACTGCCAGGAGCTGCAAACTGCCGCACACATAAAGTGAAGGCACTGCTTCATGCTCCTCATACTTCTTAAAGGTGTTAATTTTATCTCCCTGACTACAGAAACAAAAACCCTTTAAGAGTAAAATACTGCACTAAAGTTAGGGAAGATATTCTTAGCTGATTTAACACAAAAAGCCGCCAAAGTTGAGATTCCTCCTGATGTAGGAAGCTGAGTATTGAGGGGCAACTTTAAAATGTTGTTTAACAGGCTTGATCGCTGAAATCCCATTAACTATCTATCAAGTGTGTTTTTTTCCCCCAGGGCCAGCACAGAACTGGGGGGGGGGGGGGGAGGGCAGCTGTGGCTGAGTTTTTAAAGTACAGCCAAGGCAATTTCAAAGCTGCAGAGTGAAAAGGAACGGTGTCACCCCATACTGGGGACCATGTTTGTCTGTTTCTCCTCTGCCGGTCTGGTTCAATTACAGAAAATAACAGGATTGTGTTTCATGAGCACGGAAAGCAGCAGCAGACCTGCCTGGGTCCAGAAAGTTGGCATGGCCAGCCTCCAGGAGGTGGGACTGAGGGTCTGGAACCTGCACCTCGGATGCCACACAGAGCTCCTACGGGGACATGCTAGACCAGAGAGCTGTTACTACAGTTAGGAGCTGGCCCGCAAGAGTCAGAAGAGGAAATGGACGCAGTCAGCGAGAAGAGGAAGACAGGCTTTAGGAAGTGGGAAGAGGTCACAGGCAGGGGAAGTGAGCTCCGAGGCAGCAAGGACAGCTGTGGAGGCCCGATGAGCATGGGGAGGAGGGCACCTCGGGGTGGGGAGGGCACGGGGGGGGCCCTTCCCCCAGCTCCGCATGGCAACCAGTCCTGGGTTGTCCCTGGCAGGGCTGCCACCACGCCACACCTAGGGGTGGGCACCTGTCTTGGCTGCACAAATGGGGTCTCGTGAGGGCTCAGCAGTTCTCAATTGCCTGTTTGTCTGAAATACTAACACGGGCAATCCGGCTTTGACTCTAAGTGTTTTTAAGATGTAGATAAAAATAAGATGCCACCATCTGATGTGTCCCCAGCATGGCCAAGACCCTAATGAGGGAGGGCTTCGTGTGCTGACAGAGCAGGCCCAGCAGAAGGCTCCTAGTGGGGTCCAGGCGGTGAGCTGCACTTGACAAAGTGTTTAAGACTGGAGTGCAGAGGCCATTCTGGAGAAAACGATGGGGAGGAGACAGTTCAACAGGAGAGGCCACACCAAGGGACAAAGAGGGGACTGGAGGCGAGAGAGTGCAAAGGCAGACCGTGGGCCGGCCTGTAAACTGGGAGCAGGGGCGCCGGGCGCACGCGCGGGCTCGCGCCTCTGAACTGCTTGGTTACTTCACCGCAAACATAACGTTCATAATTAAACATTTAAAAGTAAAACTTTTTGGGGGGAGGGTATAGTTCAAGTGGTGGAGCATGTGCTTAGCATGCACAAGGTCCTGGGTTCAATCCCCAGTACCTCCTCTAAAAATAAATAAACCTAATTACCACAGATGCTCCTCCTCCCCACAAAAAAGGTAATTAACACAATAATAAATAAATGGAATTAAAAAAAAAAGGTAAAACTTTTCTCTAAAAATCAGGATACAACAACCAACTATAAATTATAAAGCCAAATGTAAAAAGGCAGCTTTAAGATCACCACAAACAGCTGAATACAGTCTGAGCAAGAGAGATTTAACTTGTTAATTCTGTTGGGTGTGGTTAAGAAACCATTCCTTTGTCAGAGCCACTCAAGATGCATTTATGGCAGAAATGACAATGGTTTGGGCTGTGCCTTGAAATACTCCAGTGGGCCCCCACCCAAAACAAACCAACAAACAGAAAAGTAGGTGGGGAAGGAATAGATTTTTAAAGCCCGGCAGACTGTAGAGAGCTGTTGAAGTTGGGTGATGGGTTTCCTCATGGAGGTTTGTTTTATACTCTTCTCTCTATTGTATGTTTGAAACATCATAAAAAGTTTAAAAAATAACCGAAAAGCAGAATGTAAAAGGGCAGGGAGGGGGTGATGCTAAAATTGTTCTGTTTCTGCCGATATGAAAAAGTTCAGGCAGAGCAGTTCCCCATCGGCTCCCTGCGATGGAGGGGAGAGAATGAGAGCCACCAGCCCCTGGGACGAGGAGCTGACAGCCCTCATCTGATGCAGAAATGGGAGGTCAGAAAGATGATCAGTCTAAATCTTACAGCCTACTTTTCCTCTCTCCCAAAACTATTTTTTCTAAGAGTGCGAACCAAACATTCTTAATAAAGCCAGTTATTTCTACAGCCTTCCGGGGGTCACGAATGTCTTTGAAAAACTCATGAAAGCTCTGGATCACATCCCTTGAAAAATGAGCATACATCAGGCATTAGGCCTCATTCAACTTGGAGAGATGATTGATTCCACTTTGCTGGGATATGGGGGAGGAGGGGCACTGCCACCGTAAATGTCCATTGACTGACACCTTCCTGTCCCTCTCCCTCTAGGAGATGCTGTGTCCCCTGAAGAATCCTGGCAACAGAAACCAGCACATAAAACCTGGCCCAAAGATGCCATCCCACATGTATTCTCTTATTACACTGGAAATCCTTTAGAGATCCTTTACCCACTTCCCCTGCAGAATCTCTCACAGAGGCGCTTGCTCTGACCCGCAGAACCCAAGGACCCAGTCCTCACTCCGGACTCTCCCCCAGCAGGCTCCATCTGTGCCTGTCAGTAGGCCTCTCACTATGCTGTCCTCACCCTCGGGACAGATGGACACCGGGGTCGCCCCACCCAGCCTGAGGACCCCCAAGTGCCTCCCAGTCATCACGTGCTGCCTTCCTTGATACCGTGTGATAAAAATATTTTTTCAAGAATAGGTGGTACACGGAGCATTTTTAGAGCAGTTGAAATACTGCGTATGATACTACATTGGTGATACACGTAGTCCAAACCCACAGGGTGCACAACACCAAGAGTGAACCTTAGTGAAGACCATGGACTTTGGGTGATGATGACATGTCAGTGCAGGGTCATGAGTTACAACAAGTGTTATAACTCTGATAAGGGATATGTTGATGGTGGGGGAGATCGCATGTGTGAGGGCAAGGGGTAAATGGGAAATCTCTACCTTCCTAACAATTTTGCTGTGAACCTAAAACTGCTCTAAAGAGTAAGTCTTAAAAGATTTTTTTAGAGCAATAATAATGATAATGATATTAATATAAAACTAATAATGGCAGTAGTAATAAACCTAAGAATGGAAAAAAAATCTTCTCAAGGAAAATCAGCACCACTGATGCATCACTGGTCTAGGATCATGCCCCCACAAAAAAACCTCTTCAAAAAACTTCTAGCAGGAGCCACTGTGATGGTTTCAGCCCCATTTTTCAGAGCTCGGCCCCCCAGAGCCACAGTGTGCTTCTTCCCTGCAACCCATTCCTGTGATGCCAGGCATTCACTCGTGGACCTCCCCAAGCCTAGATCCCTTTACAACAGCTCATTCAGCTGCTAGTCTCTCTAAAACCAAACATAACTTAAGAAGACTTGGTTGGTTCCACAAAGAGGTTATGTTTGAGAAAAGGCAGGCAAGGGACAGCCTGGACACAACATGACAGTGTGAGTCCAAAATCTCTGGGCTAAGTTTATTCTAGAGATAATCTTGCAGCAACAATCTTCAGAAACCTCTAACATCTGATTGCAGGCCGGGCCATTTTTATAGGGTTCTTTCTGGGCAGTCTATCTGTCGACAGACTAGGGAAACATAATCCAGATCTCCTCTCATAGGAAACCAGGTCTCACCTTGCTCATGGAGCAAGGTAGCCTCCGGGTTGCCATGGAAATGGGGAAGGGAAAGCCCTGGCTAGATGCTCTCCTTTGCCAGGCAATGAGGTCTTGGACCAAGAGGTGGCATTCCTGATGAACAGGGCTGGTGGCTCCAGCAGTCACACAAAAGTACCCAATCTTTTTTTTGGGGGGGAGGATTTAGGTTTATTTATTTATTTATTTTTGGAGGTGGTCCTGGGGATTGAACCCAGGACCTTGTGCATGCTAAGCATGTGCTCTATCACTTGAACTACACCTTCTCCCACAAATGTGCCCAATCTCAAATGTCACTACCACTTCAGGGTAAAAGGGTAAAGCTTACGTCCAGGGGCTCAACGGAAGGAGGCTGCCTTTTGATGACGAGTCCCCAAGATTAAGGAGAGATGAAAAGACAAAATCAACAGTGACAACAGCTAGCCTCCGTTGGGCACTTCCTCTGTGCAGGCCTTGAGCACCTCACACTGCCTCCTTCAAATCTCCCCACACCCTGCAAACATGGCACAAGGAGCCCGAGCAACTTGGGGCCCCACCCCTTGAGCTTCTGCACTGGGCCAGCCGCCTGACCTGCAAACCAGGAAATGGCTACCATAAGGCATAAATACCACTGGCTAAAATGCTATGAAGAAATTCTGCCACTAGGCATGCCTATTATCAAGTAAACGTGTGAAAAGAGAGGCTCTGGGAAGGAAGGGCCTTATAGGTAACACAGAGAAATTAGAAGGAAGCCTTTACAGAATTTACTTTCAAGTTCAGAAGAAAAACATGAACATACTGCTCTAAAATGTCAGTTACACAGAAATTACATGAGATGATCTGAAGGTGTTCTTAGGACAACGGGACGGAGGAGTTCCTCTTCTTTGGCAGCACCGTCCTGCAGCAGCCTTGGCGGGATCCTGGAAGCGGTGCAAGTGCTCCTCCACATCCTCGCGGGTTGAACACGTTGTCTGGTCCAGGGAGCAAGAACTGGAGAACGCCGCACATCCAGCGAGGGGAAAACGCCCCTTTCCAGAGAGGGTGGCTCCTGTCGGGCCCGCTGCTGGCCAGGCTGGGCTGATGGAGAGAACTCTGGTCGGTGAGGCTTCCAGCCGCCTGCCTGCCTGCCTTCTTGAGGGTCCTCGGAACATACGCACTTACCTGGACCGCCAGCCCACGTCGGCCAAGACTCCAAAAACGCAAAGACGCTTGCTCCCGTGAGCCTTACCTTGTGGACACTTTTGGGGTTTTCCAACCAAGCATAGTACATTTCCTCCACATAGTTCGAACTAGTCCCGCTGAGGAAGGGCTCCGCAGCCACAGGGGCGGCATAGCACCGCACCTGCCCAAACGTCCTAGCTGCTGCCGGTCTGCTGTGTGAAAGGGTTTTCACAGTCTGGGAGGCCGTCAACGGCCTCAACTTAGCAGCACAAGTCCTTAAGTGAAACATCCTTGTCCTGAAGTCTCTCCCGACTGCCTGCACAAAAAAAAAAAAAAAAAAAAAAAAAGAAAGAAAAGTTAGAGAAAGCATTTTTAGCAGATCAGTTTTAGCCCTCCTGGGGGCCAAAAAAAAAAAAAAAAAAAACCCCTCAGACTCTGGCTGGAGGAAAAAGAGTCTGCAAATGCATTTGTGGCAGGGTGCCCTGCTTCAGTGCCTGGGTCTGTGTTCAGAGAGCATGACAGAGTGGGAGGCGATCAACCCAAAGCAACCTTCTGCATACGGGGCCTGCGCTCAACATGGGGTTGGGGGGAGGCTATGGTCTCAACTTTAAGTTTAAATCTAGTTTGAGGGATACAATACAACCTTTACATAATGATAAATACATGATATCCTTTAAGTTTATACATTGCATAAAACAGTTATAGGAAAGGCAACAGAGATTAATTAAGGATTCAATTAGTATTAATTAAGGATTCGATTACTATTAATTGCAAAATGAGAAGGAAATTATTTTCTTATCTATCCAGGGTCTACTGAGCACCTGCTGGACTCACGGTATTCTGGAGAACACAGAGAAACTGGAAAATCTTTTTGTTCACCTGCAAATACTGTATCTTTGAGCAGAAGGAAAAAAACATAGTATATTTAAAAATTACAGAAAAAACAGCAAGTGCTTGAGAGGCACAGAAAATGCTGTCAAAACTCCATGGAGACCCCGCCCCTTCCAGGTGTTCCTTCCAGCAGCCAGGAGAGCCTTGGGAGGGGCTTGGAGGACAGGGAGGATTGAGCTCTGAGGAGGAGGGAAAAAACAGGCATTCTAAGTGTAAGAATTGGTAGGAGGAAAGACAGAGAGGTGGACCAGCCAGAGAGCCAAGGGCCCTGATGCCACATTTCAAGACTGGGAAGCCGGAGGTGTGGCCCAGAATGAATGGGCCCTACAAAAGGAAAGTCTGTACATCAGTTATGACAGAAATGTCCACCTACCCTGTGCCCTTCTACTGCCAGCAACCTGATGTGTCAGGACTCTTCATAAACCCCACAGACTCCCTGGAAGGCAGGTACTAGCTCTTCTGTTTAACAGGTCACCTTTCTGAGTTGTTTTCTTTAAGCTTCTTTCCCAAGGTTGAATGGACCTTGAGCTTGATGGCTGTAGTTTTACTGAATCTTAATATGTAACTCTCCATCAACACGAGCCATTTTATAAAAGCGGGTGGTGCACCCGCCGGACCACAAAAGAGTTTAGACGGTTCCCAGAGGGTCTTGAACACTTACAGTCACGTCTAAGACTCCAGCATGCCTCCGGGCGGGGACCCGGTCAGGCGGGGACAAGGAAACTGCTCCTCTTCCCTCAAGAATCTCAGCTGCCCAGTGGCACTTTCCAGTCCTAGCAAAAGGGACCGTGGGAGGGGAGAGGAGCCCCAGGGCAGGGGCACAAGGCTCATCACAGGCCTCTGTCCCGGGTTACGGTGCCTGCTGGCCTAATGCATGCTTGCCCTTGAATCTGCCTCAAAGCAAGCGCCCCGGCTGTAAAGCTGGAATTCTGCCCCACCTCCAAGCCTGCTTGAAGGAAATCCAAGCTCTGAGACAGGCTGAGAACTACCCAGAAATAAATGTTACATAAACGATCCTCTAAACTGTTTATAAGAATCCTTCCTCTTACCCCAAATATGATGAGAATACACATAAAGGATCCTCCTGGAGACAGTATCTGGCCGGCTCTGCTGCTTGGAAAAGACAAGTCAGCAAAGGGAAAACCAGAACAAGTACTTTAAAAACAAACTACACAACAAACAAAAACTTGCTCCTTAAAAATTAAAGATGAACAAACATATATTTTACTACAGAATGCAAGCTTAACCCCTATGTTTTTTTTTTCAACCTCAGAAGTCAAGTTTTAAGTAACTTCAGTAGTTCTTCCTACCTCCAACTACACTCCAATTCCTTCTGCTAATAAATTTAAGGCAGACAAAGAGCCATCAAAGACACTGATGGCAAAAATACTACCACCGCTGCTTTCAACGTTAATTTTAGCTTCAAAGGAAAACACTCATTTTTTTCCCCTCCAATGTCATTATTATCTAGGCAGCTTGAAACACTCAATTGCCTCTGAGTTGGTGTTTTCTTCCAGAAATTAACAGGCACCACACCGACAGCCACAAAACTGCTCATTTCATCTCTTCTTCCCCAAGCGGTCCTTCCAATACGATACTGTAAATAAACCATGCCATCCAGCTATCTGCAGCTACAATCTGACAAACAGCTCAGTGCTGCCCTGCATAGTTACTAGCAATTTTCAAACTTCCCTTCAGATGACTCATCGGAAAACTTGCTCTTCAGCAGATGGCTCAACATGCCCCTGCCTCCGCCCAGGATGACCAGGAACAGCTGCTCTCTGTCCACAGCCTGACAGACCCACAGAGCAGGCACGAGGTTTACATTTCAGATTTCAGATTCTATCCTTCCAAATCCAGAGTCAGCTTTAGGAATGGTACATTATTTGTGGTAGAGACACTAAACTGTTAAAACACTTTCATTAAAGTTTTGGGTTGTCCAAAGAGTCCAAGTGCTCCAATTTGTGGTTTAGGACAATATTTTTTTTTTATTTGAGAAGGGTGCCAACAATATTAAGTAGGGAAAGAATAGTTTTTTTTTTTCAAAAGATGCTGTTGGGGCAACTGGAGTTCCACATGTGAAAACGAAGTTGGACCCCTATCTCATCTGATACAAAATTAACTCAAAATATATCAAAGACCTAAATGTAAGAGCTAAAACTGTAAGACTCTTAGAAGTTTGATAACTTCCAAGTTAAAATGGAGTAAATCTTCACAGTCTTGAGTCAAACAATGGATTCTTAGTTAGGACACCAAAAGTACAAACAACAACAACAAAAATAGATAAATTGGACTTCATCAAAATAAAAACCTTCGTGCTTCAAAGGACACCACCAAGAAAGAGAAGACAAAGAATAGAAGGAATATTTGCAAATTATATACCTGACAAGGTACCTGTGTACAGAATATACAAGGAACTCATAACAACAATGAAAAGAAAAATAACCCAATCAAAAAATTACCAAAGGATATGAACAGACATTTTCCCAGAGAAGATACCCAAGTGACCAATAAACACATTAAAAGATGCTTGACACCATTAGGCATTATGGAAATGCAGATCAAAACCACAACAAGATACCACTTCACACCCACTGGGCTGAATACAATCAACAGAAGCAGGTGATGGAGAGAACACAAGGACAGGAGCCCACATACAGTTCTGAGTGGGAAATGTAAGCTGGTGCAGCCACTGCGGGAAAACAGTTTGGCAGTTCCTCAAAAAGTTAAACACAGAGTTATCGTATGACTCAGCAATTCCACGCCTAGGTATATAACCAAGAGAAATGAAAACAGATGTCCACACGAGACCTTGGACACGAATGTTCCCTGTAGCATCAGGCATACGAGCCAAAAGATGGAAACAACTCACATGTCCATCAACTGATGAACAGGTACACAGAACGTGGTATATAATAAAATAGTAGGAGGCAACAGAAAGGAACGAAATGCTGATACATCCTGTAAGACAGATGAATCTTGAAAATATCAAGTGGAAACAGTCACTCATTAAAAAACCTCATACTGTATGATTTCATTTATATGAAATGTTCAGAATAGGCAAATCTATACAGACAGAAAGCTCTTTGGTGGCTGCCTAGGGCTGGGAGTGGCAAGGATTAAGACATGGCTACTAATGGGTCTGGGTGTTTTGGGGATGCAGATGAAAATGTTCTAAAACTAGACTATGCTGATGGTTTCACAACCTTCTAACACACTGTAAAGCATTAAATTGTACAATTTAGTTGCACAATTTAAATGGGTGAATTATATGGTATATGATGAGTTAGACCTCAATATAGTTGTTTTTTTAAAAAGTCTAAGAAATGTGGGTCTATTAACATCAATAAAGTACACAAAATGACACTATTTGTGACCCATTAATTTCAAGATACAAATATAGATCTATACATTTGAGAAATGTAACATTAGAAAGGAGCATAAGCCAAAGTGAAGTTTGTTTTTAAGGGTTCACTGCCCTGCCTTAGGAAAATAAAACAGAACTTATCTGTGCCTGGACACTCCCCAGTCGGGCAGCACACACCTTACGCAAGGCCACCCCCCCCTTCGCAGAGTGTAGAGATAAACTGATTCCTGACATCTACCAATGTCATGCCGGCTCGGCAGAGGGATCATTAAAGAGGCAAAAGCAGCCTAGGCAAGTTTCTCAGGACCTGAGTCTTGTTTTTTTTTTTTAAGTTGTTGATTTACAATATTGTGTTAAGTTTCAGGTGTACAGCTAAGTGATTCGGTCATATATATGCATACATATTCTTTCCCATTATGGTTTATTACAGGATATTGAGTATAGCTCCCTGTGCTCTACAGCAGGACCTTGATTTATATACAGTAGTTTCTATCCGCTAATCTCAAATTCTCCTCCTAATTTATCGCTCCCCTATACCCTTTCCCCTTTGGTAACCGTAAGTTTGTTTCCTATGTCTGTGAATCTGTTTCTGCTTCATAAATAAGTTCATTTGTGTCATATTTTATTTACCAAAAAAAAAAAAAATTGGGGGGGAGGTAATTAGGTTTATTTATTTATTTTTTAATGGAGGTACTGGGGATTGAAACCAGGACCTCTTCCACTGAGCTATACCCTCCCCTATGTGTCATATTTTAGGTTTCACATGTAAGTGATAGCATATGGTATTTGCCTTTCCCTTTCTGACTTCACTTAGTGTGATAATCTCTAGATCCACCCATGCATTATTACTATTTCATTCTTTTTTACGGCTGACTAGTATTCCACTGTGTACATATACCACATCCTCTTTATCTGTTCATCTGTCAATGGACATTTTTCTCCAGATATATGCCCAAGAGTAGGATTGCTGAATGCCACTCTGTTTTTAGTTTTTTTTTTAATTTTTTTCTTTTTTTTAGAAAGATCTTTTTAAACATTCATGGGTTTTTTTTTGGGGGGGGGAAGTAGGTTTATTTATTTTATTATTATTTTTACTGGGGATTGAACCCAGGACCTTGGGCATGCTAAGCACACACTCTACCACTGAGCTTTACCTTCCCCGCTATTTTTAGTATTTTAAGGAAACTCCATACTGTTTTCCATACTGGCTGCACCAATTTGCATTCCCACCAACAGTGTAGGAGGGTTCCCCTTTCTTCACACCCTCTCCAGCATTTGTTATTTAATGACTGGCATTCTGACTGGTGTGAGGTAACACCTCATTGTAGTTTTGATTTGCATTTCTCTAAAAATTAGAAATATTGAGGATCTTTTCATGTGTCTACTGGCCATCTGTATGTCTTCTTTGGAGAAATGTCTATTTAGGCCTTCTGTCCTTTTTTTGATTGGGTTGCTGGTATTTTTTGCTATTGAGTTATATGAGCTGTTTACATATTCTGGAGATTAAGCCCTTGTCAGTTGCATTGTTTGCAAATATTTTCCTCCAGTCCATAGGTTGCCTTTTCATTTTGCTTATGGTTTCCTTTGCTGTGCAAAAGCTTGTAAGTTTGATTAGGTCCCACTTGTTTATTTTTACTTTTATTTCTATTGTCTTGGGAGACTGACCTAAGAAATCATGGGTAAGATTTATGTCAGAGAATGTTTTGCCTATGCTCTCTTCTAAGAGTTTTACGGCATCATGTCTATATTTAAGTCTTTAAGCCATTTTCAGTTTACTTTTGTGTGTGGTGTGAGAGCGTGTTCTAACTTCACTGATTTACATGTGGCTGTCCAGTCTTCCCAGCACCACTTGCTGAAGAGACTGTCTTTTCTCCATTGTATATTCTTGCCTCCTTTGTTGAAGATTAATCGACCATAGGTGTGCGGGGGTTTATTTCTGGGCTGTCTATTCTGTTCCATTGATCCACATCTCAGGACATAAGTCTTTGAGGGAAAAGCACACACATCATTAAATGATTAGCTGTGTGTGCTGTTTTTTTTTTTAAAAGAACAACTCATCTTGAAAGTCGCCCCCACCCCAGATTCATTAAGATTCTTATACAGAATCAAGAAGACAATGCTTGCTACATACCTATGGTTTTTATTCCATTATTCTAGTTCTAGCAGTGGTACAAAGATGGCACAAATTTCAATTTTCTCTTCCTGGCTGAGAACCTCACAGAATTCAGCATCTTCCACTTGTGACGCCTCATCAAACATACGCTGAGGGATAGGGAGGTAGTGAGGATTACTTTTAAACTGCGAAGGAATTTTGCCATTATCAGAAAAGAAATGATTGGTTAAGCCTGTAGGGCAAGTCAGGCAGACTGATTACTTGCTGTATGAGCCTTAAAATGTCACTTGATCTGTCCAGTTTCCTTCGCCATAAAGTGAAGGGTGTGATCACTTTGGCTCCCTCATAATGTTTCTTGTAGTTATAATACATCATGAAAGAACTCTGTACCCTTTAAAAGCATTTCTATAACTAAAAATTACAAGTTACCAGTTAAAAAAAAAAACCCACTAACAATATCTCTTAAAAAGCTGAAGTTCCCACGGTAAAGCTAAACAGAAGTAAATTTGGAGTGGGGAGCTGATCAGATCACTGGGAGGGCCTTCTACTTCTGAAGTGAGAACCCCACACAAGTTTCAGTGCATGAGTCTGAAGACTGACCTGTCTTTGCCCCAGAATGGCACTGTTGTCACCAGAGGTGCTCTGACTGTGGTGGTTTCTGGTGTATGTATGCAGGCACTCTTTAAAGGTACTGCTTTAGAAATTATTAAATTTTTAGGGACAGCAAGGCCACCTGTCAAAATCTGTTAATACTTTAAAAGCACATATATACAGGACATCTGTTTCCCACTAAATGCAGCAAAAACATGAGATGATACATTTACAAGAGACCAAAACATGTGACTTTGAAAGGTAGAGAGCTGGAGACAGACTGGGAAGGGACACTGGGGCCTAAAAAGACACAGCACTGAGTTCTTAGTTTTCTTTTTGTGTCATATAACCCACAATAGGTGCTGAAGAAGCTGGCAACCCAGAAACACCAACTAATGTAGACCAAAAAAGCAGCCACAAAAGGCTGCTCTCTCTGGCCAGAGGACAAGGAATGGGGCAGCCCAGCAGGACAGAATATTTATACACAATAACCGCTCTACTGCAACCAACCCCACAGAAAACACTGTGGCCCACCCTGACCCCACCTGGTAGTGTAAGATAAGATCAGGGCTTCCATCCCCACCAGGTGACAATGAGCCCCCTCCCCAACAATGTTAGTGGAGGTCAGCAGGGAGCCTGGATTCCACTTCCACCCAGCAGTAACAAGGCAGCACCCTCCATTCCCAGCCAGGGTGGAGTCACAAAGGTCTAATGGGGAAGTTACACCCACACAGCAGTAACAGGGAATCCCTTCCCACAGATACCAAGAAGGTCAGGTGGGGGGCCTCCACCCCATACCTCCACCCCAACCAGGGGGAACCTCCTACCCACCCCAGCAGTGTCAGAGGAAGCCTATTCTGTTGTGCTCACCAACACCAAGATAACACAAATGTTAGAATTATCGGGCAAAGATTTTTAAATAGCCATCATCAAAATGCTTCCACAAGCAACTATGAACATGCTTGAAACAAATGAAAAATAGAAAACCTCAGCAAAGAAATAAGATATAAATAAGAATCAAATAGAAATTTCAGAACTGAAAACTACAATAACCAAAATTTAAAAACTTGATCAATGGGTTAAACTCGGGGACAAAAGAAACAGTGAACATGAAGACATGAGTATGGCACAAATGGAATTACCCAGTCTGAACAAGAGAAAATAGACTGGGGGCAAAAAAAAAAGAACAGGGCCTCAGGAACATGTGGAATTACAACAAAAGATCTAATGCTGAAATATAAATGTCATCAGAATCTCAGGAGGAACAGAAAGACGAAGGGGTTGAAAAAGTGCGCAAAGAAATAATGGCTGAAAACTTCCTAAATTTGACAAAAGACATAAACCTACAGATTCAAGAAGCTGAGAGAACCCCAAACAATAAACCCAAAGAAATCCACTCCAAGACACATCACAAGCTTTTGACAAACAACTGAACAGCATATTTCTCACCAGAAACCACGGAGGTCAGGAGAAAGCAGCACATTTTTCAGGTGCTGAAGGAAAATAACAGTCAATCCGGAACCCTGTATCTTGCAAAACTATTCCTCAGGAAGAAAAAGGGAATGAAGGAAAGTAAATGAAAAAGAAGGAATCTTTCAGTATTGTGAAGAAAGAAAGAACAATGGAAAGACAGTATATAGGTGAATATAATTTTATTTTCCTCTTGAATCTTCTAAATGATGTGTGATGGATGAAGCAAATATTATAACATCTCATGTGGTTCTAATAATGTGCATGTGGAGGAAATATTTAAGACAATTTTAAGTGGGGTAGGGTAAAGTGATGTAAATGGAGATATGGTTTCTACACTTCACTCAAACAGATAAAATAATAACAGCAGACTATGATAAATTATGTAAATATAATGTAATACCTAAACAACCACTAAAAAAAGCTATACAAACAGATATACTCAAAAACACTGCATATAAATAAAATGAGAATTTTAAAATGTGTTCCAGTAACCCACAAGAAGTCAATAAAAAAGCAGACAAACAAAAAACAAGAGAAAATAATAAAGTGGAAGACATAAGTCTTAATGTATTAATAAATACATTAAATGTAAATGATCTAAATACTTCAATTAGAAGACAGAAATTGGCAGAATGGATAAAACAACAGGATCCAATTATATTCTTGTCTACAAGAAACTCACTTCAAATGTAACAATATAGAAAGGTTGAAAGTGAAAGAATGAAAAATTATATACGATGCAAACATTAATCAGAGGAAAGGAGAAGGACTACATTATCAGATAAAGTAGACATCAGAGCAAAGAAAATTATCAGATACAGGGAGGGATATTAATGACAACAGGTCAATCCACCAAGAATATATAGCAATCCTAAATGTGTATGTACCAAACAACATAACTGCAAAATATGTGAATCAAGTTAATAAAAGTGAAAGGAGAAAAAGACAAACCTAAAATTATAGCTGAAAACTTCAACCCTCTTCTTTCAGCAAGAGATAGAACAGCTAGACGTGAGATCAGCAAACATATAGAGAAACTCAGCAAAAGTACAAAACTACAACTCACCCAATTTGAAGTAACTATTTAAAAAGTTTTATGTGTAACTTTAAAGCTCCTGAAAAGTAACTTTCAGGCCCTGATGATTTCACTGGGGAATCCTACCAAATGTTTAAAGATTAATTAACTCCAATTCTACATAATCTCTCCCAGAAAAAAATATAAGGAGGGGACATTTACCAATTCATTTTATGAAGCTACTATTTTCCTGAAACGAAACTCAGACAAAGATTTAAAAAAAAAAAAAGCTTTAAACTCATATTCTTCATGAATTCAGATATGGAAAAGAAAAAAAAAAAAACCTTAACAAAATACAGCACATAGAATTAAGGAACATGTAAACACAATTATATACCATGTGATTGGGTTTCTTCCAGGGATGTAAGGCTAGTTCAGTATTTTAAAAAATGTAAATCTATCATACTGACAGGCTAGAGAGAAAAAAAAATCACATGATCATATCAATAGGTGCAGATAAAGTACTTGAGAAAATTCAACATCCACCCATGATACAAACTCTCAGAAAACTAGGAAGAGAGGGGAACTTCAACTTGATATAGAGCATCCACAAAAGCTTACAGCTAAAAAAAAAAAAAAAAAAAAAAAAAAAAAAGCCTACAGCTAACACACACTTAATAGTGAAGACTGAATGCTTCTTTTTAAAACTGAGAGCAATGCAAGAATGTCCACTCTCATCCCTACTATTCAACATAGTACCAACAGTTGTAGCCAGTGCAATAAGGCAGGAAAAGCAACTAGAAGGCATATAGATCAGAGAGTAAGAAATAATACTACCATTTGCAGATGTCATGATTGTCTATGCACCAAATCTCAAGGAATCTACAAAAACACTCATAGAACTAATGAGTGAATTCAACAGGGTCACAAGATACAAGATAAATACACAAAAGCAACATATTATCAATGGACGTGTGAAAACCAAAATTAAAAAAAAAAAAAGAAATACTTAGTGTAAGTGTAACAAAACATGCCCAGGACTTGTGTGCCAAAGAGTAAAAAATCCTGACGAAAGAAATGAAAAACCAAATGGAGAGACGTACCTTGTTCATGGTAGTAAAGATGTCATCTCCAAATTGATAAGACAACTTCAACACAATTCCTATCAAAATCCCAGTAAGACTTTGTAGATGTAGGTTAAGATTATTCTAAAATTTATATGGGAAGACAAAGGAACTAAATCAGCTGAAATAATTTTGAAAAAGAAAAATAAAGTAGGAAGAGTCAGTCTACCTAATTTCAAGATTTATTATATACCTGCAGGAATCAAGAGTGTTTGGTATTGATGGTGAGATGGACAAAAAAACCAATGGAACAGAACAGAGAACTCTAAAACAGTTCCACACAAGCACAAGCAACTGATTTTGGACCAAAATGCAAAACTATTCAATGGTGGAAGAACGGTCTTTTCAACAAATGCTGCTGGCTGGATATGCATGGGCAAAAGAAAGAAAGGGAGGGAGGGAGGGAGGAAGGGAAAGAAAGGAACCGCTTAAGCTAGACTTCGCACCTTATACAGAAATCAACTCTAAATGGACTGTAGATTGAAATGTACAACACCAAACTATAAAACTTTTAGAACAGAACACAAGAGAAAACCTTCAGGAACTAGAGCTAGGCAAAGAGTTCTTGACACTAAAAGCACAACCCATAAAAAACCAAAATTCATAAACTGGACTTCATCAGACTTAAAAACTTTTGCTCTGCAAAAGATCCTTTTAAGAAGATGAAAAGACAAGCTACAGACAGGAGAAAACATCTGCAAACCATATATCCAACAAAGGACTAGAATGCATAAGAAATTCTCAAAACAAAACATTAAAAAAAAAAAAAAGCAAACTATCTAATTACATAATGGCCAAAAGATATGAATAGGCATTTCATTGAGGAGGATAAACAGATGGCAAATGAACACATGAAAAGACATTCAATTATCACTAGCCATCAGGGAAATGCAAATTAAAACCACGAGACATCACTACACATCTACTAGAATGGCTAAAATTAAAAAAAAAGAAAAAGTAACCACCAAATGCTGGCAAGGATATGGAGAAACTGGGTCACAAATACATTATTGGTGGTACTGCAAAATGGTACAGTCACTCTGTAAAACAGTTTGGCTATTTCTGAAAAAAACTAAACATGTATCCACCGTATGACCCAGTGATTATACTCTGGGGCATTTACCCTAGAGAAATGAAAACTTATGTTCACATCAGAACCTGTATATAAATGTTTATAACATCTTAATAGCCAAAGAACGGAAATAACCCAGATGTCCTTCCATGGGTAAAGGGTTAAATCAACTGTAGTACATCCATAGCCTGGAAGCATAAAAAAGAAACAAACTACTGATACAGGCAACAACCTGCATGTATTTTCAGAGAATTACCCTTAGTGAAAAAAGCCAACCCCAAAAGGTTATATACTGTATGATTCTCCTTATGCATCATTCTTGATATCTGAAAATCATAGAAATGGAAAACAGATTAGCGGTTGCCAGGAGTGAGGAGTTGGATGGAAGTGAGTGTGGCCACAAAAGGCAACAGGAGGGACCCTTGAGGTGATGGAAATGTTCTGTATCTTGACTGTTATCAATGTCGATATCTGCTTGTGATGTAGTACTACAGTTTTTGCAAAATGTTATCATTTGAGGAAACTGGGTAAAGGAACACTGGGATCTCTTTGTACCATTTGTTACAACTGCACATAATAGATGTGAATGTACAATTTCTCAAAACTATACAATTCTCAAAATAAATTTCTCAATAACTGTACAATTATCCTAAAATAAAACTATCTAAAAATTTGAAAGGAGATGGCACAGTACTTGATCTAGTGGGCAGTAAGGAGATCGATTAAAAGCAGATCTGATATACATATACATATATGTAAGATATACATATAATAAACAGTAAATATTTGGTATTTAATAAACTGCATTCAAACTTAAATAAAATCAACAAAATTTAT
The DNA here is from genome assembly GCF_036321535.1 of Camelus dromedarius. Classification (NCBI taxonomy): domain Eukaryota; kingdom Metazoa; phylum Chordata; class Mammalia; order Artiodactyla; family Camelidae; genus Camelus; species Camelus dromedarius. The sequence goes on along the minus strand of NC_087442.1, from coordinate 83,757,986 downwards.
ATATTTCTGAAATTAAAATAAGTTTTAAAAACTAACTGAATTTTGGTGATGGTTGCATACTGTGAATATGCTACAAACCACTGAACTGTATACTTTAAAAGAGTGAATTGTATGATACATTAATTGTATCTCAATAAAGCTGGTAAGGGGAAAAAGTACTCGAAATGTAAGTGCTCTCAAAAAAATAATCAGGGTACTCTGATCTTTCTCCGATTTTCCAAGATCTAGTCCTTAGCTAACATGCAAAGCTAGAATAGTATTATATATTATCACACAGTGCAGATCTTAAACACACACACACACACACACACACAACCTGTGGTTTGACTGTTGCATCTCTTGCCACAGTGCAAACAAGGCTTCATCCGAGGCCACTCTTCCTAAAGCTGCTCAGAGCAGTGTATATGGAAGTGGGCCTCGAGTCCCTGCTTCCAAGCACAGGACTACAGAACAAGACAGAGAAACCCGAAGACAGAGCTCACACCTCAGGTGTGAGTCATCTGGGAGAAGGGCAGACAGCAGGTTCTTCTTTACTCAGTCTCGCCTTCAGTTTTTCTATACAACTTACACTTACGTCAGGTAGCTTTGTTAAAGGCAAAAAGTGTTCCTCGAGGAAATGCAATTCATTCTCAACCTGGGCTATCAAACTCCTGGAAGGAGTATGGTGGAATACTGAGTACAATAGGTTACTGACATGTAATCTACTCATCAAGGGTGTCACCTCAAAAAGTGCAGAGGATGGGTAAGGTAGGTACTGAGTACAGAGGGATACTGAGTCTTTGGGTACTGAGTACGGTAGGGTGCTGCAGCGTAATCCACCCACCAAGGGCGTCACCCCAAGGAGCAGAGAAAATGGGTATGGTGGGGTGCTGAGTACAGTGGAGGTACTGAGTACAGTGGGTACTGCGGTGTAATCTGCCCAGCAAGGGCTCACCCCAAGAGTGCAGGGAGGAGGATAAGGTGGGGTTCTGAGTACTGAGTACGGTGTGGTACTGCGGGGTAATCTGCCCCTCAAGGACGTCAACCTAAGGAACACAGGGGAGGTTAATACGACGGGGTACTGAAGACAGCGGGTAATCCTTTCCTCAAGGGTTCACCCCAGGAGCATAGGGACAGCCCGGACAGAAGCCGACCCGCGTTGTCCGTGCTCTGGGAAGGGAGGGCTGCCCACAACCCGCAGCCACTTTGCCAGGGGCACGCCACCCTTCTATCCGTCCGGGCAAGCAGAGGACACCACCGGGCGACTCCCACGTGATGCCTCCTCGACCTTGGGGGTCACCCCAGTGGCGGCGCCCGTTCCCTCACATCCGCCGCGCGGCCCGCCCCGCGCCCGCTACAGCCAATGGTGCGCCGCTCCGCGCCCCGCGCGACCTCCGCGCGCGTCCGCAGCCGCCAATCTCCGCCCGCCAGGCGGCGCTGGCCGCACCATTGGCTGCCACGCCCGTCTGTCAGACCCCGTCCCACCCACCTCCCCCCGTCAGCCGTGCTCCATCCAGCTTCACTCCCTGTCACCACGGCGCTGGCGACAACGAGGGCGCGGCGGCCTTGCCCCCTGCCGCGACCCCCGCCTCCTGCCCGACCGGCTTAGAGCCGCCTAAACCCGGCAAGGCCCGGCGGCAGCTAGCGCCTACCTGTCTCCGGCTCAGCTCCACCCGAATGAGGCGCCGACACCCCACTCCGGGGCACCAAACTCTCGGCCCCGCCCCGGCGTGTGGCGTCAGCACGCCGCCCCGCCCTGGGAGGAGAGGGACCGCCCCAGCCTCGTGAGCGGAGAGCATGACGTCACAGAGTCGCGCCAGCGTCGCCCTTGGCGCGTCCTTCGGTCAGAGGTGTCGGCCTCTAGGCTGCGGCGGAGCGATTTACCTTGGCGAGTCCGGACCTGCTTTCCAGCAGGGTTTGAAAAGGGTGCCGCGCGTTGCCTACTAGTGTCTCCTGCAGTACGCTGTCAGGACCCCTCTGGTGGATTGCTGAGTTGACCTGGTCTGTGCCCACAGACAAAGGAACCTTGGTCAGCAGTGCGTGCTCGGAACGCCGCCGGCATTGGGCGGGCAGAGTGAGAACCTGGAGGTCCTGGCTGACAACAAGGGTTTCCCAAAGTGGACAAGATCGCTGTGGGACACAGGGTCCTTCACTTGGTGCATGGACAGTGTATCGTGCCATTTCTTCAGATACAGGTGGTCATCTGCTTTAAGACGTCATTTTACTTACTGCTAAGAAAGAGCGCTGTTACTAGTCTCGATCGTAAGATGCAGCCGTATTTCAAAATGTGAAAAAAAAAAAAAACACAAACCCACCTCAGAACTGATGAAATACGGTAAACTGTAGTCAATCATATCCTGAGAAAAGCATTGCAGTTCTTTAATCTTCACTACAGCAAGGAGAAAGCTTCATTTCATGCTGATGTGTCCTTAACTCCTCTTTTTCTTCTTTCCCTTTTTGATAGAGATCAAACCTTAGGCTCAAAACCTGGTGAGCAATAATATAGATAAAACGTAAACTGCTTTGTCTTTCCGATTTTTGACAGTTCATCTTTGATATTTATGGCAAGTGATACTGGTTTTCCGACTTACAGTAATGAAAAAATATTCTTTTGTAATAACATTGTCCATTTAAACACTACATTAACCAGGTATTAGTATGGAAAGGTAGCATCCAGAAGACTGACATCAGGGAAACGCTGTTCCACAGTGTCTTCTGTGTGTTTTTTGCCAAGAACTTGGAGACAAGGGCTGTGTCAGGTGGCATAGCAGAGGATACTGGGGTGACAAAGGGCAGCAATCTGATCACAGAGATATGATCATTAAAGTTCCAAAGAGGACACAAGTGTCTGAATCTGGGCCTGAAATTCAGACTGAGGATTTTGCCACCTGTTCACAGCTGTGATTCAGACTTAGAGCAATTTCTAAATTTCTAAAAGGGAAAGGCAAAATAGGAGGCTTTTTTTTTCTTTGTTGTTTTGTAAGTAGGAAATATAAGTGTCTTCAAGAACAAAGTTGGGCTGATAATGTGGGATAAGGATCTGGAGACTGCTAAGAAGTGAAGGAACCAAGGCACAAACAGTATTTTTTTCTTTCTTTTTTTTATTGTGGTAGAAAATATATAAGAAAAAAGTGGTCATTTTCACCATTTTAAAGGACAATTTTGTGGCATTAATCACATTCACAATGTTGTGTAACCATAACCACTATCTTACCAGTCCAAACAAAAACTCTGTAGCCGTCCCATTTCCCTCTCTTCCTTCTCCCTTAGTAACCTCTATTATACTTTGCCTCTGTAAGTTTGATTATTCTAGCTACCTCATATAAGTGAAACCATACAGTATTTATCTGTCCTTTTATGTCTCATTTCACTTAGCATAATGTTTTCAAAGTTCATACATGTTGTAGCATGTGTCAGAATTTCCTTCCTTTTCGTGGCTGAATGTTTGGTATGGATGTACTGCATCTTGCCTATTCATTTAGGATGTTAAGTTGTTTCCTGCTTTTAGCTTTTGTAACTAGTGCTACTGTTACCAAACCAAACTTGGGTCCACTCGCCCAACACACAGCAAAATCAATCCACTGACACCGGATTGTGGTGAAAGAAAGTACAGCATTTATTGCAAGGTCAAGCAAGGAGAATGGGCAGCTCATACTCAAAAGACCGGAACTCCCCATGGCTTTCAGGGAAGGGTTTTTAAAGGCAACATTAGGGGTGAGGGTTGCAGGGTGCCTGATCACCTTGTGGACATTCTTCTGATTGGTTGGTGGTGAGGCAACTGGGTGGTATTTCGGGAATCAACATCAGCCTTCTTCCAACTACTCTAGGGTCTATGTGCTTGTGGTCAGCATGCAGTTAACTTCTTCCACCTAGTGGAGGTTTTAGTGTCTATAAAACAACTCAAGGATGTTGTTCAGAATATTATCTATAGCCCTTGAGGAGGAACTAAAGGTCCTTAACTTTGTTTTACGACTAAACTATTATTATTTTGTCTTGCTTGATTGTTTTCCTGTTTCAGCATTTTCTCTCTTGTTTGATTACATTTGCTCTTTGGAAGAGCTCCTAGGAAGGCCTAGGAGGCTAAAGTGTTTTTTTACAGATAAGAGGCAGGGGACACTGGGATTTGTCCCTAGGAAGGTCCCGCAGGGTCCTGCTTGGTTTCACTACAGTGACCATTGGCTTACAAGTATCTGTTGAGTAGTAGTTTACAATTTGTGTATTTCCTAGGAGTGGAAGTGGTGGGTCATACGGTAATTCTATGTCTAGCTTTCTGAGGAAGTGCTAAACTGTTTTCTACTGTGACCACACCATTTTACATTCCTGCCAGCAATGCCCAAGTGTTTCAATTTCTCCACATCCTCTTCAGTACTTCTTTTCTTTTTAAAATTTTTTTATCATCATCTTAGTGTGTGTGACGTGATCTTGTTGTCTTGATTTGCATTTCCCTAATGACTAATGATGTCAAGCATATTTTCATGTGCTTATTGGCCATTTGCATATCTGGAGAAAAGTCTATTCAAGCCTTTTGCCCTTTTTTGAATTAGGTTTTTTTAATTTTTGTCTCACTGTTGAGTTGGAGGAGTTCTTTCTATATTAATCCTTTATCAGATACATGATTTGCAGATATTTTCTCCCATTCCATAGGATGTTTTTTTCACTTTCTTTATAATGTTCTTTAATGAACAAAAGTTTAAAATTTTGAAGTCCATTTTATCCGTGTTTGTTGTTATTGTTGCTTAGTGTGTTGCTATCTGTCATAGCCAAGAATCCATTGCTAAATCCAAGCTCATGAAGATTTACCTTTATGTTTCTTCCAAGAGTTTTATGGTTTTAGCTTTTATATGTAGGTTGTTTATCGATTTTGAGTCAATTTTTGTATATGATGTGCAGTAGGAGTCCAACTTCATTTTTTTTGCATGTGGAACACCAGTTGTCCCTGTACTATCTGTTGAAGAAGTGATTCTTTCCCCACTGAATGGATTTAACACTCTTTTTGAAAATCAGTGGGCCAGATACATTGGGGTTATTTCTGTATTCTCAATTCTATTCCATTGGTCTATATGCTATCTTTATGCCAGTACCACCCTGTTTTGATTACTCTAACTTTGTGGTAAGTTTTAAAATCTAGAAGTGTGATTTCTCCAACTTTGTTCTTTTTCAAGATTGTTTTGGCTATTCAAGACCCCTTGCAGCTCCATATAAATTTAAGGATTGACTTTTCCACTCCTGCAAAAATGGCTGTTGAAATTTTGATAGGGATTGTATTTAATCTCTTTGGGTAATATTGACATTGAAGCTAAGGGTAACTATCAGTTAGATCCATTAAACTTGTAACCTGCCTTCACTGATCAAGCTTGCTTTAATTGTTACTACAAAAAAAAAAAAAAGCAAAAACTGCATGTCCTCCAAGCATCATGTAATCTAAATAACAAGATGTTTGTCCAGATTGTTTTTCAGGAACTTGGAGTCAGCTATGTTCAGTTTGAGCTCGAGCCAGTTAAGACTGGCCAAGGCCACCAAGTGAGTATATACTTAGTGACTTTTTGACATCAGAGGGCCAAAAATTCCACCCTCAGAACATGCTAACAGAACCGTTTTTTGAACATGTGTCCATGAAGAAGCTTAGTTGTACTTCTGCAGAAAAATGATTTATCCCACTTTCTTCTCATTTCCAACTACCTTTCTCTGTGCTCCCTATGCCTCAACTTTATCCCATAAATATCTCGAGCCCCTCACCTTCAGAGAGATGGATTTGAGATTTAATCCCCCATCTCCTCACTTGGCTGTCTTGTGAATAAACCCTTATTCTGCTGCAAACCTCCAGGTCTCAGCATTTGGCTTGCTGTGTATTGAGCAAACAAACCTAGTTCAGTTCGGTAACAACATCTTAGCAATAGTAAGTCTTCCAGTCCATGAACATGGGATGTCTTTCTATTTATTTGTGTCGTCTTTAATTTCTTTCAGCAATGTTTTCAGTTTTCAGTGTACAAGTCTTTTATGTTGATTAAATTATTCTTAATTTTTTGGATGAATTTGTAAGTAGAATTGCTCTCTTCATTTCTTTTACTGATTATTCATTACTGGTGTATTGATTTTTGTGTATTGATATTGTGCCCTGCAACTTCACTGAATTCATTTATTAGCTCTAGTAGCTTTCTTTTGGATTCTTTGGGATTTTTTCCGTATCTAGGACCATGTCATCTGTAAATAGAGATAGTGTTTCTTCCTTTCCAGTTTGGATGCTTTCTGTTCCTTTTTCTAGAATATCCAGTACAATCTTGAATAGCCATGGTGAAAGTAGACATCCTTATCTTATTCCTGATCTTAGGGGAAGAGCTCTCAGTCTTTCATCATTACGTATGATGTGAGATTTTCACAGATGTCCTTTATCATGTTGAGGAAGTTCCTTTCTATTTCTAGTTTTGTTTTGTTTTTTTGGTGGAGGGACTCTTAATCTTCTATTTTATTTTCTTTAAATGCAAGTCACTCTCCACTGAAATGATTTCATGACCCACAAATGGGATGAAACTGTCTGAAAAACACTGTGCTAAGTAAGGGCTGCTTCTTTCATACAAAAAGCCTGCTTACTGGTTGGAAACGGTGACCCAGAGCATCTTCCAATTGCTGGATCTACCCATGTTTCCCACGTATCTGCAGGGGCTCCAGAGAGCCTTGTGATGCTTTCTGATTAGGCAATGGGCTTCAAGACTCCCTTCCCACCATTCCAGCCCTTAGGACCATCCTCCTCATCCTGACCTTTCCCACAGCACTTCTCAAGATGAAGTCAAGGAGCACACACTTCTTTCGGCAAGTTTGCAGAGGCCGCTATTCCCTTGTGTCTAGGGGCAGGAGTCAGTCTTGGTTTCTTCGGTTTCTTGGCTTGAGGCAGAAATGCAGGCTGGTGTTTGAGGGCCATGCTGTGAGAAAAGCCAAGGATCCACCCAAGAAGAGATGCACGTCAAAGGAGCTGGGAGAACTCTGTTCCTAGTTTTGAGTGGTTTTTTTTTGTGATGAAACAGTGTTGGATTTTGCTCAGTGCCTTTTCTGCATTAACTGAGGTAATCATGTGTTTTCCCCTTCATTCTATCAATATGATATATTACATTGATTGATTTTCTTATGTTGACCCACGCTTGCATTGATGGGATAAATCCCATTTGATCATGATGTATAATCGTCTTAATATGCTTTTGGATTTGGTTTGCTAGTATTTAGTTCAGGATTTTTGCATCCGTTTTAATAAGGGACGTTGGACTGATTTTCTTTTCATGTGATATCTTTGACTGGCTTTAGTATCAGTATAATGCTGGCCTCATTGAATGAGTTAGAAGGTGTTCCCTTCTCTTCAATGTGTTGGAAGAGTTTAAGTAGGATTGCTGTTAATTCTTCTTTAAACATTTGGTAGAATTCACCAGGAAAGATAGAAGGAGTTTGAAAGTGTTCCCTTCCCTTCAATGTGTTGGAAGAGTTTAAGCAGGAATACTGTTAATTCTTCTTTAAATGTTTGGTAGAATTCACCAGGTAAGTCCATTCTTGGACTCTTCCTTATTGTGTCACTTTAGGTAATTTGTGTGTTTCTAGAAATTTGTCCACTTCATTTAATTTTTCTCATTTGTTGGTGTGCAACTGCTCAGAGTATTCTCTTTATTTCTGTTAGGCTAGTAGTAATGTCTCTAATATCTGATTTTTAGTGATTTATGTCTCTTTTTTTTGTCAGTCTAGCTAAAGTTTTCTTTATTTTGTCGATCTTTTCAAATAATCAACTTTTACTTTCCATTGACTCTATTGTTTTTCTGTTCTCTGTTTTATTTCTCTCTACTTTAATCTGTATTTCCTTCCTTCTGCTACCTTTGGGTTTAGTTTGCTCTCTCTCTTTTCTCCTTTTTTTAGTTCCTCAAAGAGTCAATTTAGGTTATTGATTTGATTTTTCTTTCTTTTTAATGCAGACTTTTACAACTATAAATTTCCCTCTGAGGACTGCCTTCACTGCACCCAATGGCTTTTGCTTGTATGCTTTTTCATCGACATATACATTCCTCATTCATTTAACAAATATTTATGCCAGTTTGGTTCTGGGTGCTGGGGATACAGAAATGAACACAATAGACAGGCAGGATCTGTACTGTCATGGTGCTGACATTTTAGGGTTTAGGCTAAAACAAAAAGATAGCAATTGATGATTTGAAATCCATAAAACAAGGTGCTATGATAAAGAATGGTGGTGGGGTTGAGGAGGGTATAGCTTAGTGCATGAGGTCCTGGGTTCACTCGCAGTACCTCCGTTAAAATAAACAAATAAGTAAACCCAATTACCTCCCTCCCACAAATTTTTTTTAAAAACCAGGTCAAGAATGGTGGTAGCACTGCTTTTGTTTTCAAAATGTTTTTTATTAAATAGATAACATATTCTCATGGTTCAGAAATCAAAGATATTGATAGATCTAGTTTGCCAAGTCTCTCTTGCACCCCTGTTAACATCTGCCTCATTATCTGCTAGTCTGCTGACCCCTTCCCTGCAAGGGGTAACTCTTTATTTGTTGAATCATGGAGCAATCACGTATTCCAGGGCGAGAACAGAGGTGGAGGGAATTCAGGGGCTTGGAGAGGGACCATTTACCAACTAGGACAGAAGTATTTTTGTATTTTAACCAGCACAACCAAACTGGTGTATATTGGCTGAATATTCATGCTACCTATAAGTAACCACTTATAGTCTTATATATTCTTCCAGCATTTTTCATGCAAATACAAATACCAAAGATAGCTTACTATATACTGTCTTCTGCATCTTGCTTTTTTTTTTTAACATAGCAGTATATCCCAGAAATCTTTCTATATCAGCTCATGAAGCGTGCCATCATTTTTTTTTTCCAGTTACATAATTGCATAGAATGGTTTTGGTGGGGATAGCTCATCTTTGTTCCATGTTGGTATTGGCTAGGGCAGTTCCTCTGGGACTGAAGGATCCAAAATGGCTTCATCCTGTTAACTCATGGCTCAGTCTGCTGGGCTGGACCTCGTATCAGCTGGGTTCCAAGAGAGTGAAAATGGAAGCCATCAGGCCTCTTAAGCCCCAGGCACCAGAGCCATACAGTTTTCTTCCACTGCGTTGAATTGGTCAGCGCAAGTCACAGGTCCAGAATGAGATGCCAGTGGAGGGGAAATGGATTCCACCCTGAGTGGGAAGAGCGGCATGTGGATACGGTGATGGGAGGGATTGCTGGCACTGGGTCCAGTCAGGGTTCACATGTCTTATTTGGTATTACGCATCTTTAGTTTCTTAAAATCTCCCATTTCACCCACTTTTTTTTTTCCTTTTCTTGACTTTAGTTTTTGAAAGCCAATTGTTCCACATTCTGGATTTGCCTTATTATTTCCTCACGATGGCTTCAAACTTCTGAATTTTCTGTAAACTGCAAGATGTACGAAAGACCTGATTTAAATTAAACCTTACAAAAATATTTTTTACCCATTGATTACCCTTATGTTTTACAATGATTATCTTTTGCCTGAACAGAATCCTTTAAAAATCTAAGTCAGATTAAGTCATTTCTCACTCAAAAATCCCCTAAGGGGTTCTCATTTATTTGCGGAAGTCCTTAAAATGGTCTAAAAGCCCTACCGAATCCTCCCACTCCCATCTATGACCTCATTTCCTCCTACTGTCCCCCTCCGTCTCTCCTCCTGCCACGCTGGCCTCTTCGCCCTTCCTCAACTCACCACACAGCAGCCTTGGGGCTCTCACTGTTTCCTCGGGTATGCCATGTGACCTGCCCTTTAAGGGCCTCTCTCACTTGATACCTTCTTGGTGAGCCTTCCTTGGCCACTCTATTGTACCCCATCCCACATCTGACCAAGGCACGCCCTATATTAGTTTCCTGCGGCTGCCAGAACCAATTACCACAAACGTGGTGGATGAAAGCAAGAGAAACGTATTATATCACAATTAGAGAGTGCAGAATTCTGAAATCAAGGTGTCGGCTGGGCTGTGTTCCCTCCAGAGGCTCCAAGAGAGATTTCATTGCTTGTCTCTTCCAGTTTCTGGTGGCTCCAGGCATTCCTTGGCTTGTGGCTACATTGCTCCAGTGCCTGCCTCTGTGATCATGGCCATCTCCTTTTCTCTGTGTGGCTATCCCTCTCTCTTTTTTTAAGTGTACAGTTGAGTGGCATAAAGTACATTACAGATCTCCAGAACTTTTCCATGGTACAGATCTGAAACTCTTTACCCATTGGGCAACTCCCCCTTTTTCCCCATCCCCAGCCCCTTGTAACCACCATTCTACTTTCTCTTTCTCTGAGTTTCACTACTCTAGATACTTGATATAAATGGAGTCATATAGTATGTGTCCTTTGTGACAGGCTTATTTCATTTAGCATAATGTCCTCATGGTTCAACTATGTTGTAGGATATTGCAGAATTTCCTTTTGAAGGCTGAGTAATATTCCATAGTACATGTCTATCACATTTTGTTTATCCTTTGTCTATTTATCCACTGATGGACATTTAGGTTGCTTCTACCTCTTGGCTATGGTGAATAATGCTATGAGTAAGAATGTGCAAATATCTTTTTAAGAGCCTACTTTCAGTTCTTTTAGAGATCTACCCAGAAGTGGGATTGCTAGAACGTACAGCAATTCTATTTTTAATTTTTTGAGGAAACTCCATGCTATTTTCCACAGTGATTGCACCATTTTACATTTCCACCAACAGTTCATAAAGATTCCACTTGTTATTTTCTTATCTTTTTTTTTTTTAATAGTAGCCATCCTAATGGGTATGAGGTATCCTTTGTGTCTCTTATCAATGACACCTGTCATTGGATTTAGGGCCCACATAGATAATTCAGGATTATCTCATCAAGATCCTTAAGTACATTTGCAAAGACCCTTTCTCCAGGTAAGGTCACATTCAAAGCTTCCAGAGACTCAAACATTGAGATGTCTTTTGGGGGGACCACCATTCAACCCACTATACTTTCTTTTTCTCCTTGATACTTATCTCCATCTGACTTGCTATAACTTTACTTATAATTTATCTTCTTTACTGACAGACAATGATCAAAATAAATCCACAAGGACAAGTATTTTTGTCTGTTTTTTTCACCATTGTGCTCCCAGGGTTTAGAACAGTGTCTGGCACAAATGGCTGCTCAGCAGATATTGGTTGAATGAATGAATGAAAGGGCAGCTGGCCTAGGTAAATGTTGGCAGAAATCCCCCCCACACGCTCCAGCTGCCTTAACCTTTGAGGGGAAAAGGTTTTGGACCTGGGGATTAGATTACCTGAGGCAAGCTCCTTCCTGTGGGGAATGCAATCTCTTTAAGATTACCCATTGATTAGGCCAACTTTCAGGGTTCTCCTTAAGAAAAACATAAATTAGAAAAAAAATTAGAAATACAAATACCATTTCTTGCTAAAGTGAATTAGGATTCCTCGGATAAATGACTGATTTTGTGTCTAGGCCAGGAAATGTACGAAAGGGAAAGCAAGGAAGCCCCTAAGGGCTACTGGGATTGTGTGAAAAAGGCATAGAGAGACAATGTTTTCTGAGACAACTTGAGCAAAAAAGGGTAATGATTTTAATGGATTAAAACACATTTTGTTTTCACTGTAAATCCTTCCTGGCTCTGGATTTAACTCTGAAGGGTATTCATTCCAAGGACAGAGAAACATGTTAAATGACACATGAAATAACAATCAACCAAATCCAAAATGTGGAAAAATCTTTTGGTCAAATGCTCCAGTTGCTTCAATAAGTAAATGGCACCATCATCATCATCGTCATTAACAACAAAAGGGGAAGGGGACAGGCTCACAGACACAGTAAACAGTCTTATGGTTACCAGGGGAAAGGGGGTGGGAAGGGATAAATTTGGCAGCTTGAGATTTGCAACTGTCAGCCACTATATATAAAAATAGATTAAAAAAAACAATTTCTTCTGTATAGCACAGGGAACTATATTCAATATCTTGTAATAACCTTTAATGAAAAAGAATATGAAAATGAATATATGTATATGCATGACTGGGACATTGTGCTGTACACCAGAAGTCGACACATTGTAACTGACTGTACTTCAGTTTAAAACAAAAAAATGGGAAAAGGGAAGGGGAATTGTTAATACAGTAGTCCCCCTTATCAATGGATTAATTTTCCCACAGTCAACTGCAGTCTGAAAAGATTAAATGGAAAATTCCAGATATAAACAATTCATAAGTTTTAAATTGCTCACCATCCTGAGTAGCGTGACAAAATCTTGCTCTGTTCTGCCTGGGATCTGAATCACCTTTGTCCGACGGATCCCACCCGTTAACTCATTTATTAGCCCTCTTGGTTATCAGATTGGCTGTCCCCGTATCACAGTGCTTTGTGTTCAAGTAACCTTTATTTTACTTAATAATGGCCCCCAAAGTGCAAGAGTAGAGATGCTGGCAATTCAGATACGCCAAGGAGAAGCCATGAAGTGCTTCCACTAAGTGAAAAGGTGAAAGGTCTTAATGAGATTAGACAAAAATCATACGCTGGAGTTACTAAGATCTACTTTAAGGACGAATCTTCTATCTGTGAAATTGCAAAGAAGTAAAAAGAAATTCATGCTGGTTTTGCTGTTGAACCTCGAAACTGCAAAAGTTATGGCCACACTGTGCTTAGTTAAAATGGAAAAGGCATTAAATTTGTACAAGATATTTTGAGGGACCATATTCACATAACTCTTATTACAGTGTATTGTTATAATTGTTCTATTTTATTATTGTTAATTTCTCACTGTGCTTAATTTAAAAGTTAAACTTTATTATATGTATGTATAGAAAAAACATAGTATATATATAGTTTGATACTATCTGAGGTTTCAGGCATTCATTGAGGGTCTTGGAATGTATCCTTTTGGAAAAGGGGGGGCTACTATATATCAAAAGAGGTTTAGGAGATATATCAGTGAATGCAGTAAGTAGACCTTGTTTTGACCTGATTAAACAGTTTAAAGTTTTTTTGAGATGGGGTAGAGGGGAATTGGACATATACTAAGTATTAATATTATTAAATAATTATTTTTCAGTGTGTTGGGTGTGATAATGGTATTTTTAACAGTCCTTATCTGTTAGAGACACATTGAATTATTTGTAGGTGAAATGATACGATGTCCAGGGTGTCTTTAACATACTTCAGGAAAAAAAAATGCAGAGTGATAAATGAAATTAAGGAAGGCAAAATACGGATTGTTGTTGAAGCTCGCTAATAAGTATATGAACATTCATTTTAACTATTCTACTTTTATGTGTGTTTGGAAATTCTCTTAATAAAAAATTAAAAACAAAGTTTCAACTTTTCTTTGTTCTAGTTCCATGCCCAGTAAGAAACTTTCTGGTTTGGTTTTCACCTTCTGTTCCAAAACAAGGGGTGCTGTAACTAGGAGATGTAAACATGTCTCATGGCCTTCCTCATACTTCTCCTCAATTTTCTTAGCCCAGATCTTCAGTCTCATGTTGCACCAGTTTGTTGAAAAAAAAGGAGGGAGGAGAAGGATGCAGAGAACCCTGGAGAAGGGAGGAACTGGCAACCGCAAAACAGTCACTTGAACATCAGACTGTCCCCCACTGGATTTGGATGAGATCACAAGCTATCCACATGACTGACTGTTGAACATGGCCAGATTGTGCCTTGTTGTTCATTCCATTCGAGAAAAGTTGAGCCAAACGCTAATATTTAAATATCAGATTTCACACCACAACCCAAGTTTCCAGCTTTTTAAAGAGAGATCTTAAAAGAGGCTTTTGGTCCTCACCACAGAATTGCTGCTGCTCAGGGAGGCTCGCCTTGCAAAACTTCTCTTTTTAATGCCACAAGGATGCCTTGGTTCAACCCCACTTCTTACAGGATAAATAGCAGCATACACAGCACTAAGCGTGCTAAGATAATACAGGATTTCTTTGTGTTTAGCAGAGCAAGAACTGGGCCCCCGCTTGCACTTGTCACGGGCCCGCTGGAGCCACGAGGGCAAGTTTCGTTCCGTTCCACATCTCTCTGCACTCTTGAGACCCAAATCACTGCAAGTTGAGAAGACCTGTAGCCCAAGCGACTGCACGTCCCAAATCTTCACCCAGGGGACAGTGAGCAGTCTGACAAGTTGAGAGAGAACAATGAGGGCTGGAGTATACACACCGAGGCGCCGCCAAGTCTCGCCCTTTTGGAGCGTAGTCTAGTGACAACTGGAGGGTGTCTCGCATGGTCCCTCCTCCCACACCTCTCACTTTGAAACCAGCTCTTTTGCCCCTTTCCTGTTTGCCCATTTCTGTTCCCCTCTAACCTCGAAAGAACCTAATTATAGGAATGCTATCACTAAGCAATTTAACATAACTCCTGACTTAACGCTCTCCTGAATGCACACCATGTCTAGCCTAACCTGTTCTTTTCCTTGATTAAAAAAAGAATGAAAAGTTAAGTAGTTACAGAATGACTAGCTTTCTACCCTCAGCAGCCTCTTAGCAATCCTGTAGGCAGATCATGTGGTCGAGATAACATCTGAAAAGAGTCAGCCAGTCTGCACGCAATGGAGAGTGATGCAGAATCCAGTCTCCTGCCTTGATGACTCACTGAGATTGTTGCCCACTACCCCCTTCTCTTTAAAACCTGCGGCTGAGGAGAATCTTGGGAGTTGGTCTCTGGACCTGAGCCCACCTTCTCTGCAGACTACTGGCTTTTCTGATTAAAGCGCTTTTCTGTTCTATTGACACTTGCCTCTCAATCACTGGGTTTTGAGCAACGCAGTGGAACCTGAGTTCAGTAACAACCTGGAGCCCAACCTCCAATACCTCTCCCCTATTAGCACACCCTGGGTGACTTCATCTGTGGATACTTTAGTGAGTACCCCTAGCAGGGGAGTGTCAGAAAACAACCAGTCCAACACCGTCATCAAATGCAACAAACCTGACAAACTCAAAATCAGAAACACCTAAGCCTGTTGGAACCCTCAATGGCTCATAATGTTTCCCAAAGACCGGCCTACCCCCTCATCCAGGAAAAGCCTCCTCCCTGGGGTCACAGCCCCCGCAGCCAGGGTGGGCAGCTCCTCCAGGCGGCGCCAGAGCGTCTGACGCTCCTGCATCCCAAAAGGGCTCTCACACCAGCACCTGCCCGGCCAGGGTCTCGGGAAGGGTCTGTCGGTGCCTGGACTTCGCCTTTCCCACCTTGCGTGGACCAATTCTTCCAGATCCGGAAGTCCAGGCACCACAGGCCCGCGAAACCCGCCGCTGCGGGACGCACGCCCTGTTGCGAGCTAGCACAACTTTCCGGGAAGGGCAAGAAGCAGGGACCGAACGTATCTGCGCATGCGTACCCTCCGCCCGGCGGTGCTGCGTTTACTGGGAGCAGGGCGCAGGCAAGCGCATGCGCGCTTGGAAGAAAGCGCTCGCGGGCTAGAGCTGGAGCCGACTGCACAGTCCAAGAGCTAGAAGGCACGCCAGGGCATCCCGCGCGTGCGCACTCTCAGCTCAGTCGTGCAGCCTCTCCTGGAAGGGCCCGGGGCGGGACGGGGCGGAGCAGCCGCTAGGAGGTGTCACCGCGCACGCGCATTCTGCTCCAAGCCCTGCTGCGTCGCCTGGGAGCGGGGCGCAGGTGCGCGCATGCGCATTGGGGCGGAGGGCGAGCGTTGGCAGGTGTTTGGGGTGGGCGTTGGCGGGTGATGGGGCTGCCAGCGCTGTTGCTGCTCGCGCTGTGCGCGGCGGGAGCCCGGGGGCTCTACTTTCACATCGGCGAGACCGAAAAGCGTTGCTTCATCGAGGAAATCCCGGACGAGACAATGGTCATCGGTCAGGCCGGGCGAGGGTGGACAGGGCCCAGCGTGTCCCCCAGACGCGGCCGGGCTCCCCGCTCTTGGCGGCTCCTTGAGGACGCCGGGCCCTGGCGGGGCGAGCAGTGACCCCTGCCCGACGCCTCAGGAGTCGCGGCGCCCCGCTGAGGGTGGGAGCCGGGCGGACTAGGCGGGTTATGACAGCTCTTGTCTGCTCTGCAGGGAACTACCGCACCCAGATGTGGGATAAGCAGAAGGAGGCCTTCCTGCCCTCGACCCCCGGCCTGGGCATGCACGTGGAGGTGAAGGACCCTGAAGGCAAGGTAGGACCACCGCTGGCTGCGCACAGGCCGTGGTATGGACTCGTTGCAGACTGCATTAGGCCACCCTTAACTAGAGCTCTCTGGAGTGTACAGAGTACTTGGAGAGGTCAGAGTAGAGGAGGGGTCTTTCACTGACTGGCGTGTTACAGGTGGTGCTGTCCCGGCAGTACGGCTCAGAGGGCCGCTTCACCTTCACTTCTCACACTCCTGGTGACCATCAGATCTGCCTGCACTCCAACTCTACCAAGATGGCTCTCTTTGCTGGCGGCAGACTGGTAAGAGAATTTTCTCTGGCTGTAGCTCAGAATGTCTCACTTGGTCCCAAAGTTTTGGTTTATTACCATCATCATTTGTAACACTTTGTGGCACAATCACAATTAAGGATTAGATTTTGCCCTTCTGTCCCACAGCCAGGGACAAAAGCCTGGAACAGACCATCGGAGGTCCCACCACTCAGACACCATAACCTCAGAGTGTTTCTAACCCTACCACTTTGGGGTCCAACCCTGTTTCCTTCTAGCGTGTGCACCTAAACATCCAGGTTGGGGGGCATGCCAACAACTACCCTGAGATTGCTGCCAAGGATAAACTGACAGAGCTGCAGCTCCGAGCCCGCCAGTTGCTTGATCAGGTGGAACAGATCCAGAAGGAGCAGGATTACCAGAGGGTAAGGGCACGGTGCTGTACTTGAACGTGGCAGTTGACTTTTGTACCCACTACACCTACTGGGAATTTCTACTTGGGGCCTTCCCTACCTGGAAGATCAGCTGTTCAAAGAATGGAGTGGAGGGTATCAGTCTAGACAGCCGTTTTTCAACTCCTTAGAATGAAGTGTGGAGAGGACAGTTCACTCTAGCGATAACCACTACCTACCTCTTACCTTGGGATCTTGTTTGAAATGGTAAGAGCATGATTTCTGTCCTAGCAGAGATGCTTGTGGAGGGGCAGCCTGTCACTTGGGGCACTTCCAGTGGAATCAGAGGCAGAATTTCAATAGGCGTTTGGTCCCACAGTTGAGTAGCTGCATGGAAGGAGGGGCCCCACAACGGCTGGGACTGTCTCTTTTGCACATTTAATCCTGGGTCCATTGTCTCATGCAGTATCGTGAAGAACGTTTCCGTCTGACCAGTGAGAGCACCAACCAGAGAGTCCTGTGGTGGTCCATCGCTCAGACCATCATCCTCATCCTCACTGGCATCTGGCAGATGCGTCACCTCAAGAGCTTCTTTGAGGCCAAGAAGTTGGTGTAGTGTCCTCTCCATTTGACCCTTCCCTGTCACCTCAGTTATTTGGTACTTTTCCCCACCCAATACCTTATCTACCTGGATTTTGAGGGGAAAAATAACAAAAGAATATAAGACACACTGGTTCCATGGTAACAAAGTATTCAGATCACCCACTTGTTAATACTGGTTCCCAAGGACACAGGACATTGGTCCAAGCTTTCAGAGATGTCTTGGGGTTTCTGTGGAGTCGAAACTGACCCAGGACTAAGTCTTGCTTCTTTCGCCTCCAGTGATTCCCCTCCATCCTCTTGGAAAATGAGCAAATGAAAAATATCTCCTACTCCTTGAACCTCTTCATCTGCTTATGAAGTAGGCAACGAAAATGCCCCAGCGAGAAGGTCCCGCCTCACTGCTCCCATCAGTCCTGGGTTCACTCAGTGGCTTTGTGAATGTAAATAAGGGCCAGAGGCCCCAGAGGATTGAAATGTTTTTCTATATATTAGAACTATTTTTTGATAAAATTATCTATTTTCCTTCCTAGTCCAAGTGTTCCTGCCTTTGTGTGACTAGCTGAAAACACCAGTGCAGTCCCTTCTGCATTCTGTTCATCCGTGCAGTTCTGGTAACTGTCATGGCAGCTCTCAGGGCCAGAAAGCAGATGTGACAGCTGCTCTCAAGGCCTAATCAGAGTGCCAGGCAGAGCGTTCTCTGGGACACCCGTGATTTCCATCACACAGGGCCTCAAGAGGAAGAGGTGGTGACGGAGCTAGTACAAGGCAGGGCACTCTTACCCTCCCCCTTCCCTTAACTTTTATTTAAGCTGTGGTAAATGTTTTCTTCACGGGAACCAGATTTGGTTCTTTATACAGGGTTTTTCCAGTGAAATAAAATGTGTTGTAGTAGCTGTGTGTGAAATGAAATAAGAGGCTGTGGGCAGAGCGGAGGCATAAAGGGAAATGGAGGAAAGGCTTTTGGCCTGGACTGCCTCCTCGGCTGAACCAGAGTGGCTTCAGCATGTGGGCTTGTGGTGCTAAGGCCTGGCCTGACAGGAGTCCCAGGGGGTGTGGGAATGGACGGGGTGGCTGCTCAGCTATTCACAGAGGTCAACCAAGTAGACCTGTCAGTAAGGAATCCTGTGGGGAGATTAAGCTCTCTGGAATCATAAATTTAACCACATCTTAGTACATTCCCCTCATACCCTTTTGCTGTAGAAAACTTAATACCATTAGTTGGCCATTCCTGACATTTCATGGCTTTATTTATCCAAAAATACATTCTTTATCTGATGTAGAAAATGAAATTCTTCCCTTCTCATTTTCTCTTTATGTTCTGTATTATTTCACATTATGTACCTATTTTAACTTACAAAAATACATGCAATTTAGTTTTATAGGCTGTCATTTAATATTTTTGTAAATTTAAAAAATTCTACATAACCCTCATTTCTCATTCTGGAAGGCCATGTTAACAGTCTAGGGAAGCGAAATGCTATAATTGACTCATTCAAAATTCTTTGGACATTTAAAGTTGTTCCTCAATTTTCTTCATGTTAGGATTAACACAGGGAAAAACAGATGGCCTTGGAACTAGTTAGCTCTGTGGCCCTCTCACCTGAGGCTCTTGTGGAGTATAAGACATGTCAGGAAGGAAACACATTTCTGTCCTGTGGCTGTTACTAGAAATCTGGCCAGCAAATCAGACCCTGGAGCCTGGGCTGTGGGAAGACAGGAAACTACAGATAAGTGCTGGTGTGGGCTTTAACAGTCTGTCCAGCCTGAATGCATCTCAATTATGCTGACAGGTCAGTGGGTATGTCCTGGATGTCTCCTCTTGGGAGTTTCTGATATGCAGGGGGAATGGAGTGAGGACAAATGTGAGAGTATATCATACCTTTACACTGATGGGGCAGTTAGAATCTTGACGACTTGAGGACAGACTGACAGGTGGTGGCTGTGGGGAGAAGGATTTCCATACTGGTGTGTGGTATTAACAGATACATTATGGCCTAGGAAAGTTTTTAAAAAACAGTTTGGCTACATCCAAGGAATTCTGGTGATTTCCCCACCCCCACCCTCATCATAATACCTGGATTCCACTCTGAAATTCTTGCTTTCTTAGGTTATATAATTTCCTTAACAACCTTCTACCTCCTTATACAAAAAAAGATGGGGAATAGGAGCCATTCTACTCATCCCATCCTCCCTGGCCCAATCCCCAGTTCTCAGTAGGACTGTCAGTCCCCAGCTCTGTCTTTTCATCCCAGCCCCACTTTACCTGTGGTGCTTGAACTGCTGTCTCTTCTCACCCCAACAACAGCGAGAGCCTACCCTCTGGCACTCACACCTGGGGCCAGGTCAGAGTGGATGCACAGGGTCATCTGGAAAACTCATCAACACAGATTCCTGGATAACACTCAGGTCTAGTCTGCTAAGTAGATTTATGTGTAGGGTGGTGTAGTAGGCTGAATAATAGCCTCCTAAAGATGTCCAATTAGATGTACTATTCCTGAAACCTGTGAGTATGTTACCCAACATAGCAAAGAGGAATTAAGG
Source organism: Camelus dromedarius (assembly GCF_036321535.1). Classification (NCBI taxonomy): domain Eukaryota; kingdom Metazoa; phylum Chordata; class Mammalia; order Artiodactyla; family Camelidae; genus Camelus; species Camelus dromedarius. Next base: position 83,738,117 of record NC_087442.1, on the reverse strand, counting down.
TTGTTATCTGACTTTAGGGAGATTATCCTGGGTGGGCCCAATGCCATAAAAGGATTCTTTAAGAACAGAAGAGGGAGGCAAAAGAAGTTGCAATGCTGTGATGTGAGGACTCAACCCTCCGTTAATGGCTTTGAAGATGGAGGGAGGAAAGGGGCCACAAGCCAAGCAGGGAAAGGCAAAAAACAAATTATTCCTCTAGAGCCGCCAGAAGGGAATGCAGCCCTGCCAATACTGCAATTTCAGCCTACTGAGGCCTCATCAGACGTCTGCCCTACAGAATGGTAGGATAATAAATTTATGTTAAGCCACTACATTTATGGTAATGTTATAGCAGCGCTGGAAACATACAGGTGGGGACCAAGAATCCTTATTTTTAACCAAGCTGTTCAGGCAACATGGGCAGCCAGGTTTGGCAACCCCAGACCAACCTACCATCTTCTTTCTCTTGCCACTCAGCCTTCCAAACTGCATCCTTATATAGTTCAATTGCTATAGCCTGTACTTTGTACTGCCTATGGTCCTGAACCTTAGCCCAGCCTCTCGGTCGCCTGTACCATATGCTGGTACACCTAGCGTCACTTGCTTTCTACTCTCAAAGCTGTACCCCCGTTCAGACTCTCAGGTTCCCACCACAGCCACAGGAAACAGCCCTGGGACTCATATGCTGCTACACTTTTCCTGAGCATCCTAGGTGGTAGAGAATTTAGTGCTTACATAGAAACCTGACAGAGATCCCCTAGATGCGTAAGGGTAGGAAAGGGCGCAGGACTCACCAGTGTATCCCATACGTGGTAAGTTACCACGCGCGGCATAAATGTTGGTAGTATACAGAAGAGCATTCTAAACATTGATTTATTTGCCAATGCAAGTATAACTAGTGCAGGCATCATTACTAGGGCGAGGCTGTTAAAATGAAGCGCTAGGCGAAGATAAAGCCACAAGCATGTGGCTGGGTGGACAAACTTGCAGGTTGTCTGGCCCGTGTGGCTGGGCAGAGGCGGGCACGAAGGGGACCTCACCCACCTCCAGGCAGCCCCGCCCCTGCCGCAGATAACCCTAACCCACCACGACGTTTGGAAGTAGAAGGCGGTCGAGGACACGAGGGCTCCCAGCCAATCCCGGTCCCTGGCCCGTCGCCTCTCGTCCGAGAGCCCGAGCCGCGAAGACAGCCGCTGCCGCCGAGCCCAGCAGGAACACCGGAACCCTAGCCTCCGACTCTTCCGGGAGGTGAGGCCTCGTTTGAAGCTGATTGGTTGCCGATTTGACCCGCCCACGCGACGTCGTGCGTTCTTCCTGTTGCGCGTGCGCGCTATCACTACAGAGCCGCAGCATGGAGGATCCAGAAACGCTAGGCTTCGAACACATGGGTCTAGACCCCCGACTCCTGCAGGTATCCGGGAGGACTGAGAAGCCGGGCGGACGTGGAGGCGGGTAGCGACAGGGCAGCGTGTCGCCTGAGCCATCCCTTGTCTCTCCTAGGCCGTCACCGACCTGGGCTGGTCGCGACCCACGCTGATCCAGGAAAAGGCCATCCCGCTGGCCCTGGAGGGGAAGGACCTTCTGGCTCGAGCCCGCACAGGTTCGGGGAAGACCGCCGCTTATGCCATTCCGATGCTGCAGCTGCTGCTCCACAGGAAGGCGGTGAGTCCGGGGAGAGGCCTCAAGGGCAGAGAAGGGATATGAAGGCGTCTGAGTTCCGTTGTGCCCTCTTGGAAAGCTGTGCCCTCCACTCCCATCCACCCAAGTCTTTCCCAAGAACCAAATTTTCTTTTGACCTCTTACCCGTGAAGGTTGATCTGAGAGAACCTGGTGCTGTTGTGGTAACCGCTGTGGGCTGGGATTCAGGTTACCTGGGTACTAGTCCAGGCCCTGCTCCCACCATTCTTTGTGTAATCTTGAGTAAATCGCTTTCCCTTCTTCCTACTATAAAAAGTTGGTCCATCCTTCCCTCCTACTCATAGAGTTATTGTGAAATCCAGTGTTCTAACTAGTACATTTTAAGCAACTTTATAACCATAAAATAAGTTATCCTTTTTGAAGTCAATGCCAGGGGAAAGAGTCCTCTGATCTACTTTCTGAGGTGGGTAGAAGTGAGGGGTTGATCAGAACACAACTAGACTGTTGTGTTGAAGTCACAACAGTTGGGTCAAATTGCCTGGAAGAGGTAGAGAAAAGCGTCACAAGGACACCACCTGACTGACTGAAGTCTTTAACTTGTGTTCTTGCAGACAGGCCCCGCGGTAGAGCAGGCTGTAAGGGGCCTCGTCCTTGTGCCCACCAAGGAGCTGGCACGGCAGGCCCAGTCCATGATTCAGCAGCTGGCTGCCTACTGTGCTCGAGACATCCGGGTGGCCAATGTCTCAGCCGCTGAAGACTCGGCCTCTCAGAGGTGCGTGAAAGCAACAGATTGTAGGGCAATGAATCTGCACTGAGATGAGGGATTGGATTTTTGTGCAGCAAGAGAGAGGGCTAATCTGGGCTGTGGTCCCAGCTGCTACCCTCTCCCCAGTACTGAGGTGTTGCCCACCTACAGGGCTGTGCTGATGGAGAAGCCCGATGTAGTGGTGGGGACCCCATCTCGCATATTAAACCACTTGCAGCAAGACAACTTGAAACTGCGAGACTCCTTGGAGCTGCTGGTGGTGGATGAGGCTGATCTTCTTTTCTCCTTTGGCTTTGAGGAGGAACTCAAGAGTCTTCTCTGGTAAGGAAAGGTGTGTGGGGCTTGTGAATAGACACTGGGGCCTGGAGCGAGGTGGCCAGTTCAGCCGCCACAGTTAGAGGCTTTTGGAACCGAAGTTTGATGGGGCTCTGTTTCATTTTAGTCACTTGCCCCGGATTTACCAGGCTTTTCTGATGTCGGCTACTTTTAACGAGGATGTACAAGCACTCAAGGAGCTGGTACTGCACAACCCGGTAAGAACCCCGTGGAAACATCTGGAGACATTGATGTCACACTTAAAGCACTTGATCCTCCATTTATTTATTTATTTATTTATTTATTTATTTATTTATTTATTTATTTATTTATTTATATTGAGTTATAGTCAGTTTACAATGTGTCAATTTCTGGTGTATAGCACAGTTTTTCAGTCATACGTGAATATATGTATATTCGTTTTCATATTCTTTTTCAGCGTGAGCTATTACAAGATCTTGAATATATTTCCCTGTGCTATACAGTATAAACCTGTTTACCTATGATCCTCCATTTTTTAGAGGAACCCTTTGTTATTTTGGGTGGGAAATTGTTATTGATATAGCATCCCTGGTTCTGTAGGCTCTGTAAGCTGGTGATTGTTAACCAACCCCCAACACCCGTACCCACCCCTGACCTAAAATCACTGTGAAGTTTCAGATGTCCCCTGGCAGGGGCAGGGGGATTCAAACCATCCATTGCCTAAGGGCCTGAGCCCAGACCCCCAAGGGGCAGCAAGGCTGCTTTGAGCAGTAGGGCCAAAGTTCTCACCTTATGTGAACTTTGCTCTGCAGAAAGCTGGTGGTTGTGGGGGTTCTCTCCTCACTACAGTCTTGTATACTGTGTTTCTCTTTGTCCTGTGCCCCAAATGCTTTGTGTGTAGATTTATGTCCTCTATATACTACAACAGTTTGCATGCTTTGAATCCTTAAATTACACAGTTGGAGGGGACGCAGGGTGCCCTACACTCACACGTTTGCGCTGTGGTTGGCGAGCCGGCGGCTTGCAGCAGCATTTCTGTCTTCTTTTCTTTCCTGACCGCAGGCCTGTCCTCCCTTAGGTTACCCTCAAGTTACAGGAGTCCCAGCTGCCGGGGCCAGACCAGTTGCAGCAGTTTCAGGTGGTCTGTGAGACGGAGGAAGATAAATTTCTGCTGCTGTATGCCCTGCTCAAGCTGTCGCTGATTCGGGGAAAGTCTCTGCTCTTTGTCAACACTCTAGAGCGGAGTTACCGGCTGCGCCTGTTCCTGGAGCAATTCAGCATCCCGTCCTGTGTGCTTAACGGGGAACTTCCGCTGCGCTCCAGGTGTGCCGTCTCCGAAGTCTTGGTTGGAGATGGGGAGTGAAAAGGGGAGACACAGTTGCTGTTCCTGTTTCTTAAGCACTTAGTGGGGGCCAGGCTCGGGGCGTGACCGATGCTCACTGACTTTGTGTCTCACAAGTCTGTGGGACCTCCTGTTATTCCATCTTCATCCGAGGAGGCTGAGGCACAGAGATTAAGCGGGGGAAGAGTCAGAAAGAATGATGGTTATGACTAAGCAGGGGATGAGAGTGCGGCCTCCAGCTTGCTCTCGGGGCTCACCTTCCCTCCACTCTTGGCGCACAGGTGCCACATCATCTCACAGTTCAACCAAGGCTTCTACGACTGTGTCATAGCAACAGATGCTGAAGTCCTGGGGCCAACGGCCAAGGGCAAGCATCGAGGCAAAGGACCCAAGGGGGACAGGTGAGTCCATGTTTCTCTCCTCCCAGCCTTCCTCAAGGACACCTGTTTTTCAGCCTTTCAGAAGACTGTGAAACTAGAGTGTGGGGGCAGGGGGCCAGGTGCTCCAGGCCTGGCTGCTGGCCTAGCCCACGGAGCTGTTGGCTGCCTGGGTCCGGAGAAGGGGGGTGAAGGGCACACATGCACGTGCTCCACGGGCAGCCTGAAGGGCAAGACTGCTTGGTTTGTTGGGGCAATGGCCCAGCCTGCGCTGGCTGTGTAACTGTGACTTGCAAGGAGGATATTTCTTAGGGGGAAAGGGGAGGCCCCAGTCTCTGTCTGCCTGATGGCTTGGCTGTCCAGGAGTGGTTCTTGGATTACCCTGTGGGCAGTGACTTCTGCTGTAGCCCTAGAGGTGAGGCCAAGGCAAAGTTTGGCCACCTCCACTGCACAAGCTCCTGGAACAGTTCTGACGTTAAAGAGTCTTACACATGTGAGGGTCCTGTGGTTCCGTACAAGGCTTTGTTTAGAGATCTTGCTGATTGCATCGGCTTGGGGGAGAGGAGGGGTCTGTCTGACGTTGGGGTGCTTTCCCGCAGGGCCTCTGATCCGGAGGCAGGTGTGGCCCGGGGCATAGACTTTCACCACGTGTGTGCTGTGCTCAACTTTGATCTCCCCCCGACCCCCGAAGCCTACATACATCGAGCAGGAAGGTAGGAGAGCTGGGGCGTGGCGGGCTGGGCACCAGGACCGCGGCCACGTGGCAGGACACACTGCCAGAGACACAGGCTGGGCCTTCTCCCCTTGCAGGACGGCGCGTGCCAACAACCCAGGCATAGTCTTGACCTTCGTGCTGCCCACAGAACAGTCCCACCTGGGCAAGATCGAGGAGCTTCTCAGTGGAGGTAAGAGCCCAGCTCTCCTTGGCCTGTGCCAGGGCCAGGCTTCTCCCATGACAGTGTAGCCCTGGTGGTGGTGGTAGCACCTGGGATGCTGACACTGGTGATGATGACGGCAGCGGCCACCCGCACACTCGGCCCCACTGTGTGCCACATCCCTGTACCTACCCTTGTCCTGCCCTGGTGGCAGGCGCTGTTCCCCTTCACAGACGAGCCAGCTGAGGTCGAGACCCATCAGGTAGTTGGTGCACAGCATCCTGGGGGGCAATGCCAAAGGTCAAAGTGGTGGGGGCGCCCAAATCCACCCGTGCCTGGGTGCCTGGTAAAGTCATGTTTACCGATTGTCTCATGTGGCAGAAGGGCCGGGGGAGGGGAAGGGGGCTTGGGAGGTCAGGGAGGGACTGGTGGTGTCTCAGAGACAACCATGGGAGAGGGAGCTGCTGGCGAGGGTGGGAGTGGTGGCTCTGCACTGGCGCCTGCAGGAGGTTATGCGGTAGTGAGGCAGCTAGGCTGTGAGAAGAAGATGGTGGAGGGGGTGGGAAGGGCTGTGCCACTGTCCAGGAGGTTATGGGCGGAGGGCCCAGACAGGGCTTCTTGAGTGGGGGGCTCGCTCCTGCATGCCATATGGGCCAGGAAAGGTCATGGGCCCTGAACAGCCGCCAACCCCTGGACTCGTGTAGAAGGTCGCCTGGGCTCACTTCTCTGTGAAACAGGTGATGCCCACCCCTCTGCAGGCTCCCCTGCCACCTCCAGTTTTCATTTGATTTGAACATCAGATGACCCAGTACGCTGCCATGACTGCTGTGTGACTGCAAGGGGCTGGTGCTCCTTACTGCCTGGCGGCTGTCAATGGGTACCTCGTGGCCAGAGTGGCCTTGGAGGAGGAGAGTGGGCAGATGGGCAGGTCCTGGGGCTGAGGGATGTGACAGGTACCCAGGAAGTGGGGACACTAGGCCATCCTGACCACAGCAGAGTGGATCGCCTGTCATGAGCTATCCATGAGACCCAGGGAAGGGAAGGGGGCTGAGTCCCCAAATGCCTCACCCCAGGGGTGTAGGAGGCTCTGAACAGAAGGCCTCCTGTAGACCCCGTCCTGAGGCTTCAGCCTGGAGGACCCTTACTGTTGTTTTCTCCACAGAGAATGGGGCCCCCACCCTGCTTCCCTACCAGTTCCGCATGGAGGAGATCGAGGGCTTCCGCTACCGCTGCAGGGTGAGTGGGACCCCCTGGGGACAGGAGTGCTCGGGGCTCCTCTAGGACCCAGGATCGCACCCTTGCTGCTGAGCACCCAGGCACGGGCGGATTCAGGTGGCCCCACTTTGACCTTTGGCCTCTGCCCCCAGGATGCCATGCGCTCTGTGACTAAACAAGCCATCCGAGAGGCGAGACTGAAGGAGATCAAGGAGGAGCTTCTGCACTCGGAGAAGCTTAAGGTGAGGGGACTGCGGGGAGAAAGGGGTGAAGCTTTCGATCATCACCCCTCCTGGAGGCTGGCTGAACTCTGAGTGTGAGAGGCAGTGAACTGAGTGGCCAGCTGCGCCTTCAGCAGGTCAGTGGGGAGGAAGCAGGCCAAGAACAAGAAAAGGAAGCCAGCTGTTCCTCTGGGAGGTGAATCAGACTGGCCTCCGGGGTGGGCAGTGGCCGTGTCCATCGGAGTGACAATTTCTGGAGTTTATTCTCCTGGCACAGTTGTGAACGTGCATGATCCCACGTGTGTCCACGTTTGTCACAGCGTTGTCCATGATTCCAGAGGTGGAAAACCCCTGAGAGTCCCCCACAGGGACGAGCTAAACCATGCCGGGTGCATCTGTGCGGTGCACATCACACGGGAAAGGAGGAGGTGGCTGTTGGTGTGGCAGTGCGGAGCGGCCTGTGGGATGTCGCCCAGTGAGAAGGGCAAGGCGTGCTGCTGTGTGAGCGGAACTGGGCCGCGCGCCTTCGTAGTGCACAGAGTACTCGAGGGGAAATGAGACCGTAGCTGCCTCTGGGAGCGGGGCCCAGTGACCACAGACAAAGGCGGTGGGAAACCTCAGCCCTCGAAATTCTAAAGCGCAAAAACTCCCCCGCGAAACTACAGAAGAAAGACTGAGCCCGCAGTGCCCGCTTCTCTCCCGTCAGACATACTTTGAAGACAACCCCAGAGACCTCCAGCTGCTGCGGCACGATCTGCCCTTGCACCCCGCCGTGGTGAAGCCTCACCTGGGCCACGTCCCCGACTACCTGGGTGAGCAGGGCCGCGGGGGCCTCGGGGGGCGGGGGAGGGGGACAATTCCGGGCTGCCAAGCGCCGGGCTGGCACGGGACCACGGAGACCGGGCAGCGAGCCCATACACAGACGCAAAGGCAGCCACGCTCACTTGCTTAGCCTTGTCTGCTCAGTCCCCCTGGGTAGACAGGTGCAGCTGGGTGGGGGCATTAGAGTCTAGAACGGTTGGCAGGGGATAGAGAACACACCTGCCTGAGCCCCCTGGGACCAGGGGCCATCTGTGTTGCAGTTGTGAGGTCAGGATTGGTCCCCAAGAGTGGTTTCTACGGTGCAGGCGAGGCCAAAGCCCAACTGATATATTCAGGAGACTGGCTCCCTTTACACCTGGGTAACCACGTCTTTGGTAACGGGCACACGTGGCCTTAGTGCTGCCAGTGCTTACAGTGGATTAAGGGAGAAGAGTGGTGAGTGCGGGCCCCCTTCCCCAGCACCTGCCCTGGACTGCCAGGAACCTGGCAAGTGTGGCAGGAGAGGCCAGGCTCCCCCAGGACAGTGAGCTGGAGAGGATGCCAGCCGGGGTCCTGGTCTGAGAAGCGAGGAGGGAGATGGGGAGGAGAGGGGCAGGAAACTCCATCTTTGTCACATAGGAGCAAAGTCATTGTCAAGAGTGTGTGGCCAGGCACCTTTCCCTTTGGAAAGGTAATCCTTTGACGCAAAAAAAAAAAAAGAGTGTGTGTCTGGGAGGCTTAAAGGGGTCAGGGTGACGTGGGAGGGCGCGGTGGTGTGGTGCTCCAAGGCGTGTTGGGACCTGTGTGGCCTGGCCAGCTTGGATCTGGCACTGTGCTGTGGGCAGGTGGGAGTGAGAGCAGAGGCTGGGGATCGTGGAGGAGGTTACAGACAGTGACAGGGGGGCCCGACAGGTGAAGGAAGGATATGGGGGAGGGGCCACATAGGAAGAAATTACTTCTACAGTTTTTTCAGCATTCTATTTCTTGCATCTTATTTTTCCTACTCTTGTTACATACTTACTGCAAGAAATGCAAATGCTGTAGAGGAGCGTTTGAGACAGTGCAAGTCCCCACTGTCCCACCCCTGGGGACAGCTGTTCTCCGGGCCCTGTGCACCGATGATGTCCTTAGGCATTTTAAAGATGGGACTGGAGTGCCAGGCACTGGGTCAGGATGGGAGAGAGCAGGCTGGGAGCCAGCTAGAGGTGCAGCTGGTGGGCTCTGGGTGACACGCAGGCTGAGGAGACCGGGTGGGACCAGCTGCACGGGGTGGCAGTGGCTGCTGAGCCGAACATTTCTTTCAGTTCCTCCTGCTCTTCGTGGCCTCGTCCACCCTCACAAGAAGCGGAAGAAACCCTCCTCTGCTAAGAAGGCCAAGGTATGTCCCCTGGGGCCTTGGCGACAGTTGCAGGGCTCCCCTCCCACCTTGTTCCATTGTCATCTTGCCCTCGGGAGGGAGGAGACAGGTCCCCAGGAACCGGCCCCAAACTCCTGGCTGCCGATCAAAGTTGTTGGGGGCTGGGACTCTCCCTTGGCCACCCACAGGTGGCTTCAGGAGCCAAGGAGGACCTGTGGTTCTGTCCCTACCACCCTGCTCGTCTCCAAGCTGCAGGAGGAGGAAGGTGGGCCTCTGTGGTGCCCGAAACAGCTCCTGTCCTTGGCTCACGGCCTCTAGGGCTTGCCCAGTGGCAAAACCATCCACTTCCCTGAGTCTGTCTCAGTTTGTACAGATGGACATCCATCCCCTAGCTAACCTACGACTTTGCCCCCGCAGAAGGCGAAGACCCAGAATCCACTGCGCAGCTTCAGGCACAGAGAGAAGCGCCAGCCCACAGCAGCACCCTCCTGAGGTTGTCCAGGCAGCCTCAGCAGTCTTCCCGGGCCTCTCCCCGGGCTGAGCACGGAGTATGGAGCAGGCTTCCCAGCCTGGAGGGCTGGATTCCGGCCTGGACGGACTGGATTCCAGGGCGGGCAGGTCTGTGGTGCTTTGCCCTTAACAATGGAATAAAGGTTCTTGCTACCTTGGTTTGTACCTTCTGCCTGTAGGAAGGGACCGTCCCTGCAAACCTTGGGGATCAGAAGCCGCTTTCAGGAGGCAGTACCTGGCTCTCTGCCTGCCGTGTGTGCTGCCTCCTTGGCCAGAAGAGGTCAGCCGTGCGGTGCTGCAACCTTACAGCCTTTGGGCCTGGGAGACACCTGCCCCCGTCAGGTCTCTGGCCTGGCTGCTCCCGTGGCCTTCCTGTCTGGGATCAGGCTGACAGCCTCCCTTCCCTGGAGCTTGAAGATGACTTTTCTCCTGCAGGGAAGTTGGGCCTTCCTGACTGCACGTCATTCTCCAAATAGCATGTTGTGGATTCAGCTTCCTCTCCCTCGGGCATCCGGGGACAGCTGTCTCAGGCTTCTTTCAGCACATCTGTGTGTGTTTGATTAAAAAAAAATTTTTTTAAAGAATAAACTTTTTTGGGGGGGGGTAGTTAGGTTTGTTTATTTATTACTATTTGTAATGAAGGTACTGGGGATTGATCCCAGCACCTCGTACGTACCAGGCATATACTCTACCACTGAGCTATACCTTCCCCCCCCCAAAAATTGTTTACACTTGTATGTATTTTTAAATGCATGTACCATGACGCACATATGCCCTGTTCTTTGCTCTCTGCTCAGCTGCAAGGCTCTGACAGGAGAGGGTCCCAGCCCGTAGGCTGGGCCTCTCAGTTTGTGCTGTCTGGAGGAAGGGTGGCTCCGATGACTCAGTGTCCTTGATTGCGCCCACTTAACACAGTATCACCATCACCCACTTATCAGGCCAACAAAGGCCAGGCTGGTGAGAGTACCTTGGATGGGGGTGTGGGGAAGTCTAGGAGAAAGTCAGGAAGTCGGAAGTACTTTTTTTTTTCTTTTTCTTTGAGCGTTTCTTTCAGAAAGGAAGCCAGGCTGTGATATCAGCACAAGCTGGTCTGCGCAGTGGGAGGAGCCTGGCCCTCTGCACACTGTTAGGTGTGGTAGGACTTGGAGCTGGTGGGACCTCAGGTTTGGGGTCTCCACATTTTCCTGCTCCTGTTCCGAGGATTTCCAGGGAGCCAGGGTGTGTGTGATGGGGGTTGCCGTTTGGGTGGAATTACCAGTAACTGTAAACCAGCAGCCAGGGCAGTGCGACCAGGATCCCTGTGGTCTGTCCCGGCCTGGGTGCATTAAGGACAGGCACTTAATGGAGCTGAACGAAGATGGCAGCTCAGCATCCACTGGGTGCCAGAACCGCACCAAGAGCATCGTGGGTGTCACTGTGTTGTGGAAGGGGCCGGGCTTGGGAAGGTCCTGGCATCTCGGCTGGGCTGCTAGGCATCAGTCCCTGCTGGACCTTCCCACTTGTTTTGTGAGGCAGGCAAGGAGCTGAGGCCTGGGTCTCGAGGAGGCTGTCTGCTCTCCTTGCAAGGTTGTTCCAGCCTTGCGCCGTGACTTCTAGTCCCTCTGACCTGCCACCCCGCTAGGTATCCTGGCCAGTGAGCTTACATCCAGGATCAACCCAGGAGAGTGGGCGCCTCGGGTTTCCCCAGTGATGTTCCTTCTCAAAGGGGACTCTGCTCTGGGCTGTATCCCCACCTGGGGAGAGCAGGGGGCTGGGCATAGGCCTGGTGGCCACATGCTAAGTACAGGCTGTGTGCTGATACCTATGCTGAGTGTTCTATGGGCATAAGGCAATTCCCAATTCCTAGGTGGGGGGCCCAAGGCTCAGAGAACTTACTGGCATTGAGGTCACAGGGCCGAGGAAGGCTGGGCAGGACTTGGAAAAGTCAGCACAGGCCTCCTTGGGTGTCTCAGGCTGGCCTGGCTGTTCACCCCTGCGGAGGAGTAGCTGGCACCTCTCTCCAGTGTGGGAGCAGGTGCCGTCGTAGGCGCTTGGGAACTGGGGTGTGCCTACATAACCCTGGCTAAGCTGGGATGGCCCTGGCACTTGGTGGGTTCTGAATTGGACAGGTTAGGAGAGAGAGTGATGTGTCCTCACGCCCTGGATCTGCAGGGGGAAGGTGTACAGGGGAGGGGCCCAGATGTCTCATTCAATCTCCAAAACATCCCTGGGTGGAGGCACTGCTGTCCATTTACATATGGGGTGACAGGCCCTCAGAGGGTGGACTCGTCTATCTGAAACCCAAACCTCTGCCCTTGACAAGCATGTCCAAAATAGAACTGGCCCTGGGACACAGGTGTGCCCGTAATAGGTGATCTGGGCCTGGAAGATAAGAGGTGGGGTTAGCCTGCTGTAAACTCAGCTTCACTGAGCAACAGATAGATAAGCTTGGCCCGTTTCCAGTGGTTTCCAGGGTGCTGACACACAGGACATAATGGCAAAGGGGTCAGCCGAGTGCAGTGACCATCTCCAGCCCTGGCTGCCACAATCACTCCCACACAGAGGCCTGAATGGGTGCCGTCGTGTTCCCACCTGTATGCTAGGGTCTGGGGGAGATGGACAGAGCATAGCACTTGGATGCAAGGAGCTTTAGAAGGTTGAAGAGTCAAGCTTTCAGTGCACCCGGCCTCCCCCAAGCTGCAAACTCCACGAAGCATCCGTCTACTTCCTAACACTTGTTGGGACCTGCCAGGTGTAGGCGCTGGGCTGGGGGCTGGAGGGAGTGGGGCAGTGCCCTCCAACTAGCACAGAGATGGCTAGTTAGTCATCCCTCGGGCTCATCCAGGGTGCCAGGAGGGTTACCTGGGGCCTCACCCAGCTGGAGGAGTCAGGGGAATCTGGCCGCCCTGAGCAAGTGAGACTGGAAGGGTGGGCGGGAACAGCAGTCCTGAGAGGGAACAGCATGGGCAAACACTCTGGCTAAGAGGGAACGTGGCACATCTGAGCATGAGGAGAAAACCGAAGTGGCCGTCACCAAAATAGGCAAAGGCTGAAAAATCAAGTTGATTTATTTTGAAAAAAATAATAGAGTCAAATGTTAAAAATTGGAAAGATACAAAAAGGTGCCAGTGGTTTTTAAGCAGGGGAGCACCCTGATTAGATAGCTCTGTAGCCATGGCGATAACGCACGGGAGAACAGCCTCTCCCGGGAAACCTCTGGACCCAGAGCATGAACCAGTTCAAGTGCATTTCCCATTGCAGCTAATTCTGTCCCCCATCTGCTGAGGATCAGTGACTCAGGGTTTGGGGAATTAGTTGTTCTCAGGACTTTGGTCTCCAGAGGCAGTGACTCCAGGAGGCAATGTCGATCAAGTCGAATCCACGGGGGGGTGGTGCCCCCGCCAAATGCCACCCTCTTTTCCCCAGAAAGAAGCATTAAGGTGTCCTGCCCCGCAGCAGGGCTGCGAGCTGCTTCTCTTGACGGCTGTTTTTACGTGGGAAGGGAAGAGGTGGACCTTCTGGGCCGGGGAAAGTGCCTCTGCCCAGCCCCTCATCGAGTGCCAGGTGCCTTGCTGGGCAGACCTGCCTCTGTCCACTCTCTCCTCTCAGTTTCAGAGCTCCAGCATCTGTCTGCCCACGAGTCCATCTGCAAGGCTTCTGAGCAGCAGCGAGATCGATGTGGCACAGCTGTGCTGCAGAACACGGGTACATCAGGGGGCTTCAAACCAGCTGCCTCTGTGACGCCTGAGATGTGCTCGCCCAGCCTCAAGGGAGGCACTTCGCTTTTCTTGGCCTCCTCTGGGTCTCATCTGTAAGTGAGGGTAAAGTACCCTCTCCCAGTGTCCCTGTGGGAGGCACACGCCGGGGAGGCCAGGCAGCCTGGGAGCCTCACCAGATCCAGCTCTATGCCAACTCCTCGCCTCCATCTTGCAGGGCGGCTCTGCACACAGTGCCCCTCAAACGTTAACGCACACCCAGATCTCAGAGACTTCTTAGAACTCAGGTCTCATCCAGCAGGCTGGGCCAGGGCCTGAGAGTCTGCATTTCCAACAACCTCTCTCTTGAGGGAGTCCGATGCCGCTGGACCCCAGACCGGCCCTTGAGAGGCGAGCTTTCATGTCCACATGCCCATCCCATTTTACAGACTGGAAAACTGACGCTGAGAGACAGTAACAAACCAGCCTAGTGCTACCCAGGCTAAATGGCTGAGTAGGAGTGTGCTCATATCAGTGATCAGTTCCTGCTCTGGAACCCAAGGTCCAGCCCTGTCCCACCCCTTCCATGAGTCTGATCTACCTCTGTGAGGGGCAGTGATGAAGTGTGTAACTTTCTAGCCTAAGTATGTCCCCTGCAATATTTGTGATATACCCAAAAATTATTAGTTGTCTATCTGAAATTCAAATCTAGCGGGCGTCTTCCTCCTTATTTGCTGAATTTGGCAACCCTAGAGTGTGGAACCTTTCTTGCCTGGTCATGGCCTCCTCCAGGAAGACTTCCGGACTCCCAGCCTGGGGCTGGGCATCTATTTCTTTTCTTGTCTCTAATACTGCCTTGACCTAGTTAGGCTTGTGTCTGGGGCCCGTTCTCCACCCTGGTCTGGGAGCTCTCAGAGGCAGACACCGTGTTGGTTCTTTCCTGGGCTCAACAGGGACTCACTGGTGCTCATTAAAAGCTTTTCCCTGAGAGCATTGCTGGTACCTTGGGGGCAACTCATTTTCACAACCCGCTCTCCTGTCTGAGGCTTTTGAGCACTAGTCCCAGTTAAAAGTGGAAGGAAAGGTTGTGCCTAGCAGGCTGGACTCTACCCCCTACACATCAGGCTGGACACTCCCTCCATGTCCCCTCTGCGCCTGGGGGTGGAGACCGGGGGTAGGTCTGGCCCACCCTCCCCGTGGGCCTGCAGGCCCTTCCCCTCGTCAGCAGTGGGCTGGAGGAGCAGGCTTCCGAGGTGCTGGTGGCTGTGCCACTCGGGGTGGGAACAAAGGACCAGGCAGCCCTGAGCTTTCTGGCTTCCGCATCAGTGCATCCTGACTGTGGCTGAGCTCCAGGACAAGACAATCTCAAACATTCACTGAAATGTATAGATTGGACCCTTATCTGTGCAAGGACCCCTGCCCCAGGAACCAGACTCTCGACCCCCAGGAGTCAACCACATACACAAGGCAACGGAAAGGCCAAATGCTGTGACAGCTGGGGCATGGAGAGCCTACGTGGGCCTGGGATGGTGGGCGAAGTCCCCACAACCAATGGGGAGTTCACCACCTGAGGACAGGCAGGATTTGGGAAGACCTGGAGGGGGCCTTTGCGTGGTCACAACAGAGTTGGGAGGAAGGAATCCCCAGGGCATGTGAGAGCAGTGAGCAGGTTAGCTGGCTTAGCAAAGGCTTTGTGGGGCGATGGTTCTCAACTGGAGCAATTTGCCCCAGTGGGGCATCTGGCAAGGATGGAGACAGTTTAGATTGTCATATCTGGGGGATGGATACTGGCATCTAGTGGGCAGAAGCAAGAGATGCTGCTAAATCCTACAATGCCCAGGGCAGCTCCCACAACGAGGAGCTATCCGGCTGCAAATGGCCCTGCAATGCAACAGGAAGGGAGGGGATGCTGAGAGCCCTGTGGGAGAGGGCAGGGAATTCCTTAGGAGTGTGTACATCTGTGGTAAGAGAAAGCAGATGAAGGAGAGTCAGAACAATGGGAGCTAGATGGCTGCAGATGTGGACGGGCATCACCCTAGTGCTATTAGGGATCCAAGTTCTTCCGTCTTCCTGCCCTGCCCTCTTTTTTTGTAAGTTGTGAAATATGCATAACGTAAAATTTACCATCTTAATTATTTCAAGTGTACAAGTCACATTCTTGTGCAACCATCACCACCAACCATCTTCAGAACCTTTTCACCTTCCCAAACAGAAACTCTGTACCCATTATATTTTGCCTATGTTTTCTTCTAGGATGTTTGTAAGTGTCTTGTCTTATGTTTAAGTCTTCAAGCCATTTTGAGTTTATTTTTGTGTGTGGTGTGTTCTAATTTCATTGATTTACATGACCCCACTCCACGAGCCCCTGGCAACCACCATTCTGCTTTCTGTCTCTATGGATTTAATCATTCTAGGGTCTTCATATAAGTGGAATCGTATAGTATTGGTCCTTTTGTGTCTGGTTTATTTCACTTAGCATAATGGCTTTGAGGTCCATCCAGGTAGTGGCATGTATCAGAAATTCATTCATTTTCTGACTGATGTGAGGTGATAACCTCATTGTAGTTTTAATTTGCATTTCTCTGATAGTGACATTGAGCGTTTTTTCACGTGGCTATTGGCCATTTGTATGTCTTCATTGGAGAAATACATGTTCAGGTCTTCTGCTCATTTTCGGATTGGGTTGTTTGTTTTTTGGTTATTAAGTTGTATGAGCTGTTTGTGTATTCTGGAAATTAAGTCCTTATCAGTCTCATCATTTACAAATACTTTCTCCCATTCTGTAGGTTGTCTTTTTGTTGTGTTTATAATTTCCTTTGCTGTGCAAAAGTATATAAGTTTAATTAGGTCCCATTTGTTTATTTTTGCTTTTATTTCTATTGCCTGGGTAGACTGCCCTAAGAGACCATTGCTAAAATTTATGTCAGAAAATGTTTTGCCTATGTTTTCTTCTAGGAGGTTTATAAGTGTCTTGTCTTTAAGCCATTCTGAGTTTAGTTTTGTGTATGGTGTGTTCTAATTTCATTGAATTACATGCACCTGTCCAGCTTTCCCAGCACCACTTGCTGAAGTCTTTTCTCCACCCTTGTATGTCTGTCTTTATTCTAGTACCACACTGTTTTGATAACTGTAACTTTGTCGTAAGTTTGAAACAGAAAGTATGAGTTTTCCAACTTTGTCCTTTTTTTGTTGAGATTGTTTTGGCTATTCATAGCCACTTGAGTTTTCATATGAATTTCTGCAAAAACTGTCTTTGGGATTTTGATAGGAATTGCACTGAATCTATAGATCTCTTTGGGTAGTACTGACATCTTACCAACACTGAGTCTTCCAGTCCTTGAACGTGGGATGTCTTCCCATTTATTTGTGTCTTCTTTAATTTCTTTTTATTTGGTTTGATTTAGTTTTTTTTGAAGTATAATTGACTTACAATGTTGCATCAGTTTTAGGTGCATGACATAGTAATTTGATATTTTATATAATACAAGATGATCACCACTTCTTTAATTTCTTTTCTTTTAATGTTTTATAGTTTTCTGTGTACAGGTTATTCACCTCCTTGGTTGAATTTATTACTGAGTATTTTATTCTTTTGGAGCTATTGCAAATGGAATTCTTAATTTTCTTTTCAGTTTGTTTATTGTTAGTATATACAAATGCAAATGATTTTTTTGCAACTGATTTTGTACTCTGCAACTCTGCTGAATTTGTTTATTAGCTCTAGTAGCTTTCTTGTAGATTCTTTGGGATTTTCTGTATATAGGATCACACCATCTGTGAGTAGAGATAGTTTTACTTCTTCTTCTCCACTTTGGATATCATCTGTTTCTTTTTCTTGTCTAATTGCTCTGGCTAGAACAAATAGCAGTGGTGAAAGTCATCCTTGTCTACTTCCTGATCACAGCGGAAAACTTTCAGTCTTACACCATTGAGTATAATGTTTGCTGTGGGATTTTTGTAAATGCCCTTTATCATGTTGAGGAAGTGCACTTCTATTTTTCAGTTTTCTGAGTGTTTTTGATGATGAAGAGTGTTGGATTTTGTCAAATACCTTATACGCATCAGTTGAGATAATTTTGTGGCTTTTCCCCTTCATTCTATTAATAAGACGTATTTTGTTGATTGATTTTGTAACATGTTGAACCACCCCTGCATTCATGGATAAATGTCACTTGGTCATGATGTGTAATATTCTTAATATGCTGTTGGATTTGACTTACTTGTATTTTATTCAGGACTTTTGCATCTATATTTTTAAGGGATATTGGTCTTTTTTTCTTAGTCAAGCTAAAGTTGTATCAATTTTTTGTTTGTTTGTTTCTTTTTGAAAAACTAGCTCTTGGTTTCATTGATTTTTCTCTATTGTTTTCTGTTCTCTGTTTTGTTTGTGCCTGCTCTAATTCCTCTTATTTCCTTTCTTCTGCTAGCTTTGGGTTTAGTTTGTTTTGCTTTTTCTAGTTCCTTAATGTGTACAGCTAAGCTGTTGATTTGAGCTCTTTCTTCTTTTTTAATGTATGCATTTGTTGCTATAAATATTCTACTTGGTACTGGTTTCCCTGCATCTCTTAAGTTTCAGTAAATTGTGTTTTTATTTTTGTTTATTTCAAAGTATTTTCTGATTTTCCTTGTGATTTCTTCTTTGACCCATTAGTTATTTAAGAGTGTGTGTTTAACTTCCACAAATTTGTGAATTTTTCAGTTTCCTTGTGCTCTTGGTTTCTAGTTTCATTCCATTGTGATTGGGAAAGATACTTTGATGATTTCAATCATTTTAAATGATTAAGACTTGTTTCGTGGCCTAACATATGGTCTATCCTGGGGAATATTCCATGTGAACTTGAGAAAAATGTGTATTCTGCTATTGTTGCTTAGAGTTGTATATTCATGTCTGTTAGTTCTAATTGGTTAATTGTGTTGAGTCCTCTATTTCCTTACTGATCTTCTGTTTGCGCATTCTACCCATTATTGAAAGTGGGGTATTGAAGTCTCTAACTATTATTATAGAACTGTCTGTTTCTCCCTTCAGTTATGTACAGTTTTGTCTCATATAATTTGGGACTCTGTTGTTTTCTGTATATATGTTTATAATTATATCTTCTTGATGAATTGACCCTTTAATTAATACATGATGTCTTTCTTTGTCTCTTATAACAGTTTTTGACTTAAAGTCTATTTTGTCTTATATTAGGATAGCTATCTGTGCTGTCTTTTTGTTACTATTTGCATGGAATATCTTTTTACATCCTTTTACTTTCTTTTCTTACTTTCTATCTAAAGTTATTCTCTTATAGATAGCATATAGTTGGAACATTTGAAAAATCCATTCTCCAATCTCTGACTTTTGAATGGAGAGTTTAATACATATGCATTTAAAATTTTTTAAAATTATTTTTTGGTGGGGAGGTAATTGGGTTTTTATTTATTCATTTATCTTTAATGGAGATACGGGGGATTGAACCCAGGACCTTGTGCATGCTGGGCATGTACTCTGCCACTGACCTATACCCTCCCCTCTCCATATGCACTTAAAGTAATTACTGATAAGGAAGGACTTCTGCCATTTTGCCATTTGTTTTCTGCGTCTTATAGCTTTTTTCATCTCATTTCCTTCATTATTGCCCTCTTTGTGTTTATTTTTTATAATGATATGTTTTGATTCCCTTCTTGTTTCCTTTTGTATACCTTTTTTTTTTTTTTGTAGATACTGTCCGGACTACATTTAACATCCTAAGATATAACTATCTAATCTAAATTGATAATAACTTCAAAGAATACAAAACTCTATTCCTATATGACTTCATCTCCCCTTTATCTTGCTGATGTCACAAATTACATCTTTTACAGTGTTTCCCCAGTAACAACAAATTATAATTTTTATGTATTTGTTTCTTATATCATGTAGAAAAATTAAAAAGAGAGTTACAAACCAAAGCTGCAATAAAACTGGCTTTTATATTTGCCCATGTATTTTCTTTATCAGGGATCTTAATTTTTTAAAACATTCTTGAGTTCTGTCTTGTGCCCTTTCACTTCAGCCTGAATAACTTCCTTTAGTATTTCTTGTAGGTCAGGTCTAGTGGTAATGAACTCCCTCAGCTTTCTTAATTTATTCCTTATTTTTGAAGGATAATGTTGACCAATATAGTATTATTGGTGTTACTTTCCTTCAGCACTTGAAACAAATAATGCCTGCTGCCTTATTGACTCCAGGGTTTCTGATGAGAAATCAGCCGATAATCTTAGTGAAGCAAATTTATACATGATGAGTCACTTCTCTCTTGTTGTTTTCAAGATTGTCTCTTTATCTTTGGCCTTTGACAGTTGATTATAGTGTATCTTGGTGTGGGTCTCTCTGTGTTTATTCTACTTGACACTCATGATTCATGCCTTTCATCAGATTTGGGAAGTTTTTGACCATTATTTTTTTCGAAGAATCTTTCTGTCTTTTTCTCTCTCTCTTCTCTTTCTTGGAATCCCATAATGCATATGTTGCTTTGCTTGATGGTGTCCTAAATTCTCTTAGTCTCTTTTCATTTTTTTCCATACTTTAGAATTTCTGCTCCTCAGATGACTATTTCAATTGCTCTATGTTCAAGTTCACTGATTATTTCTTCTGCTTACTCATATCTGCTGTTGAATCCTTCTAGTGGATTTTTCATTTTAGTTATTGTACTTTTCAGCTACAGAATTTCTTTTTAGATTTTCCATTTGTTGATAATAGAATTTTGTTCATACTTTTAAAATGATTTCCTTTAGTTCTTTGTACCTTTTCCCCTTTGACTTCTTGAGCATATTTAGACTGTTGTTTTAAGAGTTTGTCTATGGGCTTCCTCAGGGTTGGTTTTTGTCAATTTATTTTTATTCTTTTGAATGGGCATATTTTCTTGTTTCTTAGCATGCATTATCATTGTTTCTTGTTAAAAACGGCATTTGATTATTATAATGTGATAACTCTGGAAATCAGGTTCTCCCTCTTCCCCAGCATTTGCTTTTTCAGTTTATGTTTTTACTATTGAGGTCTATAGTAGTCTATTTCGACACTTTTACAAACTATTTTTGCCAAGTCTATTACTTGTGTGTGCTTACTGAAGTCTCTGCTTCCTTTAGCTCCTGATTAGCCAATGTTTTGGCAGAGATTTCCTGGAATGCCAGGAGCTAAACAAACAAAACATACAAACACATGTGCACACACACAACAGAAAAACCAACAAAACACTCCACCTCTCCCATTTTTTTCAGATTGGCTCTGTGCTGGGATTCTCCTTTAATATTTATGTAGGCTTGCTCTGAGGCTAGGCATCAGCCCAGGGTGAAAGCTTCAGGTCTTTGCCAGTCTTCCCTGGGTATGTGTCTTGTGCTATGTGTGCATATGGCTTTCTAAATATCCCTTTATACACAGCTGCTTTTGAATGTAATAATTTTTCCTAGCTTCTGCTCTGGGCTTAGATTATCAAGTCTGATAAAAAGAAAGAAAAAATATTCAATAAAATCAAATGGAGCTTGAAGGACTTGTAGGACACTATCAAATATACAAACATATGCATTATGGGAGTCCCAGAAGGAGAATAAAGAAAGATGTAGAGAAAATAATGGTGGAAAATTTCCAAAGTTGATGAAAGACATGAATATAAACATTCAAGAAACTTAATGAACTCCATGTAAGGTGAACTCATACCCATATCAAGACACATTGTAGTCAGATTAACAAAGGCCAAAGAGATAATCTTGGAGGCAACAAGAGAGAAGCAAATTGTCACATACAAGGGATCCTCAAAAAGATTATCAGCAAGTTTCTCATCAGAAACCTTAGAGCCCAGAAGATAGTGGGCTGATATACTCGAAGTGCTAAAAGGAAAAAAGCTATAAACAAGAACACTGTCTCTGGCAAAACTAACCTTCAAAAGTGAAGGAGAAATTAAGACATTCCCAGATAAACAAAACTAGACGGAGTTTGTAACTATTAGATTTGCCCTGCAAGAAATGCTCAAGGGAGTCCTGCAAGGTGAAATGAAGACACTAGACAGTAACTCAAAGCTGTATGGAGAAATAAAGATGTCAGAAAAGGTAAATACATGGGCAACTGTAAAAACTATATCATTGGGGATTTCTTGTAAGTCCTGTTCTCATAAGTTGCTTGAACTTACTCTCATTCAGCCTCGGGCAGGAGCAGTTCAGGACATGGAGATCAAGCCATGGTAGGCCTTCCCTGAAAGCTTTACATTTCCTTTAGAATTTTATATAGAAAAGGAGCAGGAGGAGTGTATCTTTGGCCACCTTGACGCAGACCATGACCGCATCAAGACGCACAGCCAAACTCTCATTCAGCTGGAGAGGAACTCACAGCCACTGGCCTGATGCATTTCTTCATTGTTGGACCTTTTGAGGGGAGACAGTGGCTGTTCTGCATGGTCTGGACCATCGGGAGCTAAGACTTCCACGGTCAGACTGGAAGCTGAGAGATGCTGTGGCCGGTCTGGAGCCAGCCCCTGACCACGCATGACATGGCCATCCCCCCACTTCCTGCAGCTCAACCCACCAGCCCTGTCTCTGCCCACAAGGAGAGTGAGGACTGTCTCTCTTAGACTTTCTCAGGCTTGTCCTCACTGAGTGGTCAGTTGTTTTAGACTCCACTAGATTTCACTCTGTTGGTAATAAAGGATTGCTCTCTCCTGGGCAGTTGACGTGAAGGGAAGTTTTGGCTTAGGCGTTGGTGAGAAAGGTGAGTGGAGGGCATTGACACAAGGTTGAATTGTGGCCCAGTCTTGTCCCTTGAAGGCCTTCTAGGCATATGTCTCAGAGACATAGGTCTCTGGGATATAAGAAAGCTGTTTTTGAGCAAAGATTCAATAAAATAAGTGATTCCCCCCCAAAAGGCTATATCACTCTAACAATGATTTATAACTACACTTTTTGTTTTCTACATGATTTAAGAAAAAATAAATTTAACAACAACCAAAAAAAAAAAAAAAAAAAAACAAAACCCCAACGTGAAAGCTAGTATTACTGTAACTTGGTTTGTAACCCCAAATCTCACTTTCTATGTAATTTAAAAGACTAATGCATTCAAAATGATTATTAGTTTATGTATTTGGATGCACAATATATAAAGGTGTAAGTTTGTGACATCAGCAACTGGAAGAGTTGGGAACAGAACTGTAAAGGAGCAGTTTTTTTATGTTACTGAAGTTAAGCTGGTGTATATTAAAATTAGAGTGTTATAACTTTAGGATGTTAAATGTAATCCCCATGTAGCCACAAAGAAAATAGCTATAGGGTATACACAAAAGGAAATGAGAAAGGAATTTTAACACTTCACTATCAGCTAAACACAAAAAAAGACAGTAATGCAGGAAATGAGAGACAAAAAGCTACAAGGCATAGAGAAAACAGCGAGCATAATGACAGAAGAGCTTCATTATTAGTAATTAATGTAAATGTAAATAGATTAAACTCTCCAATGAAAAGACACAGATTGATAGAATGGATTAAAAAAACGTGACCCAACAAAAAAGAAAAAGAAAAAACAAAACAAAAAATAATGAACCAATTGTATGTTGTCTACAAGAGACACACTTGAGCTCCAAAGATACCCACAGGTTGAAAGTGAAAGGATGGGAAAAGATAATCTATGCAAATATAACCGAAGAGAAGTGGCTATACCAATATCAAACAAAATAGACTTTATTTTTTATTTTTTTTTGAAGGGGTGATTAGGTTGATTTATTTACTTATTTACTTTTAATGGAGGTACTGGGGATTGAACCCAGGACCTCATGCATGCTAAGCACACACTCCACAATTAAGCTCTACCCTCCCCCACCCAGTCAAAATAGACTTTAAATCAAAACGTTTACAGGAGTCAAAGAAGGACATTGTATATTAATAAAAGGTTCAATAGGAGAAAACTAAGTGTGTATAAACATTGCACCTAATGAGAGACCATCAAAATCTATGAAACAAAACTTGACAGAATTGAAGGGAGAGATAGAAAGTTCTACAATAATCGTAGGAGAGTTCAATACCTCACTCTCAATAATAGCTAGGACACCCGGACAGAAGGTAAGTAAGGAAACAGAGGACTTGAACAGCACAATAAACCAACTAGATTTAACAGACATATACAGAGCACTCTGTCCAACAACAACAAAAGATACATTCTTTTCAAATATAAATGAAATTAGGCCATAGACTGCATCTCAACATTTGAAAAGATAGATATCATAGGATGTATGTTCTCTGACCACAGCTGGATGAAGTTAGAAATCAATAACAGAAAGAAAACTGGAAAATTTGTGGAAACTATACATTCATTCTTAAACTATTAAGCAACCAATCATTCACAAAACACATCACAAGAGAAATTAGGAAATAATTCGATATGAGTGAAATGAAAACACTACATACCAAAACTTATGTGATGCAGTGAAATTGGTTCTAAGGCTATATTTATAGCCATAAACAGTTAACGTCAAAAAACAAGAAAGATCTCAAATGAACAGCCTAACTTTACAACAGAAGGAATTTGAAAAAGAGGAACCAACTAACTGAAAACTAAACCCAAAGCTAACAGGAGGAAGGAAATAATAAAGATTAGAGCAGAGATAAATGAAATGAAGAATAGAACATTAATGAAACCAGAAGTTGGTTTTTTAAATATATCAAAAATATTGACAAACTTTTAATCATATGGAATAAGAAAAAGGAGAGAGAGGGCTCCAATTACTAAAATAAAAAACTGAAGTGGGGACATTACTACTAATTCTACATAAATAAAGGATTATAAGAGAGTACTATGAACCATTGTATACCAACACATTGGGTAGCCATGATGAAATGGATAAATTCCTAGAAACACAAAATTTACTAAGACTAAATCATGAAGAAACTGATAATCTGAATAGACTGAAAACTAGTAAGGAGATTGAAGCAGAATAAAAAAACTCCCCCAAAATAAAAGTCCTGGACCTGACAGCTTCACTGGTGAATTCTACCAAACATTGCATTGCCTTGACACCAAAGCCAGACAAAGAAGCAAGATAGCACTACAAAACGATACCTCTAATGAACACTGATGCAAAAATCCTCAACAAAATGCTAGCACACAGAATCCAGCAGCCTATTAAAAGGATTGTACAGCATGACCAGGTGAGATTTATTTGTCAAATGAAAGGATGGTTCAACATACTAAAATCAGTCAATTTAATATGCTGCATCCACAAAGTGAAGGGAAAAAAACCCCACCTTACATCTCAATTGATACAGAAAAGGCATTTCACAAAAATCCAACATGCTTTTGTGATAAAAACACTCAATAAATGAGGAATAGAAGGCAAACTTCATCACAATAAAGGTCCTATGTGAAAAACTCACAGCCAACATTGTACTCAATGGTGAAAGACTGAAAGCTTTTCCTCTAAGATCAGGAACATGGCAAGGATGCTCACTTCCTCCACTCCTATTCGACATAGTACTGGAAGTTCTAGTCAGAGAAATCAGGCAAGAAAAAGAAAGAAAAGTCATCCAAATTGGAAAAGGAGAAGTAAAATGATCACCATTTGCCTATAATATGATCTGATATGTAGAAAACCCTAAAGATTCCACAAGAATACCTTTAGAACTTAATACATAAATTCAGCAAGATTGCAGGTTACAAAGTCAACATACAAGCTTCATACATGACCCAGTTCTATACACACTTTCTATTTCTTTAAATTGAAGTGTAGTTGATTTACAACATTGTGTTAGTTTCTGGTGTATAACATACTGATCCAGTTATATGTACATACGTATATACTCTTTTCATATTTTTTATCATTATAGGTCTTACAAGATATTGAATACAGTTCCCTGTGCTACACAGTAGGACCTTGTTGTTTATCCATTTTATATGTAGTTGTTAGTGTCTACAAATCTCAAACTCCCAGTTTATCCCTCTCCCCTCGATAATTATAAACTTGCTTTCTGTATCTGTGAGTCTGTCTCTGCTTTGCAAATAAGTTCATTTGTGCCATTTTTTTTCATTCAACATATAAGTGATATCATATGAAATTTGTCTTTGCCATATGGTCCCATAATTCCACATCTGGGTATATACTCGAAGCAGGGTCTGGAAAAGATACTGTACACCTTTGTTCATAACAGCATTATTCACAGTAGCCAAAAAAGTGAAAGCAACCCAAGGGTCTATCCACTGATGGATGGATGGCTAAACAAAATATGGTATATGCATACAATGGAATAGTATTCAGCCTTAAGGAAGAAGAAAATCATGCAATATACTACAAGATGGATGAATCTTTTTTGGGGGGGTGGGGGGAAGGGATATTTATTTATTTATTTTAATTTCTTTTTTTTTTTTTTAAATGGAAGTACTGGAGATTGAACCCAGGACCTTGTGCATGCTGAGCCCATGCTCTACCCCGGAGCTATATCCACCCTCTCTGAGATGGGTGAATCTTGAACTCAGTATGTTAAGTGAAATAAGCCAGTAACAACAAGAAAATACTGTATGATTCCATTTATATAAGGTACTTAGAGTAGTCAAATTCACAGAGACAGAAAGTAGAATGGTGGCTTCCAGAGACTGTGGGAGGGGAGAATGGGAAATCCATGTTTAATGGTACAGAATTTCAGTTTTACAAGATGGTAAGAGTTAAGAGTACAGATGGTGGTGATGATTGCACAAAAATGTGAATGTATTTAATACCACTGAACCGTACACTTAAAAATGGATGAGACGGTAAATTTTATGTTACACGTATTTTATGAACACAAAATACGTATGCACAAAGAGCCATGGTTTTTAGCAGTACGAGTTTGGCGAGAGGGAAGGATGAATCGGTGGAGCACAGGGTATTTTTAGGCAGGGAAATTATTCTGCATAATATTATGATGGTGGAGACATGTCATTACCTATTTGTCAAATCCCGTAGAAGGTACAACACCCAGAGTGAACTCCAATGTGAACTATGGACTTTTGGGAATAATTACATGTCAATATTGGCTCATCGATTACAATAAATGAGCCAGACTGAAACAAGATGCTGATAATAGATGATACTGTTGGGAGAATAAAGGGTTCTGTGGGAACTCTATAGCTTCTTAGTTTTTCTGTAAACATAAGACTGCTCAAAATTTTGTGTTTCTTTTTTTTTTGAAGAAGAAGACTTCACATTGGCCAGAACAGGATCACAGGGCCACTGCTAGCTGCAAAGGAGGCTGGGAGAGCAGGGAGCAATGTCTCTCGCCTGGACTGTGGATACATCCCTTTACCAAATAGAATTAGGTTCTGATGGCAAGGAAAATGAAAGGTACCTCTAGGTGACCAAACTCTATGTCTCAATCTGGAGGCTGGTTACCCCAGTGAACCGGAATTACCATAGACTGTTCACATCCCTGCTGGTCAGAGCATTGCACACACATGCCTAGCCAAGTGCCACAGCCTGGGCCAGTGACGGCTGGAGCATCACTGCCTTACCCTGACCTCAGCCCAGACTGCAAACTCTGTAGGCTCCCGGGGAGCAGAGCAGCAAGCCAGTGAGGGGTCCTCAGTCCGCCACGCACCTACCCGATCTGACCCCAGGAGGCTTCTAAGCTGGCAGCTGGCCTCTGCTCACCGCCTCCTGAGCTCAGTGACAGCATTCAGCTCCAGTTCCTTCTCGGGGACTGCTCAGGCATATTCAGTCTCAGTAGTAACAAAGGAAAATCGAAAACAAAGCATCCTTTTCCAGTTATTAAATTTGTAAAGTCTGACAACAGATGTAACACACAGTGATGGCCAGGCTGGTGACTTGGCACTTTTGGTTATTGCTGGTGTTGTGAAAAGAATCACAAGCCTTGGGGAATCCATGCATGTCCACTATCTGAACACTTTGCCAGACACAGATCAGCAAGAATCTGATAATTACTCAGTACATCCTAGATTAGATTAGCCCAAAGGAAGAGCTGATGAACTGTGCACTTAGGGTCATAAACGTGATACTCTTTACCACTCCGATCGCATCTCTAGAATCCTGGATTAAGGAAGATAAACACAGAATAGAGGAAATGTAGTTAGGCACAAAGACATTAACCAGAAACTTACAATAATGAAATATTGGAACCAGCCCCACCTTTGTCACTAGGACAGTAATGATCAATCTCTCTGTGGGACACAGCCCAGTGACAGGCGTGCTAGTCAGAGAGTGAAGGAAGTATTGAGTCTGTGTTAAAAGTCAGGAGATAAAGTGGGATACCTGAGTGGACACAGCAGCCCCTCCTGGGGAGCTCCCCAGTGTTTTATAGCTGCTGATCATCGTTTGGAAGGCATTTCTATAAAAGCTGGTGATTTTTTTTTAAAGTTACTAAACATGAAAACAGCAGTTCTTATAAGTGTTTTCCATTGTCATGCCTGAATATTAATTGTAAGTTAAGTTCGATTGATCATCCTCGATCTCGTGATCGGAGAACAACACTAAATGAGCCGTAACATAAACGCTTCCTTGGAGGGGCACTTGTGTCTTCCTGCTCCTGCTCAGTGCCTTCACGGGGTGGCTCCATGGTGGGTGGTCTAAGCACGGACCCCCCGCGTTCCTCCCACAGGGACCAAGGTCAGCGTGGGCATTCCACGGTTGGAAGCTGTCTAAGGGCATCTCTCCATGGGTCTTCAGTTTTGGAAAACTGCTTTTGGCTGAAGGGTTTTGATACACGTTTCAAGTGGCACCTTGTACGTGCGATGAGGTGTAGAATTCAGGAACTCGGAGCGTGGGCAGAGCCCTCCCAGGTCAGCACCAGGTCTCCCAGGGTGTCTTTCCAACCCCTTCCTTCCTGTGGGAGGGGAGGCAGAATGTGCATTAGACGCCTTTTTTGGCTGTTTTCCTGTAGAAGTTATTTTTAAAAATAAACTTCCTTTTCCCCTCCTCTTCAAATCGACAGCTTCCTTATTTGACAAGTTCTAAAATTAAAAAAAAAAAGGGTGTATGTATACTTACAACTGAAGTGCTTACAACTGAAGTCTGTGCCTGGGGCGTGGCCTTGGGGACCCCAAAAGCAAGGGGAGCCAGATAATGAGACTGTGGCTGAGAGTTTTCCTCTTTTACCCCGAGTTGGATGTTGCTGCTCTCATCCTGTGCGTGTTTCAGAGAAGACCCCAGAAACCCCACATCTGGGCTCCATCTCTGTGCGCCTCCCCTGGGAACAGACTAGGTCAGAGTGGTGTCCCTGGGGGCCCTGCAGCAGGGACCCGGCTCCACACGTCCCAGGGGGCTTGGGGATGAAGCTGCAGGCAGTGTCCTCAACCAGCAACCGAAAGAGATGATGGGTAAGCACGCTGCACCCCAGTTCCCTGTAAGGGACCCTGTGGGACACGTTCCCCTATGTCCTGGAGGTTCCCTGTGAGCCTGCAGGTGCCCCAGCCGGAGCCCACTCTTCAGTGTGCTCTGGTTGCTTCCATCCCCTGGCTCATCCCTGCTGCCTTCCAGTGCCATCTGGGGTCACCTTCCAAATGAACGATTTGCACTGGCATTCCTGCTCAGGGTCTGCTTCTGGGGGAAGACATCCGGAGATGGGGCAGAGATCCTAAGTGTGGGCTGGAGTCTTAGCATGTGCCGGCCAGGGCATACGGGGGCGGGGCTGGAAGGTGCCCAGTGGGGGTCACTGCACACAGGCAGGCCCTGGGCTGCTGACTCTCCTCTCGAACACGGCTGACTCAGGGCCCAGGGGTCTGCCTGAGCCTGCCCTGGCATCCCCCACTGGCGTCTGGCTCCCATCCTCTCGGCTTCTCTCTTCCCCCGCATGTGTTAGGTGACTCCTTCTGAGTCAGGCCAGGGTCCATGAAACAAACACCACACCAGGGAGATAGCAGTTGCCTTCCTGTAGCTAGCTGCCTTTGGCAGGTGGCCACATGAGAGATATTCCCTGTGGGCTGCCCTTATCAGCTCAGCCTTGGCATAGGGGCCAAGGTCTGGCCCATTCTGGTGGTAGGGAGAGCCCAAGGGAGGCCTCGGAGATTCCTATCTGGACGGAGCAGAAGGTGAGTGCAGTGCACCTGGGCTGTGGGGAGGCGGGGCTGCTCGCCTGGGACTCCCAGACACGCAGCACTTCCCTGGTTGGTGGGGACTGACCCTGGCAGGGACATAAGGGATTGGTGAAGAGTGAGGCTAAGGTTCTCACATCCGGAGTCTCTGCACCGTCAGACCCCAGTGAGCTGGTTCCCCCCTCCACCCAGAGGAGGAGACTGCTGTCCCTGCTGCGTCACTCCACCTCTAACTGTCCCCTCTGTTATCGGGTTGTTAATATTAATTAACAACTGTTGCTAAGGATGACAGAGCAAAGGTGTGTCCCAGCCAGAGCTGGCCTGGACCCAAGAGGGGAGTGGGGAGAGCAGAGATCTGAGGCTGGGGGTCATGGGGAGGGGGCAAGTTGAGGTCCAGAGGGCCAGCGCCCAGGCCCACCCATGTCTCCCTGTCTCCCAAGTCTCCCCGGGCTGGTACTTCCTGCCGCAGAGGCCATGTGGGGAGCTCACTGTCGATCTCTGGCTCACTCAGCTCTCTGGGGTTAGTCACATTGGGAAGTGGATAAAGGGGAGACCCCTGGAGGCTCATCTGAGAAGGTGGGGCCAAAGGTGGGAGGGACAGGGAAGTGGATCATTAACGAGCTTGGAGCCCCGGGAGGTGCAGGGCTCAGCCCCATTGGTCCTCAACACAATCAGGCGATGCTGTGCCTGGTAGGGAGGCTGCCTGGCACTGTGTCCCCAGTTTTAGTATATGTACTGCCTAAGTGAGCTCTGTATTGCCAGGAGCCAGCCCTTGGTTGTCTCTGGTTGTCCCCAAGACCTGGCCTCACTTACCCTCTGACCCCTTCCCAGTGCCAGGATGGTAGTGGCCGGCCTGAAGGACTGGCTGCTCTGGGCCCTGCTCCTGCACTCGGTGAGTCCCAGGGCCTCTGTCAACTCCTCTGCTGTCCCTCATCGAGGGTACTGGGCAGCGAGCTGTTTGGCGACAGTGAGGGAGGGCCTGGGGTCTGGGGGATGGTCTTCGGACAGATGAGGGACCCCAGGCTCCCTAGAGGAGGGGTGGGGGTCGAGGGTCCTGGGCTGCCCAAGTCTCCAGGTCACGGGGTTAGAGGGTCACAGGGTTGGGGAGGGGCAGCTGGACCGGGTGTGACCAGGGCCTCCCGTCCCTGGTCTTCTGGGGACGTCCTGGCCTGAGATGGCTGGCTGGTGGGAGGTTGAAGGGGGATCCAGTCCTGAGTGCGGTGGGGTGGATTCCAGGGGAGAATCACCTAATGAGGATTTAGCATCTAGGGTTGGGAGGAGGTTGGGGCTCTTGCCTCTCACGTTTCTTGCTCATTTGCACATCTGGGGAGGTGGATAAAGGCTTTGGCCCCCAGCAGGTGAGGGCAGGGGAAGCTCTGCCCGGGGAGGAGGGGCCCTGGGTCCCTAGGTGTGACCTGCAGCTTGGGCATGGTGGCAGCCGACTGCCATGGTGTGCAGCAGAGCCTGGCATCCACACGGCCTCATGGAGTCGGCCCTCGACCCATCCGGGGGCCGTTGTTTCTCAGCAGGACCACACAGTGGCCTCTGGGGTCTCCTAGGCGGCCCTGTTCTCACCAATTGTCTCCTTACTCTCCGGTGTGACCCTGCTAAATACGGATCTGTCGGGTCCCCTCTCGTCAGTGACCCTGTCACCCAGGGTGAAGGCTTGGCTGCAACCATCCGTCCATCACTCGCAGACTCCTCCAGGAGCCCCATGTGCCGCTCCGGCACCCCATCTCCCCCAATGTTCTCCCCGGGCCCCCCGGCATCATGGAGATGCCCGGCCTGCCCACCTCCCCCGCCCCTCCGCCACGTCCTTCCTGACCCTGCACCTTCCCTGGCTGCCCGCTGCCTCGTCAGTTACTGGGAGGTGCTGTGTGCGCTGGGGCGCGTGGTGACGCTGTCCTGCTCCGCAGGCCCAGAGCGAGCTGTACACGCCCATACACCAGGCCCACTACTGCGCCTTCTATGACGAGTGCGGGAAGAACCCGGAGCTGTCCGGGAGCCTGGCTTCACTGTCCAATGTGTCCTGCCTGTCCAACACGCCTGCTCGCCATGTCACGGGGGACCACCTGGTCCTCCTACAGAGCATCTGTCCCCGCCTCTACACCGGCCCCAACACCACCTATGCCTGCTGCTCCCCCAAGCAGCTGATGTCCCTGGACTCGAGCCTGAGCATCACCAAGGCCCTCCTCACCCGCTGCCCCTCCTGCTCTGACAACTTCGTGAGCCTGCATTGCCACAACACCTGCAGCCCCAACCAGAGCCTCTTCATCAACGTGACCCGCGTGGTGGAGCAGGGGGACAGCCAGCTCCGGGCGGTGGTGGCCTATGAGGCCTTCTACCAGCGCAGCTTCGCCGAGCAGACCTACGACTCCTGCAGCCGGGTGCGCATCCCCGCAGCTGCCGCGCTGGCCGTGGGCTCCATGTGCGGTGTCTACGGCTCCGCCCTCTGCAATGCCCAGCGCTGGCTCAATTTCCAGGGGGACACGGGGAACGGCCTGGCACCCCTGGACATCGCCTTCCACCTGTGGGAGCCTAGCCAGGCCGTAGGGAGCGTGATACAGCCTCTGAATGGGGAGGTTGTGCCCTGCAACCAGTCCCAGGGGGATGGCACATCGGCCTGTTCCTGTCAGGACTGCGCTGCCTCCTGTCCCGTCATCGCCCAGCCCAAGGCCCTGGACTCCACCTTCTACCTGGGCCGGATGGCAGGTAGCCTGGTCCTCATCATCATCCTCTGCTCCGCCCTCGCCTTGCTCACTGTCTTCCTCGTGCGGCCTCACCTGGCCTCCTGCAGGGGCAAGGGCCAGGGCAATGACAAGGGCAAGGGCAAGGGCAAGACGCCAGACCACAAGGCAGACATCAGCTTCGCCAACAGGCTCAGCCTCTCCACCCACACCTTCCTTAGCCAGTGCTTCCAGTGCTGGGGCACATGGGTGGCCTCATGGCCACTGACCATCCTGGTGGTGTCCATCGTCGTGGTAGTGTGTCTGGCAGGGGGACTGGCTTTTATAGAACTGACCACGGACCCTGTGGAGCTGTGGTCGGCCCCCAACAGCCAAGCCCGGAAGGAGAAGGCATTCCACGACAAGTATTTCGGGCCCTTCTTTCGAACCAACCAGGTGTTCCTGACGGCACCTAACCGGCCCAGCTACAGGTACAACTCCCTGCTGCTGGGGCCCAAGAACTTCAGTGGGATCCTGTCCACCGACCTGCTGCTGGAGCTGCTGGATCTCCAGGAGAAGCTGCGGCACCTCCAGGTGTGGGCGCCGGAGGAGCAACGCAACATCTCCCTGCAGGACATCTGCTACGCCCCCCTCAACCCGCACAACACCAGTCTCTCCGACTGCTGCATCAACAGTCTCGTGCAGTATTTCCAGAGCAACCACACGCGCCTGCTGCTCACGGCCAACCAGACGCTGTCAGGGCAGACCGCGCAGGTGGACTGGAGGGACCACTTTCTCTACTGCGTCAAGTGAGTGCTCGAGGGTGCAGGGCTGGGGGGCGGCGTGGGCCTCCTGGAGCCCAGGCCAGGTACACAGCCCAGCCTGAGGGCCCCTGTGTGGCACCGCGTCTTGATCACAGGGGCTGTGATGTGTCATTTCTCCCCACGTTCCTTCTCGGGCCCCCACTCCCTCAATGGGGTGCATGCTCGCTCACTGTAGCCGATTTGCACAGGACCGTCACAGCCTCCATATGCTCTTCTAGCAGCGCTCCTGACATAGCTGGGCTCATCCTTGTGTGTTCTTGGTTTAAGTGTTACGGAGCAATCTGATGGCCCTGCTCACGGGTCTGCTTCGTTGTTTTACTTTTTGCTTCTGTTCTGGCCTGGGTGCAGGTCAGCAGGGCCATAGGTAGCCCATGGGGTGCCCTGGGCCAAGGCAGGGGCTGAGGCGTGTCTCAGGTCCTGCTCGCCTGGGCCAGGTGCCCTGGGCAGGCCTCAGCCACACACCCTCATGTTCTTTAGGGTTCGGTCCCTGGCTGCATCCACTTTGCTGTGGTGCAAACAGGATGCCAATGAAGCTTCTGTGCTGTGGGGCCAAGAGGGAAGGTCCAAGAGCTTCTGAGTTTGGAGTAGGGCAGGTTCACAGGCGTCAAGGCTCTCTGAGGTCCTCCAACGCCTGGTTTCACGGCCTCTTCCCACTCTGAGAAAAGACCAAGGAACCCAGAGAGCTCTTGTTTAGATAGAGGTTGTATCTACCGACATTGACGTGAGGCAGAAAATCTGAGAAATTCCAAAATATTTATTAATTCTTAAAAAAAAAAGCCCATTATATGTTGACACAAATAGCATATTTTTGGGGGAAATAACTGTATTTCCAAACAAAAAATAAGTGATAAGAGTAGCATTGTTTTGCATCTTTGCAAATCTCTTTAGCATCTTGCTTAGAAGAGATGCTGGATTCTGGCATCTGGTTCTGCATTTGGCCTGTTGGTTGAACCGCAGTGAAAATGCTTGGCTGCACGCACGTAGCCAGAAAAGGGAGGAGCTTTGTAATAGCCTTTCCAAATAATTGTGGGTTTTCTTTGATACTTCACCAAAACACAGCAAGATTAAGATCTTTTCTTAAATGTTAGCTGCAATATGAAATTTGAAGCCATGGCAGTGAACTTTCTGTACTCCTTAGCCTGGAAGGAGGGTAAAAACGGCAAACAGCATCTTAGTGTTATTATGGAAATAGCTTTGACCTTGCAGGCCCTTGAGAGGATCTCCAGGGTTCCCGAGGCCCCCAGGCCACAGTGAGAACCCCTGGATTAGATGAGAGAGCCAGGGCTCCCACCCTTCAGATTAACCAAGTCTGGGCTGCCTCCTTGTCTGTGCCTTGGCTCCAGAGCTGGCCTTCAGAACTGGCAGGTCAGGGCGGAAGCTCTGACCCCAGGTTTCCAGGCCTCGAGTTGGCTTTATTTTGATCTTGGGTGCTCACAACAACTCTTGGGTGGCCCGATTATCCCCATTTCAGAGACAGGAAAACTGAGGCTCAGAAGGGTATGGTGAGCTGCTCAAGGTCACACGCCAATCAGCACTCCCAGACAGCTGGTGACTGATGGATGCGCTCACTCACGATGATGTGTTTGCAGAAAGGGCTCAGTTGAGGGCCTGGAGACTTGTCCAAGGTTTCAGGGCTGGTAAGCTGTCCACAGCAAAGAAAGACTTCTAAGTTCAAGGCCTGGAGGGTTCTGGGCTGGAGGGAGGAGGAGGAGGCGGAGGGCAGCATGAGGCCTGTGAGGCTCTGTTGGCGGTTGGTGGTTAGGACTTGGGGGCTTGTGCCAGACTCTGGCCCCCACCCCGGGGAAGCACGTACGATGCTCACCCACCTGCCCTCTCTGGGAGGAGATGATGGTGGAGCTGGGAGGGTCAGTCTGGAGTGAGTGGAAAGACAGAGCTCCTTGGCCCTGGTCAGGGAGCTCCAGTTCACGCTGGATTGGGCCAAGTGAGATTTGGTCAGGAGAAATGATCTGACTACGTGGTCAGGCAATGGGGCTGGGGCCCTGGGGTGGGTGCTGGGGCCGTGGTGATGGGAGTGGCCTCAGGAAAGTTCCTTTCCTCTCCCTCCAGCGCCCCACTCACCTTCAAAGATGGCACAGCCCTGGCCCTGAGCTGCATGGCTGACTACGGTGCACCCATCTTCCCTTTCCTTGCCGTGGGGGGCTACAAAGGTAAGCCAGGTGCCCCCTGGGAAGCCAACGAGGGGAAATACGAGGCAGGAGTAATGGGCAGGAGGGCGGGAGTGGTGGTGGGCTTTCCCACTGCCTGGGGTTGGCTACGCTGCTGGGGGACTCCTGGGGGTCCACGGACCTGCCCATCCTAGTTCCTTTCTCTGCCACCTTCTCCATCTTCTCCCAGCCCTGCTCAAATTCTCTGATTTTGTGCCTGGGCCCACCGGCTTTGCCTTTGGCTGAGAGAGGGAAGTGGGATGTAGCATGAGACAAGGACTTGGAGGAGGAGAGTTGGGGAGGACAGGCAGGGGTCTGGCTGGAGGCAGGAGGGGAAACAGGGGTGAGGCTGGAGTCTGTGGAGGGAAGCAGAGGTGCTGTTGGAGGGTAGCTGAGCCGTTCTCCTTCCAGGGAAGGACTATTCTGAGGCAGAGGCCCTGATCATGACCTTCTCCATCAACAATTACCCTTCTGGGGACCCTCGACTGGCCCAGGCTAAGCTCTGGGAGAAGGGCTTCTTGGAGGAGATGCGAGCCTTCCAGCGTCGGACGGCTGGTGTGTTCCAGGTCACGTTCATGGCCGAGGTAGGGGCTGCAGGATCTCGGGCTCTGGGGAGACAGTTCAGGTGGCTTTGGGTGGGATCCTGTGTCCCCATCCTGCCCTCGCGCCTTCTGAGTGACCCTGGGCCAGCGGCCGCCTGCCCAGGAGAAGGGGGTGAGGTGACAGCCGTTCTTGCAGCCTTGCCGGGGTCCACAGTGAGTCGTTCTTGGGTCAGTGGGGCTGGTTGGTGTGTGTCCACAGCGCTCCTTGGAGGATGAGATCAACAGCACCACAGCTGAGGACCTGCCCATCTTCGCGGTCAGCTACCTTGTCATCTTTCTGTACATCTCTCTGGCCCTGGGCAGCTACTCCAGCTGGCGCCGAGTACCGGTGAGATGCGGGAGGGGCACAGCGAGGGTGCGCTGACCCATCACGGCCTCTAGAACCTTCCCAACCTGCCTTCCATGGACCCCGCTCAGAGTGGCTTCCCCAAAGGGTGATGCTGCCTGAAGTGTTCTCTTTGAAAAGATTACGCGAGTTTTCCTTACGCTCCCTGACCACGCCCCTACTTATGCAAATGCAAGGCTAATATTTAAATTGTCTTACAATGTGCTCTCGAGGAAGAAGGGGCAGGCTCATGGGGGCCTCTTGGGAGGACTACTCTGCAGAGCTACCAAAATGCAGAGGCAGGGAGCAAGCCTGCCCACCCCCTCCTCTAACTCGGGCTGGGGGCGCGTCGGGCAGCCCTGCAGCCGGGGGGCTGAGCCTGGTCCCATCGCAGGTGGACTCCAAGGCCACGCTGGGCCTGGGCGGCGTGGCCGTGGTGCTGGGAGCAGTCGTGGCCTCCATGGGCTTCTTCTCCTACCTGGGAATCCCCTCCTCACTGGTGATCCTGCAAGTGGTGCCTTTCCTGGTGCTGGCCGTGGGGGCCGACAACATCTTCATCTTTGTTCTCGAGTACCAGGTGAGATGGCAGGAGCTCTGCAGGCCCCCAACCCCCACTCCACGCCCGGGCGCAGCCCTGCGTGGGTCTGCTGGGCTTCCCGCAGCCTCTTCCTCCGCACTAACGTCCGTGTGTACAATTCCTGTAGCTTTGGCTTTATTTATCTGCACACATACTGCATTTATCACCTGAACTTGCTCCCAATCTGCCCCACATGCTATCTCGTAAGACGGTCACACACAGAGAACACAGAGCCACCTCTGTCTTTGTTCTTCTAAGTAACATTCCACGGAAGCACAAGTCAGAATCTATTTAGCCTCTCCTGTTCCAGTGATGTGTCAGAGTAAGGATGGTATGAACATTCCAAAACATGCTGAGCATTTCTCTGGGCCATATCTTCAGAAGTGGAAGATGTGGCAGAACAGACTGTTAGCAGGATCTGCTCCCAAGTGGGGAAGGTGGGGCCAGTTCTTCAGGCCCTGCTGGGTGTCCAGGTGATGGCTGTGCCTAGGGGAGCAAGAGGAGCTCCCTGCTGGCCTGCGAGGGACAGAGCCCTTGGCCAGATCTTGACCTTGGCCCTGGCGTCCCCACACAGAGGCTGCCTCGGAGGCCTGGGGAGGAGCGGGAGGCCCACATCGGCAGAGCCCTGGGCAGAGTGGCCCCCAGCATGTTGCTCTGCAGCCTCTCCGAGGCCGTCTGCTTCTTCCTAGGTGAGCCTGGGCAGCCCGTCCCCACCCGGCACTGGGAGTCCTTGGGGGCAGTGAGTGCAGGCAGCCCCCTTTCCTCTGCACCCATCTGAGCAGGCCCTGAGGTTCACCCCTGCCACCCCCCACGCCTCCAGGAGCCCTGACCCCCATGCCAGCTGTGCGGACCTTCGCCTTGACCTCCGGCTTTGCGGTGCTTCTGGACTTCCTGCTGCAGATGTCGGCCTTCGTGGCCCTGCTCTCCCTCGACAGCAGGAGACAGGAGGTAGGGGCAGTGGAGCATCTGTGGATCTGCCCTCAGCTCCCTCTTGGCCAGGGATAGTGTGACCTTGATGCGGGAAAAACAGATGTGGGGCGTGAAGGAGGGCCGTGTCTCAGGTGTTGGTTGAGCCCCCAGGACGTGTCCCGCCAAGTGTGGGTCCTTGGCTTCGCGCAGGAAAGAATTCAAGAGCGAGCCACAGCTGAGTAAAGGTAGATTTATTTAGAGGGATACATCAAAAGGCAAAAGAAAGGCCATGAGGTGTGGGGGTTGGGTGCACAGATTAGAGTAAAAGTAGGTACACACTCCACAGACAGAGTGCGGGCTGTCTCTGAAGAGGGAGACAGAAAGGGTGGTGAGGGGCAGTGTTGCCAGTTTTTATGGGCTTCGTAGCTTCATATGCTAATAACCGGAAGGACCAGTCTAACTACCCTGGGGAAGGCGCTGGGATTCCCAGGAAGTTGACCATTTCCCACTCTTTGACCTTTTGTGGCTAGCCTTGGGACTGCCATGGCGCCTGTGGGCATGTTATTCACCACGTTAATATCTTACAATGGGCATGTAATGAAGCTCAAGGAAGTCAAATCTCCCACCATCTTGAGCCTCAAGGCCTCCTGGGGGTTGAATTCTCAGCCATCCTGATGTTAATTGCTGTGTTGTTCCTTGAATGGCTGTGCCCTGCCCCTTCCCTGTCTCGACCTCACTTTGCGGAGAAGGCTCAGAGTGTGGGGATGAGCGCAGGAACCATGTGCTGGAATGTCCCCGATGTCCCGTAGAACAGTAATCTCATTTTGGTAACTGGGGAGAATATGATCAAACCTCCTAAAGTACACGAAGTCACGAAATAAAATACAGATGAAAGACTGACAGGGAGGGAGCTATTGTTTCTACGATGGTGCAAAATTCAAAGGTATTTTAATCAAGGTAGCAACAAAGACAAAGAAAACAGCACACTGGCCTGTCTCCATTGCGCGGTGGTGGCACAGGACACCTGCAGAAGGTGGCACTCCCACAGGAGGGAGGTGGTCCCCGGGATCGGTTTTGGGTCTACCTCGTATTGTTTGTCTTTTGAAGGGCAGGTAATTAGGTTTCTTCATTGATTTCTGCTTGGAGGAGGTACCGGTGATTGAACCTGGGGCCTCTTGCGCGTTGAGCATGCGCTCTACCGCTTGAGCTATACCCTTTCCCCTGTTTTGGGGCCACTTTGAGTGCCTGTCTCCTTCCAGGCCTCCCGAATGGACATCTGCTGCTGCAAACGTGCCCGGGAGCTGCCCCCGCCCAGCCAGAACGAGGGGCTCCTGCTCCGATTCTTCCGCAAGGTCTACGCCCCGCTCCTGCTGCACCGGGTCACCCGCGTGGTCGTGGTGAGTGGGGCGAGACGGGCAGCTGGGGGACCTCGCACCACTTGGGGTCAGGGGGCAGGAGGATCTGCTCAGCCTTGACCCTCGCCTTGCCCGTCGTCGGAGGGGTCTCGAGCTTGCCCAGGTCCAGCTGCCGAAGCACAGCGGGCGGCTGAGATTGCAGTCTGTCCAACTCCAGAATGTGTCCCATGGACCGCGGCCAGATCCAGACCGGGAGATGGTGGGGCGAGGTTGTGCATGGAGACTCACACGGTGGTGCCCTCCCCAGGTGCTGCTCTTCCTGGCCCTGTTTGGAGCAAGTCTCTATTTAATGTGCAACATCAGCGTGGGATTGGACCAGGAGCTGGCCCTGCCCAAGGTGAGCTGGGGGGGTCCAGTGTGTGCCCTCCTTTCCCTGCCCTCTGTCCCCTGGGGTGTGGGGAAGGCCAGCAGCATACAGCAGGTGGGGTGGCATGGACCAGGGGCTTGGTGGGGGACCGCTCACTGCGTGGAGCTGGGAGGAAAAGCCGCATCACGGAAGGGTCAGGAGCTCCGTGCAGCACCCCCTCCCCACCACCCCAGGCTGCATGAGGGAGACCACCAGGCATCCAAGGGGCTGGCCGCGGGAGATGATCATCCGGGCAGGATCGCCGAGGGCCTGCCTTCTGCTGGGCACTCCACATCCTCAGTCCCAGGCTCCACAGCTGCCCACGTCACTGCACTGTCCTCTGAAAGACAGTGAGGGTCGGGGGCTCTGGGGAAGGAGAGACCTCTGTGGCTCAAGGGGTCTGAGAGAGTCCTGGGAAGAGGGGAGGTTCAGGGGCATCTGAGCACGAGTAGGATTTGTGGAGGAAAGCAGCGAGGGTGACAGCTCTGTCCCGTGGGAGGCTGGGGCGCGCCAACGTGCATTTCCTGGGTGTGGGAATGACTGCAGGTGTTAGGAGGAGTGGGGGTTGAACCCAAGAGCTGGAAGCCAGGAGTGGGGGGTGGGGACTGCCAGATCGGGGCCAGCAAGCTTGTGGGGTTGACAGGTCGTGTTCCCTGGCCTCACAACCACGCGAGGCCAGGAACCCATGGCTCTGGATGGGCCTCCTGGGAAAAGAGAGCATCATGGGAGTTTGGACATCTAGGACCACTCTGGGGGTAGTGACAGGAGTCTGGAGGTTGGCAGGAGCCCTGGAACGAGTAGTCTGCGTAGCGATCTGCAGGTGGGGCTGACCTTGGAAGCAAGATGAGGAGGGAGGAGAGCAGACAGCCAGGACAGCACCTTTGAGCCACCAAAGGGAGCAAGATGAGGTGGCAAAGTCAGCAAGGGCCACCCATAGCGGCCCTGGGGGCTGCTCACAGAGCTCTGGAGAAGGGGGTCCCTAGTGCCCCCAGAATGGGTATCAGGGGTCTGGTGGGCCAAGCCAGTGAGCAAGAAAGAAGGTGGTAACGGGCTACAAGACCAGGCTGAGACCCAGTTTAGGCCCTCTGTTTATTTTTTTCTTGAAATTTATTTGTTTCTTCCAACTTTATAAAATTTGTTTTTTTTTTAGGTAAAATACACATAATATAAAATTTGCCATTTTAACCATTTTTAAGTGGCATTAAATATATTTACCTTGTGGTGCAACCGTCACCATCTCCATAGCTCTATCCTCTTGCAAAACTGAGGCTCTGTCCCTGTGAAACGCTAACTCCTCATTCCTCCTCCCCCAGCCCCTGCACCCACCATTCTACTTTGTCTCTGAATTTGACTCTTCTAGGCACCTCGTGTAAGTGGAATTGGCTGTTATTTGTCCTTTTGTGATGAGCTTATTTCACTTAGCATTATGTCCGCGAGTTTCAGCCAGATTGTAATGCTAAATCATATGGCAATTTTATTTTTAATTTCTTTTGCTTTTGCTTTTATTTTATTTTTTATTGAAGTATAGTTGATTTACATACTTTAAATTTTTTGAGTAACCTCCATACTGTTTTCCATAGTAGCTGTACCATTTTACATTTCTATCAACAATAAATAAGGGTTCCAGTTTCTCCACATCTTCCCCAACACTTGTTGTTTTCTGTTTGTTTGTTTCTTTCTTTCTTGGTAATAGCCATCCTAATGAGGTGGTATCTCATTGTGGTTTTGATTTGCATTTCCCTAATGATTAGTGATGCTAAGAATCCTTTCATGTATTTATTGGCCACTTGTATATCTCCTTTGGAGAAATGTCTTGATTCAAGTCTTTTGCCCATTTCTGAATCAGGTTGAATTTTGTGGTTGTTGAGTTTTAAGAGTTCTCTAGCTATTCTGGATATTAATTCCTTATCAGATATGTGACGTGAATATTTTCTTCATTTGTTGGTTGCTTTTTCACTCTATTGGCAGTGTCCTTTGGTGCACAAAAGTTTTTAATTTTCATGAAGTCTAATCTGTCTGTTTTTCTTTATGTTGACTGTGCCTTGGTGTCATATTCAAGAATAAATTATTGTCAAATCCAATGTCTTGAAGGTTTTTTCCCCATGTTTTCTTTCAAGAATTTTATAGTTTTAACTCTTAAGTTTAGGTTTGGGATCCATTTTGGGGTTAATTTTTATATATAATTATGTATATTTTTGAGGACCCAACTCCATCCTTTTTCATGTAGACATTCAGTTTTCCTAGCACCATTTGTTGGTGGGCATGGTCTCGCCTTCCTTGTCAAAAATTATTTGACCATATGTGTGAGGGTCTATTTCTGGGCTGTCTATTCTATTCCATTGGTCTATGTGTCTGTCTTTATGCCAGTACCACACTGCTTTGATTACTGTATCTTCATGGTAAATTTTGAAATTAGGAAGTGTGAGCCCTTCACCTTTGCTCTTCTTTGCCAAGATTATTGAGTTCTTTAGGGTCCCTTTGAGACTTCAATATGAATTTTGGGATGGATTTTTTTTTAATTTTAATTTTAATTTTAATTTTTAGCTTTTCTGAACCATTTTATTTATTTATTTATTGTCAATATTATTATTTTTCCAGGGGGAAGTAATTTAAGTTTACTTATTTATTTGTTTATTTTTGATGGAGGTACTGGGGATTGAACCCAGGACCTCATGTATGCGAGGAATGCACTCTACCACTTGAGCTACACCCTCCCCCACAGATTTTTCTATTTATGCAAAAAACATCACTGGGATTTCGCAAGGGATTTTACTGAATCTACAGATTGCTTTGGGCATCATTGACATCTTGACAATATTGTCTTCCGACTCATGAACACTGGATCTTTCCATTTATTTATGTTTTCTTTCATTTGTTTCAGCAATGTTCTATAGTTTTCAGTGTATAAGTCTTTCATCTCCTTGGTGAAGTTAAGTATTATATGATGCTATAGTAAATGAAATTGTTTTCTTAATTTCCTTTTTGGATTACTCATTGCTCATGTATTGAAATACAACTGATTTTTGTGTGTTGATTTTGTAACCTGCAACTTTGTTGAATTTTTAAAATTAATTCTAACAGGTTTTTTTGCGGAATTTTAAAGCCATATATATATACACACATACATGTATATATACACACACACATACACATACATAGTCATGTATTTTATGAACCAATATCATTTGACTTCCTCCTTTCCAGTTTAGATGCCTTTAATGTCTTTTTGCTGTCTAACTGCTGTGGCAACAACTTCCAGCCTATGCTGAATAGAAGTGTTGAAAGCAGGCATCCTCATATTGCTCTCAATCTTAGAGGAAATGCTTTCAGTCTTGCATCATTGAATATGATATTATTTGTAGAATTTTCACATATGGCTTTTATCATGTCGAGGAACTTTCCTGTATTCCTGCTTTTCTGAGTTTTTTTTTTTTTAATTATAAAAGGATGTGAGATTTTGTCAAATGTTTTTTCTACATCAGTTGAGAAGATCATGTGATTTTCTCCCCATTCTATTAATGTGGTGTATTACATTGACTGATTTTCATGTGTTGAAACATTCTCGCATTCTGGAAATAAATCCCACTTGGTCATAGTGTATAATCCTTTTAATATATTGTTGAATTCAATTTGCTAGTATTTTGTTGAGGATTTGTTGCATCAGTATTTATAAGGGATATTTGTCTGTGGTTTTTCTTTTCCTGTAGTGTCTTTGTCTGGCTGTGGTATGAGGGCAATGCTGGCCTTATAGAATGAGCTAAAAGTGTTTCCTCTTCTTCAGTTACTTGGAAGAGTTTGAAGAATATTGTTGTTCGTTCTTCTCAAAGTGTTTGGTG
The DNA here is from genome assembly GCF_036321535.1 of Camelus dromedarius. Lineage (NCBI taxonomy): Eukaryota > Metazoa > Chordata > Mammalia > Artiodactyla > Camelidae > Camelus > Camelus dromedarius. The sequence continues at coordinate 83,695,388 of NC_087442.1, read as the reverse complement.
GAATTCACAGTGAAGCCATCAGGTTCAAGGCTTTTCTCTGCCGAGTTGGTTTTTGAAACCAGGTTCAATCTCCTGACTTGTTTTGTGTCTGTTCAGATTTTCTATTTCTTCTTGATTTGGTCTTGGTGGGCTTTGTGTTTCTTGGAATTTGTCCATTTCATCCAGGTTATCCAATTTGTTGGCATATGATTGTTCATAGTCCCTTCGTATAATTCCTTTTATTTTTGTAGAATCAGTAGTTACATTACTACTTTCAATTTGTATTTAGTAATTTGAGTCTTTTCTTTTTTTCTTAGTCAACATAAGTCAAGGTTTATCAATTTTGTTGATCTTTTTGAAGAACCCACCCTTGGTTTTATTGATTTTTCTATATTGTTTTCCTATCCTCTATTTTATTTATTTCTGCTCCAATCTTTATTGTTTCTTTCCTCCTGCTAGCTTTGTGTTTAGTTTGTTGTTTTTTTTCCCCCTGGTTCCTTAAGTTGTATAGTTAGGATGATGATTTAAGATCTTTCTTCTTTTTAATGTAAACATTTATAGCTAAAATGTTCTCCAGCACTGCTTTCATGGCATTTCACGGCTTTGGTATGTTGTTTTCCATTTTTAGTCATCTCTAAGTATTTTATAGTTTCCTCTGTGATTTGTTCTTTGATCCACTGGTTGTGTAAGATATATAATTTCTACAAGTTTGTGAATTGTTCAGTTTTCCTCCTTGATTTACTATTATTTATTGATTTCTAATTTCACCCAGCTGTGGTCAGAGAATATACAGCATACGATGTTTATCTTTTCAAATTTTGAGACTTAAGATATGACCAAACACTTGCTTTATCCTGGAGAATATTCCATGCGTATTTGAGAAGAATGTGTATTTCGCTGTTGTTGGGCGGTGTTCTGTATATGTCTGTTAAATCTAGTTGGTTTGTTATGTTGTTCAAGTCGTCTATTTCCTTACTTACCTTCTGTCTGGGTGTCCTAACTCATTACTGAGAATGGAGATTAAACTCTCCTACTATTATTGTATAACTGTCTTCAATTCTGTCAAGTTTCACTTCATGGATTTTGATGATGGTCCTCTATTAGGTTAGTAACTTTATATACACTTTTGCTATATTGAATCTTTTATTAATACATAATGTCCTTCTTTGTCTTTTGTAATCTCTACTTATTTAAAGTCCATTTTACCTGATAGTAGCATAGCCACCTCTCTTTTGGTTACTATTTGCATGGAATATCTTTTTTCATACTTTCACTTTCAACCTGTGGGTGTCTCTGGATCTCTAGTGAGTCTCTTACAGACATCGTATAATCAGATCACGTTTTTAAAATCTATTCTGTCAATTTATGACTTCTTACTGAAGAGAGTAATCTATTTACACTTAAAGTGATGACTGATAAGGAGAGACTCACTTTTGTCATTGTGCTGTTTGTTTTCTATACGCCTTATAGCTGTTCTGTCTCTCATTTCCTCTATTTGACTTCTGTTATCTTTAGTTGACTTTTATTAGGGAAACATGGAAATTCCCTTATCATTTCCTTTTGTGTATAGTCTATTTAATTTGTGGTTACCAGGGAGAGTACATTAAATATCCTAAAATTATAACACTCTAATTTGAATTTATACTAGCTTAACAGGAATCGCATCTAGAAACTCTTCTCCTGTACAGCTCTGTTCCGTCTCCATTCAGTTACTGCTGTCACAAAATTACGTCTTTGTGCGCTGCATATCCAAAAACATAGACTGAAAACTTTTTTATGTAGTAATATCTTAAGTTATGTAGAAATAGAAAATGGAGTTACAAACCAAAGTTATAACAGAACTAGCTTTTATAATTTTCTGCATATTTACCTTTACCAGTGATCATTATTTCTCTATATGGCCTTGAGTTATATCCTATTATCGTATCATTTCAACTTGAAGGACTTCCTTTAGCATTTCTTGCAGGACCGGTCTTGTGGCCACAAACTCCTTCTGCACTTGTTTATCAGGGAGTGCCTTAATTTCTTCCTCATTTTGGAAGGACATTTTTGTCAGAAATAGGATTCTTGGCTGACAGCTTTTTCCTCTTCAGCACTTTGAATAGACAAACCCATTGCCTTCTGGCCTCCAAGATTTCTCTTAAGAACTATGCTTATAATCTTACTGGGGATCCTTTGTATGTGATGTCGCTTCTCTCTTATTGCTCTCAAAATTCTCGCTTTGTCTTTGACTTTCAACAGTTGAATTGTAATGTGCCTTGGTGTGGGTCTCTTTTGAGTTTATCCTACTCGAAGTTTGTTAAGCTTCCTGGATGTTTATATTCACACCTGTCAAATTTATAAAATTTTGGCCATTATTTCTTCAAATAATCTCTCTTCCTCTTTCTTTCTCTCTCTTCCCTTTCTGGGATTCCCGTGATGTGTATGTTTTTTTGTTTGATGATGTCCCACAGGTCCCTTATGCATTCTTCTTTATTCTTTTTTCTTTCTGTTCTTCACTTAATAATTTCAACTGTCCTGTCTTCATGTTTGGAAGTTCTTCTTCTGACCATGCTAATATCCTTTTGAATCCCTATAGTGAATTATTTATTTAGTTATTGTACTTTTCAGCCCTAGAATTTTGTATATAATCATCTTTATCATAATTCATGAATACATTAGAGACTGACATAGATTTTCTTTAATAAGACAACTGGGTTCTCTTGGGCATCTGTTTTCCACTCATTGTTAGAAAATCCAGTTTACTTCAGAATGGTAAAAAAAAAAAAAAAAGGCCAAGTAATATCTTAGTGTTATTATGACAAGTTTCCAATTTATAGGAAACCTGGAGGGTTTCTGGACCTCCCAGGTCAAGAAACCATATAGACCTGCCCTCATTCAAGTGTCTTCTGGAATTCCTTAAAAATTTCAGCTCTCCCCTGGGCAGCAGGCTATTCTATTACTCTGCTGGTTTTTAAGGTGCAGTTCTACGGTTAAACTCTGTGCCCATTTTCAAACTGTCCAGGCTTATCTTCCAAGACTAGTGTATTACTCACTTTACAAAATCTCCCTGCCAAATACTTAATGCTTTGGAGGTCCTTTCTTTGGTTAACTGAATATGTGTTAACTGAAAAGTTAGGATAGGCTTCTCTTCTCTCCCCAAATCAAGTTATTTGGAATCTTGAATGAGCACTCATTCTAAATAGTATGAGTCCCAGGGAAAAGGCTGGTTGGTGGACACGGAGTACCAGATTTAGAGCTGACGAAGCAGGTGGTTAGGAACACTCACCAAGCACTGCAAACTTAGGGCAGTGGTCTTTCCCGGAAAGCCAGAATTTCTTTTTGGTTCTGTTTTATGTTTTCACTTTACTGATCATTCCATCATGTTCATACATTGTGTTCTTGACTTTGTCCCCATCTTATTTTAGTTATTTGAGCATCTCTAAGTCAGTTGTTTTAAAGCTTTTGTCTAATACATCCATTGTCTGGTCTTCCTCAGGGACAGTGTCTGTTGATTAATTTTTGTTGCCAGGTATGGGCTGTATCCTTCTGATTCATTGTATATTTTGTGATTTTCATTGTTGTTGTTGTTGAAAAATGGACATTTGAGTCCACAGTAACTCCAGAGATAAGATTCTCTCCCTTCCCCAGGGTTTCCCTATTTATTTATTTTTTGTTAGAGAATTTGATTGTTGATGGTGTCTCTGTTCTGGGGTTCAGCCTGAGGTGTAAAGTTAAAGCCTCACAGATCTTTTCTGAGCCTGCATCTTTCTCTGGGCGTGTGTGGTAACTGACTAAATTCCCCTGTATTTGTGGTTGCATTTGAATGTCCCATTTCTTAAATGTCTGGCTCTCAAAAGGAGAAACAGGGAAATACGAAGGAGAAAAACCATAAATCAGAGAAAAACCATAAATCATATCTAAATTGCCCTTTAGATATGTTGGAAATCGCTTAAGCTTGAGGTGGTGAAGTTTACAAGGACATCTGACGCTGTGTCTGCACTACAGATATGAGACGCAGCAATGACTAATCAGAACACAAATACCTGAATTTAAGGGATGGGGTCCTACCCTGGGCCCTGCAAGCTGTGTATAAGCTGTTCCTGGGAGTCATACGTGGCTGCCTGCCACAGGGCTGGGAGAATAAGATATGGATAGCCCTTGCCAGGCTAAGAGCTGAAATTGATCTGAATTAACCACAGTTTCCCATCCAAGTCTTTCTCCGGAAGCTTCAACCCTCAATAGAACCCAAAGTTCCAAAGTAGTTACATCAGACAGATTCTGCCAATGCGGTTGTTTTCTAGGTGGGGAGATGGAATCCTGGTGCTTCCTACCCCACCATCTTCCCTGATGTCACTTGGAGGTTTTCTGTTAGAGGAGAAGGGCTCAGGCCATGAAGATGCCCTGCACGTGGCTTCGAGGGTGTGCATTTAGAGATTCACATGTGCACGTCCATTTGGGCCCCGGTCACAGTCCCGCTTGTTAGACTGTGGCTGTGCCAAACTGGGGATGATAGGGAGGGGTAAAATTATGTGTGTGTACATGTCTCTGTGTTTGTGTGTGTGTGTGTGCGAGTGTATTCAGATAGGTGGCATGTGATGCTCTGTGCTTGTCCCTCCATGAGTGTGTTCTGCACATGTACCTGTGATTACACCTTGATGCGTGTACCTTGGAGAGTGTACCTCTGGAGGGTACGCCTCCAGCCATAGGTGTGTGTAATGGAACTGTACGTGTAACTCTGTGAGCCTGTCCCTCTGTACCTCCGTGTGTGTATCTCTTGAGCACAAGCTGGAGCGAGGCCCTTGGGGTGTGTCTGGCTCTGGCCTCACTGACTGTCCTCCATTCCAGGACTCGTACCTGCTGGACTATTTCCTGTTTCTGAACCGTTACTTTGAGGTGGGGGCCCCGGTCTACTTTATCACCACTGGGGGCTACAACTTCTCCAGTGTGGAAGGTATGGACGCCATCTGCTCCAGCGCAGGCTGCAACAACTTCTCCTTAACCCAGAAGATCCAGTACGCCACTGAGTTCCCTGACGAGTGAGTGCCCCGGCCCACCCATCTGCTCCCCACTCCCCTCCAGTCCCCGCTTCCTGCCTCCCTGCCCCTGCCCTGCTGCCCACCTGCTGCCTTGTGCCTGGGGAGACCCAGAGTGGGGGCTGGACCATAAGAAGGCTCTGCTACTGCCTGCCTGTCTGGTCCTGTTCCCTGACATCCTCTCCCCGGCCCCCCAGGTCTTACCTGGCCATCCCTGCCTCCTCCTGGCTGGATGACTTCATTGACTGGCTGTCTTCGACCACCTGCTGTCGCCTTTATCTCTTTGGTCCCAATAAGGATGAGTTCTGCCCCTCGACCGTCAGTGAGTGTGTGGCCTCTGCGGGCTCAGGGGAAACTGAGGCGAGAGAAAGGAGAGGACTGGCAGAGGATCTCTTAGCCCCTCTCGCCCTCCTGCAGGGTCAGTCGGGGTGGGGACCAGTCTTGGAGCACACGTGTAGGGGACTGCACATATGTGTGGACGCCCAGCTGGCCTGCTGGGCAATCACACACTCACGCCCCTCCTGACTTGTGCCCATGCTCACGGGGCATGCTGGTGCTCACATGCTGCGGGAGCCTGAGTGACAGCTGGGGTTGGCACACGGCCCTGCCCTTGAGCAGCTGTGTTTGTAGGTGGAGAGGGGAGGCCTCGCAGGGGGCTGTTTCTCTGCCCCAAACTTCCCTTTCTTGCATGCCTGTAGGTCCAGAGGTTTCCATAACTGCGAGGGGAACTCCTCCCATAGTTAGACACAAATGCAAATCCCTCTAGAGCACACATACCTGTTACAGCAGTGAGCGTGCCAGGGCATCGGGATGGGAAAGGAGCAGAAGAGGGCGGAGCAGCAGCTGCCTGGCCCTGGGGGTGCCGCTGGCTGGAGCCCCCGCTCTGTTTGCAGGCTCCCTGGCCTGCTTGAAGTCCTGCGTGAGCCTCACATCAGGGCCTGTCCGGCCATCAGTGGAGCAGTTCCACAAATATCTTCCCTGGTTCCTGGACGACCCGCCCAACATCAAATGTCCCAAAGGGTAGGCCAGGATGGGGGGTCCACTGGGGAGGATGGCCGTGTAGAGGGGCAGGAGGCAGTGTGGGGGCCCCTGGAGGTGGCCACGGGCCAGGCAGACGGAGGGGTCCCGATCCTTGGCTAAGCCTGCTCTGGGTTCCTCCCTGCAGAGGCCTGGCAGCATACAGCACCTCCGTGAATCTGAGTTCAGATGGCGAGGTTTTAGGTAAGCATGGCCTTGACTGGAGGGGAAGACCAGAGTCAGCTGCCCTGGAGGCCCCATGAGTCCCAGGGAACAGCTTCTCAATCTCAAATCTTCTCTCCTTCCTCCTTCATGGGGTGGGGGTGGGGGGGTTCCTAACTGCCTAGGCCCTGTCCTCAGGGGTCACGCTACCCAGCACCACATCCTCAGACTTCACACCGTGTCTGCCCTGCCTCCTTCTCCCCACCCCCAAATCCATGGTCAGCACCACATTCATGGAATCTGGGAGCCATCCATGTCCTTTCCTCTCCAGCACAAGTGACACCCAGATGTGAGCAGTGGACAGTTGGTTAAATGAATGACTATTAAACTTAGTTATGCAGTGGTTGCCCCAAAGCACAGCTCTGTTAAGGCAACTGTTTCTGTTTTTCTGTCTCCCTTTCTGGTCCTGTCCTCCAGGAATATGTACATTGGGAAAGTAAATTACTTTTAAGAAATCAATGCATATTTTGAGACCATACAGAGCAGCATTTGGGTTCATCGGGAGGGCAGGGCCGGGACACAGCGTTGGGTCCAGCTGCAGAGTTTGCAGGGCTGGGGCAAAACCAAAATGCATGGCTGCTGGCTCAAAATGTATTAAAATTCCCCAATGGTGGCGGCAGAGCCCTAAACCTGGCCAGGCGCCTCTGTCGGGGGTTCTGAGAGTGCCTGGCACGGGCTCTGACCTTGGCAGCCTCGCGGTTCATGGCCTACCAGAAGCCGCTGAAGAACTCGCAGGACTTCACGGAGGCGCTGCGGGCAGCTCGGGCGCTGGCGGCCAACATCACTGCTGATTTGCGGAAGGTGCCAGGCACGGATCCGGACTTTGAGGTCTTCCCCTACACGTGAGGCTCTGGGCAGCAGGGAGGTGGGCCCGGATGAGGGCGCTGGGCTGGTGGTAGGCTGGGGATGGACTCCAGCAGGCAGGCACCTGCTGCCCCTGGGCCAGGGCGCCCCCATGCCCTCCCCGAGCTGAGGTCTCACCCCGAAGTGGGCGTGGGGGGTCGCAGAGCAGTGACTGTGCTCTGCTCCTCTGGCAGGATCACCAACGTGTTCTACGAGCAGTACCTGACTGTGATCCCCGAGGGGCTCTTCATGCTCAGCCTCTGCCTGGTGCCCACCTTCGTCGTCTGCTGCCTCCTGCTGGGCATGGACGTCCGCTCCGGCCTCATCAACCTGTTCTCCATCATCATGATCCTGGTGGACACCGTGGGCTTCATGGCCCTGTGGGACATCAGCTACAATGCTGTGTCCCTCATCAACCTGGTCACGGTAACCCGCTGGTCGCAGGGTGGGGACTCCGGGGCAGGAGGGGTGCCGGCCTCAGGACCCCTCTCAGTTCTCTCTAGAGTCTAGGTGCTGCCTTCTGCCCTGGGCGGAGACCCCTGCCCCAGCCCTTTTGTGGCTGAAGTGCCCTCTCTCCCCACAGGCGGTGGGCATCTCTGTGGAGTTTGTGTCCCACATCACCCGCACCTTTGCCATCAGCACCAAGCCCACCCGGCTGGAGAGGGCCAAGGAGGCCACCATCTCCATGGGCAGTGCGGTGAGTGGATGGGCTGCCTCATGTAGCCCTCGGCAGGCTGCCCTGTGCCTGGCCTGACGCCCTCCTGTGACCCCTAGGTGTTCGCAGGAGTGGCCATGACCAACCTGCCCGGCATCCTCATCCTGGGCTTGGCCAAGGCGCAGCTCATCCAGATCTTCTTCTTCCGTCTCAACCTCCTCATCACTTTGCTGGGCATGCTGCACGGACTGGTCTTCCTGCCGGTCATCCTCAGCTTCCTGGGTGAGTGCCCAGGCCCCTCTGACACCGCCAGGCCCCTCCTGCGGGACTCCAAGCTGCAGGCAGAATGCAAGAAACCCTCACAGCCCCGCTCACCTGGGACAGCCACTGCCCACATTGTGAGCACACGGTTCTTCCTAGTTTGGAAGCTGCAGTTTTTTCGCTTAGCATGTGAAACATCTTTCTTTGTCGGATGTGTGTTTCAGACACTTTCAGTGGCCATATGGCTCTCCATTGCATGCTCTTGAACTTTTAATCATGACCTTCAGCCAGAAATACATTCCACACTGAGAGGTGACGTGTACAGGCACAGACATGGACATGCAGAGCAGAAGAAGCCTTTCACAAAACAACACTGCCTGAGAAGCCTCTGATGCTTTCAGTTCTATCGTTGATTTTTTTTTAAATGCCAGTGTTATCTACGAAACTGATTTCTTGACTCATTAATGGGTAACAAGTTGTAGTTGGAAAATATATCGTCTCCTATGGGTCAGCCATGATCCCTTTAAACAGCTCCCAGCTTCTGGACATTAGATTATTTCTGACTTTCCACTGTTACTGCCAGTGCCAGTGTGACGACCTTCCTTGTGGCTGAGTCTTTGACCTCATCCCCCAATATTTCCCAGAGCAAGTCCAGTCCATGAATGTTGATTGTTTATGCCAAGTGTTTTCCCCCTCCGGAAAGTTTTACTATTTAAACCTTTACCAGCAACATGTACATTTCTGCTTCCTCATTATTGAGCACAGTCATTTACACACCTCCTACCCTCACAGAAATTTAGACTGGGCACCCAGGGTGAAGTGTCCTCTGGCCCTCAGGGTGGGCAAGCTGAGAGCAGTTTTTGCATTTCTCCCCGACACCCAGAACAAGCATAATGGTAGTCTTAGAGAAAACATTTACAGAAGGGTGTGCTTGTGCTCAATATATGTGCAGTAATCCTCCTATCAGCCCTGGAGGTAGGTGATGTTTTCATTCTCATTTTACAGATGAGGAAACTGAGACTCCTGCCAGGGGTTAGATGTGGATGGTGGCTGAAATGGCTACTGGCTTTTGGGGGTAGGATGGATCCAGGGCTGGGGTGAGGAGGTGAGGGGCTTAAGATTTGGCTCCCTCTCCTGAACTGCCTTTTTCAGTTGCAACAAACACCTGTGCCCCGCACCCAGCATGCCGCCTCCCTGACTGTGGTCCTCTGTATCTGTCCCTCTCCAGGGCCTGATGTCAACCCAGCTCTGGTGCTGGAGCAGAAGCGGGAGGAGGAGGTGATCACGGTCAAGGAGGCCCCCTGCTCAAAGCACCCTGACACGATAAGCACTGGCGGCGGCGTCTATGTCAACTATGGCTTTGAACATCCTGACAGGAGTGCAGAAGGCCTCGAGAGCTCTTGGCCACACAACAGGCAGAAGCTCTGATGGAGCCTGAGCTCCTGTCCAAGCTCACTGGTCCTGACCTGAGAAGCCATGAGGGTTCTCCCGTGGGGGCTCCCTTGCCACATCCGCCCCCTCAGGGCCTGAGAGAGGCTGTCCTCACAGGAGTGCCCATGATAGGATACCCTCTGGCCACCAGTTCTCACCCATAAGACACATGGCTGTGATGGAGGTGGCACATGATGGCATGGGTGTGATCTGTTCCTGGTCTGTCTCTTGAATTTGACATATGTCCTCCTTAAGCAAGTTTTGAAACTTTAGTTCTGTATATGTAAACAATATATAATATTTCACATTGAAAAATTTTTCTTAATTGATATCATACTTGACCAATCCTTTTGCAATGAGGGTTTTTTTTTCATGCAACATACATTTTTTAGATTTATTCATGTTGATACATGGAGATCTAGTCCAATCATTTGAACTGCCACACAGCATTCCATTGTGTCAATGAACATGGGGTTTTTATCCCTTCCCCTGCTAGTGGGCAATCAGATTGTCCCCAACTATTTTTCTGCTATAGGTCCACAGTCACTTGTGTGGAATTCAGAATCCCCAAAGCTCTAAAAACCCAGTGTGTTTGTCTTTTTTTTTTCCCTTTGTAAGTTTGGGACAAACACATTTGGTGGCAAAAACCGATCAGACAAGATGTGCCTATTTATACTCTTTATAAATAGAATATTTATACTCGGTGTGTGAATGGTCATATATTTTAGTGCATTAAATGAGTCTGATGCTGTGTTACTGCTCCAGATCCTGAGGAGGGGTCTAATATCTAATAGTGTAAGCATTAAATTGCCTTTCTTCAAAATGTTCTAAATTCTGAAAGTCAGCCCACCTATGGGATTTCAGGTATGGAACCATGAGCGTGTGTTTGCCCGCCTCCTGTCTATGTGTGGGAGAGTTACCGTTGCTGGAGCTCTGAACCGACACAGACACACGCCTCCCAGAGCGGCTGCCCTGTTCACGCTCTCACCAGCAGCGGATGAGGGCTGCCTCTCTCCCTTTGCCAGTCCCAACTCCATGCTTCCGCTTCCTTTTGGTGGGAGCGGGTACGATGATGAATGATTATCCCTTTTTAAAAATATATTTAAAAAAAAAAGAAAACGTTTTGATTTTAGACTAGTTTTACAGAAAAATTACAAAGACAGTACAGAGAGTTTCTATATGCCCCACAGCCAGTTCACCCTACTAACATATTACATTCGTATGATATGTTCGTCAAGGTATAATTAATGAACCAGTAGTGATAATTAGGACTAATTTGAGTCCATACTTAGTTTAGATCTCCTTAGTTTTTATCTAGTGTCCATCCTTTATCTGTGTCGGGATCCCATCCAGGACACAGCATTCAATCATTATGTCTACTTAGGCTGCTCTGGGCTGTGACAGTTTGTCAGACTTTTCTTTGCCTTGTTTTTGATGACCTGGCTAGTTTTGAGGACTGGTCAGGCATTTTGCAGACTGTCCTTCCAATGGGGTTTGTCTGGCGTTTTTCTTCTGGTTAGACTAGGGCGATAGGTTTTGGGGAAGGCGACCAGAGGTGGAGTACCGTTCTCAGCACATCGTGTCAGGGGTGTGTGCTATCGCCGTGACTCATCGCTGTGAGGTTGACCCTGATCACCTGGCTGAGGTTGTGTCTGTCCGGCGTCTCCTCTGTACAGTTACCTTGACCTGTTTCCATGCTGTGCTCTTTGGAGGGAGGTTGCTAGGCACGGCTCACACTTAGGCAGTGCGGAGTTATGCTCTACTTCCTGGAGGGTGGAGTGTATACTTATGTTATTTGGAATTCTGAACAGGAAAATTGTCTATTCCCCTCCATTTATTTATTTATTTGTTATTATGTGTATGTATATATTTATCAGTATCAACTCATGAATATTCATTTTGTAATTTGGGTTCTAATATAACACTACTTTATTTTGTGGATTAAATTGTTCCATTTTGGCCACTGGGAGCTCTTTCAATTGGCTCCTATGTCTTTTTGTCGTACTCCCATCATTGTGGGGTTTTTCTGTTTTTGAGCACTTCCTTCTTGCTGGCACCCCAAGATGGCCCAGGCTCAACTTGTATATTTCTGCCCCGGTCCTAGAGTCAGCCATTTCTCCAAGGACTTCTAGCCCTTTTATTCTAGGTAGGATGAGAAAGCAGGATCTGGGTGCTCAATGTGTGTGTTGCTGCTGGAGCATTGTTGCTTCTAGGCCCTCTCAGCTGAGAGAGTAAGGAAATATATGCATGTATATAGGTGTGTATACCGATCCATGTATATACACATTTGTATAAATATTTCTATATGTAGCCATCTGTATCTATATTAAACTAAACAAGAGTTTATGCTGATACCTCCAGCTCTAACCCATAACCATACAAGTCATTCTAGACTCCTCTCTTGCTTATTGGTAACCTCCCAGGCCAACAATGAGAAGCCTGGCTCTACCACCCTCACTGTTTACTTAATTATTCCTTTCCACTATACATATGTAGTATTCTCAGAAATAATAACCCATACCACTGTGAAAAACAACTTTAGAATTTAATGTCTATGTGCAGTTCCTTTTGCCTTTAGTCTTTCCAATGCCATTCATTTCCAAATTACTTAGGTCAGCATTTTTTTCTACCATCCCTTTCAGAGTCTGTTTTGTACATTTGTAATACAGTTAGATTCTTGTGCCACATTCTTCATTCTATTCTGGTGTTACAATATCACGCATGTTAAAGATTTTTGGGGGAGGCAAGAGAGCATGACCCTGGGTCATGAGCTGGACTCAGGCAATGGGAGACTTGTCACCACTTCCTCTGTCCATGGAATGTAAGCTCTGCCTAAATTCCTACAGTGGGAGCTGTTTTTAGGGATACAGCCTTGAGAGAATAAGGTGTTGTTGAGATCATCTGCTGGTGCACATGACTGAACCCAGTTTGAGGTTCTATATAAACTTCTAAGATTCTGGCAGGTGAGCAAGGAGATCTACTGGTCTGTGGCTGCCCGGGACAACCTCTTATGTAACTTCCCTTGCTTACTTACGTAGCAGCAACCCTGCTACCTACCAATATAAAGTGGTCTGTCTCTTTCTTCAGACTTTCCTTGCCCTGTGTGCATGGGGGCTAGTTTGTGAACCAACAAAGATCTATTCAAAGTATAGTACAGACCAATGGCTATTAATATGACAAAGTAGGAAATGTTCATTAGTATGGTTCCAGATTACATATTGCAACTAACCTTTGAGAAACTACAACCTGCCGAATTTTGGTATAGCTTCAAGTAATATTCACATTTATTTGAAAAGACAATTAAACTACTATTTGTGTGAGACTGAGTTTCTTCATATACTTCAATCAAAAGAATATATTGTTGGGGAGGGTATAGCTCAAGTGGTAGAGTGCAAGCTTAGCATGCACAGGCCCTGGGTTCAATCCCTAGTACCTTCTCTAAAAATAAATAAACCTAATTACTTCCCCCACCCTACCAAAATAAAATAATGAATAAGTAAAATATTTTTAAAAGAACATATTGCAATGCAGTGAATGCAGCAGATGTGAGAATCTTGCTGTCTTCAATTAAACTACACAGTAGAGATTTGCAAAAATTTAAAAGGATGCTATACTTCTCATGAACTTTTATTGCTTTGAAGAACACTATTCATAAAAATATGTTAACATGTAATGTGTTTTCATGGTTATTAAAATGCATAAGTAAATATTTTAAAAATTCTGTTTTAATTTCTAATATGGTAACTATTGATAAATAAAATCCACATAAAGTATTGAAGACTCTGGAGTCTTCAACAAATTTTAAGGATGTAAACAGGTCTTAAGTTCAAAAAGTTTCAGAACCACTGCTCTAGGGAAATTAGATTATCTGAGTTTGACTTTATTTACAATTCACTACAGCCCACATACTATGAAGTTATATGTTAACTTGTAGCTATTAGGCCAGTAGAGATGCACATATTTCTAACCACTAGAAAAGATAATCTACATCATTTTGTAGGACACCAGCCAGCTTTATATACAGCCTAGCAATCTTACTCTGTTCTCTCAGAATGTTTATAAATACCCACTTCCTCCAAAAGCTTCTCCGAAGTAGCTTCATCACTGGTTACTTTGTTAATTAAATTGTATAAATCTTTGACTTGTGTTCATTATATATTTGTATGAGTGTTATATTTTCAGCTTCTGTAAGATTATACTTTAACAGACACTTGGGACACTTATACATGCTGTGTGTATGTGTGTGTGTATATATATGTATATATATGTGTGTGTGTGTATGTATGTGTATATATATATATATTAAATGCATACATATGTATATACTACACACACACGTATATTTCACAGGCTAGGATACCAAGTTCTCTATTCTGCACCTAGCTCTTTCCATTTAATATTCCCGCATGCACTCACTTGACATTGTTTTCTTCTTTTATTTATGCACGTGTCTTTGCATTTCACCCACGGCTCCGTTACTAACAGGACACAAACGACCCGCATGCTCGCATTTTCCTCTGCTGACGCACTAGCAAAAGGCTCTCGCTGTCCCGCCAGTAACCTGAGGCTCGGGACACCCATTCGGGAACACCGCATATCGATCACGTGACAGCACCGAGGATCACGTGATGCTGCCCGCGCTGCACCTCTTCCGCCCGTCTCCAACAGGGCCACTAGGCGCCCTCAGCCCTGTAGCCCCGGGTCCTCTTGCACCTAGTAGCCCACTTTGGGGCCCACGTTGGCTACTTAGTGAGACTGCTCCGGGAAGCCAGAGGGGCGGTGGGGACCGGGCCGGGGCCGGGGCAAGTCCGCTCAAGCGCAGTCGGACCCAGCCCCACCGCGCACCGCGGGCCGGAAGTTCACGGGCGCGCTAGAGGCCGGAGCCGTTACTACAGCGCACCGGAAGTGGCCATAGGCCGGCGTCCGGGCCGCGCCCGCAGTGATTGAGCTTTCCTCCGGCCGGCGACGCCATGGAGCCCGGGGCAGCGGAGCTGTACGACCAGGCCCTGCTGGGCATCCTGCAGCACGTGGGCAACGTCCAGGACTTTCTGCGCGTGCTGTTTGGCTTCCTCTACCGCAAGACGGACTTCTACCGCCTGCTGCGCCACCCGTCGGACCGCATGGGCTTCCCGCCGGGGGCTGCGCAGGCGCTGGTGCTGCAGGTAACGCGCGGCGGGCGGGGGGTCTCAGAGTGGGGTGTGGGGAGGCTGTGGGAGCCCAGGCCCCCGTAAGCCTGCCCCGCGAGCCCCTCACTCCCTCCGCTCCCGGCCACAGTTCATCCTCTGCAGCTTCCCCGGACCCGCCTCCTGGGGCCACGGCTTCAGCCAAGACGCTGGTCGCATATCAGGTTACCCTCCTGTGGGAGAGGGACCAATTCTCAAGCAGCCGGGTTGGCAAAGGGTGCATTTGGGTATCAGAAGTAGTACATCGACACTCAGGGCCCCGGTCAGCTCTCGGTAGTGCAGGTGTCAGGACCTGCCGGTCAGGGAATGACAGCAGTGCAGGCTGGACAGGGGAAGGCGGCGGCAGCATGAAGGCCTGCACACCCCAGAACTAGGAAGACTGGACGGTGATTGATGGGTGTGGCCCCCTTGTTTGAAATGTGACTTCTCAGGTCAAAGACAGTCATAGTAGTACTTACTAAGTTTACATTTGAGCATATATCTGCACATCCTAGCTTAAGTTTATCGTACGTTTGAGATGCTGTTAACACTTACTCACTGAAGTTGGTTGGGTGCTTGGAATGTTATAAGCAAAAATTTTTGTACTGAATATATTTACACTCTCAACTGCCACAGGCGTTGGAGATGCACTGGTAATGTGAATGGTTAAATAATGGTCTCACTCCTTGGGACGCTTATGTTCTAGTTAAAGGGATAAAACAGAGTAACAGAGAACTGTGCAAGGTCAATTATGTGACAGCCCATTGGAAGGAGAGGAGTACAAATGATGGTTTGGAAATCAAGAAAAGTTTTGTAGGCAAGGTGGGACTTTGATGGAGTGAAAGTAGGTACTCAGTCAAGCTCTGGGGAATCTGAGAAGTTAAAAATGCCTGTGATACCTCCCACGGTTCTGTAGCACTTTACAGTTTATAAAGTGATTTCAGATGTTAATCTTAGGAAGTCTTGCTACAAGCTTCAGGTTGGTCAGATATTTTCCTCAGTGCCTGCGTGAAAAAAACAAAAGCTTAGGATGTTTGAGTAACTCCCGAAGATAATATGGTAAAATGAGGGGTGGACTTGGTATTTAATTTAAAAACTTAAGGCTCTTTCTCATCCTTTTAGTGGTGAACTGCCATTTGAGTGATCAGAGAACTGCATGTCAGAGATGGGTTTTAGCTGGCCTTTATGACAGTGTAATGTTTTCATGGAAGACTCCGTGAAATAGATAAGGTTGAATTTTTATGTGGCAGATGAAGGTGACAGTTCAGCAAGGTTAGGTGATTTGATGAAACTCAGTCATAGAGCTTGAACTCAAAACTTCACTTTTCTGAGATTCCAGGTTTTTCTGTTCTGTTATTTAACCAATCCAGTGTAGGGTGGGAACTCTTTTGTCCAGGGTGATCTTTTGCAGAAAAGATGAGGAGAAAGGAACATTTACTAGTTGTGTTAGGTATTTTACATTCTAGGCTGTTATACTCCTAACACAACCTGAAAGTTAGATCTCTTCTCTTGTTCTACAGATGAGCTGACAGAGGTAATTCATTTATCTGATAATAGTGTATAAGACACCTACTATGTTCCAGACTCTTAAAAGTTAAGACTTGGTGGAGGGTTTAGTAAAGTGGAAATGGGAGAGCAGGGCAGAGGGAGGGTTGGGACAAGCCACAGGTGATCCAACCTGGGGTGACTAGAAAAATGATACTGCATTCACTAAACTGTCACCTGGGTTTAGGGGAGGAAACTTAATTTTAGACAAATTGAATTTGAGATTGCAGGTAGAAGTCCCTGCCCACGGGCTGTTGAATTGTGGGACTGGATCTTGTGGGAGGTAGAGGAATCTGAGTAGTTTGAAGGGGAGAGAGGAGCTGAAGGTGGAGGATAGCCCTTTGGGGAAGGATCCCAGTGAAAGGATGGGAGAAACAAGTGACTGTGAGTGGAGTGGATGGAGGGCAGTGGGTAGGGCAGTATGTTTCACAGAAGCCAAGGGGGACAGTTTCTAGCAGATGGTTAAGAGGGGTGTAGTTTTTCTGGAAGTGGTTTGCAATCGCCAGCATTGCCTGAGGAACTTTAGAAGAGCATGTATTTTGGTTGGTTTGGTCAGGGTAAATCCTGGGGAGCTGTTCGTTTATTTACAGAGGCATTTGGCAGGAGGCTTGTAAAGGTGAGTTCAGAATTGGGCAGGAGGTTTGTTGGTGAGACGTTAAGATAGTGAGTCAGATTGAGTGACTTGGGGCAGCACAGTGTTACTTCTCAGTGGTGTTGTGCGGTCTCCTGACACCCACCCCTGCTTGTCTGCCTTTTAGGGGTTTTCTTCTCCACCCTGACTTGCTGACATAAGACCTCAAGTCGAGTGCTTGGGGTCTCTTCAGAACTCAGGCAAAGAGGGTTTGGATGGGAGTGTTGGGGTGCTCCATAATGAAACTTCTCCCCTGATACTTTGGGGTGTGGACTGTTGGTGAGGTTTAAGCCTCACACTTTTTCCTCCTTATTCTAAGGGCTTGCATGGCCTGCATGTACAGCTTTCGGGGTCCTCAGCAGGAAAGATGCATGTGAAGACTGCATTCCACTCCGTGATATATTAGTATGTCTCAAGAAAACAGTAAGTCTAGAGTGACGTTTTGTTTATTTCAGTTACTCCTCTGTGTTTATCCTGGAGTCCAGTTTAAGAAGCCGGCTTAGTAGAAGTCCTGCCACGAGAATCAGGAAAGCTGGCTCTGTTCCTCACTGAGCTGGCTGTGAAACCTTGGGAGAATGACTCTCCTCTCTTGTCAGTTGAGAAGGTTGATTGGAGGTCGTGGGCATCTCTTCCAGCTCCACAATCCGGGATTCTAGATTGAGTGCTGAGGTCAGTAGCGATATGAGAGGTGAAACAGGTGACAGGTTAATTGCGACGGGAGCACTGAGTAAGCCAAGGCCGAGGGTGCCACACTGCGGTGAGGAATATGAGACCCAGGGGCCAAGGGAGGTCCAGGTGTTTGGAGACGGCCCTTGCTGTTGCTTTTTTTCTGGAGTTAAGATGAAGATCTGGGACATCAGGAGGATGAACGGTTTTGAGGGAGGGAGGGCCTGGTGTCCAGGCTCCTAGACACGGAGTCAGGGGCTCAGGTTCCCTGAAGAAGTAGACGTGGGGATGGTTCCAGTTTTCAGCCTTAGAATTTTGCTTACCTTCCTCTGCCTCCCTCTCCTTTCAGTGTTCAGTGCTTCCTGTATACGTTTTTATTTTCTTCTTTCCCTGGCAGGACCTTGGGCAGGCTGTCCTCTCTGAGCTTAGTTTTCCCTTAGCTCTGAAACTGGGTGCTTTCTTCCTCACAGCATTTTCATGGGGGGCTTGAGAGAGCGTAGAAACATTTGGCATAATAGCTCAGTAAGTTAGCGTTCTCCTTTTGTTCTGTCTTCCGGCTCAGTGCACACTGTATTTTATTTAGCCCTTTGGAAACTGACTCCTACACACTTCAAAACATTTTTATTTTTAATTTTATTAAGAGTATTTTTTAGAGCAGTTTTAGGTTCAGGGCAAAGTTGACGGGAAGATACAGAGATTTCCCATATACCCCCTGCCCTCCCACCCCCACCGCCTCCCCATTATCAACATCCCCCACCGGAGTGGCGCATTTGTTACAGTTGGTGAAGTTACACTGACACATCATAGTCAGCTAAACCCATAGTTTACTTTAGGGTTTGTGTATTTGTTTTTAGTGGAGGTAGTGGGGATTGAACCCAGGACCTCCTGCATGCTAAACACACACTACCATTGAGCTCTACCCTCCCTGCTAGGGTTCACTTAGACTTGTTCATTTCATGGGGTTTGGACAAATATATAATGACATGTATCCATCATTATGGTATCACAAGGATATTTTCACTGCCCTTAGAAGTGCTGCATGCTCCACCTGTTCATTCTTCCCATCCCACAACCCTCAAGCAAGTCTTTTTATTGTCTAAAATTTTGCCTTTTCCAGAATGTCATGTAGTATCGTTAGAATCATACACTATGTAGCCTTTTCACGTTGGCTTATTTTACTTAGTAATCTGCGTTTGAAGTTCTTCCATGTCTTTTCATGGCTTGATAGCTCATTTCTTTTTATTGCTGAATAATATTCTGTTGTCTGGATGTACCACAGTTTGTTTATCCATTCACTTACTGAAAGATGTCTCAGTTGCCTCCAGGGTTTGGCAGTTATGAACAAAGTTGCTGTAAACATCTATGTATAGGTTTTTTTGTGTGGACATATGTTTTTCAACTCCTTTGGGTAAATACCAAGGAGTGTGGTTGCTGGATTCAGTGTAAGGGTCTGCCTACTCCCAGCTTCCCTGTCTTCAGCGACTTTTGGAGGTGTTCTTGGTGACCCCGCCTCTTGGAGCCATGACATTTCGTCCTGTAGTTCCCTCTGGAAGATGTGCCTTTCATTCAAGGTCTGATTTAGAGCCCCTGCTTCTAAGAAACTTCCTTTGCTTTCTTGCACCAAAAATGCTGATTTGCACCATCATGCTGACAGCATCACACGTATTTATCATAGCCTCTCCTGTCAGTTGTCACGTGGGGGTCTGCCCTGGCAGCTTCAGGGTTATGTGTACCCTTGAATGATGCGTATGAAATGCCATTTTCTCGTGCACTCTTCGGATAGAGCGTCTCAGCGATTTAATGGGTACAACTGTGTCCCAGGAAAGATGAATGGCCGATCCACGCACCAGAATTTTGAGTTCTTCAAGGGTGGGGGCTGTCACTTGGGTTTTTTGTGTTCTGTGCACATTGTAGGCACATCGTGGATGTTTGTTCAATTCCCAAGCTTTCTAAGACCCACACCTTCCCTCAGCTCACGCAGTGTGGGAAGGTAGCAGTAGTCCAGTGAGCTGGCTTGTATTTTGTGGATTGAAATTCAGCTAATTCACATCTTCCCTCTTGCATCTGAGTTGCTGGTGTCTTCGCAGCTCTCAGTACCAGGACAGTGTGTTCTTTGTGTTTCGGACAAGACTGTCTGAGGCTGTAAAAGTAATGACAGGTGAGACCATTTAGTGATGCATCCTTTAGACTTGACTGTTGGGCTCATAGGGGTGTAAATACCGTGAGCCTTGGCTTGTAAAGGTTTCACTTTTGTAGATTTTGGAACTCCCCTGTTAAAGATTGTTTTCGTAGCAGCTCTTGGTGAAGTTGAAGTACATTTCCGTTTTGCTAATGGGAACCTTTTTCTTAAACTACTGCCTTTTCATTCTCTACTTATCAGATTGTGCTGTGTTCAACAGAACATATGGTCCTGTACTGGGCAGACGAACTCATTGCTGGGTTGCTGTTTGATTTTAGGTATTCAGAACCTTTGACCACATGGCCCGTCAGGATGATGAGAAGAGGAGAAAAGAGCTGGAGGAGAAAATCAGGAGAAAAGAAGAAGAGGAGGCCGTGGCGGTGGCAGCTGCCACAGCTGAGCAGGAGCCGGTCCCGGCCCCGGTTCAGGAGGTGGAGATCAACTCTGCTGCAGACACGGGCGGGCCGCAGGAGCCTCCAGGCCCATGGGGCTCTGCGCAGGAGGAAGCCCGCGGTGCAGAGGAGGCCGAGCCGCCAGGAGCAGATGCTGGTGCTGCTGAAGCCCCGAGGGAAGCGCCAGCTCTTCCCAAGTAAGAATTTCTACTTTGCAGCTTCTTTCTTGCCTGACATCTGGTGGTTGGGTTTGTCCATGAGTGGTCCTCACTTGGGAGCGCACTGACTCTATCCCAGCACTCCTGTAGCGCTTCCTGTTTGCAGACGCCCTTGCAGTACTTTGGGAGGTCGGTTGGCTTCAGCCTTCCTTTTTCTCTCTGCGAGGTCAGGTAATACTCTGTCCACGGTCATTCAGCCAGTAAAGCGCTGAAGCCAGAGTTAGGGCCCTGGGCTCATGGGGCTCTGCTTTCTCCTGAGACCACCTGTCTGTGTGCAGGCTTCACCTCGGGGTCCTGACTCTGTTCTTTCCCTGCTGGGGCAGCGGCGCTCGGTCCCTTGGTCTATTGTGCACCTGAAGAGGTTGTCTGGATAGGGGACTGTGGACCCAGAGTCTCCTGAGAGCCTGCCACTTAGTCAGTGTGTTACCTTGGGCAAGCAGTGTCACCCTTCCTGGGCTCAGTTTTCTTGTAATGCGAAGGTGGTAACAGCAGCGGCGTCCTTGGAGGCTACTGATTGATTATCGAATGAGCCAGGGGTCACGCAGCTCATGAGTGGCAGGGCTTGAGTTGAGCCCTGTGTCATCCTTGTCCTCATTCCTCAGGAGTTACGCTTCCTGGTGCTGCTCTGCCTGCTCCCAGGCGAGGAGAGCTGCTGCCTTCCTGTGTGTGAGCCGTGGCGCCATCTGAGGGGCAGGGCTGTGTGCCTGGCCTGCGCTGGCTTCAGGCAGATCTGCTGTCTCCTCTCTCTGATGGGCCCGTTCCCTGCCCTCTTCTGCGTCACCTCTCCCCCCTTGTCCCCTTGTCTGCCTGAGCCTCCTTTCTGTTCTTCCCTTGCCTCATGCTCTCCCTCTGACCTGTTTTGGAAGCTCTTTGAATGTAATTCCTAGTTAAATTGAAGGAAAGTGAACTCAGAGTGACATAAAATGCAGAGTAGGGGAAAGTAAATTTTCTGAAGATGGGTTGGGGCAAGACTGCGGAGTCTTGAAGTCCAAGCTCGACTGTGTGGAGGGCGGGTGCCCCGACCCCGCCACGTTGTTCAAGGAAGGGGGTTAACCGCATATGCAGAGGAAGAGCCTGGAAGGAACCGCATTATTAACAGTGGTTATCCCAGAGTGGCGGAATTGTGCTTTTCATTGTCATCATTGCCCCTTAGTATATTTCCTAATTTTTCTACAAGGAGCATATATTTTGTTTTACTAACTTTTTTGCATTTTTTTTCTTTTTTTAATTGAAGTATAGTTGATTTACAGTGTTCTGTTAGTTTCTGGTTAGTATAGCATGGTGATTTGGTTATACATATATATGTTCTTTTTCATATTCTTTTTCATTATAGATTATGACAAGCGATTGAATATAGTTTAATTTTTTGTGTGTTCATTCTGTAATTTCTAAAAACTTTATTAAAACAGGGGATTTGTTTTTGATCCCTGAGTCATAGATTAGAATAGCTGCCTTGTTGTCTGTGTAAGAGACCCCGTTTTCTATTCTTGGACCAGTGAGTTGTGTTCTGGGTTAGCATCAACATTAGTTTTGCTAACCTGGTGTAAGTATAGACTGAAGACTTGGATGGGTTCCAGGAAACCTTAGGCTGGTGCTGCAGGATCAACACTTCCAAGAACTGAACCTTCTCGGCCTTCAGATACTTAACTGGTTTTCCATGAACAAAACAGGAAGTTGTGACCCAGATCTGTTTAGTTCCATCTGAAATGCAGTGCCTTCATGGTACCCCAGGTCCCTCCAGTCAGTGCTCAAAATCGTTCATCCTGTAAACTGTAGCTCTGTGGTTCTGTTAATTAAATAACTTGAGATAATTATTCTTTAGGTGACCACACAGAAGCATTTTTTGCACGAGCAAAAATCAGTTTCCTAGAATCCAGTCTGAGATGGTTAATTTCTGATACTCCTGCTTGCTACCCGTTTGCTGGTGGTTCTGCCCAGTATTAGGTAGTGGTGATGGCTACCTTCTCTCATCCTACAGGCAAGTTACATGCCTGTTTAATTTAAACACATTCAACATAGGCACTGGGAAAAAAACGAAACAAGATAATACACACTTATGCATATATTTTACACATGTATTCTTGTTGTAAGTTATTCCTTGTATACAGTTCAGTATTTTTTTTTTATCTGAAGTGTAGTTTGTGTAACAATATAATTCACTCTTTTAGGAATAGTCTATGACTTTGACAAGTGCAGTCTTGTAAGCGCTATCAGAGTCAAGACAGCAAGCTCCTTCAGCCCAGTTTCCACATGCTGCTTTTTTTTTTAATATTATTTTTTATTGAAGTATAGTTAGTTTACAATATGTCAGTTTCTGGTGTACAGTACAAAGTTTCAGTCATCCGTATACATACATATATTCCTTTTCATATTCTTTTTCATTATAGATTACTATAAGATACTGAATATAGTTCTCTGTACTATATAGTAGAAACTTGATGTTTATCTATTCTATATATAGTGGATAGAATCTGCAAATCTCAAAATTCCAAATTTATCCCTTCCCACCCCCTTTCCCCTGCGGTAACCATACGTTTGTTTTCCATGTCTGTGAGTCTGTTTCTGTTTTGTAAATAAGTTAATTTGGTGTCTTTTTTTTTAGATTCCAGATATAAGTGATATCATATGGTATTTTTCTTTCTCTTTCTGGCTTACTTCACTTAGGATATCAAAACATATGTTTTTTTTTTTTTATGAGGGGTGTTAATTAGATTTATTCATTTATTTCTATTTGGAGAAGGTACTGGGGATTGAACCTGGGACCTCGTGCAGGTCAAGCATGTGCTCCACCACTTGAGCTATACCCTCCCCTCCACAACTTCTTTATCCAGTCATCTGTCCATGGACATTTAGGTTGTTTCCATGTCTTGACTATTGTAAACCCCACTTGCCTTTTTGGAGTCAACACCCTGTCTCCAACCTAGGCCCTGCCAACCACAAGTTGAAGTTTTTGCAGTGTACATTTTCATCTATACATAAAATGACAAATTTTTTACACAGAAAGCCACATGCCCCCACCCCAGTGCTTAAAGTGCCAAGGTTTAGTCCTTAGAGGAGAGAGAATTTGGGCACACAAAAATTTCCCTGTTCATACAAGATAGCTTTGAGAATATGCCTACCTTCTGTGAAGACACCTGACAGTTTATGAGTTGTCCATAGTAAAGATACTGTAAAACGTGCTGCCTGGAGTCCCAGTGTTTATATTGTACTTGACCTGTCGACCTGTGCCCAGAGGACTTCTGGGGTGCTGGGCATCTTTCGGAAATGCTGACATTACTAGTGCCTTGGAAGGAGAAGGGAATGCAAAACCAACAGCAGCAAGGATCTGGTCCCTAAGTCAGTCACCTCAGAGCTGCCGGTGGGGGGGCTTTGCCTCTTGGCTTCCATCTCTGGATCTGGTCCCGTTTGTGGCCAGAAGTCCTGCAGTTCCCCTCTGAATCGGCAGGTGTCGCTGTAGGCAACATAGTGATACTGCATTTGCTGGTACTAGGATGCTGGCAAAAATGTACGAATGGCTGTGCCACCTCTGGCTTTTGCATTTATTAATCACAAACAGAATTCTTTAAAAAGGAAGAAAAAAGAAAGAAAATAGCACTGAAAGTAAATTACAGTTGATCCTTGAACAACACAGCCTCGGCCTTCGCAGATCCATGTATACATGGGTTTTTTCAGTAGTAAATGCTGCAGTACTGCACTGTCTGGTTGGCTGCATCTGTGGCTGTGGAACCGTGGATGTGGAGGAAGCACATACAGGGAAGGTGACTGTAAGCTGTAGGTGGGTTGTGGGCTATGTGGAGAGTCAGGGCCCCTGGCCCCCGAGGTTCAAGGGTCAGCTGTTTTCCCTGGACACTGTGTCTCCACCTGGGAGCTCTGCCTGGATGAGGGACAGGGCACTCCTGTGCTGTCAGTGTTGCATGGTGTCACACGCCCTGAGTCTACCCCCGAGCCATCCCTCCCTCCTGCACAGGGAAGCAGCCAGCAGAGCTGTGTGAGAAGGGGTGTCCTGGAACTACTTGATGTGTAGACCTGTCTGGGGAAAGCCTGGTAGGACAAGGTGTGTTAGAACGCTGCTCGGTGCTTTGTCTCGTTTCGGGTGGCATGGCCTTTGTGTCCAGCTGTTACAAGGATCCAGCGGCTTCTTGGGAAGGGATGGCATAGTTTGGAAGAGAAGTTTCAGTCTTCCTAATAGTATCCTCAGTAGGTGCTTTGTCTTCATCACACTTGTTCCTGATTCGTCCACCCCAAGTGCAGCACTGTTCATGTTCTCCGTGCTCTTGTCCATGCAGCAGGCCTTCCAGCTCTGTTGTCCCTCTGCTGTCCCCTACAGGTAACTGTGTCCTCTGAGCATGTGTTTGATCTCACCATCTGTTTATGGCTGGTGGTTCCCACATCTTTCACTGTTGGGGCGGAGACTTCCTCAGCCCCTCTCAGCTCCTAGCTCTGTGTAAGGTGAGCATCCGATGCATGTTGAGTTTGTTCTTTAGCGCCTCTCCTTGGGTTCTGCCTACCCACCTCTCGTGACATCGGTGCCCTGGATGTCCCTTAGATGGGCTGTCCTGAGAGCAGGAAGGTGCTGCTCTGCCAGGGCGTCCGCTCCGCGTGCAGTCACATTGCCTGAGAGCTGGCGTCCTGGGTTTGTCTCTGAACGGGTCCCTCCTTTGTTGGTCCCGGCTTTTTCAGGTGCCCATTGCAGGAGGCCTTTTGGTAGAGTCACGTGGACATGCCAGAATGCACCCCACATACCCACCCTGTCGGCTTATGGTGAAGATTGGCTGAGGTCAGTGTGTAAGACCTGCGAGCGGGATTCCTGGCACATAGTGAGCCCCCAAGTAGGTACAAGCTGCTGTTATCAGTATTGCGTTTCTTTACTTAAACTGTTTTTCTTCCTAATTATGCTCAATGTAGAATATTTGGAAAATAAATATAAGGGTGTATAAAGAGCGGGAAACATCCTACCACTCCCTATTAATTTTCTAGGATATTTCTGCAGTTTTTTCCATGCATATAAATGTGTGTGCATCCGTGTGTTTGAACACACACACAAACACACAGACACACACACAGTATGTTTATAAAGTTGCCTTGCACCATGGCTTCTGTTTTCCTGAGCATTTCCTGCACCCCTTTGGCTGATTTTGATTTCATGTTGTACGCTGTTCAGTGTTGGGTGCCTGAAGAGGTTCTCGTGCTCACGTGAGGGTGTTGGCTGTAATCACGCGCTCAGAGAAGAGTAAACAGAGGGCCAGAGGGCCAGGGGTGTCTGCCGTCTTTCCCCTTAGATGCAGTGCTCTCAGACTCCACCTGAGGCTGTACCTGGGCCTCAGGGGCATCTGGTGGAGTAGCTGCACTCACCCAAGGTTTACCCTGAAACTGCCCTTTCTCCAAGGAGCCTCAGTCAGGCACAAGAGGCCTCCAAAGGATTTGACTTACATCACAAGTGGAAAACCGGATATAGGTTGTTAGAAGTATTGTTTTTTCCCCTCTAGAAACACTGCATTTCTGTTTTCATTTTGCAGTTCACTTATAGCCTGTAGGCTTCGTTTGTAGACATGGTCGTCTTGAATAGCTTACAGCAGTGACTTACATTGAGTTTGTTGGATACTGAAGCCGAATCAGAGGAATGGCCTGGCTGATGTCCTAGCCAGTGAGAGCGGGCATGTGTGTGAGGGGAGAAGAGGCGAGTGAGACTCCCTCAGGGAGCTCTTCCCCCGGGAAATGTGTCCTTCAAGATGCAGGAGCCCGATCTGCTTCCTTTTTACAGATGGAGGAGTGGAGATTACAGTGGTGGAGTGCTTTGCTTAAAATCGTACGGTTAGAAGGAGGGGCCAGAGTTACAGGGATGGAAGCAGTACTCAGTGTGCCTAGAGGCCCGGACTTGAATATGTTCGCTTTACTGTGTTAAGAAAAAAACCAAAAAACCAAACTGTTCCCAGAACTAACAGATTCTTTTCAAAACTAAAACAACCAGCTTCTGTTTGAATATTTTTCTGTGACACTAAAGAAGTATAACTTTTTATGCTAGCTTGTTTTTTTTTCCTGTTGAAAGGAAGGTATATGCACCTCCTGAAAAATGTATGAGGTCAAATTTAAATATAAAGGAGAGCAGACAGAAGAATGCATTGCATCCGCATGTATGTATTCACTTTCTGCTCCAGCACCACCCGACCTTTTCTCTTCCCCCTGTTATTTAGAAGCAAATTTTACTGCATCATTTCATCTGTGAATACTTTCAGCCAGTGTTTAAACTTCCAGTTTTCTCAAAATGTCCTAATTTTAAAAACTCATGTTTGTTTAAATGTGTAAGTAAGGCTCCAGCCGCACATCGCTTGTAGCTAAATCCCTGTTTCTTTCGCTTTTATTTTCTTGCAATTTGCTGAAAAAGATCAGACTGTTGGTATGTTGAGTTTCCTGCTCTCTGATTGTTATGTGGTGGAGTAAAAATTGGCAGTTACATTTAGGGTAAACATTTTTGAAAGTTATAGGAGCGTGTCATGAAAAGGAGTTCTCCTAAAGGCAACTGTTGTCCGTACTTTTGTAAAATTTTTGTTTTATAAAATTTTTATTTTTCATGTTCATTTATATATATTTCCCTGTTATATACCATACGCTGTGTTTGTGAACTTTTTGCTACATCCCTGAGCAGCTGACAAGGCCCCAGTCTTCTGGTGCCAGGTGTTCTTTTCCCAGTGTGCATAGATTGTCCCTGGCCCCACAGCCCTGTGGGTCCGGTCTGTGTGTGTGTTTTCTGTGTTGCAGTTAAGGAACTGGCCCAGGCCTGTTTTGGAGATGAGTAGCAGAACCTGGATTTGCCTTTGGGAGATCCACGTGGTGCCCCCAACCCCCCACCCCTCCATCCCCACCCTTGTGGCTGTTCTTGCAATCGTGGAGCTTTAAAATGCTGATTCCTGGGCTCAGCTGGGTGCGACCACGTGTCAGGATTTTCAGAAGCATTCCAGGTGACTCTGTTCCCAAGAGTCAGCCTCGGCCGTAGTCTTTCTCTTGACTACCTCAAAATATTCCACCCTGTCGATGTAGTGTCATTATTTAGTGAGTCTCCACAGGGAGTGTAATTAGGTTGTTTCCAATCTACTGCCGTCACAAATGATGCTGGAGTGAATGTGCTGTGCGTGTTTCTTGGAACACGTTTATGAGTATCTCTTGGATGAATTCCCAGAACAGGAATTACTGGGTCAAAGGGTATGAAGTGTGTAATTTTGATGGATGTTGCTAAAGCAGCCCCAGAGAGATTGTTTGTTTTCTCACTGCCAGGCTGTCTGACGGTGGGTACCTGACCCGCCCCAGGTGCCAGCCTGCAGCCTGACCACATTTCTTGGCTACTCTTTGCTTCATTGGTTTTATTTGAAATGCCACTCACTGTGGCATATATTGGGTTCTGATTGGCTTTGCATATATTTCTGTGTTTTCTCCTTTTCTGTTCCATTTATTCATAGATACTAAACCATTTGTTCAATTTGTTTGCTGGTAGCAAGCTATTTTATTTACCATAGTTTCATTATGATACCGTTCAATTTTTGATGGGACTAGGATATCATCCCCTGCCCCCAAATATTTCTGAAAAATTTTTCCATATGAAAATTCTGTTGAAATTTTCATTGGGAGTACATTAAATTCATGTTTTGGATTAGAAAAGACATCATTACCTTATTGAGTCTTTCTGTGAGAGAACAGGGTACATTTGAAGTCTTTCATGTTTTTCTGTTGAATTTTAATATTTTTATTCAATAGGTTCTGTACACCAATACTAGTTTGTAATAGTTGATTTCCTTGGATTTTCAAGGTATATGGACTATTTAGTATTTACTGTAGAATATTAGTAACAAATACAGTTAATAATAAATTCTATACCTTTTTTAATATTTAGGATTTTAAATGTAGCTTCATTTTATTCCCCAACAAAATTTGTTGCCCTGAGCAATTGGAAGGATGGAGCAGACATTAGCTGCAGAGGGAAGGTCGCTGGGTGGTGGCTGGTTCTGAGGGTGACAGGTTTGGCTTTGGCTTCAGTGGTCTGAGAAGCCGTGAGCTGTGTATGTGGAGTTCCGAGAAGGCAGCTGATGTGAGGGTCAGGAACTCAGGCAGTGGGACAGGAGGTGGGAATTTGAAAAGCATTGGCATTAAATTCATTTAAAGCCACAGACTGGATGAGATCCCTGAGACGGTGAGTGTAGATGGAAAAGAGGTCCAAGGATTGAGGACTGGGGTGTTGTTCATGAAATGAGGGGGCATCTGCCTAGGGGGCCAGGAGAGGGAAGTGTGTGAGTGAGGGGTGCAGGCCAGAGTGAGGCAGCCAGGACCGTCCTGTCATCAGGGAGGGTGGGAGGCCAGTTGTGACACGCACTGCACCATCACATGTCACGTGTGCTGCTGCTACACCCTGCAGCTTGCTCCCTGCAGCTGTCCAGCCCTGAAATCCTCAGCATGCTCTCGACGGTCTTTGTCACCCCTTTCCTTCAAGATGCACACCTGACCTCTCCCCTGCTCTCTGTTTCTGTGGTTGGCCCACCTTGTGGCAGGCGCTTCTCTGGCCTCTGGCTCAGACACTTGTCTCTGGCCCCTGGGTTGCGGCTTGTACGTGTGTCCCTGTGTAAATGGTCTCTTTTGTGTCTCTAGCCCTCCCTGCTAGTTCTCTTACCACAGAAATCAGGAGGAGGACAGTTGACAGAAAGCCGTGGAGGGACAGAGCCCAGCTTTTCTGTGACTGTGTGCACCTTGGCTCTGTTTATCTTGTCCACTGTGTGTCCAGGGCCTGGAATGTCCCTGGCACATAGTTGGCACTTAGTAACCAGCTGAATAAATGAATGATTCAAATTAAGAGTCATGTTCAAAAATGATAGACCTTTGAATTTGAACGTATCTAATGAATTCCATTATCCAGTAACATTCAGTTTTTCTTGAATTTTCATGGACTGAGGGCTTTCCCGTTGTGTGTGTTCTGTCCATCCCTGTCTTCTTTTATGGCAACTTAGCGTTCTGTAAACTCCCTAGTCAAGTCCTGCGTGGTCATAGAGCCTCTGCCATTTCCCTGTCTCTGTGCTGAGAGACCAGTCACTCAGCTTCCCTGGTGGCAAAGGACCCCCGCGAGGAACAGAGCCCAGGACTGTGAGTCAGGAGCCTCGGTCTGAGCAGCCTCTGGGCTCTGTGGGTTATACTGCATGGGAGCTGGAGCAGTCCTGAGTTTTTCAGTTCTTTTTCTTAAACCAGGGAACGTACCTTTCTGCGGGTCAGCGGAATCCTTCTGGGAAGGCCGCTGTGTACGACAGGTGGAGGCCAAGCAATGGGGTGATGTGGGGCTGGGGTGCACTGGTGGCTTTATCTCCAAGTTTGCTTTGAGAACCCCTGGAATAGGTCACCTTGGACTGCTCAGCTCTGAATCCTGTATGTCTGGTTGGTTGTAAGCTGAGGAATCAGTTACGGAGAGAAGCCTGGGTTCTGAGTATCTGTCGAGGGTCAGGTCTGTGGCTTCGATGAGGTGATGGAACAGGGCTGATCCTTTCTTAGCTGAGCAAGAGCCAGCATGTACTCTCTTATGGAACTATCAGTGTCTGTTTATTTTGTGGTCTTTAAAGAAAACTTTCATTTTTAGGTAATTAAGATCTGCCCAAAAAAAAGGTTGCAAAAATCATACGAAGGATCTCGTACATCCTCCTCCTAGCATGCCCAGATCGATGTGCCCTCTGTAACCAGGGGCTGCTGTGAGCTCATCTGAAGACCTTGTTCCAGTTTCACCCATTGTTCCAGCAGTGTCCTTTCTCCCCGACCACGGTTCCATCCATTGTCAACACTGCATTAGGGGCACGTCTCCTCAGTCTCCTCTGCCTGGCACAGTTTCTTAATCTTGTCTCTCATGACCTTGACACTTTTAAAAAGAATACTCCTGACTCCTTTTCTTTTCTTGGTAGGCCGTCTCTCCACGTGATTTTGTCTGATGTTTCCTTGTGACCAGTTAGGGCAATGGCTGTCTTGCTTCTCTGCAGTTACTGGTTTCCCCTTTGTAATTAATAAATGTCTTGCCGGGAGATACTTTGAGACTCTGTAAATACCTTGTTTCTCCTCATACTTGGCCCACTAATCTTAGCAACCATTGATTATTCTCTCCTGAAACAATTACTACTGTGGTGTCTGCCAGATTGCGATTTTCTGTTTGTATCCTTCTTTCTACATTTATTATTTGGGATTATAACTGTCAGGGATGGCTTTTCTATCTCCTCCATCACTCATTCATTCGAGCTCTTGTTTGTGTGTGTCAGTGTGTCCTTATGGATGTTTACTCCTCTGTTGTGACCTCGCTGTCCTTGTTCTGTTGCTCAAGGTGCCCTATGCATGGGCTTGTCTATTTGACACGTTTGCATCATCTTCTGAGCATTTCTCCACGTTCTTTGCACCGCAAGACATTTCAGGTCATCTCGCCATAAAGTCGACTTTTTCTCCAAGCGGCCGTGGCTTTTGACTGGAAAATGATCTGAAATCAAGGATCTGCGTGCTGGGTGTGCTGTTGCTACTGGTGTCCTGGCTTCTAGGCCTGTTTTATGCCTGTTTCCTGGTTTCTTTACTCTCTGAAACCATTGTGCCCAAATTTTCACTTCTAGTTTTTTCTCCCCTTTTGAAAAATTAATGGTAGGGATTAAGAGTATGAATCTTGGAGTCAAAAACCCTGCATTCAAATGCCAGCTCTGATATTGCTAAGCTGTCTGTCCTTCAGGCCTTAGTTTTCTCATCTGTAAAGTAGGGGTGAAGATTCTTAGCTTAAAGGGTAGTTGTGAGGGTTACATGAGACAATAAAATGAGAGTGTCCGGTGCAGGCTGAGTGCCTAGTTTGTTCTTTCATTCAGCAAGTATTTATGGAATGCATACATGTGTAGGTTTGTTTCAGGGTCTGGGACAGGTGGGGTTCAAGAGTGTCAGCCCAGCGGGGTCTCTGGCCGGCTGGTGCAGGGGCAGCGCCTCTGATCCTCCTGGTTTGCGAGCTGCTCTGCAGCTGGAGGGAGGTGGGGAGAAAGGAGTGGGCGCTCTGCTGTCCCCAATTAAATGAGCAGTCCTGGTTCTGTCAGTACATTATGCTTCCGACAGCGAGCCCCACGCTGATCTGTGGGTGGCATTGTCATGTGTGGAGTTGGAAGGAACTTCTCCTCCTTCTGGCGTAACCTTTCTGCCTTTATTGGCCGATTCTTCCGTGGGGTGGGGTGTGGCTCACTGTAAGAGCAGCCTGGGGGCTGGTGGTAGGAGGGGGCCAGTCAGAAGGAAACCAGCCAGCACCCCTCAGGTTTCCACAGTGGTGGCCACGAGCCCTCGGATGCTTAGACAGAATCTTCTCTGCAGGGGAATTGGCAGGAGGGGAAGAAAAACAGTCTGGGCTGGTCCCCCCACGAAGCCCTGTGCCTCGGGCAGCCATCCTGCCCCCGCCAGTGTCCCCGAGCAGGCAGGCAGGCAGGCTCCCCAAGAGCTTTCTGTTCTGCTGCTGCTGGAGCGTCGCAGTAAGTGGGTAGGTAGGACTAGCTGTGACCTAAAAACACTCGAGCATTTTCTGGGCGTCCCTGGGGAAAGCTGAATAAAGTAGGAGGAATGTCATTTCAGATGCTCATGTTCTCCCAGGAGAACAAACTTCCAGGTCTTTTCTTTCCGCTTGTTTCTAAAGGCTGTGCTGCTGACTCCATGACCCTGGTGCCCGCAGGTTGACCCTCTGACCTTGGTACCTACAGGATAGTCCCATGAGCCCAGTACCTATGGGCCGACCGCATGGTGCTGACGCGCCTGGCAGGAATGGGTGCTGTGCCAATGGGTGTAGTGATGACTGGTTTCCTAACTTGATTTGTGTGACCGCCCACCCCTGCCCACTCTGTTGGGTCCTAAATGAGAGAACAGAAAGAAGTGTGTTCTCCATCCCAAGAGAAACAAGTCCCAAACTCTAAAAACAACAAAAGCAGCAGAACCCACGTAAGTACCTCCCAGAGCTCAGAGTCAGGAAGGAGGGGGATGGTTGCCCACATAGCGAGGGTCACGGATGTGGGGTGTGGTCCCTGTCCTCCGTCAGGTTGGCAGTGCCCTCTTTGTGACACGGAGCAGATCTCACTGTGAACAGCAGTTCTCAGGTTTGGGCTGAAATCTGTTTGATGAGAAGGATGCTGGGGAGAGCTCTGCCAAGGATGGCCCTGGGGACTGGAGTCTCAGTTGGTCTGGTTGGCAGTTGAGTTGGCTGAGGGCAGTGTCTGTGCTGCTGGGTCCAATGGTCATTTCTTTGTAGACTCTGCTTCTTTGTGCCAGAGTTTCTTCCTAAGTTTGTGTCTTTGTGGCTGAGCGCCTTTGATTTTGCTGCTGCAGCCTTTAGTTAGATCTGTTTCCCTTGTACCCCTCCAGCCCTAGAACTTCCTTTTTCCTTAAAACTATTTTTTTTACCAGTGTTTTGAAAAATGCTGCATTCAGGTATTTAAAGAGATCGCAATAGCAGAAGAGGGAGGTCCTGAAACTTTGGTCTTCCTCTCCCCATGACCCCGGCCTCCTGGAGCGAGCCAGTCACCACAGGGACACCACAGAGAAAGTCTGTGAGATTACGAGGATGCTTATTTATGCCTCTCCCCTACTTTAAAAAAAATAGACTCTATTTTTTGGAGCAATTTTAGGTTCACAGCAAAAGTGAGCAGAGTACAGAGTTCCCACGCACCCCTGCTCCCACACGCACAGCCTCCCACATCATCAGCCTGCATTTCAGATGTAATTGTTACAGGGCTGGTGCTGTGCTGTGTACGTTGCTCGTCCCTTGCTTTCTTCACACCATGAATCTTACAGATTCGTTTCCATCAGTGCTGCGTGTTCGTTAGAACAGCTGCCCAGTACGTTCTGTGAGAACTGTGCTCAGTCTGCTCTGCCGGCCTCATTTCTCATGGAGTTAGAGAACTAACAGAGGTGACTGTGAGATTTCTAAAAGTCCTAAAAATGTCTTCACAAGTAATGTGTATTCCTTGAGGAAAATGAGAAGACACATTAAAAAAAAAAGGTTAAAAATGTCCCTCAATGATCTTAATGGGGCCCTGCTGAGGTGTCAGTGGGGCGTAGCTCTCCCGGGCCTCCGGTGCCCACTGCCTGGCCAGGCCTACCTGCTCCAGGCCTGTGGCGGCTCTGTTTCTGTGAGTCTTTGCCATTCTGCAGATACTGGGTTGAAATTGAATTTTCGAAATAAATGACATGAGTTAGTGAGCAAGAGCTGCTGCAGCACCGGGTGTCACACCATAGAAAGGGTTCACACCCTGCGGCTAGAAAGCAGACAGAGGGAGACCAGCCGCCTGATGTCAGTGCGGGGTGGCCGGGGGTTGCCCTCTTTCCAAAAGGCTGCTGGTCCACAGAGTGAAAAAGAGTGAAAGCCGATACACAGATTGGGGGTCTCCAGTCAAGGTGCATGTTTCTGTGGCCAGTGTTCTCGGAGCGCCAGCGAGTCCTTGGTCTGCTGCATCGCTTTACCTGGCGATCCTGGAAGAGAGAAGCGTGTGATTTAACCCAGCATGTACCAAATTAACTAGACCCCAGGGTCTTTTCCTGTCTGGTTGGCCTGCTGTCACCTCAAGGGACTGTTTTTTTGGAAGAGCCTGAAAAGTTGTAGGAGTACTAAATTCTCCTGATTTATTTCATCCAGAAAACATATTTCTTTGAAATTTTTCATTAATTTTTATTTACCGTAATAGAAGAGTACACTCACTTAGAAACAGAGGTAAACCTCAAGCCCCCTTTGACCTCCCCATCCACACTGTGATCCCAGGGGCAATACTCATCTGGAGTTCATCTTTTATGCTTCGTGTTTTTACCTTCATTGATCACAGTTGTTAGTTTTTCAGATGGCTGGTTGATGGGGAGAGGTGAGTGCAGTGTCCCTCTCATCTCGCGGCAGAGGCGATCGGGTCTGTGTGGGTCCCAGTGCTCTGTTCCCTCTGTGTCTTGCAGCAGCATTTCTTTCCCTATAGAATTTGGTGCCCTCCCTCCTGGAGGCTGGCTTTTCTCAGGGTTTGGTGATTCCTGACTGCATGTTCATTTTTGTGCTTGAGATTCCTGTTAGCCTGTCTGTGAGTGCCGTCACCTTTCCACAGCTGGTCTCTAGATTTTTAGAGGGTGCCTGGGGTATATCGTGCGGGCTGCTGACCTGCAGGGATGGAGCCCGGCTTCCCAGGTGTCACCAGTCATTTCCCCACACTGTCTGTGGTGAGTGCTACTTGGTTCAGATGAACGGGATTTCTTATGTGTTAGGAAGGGGGCAGGAGGTGGACTCACGGCCCTTCTCTTGTCCTGCCCTAACCATGCTGGCCCTTGATATTGGGGAGAGACTGGAGCTGGGTCTGTCTCTGAACCCCTGACTCCTCCACTCAGGTGTGCCTCTTTCCACTCCCTGTAGTCTCACGTACACATGCGCACGTGGTAGGATACTTCCCTGGAGACCCTTCCCTCACTCCCCAGCCTCCCAGTCTCTCAGCCCCGCCTCTGTGCTTTCTCTCTGGTCCCTCTCCTGTGAGCCTCACACTCTTCACCCATTTATTTCTCCCTAGGGCGGTGCCTCCTGCTGCTCCCCCTCCATCCTCCGTTCCTGGCTCCTTCCCTGATCTCTCGGTGGACCTTTCTTCTCCTGTGCGGGCAGACGCTCCTTCCCGTGCCCCTGGCTCCTTTTTTGTTGGCCTCCCGCCCTGGCCTGTGCACGTTCGCTCCTGTGCTGTCTGGGCCGGGCCTTCCTGTGGTCTCTCAGATGTCTTTTCCCAGCAGGCGTGACTTTCTGCATCTCGGACTTCATCTGTGTGCATAAATACGACTTAGGCTTGGGGTGTGTGCCCTGCAGCTCGTTATCGAGAAAGGTGTTGCAAACTAGAAGCTGAAAATGGCATCCTGCCTCAACTGCCACCTCCTCGTACAGCCCTGCCTGTTCTCCTGCTTCTGAGGAGGAAAGAGCTCTCGGACGTCAGTGCGGCCTCTGTCCACCTGCTCAGCGAGGTGCCGTCTCAGCACAGGGCTTGCCCCATCTCTGCCCTGCCCGCTTCTGAGGGCACTCTGACCCCACCATCTTCCAACTGTCCCTAGTCACCAGCTCACCTGGGTCCAGACCTGGAGGGCCCCTGGAATACTTGGTAGATTTAGCCGCATACTGCTTATTAGGGGTTCCTGCAGGCCTGACAGTGGCCTGTTCAGCCACCAGCTGGGGGGCTAGTTAGCTGTAAGTCATGGTGTTGAGCTGGAACCCACCAGGCACCCCGGGCCTGTCTCGTAGTTGAGGCTGCTGCCCCCTCGAGCCTTTCACTCCCATCTGTGAGCAGCTCTGGCTGACTTTAATTCCCAGCCTCCTGGGGAAGGGGGTTCTGGACGGCAGGCCCCCTTAGCCAGGGTGACATACCACACACATCTGTTATGGGTGTAGTTTTCAAGTACTGTCTGATGTATTTTTGTAAGTGAGTATTGCCATGAATCACCACCCAGAACAAGACATTCCCAAACAGGAAATAGCTGGCAGCATCCCCACGTGCTCTCTCGTTGTGCCACCCCCTCTCCCTTACAGTTGCCACATATGTGTGTCCATAGTTTTGCTAGATACGCCAGCCACAGTCCCTGGTGGAAGGCTGTGCCGTTTGCATTCCTGCTGCAGGTGTTTGAGAGCTTGTCCCCACAGCTGGGCCGATGGAGTGTGTGCTGAGCTTTTGAATTTTTACTCTTCCAGAAAGATGAGATACACTCGCATTTTAATATTTATTCCTTTTGTCCTTGTAAAGCTGTGCATAGTGTCATGCATTTAAGGGCCAATTGTACGTCTTTTTGCTGAGAATACTCTGTTTATGTCTTGTTCATTTTTTTTCCCTTAGGGTTTGGTATTTTTTACTTTGATTTTTAAGAGTTCGCTCTCTGTTGAAGAAATCAGACCTTTATTTGTTACCTATTATAAATATTTTCTCCCACTTTGTCTTTTGACTTTGTTGATCGTAGTTTTTTCTCCAAGCAAAAGTGTTTAAAATGTTTATGTTATAAAATTTTACCAGTGTATATATATTTTTGCATCTGGATTTTGAGTTAGAAGGGTTAGAAGGCTTTCCCTGTGCTGAGTTTAGGAAGGATTTCAGCCATTTTCCTGCGGTACTTGTATACTTTGCCCCCCTATAATTCTGTGTCAGAACCCTTTGTGTGATGTCATTTTTTTATATTTATGCCTCTGATTCATTTGCTTTCTTTGTATGTGTGAGGTGTGGATGCTGTGACACCATTTCTGAAACGGCTCTCCTGGTATCCTAGTCACATCTGTTATAAAATGCAGAACTGCATTTTGCAGGACGACTTTGACAGTTCTAAGCCCCGGGGGTGCGAGTCTTTGGCTCAGATGGCCCTACTCGAGGCCAGGCCGGGCTCAGGTGTGCGCCTCCATGTGTGACACTTGGAGGGGGCGGTGGAGGGACAGCACATTGTCTAGAAGGAGCGCCCCCTGGCTGCAGAGTGCCTGTTGAGCGGTGCTCCTGCTGGGGGAAGAGCTCCCTCCCTTCCCTCTCGTAGGGTGCCTCTGAGGTACCGCTTCGGCACCTACTCCCCAAAAGGACCTGAGTGGGCTTGACCGCTGAGCCTGTGTGCCGTGTGCTTGTGGACAAGTCACAGTTCTCTCCTACGTAAATGAGAAGATTGTGCTGGGTGATCTCTGATGTCCTTTCAGCCCTTCGTTCTGTGACGCTGTGAAAACGGTATTTGCACTGTTTGTCCCGCATCGAGCTGCGGGGTTCTCTGAGCGGGGCCAGAGCCCCATGGGTGCTGCTGCTCAGGGGCCGGCAAGTGGCTTTGTCTGCGGGAAAAAGCCATGTGGCTCGGAGCCGCACAGCCGGTTCCTTTTGTCTTGTTTTGCTTTTCAGACCCATAAATTTATATCAAGAGGTGATTGTCTGAAGAGTTGCTAAGTGTTCATTTATTTAAAGAGTGAAAACAGAGTTTCCTCAAAACTTCGTAAGAAGACCTGCACTCCATTTTTCTAAGAAATACTTTTGTGACACTGCACTTTACTGTCCTAGGAGAAGTCTACCATGCGGTCACTTAAGTAGTGCTGTGCTGGTTATGAGTTTCCACTTTCACTAGAGCCCAGAACCAAACAGATTTACACAAGGTTGTATGCCTGGAAAATTCTCAGTGTAATGAGACTGGACAAAAGAAAAAGAAAAAAAAAGTCTTGGGATGATGGGATAGAGAATGTTTCTAAATACCTCTACGTTTTGCCTCTCCTGGGACAGGCCTACTTGGTTGTCATGGATGACAAGTGAGCTTTAAATTTCAGTTAAACATGTGTGACGGTACCTTATACCTTAATTTGCATTTCTTTAGAAATGACTTGCCATTGGTGTTTCTTTCTGTTAACTAGTCCATTAACGAGAATCTGGGTATTTCCTTTCTGTAGAGTTTTACAGATAAAACTTATCATGTCTTCTTATTTATTGCTTTTCTTTTTCCAGTTGATTCATTGAATTTTGTGTGGGGATTTTGCCACATCTGTCTTGTCTTTACGTTGTTAGATTTTACAAATTTTTCTCTCCTTTCAAACTGTAGATTGGATGTACCATCCTGTTATGCACAAAAGGGCTCAAGGCTGTTCTTTAATACTATTTGATTTCCTTAAAATGAATTTTTCTATGTCTTGATCAAGTTCTATGTTATACCCTTTGGGGTCTTTAATTTGTATTACGGTAAAACTGCATATTAACTTGAAGTATGTCATCAGTTATACTCCCATTAATTATCCTGTTAAAAGCAGGTGTATCATTGCATTGTTATGGCTTTCTTTTCTTCTCCCACTGAATTCAGTTACAGAAAGTTGCCCTGGAGAATTATATGCAGATTTCACGTATCCTGAGTTCAGTTAGTATATTTAATATTTGTGTTGCATTTAGGAATGGTATTTTCTTTGCCATTATGCATTATAGCTTGTGGCAGTTAGGAAAGCAGTTATGTAATTATAAAAGTGATAAAAGCAGGTTTTAGAAAATTTGAAAAATAGAGAAATGTAGTCACGTTCCATCACTATTAGTATCTTGTTGAATTTTCTTCCAATTAAAAAGAATTATATTTGCTATATCTGTATTACATCCTTTTAACATTAGAAAGCACTTGGCCACTATAATAGGTGAATTTCAAATATATGTAAAAGTAAACTCTTCCCCCTGTTTCTGTAGGTGATGGTAATATATACCATGAAGTATGTATTCTTGCATACCTCTCTCCACGCTCAGACAACACACACACACACACACACAGAGTTTTTAAAAATTGAGATACAATACACATGTTATAAAATACCTATTACCATGTACCCTTCAGTGTTTTTAGTATATTTGCAAGGTTGTGCATCCATCACTACTATCTAATTCTAGAACATTTTTACTACCCCCAAAAGAACTTTATACCCATTAGCAGTCACTCCTCATTTCCTCCCAAACATCCCAGCCCGAGGCAACCAGCAACCTACTCCATACCTTTGTAGATTTTCTAGTTCGGACATTTCATTTAAATGGAATCGTACAATAGATGGCCTTTTGTGTCTGGTTTCTTTTGCTTAGCATAATCTTTTCAGGATTCATTGGTGGTATAGCATGTCAGAGCTTCATTCCTTTTATTGGCTCAATAATACTTCATTGTATGGATGGACCACATTTTGTTTAAGTCATCAGTTGATTGGTATTTGGGTTGTCTGTTGTGAATAATGCTGCTCTGAACATTCATGTACAAGTTTCTGTCTGGAAACATGTTTTCATTTCTCTTGTGCATATACCTAGGAGTAGCATTGCTGGGTCACATGGTAGCTCTATGTTTAACCTTTTAAAGAACTTCCAGACTGTTCTCCACAGCAGCTGCACCACTGTACACTAGCACTTTATGGAGGCTCCAGTCTCTCCACATCCTTGCCAGCACTTGTTATTATCTGTCTTTTTGATTATAGCCACCCTAATGATTTTGCTTTCCATTTCCCAGTGATGGTAAGTGTTGAGTATTTTTTCATATGATTAATGGCCATTTGTACATCATCTTTGGAGAAACGTCTATTCAGATTCCTTTATCCATTTTTGAATTGGGTTGTTTGTTTTTATTGCTAGATAGAGGAATTCTTTATATGTTTGGTGTGCTAGATCCTTGTCAGACACATGATCTGCAAGTATTTTCTCCCATTTTGTGGGTTACCTTTCCTCTTTCTTGATAGTCCTTTGAAGCTCTGAAGTTTTAATTTTGATGAGGTCTGTTTAGTTTTCTTTGGTTGCATATACTTGTGGTGTCATACTTAAGAAATCATTGCCTAACCCAAGATCACAAAGATTTACATTTTCTTCTAAGAGGTTTGTCGTTTTAGCTCTTGTGTTTAGGTCTCTGATCCCTGTTGAGTTAATTTTTGTGTATGATGTGTGGTGTTGGTTTAACTGTATTCTTTTGCATATGAAATTTCCTTAAATTCCTTCTGGGTATCTCCTCCCCTTTATTTTCTTTATTCTTCATCGAGTTCTTCTGTTATTCAGAAATTGGATTGCTGGTTCTAGTGTTCCAGTTTTTTTCTTGTACAGACATGCACACCTTGGAGATATTGCAGGTTTGGTTCGAGACCACTGCAGTGAAGCAAATGTCAAAACAAAGCAAGTCATACAAATTTTTTTGTTTCCTAGTGCATATAAAAGTTATGTTTACACTCTAAGCCTGTTAAGTATGCAATAGCATTATATCTAAAAAAAAATACATACCTTAATTAAAAATATTGCTAAAAAATGCTAACCATCATCTGACAACACAAGCTTGTCATAAACCTACAATGTGTAAAAAAAAATGCAGTATCTACAAAGTACACTGAAATGAGGTATGCTTATGTCTTCTGTCTCTGACTTTTTCTTTTTTTGTGTGGGAGGGGAGGTGATTAGGTTTATTTATTTATTTTAATGGAGGTACTGGGAGTTGAACCCAGGGCCTTGTACATGCTGAGCACGCGCTCTACCACTGAGCTATATGCACCCCCACCCCAGACTTTTTCTTTTTTTCTGGGAAACTCATGCGTGATTTCCTTACCTGTGTCGTCTGATCCTTGTATTGAGTTGGCTTTTACTTTGACATCATTATTCATTTCCACGAGCTCGCTCTTTGTTTTCTGACAGGGATTGTTGTCATTGTTCTTTACATAGTATTCTGTTTTTGTTTGAAGGCTGTAGTATCATCTCACTGTTATGAGACGATGGACACATACAAGGGAGTAGGGTGTGTGTGTGTGTGTGTGTGTGTGTGTGTGTGTGTGTGTGTGTGTGTGTGTATCCAATTCCCTGTGGAGTAAACCTCTAGGTTTTTGGGTGGTAGGGAGGGTTAGTTGCCTGCTTCGTGGAGTAGAGGGGGTGGCTGACCTCTTCCTAGACAGATTCCTTGTCCTGTTCTCAGTATTTACCCCCACTTCCCTACTTCCTTAGGTAACTTGTGTCCCTAATTCAAGAGCCTTTGGGGGTTCTGTGGTATAAGAAATCTGTGTTTGGTTTCAGGTATGAGGTGAATGTGGCGCATGTAAGTGGAAGTGATCAGCTGACAGGCGGACATGTAAGTCTGAAGTCTGGGGAGAGAAACAAAAGTTGCTGCCAGGTTTGGGAATTGTCATCTTAGAAGTGGTGGTTGTAACCAAGGGAATGAAGTTTTGTCCCTGAAGGGAGTGAGAAGGGCAGTGGTCACTGAAAGACTGGGGGAAGGCATTCTGAAGCTATGGGGAGCAGTTGAAGAGGAGGAATCAGTGAAGAGGGATGGAGGGGGAGTCTGCGAGCAAGAGGGTGTGGGAAGGACTAGTTGACCTGAGCTGGGACAGCCAGCAGAGCCATCTGGGGGCTGAGGTGGGCCTCAGTGGACAGAAAAGCGAGTTTAAGGAGTTGAATTCATCCATTCAATAATGGAGCCACTTTGGGGATGGCAGGACCTGGCAGATCTGCAGATCATTCTTTTCATGTGCTCTTTGCATACTGTTTTGATACAGAAGAAGATTGATTGATTTATATTAAAGTGTCGTTGATTTACAATATTATATTAGTTTCAGGTGTACAACATAGTGATTCAATATTTTTATAGATTATACTCCATTTAAAGTTATTATAAAATACTGGCCATATTCCCTGCTACCGTACATACAATATATCCTTGTATTTTATTTATTTTATACATAGTACTTTGTGCTTTTTTTTTTTTTTTTTCAAATGGAGGTACTGGGGATTGAACCCAGAACCTCATGCATGCTAAGCAAGCACTCTACCACTGATCTATACCCTCCCGTCAGTAGTTTGTACCTCTTAATCCCCTACCCCTACCTTTACCTTTCCCCCTTCCTTCTCCCTGCTGGAAACCATTAGGTTGTTCTCTGTTCTATATCTGTTTCTGTTTTGTTATGTTCATTTGTTTTGTTTTATTTTTTAGAGTCTACATATAAGTGAGAACATACAATATTTGTCTTTCTCTGTCTGACTTACTTCACTTAGCATAATACCCTCCAGGTCCATCCATGTTGTTGCAAAATGGTAAAGTTTTATTCTTTTTTATGGCTTAGAAATAGACTGTTACACACACACACACACCCCTTTATCCAGTCATCTGTTGATGGCTGATGGATACTGAGGGTGCTTCTGTATCTTGGCTATTGTAAATAATGCTGCTGTGAACATTGGGGTGCAGGTATCTTTTTGAATCAGTGTTTTCATTTTCTGATATACCCAGGAGTGGATTGCTGGATCATATGGTTGTCCTATTTTTAGTTTTTTGAGGAACCCTTCCATAATGGCTACACCAGTTTACATTCCTACCAACAGTGTACTTAGGCCTCTCTTTTCTCCGTATCCTTGCCAACGTTTGTTATTTGTGGTCTTTTTGATGCTAACCATCTGGCAGGTGTAAGGCAGTATCTCATTGTGGTTTTGATTTGTATTTCTTGGCACAAAAGAATTTTTATTCTTTACACTTAAAGACAAATTTTGGGGCCCAGCATCTTGATGTGGGATGTTAACCCTAATGTCACAGCATTACCATCATTCCTTTGGCAGCCTGGGTCATTTGGTGTTGGTAGGGAGGCCCTTTGGCCTGTTCCAGAATGCTCTGGCAGAGGCCCGAGTCCTTGTGACAGCCTCTGGCATTCTGCCGGGTTATGTGAGGCCCCACGTGCTTGCTTCCACGTCCCTGACAGTTGGATGAAAACAAGTAGAGGATTGAGACATAGAGGCCGGATGTGGGTCTGTTTGCAGGTTGGTGCCAAGGACTTGCTGAGTGGATGTGCTGCTCCAAGCCGCAAAGCCCTGCCAAGTCTGAAACGTCACTCCAGCCCTCCTGGTCAAACGCACATGTTACAGGAGCAGTAAATTAGGGTCTAGAAAGGAATTCTTCATGAAAACTCAGTGCTTTCTCCTTTGACTTGGAATCCTGTTTCCAGCAGCAGTGAGCTTTTATCTTTCGAAGGAACCACTGTGGAATTCTGCAGACCTTGTTTGTTTTTAAAGGTCTTTCTTCCCGGCGTGGCTGCTGTGATTTGTAATTGGGTTCTGGGGCAGGGAACAGAATGTCTTGAAACCCAACAGTTGACTTCTCCTGAGTTGCTTAGAGCAGGAAGGATGGGTGAAGTCTGCACATGGATTTTTAAAGCATAATTCAGAAGAATTATGGTGAAGTCAGTTAGTATTCATGGCCCAAGTGACACCAGCCATTTAGATGTGGGAGTTCTCCCTTCATCAAATCACAGGGTCTCCAGAGTGGCTGGTCCTTGTCACCCGGCTTGCTGCATCAGGCCACCCACGCTCTGGATCCAGTGTCCTTCTGACTCCGTAGACTTGTTTGTATTAAACCAGTCTGTAGCAAACTGATGATCTTAGGATCTTTCTTACCTGCCCCAGAATCATTTCTGGGGCTTGTAGGAGGAGATGCTGTGCTTGGCCATGTTCAGTCGGCTTCCAACTTGGGACAGTCCTGTCCTAGCAGCCGGCCATCCTGTGTCCTGCCCGCATGCCCTGGCCTCCAGCCTGTCTGGCCCTGCCCGCCGCCCTCTCGCTTCTCTGGGCCCCTTTGGGCTAGTGGGCTCTCTCCCACCTGGGCTGCCTCAACTCTGTTCTTATTTATTCTGGAACCCTGGCTGTTGCTGTCCAGGGTGAGGACATTTCACCCTCACTGGTGACACTTTCTCTCTTCTGAGCCTTTTTCCTCCACTATGACTTGACTTTGACTTTGTTAATGAGATCATGCCAGACCCACACTGAACACTTGCCGTTCTCTTTGCTGTGTCCACTCTGGCCTTCCACCTTCTTTTCAGCTGAGCCTGCTTTATTTTCTTAAAAACAGCATTATTGGAGTTATGATTGACACATATACTAAACTGCCCATATTTAAAGTCTACAGTTTAATGAGTGTTGACCCATGTATAAACCCATGAGATGATCATCACAGGGTAGCGAATATCTCTGTCACCCCCAAACCTTCCCCTACTCCCTCCATCCTTCCTTGGGCAACCACTGATCTGCTTCCATCACAAGAGATCAGTTTATGTTTTCTAGAATTACATAAGTGGAATTTTACAGCACGTACTTAAAAAATAGTTCTAAAAAATTGCAGTAAGATACACGTACCTTCTTAAGCATTTTTAAGCACAGAGCTCAGTGGCATCATGTTATAGTCACATTGCGGTGCAACCATCACCACCATCCATCCTCGGAACTTTTTTATCTTCCCAAACTGAAACCCTGTCCTCATTAAACAGTAACTCCCCTTCCCACATCCCCGAACCCCTGGCATCCACTATGCTACTTTCTGTCCCTATGGATTTGATGACTCTTGGGACCTTGTATAAGTGTAATCATCCTTTTGTGTCTGGCTTACTTCACTGAGCATAATGTCCTCAAGGTTCATCTTTGTTTTATCATGTGTCAGGATTTCCGTCCT
Organism: Camelus dromedarius; assembly: GCF_036321535.1. NCBI lineage: Eukaryota > Metazoa > Chordata > Mammalia > Artiodactyla > Camelidae > Camelus > Camelus dromedarius. The sequence continues at coordinate 83,651,259 of NC_087442.1, read as the reverse complement.
TTTTAAGGCTGAATAATACCCCCTTGTGTGGATGGACTACATTTTGTGAATCCGCTAGTTTGATGGATGCTTGGATTGCTTCCACCTTTTGGCTGCTGTGAATAATGTAGCTATGACCGTGGATGGATGTACAGTGTCTCTTCAAAGTATGTACTTTTTTTGGATCTGGTTTCTTTCAGCATAGTTATTTTGAGATTAAACCACGTTCTATGTATTAGCAGTTCATTCTTTTTAATTGTTTTTTATTGTTTATCTGTTCATTTATGGATGGACATTTGGGTTGTTTCCATCTCGTCGCTATTGTGAATGAAGTTGCTGTGGACATTTATGTACCGGCCTTAATGTGGGCAGACTTTCATCTCTGTGGGTGGAGAAGCGGCACATGGCAGGTGCCAGATAGCTTTCCAAAGCGCTGCCCATGTTATAGCCTCACTTATGTGTATCAGAGTTCTGTTTGCTCATCATCCTAAGCACATTTGATGTTTTTAGTCTTTAATTTTAGACATTCTTATGAGTACATAATGGTATTTCATTGTAGTTGTAGTTTGAATTTCCCTGATAAGCCATGATGTTGCTGTCCTTTATACTGTCTTTGGTGAAGTGCTTGTGTGAAACTTTTTTCCATTTAAAAAAAAATTGGGTTGTTTGTTTTCTTATTACTGAGTTTCTAGAGTTCTTTATACATTTGGAATATAAGTATTGTATCAGATATGTAATTTGCAAATACGTTCTTCTGGTTTTTGGATTCTCTTTTCATTCTCTTACTGTCTTTTGAAGAACAGAAGTTCTTCATTTTGAAGTCTAGTAGATCAGTTTTTTCTTTAATGGATCATGGTTTTTGAAGTCGTACCTAAGAAATCTTTATCTTACCCATAATCACGAAGGTTTTCTTCTATGTTTTCTACTGAAAGCTTTACAATTTTATTTATGTATGTATGTATGTATGTATGTATGTATTATTTAATTATTTTATTTTGGTAGGGGGGCAGGTAATTAAGTTTATTTATTTTTAGAGCAGGTACTGGGGATTGAACCCAGGACCTTGTGCATACTAAGCATGCGCTCTACCACTTGACCTATACCCTCCCTTCCAGGTTTTCTATTTAAGCCCATGATCCATTTTGAGTTATGTTTAGTATCTGGTACAAGGTATGGTTTGAAGGTCATCTTTTTTTTTTTTGAGAATAGATATACAGTTGTTGCAGCATCATTTGTTGAAAAGACTGTCCTTTTACGCTTTCTTTCCTTTCCTCCTGCTTCTGCACAGGAAGGCTCCCAACCCAGCCCCTCTCCTGGCCCTGGTGCCCCTCCAGCACATGGTTCCCTCTGACTGGTGCTGGCCTCTCTGTCCTCATTTCTGCCCAGAGCTTGTCTTCTGCTCTCGGGGCAGCTGTCAGCAGTTGGGCTCTGCCTTTTCAAGTCAGCACATCAGCCCTCCTGCAAGCTCTGCAATGAGGGCGCTGGAGGGACTCTGTTCGCCTACTCTGACCTGCTGCTGCCCGCTGCCTTCGTCTCTGTCTCTTTCTTGGCCTTGCCCTCTCTGCACTGCTACATGTGCGCCTCTGGAATCAGCCCCTTTTCCCCTGCTGTCAGCTCTTCTCCCTGCGAGCTCCTCCACTCCTGGGCCCGAGGCCACCCATCTGTTTCCCTGCGCTCCTGCCTCGCTGCTCCCTGTGTCCGACTCATTCCCGTTGTCCTCGTTCCTGCAGATCAACAGTGACCACATGGGCTTCCTCCCCTGAGCTGCCCTCATTCTCCCTGTGCCCAGGCTCAGACCACCCCTGTCCTCTCCTCTCTGTCAGCGTCTGCTGGGTTCTCCCATCACAGCCTTACAGAGCGAGCACGTCCCTAGTGGGGAAGGCCTTCTGGTTACTGTTTCCCTCTCTGCCTTCTTCTGGGGTGGCATGCAGCGTGTTAGGAGCTGGGCTGTGGGTCGGTGTGGCTGTGCCAGTGCAGATGTGTCACCAGCCTGGACGAGGTCGTACTGTGGAGCTCTCTTTTGCACTGATGTCTGTGTGTTTTGGGTTCACCTGTGGTTCTGGGAGAGGATCAAGGAAGCTGAAGTGGCCTCGGTGTTAACAGCACTTTCAAATCCAGGGCTACTGTGAATTAAGCATAAGGCAGACGTACCTCACGCTCAGTGGTGAGAGTCTACTATTTCTCCCGCATCTCGGGCAGGTTAGGTGAGGTACTTACTCACTGCCTACTTCTCTGGAGATAGGAGCAAGCCCCAGGACGCAGGGCCCCGTTGTCCTCAGGAGCTGCAGTCCACAAACTAATGGAGGCATCGTTCCTGCTGGCAGCACACATCCTGCACAGAGAGCAGTCAGCTCCAGCTCCCGCCTGCTAGATCTGGATTGAGACAGGCAGGTACGGGGGGAAATGAGAGAGGCCAACACAAGCTGTGTGGAGGCTGCGATCCCCCTGGGGACAGCGTGTGGGAGCAGCTGCCTGGCGGACAACTTGTCCGAGAGCCAGAGGCCGCCCCTCTGGGTACTACCAAAGCCTTTGTTTCTCGGGCTGTGGAGGGAGTGGATAACCCCTGGGATGTGGTCCTGTGGTCCTGTGGTCCTGTGTGCAAGGGTGGTAGGCGGTGTCCGGCACACGGTGAGAACGAGCCCACCCTCTTCCCTCTTGGGCCCTTGGTGATGGCCTGTTCCAGTGGTCCTCCTGTGAGCACGGCCTTGAGAATGACACATGCCCGGCACCTACTGGGAGCCTTGCTTCTTTGTTCGTGGCACTGAGGACAGGTTGCCTGGCGTCCGTGCCTTTAGGAGGTGAGGGAGTGGCTTCAGAGTTCGTGTGGGATCCTTGTCAGGGCCTTGACCTCTGCACCCTCAGACCCCCACCCCAGGGCCTGTCCTTCAGGAGTGCAGAGTGCCTCCTCCATAAAGGCCCTTTTTTAAGGCAGAACTCGTTGCTTTTCATCAGCAGCCTGAGTAAACGTGCTGCTGTTTGAAAGTCTGTCTGTCAGAGATGCCTTTCTGATACTGGTTTCTTTTGTGACTGTTCTTGCTGTAAGAAAGACCTTTCTCTGTAAGTCACTACAGAGAACTCTCAAGTCTGCATTGCCAGGAACCGGGCTGCATCCCTCAGGCATTGTTAGTGCAATCAGGTTTGAAAGAGTATCCAGTTATGCTAGCTTAGAGGGCGTAAGTGTGGGGGTTGCAAAGTTATGCATTTGTCCAACAGGCTCCTCTGAAGCACTTTTTTAGGGAGGCAGTTAAGACTAACTGCTCATGCTGTGTGGGGACGGGCAGCAGGAGCAACACAGCAGAGCAGCTCGGTGAGTCTGGGTGGCATCGTGCTGCGGGAGGACCCGGCCAGCCCGTGCCCTGGGTCCTGTCCAGCCGTCCGTTCAGCTCCCCCTCAGAAAAGCACTTGCTGGAGGGTCTCAGTTCATTTGTATGCAGAAGGGGCTGTTCGGGAGGATCGAGTCTCTGACACAGAACCTTATAAATAGTAGGAGTGTTTCTCCAGCCTGTCTTCATTCTGTTCACAGCTAAAACTCCCTGGCAGCCTGTAGCTAATGAGAACGGAAAGTGCTATTTGTAGAGACTGAAATCCAGCAGGCGTCAGTGCTCCCGTGGCACATTGTCGCTTTGGCTGTTGTCTCGGGCTGCCATCTCTTCCAAGCTGAGCTATTGTCAGGCTATGAAAACAGCCACACTCTGACCACGACCTCAAATGTGTATGGAGAGGCGCGTTTTGTCAGTGAGGGTCAGGGCTGTGTGGGCAAGCAAGTGGCTGGCTCCCAGAGGTCACAGCTGGGCCTGGGTGTCTGTCTGGACCTGAATGGTACAGCCTCATGTGTGTAAATTGGGGAATAAGATGGGATCACCGTGACCACTCGGTGGGTTCTGGGGGTGTCAGCCACTGCCAGTCTGTTAGCTCACAAGCCCATGCTGTTCTACAGTGAGGGGTTATGTCCCCTGTTGAACTGATGAGCACACCAAGGCTTGGAGAGCTGGGCCAGCTTGTCCCGGGTTCCCTCGTTAGTCCATGACCCAACAGGGGCTTTGACTCCAGAGTTTTTGTCCTTGAGCACTAAATTATTCTGCCTTATTTTTTTAATCTGCAGTCCTCCGAAGATGTTCCTTGCTTTAAGCACATCTGACGTGTGAAGCCCTTTGCCTGCTCTTTCAGCTTCTCCCTAGGGTTGGGCACTCACCGCACCTCAGGGTCACATCAGCTCAGAGCTGCCGATTCCGTCCCGACACCACGTGTGTGCCCTCTGTGCTGTGTTAAACTGCCGGTAAACTCTGGAACGTACCTTCTACTACACACGTACATGTACACACATGCACACAGCAACAACCCTGCTCCCTTCCAAAAACAAAATAGACAGGAACACCAGGAGGAGTCAGTGGGGAGAATCTGCCAGACTTTGGCGGAGGTGGCATGGGAGTCAGCAGGTTGAGAAGGCCCGCAGCCCTGCCAGGAGGAGTTCCTGTGTGGTCAGGGCTGGCATTCTTGTCCAGCTTTAGGTCGAGGGAGGAGGGGCTTGTCTGTGTAACCCGGGGGGGCTGGGACCACACTGTGAAGTACCCTGATTATCATACTGAAGTGGGTCTATCTTGTAGAAAACAGGATAGCCAGTGGTTTCTAAGTCAGGAGTTTGGTACTCTGGCTTGTTTGAAAGTTAATGGGGAGCAGACACAGTGGACGAGGTCGGGGATGCAGATAGGATACCTCACTGTTGCAGTGCTTCCAGGGGTGTGGTGAGGGACTGCAGAGTTAGTGCTCTGTCCCTTGGAGCTTATGGGGGGAACAGGGAAGGGGAGAAATCAGCCAGAGGAGACCAGGTGGTGGTGGGTGTGTGATGGTGGAGGACAGAGAAGGAGACCAGGTGTCCGGGGCAGTAGATTGATGTGAAATGTTGTAGGCGGAATGCAGGTCTGGAACTGTAAACGGCAGGCTTGGCTTTGACCCTTGGAAGTCACAGTTTCACAGTGGAGTGAGCTGGAAGGTGAGGTTGAGAGAAGGTGACTTCCTGGCTGTGGGCAGGGTTGTGAGTCCTTGTTTGTCTTTAAGGACAAGTGAGGCATAAGGACAGAAGCAGTGGGTAAGGAAAGCTGTAGGCTGTGAGAGACAGGGGATGTGATGGGAGGGGTCAAGCGGCAGCCAGCCAGGGGCCTGTTGACCTTGGCGACAAGCCGGAGCACACCCCAGGCCTGTAGGACTCAGCAAAGTGTCGAAATTCTATGTTACGTAGTGTTCAGTTAAGGAGTAGGGCTTTGCTGTGTCAAAGTAATGCTTCTCTTTACCAAAAGCATTTACCTTAAGGTTCTGTTAAATAGCGAACTCCTTAGTTCATTGGAGATTTTCTCTTTACAAATTATATACGTGCCACACCTGCGTGAAGGTCTTCAGGGGCTTGTGCCTCTCCTTGGGGCCCCGGCCCTGGCCAGGGTGGAGAAGGTGTGGCGGGAGGGACGGTGGAATCACCTAGGTGCTTTCGTGGGAAGAAGAGGGCTGCTTTCCCTTCTTGACTTTTCTCTGCTTGGGTTCACAGTCCAGGGCACGGATGAGAGCCAGGCGGCGGGGACCTGCGGTGAGACTGGAGGACACAGGCCAGTTCCATCTCAGGAGCTTGAGAGCAGAGAGGATAGAAATGCCTGGTTGGGGCCTTAGCTGCCCCCGCGCTGGCCACCCAGCCTTATGCTGGGGAGCGAGGGGGAGGTCTCGTCTCAGTACAGCGGGCCTTCAGTTTGTGATAGATTATCACTTTTTTCAGAATTTAGCGGATTATGTGCTTGAATTCCAGGTGTGCATTTTTGCTTGCAGAAAAGGCATTCTAGGCTTTCCTGAGAGGACGCTGGCGTACCCAAGGCTGACCCGAGGGCTGACCCTCAACAGGACAGCGTGAGGCTGGGCCTCAGGCGTCAGTAGAAACCTCTGCTCTTGAGAACGCCGGGCCTTCACAGCTGGGGAGATGGACTGCTCGATGTCTGTGCTTAGAGTTCGAGGGATGTTCTTGTGAGATTGAGAACAAAACGCAGACACTGGTAGCTTGAAACTTTTTGATTTAAAGGAAACAAGGAGAAGGTCTTTTGTAAGGTTATCATATATGTATTTTGTAAGTTCTGTTGTGTACAAATTTGTTCAGAGCTTCTCCCAACTGTATGAGCTGTTAGATGCCATGTTAGGTAAGGCTTCTCTTTTGGAAGGTTGTAATCTCATAGGGGACCCCTGTGACAGCCACATAGGTGGCCGCATAAGTGTGCGTGGGATGAGCAGATAACACCACACCTGCTCTGTGTGTGGTTGTCGTGTCATCTGTGTCCTGGTGTTGCGGGTGAAGGGGCAGATTTACTCACTCCTCTTATCATCAGGGAGGAAGCTTAGTCCTGGGAAAGGCTTGGTGGTGAGAGGCAAGGAATGGACGAACGGGCTGAGGAGAGAGAGTAGGTGAGGGGAGGCACGCCCCCATTCGGGGACTCTGTCGGGCCCTCCAGGCGCATGCCCTCCTGCCTCTCTCCCCACACCCTTTGGGCTCCTGTGCAGCCTGCAGGCTGGTGCCCCCGCACCCTCGCATCCCCTCCTCTCCCCCTCCCTGCCACAGCTCACCGCCCTGCTCTCAACGCGGCAGCTGTCCAGCCTCCTTTCCTGTCTTGTGAGCTTTCTGTCATCTGATCACCCTCACATGGTGCCCTTGCAGGGACCTTTTCAAACAATTAAATAATGTTCCAACCCTGTTCCAGCCCTGCAGTCACTGCCCATCACTTTTTGATTAAACTCTGAACCCTGGTTTAAAAAGCCCTGTAACGACGTTGCTGGCGTGACTGCTTCTTCTCTTTGACCAGTGACTGTTTATAGGATTGATGATCCACAAGCGTAATGCTACTGATGGCGACACTTACCCTGGGCCAGGCTCTGTTCTGAGCACTTGATGTCTGTTGACGCAGTTAATCCTAACAGCATCTCTGAGGTAGGTACTTATGCAGCCCTATTTTGCAGGTGAGAAGCTTGAGGCACCAGCTCAGGATCACATGGCAAGTCACTGGTAGAGCTGGGTTAGGTTGGGCACCTCCCCTGCTTCCTGGGGTCATAGGCACCTCCTCGTGCCTGCCAAGTCTGCGAGTGGCTCTCTTGACTGGAAGTGCGGCTCTGACCTTTCAGACCAGGCTGTCCTGTCATTTAGCAGATCTCAGTGTGGAGGCTCTGCAGGGGCTACCAAGTCACATTTGATGAACTCTTGGTACCCCACGAGCCCTCATGATGTGAGCCCCAGGCGAGTGGGCCTCGCCCTTTGTGCCCTGTTTCATGCCCCAGTGCCCAGACCCCGGCAGGTGTTGATGCCACAGTCCGAGGGTTTTGGCATTGGCGTTACTGGTTGCCAGACCTGGCTGGAGCTGAGTGTGGGGGCCCAACGAGAGGGTAGCACAGAGAGGCCTGCACTGGACAGATACCAGGCAGTGGGGCCTGGGGTCGTGCGGGGTGTGGTGAGTCCTTGGGTGATTTGATGTAGGTGATGCATTTGTTTGGGACAAGGGCAGGTTGGTGCTGAGGATGTGGAGTCTGTTTCCCCATGGGTTGGATAGCTCTTATGCTACAAGTCCTTCCAGGAGCTGGTGTCTGCAGGAAGACAGAAGACCATCTTTCTGATTCCAGATTGGAGTAACTTCGGGCTAAGATCCCTTAGGTCTGTTGTCGTGAAGCTGTGGTTAGAGTTAGGAAGCCAGCACAACGGTGCCCTCCACGTACGGACTGTTGTGCAAACACTCTACGCTATTTGTGGAAAGCCCTCTCAATAGATCGCTAACATTTTCGCCCCCCAAAACAGCAGGAGCAGTAAATAACCACCCTCTAGATAAAGCAAATGGGAAAACATTGCCAGAATTTGCTGTATCAAGTGCTGTGAACAATGGCAGCCAGCAGGGAAATTATGCAGAGGAAAAAAGCCCTTTTATTTGCTTTTCAAAATCGGTTGGGGCTGGGGAAGTATGGGAGATGGGGAGGAAAAGGAGGGAAAAAAAGAGTAAATACAGTAATCTTGAATTGAAGATGATGTCAGGCCTTTTGCCTGGGCTTTGTTTAATTCAGCGTCAAGGGCAGGAAACTTCAGCAACTCTCTGTTATTAACAACCCTGCACTGGTGAGAGCTGCTGCACAGGAAGTACTGAGTAGGGTCTTGTAAATATTGTTTGATGTAAGTCTTTCAGCAGCCCTGTGAGTGAGGAGAAGAGGGAACTGAGGCTTTAAAGAGTTTGAGAAACATGCTCGGATAACATAGCTACCACCAGTGGTAGTTGGGATTCAAACTCTGGGCTGGCTTGAACCTCAGGGCCTGAGTTCATGGCTGCAGAAGTAAGCCTACGTGTGGGGTAGGCTCCTGCCCCTAAAGTGAGCAGGTGCCCTTGTCTTTGGAGATATCCCTCCCCTCCCCTCCCCTCCCTTCCCCCTTTATTAGCTGGTGTCCCTCTTCTGTTCCAGAATCCACTCCAGGACGCCTCCTTGCATGTAGTTGTCATGTCTCTTTAGTTACGTTCAGCCTGGGACAGTTTCTCAGTCTTTTTTGTTTTTGTGACTGTCACACTTTTGAAGACATCAGGCATGTTGTAGAATGTCCCTCAGTTTTGGTTGGCCTGGTGTTTTCTCATGATCAGCCTGGGATATGGATTTTGGGACAAAGAGCACAGAGATGACGTTCCCCTCCCATCACATGATACTGAGAGTCCGTGATATGAATACGAGGTAATACTGTGCTCTTAGCTTGGTCACTTGGTTGAGGGTGAGTCTCCAGGTGTCCCCACCAAATGTTACTGCTGTTCCCTTTCTGTTCACTGGTCACTTGAGTCCATCTCCACCTCCTCGGAGGATGGAGGAGTTTCTAAGAATTTGTGAAATTCTCTACATAGATTAAAATCATGACAATAATTGATAAATACTTGGGGGAGATACTGCGAGGTTATACAGACATCCTGTTTCCCCGTGAAGCCTCACCCATGTTTCTCACGTCATCAGTGAACCTTGCTTAGGCAGTCATTGCTGTGATGTTGCTGGTTTTATATTTCCCTCATTCCTGCTGTTTATTAATTAGAATTATTCTGTAAGGAGGATTTGTCTATTTTTATTTATTCAATCATTCATTTGTATCAGAGGGACTCACGGGTGTTATTTTATTCTCTGCGTTGTCATCCAGTACTGTATTATATATTTAGCCGCTCACATCGGTTCCAGCTCTGCTCATGGGAGCCCTTGACATTCTGTATCGTGTGCTTTTTGAGCACTTCCATACTTCCTGGCATTACCAGGTGCTCTGGGCTCATCTTGCGTTTTCTGTTCCACACATTCTCCAAGAAGCCTGGTCGCTCTGTTGGAGGATGGGATATAGACACCATATTTGGCAGTGGGTGAGCTCATTGCTGCTGGGCACCCCTTCCTGTGGGCCCTGTCATCGTGCGTGCTTGTTTCTTTCCTGGTGTATCTCTCTGGCTGTGGCTTTCAGGCCATCTTGGCTGCATCCTGCAGTGCCCCTCAGACGCACAGTACAGATGTAGGGGTGGCCACATGAAGCTGTGCTGGCTCTTCCTCTGTAGTTCAGCTACCCGTTTTCCGTCCCATTTTGTGTTCTGTTCCACATGTAGATTTTATGACCCACCCTCTGAGGAGTGCTGTTCTCGGGTGTGCACCCTCCAGTGGTGTATGGAAAGTTAGGGTCCTCTTTGCTCTCTGGTTATCTCTGTGGCTTGCTCTCCTGTTTGTCAGTTGCTGGATGAGTCTGTCATTTTGGTCATGATTACAGTTACTCGGGAGACCGTGCAGCCTTGTGTTCAGTGTGATTTGGGTTCCTCTCTCTGAATGTCCTCTTTATAGCTCTCACCAACTTATTTTTGTTACTGATTTGTAGGAACTGTTTATATATTCAAAGAACAGTCTTAGTCCTTTGTTGGTAATGTGTCACAGCTCTTTCTCCTGTGGCCTGCCTTTAACTTTATGTACTTACAGGGCCTTCTCATACAGAAGTTTGACATTTAATTTAGATTTTAATGATCGCTCTTTTCCTCTATGTTATGTCTTGTTGTTATTACTTTTCTACCTGAATATAATAAAGATACTTAACGATAAAATTTTTGGAAGTACAAGTGTGCTTTTCGCGTTGAGGTGTGGTTTTGTGCATTGGTGCCATTAGTCAGGCAGCCATTCTTCCCCACCGTGTGCCCCGCCTCGGCCCACATGGGAGGGTTCGAGACTGGGCACTCTCTCTGTTGGCCATTTGTTGCCTGAGTGCCAGCACCACGCTTGACACCTGCAGGGGTGGTTCTCCTCCTTATTTTCCTCCTTCAGAATTATCTTGATGATTCTTGGCATCTCGTTCGGCCTCTGTTTTAATTCCCCCATCTCTGTCTTTCCTGGGCCTCATCGTCGTCTCTCTGTGGTCCGGGCTGGAGAGATGCAGGCCCGAAGCCTGAGCGCTTGCATCTTCGCTCAGTGGGTGAGATCATCCAGTCGGGGACAGTCGGGAAAGTGCTGAGAACAGAGGACAGCAGGCGGCTGCCAGGATGAAAGGGCATTTGCATTCTTCAGCTGGAGGGGAGGATTTATGAGAGGGGAACACTGGATAAAATCACACAGAGCGTGTATGTTGCCAGAAAGCGCACGCACTTCCACGTGATGCTCACCTGAGAATCCCAGGAGGTGATAGGAAATGAAGAACCTCCAGCTCAAGAGAGGATGTGAGTGGTCATCGCTAGTCAGCTTTTCAGGTCCTGAGTCCCTTGGGCGCTTGCTGTTCCAGGCTGCCCCTTCCCGGGTTGGAGCCACCTGGAATGGAGTGAGACCTGCCCTGTGCTTCCTCCCTAGCCACGTGTACTAGTGATAAGATCTGCTTTCATTTGGATGTGTTATTGATTAAAATTGGTGTCTTTTAAAAGTTTTTTTTTTGTTAACTTAACATAGCTTTTCTAAAATACCCAAAACAAACCAAACAAAAACCACCCCCAAATTTCAAAGCTACATAAGCTAATTTGAAAGGCCAGTTGGTAAATATTTCAGACTTTGCGGACCAGTCTCAAGCCAAAAGCAGCTGGAGATGCTTAGTAAATGGATTACGATGGTGTGTTCCAATAAAACTTTATTTACCAAACAGGTGCTGGGCTGTAATTCGCCAACCCCTGACCTATAGTATTTCAGACAATGTCTCACTAAAACTCTTTGAGAATAGAACAGAATAAAACTTGTATTAGCAGTCTCACCTTTGGGAAAAAAACAACCTAGTATTCAGCACCAAGGTCATTTCTTTGTGGCTCAAGACCTGTCAGTAGGATTGCCTTTTCCCATCTCAGGCCCTGACCTGCCCAGGTTTTCCGGGCTCTCCTGATTCCCATATCCCCTTGCCACGCCTTCTCTTGCTCCCTGCCTCCATGTGTGTGTCCACGTGCCTCCTGCCCAAGTACCTCCCCTCCCAAAGTCCCTCAGCGCTTGCCAGTACCCGGCAGCCTGGCTGCTGGCAGCTAACACTTTGCACCTTTCATCTTCGGCTGGGTACATGCATTTCCCCCATTGGGCTGTAAACTCTTTGATACTGAGTGGCAGTGTCATTAACTGATTCATTTTGTTACCAGGACAGCAGATTTTATGGCCTGAGGCTTGCCCCACACCCTGACACTTTCACTGCTCCCCTGCTTGGGCTCAGGGAAGGCCTACCAGCCCTCCCAAGTTTCCTTCTTCCCTGTATTTTCCATTTTTACTGTTAAAGTAGTGCCAGTCTCTCTCCTCTGATGTGGTACTTTTCATTCATCAAGCCTTGGACCACTTGAAGCAGGCCTTGATGAAATTCACTAATTATGGGATGTTGACATCAGAAAGAGCAGACCCCATGGGTTCAGAGACACCCTGCTGTGTCCCGATCTGCATGTCGCTTGCTTGCATTCGGCAGCCCAGAGACCACCACATCATCTGTTGATAAGACAGCTGAGAATTGTTCACCTCTTAAGAGACAGCATCCCCTCCAAAGGTCTGGCAGCCTCTCAGAGGGGGCTGGTAAGGCCAGAACTAGAGTATTGGAAGTTTGATATAAGGTGGGCCTTTCAAAGTGAGACTTTGGGACATGGGTCTTTTTTTTTTTTTTTACTTTTTTTTTATTGAGTAATAGTCATTTTACAATGTTGTGTCAAATTCCAGTGTAGAGCACAATTTTTCAGTTATACATGAACATATGTATATTCGTTGTCACATTTTTTTTGCTGTGAGCTACAAGATTTTGTATATATTTCCCTGTGCTATACAGTATAATCTTGTTTATCTATTCTACATTTTGAAATCCCAGTCTATCCCTTCCCACCCACTACCCCCTTGGCAACCACAAGTTTATATTCTATGTCTATGAGTCTGTTTCTGTTTTGTATTTGTTTTTTTATTTTAGATTCCATATATGAGTGATCTCATATGGTATTTTTCTTTCTCTTTCTGGTTTACTTCACTTAGAATGACATTCTCCAGGAACATCCATGTTGCTGCAAATGGCATTATTTTTATGGCTGAATAGTATTCCATTGTATAAATATACCAACTCTTCTTTATCCAGTCATCTGTTGATGGACATTTAGGCTGTTTCCATGTCTTGACTATTGTAAATAGGGCTGCTATGAACATTGGGGTGCAGGTGTCATTTTAAAGTAGGGTTCCTTCTGGATAGGGATGTGGGTCTTGATTATAGACTGGGCGAGGTGAGTCAGAATTGGTGGAAACTGCAAGACTACATTTTGAGGGTGGATTCAGAGGCTAGGTGTAAATGGAGGGGTGAGTGTACAACCGTGGAAAAGTTGGGGATTCTTTGGCAAAGTTGCAGTCATGAAAAGTTGGTGCTAACGCAGGCAGGGGGCGAGAGCTGAGGCCTGTGGATGGCACAGCGAGGTGTGGCTTCCAGTCTGCATCTGTGGTGAGTGTGTGGCAGCGCTCGGTTCTCACACACGCATCTGTTTTGGTTTCTGTTTGATCCCCTAACTGCCAACTGGACCTCTTCTCATGTTACCCTGCCTCCACAGGTTCTCTGCCTCTGACAGATGGCTGTGTTGCTGAGTGTATCCCCTTTGATGTGTAGCTCCTAGAAGTTTGAGTGTTGTTTTCTTGGGTCTAATTACAAGCAATACGTTATATTATTGTGCCTTCCTTTATTGTGTTTGACAGGTACTGAGTTTGTTTGTTTGTTTTTTTTTAAAAAATTGAAGGTCTGTGACAACCCTGCATCAAGCAGGTGGCAATTCTCCAGCAGCGTTTGTTCACTTCATGTCTCTCTGTCACATTTTGGTAATTCTCTCAGTATTTCAAACTTTTTCATTATTATTGTATTTGTTAGAGTTGTAAGGCTTTTAATGGATGAGGAGTTGCTTCTTACGGATGAGTAAAGAAAGTGATTTCTTGAGATGGAAGCAGATGCTGTGAAGATGGTTGAAATGACAACAAAGTACATAAGCTTAATTGATGAAGCGGCAGCAGGGGTTGAGAGGATTGACTCCAATTTGGAAGGAAGTTCTGCTGTAGGTAAAATGCAATCAAATAGCATCACTTGCTAGAGGAATTGTTCATGAAAAGAAGAGTAGTCAATGGATGCAGCAGACTTCATTATTTTATTTGAAGAAATTGCCACAGCCACCCCTTCCTTCAGCATCCGCCACCCTGATCAGTCAGGAGCCATCAGTGTCGAGGTAAGACCCTCCACCAGCAAAAAGATATGACTCTGAAGGCTCACATGATGGTTAGCATTTTTTAGCAATAAAGTATTTTTTAAAAATTTTTTGGGGGGAAGGTAATTAGGTTCTTATTTATTTGTCTGTCTGTCTGTCTGTTTGTTTGTTTATTTATTTATTTTAATGGAGGTATTGGGGATTAAACCCAGGACCTCATGCATGCTAAGCAAGAACTCTACCACTGAGCTATACCCTCCCCGCCAGCAATAAAGTATTTTTAAATTAGGTATGTACATGTGTTTTTAGACATAGTGCTGTCGCACACTTGATAGAGTACAGTGTAGTGTAGACTACATACAACTTTTATATGCACTGGGAAACCAAAAACATTCATGCGCCTCGCTTTGTTGTGGTGGTCTGGGACCGGGCCTGCACTATCTCTGAGGCATGCTTGTATTTCCCTATTGAGAAGACTCTTGGGAATTGAAGTAGTAGAGCTGGTCATAACTTCTGAAAAACAGAACTAGGAGAACTAGGAATAGAAAATTGAGTTAAAGACTACGAATTCAGCATATTTGTGGAGTAGATTATCTTAAGTTTTGTTTTAAAATGTATATTTCACATTTATATGCTTGCAGAAAATTGGAATGCCTCTTTCCCTTGTTAAAATAATTAACAAGATTTAAGAAAAAGTCTTGCTATAACCAACTTATGTGATTAGTTAATTAGGAGAATTTATAGTACATACTGATCGTGTTTGTTGATTGACCATCTGATACAGGTTGTCAAAGATGTTCCCTAAATTTGCGTAAACACCTGTCAAATGATTCGTGGCCGTATTATGAGACTCCAAGCACCTTGCCTCATTTATTTTAGGTAAATATAGAATTTATCTTGTATTTTCAGCTGTGCTACAGAGTTAATTTTAAAACGTTAAAAGCACATGTTCAAAGTACACTTCTTGTAAGACTTTTTAAAATTAAACTGAGCCTTCCTTAAACTTTATGTAATTAGCATAACTTGTACATTTATGATTCCCTCTACTCATCTAATGCCCAGTCTGTGTGTACTTGTTCCTGATTGTCTCAAAATGTCTTCTTACAGTTGGTTTTTTCAAATTAGCATTCCGGTGGGTCCAAACATTACATTTAGTTGCTAGACATCTTCTAAGTCTCTTAATTTAGATTAATTCCCCTTCTCTTTTTTTATCTTATGCCATTTATTTGTAAAGAAACGTGGAACTTTGTCTATTATAATTTTCCAAATTCTGGACTTGCCTGGGTTTATGTTCATATGTCAATGAACATACTCTCTCCTCTCGTACTCCCTGTAATCTGGGGGTTAGACCTGTGGAATGGAATGGATTTAAGGCTCAGCGCTGGGACAGAACTTCACAAAGGTGAGGCGCTCTCAGGAGGTGCCTGGTATCTGGCCGTTGTGGATGTTGGTGGTGTTCCAGCTCCTCCCCTGGGTAGGCTCCCATCAGCCTTTCACCTGGCACTCAGCATGCGTGAAGGAATGCTGCCGAGACGCGTGTTTCCACTGTAGGTTACAAAATGGTGATGTTCTCATCCTGTTACACCTTCCTGTATTATGTGGAAGCCTTATAGAGGGACTTGGCTTTTCTGAAATTCCACTTCCTGTAGAAGCATTTTATTTATTACTTTTCAGACTGTGCTGTACTCTGGTCACCAAAGGTGACCACTGGGGTTTTGTTTTATGAGCTGATAGACCTTTAAACATGTCATGTGGTTCAGGCCATTGTGGACATTATTCTTTTTGATGCTCAGTTTGTCCCATCTTTGGCCAGCCGGAGTCCTTTGGGGACTCGTGTCCCTTCCATGGGACCCTCCTCGCTTTGAGTGGATCTTCGCACTGAAGGGGCAGTAAAGCTCAGGCCAGCTGGGGCCTGGCTACCTCTCTGGAGCCTCTGGTCCTGTTGGTGAGGCAGGCCCGCTGCTGAATGGGGAGACCAGTCGGTGGCAGAAGCTACACTGGTGATACCAGTATAGATAAAATTATTGATGCTAGATTTAAAAAAAAAAAAAAAGACTTCTTTTAGAGGAGTTTCAGGTTCACAGCAGAATTGAGCAGAAAATACAGAGAGTTTGCACGTAGCCCTCCCCACCCACACGTATGTTCACCCTTACCCTCAACATCCCTCATCAGTGTGGCGTATATGGTACAATCAATGAACCATCATGGACACATTATTATCAACCAAAGTCCATACTTTACATTAGGGTTCACTTTTGATGTTGTACATTCTGTGGGTTTTGACAAATGCATAATGACATGGAGCCACCACTATAGTGTCATACAGAGTAATTTCACTGCCCCAAATCCCTTGTGCTCCATCTTTTCATTCCTCCCTACCTCCCTCTCCCCAAACCCCTGGCAGCCACAATCTTTTTATTGTTTCTGTAGCTTTGCCTTTTCCAGAATGTCATTTGGTTGGAATCGTACAGTTTGTAGCCTTTTAAGACTGTCTTCTTTCGTTTAGTAATATGTCTTTTAAGTTTCGTCCATGTCTTTCATGGCTTGATAGATTTTTTTTTTTTACTGCACATATTTTTTAAATTTACATATATGTACTGTTCATTGTTTCTAAGAACTTTTAGAGCTTTAGCTTTTTAAACTTACATAGTTATCAAAGGAATAAAGCCAACCACAAAATAAGAATTAATTCGAAAAGATACATACACCCTGCTATTAACAGCGACATTGTTTATAATTGCCAAGATACGGAGGCATCCTAAGTGCACATCATACATATATATGCAGTGGAATACAACACAAAGTGGAATATTCTGCCATTTGCGGCCCTTCATTCACTTTTTTTTTTTCACTTCAAAAACCAGAATTTTATAACTGGCAGAGATATTTCCATTACATATTGATGCTAGATTTTTAAAAAAGAACTCAAGGGTGAAAGTGTAGATTTATTAGGCAAAATGCATAACCTGTCTCCCTAAGTGTCCCAGTGGTTCAAGAATCACCTGTTACTCATAAAAGCTGCCTAATGAGACTTGCTCACTGGGTGGGAAACCATTGAAGAGGGCGTTGACCGCGCATGAGGAGGGTGCTGACTCTGAGAAGGTCCCCATTTTCGTCATTTTACGTGTTTGTCTTGCTTACTCCTCTTGGCCATCCTTTGGGACAGGGATGTCAGTGTTCCCGTTTTTGTGGTTGAGGACCAGGGGCTGGAATGCCATGCCTGCTCCAGGTCTCACGGTCATGCCCAGTGACATGGGATTGACCTTGGTCCTTGAATGCTATGAATACAGTGATGTTTTCAGTGACCACTGGGGCCCTGTGTGGAGGGCTTTGAGCCCCATGTGTGGGGCCTGGTGGCGTTGGCTCCTATTGCTGGAGGAGCTGGGAAGAGATGGGTACTGGAAAGGCACCTCTGCAGGTGGGGAGCCCCAGAGGAGACTCGGCAGGATGAGGAGGAGCTGCTGGGAAGGGAGGTCCCCTCTCCTGGTAGCAGGAAGCTGGTGAGGATGGTGGGCTCACCTGGTGCAGAGCCCCATCTGGGCGGGCCACGTGGCTACATGCTGCCGTCTGACCCTTTCCTTTCTAAGCTGCAGAGGTGAGGTGTGACTTGGTATGATGTGACCTTCCCAGATAGCCACAGCAGCTGGGGATCCAGGCACCGCCAGTCACATCGCAGTGCTGAGAACACTGCCCACGGCCCTGCTTCCGGGAGGGTGCGATTGGTGCCAGGCTTCTGAAGCCGGGATTTGGGTCTCCAAGGTGGGCAAGTGTTATGATAACAATGCTCACCTTTATGTAGCTTGGGAAATGCAGAAATCCAGAAGAAGTATCACTGTATTTCCAAACAGCTGTGGCTCCCATCCAGGTGTGGGATATGGTGGAATCAGAGAAGGGAAGGAAGTCCGTAAGAAAAACGGAGCTGGTCTGTGAAGGGAGAGAATGAGCCACTGCCTATTAACTGCCTTATACACACCATACACAGGCTCACATCACACATGCACATATACAGACGTGCACGTGGAAGTGCGCCCACATCATGCAGATGCATGCTACACATAGACACCACGCACGCTTGCAGCACACACACACAGCACACACGTTCACACGGCATACTCATGCACACCACGTGCTTGCTTGTGCATGCACAAGCCCTGGTCCCTCCCACTGGGTGCAGCGGCAGTGGGGTCTATAGGTGGGCGGGGAGGTGTGGCCAGAGCTGGGCACGGCCGAGGACCGCAGAGAGGTGGCCTTTGCCTTAGATCTTGAGAGGCAGGTGTGAGTGTTTGGAGGCAGGATGTTCTCAGGGTGGAAGCAGGTCTTTCCTGGCTCCAGGAACCTGGTGAGCGCTGGCTAGCACCTGTCTACACTTTGAGGAGAAAACACCTCTTACTCTAGAAACCTGGGAAGGGAATTATAACCCATTCCCTGTGTGGGCTCTAGCCTGCTGCACAAAAGCCTTTATTTGGGGGCTGTGACCCTTTTATCCACTACTTCTCATACTTACTTGCCACTGGCTGTTCTGAACCCGGCCCTCTGGTTCCCACGCCGCCGCAGTGCGGGGACCTGAGCTCGTCTCCCACCTGTGCAGGTGATACTGACTGTGGGCGCCTGCTCAGCAGAGCCTGTCCCTGGGAGACACAGGGCCTGGCTTTTCTTCTAACACGGTTACAACCTGTTATCTGGGCTGATCCTGCTCCTCAGACGTGGGCGCTGCAGTGAGGCCTGCTCCCCAGTCTGCACCCTGGCTGCTGACTCACGCTCCTCCTCTCTCCCTTCCCGCTCCCCCGCCCTCCTGCCCCCCTTTTCACCCTGGGCGCTGGCCAGCAGCCGCTGGGATGTGGCTGCAGGCTGGTCAGGAATGACACAGTGAGGGCGGGGGCCAAGAGCACCTGTACATGACAGGGGGCTTATTTTTTCACACTGTTGGCTGGAAATAATCAACTTTATTTAAAGAGGATGTGGATTTTGAGTGTTAAAACACCCAAGAGCTTGCTGGTCTGTGCTGGGAGTGACTCTCCTGGCTCGGCTGGGAAGAGGCTGCAGGTCTCTGCAGGGTGAGTGGGGGTGAGTACCTACAGAGCTGCCCACCTGCAGTGCTGAGTGACCAGGGCCCCTCAGAGAATGCCAGCTCTGGGGGAGTTCCTTCAGCACAGCCACCCGTGGAGTGGAGGGTGTCCCCTTGAGGACGTGTGACCTTGTGGCATCTCCCATCATCTGCTAGTCTGCTGTCTGTCCTGGTGCGAGGGGCCATGTGGAAACCAGCTGATAAGGGCTTAGCCAAGTAGCTGTCCCCCCACTTTGAGGGGTCTTTAGGTTTATTTCTTAATCTTTGCCAAGTGCCAGGCCGTGGTGGCTTTAATTTTGTGTGTAGGTATTTTACTTACATTTTTATAAGTTTGATTTCAAACAGGTGACATACACACACAGTTCAGAAGGCCATACGGAGAAGGCTGTGAGGGGAGGGTCAGGGCTCCTCCCGGCTCCTTCCTGTTACTTAGTGCTCGTTGGAGGGATTCTCAGCACATTCTAGTATCCGTCAGATGTGAGCTTTTCCGCTGCAGGAGGTGCTGAAGTGGGGAGGAAGCCTGTGGGTCAGGGACATGGAGGTCTTGGCCACCCCATCCTCTAGCACCTGTTTCAGGGGCTCAGGACGCAAGCAGGCTGGCCTGGCCACTGGAGAGCCCCCAGGGGTGAGGGCCACAGGGCGGATCACCATCTCCTCTCCATGTGTTCTCAAAGAGCTTTTTTTCTCTTGATGATAAAATGTCTACATGTTGTAGGGAATTTGGATAATACCTAAAGATACAAAAAACCAAGTCAAACTGCTTGTTATCCTGCTACCCAGAGACAGAGAGACTTAATGGGTGTCCTTTTACACACACACACACACACACACGCGTGCACACACACAGGGTTTTCTTAGAAAAGTGAACCTATACCATACACAAAAACTGCATACTCTGTCAGTTTTGTAGTATGTTGAAACCTTTCCTCTTTTTGCTGAAAAGTCTTTGTAAACACTTGCATTGGTGGCATCCACATCAAGCTTACCCTGACTACCCTGTGTCCAGGCTCTGACCGTTCCTGTCCCCTTTGCCCCACCCTGTTCTCTCTGTGGCTCTCGGTCTCACAGGGGCCTGCCATCCCTCCCTGGCCGGCCCGAGTGGGTAGTTGGAGCTGGCATCTGTTCTGATTGGTTAGTGCCTAGCCCTACTCCTGGCCTAAACTGCTACAAATTGGGTGGCTTAGATCAACAGAAATTCAACTTCCTGTGGCGGTGGAGGCATAATTCCAAGGTCAGGGTGTCCCAGGGCTGCACTCCCTTAGAGACGCTGAATCTTTCCTTGCCTCTTCCAGCTTCGGGGATGGCTGACAGTCCTTGGCGTTCCTTGGCTTCCAGCTGCATTGCCGTCACCAGGGGACCATCTTTCCCCCGTGTCTCTTCACATTTTCCCTCTGTGATGTCTGCCTTTGTGTCTAGATCTTGCTCCCTTTAAGGAAACAGTCACGTTGGATCAGGGTTCACCCTGATGACCTCATTCTAACTGGATTACATCTCTGTAGACCCTGTCTCCAAATAAGGCATGTTCTGAGGTGCTCAGGGTTATGATTTCCAACATATTAATTTTCAAGGACACAGTTCAGCCCATAACAGTCGCCATTTTACCAGCCCAGAGAGCCTGGTCTCTGATGGAGGCCCAGCCTCACGGTATATACAATATAAAGTGTGTATGTCGTACCCACGGGAAGTAAACATGTTCTTGGCTTAAAACTTTAGCTGGAAAATATGTGTCCTCATTAACCACTACTCCTGACCCCTCCTGACCAGAGATGAGGGGCTGATAGGGTGCATGTGTTCTCGACCCTTCCCCAGGTGTTTTCACCTGCACAGATGCAGACACACAGTGAGTGGAGTCTTGTCCGTCAGCCTCTCCCTCCAGGTGCATCTGCTGGGCTCCCCGAGGGCAGAAGGTGGCCGAGCTGCACCTGCTGTGAGATGTCCTTGCTCATAGGTGTTGTTGTCTCCTCTGCGACTAGGTTTCTGTCTTTAATTTAGATCTCAAACGCACTGTAATGGACTCGTTTAGAGTCCATTATTTTTGTATGGTGTTTATACTGTTATTAACACTGTTAAGTTTTATGGTGGTGTTTTATTGTTTTTTCTCTCTCTTTTTTTTAACATCAGCTTCTTGGCTATGGCTCTCTGCATCTGAGCTGAGTTGGTAACGCATGTAGAGGAGGATTTGGCTGACTGGGTTTTCTAGGCTGTCTCATAAGCACACTGCTCACATCTTAAGAAAGCCTGCAGTCAAGTGCATTGCCTTGGCTTTGATTTATTTACCAGGAGAAAATGGAGGCTGGGGGGTTGGATTAGGATTGAAGCTGAGCAGCTGCAGGCTGAAGTTGCTTTGCTTTTTTTAAAAGATAAGCCCTGCCAAGTAGTTTATGGCACCCCCAAGCCCCAGGATTTTATTAGTGAGGCTCTTTGGTGAGTGGACTGGCCTGGTCTGAGCTTCCTGAAACCCGGAGGCTGCACTGTGGACTGTGCTGGGCAGGTGCTTCTCCTCACCTTGAGGGTGCTGCGCTCAGGATCCTCTCTGTGGCTCCTCCCTTTGATTTTCCGGGAGGCCCCAGTAGGAGGGTCAGAAAGGAAATCTCCCAGAGAGCGAGTCTGAAAGGCAAAAACAAGTGCGTTTCAGTAAAACTTCTTCAGGCCCTAAGACAGTATGTTACTGGGTATCCTGTGGCCTTCCTGTCCTGCGTGTGGTCCTGGGCTGTCATCTGTCTCTTCTTCTTTCTCAGGAGACAGGAGCAGTTCCAGAGAAACCCCGACAGCTACAACGGTGCTGTGCGTGAGAACTACACCTGGTCTCAGGACTACACCGACCTGGAGCTCAAGGTGCCCGTGCCCAAGCACGTGGTGAAGGGCAAGCAGGTAACCCCAGGGGTTCAGCTTCTCTGCTCAGCTTCTTTCCTCGGGGCATAGGCTTCAGGCTGTGGGCTGCACTGGAGCTGACTCGGCCCATCCTTTCTACCCCTCGTCTCCTCGCTGAGCCACCAACAGAAAACTGCTTCTTTTCTTCAGTCACAAACGTGCGCCCCTCCCTATCCCCCAGCCTACCCTTTTAACTGCATCAAATAAGAGACCCAACTCGGCCCCCTAGATGGATAGCATGTGAGCTTTGTTTAGTTTTTTAAGTTGCAAGATTCTCATATCATTTATTGCATTTAGTCTCTGCAGAAACACTGCAAAGGAGGCAAGGCACTTGTTAGACCCATTTCACAGATGGAGAAAGTGGAGTCCCAAGAGGTAGAGCAAAGACCCACAGGTTCTGTAGTGACAGGTGGACTTCCAGTCCTGTGCTGTGCAGAGCTGTACCATTCACAGCTTGAGCTGATTTTTCCATCTTAATGAGCTTGAGTGAGTAGAAATTTAATCTTTTAGTGGGAGAGAGATATTTACATGAGAATAACATTATTGTAGCTCATTGTAAATAGGTAGGCCTTACTTTAAAGAAAAAAAAAACCTCTCATGATATGTGAATGGGACATCGTTATTATAATCCCCAATATAAAAAATTCTAGTATGTGCCAGAAACCATTTCCTTATTTCAATCGTCACGAGAAACTACAACCTGCAAAGTAATATCTTTCATGTTTTATAGATGAGAAATTGAGGCTGAGAGAAGTTACTTAATTATCCAAATTGACATGGAAAATTCACCATTGCGTCTCCCTCATTCTTGTTATGCCTGGAACAGTGAGCACTGTTCAGCTGCTTTTGAAGGAATGATTGGCTGAATGAGTGCACTGGTAAAGCCATGCTTTGATTCAGGTGTGTCTGCTTCTAAAGCTCATACTGTTTCCCCTGTGTCCCACTCCTCACTTTATAAAGAGGAATAACTCCTGGCTTCTTTAAAAGAGAAGGTCCCAGAGCGTGTATAATGGAAGTTGGGTTTCATGTGCATTTTTGAGAAATGACCGCCACCGTGTAAAGTGGTGCCAGCTCCTGCTGGTCTGGATTCATGTGCAAATCCCGGCTCTGGGCAGTGAGTGAGCACCTCCAGGCCACCCCCATCCCACCACCCTTTCCTGAGGGCCCTGCTGGTCCCTGCCTGGCTCCCCAGGCTCTGCCCCAAACAAGCCTGCCCTGCGCAGGAATCTGGGTGGGGCCTGGGAAGCCTCTGAAGACTGGGACTTCCTGCAGGTGTCAGGTGAATGCCGCTCGTTGTGCAGCATGGAAGACGGGAGCAGAGACACGAGCCCCTGAGCCTTCATGTCTCCGTGTGATGTGGGTCAGGGAGCCATGGGGACAGCGTCAGATGGAGCAGCACTGTCTGCTCATTACTCCCTTTCTCCCTCTTCCCACCCTGTCCCAGGAAGTCCACCAGGGCTCCGTGACCCCTGGCCAGATGGACTTTAGGCTCCGAGTCAGACCAGGTAACTGGGGGGCATCCCCACGGAATCCTGCCTCTGATGACTACGTCCCCTCTGACTCTGGCAGGTCATAGTGGGTACAGGCTGACCTTCCTTGTCAGAGTAGTTTGCCCAGCACCTTCTAGGGTTTTAGTGGGTTCAGCGTTGATTTTCATTTTGCTTTTTGGTAGAATTACATTGCATGTAGATGAATAAATTATGGGAAGTGTTGGTTACCACACTTCATTACTTGGCTAAAAAGGTGACAGCTTCCTGATCTAGCGTCTGGCTTCTAACTTGTCCATGAACTTTTGGAGCTTTCTCTGAAAGGAATTGTGTTAGGCCCAACCTAAAGCTAGTTCTTTTTCTTTGGCTTAGAGACTCGGGCTGCCTGACATCCCCTGCTGTACTTTCCACAGCCACCCGGAAGATCCTCCCATTGAAAACGGCATCTCATATGTGCCCGTTGCTGACTGGGGCGGCTGTCTCACGATCCTGCTCTGCCGCAGACAGTGTGCTTGAGGTCCTGGTCTTCCTTTCATCACGCTAAGGGACACATCCATGGCGCTCTCACGTGCACTTGCCATGACCTCTAGGATCATATGGCCTTGCTTTCTCCAAGAATAGCTCTGGGTTTTGTTCATTTCTGCATCAGACATTTACTGAGCATGTGGCAGTCCCCAAGACTGAGACAAGATTGCTGCCTTTGAGCCGACGTGTGTGGGGCTCAGATAGTGACAGGCAACAGGTGCACCGACAGGCAGTTCCAAGGAGTAGCAAGGGCCGTGTGGAGCATGAACAGGCAGTC
This sequence comes from Camelus dromedarius, assembly GCF_036321535.1. NCBI lineage: Eukaryota > Metazoa > Chordata > Mammalia > Artiodactyla > Camelidae > Camelus > Camelus dromedarius. The sequence goes on along the minus strand of NC_087442.1, from coordinate 83,627,406 downwards.
TGTTAGCTCAGCCAGCACTGTGCAGCGCCTTCTCAGGGCCACGCACTGCTCATGCCCTTCTTCCCAACGGCCCTTCGGGGCACTGGCCGGACGCAGAGGAGGAGACGGTGGAGAGTGATTGGTTCAGAGTCTCTCCGGGCTGGCTTGCTCTGGAGTCAGCACTTCCACCACTCAAAGTTGTGTTGGATGAGCCTGAATGTTTGTGACACCAGGATTGAAAGAACACATTCCACTTAAGCCATTTATTTATCTGGTGTTGGCATTTCTGTGACATCTGCTGACTTAAATTTTTACTAGTTTTCCACCTGGTTGAATTTTTTTATTCTCCAGTAGGATTTTTCCCCATGCCATTCTTTGTTTTTTTAATTGATGTATAATTGACGTACAGCGTTATATTAGTTTCAGGTGTACAATATAATGATTCGATATTTGTGTATACTGTGAAATGATCACCACCGTAAGTCTGGTTAACGTCCTCACCATATTATGGAGTTTGTTTGTGTGATGAGAACTTTTAAGATTTAACCTCAATAACTTTCAGATTCCATGTCATTTTAAAAAAAAATTTGTGTTCTTTTTCATTGAAGTATAGTCAGTTTACAATGCTGTGTCAATCTCTGGTGCACAGTATAATGTTTCAGTCATACATATACATACCTATATTCATTTTCATATTCTTTTTCATTTGAGGTTACTACAAGATATTGAATATAGTTCCTTGTGCTATACAGTAGAAACTTGTTGTTTATCTGTTTTATATATAGTAGTTAGTATCTACAACTCTTGACTCCCAATTTATCCCTTCCCACTCCGTTTACCTCCTGGTAACCATAAGTTTGTTCTCTATGTCTGTGAGTCTGTTTCTGTTTTGTACATAAGTTCATTTGTGTCTTTTTTTTAGATTCCACATATAAACGGTATCATATGGTATTTTTCTTTCTCTTTCTGGCTTACTTCACTTAGAATGATGATCTCCAGGTCCATCCATGTAGCTGCAAATGGAGTTATTTAATTATTTTTTTATGGCCGAGTAGTATTCCATTGTATATATGTACCATATTTTCTTTATCCAGGCATCTGTCAATGGACATTTAAATTGTTTCCGTGTCTTGGCTATTGTAAATAGTGCTGCCGTGAATATTGAGGTGCATGTGTCTTTTCAATTATAGTTTTCTCTGAACATAAGCCTAGGAGTGGAATTAGTGGATCATAAGGTATGTCTGTTTTTAGTTTTTGAGGAATCTCCATATGTTTTCCATAATGGCTGCATCAAACTACATTCTCACCAACAGTATAGGAGGATTCCTTTTTTTCCACACCCTCTCCAGCATTTATTATTTGTAGACTTTTTAATGATGACCATTCTGACTGGTGTGAGGTGATGCCTCATATTGTTTGATTTGCATTTCTCTGATAATTAGTGATGTTGAACATCTTTTCATGTGCCTATTGGCCGTCTGGATGTCTTCCTTGGAGAGATGTCTGTTTAGGTCTTCTGCCCATTTTTTGATTGGGTTGATTTTTTTTTTTAATTTAGGTGTATGAGCTGTTTGTATATTTTGGAAATTAGTCCCTTGTCATTTGCATCATTTGCAAATATTTTCTCCCATTCTGTAGGTTGTCTCTTTGTTTTGTTGATGGTACTAAGTTATGCAAAAGCTTTTAAGTTTTATTAGGTTCCATTTATTTATTTCTGCTTTTATTACTCCAGGAGCTGGTTCAAAAAAAATATTGCTGTGATTTATGTGAGAGTTCTGCCTATGTTTTTCTCTAGGAGTTTTATAGTATCTGGTCTTAACATTTAGGTCTTTAATACATTTTGAGTTTATTTTTGTATACGGTGTTAGAGAATGTTCTAATTTCATTCTTTTACGGGTAGCTTTTCCCAGCACCATTTGTTGAAGAGACTGTCTTTTCTCCCTTGTGCATTCTTGCCTTCTTTGCCATAGATTAATTGACCGTATGTGTGTGGGTTTATTTCTGGACTTTCTCTCTTGTTCCATTGATTTATGTGTCTGTTTTGGTGCCAATACCATACTGTTTTGATTACTGTAGCTCTGTAGTATAGTCTGAAGTCAGGGAGTTTGATTCCTTCAGCTCTGTTCTTCTTTCTCAAGATCGTTTTGGCTGTTCAGGGTCTTTTGTGTTTCCATACAAATTTTAACATTTTTTTGTTTCAGTTCTGTGAAAAATGTTATTGGTAATTTGATAGGGATTGCATTGAGTCTGTATGTTGCCTTGGGTAGTATGACCGTTTTAATAATACTGATTCTTCCAATTCAAGAACATAGTATATCTTTCCGTCTGTTTGTGTCTTCAGTTTCTTTCATCAATGTCTTATAATTATTGTAGTACAGGTCCTTTGCTTCCTTAGGTAGGTTTATTCCTAAGTATTTTATTATTTTTGATGCGATAGTAAGTGGGATTATTTCCTTAGTTTCTTTTCTGATATTTCACTGTTAGTGTATAGAAATGCAACTGATTTCTGTATATTAATTTTGTATCCTGCAACTTTGCCGAATTCATTGATGAGCTCTAGTAGTTTTCTGGTATCATCTTTAGGATTCTATGCATAGAATCCTGACATCTGCAAACAGTGACAGTTTTACTTCTTTTCCAATTTGGATACTTTTTATTTCTTTTTCTTCTCTGATTGCTATGGCTAGGACATCCAAAACTATGTTGAATGAAAGTGGTGAGAATGGGCATCCTTGTCTTGTTTGTGATCTTTGAGGAAATGCTTCTAGCTTTTCACCATTAAGTATGATGTAAGCTGTGGGTTTGTCATATATGGCCTTTGTTATATTGAGGTATATTCCCTCTATACCCACTTTCTGGAGTTTGTTTTTTTATCATAAATGGACATTGAATTTTATCAAAAGCTTTTTCTGCATCTATTGAGATGATCATATGGTTTTTATTTTTCAGTTTGTTAATGTGCTGTATGTATCACATTGACTGATTTGCGGATATTGAAAAATCCTTGCATCCCTGGAGTAAATCCCGCTTGATTATAGTGTATGATCATTTTAATGCGTTGTTGGAGTTGATTTGCTAGTATTCCATTGAGGATTTTTGCATCTATATTCATAAGTGATATTGGCCTGTAATTTTCTTTTTTTGTGATATCTTTGTATTTTAGTATTGGTGATGGTGGCCTCATGGAATGAGTTTGGCAGTATTCCTTCCTCTGCAATTTTTTGGAATAGTTTTGGAAGGATAAGTGTTAACTCTTCTCTAAATGTTTGGTAGAGTCTGCCTGTGAAGCCATCTGGTCTTAGACTTTTGTTGGGAGTTTTAAAATTACTGATTCAATTTCAATACTGGTAATTGGTCTATTCATATTGTCTATTTCTTCCTGGTTCAGTCTTGCCAAATTGTACCTTTCTAAGAAATTGTCCATTTCTTCTACATTGTCCTTTTTGTTGGCATTTAGTTGCTCATAGTATCCTCTAATGATTCCTTGTATTTCTGTGGTGTCGGTTGTAAGTTCTTTTTCATTTCTGATTTTATTAATTTGGGCCCTCTCTCTTTTTTTCTTAATGAATCTGACTAAAGCTTTGTTAATTTTATGTATCTTTTCAAAGAACCAGCTTTTAGTTTCATTGATCTTTTTTTGTTTTTTTAGTCTCTATTTCATTTATTTCTGCTCTATATGGTATCTTTCCTTCTACTGACTTTGAGTTTTGTTTGTTCTTCTTTCTCTACTTGCTTTAGGTTTAAATTTAGGTTGTTTATTTGAGATTGTTCTTGTTTCCTGAGGTAAGTTTGTATAACTATAAACTTCTCTCTTAGAACTACTTTTGCTGTGTCCCAGAGGTTTTGGATCATTGTGTTTTCATTTTCACTTGTCTCTAAGTATTTCTTGATTTCTTCTTTGATTTCTTCAGTGATCCATTGGTTGCTTAGTAGCATATGGTTTGGCCTCCATGCGTTTGCGGTTTTTGCAGTTATTTTCTTGGAGTTGATTTCTAATCTCAAAGCGTTGTGATCAGAAAAGATGCTTGATATGATTTCAGATTTCTTAAATTTACTGAGGTTTGCTTTGTGGGCCAGCATGTGATCTATCCTCAAGAATGTTCCATGTGCATTTGAGAAGAATGTGTATTTTGTTGCTTTTGGATGGAATGCTCTATAAATATCAATTAAGTCCATCCGGTCTTAATGCGTCATTTAAGGCCTGTATTTCCTTTTTGATTTTCTGCCTGGATGATCTGTCCGTTGAGGTAAGGGGGGTGTCAGTGTCCCCCACTATTACTGTGCTACTGTTGATTTCTCTTTGTCTATTAACTGTTGCCTTATATTGAGGAACTCCTAAGTTGGGTACATCTGTATTTACAATTGTTACATCTTGTTGGATTGATCCTTTGAGCATTATGTAGTGTCCTCTTTTGTCTCTTGTAACAGTCTTCATTTTAAAGTCTTTTTTATGATGTAAGTATTGCTACTCCAGCTTTCTTTTGTTTTCCATTTGCATGGAATATCTTTTTCCATCCCTTCACTGTCAGCCTGTGTCTCTAGCTCTGAAGTGGGTCTCTTGTAGACAGCATATATATATATATACCTCCTGTTTTTGTATCCATTCAACCAGTCTGTGTCTTGGTTGGAGTGTTTAATCCATTTACATTTAAGGTAATTTCTGATACGTATGTTTTTTACTGCCATTTTGTTAATTGTTTTGGAGGTCTTTTTTTCTTTCTTCTTTTTGTTCTTTTCTCTAGTGGTTTGATGACTACAGCATTACATTTGGATTCCTCTTTCTTTTCCGTGTATATCTCTTACAGATTTTTAGTTTGTGATTACCATGAGATTTTGGCATAGAAGTCTGTAACATATACATGATTGTTTTAAGTTGCTGATGTCTTAAAATTTCAAATGCATTTTAGCTATTCTGCATTTGTACTTTCTTTCCCTCACAATTACTGGTTTTGATACCATATTTTACATCTAATTGTTTTGTGTATCCTTTAACCGCTTATTGTGGATACAGATGATCTTACTACTTTTGTCTTTCAACTTCTCTATTCTGTGTGTGAATGATTTCCTACTTTTTCTGTATGTTTGCCTTTACTGGTGAGCTTTCCCATTTTGTGGTTTTCTTGTTTCTAGTTGTGGCCTCTTCTTTTCTACCTCTAGAAGTTCCTTTAATATTTGTTGTAAGCTGGTTTGGTGGTGCTGAATTCTTTTAGCTTTTGCTTATTTGTGAAGCTTTTGATTTCTCCCATCAAATCTGAACAAGAGCCTTGCTGGGTAGGTGCCACTCCCTTCTGGCCTGTAGAGTTTCTGCTGAAAAGTCTGCTGATAACCTTATGGGAGTTCCCTTGTGTGCTATTTGTTGCTTTTCTCTTGCTGGTTATAATATTTTTCTTTTTATCTTTAATTTTTGTCGATTTGATTACTGTGTGCCTCGGTGTGTTCCTCTTTGGGTTAATCCTGTATGGGACTCTGTGCTTCCTGGACTTGGGTGACTGTTTCCTTTCCCATGTTAGGGAAGTTTTCAGCTGTTATCTCTTCAGATATTTTCTCAGGTCCTTTCTCTGTCTCTTCTCTTTCTGGAACCCCTGTAATGTGAATATTAGTGTGCTGCATGTTGTCCCAGAGTTCTCTTAAACTATCCTCATTTCTTTTCATTATTTTTTTCTTTGTTCTGCGGTAGTGGTTTCCACTACTCTGTCTTACAGCTCACTGTTCCATTCTTCTGCCTCATTTAGTCTAGTCTTGGTTCCTTCTAGTGTGTTATTCATTTCAGTAATTGTATTCTTCAGCTCTGTTTGGGTGTTCTTTATATTTTTTAACTCTTTGCTGAAAACTTCACTCTGTGCACCCATTCTCCTCCCAAGTTCTCTGATCATCTTCACAGTCATTACTCTGAACTCTTTCTTGGGTAGATTGCCTGTCTCCTCATCACTTATTTCTTCTTCTGGGATTTTATCTTGTGCCTTTGCCTGGAGCATATTCCTCTGCCACCTCATTTTGTCTAAATTTCTATTTGTGTTTCTATGTAGGTTACTTACATTTCTCGACCTTGGGGAAGCGGCCCTCTGTATGAGACGTCCTGTGTGTCCCAGCATTGCACTCCCCTCTTGTCACCTAAGGGCCAGGGTCCAGCTGGTCCCAGTGTAGAGTCTGGCCTGCTTTTGGAGACACCTTCCATAGGCTGTGGGATTGTTGTTCTCTTCTGGTATCTGCCCCCTGATGGGTCTCCTGGCAGGAGGCGTCAGTGCCTGACAACTGCTGGGTGGAGCTAGGTCCTGGCCCTCTGGAGGGCAGGGCTGTATCTAGGGGCATGTCTAGAGGTGGTTTTGGGCTCAGGAAGTCTGCTGATGGGCAGGGCTGCATCCCCACCCAGTATGTTGTTTGGCCTGAGACATCCCAGCACTTAAGCCTACAGGCTGTTGGGTGGGGCCAGGTCTTGGTGCCAATGGCCCAAGCAAGATGTCAGCCTCCAGGAAAGCTCATGTAGATGAACACTCTCCAGTTGTCTGCCACCAACTTTTGTCCCCAGGGTGAGCCACAGCTGCCCTCCTACCTCCGCCCCCAACCTCCCTAGGAGACCTTCCCAAACTAGCAGGCAGGTCTGGCCCAACTTCCTATGAAATCGCTGCCTCTGCCCTTGGTCCTGGCACATGAGAGATTCTGTGTGCGCTTCCCAAGAGAGTGAAGTCTATTTCCTCCAGTCCCATGGAACTCCTGCAGTTAAACCTTGCTAGCCTTCAAAATCAGGTGCTTTGGGGGGGCTTCTATTCCCGAGGCTGGAACCCCGGGCTGGGGAGCCTGATGTGGGGCTCAGAACTCATTCCTGTAGGAGGGTCTCTGCAGTATAATTTTTCTCCAGCTTTTGAGGCCCCCACATGGGGCAGTTATATTGTGAGCGTGCGCCTCCTACCACCCTGCTTTATGTTTCCAGTTGAAGAAGATCTTGTTTTGCTAGGTTCCAGTCTTTTTTTATTGATGTTTGTTTAGCAGTCAGTTGTGATATTGTTGTGACCGTGAGAGGAGGCGAGCTTGTGGTTCCACTCCTCCGCCATCTTGATCGGATCAGATTCCTTGCCACTCTTCTACTGCAGCCTTCTATAAACCTTTGTGGTCTCTCAGTTTCTTTAGTCATGCCTCACTTAAAACTTGGGAATAAGTTTATTTTGTATCTCTTGGCTTTTGCTGGCCTAAGGGTTTATTTGTCAGAGTTGCCACTTTTCTTTGTGGACTGGCTCCTTTCCAGCTGTTCCCTAAGGTACCTGTCACCGCTACCTGTCAGTGGTGTTTATTTTTGGCTTTTGTCTGTGGCACTCATCAGCTGTCATCATGATGGTAGCTGTGATTGTAGCAGCTCAGCTGTTCTGGGTTTGTAGGGAGCTCTGTGTGTGAGGGGGTGGGCGTGTGGGGGGAATGGTTAGATGTGGGAGGCATTGCGTGTTCACAGAGCGGGGTTCTGGGCCCCCTTCAGCTTGGGGCTTGAGGCCTCAGAACGTTGCCTCTCTTTTACTCCTTGCTGATTTTTTGCTGTAGAAGTGGATTTGCCCCTCAGATGTAGCGGGGGACAGATACATACATGCGGACAGTGCTGTGTGTTCAAGCGTTCTTATTTTACATTCAGCCGTTTTTTGTTTTTATAATTTTCCTGGTGAATCTAAAGAAAAACTTCTCAAAATGAAGCTTTGAAGGAGGAGGGTATAGCTCAGTGGTAGAGTACATGCTTAGTATGGCTGGGGTCCTGGGTTCAATCCCCAGTGCTTCCATTAAAATAAACAAATAAATAAACCTAATTCCACCCCTCCCCCAATATGAAGCTTTGGTCTCATGCATTCGTGAAATGTAGTTAGGTCTTTGCTTCAACATGCTCTTTGCTTTGTCTACACCGCTTAGGAGAAGCAGCCAAGTTCCCCATTCTTTCCTCGGTGTAGCCATAGAGTGGGGAGAAGACCAGGACATAGATGTTTGTGTGATTGCTAATGTCAGCTGGGGCTGGTTGTAAACCTGGCATTTCATTGAATCCAGTTAACACTGGAAATTTGAACTCCAGACATTTTTAGTCTAACCTCTCATTTTGCAGATGGGAAAACTCTCCCAGAGATGTAAACTGCTGAGGCCCGACTATCTGGTGAGGTGGTGGCGCAGAGAGCAGGACCTGGCACCCAACCCCACACTATTTGATCAGTCGTCTTTTGAGTGGAACATGTCATGATATTGTTGTGCACAGGGGCATGGCTGGGTGACATTGAATGACAAGTGAATTAATTTCCTTCTAAGTATTCTCTTTCCTCTTGGAGACTGTGGGTGGTCTGTACTGACTGATGAGGTCCTGCTGGCTTGTGGGCTCACGGCCCTCCTGCCATCCCTAGCCTCACCATGGGAACCTTCCAGAACAGCACCGAGGCCCCTGGGCACGTCTTGTACGGTGGTGCTTTGCCCTAGAGCTTGATTCAGCTTCTGGAATTTGTGCTAAAAGCTCTGTAACATGCTGTTCCCTTCTTAGAAGGTGTTTAGAAAAAATGTAGGAAGACTGTTTATTACAGGAAACTTCCATAGCAGGAAAGGCTAATAGAGTGCATTTATCTGTTTAAAAGTTTTTCTGTTTGAATGTATAGGACATTTACCTGTTCAAAAGTATAAAAATGTGCAATGAAAAGTCTTTCCTTCTGTCCTTCTGTCCCATTCCAGCCCCCACCCTGCCCTCAGTCATCATGTGACTCACTTCTGGGATATTCTGGCAGATATTTTCTATACATTTACAATCAAATATGAATAGATACTATCACGTCCCCACCTTTGGCACAGATGATATGTTCCCATTCCCACTGTTGGCCCCGCCAGGGTGACTTTGTCTCTTGTGTTTGCTGCCATGCTTTCAGTGCCTCAGGAGTGCCTGCCAACCAGCAGTGACTGCCCAGTGAAGTCTCGGTAGACCTAGGATTTCCCATTCCATTTGGCTCAGGCTCTCAGGACCCTGAGAGCCAAGTGCCCTGAACCGCTCCACCCCCGCCCCCCAAAAGGCTCCAGTCTCTGCTTGTATTCCCTTCAAGCAGCAGACTGATTACTCAACTGGTCCCCTGGTAACTGGTCCCCTGCTAATTGGCATTTTGGGTGTTTCCAATCTTTTTTGTTGTTGTTGTCATTATAAACAATAAAGCAATGACTGCCCTTTAATAAATTTCATTTTGTATATATGCATTCCATAGAGAACAGATTCCATGAAGTGCAGAGATAGACGGTATTAAAATGTGTTTCTAAAAAAATCCCCAAACCAAATAAAAATGTGTTTCTGATTTCAATAGGCATTGTTAAATTGCCCTCCATAGGGGTTGTACTAATTTAGTCCCGCCCAATGATGTACAAGATTCCTTGGTTTTCACAAATTTGCTGATAGTAGTATGTCATCAAACCCTTGGGTTTTATAATTTATAAGTTGTGTAAGTGAAAAATGGCATCTAGGTATAGTATGAATCTTTCTCTCTTATGAGTGAGGTTGAGCATCTTTTTACATATGCCTTTCCTTGGAACTGGTTATGTCTTTTGCTTGTGTTCTATTAGGTTGTTCTTTTTCTTCCTGATTTCTAGGAGCTCTTCATATATTAGAAAAATCAGCCCTTTATCTGTGATATGATCTATTGTTCCATTTTGTTATTGATCCTTTGAGTTGGTTTGTGGTATTTTTCCTTGCAGAACTTACTAATTTTTATGTAATGAAATTAATGTCTTTTTTTCTCATGGCTTCTGCCATACAATCAGGATTACAAGGGTGTGGGTTGCATTTTGATGGAGCTTCTTCGAGGGTCAGTTAATTTGAACCTTTGCTACCTTATAATCCACATTAATCTACTTATCACATTAGAGGAGTTTTGTCTGAATTCTACTAATGGTTTCCAGTTTAATTGTTACAGAAATGGAATGATTTGTTCCCTTCATGTAAGGCCCTTCTCTGTGGTGATTGGGGCCCTCTCTCATTTGTTAATAGCCAACAGCCATACACAGTATGAATTTTATCACTTGCAATTCATCCTCCCATTGTATTTGATTATATAAAGGCAATCCAAAATGCAGCTGTTCAAAAGATACAGGTAGAACTCGAAATTGAACAAAATTAGCTAACACTGAAGCTGAAAATGGACACTAGTGTTAAATTTTTTAAAATTGTAATTTTAAGAAAAATGGTTTAGATTGTACTCATCATCTGCTGTAAATCGTCCTGTGTGGATGAGGGCGGTTTTGGGTATTGGTGGGAACGGCTGTGGGTTTTAAGCCAGTTCCCGTATTGAATATAACTTTAATTATGCTTAGTAAAAATGGATGTGTTCTTTGGATATACCCACACACAGTGATTTGTGCATCTTTATCTTTTTTACCATCTAGTAAGAGAAACATTCCTTAGCTTGCTGGGTATTGTTCTTGGGCTCAGGGGGCTGCTGTAGTAGGGTCCTCATCAGCACCTCAGGGTGGTGGCCTCTGGCCTGTGACGGGACATTTCCCTGAATATGAGATCTTTTCTGAGGTGGTCTCAACCTCTCTTCCTACATTTCAACCACCTCACTGAGTCTTTGCTGGCATCTCAGAACTTGTCGCGGGGATGAGGCTGGAGAAGAGGGGGCATCTCTGCACTCCTCACTGCGCACCCCCTCGCACCCCAGTCTTTCACTGTACCCCTGTACGTGGGCGTCTGCTTTCAGTTCTCTTGGGTATGTACCTAGGGGTGGAGTTGCTGGGTCATATGGTAGCTGCATAATTAACTTTTTGAAAAACTGCCAAACTGTATTCCAAAGTGTTTGCACCATTTTACATATTACACATCAGCTAAAAATGTGGGCGGGTTCATATTCCTCCACATCCTCGACACTTGTTATTGTCCTGATTTTGTTTTGTACTTGTTGCCGTCCTGATGACTGAGGTGGCATCGCAGTGTGGTTTTGATTTGCATTTCCCTGATGGCTAATGATGTTGAGTGTCGTTTCATGTGCTTATTGGCCATTTTTATGTCTTCTATGCAAGTTCTTTGCCTGCTTTTAAATTGGATTTTTGTTACTGTTTAACTGTAAAGTTCTTTTTAATTCTAGATGCTATGCTCTTGTCAGATAACTTGCAAATATTTTGTCCTTTTCTGTGACTTGTCTTCTCACCTTCTTAAAAGGTAGTGACCTTTGAAGCAAAAAAGTCTTTAACTTTGATAGCCTTATTTATCTGTTTTTTGGTTGCTTGTGCTTTGGTCATATCTGAGAAACCATTGCCTGATTCAGGATCATGAATATCTGTACTTCTTTAAAAAGAATTTTATAGTTTTAGTTCTTCCATACAGGTTTTTTATCCATTTGAGTTAATTTTTGTATAAGATATGAAGGAGTGGTTGAACTTTATCCTTTTTGCATGTGGATATCCAGTTGTCAGTCTCATTTGTTGAGAAGATTGTTCTTTCCCTCATTGAATTGCCTTGGCACCTTTGTCTAAAATTAACTGACTGTAAATGTATGTGTTAATTACTGAATTTTTAATTTTATTCCATTGATCTATATGTCTGACATTATACCAGTACCATACTGTTTGTATTACTGTATCTTTATTTTTTGTTCTTCTTTATTGTTCCTTTGTTCTTCTGTTACTGCTTTCTTTTGTGTTAAATAGATTTTCCTTAGTTTAGTATTTTAATTCCATTGTCTTGTTTTAAAAAATAACTTTTTTTGGAATTATTTTCTTAGTGTTTCCCCTGGGGACTGTTGTCTATTTCAGATTAATACCATTTTAATGTCAGTGTGCACTAAAAATTGGCTTCTATATAATAGCTCCTTTTCTCTGCTCCACTATGATGTAGTTTATATAGTTGTCTTTTGAGTTAAATATGAGGGAAGAGGAGTTAACAAACAAGATACACTGATGCTGTCTTTTCTAGTTACCTTTACCAGCACTCTGTATTTTTATATATGGGTTTAAGTTAGCATCTAATATCCACTCACTTCATCCTGAAGAACTTCCTTTAGTGTTTCTTACAAGACTTGTACAAGAAAAGATAGGCTTGTTAGGGATGACTTCTCTCAGGTTTTGTTTATCTGAGAATGTCTTAATTTCTCCTTCATTTGTGAAGGATAACATTGCTGGATGTAGAATTCTTGGTTGGCTTTTTGCCCCCTTTTGTTTAGCCCTTTGAATACTTCATCCTGTTGCCTTCTAGCCTCCATGGTTTCTGATGACAAATTGGCTGTTACTCTCATTGAGGGCCCCTTGTATATGGTGGGTGCTTTTCTCTTCTTGCTTTCAAGATTCTCTCTGTCTTTGGCTTTTCTGACAGTTGGATTTTGATGCACCTAGGTCGTGAGCTCTTTGAGTTTATTTTACTTGATGTTCATTGAGCTGCTTGAATGTGTACATTAATTTTTTGGTCAAATTTGACAAGTTTTCAGCCGTTACTGTTGTAAACATTCTTTCTGCCCTTTTCTCTTTCTGTGTCTCCCACTATGCATGTCGTGATGTGCTTCGTGGTGTCCCTCAGGTCTCTGAGGCCCTGCTCATTTTTTCATTGTTTCCTACTGAGTAATCTCAGTCGACCTGTCTTCAAAGTTCCTGATTCCTTCTTCTAACTGGTGAAATTTTCTTTTGAGATGCTCTAGTAGATTTTTTACTTCATCCTCCTCCCCCTCCCCCCAGTTACTTTTGAATTCCAGAATTTGTATTTGGTTCTTTTTTAAAATATCATTTCTGTATTAATATTCTCTGCTTATGAGACATTCTCATACTTTAGTTCTTTACACATGGTTTACTTTAGCTCTTTGAGCATATTTACAGTAGGTGGTAGATACACTTTTTACTAAGTCTGTATCTGGGCTTCCTCAGGGACAGATTTTATTGATTGCTTTTTTTCCCTTGTGTATTAGATATCTTATTTCTTTGTGACTTTTGTGATTTTTTTTGTTGAAAGCAGCAATTTAAATAACAATGCAGCAACTCTGGAACTCAGATTTTTCCTTTTCTCTATTATTGTTGTTGATTGTTGATGTAGTTCTTTCTTAATGACTTTTCTGAACTAATTCTCTAAAGTCTATATTCTTTATTGTACGTGGCTAGTGAAGTCTACAGTGAGCTTAGCGTCAGCTGATTAGACAGAGATTTCCTTAAACACTTGGAACCAGTAAATCTCTTGTTGCCGAGGGGCTCCATGTACCTTTTAGGGCATGCCTTTAACACTTTGCCTAGCGGTTGAAAATTCTGCTTTAGCCTTCACTTCCTGCTTATGCAGTCTCAAAGCCAGCCAGCAGTGAGTGAGGTTTTTCCTGAGCATGCACACAGCCCTGCACATGCATGTATCCTTCTAGATTCCCAGGAGTATTTCCAAGTGTTTCAAAGCCTCTGTGGACATTATATTACCTAGTTTTTCTGTCCCTGCCATACCTTCAACTGTTTTTTTTTTTTAACCACCTTAGTCAACTGCAAAGTTAAAACACTTGCTTGTAATTGTTTTCAGTAAACCTCCCTAGAGAAAGGCTTTTCTGAGTCTGGTCAGGAAAAGACAACCTTGCAAGTGATGTTTCAGGGAACCATCACACAGATTTAATAATGACAGTTCTTCGGGAATGAAGCTCTGAGAGAGCTCTAGCTCCGTTCTACTCCCTCTGATGGCTGCCAGGCTACACTGGGAATGTGGGCTACCAAGGGGCTGGAGAATGAGAATAGGTCTAAGGCAAGTTAAAATGTCACAAAGCTCACTGTTCTTACTAAGATGAAGTTGTTTTTATTGCATAAATGCTCAAATGCTCGCTTGGTTCCTGTGAACCTTCGGTTAGTTTCCAAAGTTCAGAAAAAGATACTGACAATTTTTGCCAGTGTTCCTACTGCTTTTTTTGGAAGGGAGCTATTTTGGAGGTCCTTACTCCACCATTTTCACTATATCTTTTTGAATCAGGAGTTTCTTATGTACTTTTTTGTTTTTCTAGAGTTTCTTGCTATTTTTTTTTCTTGTCAAAAATAGTACACTTTTATCATAACCTCAGAATTTAACCCAGACTCTCACAAATACTGTGTATTGCCTGTCTTTCACTGTGCTTCTAGATTAAGTTTACTGTGATTTAGATGTTGTTGGGTCTTCTTTTTTGTCCTCTAGTTTTAGTGAGATTTATTTGACATGTAATATTGTAGTGGTTTCACATGTACAACATAATAATTTGGGATGTGTACATGTAGCGAAATGATTACTACAATAGACTTAGTTAACATGAATCACGTCACATAGTTACAGTTTTTTTTTTTTATGATGAGAAGAAACTTTGAAGTTCCACTCTCTTAGCAACTTTCTAATGCACAGTTCGGTATTGTTCACTATAGTCACTGTGCTGTACATTAGATCCCCAGAGCTTACTCATCTTGTAGGTGGAAGTTTGTGCCTTTTGAGCCCTCTCACCCAGGGTCTTCCTCTGTTTTAGTTTTCATCCTCATTTCGTTGTGGTGTAGCCTCAGGTAACTTTCTCAAAATGATATATTGTAAATACAGTGTTCTTGAATGTCTTAAAATGTAGTCATTTTAACCTTTATCTCATTTTGTGGTTTGGTTGACTTTAAAAACTCCTCTTCCCAAGAAGATTGAAGGCATTGTTCTCTTGTTTTCTTAACATCCACTGTTACTTATCCTGGGAATCTCTTCCATGGTTCTTTGTAAGTAAACTTTTTTCTCCTATTTGAAACTTCTAGGACCTTATTTTAATTGAGGGGTCGACTGGTTGGCTTTGCCTATAGCATGTGGGGTTGAGTGTCCACGTCACTCTCCTGCGACTGCTGGTCAGGTTTTCTGGAATAGGGCCCCCTGTTGCTCTGAGGCACACAGTGGGTTCCTCTCCATTCTGACGGGGCTCCCACTGGCACAGCTGTCCCATGGACTGACTCAGCTGCTCCGTGTCCACCTTCCACACCTGCTGACTCCCAGCCCGAAGCCCTCTGTGGCCATGCTTGTCCCTGCTCTGTGCCGTCTGTCCCCACACCTCGCTCCTTCATCTTCGCAGAGTTGTTGAAAGCATATCCAGGCCTCTCACTTCTTCCCTTGTGTTGACTGGGATTTTTCTCTCTGTGCTTTCTTCCTGTCATCTCTGTGGGTTGTGGAGGTCAGGAGATGACCGCCTGTTCCCAGGATGACCTCCTGGAAGCGTCTCCTGTCTGGTTTCCCCCTTGGTGCTTTGGCTCATCCCCTTTGTGCAAGAGACAAGCACTGTGAGAAGCTTGCCCAGATTTGGAAATTATCCTGTTATGTAAAGCTGGCTGGGAGGATTTTATTTGTTAAAGTGAGCTTGCTCCTGGGAGGCCAGGACTGATGGAGCCTCAGCTTGCTCTGTCAGGTGTTCACCACACACCCGGCTTCATGGTCAGGGAGACCCAGTTTGGCTAGCGATTATCTAGATCCATCTAGCAGCTTGCTGGGCTGTTGTTGGAAAGGAGTAAAGTGAGTTGTGTCCATGCCTTAGCAGAAACAGCTGAGTAAACAGTAAATTCTCCCAGAAGTTGGGTGGAAATGGAGTGCGGCACACAGGCCCCCCCCCCCCCGGAGCCTGCATGTGGACGTGGTGTGTGCAGGCATCTCTCCCCTTCCCCTCTCTTATTTATGGTTATTTAAAATACAGGTAGGTTATAGTATCAGATTCCATTGACAAATGTAAACTCCAGTTTGAAAATTCTGTGACTTCGAGGGCTTCTTTTTAAGTGCTATATCAGCATTAAGTAAGGACTTACCAGGTGACATGGGGGGACCATCTCCAAACTGTTTTGACCTCTTGGCTGACCCCACACACCTGTAACGTTCTCTCTAGCGGAGGTTCAGGTAATACATCTGTTGTGCAAATACTATTACAAGAAGACTTTTACATTATAAAGCACACAGTATTTAGAATTTAAAAAGAAGTGGAAAAAAAATAAACCGGAGTTCTGTTTTCTTTCCTCTGCCAATTACTGATCTGATGAACTTCTTGGAGTACATGTGCTTTGGGTCCCGCTGACTGGGGTACATACATGAAGTAAAACCCCCCAGTTCAGCAGCTCCCAGTGTAGTTGTGGAGACAGCGTGTGAGAGCAGGGAAGGGGCATTTCCAGTGTATGAGGAGATGGACTCCCAGGAGAAGTGTCACAGAGGACAGGACAGCACGCTGAGGCTTGTGGAGGCTGAGTTTCTCAGAGAACTAAGACAAAACCTAAAACCAGACCTGGCCTCCCCCTCCTGGGTGAAGGCTGAGCTGTGACCGCAGTCGGTGCAACGGCTCCTGGAGGGAAGCAGCATGGGCGTGTGGCTGTTAGGGCCTCCTGGGTGTGTCATCCAGCTTGGGACTGCAGCCGATGCCCAACGCCAAGATGGGAGTCTGGGGCGGAGCACACCCCCCACTGCTGCACTGGCCCTGCTTGCCTTCCGCCAGGGAGCTGGTCCCCTAAGCAGAGTAGAGATTTTGGTGGAAATCAAGCAGTTTCCACAAAGCACCCCACATTACTGTTCCGCATAGCGAAACATCTTCTGGTGCTTTTACTTGAAGGAGATGATAATGGGCAGGCTGCCTCAAGAATGAATCACTTGGCATGATTTTCTTCGTTCAGAAGGCCTGGTGACCCGCAGGACGGTTTTGCATTTAGTTCTCCTGCAGTGTGTGTGGTCAGGTACCTTGGAAACCACTGTCCCCATCCCTGTTTTGGAACGTGCATAGGTCACCACCTTCCCAGCATGAAATGATTCTCTTCTGCCCTGTTCCAGGTCTCGGTGGTCCTCGGCAGTAGCTCCATCCGGGTGGCCGTGCTGGAGGAAAATGGGGAGCGCGTCCTCGTGGAAGGAAAGTTTACCCACAAGATCAACACCGAGAGCTCCCTCTGGAGCCTTGAGCCTGGGAGATGCGTTTTGGTGAGTGGAGGTTGGGATGGAGCAAGAGTGTTGATTCCTGACATCGGATGAGTTTCCTTGGTGTTTTCTGCACAGCTCAGAGGGCGCCTTTGTGGGTCTCAGCGGGCTGTCACTGCGCCCCTACAGCCTTGGCCCCTCCAGGTCCCGCTATTGACTCCTTGAGGTGGGGCCAATGTCAGTAAGAAACTTAGGCGGGCACTCGAGTGCAGTGTTTCTTTCCTCTTCCTGTCCTCGTGCCCATGCGTAGACCATACACGGTGACCACAGAAGAGGTCCTTGTGAGTGTCACCCCAGAGTGTGCCTGTGCTCACAGCGGATGTGTCCCCTCAGTCCCAGAGGCTTCCAGTCTCCAGTGACTCAGTTACATCTAAGCAGAACCAAGTAAGTTAAAAATCAAAAGATAGTTCACTTTTATGAATGCCAGTCTGGAGGATGCGGAGTCGATATATTCAAACAGACAAGGTGAAAGACTTATACACAGAGAACTATAAAACACTGATTAAGGAAATCAGAGATGACTTAAAGAAGTGGAAAGATATCCCATACTCTTTGATTGAAAGAATTAATATTGTTAAAATGGCCGTGCTACCCATACTGGACAGCCGTGTATAAATCAGTGAAGCTAGAACACTCCCTCACACCACACACAAAAATAAACTCAAAATGGCTTAAAGACCCATAGAAGACAAGACACTATAAACCTCCTAGAAGAAAACATAGGCAAAACATTTTCTGACGTAAATCTTAGCAGTGTTCTCCTAGGGCAGTCTACCCAGGCAATAGAAATAAAAGCAAAAATAAACAAATGGGACCTAATTGAATTTATAAGCTTTTGCACAGTAAAGGAAACTATAAACAAAACAAAAAGCCTACAGAAGGGGAGAAAAAATTTGCAAATGATGCAACTAACAGAAGCTTAATTTCCAGAATATATAAACAGCGCATACAACTTAATAACAACAACAATAACAAAAACCCAATCCAAAAATGGGCAGAAGACCTAAACAAGCAATTCTCCAGTGAAGACGTTTAAATGGCCAATAGGCACGTGAAAAGATGTTCAGTATCGCTAATTATCAGAGAAATGCAAATTAGAACTACAAAGAGGTGTCACCTCACACCAGTCAGAATGGCCATCATTAAAAAGTCCACAAGTGATAAATGCTGGAAAGGATGTGGAGAAAAGGGACCTCTCCTACACTGCTGGTGGGAATGCAGTTTGGTGCAGCCTTTCTGGAAAACAGTATGGAGATTCCTAAAAAAACTAAAAATAGACTTACCATTAAGCTGGCAATTCCACTCCTGGGCATATATCCAGAGGGAACTTTAATTTGAAAAGATACATGCACCCCACCCCCCCCACCAATGTTCATAGCAGCACTATTTGCAATAGCCAAGACATGGAAGCAACCTAAATGTTGCTAAAAGCAACGTAAACAGATGACTGGATAAAGAAGCTGTGGTATACTTATACAACGGAATACTACTCAGCCATAAAAAAGAATAAAATAATGCCATTTGCAGCAACATGGATGGACCTGGAGATCATCATTCTAAGTGGAGTAAGCCAGAAAGAGAAAGAAAAATACCACATGATATCACTCATATGTAAAATCTAAAAAAAAGACACTAATGAATGAACTCATCTACAAAACAGAAACAGACTCACATAATAAAACAAACTTACAGTTACGAGGTGGGGGGAAGGGATAAATTGGGAGTTCGAGATTTGCAGATATTAACTACTAATTATAAAATAAGTAAACAAGAAGTTTCTTCTGTACAGCACAGGGTACTATATTCAATGTCTTGTAGTAACCCATAATGAAAAGGAATATGAAAACAAATATATGTATGTGTATGTATAGCTGAAACATGCTGTACACCATTGACATACTGTAAACTGACTGTACTGCAATTTAAAAAAAATAATAATTAAAAGGAAGGACAGGCTTATTTGACAGAGTGGGTCTCAACTGGCTGAGCTAGCCAGGAGTGCAGAATCCAAATGAATAGCTTCCAGTTGTCAGTCATCGTCGGTGGCGGTGCCGTACTCTCTCTGCCAGAGCCTTGCACCTCATCAGTGGCAGCACCCAGGGAGGGTTCATACCGCGAAGGGAGACTCAGTATATTTGGGTTCATTATTTTCCTCTTCCCTTCTGCTGGCGTGCTTAACCAAGGCGTGGTGAAAAGAGTAAAGAGGAAAAGAAAAATACTAAGTCTTTGGACAGCAAAACCTCAGAATTTTACATAGGCATGTCCTTCGTATGTGCAAAGTAAGTGTGCAAGAAAGAAAGGAGGGAGGGAGGGAGGAGGCAGGGAGGGACGGAATTTTGTTTCCAGTTTCATTTTCATCAGGATCTGCTTGTCTCTGGGAATAGGCGCTAATGGGCCGGCCTGCCTGGTGTGAGTGACAAGGCCTGTGGGGCTGTGTTCTGGCCTCCCTCAGCTTGCAGACACACAGCCTGATGGAGCGGAGAGGGTTCTGTCAGTGCTGGCATGGCTGGAGGTCTTGGCATGCCTGGACCCCCGGGCATACAAGGCCTCTCTTTGTGACAGAAACACCAGGTGGCAGAGCTTGGGCCAAATCTGCCTGCTTCTTGTTTAAACCTTGCCATGCCGCACCTCCCTTGCTCTTCCCAAGATTTCTCCTTCTCTATGCAAGTACGTGACAGTCATGATGACACCCCCCTATCATCCTGGGGTCCAGCCCGTCTCATCACCCTCCCCATGCCTCCCCACTCTGCTATGCTGTTTCCCAAACTATGGCCACGTACTTGTATCACCAGTTCCTCATGTTTCCAAAATGCCTGTCACAGTCATGGTCTCCCTTGAACTTCCCGTGGTTATGCGAGGTAGAAAGCCAGGGTCTCACTATCCCCCAGCCTCCCAGGGTTACACAGGCGGCCAGCGAGAGCCAGCGGCTGGCAGCCCACCCTCTCCAGGTGCAGCCGTGATGGCTCAGGCCGTCACGTGGAGCGTGGACCACGATCCCGGGTGCCTGTTGTCCATGGATGCTGGGCCTCACTCCCGCTGTGTGGGGTTGACTGACTCTCGGTGCGGTGCCCCATAGAGCTCATCCGGGCAGGCTGCTCGTCCTGCTGCCTCTCTGGGACCCTTGTGTTTTTGTCAGCCCTGTAAACCGGAGTTCCTGCTGGGGGCGGAAGGGCTGGCCTCGCCACTGGACTCCGAGGGCTCGCAGCCACTGTGCTCAGGTCTGTCGGGGTTGTAATCAGGGTGCTGAGGATTCCTTTTACTTTACATTCTTCTGTAGAAATGCGGTTATTGCCAGCTAACTCACTTCTTAGTGATTCTTGTTGTTGGAGGTGACGCTGCCTTCTTCATGGATGTTCCAGAGCCATTACGTTTTTGTGTGCGTTTTGTACGTTTCTGTCTGACTGCGGACATGGCTCACAGCCAGACCATTAACTCCTTGTGATTACGGCCTCCATCTTATTGAGTACTCTTTGGGCCTGGCTCTGTGAGGTGCCTGGTAGGGCTGTTTCATCTCTGCAAGCTTGTTTCACAATCAGGATGCTGACACTCAGGGGTGGGGCCAGACCCCAAATCCAGAGGCTTCTGGGTCCCTCCCTCTAAATTTCAGCTGCAAGGCCCCCTGGAGAGAGGGCAGGGAGGAGGAGAGCTGGCAGCGAACGCGGTGTAGTTTGTGAGGGGCAGCCCTGGGCGAGCATCGCCTTCTCTGCCCACCTTGCTCGGGTGGCCTGGGTGGGTGGCCTGAGCCTGAGAGGCTGGCTGGCTGGCTGGCCGGCCATGTGACAGGCAGGCCCCGTGGTCACTGCAGGTCC
Source organism: Camelus dromedarius (assembly GCF_036321535.1). NCBI lineage: Eukaryota > Metazoa > Chordata > Mammalia > Artiodactyla > Camelidae > Camelus > Camelus dromedarius. Next base: position 83,606,766 of record NC_087442.1, on the reverse strand, counting down.
TTCTCTGGTCCAGGCCTGTCTTGTGCCCTGCCCTGGCTGCCTTTTAGTTTTCTAGTTTGCTCTTGACAAACACCTGGCTGCTCGAGGAGTTAGAAAGAAGCAAAAGCAGCTGCAGGCCGAGGTGCACCTGTCGCTGCCTGTGAGTGTGGCTTCTGAATGTTCTGCCTCCACTAACACTGCAGGGTCCGCAGGGAAACCTCTCTCAGAATTGCAGGTGCTACGAAGGTTCTTTCCTGCGGTTCCTTAGAGTAGCTTTCATCATCCATGGATGGCATCACGTTTCTAATGCAACTTCATGACTTGTAGGAAAAAAAGAGGATTTACTTGGAGTATTATATCCTCTTCCGGGCTTTCCCAACAGCCCAGCCCCCTGCACACCTGGCAAGCAGCTTCTGATAAGACGTGGGGCGTCTCCCTGTCTCCACCTTCCTCCTGACCCTGGGCCTCTGGTACAGGGAATGCCACGTGTTATGTGGAGACATTGCTGCTGATGGAGTTGGTGCGTTCTCAGTGTGATTATTTATTTGTTGGTGAGTTTGAGGGCCATGTGTCTGAGATGATGCTGTGGCTCATGAGCATGTTGCTTTGATGTGTGAAGACCCTGATGCAGGTGCTGCCAAGAGCAGGTGCTGCCCCCTTGAGCCTCTGCAGGTGGGGAGCGTGGTTGCTAAGTGCTGGGCCTGCTTTGTGCCTCAGCCCCTGCTCACTGGCTGTCTTAGCCTCTCTGCACCCCCATTCCTCGTTCTTAAAATGAGGCTGAGACTATTAGTTGATTGATCTCCAGACGTTTGTTGGTCGCTTTATCGCTGAGTGCCAGGCCCTCTGCTGGGCACTGGGGCAATTAAGGAAAGTAGTCAAGGGGCCACCTCTCAAGGGCTGTGTGGGCCGAAAAGGGCCCCCAGATGTCCTCGCCAGACCCCGAAACCTGCAGACAGGACCTTGTTTGGAGAAAGGATCTTCGTGGATTGGTTAAGGTAGGATCCTGCAATGAAGAAGTCATCTTGGATCACCCAGGTGGACCATAAATCCAGTGACAGGTGTGCTTGTAAGACAGAAAGAGACAGAAAAGACAGAGACACAGGGGGAGTTAAGTGAAGACGGGGCAAAGATCGGGGGGGAGACACAGCCACAGCTGGTCTCCTCCAAGCTCCTGAGGGAGCGCTGTCCTGCAGCACCTTGATGTCTGACCTCTGGCCTCCAGACTGAGAGAATAGCTGTCTTGATTGAAGCCTTGTTTGTGGCGCTGTGTTATGGCTTCCCCAGGACACTAGCACAGGCCTCAGGTGGCAGGATCTCTGTAGGGGCCACATGGGACAAGAGAGGTGACCCGAGGGGTTCCCGTCTTCTCGCCCGAGTCCTTGGTCCTGACGTCCTGAGCAGGCCGATGCAGACGTGTCACTTGATTCCCAGCCACCCTTCCCTCCTTGCCTGAGCTGTGGATCCACATCAGACACACCCGGGCAGGCTTTCAGAGCAGGCAGGGGTGGCAGCTAAAACCGGATGACAGTTCTTGCTTCCCTCCCTCCCACACTTGAGAATGTTAAACGGGGCTTCTTGATTCTCAGGCAAGCTCCTTTCTTGGTTACAGAGATGTGAAATCAGGGCCTCCCCCCATGTCTCTTTTGTCTCAGAACCCACATCAGCTCACTATCCTGGTCTCTCCCTCCACGTGGGCAGCTGCCCAAGACTCTCCGTGGTCTCAGTGCTCGCAGCCCTGCCTGAGGCGAAGCCAGTCCATGCGCTGACACGGTCCACAGTCAGGTCACTTAAAGTCGGTGCAGTGGCCGCCGAGTATTTGCACACCGTTATCTGTTTGCCTTAAAGCTCATGTTAGCTTGTGTGTCTGGTGCTTGAACTTCTGAGTGTTTGTACAAACTGTACCCCCAATGTTTAGGTTATTTATTTAGGTTATTTCCTTAAGTTACTGTCCTCAAAAGTGGGAGGACAGGCTGATGTGATCCTTGGCCATTCCCAGGGTCTCTCCCCAGAAGGACACTATTTCTGTGGTGTCACCAGATCCCCGAGTGCCCTAGCACTGGGCTTGTTTTAACTTACCCTTGCTGACTTACCTGCAGTCCTGCCGTTGTTCCTTTCCGTTTTCTAGTGAAGATGTGTTTTTCCCCCCGAAGTGGTTCACCATCTTTGTTTCCTTGCTGCTGGCCACTGGCCCCCTCCCTGGCCCTGGGGTGGGCCATGGTTCAGCTTTCTTACCATCCTTTACAAATACAGGTTACATTATGTTAGAATTTTGGCAAGAGCCCAAAACCTGGAAATTAGTCCATGGAATAAAATGCAAGCCCTTGGCCTTCAGTGCTCATGTCTCCCGGGACCCTTCCTTTGTGTTTCTCAAGGTGGTCAGATTTTTGGCATTATCGCCAATCTCTGGGTCACAGCCGGAAAGAGCTGAGGCTGGGTATTGAGAAGTAAGTGGTCTGAGGCAGCATGCTCGGCAGTGTTTTAGAGAAGTTGCCTGGTGAACAGAAAGGATGTGCCAAGCAGATCCTGAAGACCACGCTCCCAGTGGACAGAGTGTGCCTTCCCTCCGTTTTGTGGAGGAGCAGAGTGGAGATGCATCTTGGCACCAGGCGGACATCTCCTTCTCGGAGCGCGTGGGCTTTGTCCTGCCTCCCCTTGATACCCATACTATGGCTGGGTTCTCTCTGGCCCTAAGTGCTCTAATGTCTAAGCTTAAGAAAGTAGTTGACAACATCAAAAACCAGCAGATTGCCCATAACAGTGCTGCCTCTGGCAAGCCCTGAGCAGTCAAGGGTCTGTCTGGGGCCCAGAGCTGAGCAGGCCCCCTGCTGTCTTTCCCTGTCCTCTGTCCTTGTTGCAAGGTACCCGCTCAGAAGCACCGTCCCACAACTCTCACGTACATCTCCTTGGCCCAAGCTGGATCCCATGGGCAGCTGTGAGGAGCTGTGTTCCTCGCTGGGCACACTGCCTCCCTGAATAGAAACAAGGTTCTGTGGCGAGGAGGGGGGTGGGGATGAGTGCTGGTGAGTCATCAGCACAGATTGGGGTGCTGAGGTAAGCTGATTCACGTGGAGTTCGAAGTTTCTCTGAGGACATTTTGGGAAAACTGTTCAACCAGCAAGCACTCTGGGGGTTCCCCTGAGAAACGGATCTGGGACTGGGGTGATAAAAGGAACTTGGAGAAAGAATGAAGATGTGTTACCAGGTCATAGCAACCACTCCTGACCAGCCAAGCTGGGACACTCATAATTAGGGACAGGATGAGTGAGAGCCATTGAGATGCTAGACATCCAGGAGCCAGTGCTGACAACCGAGGGTAAATGGCTCCATCATGGAGGAGAAGGCCCCTGCCGGCCAGTGCTGCACCTGCTGGGGCTGGAAGGGTAGTTTCCCGCTACTGTTGGCGAGATGGCTTCAGGGAGGAACCCCTGGTGATGCGGCCACGTGACATGTGTGCCTGCGGGTGGGACGTCCCAGGAGGGGTGCAGCACCCCCTGTGCAGTGTTCTTGGGGGCACTTCCCTGAATTGAATCAGAGGAAACAACAGACAAACTCCAAATAAAGAATGGTCTTTAACAACAAAAGACAAAGGCTGTGGAATGTTCCAGATGAAAAGGGACAAGACCACTAAGATGCAGCCAGGACCCTCAACTGGATCCTGTGCCAGAGAGAAGGTGAGCTGAATTATTATATTAAAGAACTTTCATATGCTCAGGAAGGAGGCACTCATTGAAGTATTGGAGGTAAAGGGCCAAGATGATTCCGAAAAAGTATGCCGCTTGCCACACGTTACACGTAACCTTACGCACACAGAGTGAGAGTGTGTGTGTAAACAAACAACAGTAAAGAAACGGAGTAGCACGTTAACAGTGGGTGAGTCTGGGAAAAGGGGATGTGGGAATTCTTCGTACCTGAGTAATTCTAGCAACTTGTAAGTTTGAAATGAGATGGCAGATAAAGCCATGAAAAGATGCTCCCCGTCGTCAGTCATCAAGGAAGTACCAGTTAAAGCCATGGCGACACACACTTCACACTTACTAGACTGGCTGCTGGGAAGAGTCGACGGTAGCAGGTGCTGGCAACTCTGGGGCCCCCGGAACCTCCCTGCGGTGCAGCTGGTTTGGAAAATGGTTTGATGGTTTTTATAAAGTTAATCGTGCACTTACCCTGAGACTCAGTCATCCCACTGCTGAGTATCTACGAAGGGGAAGGGAGACCATGTGTTCACACCAAGCCTGGAAGGTAACTGCCAAACCCTGGGAACGCCCCCACAGCCACCCCCAGGCACCTGGACGGGTCGGCCCATTGTGCCAGGGGTGACCCCAGTACAGCGCAGTGTGGCTGACCATCAGACCCCCTGTGCTAAGAGAAGAGCCGACCAACAGACACATGGCTGCATTTGTCAAAACATAGACGGTACCCTCAAAAGAGTAAATTTTACTGTGTGCAAACTTACGCCTCCACAAACCTGATTTAAAAAAAAATAATAACAAAATGTAAAAAAATCAAAACCAAATGTTAAGCCATCAAATCACTGTATTAAAGATGTTATTTTTAGACCTCAGTCCTTGAGCTCCGTTCCAAGAACATTTCACCCATGTCCTCTGGGCACTGCGTTCCATGTTGTTCAGCCTGGAAAACGAAGTTCAGACCCGCTAGCAGAGGAATGGACTGTGAGGACACCGTGCTGAGTGACGGAAGCCAGGCCCAGGACACACAGAGTGTGACTCCTTTTTTGTGGAGTATCTCAAACAGGCAAATACCTGATTTATTGCCAGGGCCAGGGGAGGGCAAGCATTAGGACACAGTGGGGAGTGACTGCTCACGGCCCTGGTTCTCCTTTTGTGGTGATGACAATGTTCTGGAACTAGATAGGGGTGGTGGTGGCACAGCATTGTTAATGTGATGTATTGAATTGTTTACCTTAAAATGGTCAATTTTATATTCATATGAATTTCACCTCAAATTTTTTTAAGGAGGTGCTAAGCTCATCCTGATTTTTGTTGGGCTTGCAAAGTTCCCCTGTGGACTTGGACCGTGGACACAAGAGGCCTTCCAGGCTCCTTGTTTTCAGGGTCAGTCCCGTCGTGCCCCTGAGCTGTGTCGGGCCCAGTCCATATACATGGAACTCACCAGGACACCCTGTGTGTGGTGTGTGGTTCGTGGCTTGTGTGAAAAGGACCAGCAGCAGAGCCCCTGGGCGGTGTGTGGGGTAACCGCCTTCCAGTCCTGCCAATAGCACCGTCGGTGAGCTGTTGGCCCAAACATGGCTGTGCTCTGCCTGTGGGTGAGGCGCTGACTTCTGGGTAGAGGTAACAGTGTGTGTTTTACAGGGCTTGTAGGAACTAATAATACACATTAGAGATGTCTCAGCAGTGATAACAGCTAAGGGAGATACAAGTGAAATAAACTGAAAAGGTCTGTTCTTTCCAGAGACTTATAGTTCTGTAAGTACAGTCACCTCTCTGTGTCCTCAGGGGGTTGGTTCCAGGACCCCTGCGGATGCCAGCATCCTCAGATGCTCAGGGTCCTTATATAAGGTGATGTGGTATTTGCATATAATCTACACGCATCCTCCCCTATACTTCACATCATATCTCGATTAAATACACTGCCTAAATCAATGTAAATGCTTTGTAAATAGTTGCTGATGTGCGGCAAATTCAAGGCTTGCTTTTTTGAAACTTCCTGGAATTTTTTTTCCCCAAATATTTTTGGTCCGAAGTTGGTTGAGTCAGTGGATGCAAAACCTGTGGATACAGTGGGCCGAGTGTACCTCAGAAATCTCTCCTGGAATAGTAAAAACAATGTATTTTCCCCTTGGAAGATTTTCATTGCATCAGCACAAAGATCTGCAGCTTCGTAAAGACGGGGCTGAATTCATGGCATTGGGGTCTCCAAGGGCCAGGTCAGGTCCTCGCATGCAAACAGCCCAGCAAGAATCTAGCTGGACAGAGCATCTGGAAATGGAAAATTAACCCAGAATATAAACAGTGGCGTTGGCAGGGTAGAAGTCAGTCATCTGATCAGGTGGGCAGGGGGTGCCCAGAACCTGCCGTCTCTCCCCTGGCCTCTTCACGCTCACGGCCCCTGGGACAGTCAGAAGTGGGAGAGACCTACTTTTGCCATGTGCTGAGATGCTGACGTTCATGCCATGCGTACAGTTTTCTGGAGATTGTTTCCACTGTGTGACCTGCCCTTATCAGTGCCCACACCCTTGTTGGTCCTGGGACTGGGCTCTGCGGGGACTCTTGGGGGGCTCGGGCCGCAGGACGAGCTGGTAGCACTGCTCCCTGCAGCCTTTGAGAACTGGGGCTGACTTCTCATGACCCCTGAGCACACGGTGTCTTCACAGATGTCACCTGTGTGGGGGCCAGCTCCGGGTCCACTTTGTCCTGATTGCCCACCGGCCAGTAACCCTCTCCTCGTGGTGCTTGTCTGAGTAAGAGCTGCTCTTCCTGCTGGCTCGTCATCTCTGCGTTACCTCTCTGCCCCTCTGGGCATGACTTGGGGGTTTCAGCCCATCTGAGAGTGGACAGCATGAGGGAGGGTAGGCAACCTACCTGTCAACTCCTAGCCATTCGGTTAAGAATTTCCCAGTGAACCCAGCCATGGGGAGGGTGTGGCCTAGGTCCTCCTTGTGTGGCCCCTGGGACAGGTGTACTTGGCATCGACTTCAGGCAAAGCCCTGCTGTTCTACGGTCCCCGTCTGTGAGTCCCTGTGTCCCCCAAACTCCCCCCTCCCTGTCAGTGAGGCTGGGTGGTTGTCCTTCCCCTAATGGGGAGGTGAGTCACATGTGGTGGTGGCAGGGCTGGAGGAGCCCCTCTTGCCTCCAGCCTGGCCAGGGAAGAGCATGGGACAAGGCACCTGGGCGTCTGGTTTGAGGGGGAGTCATCAGTTGCTTGTGTGGGCACAAGCTTCTCATGGCAGCTCAGGGAGGCTGTGATGGGGGACCAGGATACAGGTGGCTGCGGTGGCTCTGAGCTCTTGGCCAGAGTGGGCTGAGGCTCTGGTGGCTGAGTGGGTGCGGAGTGCTGATGTATATGGGGGTCACTGTCCGCTGAGAGGACCTGGGGGGACATGGACCACGGGCACCACCCGATCAGAGTCCTGGAGAGTCAGATCCTCAGCAGCCGGTGTCCCGACACCCCCTCTGGGTCCCCGGTGCCACCTCCCCAACACTGACCTTGTCTCTGCCCCGCGTCTTAGGTGAGCCTGAACAAGGTGGGCGAGTACTGGTGGAGCGCCGTCCTGGAGGGCGAGGAGCACATCGACATCGACAAGATTAACAAGGAGCGCTCCATGGCCACGGTGGACGAGGAGGAGCACGCTGTGCTGGACCGGCTCACCTTCGACTACCGCCAGAAGCTGCAGGGCAAGCCGCAGAGCCACGAGCTGGTACGGCTGCCCTCCCGCCGCCCGAGCCGGGGCGGGGCTGGCGCTGGGCGTGGGCGGGGTGTGCTGCTGCTGCGGGTGTGGGGGGGCGGGTGGCCGCCCCCTGGTCCCGGCGCAGGCAGCTCTGCCCTCGTCACTAGTCACCATCTGGGACGGGGCGCTGGTTCCGCACCTTTAGAGAGCCTGGGTGGCAGGGCTGAGACGTACCTGTCCCCACGCACTTTTCTAGCTCCCATGCTGGGACCATCCAGACAGATCCCTCCCCGAAGTCCCCCAAGACCCGCAGCAGAGGAGGGCCAGCCAGGCCCAGCCCTCCTTCAGGGCTGGTGCAGGTTTGACCACAAAGGGCCAACGGGAAGAAAGTCCTTCCAAGTCACTTTTGAACATCAGGGGCCCGAGAAGTGTGCGTGGCCGGCGGCCGTCGGGGCGGGAGGAAGCAAGGGAGTGAGGGGGCGGCTTGTGCCGAGCAGTGCGGAGCCAGCAGCAGCAGAGAGAAGGGTTCATTAGATGTATGCAGTCTTCCTCCTGTTCTAGTAATCCCCAGTGTGGCTATTTGGAGAAGAGAGGGTTGCTTTTCTCAGGTTATTTTTAGCTCCGTGTCCCATAGGAACAGCACCTGGAGTTTGAACCACGGTGTGGTGGGAACAGTTTAAGCACGTGCTTGCGAGGCGGCGGTGAGGGTGCTGTGTGTGGATGGCTGGACACCACGGCCCATCTCCTAGGTTTTGCAGCTCGTGTGTCAAACACCAGACCCTCCTTTCCCCATTCTGAAGCCCATTCAGATTGTCAGGTGTCCTGTTTGTCTCCCGGGGGCCTCCCTTTGTGGTTCCTGTGAGTGTTCTGGGCCCGTGACAGCCGAGCGCCCCTGCCCACTGCCTGCATGCCTGTTGGGCCGTCCTTCCCGTCTTTGTTTCACTTAGCCCTCCACACAGACGGCCCGCCTTGCTCCTGGGAGGGTTGAGGAGCCACAGAGAGGAGCACTTAGTGAGCACTGATGGGACATAGGTCGGGTCGGGTTGGCTGGGTCATGGCCTACGTGCAATGCCCCTGAGAAGAGGGTTGGGGTTTAGAGGTCACAGCACGTGTTCAAGGTGGGGTGGGATTGGAGCCCTGAGTTGGTTCCAGGCTTCTCTGTCATCCCTGCCTGAGTCCCTGAATCTTCTCTCCATCTGGCTCCCTCACCCACCTGGTCTTGAGGCTGGGACTGCGGTTGGCCATTGAATCACAGGCATCTTACTGGTCTTGTCTGTGAAAAGTGGCCTCTGGCTGTAATCTCTGAGCTTGGAAGTTGCAGGACTCGGAGTACAGTTCACCTTCATGCACATTTAGGCAGCAGTTTTAATTCAGTTACGTGCATTTGCCTGTGGCCACTGGATGAAAGCAGTCTGAACACTGGCCCAATGGGAGGGGGCCTTGGGCAGCCTTTGAAGCTGTGGGTGTCCCTGCCTGGAAGTGGGCAGGCACTTAGCTGGGAGACCCGAATGGGAAGCAGGAAGCCCCTGTTGACCAACCCAGGGATGGGGCCAGCCAATCAATGAGGATCTGAAGAAGAACCTTGAAGATGCTGCAGTCTAATGGAAAGACTTCCAAGGTTTGAGTCAAAAGAGATTCCTGAATGACATGCTGTGTGCCAGGCAGTGTGCTGACCATAGGGTGTGTGATTGCCTGGCTGACTGCAGTGCCCTGCAGAGACCTTCAGTGGACACAAAGGAGCCCATGGCTGGCAGTGCAGATGGCAGGACTCAGGGCTGACCCCTCGCCTGGCTGAGCTGCATCTGAACAGCCAGGGCCTCAAGTTCTCCACCCCGCACTAGGGGTAGTAAAGGACTGACAGCTCAGGGCCGTGGTAATAGAGGTGCGAGCTTGTCCGAGGGCCTGGCCCAGCACCAGTACTGCTGTGTGGGGCTCATTTGAGCTTAGCAGAGATTCGGGAAGGAGCTTCTGCAGATGGGGCCTGAGCTCCTAGGGTTCCATGTGAACGTTGCCCAGCACACAGTGCTTTCAGGGAAGCACGGTGTGGGGAGCAGGCTGGGGAGAGAAGAGCCTGGAAGCGTAGGGGAGCTGGCGGAGCTGGGTGGCCTGGCAGCAAGGGAGCTGGACTTCACAGTGTTGAAGGCCTTACAGCTGCAGGCAGTTTAATCGATGGCCTCTGGTCCCTGGAGGAAAGCAGTCCCTGGGAGAAGAAAGAAATTGGGCTGGAGAGTCAGCAGGACCAGCTGCTGGCTTCAGATGAGGGCTGTGGGAAGGAGGAGCAGCTTAGGAAAGTAGGTGGTGGCGACGCGGGACCTGGGGCAGGAGCAGTGGGAGCAGCAGCCTGAGGGCTCTCTGAGGGTTGGAGTGTGAAGGCCTGTCAGACCGCACATGGCGAGGCCAGTGCACAGGGCCATCACACGGGTCAGGGCGCAGAGGATATGTCTCAGTGCCGAGCTCACCTGAGGGTGCTCAGATGAGGGGCGCAGAGTGAGTGAGAGACTGAGAAGGAGGGGCTTCAAGGGGGGCGGTGGGCGGGTGCTGGTCCAGCAGGACTGCCAAGCAGCTAGTGGCTGAGGTGACGAACTGGTCACCCTGTGACTGCTGGCTCTGTGAGCTGGGTAGGTGGGTGGGGCCTGGGCCTCTCTGCTCAGTTCTCCATGGGGGCGGCCTGTGGGCTGCAGGGCCTGCTTGTCCGAGTGCTCTGTCCAAGGTCCCTGGTGTGCACCGTCTAACTGAGTTAGGAGTAATATCAGTTAATTCATAACATGTACTGCGTGGCTTTGGCGTGTTTGTTGCTGCACCACTTAGGTTTAACAACAGGGAAAGGAGGGCCCCTGTCCGGAAGAGAGTCCTGCAGCCTCGTCAGATACCAGGAACTTCCCCTCAGCTCAGTCTGTCGGCCTAGGGACCAGAGATGGCCAGGGCTTTCTGGCCCTCCGGCAGTCAGTCTCTTTTTGATTCTCCTGGTCAGAAGGAAGAGGAGATGGTTCCCAGCCCAGTGCGTTCTCCGGGAGGGCATGGAGAGCAGGCGTGGGGACCCAGGGAGGAAGGAGGGCCTGCAGCACGGGGAGGTGCCTCCCACATGGGTGCAGCCCCCTACAGTCCCCTGGCCTAGGCCGCGGTGCTCAGCCTGCTGCTGGCCCTGAAGGCCGGACGGTCCAGGCTGGCCGCATGCTGGGATAACTGATCCAGCAGCTTCGACCCTTGTCTCCCAGGGGCTGTGGGGGCCAGTGACAGGTGGGTCCACTGCCGGACTTCCTGAGGGCTCTCCCTCTGCCTTACGGCCTGGGTCATCCCCAGATATGTGAGGTTGCAGACCTTGATGCCACCAGTCTTCTCCTTGGGGATGGGGAACAGAGACCCCTTTTCTCCTCTCTGCACTTAATTCTGCCCCATGGGGTGGTGACACCCCCCTGTGCCTCAGTCAACCGTCTGGGCTATAGCCCTCAGGCCATTTGGAGTTTGGACAGAGATTCTTGGTGAAAACGGACAGTGGCTGAACAGGAAGACGTCCAGTGCTTCGCCGGTGACACGATTTGGGTGGAATCGGCCTGTGGGGAGCACAGTCTTGCGGAGTGTCTGCCGTCACCCCCGGCAGGTCTTCCTCCGGAGGAAGCAGAGCAGAGCCCTGCTCTGGGGTGTGTGAGCCTGGTGACCACAGTTAACCTCTTTGTCTATTTTCTGTTTGTAGAAAGTCCATGAGATGCTGAAGAAGGGGTGGGATGCTGAAGGCTCTCCCTTCCGAGGCCAGCGATTCGACCCGGCCATGTTCAACATCTCCCCAGGGGCTGTGCAGTTTTAATGACCGAAGGAAAGGAAGCCCTCGCAGCGGGGGAGGCGGGGTCTCGGCCGTGCTGCCCCTCGGCTCCCTCCTGCCAGGGGCTCGCTGTCTGGTTCACCCTTGCCATCCTTTCTTTCAAGCGTGAACCCGGCCTCCACCCTGGCCCTGCGTCTCCAGACTGCTCCAGAGCAGGGCGAGGCTGTGCAGCCGGTGCCAGGCAGGAGTTGGAGAGCAGGGGGTGTCCCAGCAGACGCAGCCCCGGCCCCTGCGGGCGCCCCCGCGCCACGCTCCGCTTGCTGCTGTTTGTGCTCTCTGCTTGCTGTTCCCGCGCTCGGGGCCGGGTGTGGGCGCCGCGCGGCTGTCCCAGTGCGGGCGGGTGTGCGGACTGCGGGCCGTGCTCCCGGCCAGTTTGGGGGAAGCCTCAGCCTGGCCCTTCTGTTGGGTGCACTCACGTGTAGCCTTGTCCGTGTGCTTGTACATGTCCACTGCCTGCCTCGGCCTCGTCGGGGAGCCACAGAAACAGGGGTCCTGGTCGCCGGTTCTGGATGTTGGAAGAAAGTCTCCGGTGGCCTCAGGCGCAGACAGATCCGCCTGTCCCCTGGCTGGTCTGCTCTGCCCCAACCTGACTAGCACTTTCATCACAGGGATCCGGTTCTTGTGAAAATGAGCCAGGCCAGGCACCCTCAGCAGAGCATGGTGTGTCGGCTGTGCACTGCAGCCCCTGGTCCCTGCTTGACCGAGGCCAGACTGTGCTGCATGGAGCTCACAGCTCTGCTCCCACTGCTCTCCCAGGACCATGGGGCTGCCCTTTTGGACGGTCACCTTGCAGGTCTCTGTGCCCTGGAACCTGCCCTCGTGAGCTCTACCTGCTGGGCTAGGGGAGGAGGCGCCCTGTCTGCGGGGCAGTCCTTCTGGAGACTTCCACCTTCAACTGCGTAGGTGGGAGCCGGCTTATGCAGGCTGGAGGAGCAGGTTTCTGGCTCAGCCCTATGGACGTGTGCCTGGGCCCCTGGGAAGCATTTGCTTGCTCTGATGGCATCATGGGAGGTGTGGACACTAGGTGGCTGGTGGGGGTGCCACCGAGGGGGCGCAGAGCCCTAATGTTTGCAGTCGTCAGTCAGGCTGGTCATGGAGCTGCTGACCCTCTTCAGGGTCCTGTCCCACATAATGAAAAGTCTCACGGGCACGCGTCTGTGTGAGAACCATTCTCCGCACGTCTCCGTCTCCCCCCCCCCCCCCGCCACCCCTGCAGGGGTCTGCTGCCGTGACGAGGGCAGGTATGGTGCCTGCACCTCAGCTGTTTGGGGGACTTTGGGAACCATGGACTCTGTGGTCAGTTGACTTCCTTTTGCCTGATTTTATTTTCAGTGTTGCGTTTCTCCCCACCCCACCTGCCGTGACAGCAGCCCAGCGGCTCGCTGGCGTCGGGGCGGGGGCGCTGGCCATCCTGTGGGCGTCCCCTGCCCCTCGCTGCCGGCCTGGGCCCTGCGCCCTGCGCACTCTGCCTGTTTTCTCTCTTCAGACACGACAGCAGCAGATTGGCCACTGAACTCCATCCGCTGAGGTCCAAGGAAAGCGGGGTGCCCGTCTGTGAAATCGCCCTGTCTCCGGTGTTGGTTTGCAATAAATCTGTATTTAAGCACTTCTGGGTCTGTGCGATATTTCCCGTCTAGACAGTTCTGTGTGTGGTCATTACCCGAATTCTAGCCGTCAGGCCCCCGGCCCATGTGCACAGCAAACGCTGTAACGGTGAATCCCTGAGCGTCGCCCAGAGGTGTTTCTCCTCCAGCCTGCGTACTGGTGAGGCTTCACACAGCTTTCAGAAATCAAATAAGCTTCTGGTCAGGAAAGAAAGTTGTGCTGTAGAGCTTACATCCGCTTCCAGGCCGGATTCAGAAGGCTTCGTCCAGAGGGTCCTCGCTGCCCCATTTACCTGCACTGGCCCCAGAACGTGGGGCTCACGAGTCTGCCTGCGCCTCCTCCAGGCGCAGCAGGTGGCTGACGCGTCCCCTTCCTCGTCTACAGCCACCCCACCCCCTCCCCATTCCAGGGGCCATGCTCAGTGGGCATGACCTGGTGGGTGTTTCTTGAATGAATGAAGAATGTGCTGGAGGGTGGAATTACCAAGCAAACTCCCAGGGCAGAAGTCACCTGCCAGGAGGGAGAGGCACCAGCTTTCAGCAGTCTGCCTCCGAAGCGTGCAGAAGGCAGGACGGTCAGGAGTGTTCTGTGTGCAAGTCTGTCTAGGAGGTGGCAGCTGCTTTCCAAAGACCTGCCCACCTAGAACACAGCCCGGGGAACAGACCTGGACCCACCTCCAGTCTGCTCCCCAGGCACCAGCTGGCAGCAGGCTCAGCCCGGGGTGGGCTACTTGCTTCCCTGAATAGAGAGTGGCATTGTGAGCAGAGGGCAGGCGCCCGAGCACAGCTCCTGCCCCAGGCAATGGCACACACGTGGGACCAGCCCCCCAGGTCTGGGAGTCAGATTGGCTACTGGCCCCCTTGGACTTGGTTACTTCAGGTCCGTGCCGCTACTTCAGGGGTGAGGAAAAATTGTTATTCTGTCATTTCAGACTCAGCTCACCCCTCAGCCGGTCCACACAAGCATAGTTTTATCTGTTTTACTGTCTTATTCCCTTGGTTTTATTCTGTACAACTGAAGGTTGGGTGCACTGGGCTGCCTTCAGAGGGATGAAGGACTGTTGGGTGCTGGATGGGGCCTTAGGGCTGCGCTCCCCTCGCAGCCCAGAGCCCTGAGCTGGATGCCGCCCGCCTGCTCTCCTAGCCCTGCCCTGCAGGATTTGGTGTCTGCTGCTGCTTGCGTGGGGAGGATGGGGCTGGGGGCACACACTCCAGCCCACCCTGGGAGGGTCCAACTACCCCGTGACTTTCTGGTGCTGAGGGGGATCAGTATGGTGGAACAGAGTCTTGCCAGCCATGCACAGAGAGCCAGTGGGCCTGACTCGACCATGCTCCTGCAGAGTGCGCCCGAGACTGTTCCCTGGGGACGGTTAGGAGGCCCTTGCAGGAGAGATGCCTGGACCCAAGAATGAGCAGGGTTTCTCCAGGAAACTTGGGCCAGGCCTTCCACCACCGCTGTCCTGGTAACTCCTGGGAGGGATCCTAGACTTTTGGCCGGCGTTTGATGGGGCATTAGGAACGTTTGGATCCAAGCCCCCGTTGTACCACGGCCACAGAGGAAGTGTCACCCCAAAACGCGAGCTGGCCCACTCCTGCTCCCAGTCTCGGCAAGACCCCCCATCTCTGCTGTCCACATGTCATCTCAGCATAGGCCTGGCCTGGCAGATGCTCTGCAGGTGGATGATGGGAGGAGGGAGGGAGGTCCCCCCTAGCACCATTGGCCTACAAAACCCTAACAGCCCAGACATTAAAAGAGGAGGACCCTGAGGGGCGACTAACTCTGGACAGGGCCACCAGAGGTCACAGTGGGGTGATGGCATGGTGGGGGGTTGTGTGAGGCCCTCTTACAGGGGTGGGACGATTGCTCCTTGAGGGGCACAGTCATTGGAAAGCTGCCAGGTTATAACCTTGCCGGGCCTGGGATCAGGACCATCATGTGACCTGGCAGTGTCCCCTGGTGGGTCTGGACTTGGGAAGACCCTGAGCTGCAGCTTAGGAAGTCAGCAGCCCCCAAAGATAGTGTGCCTGGTCCACAGCACACCCCACAGGTTTGGGGTTAACAGACTGGGGAGGGGCTGCAGAATTAGGGGGCCCAGTGGGTGCAGAGGGGCGCAGGGGTAGGGGACCACAGGCCAAAGCGCAAGATGCTGGCAGTCAGCTGCAAAAGGAAGTGGGGGCAGGGGTGGGAAGAAAGGAGAGAGAACGTCTGTATTCTTGGACAGCCTGTTCTGTGTCTGGGAGGAAAAGGAGCGTTAACACAGGCCACCCGGAGTCTCCAGCGTGCAGGGTTTGTGCTGACTTCCACGGTGGTGCCAGCGCACGCACTGGTGGTTCTCAGCAGCATTGACACCCAGGAGAACCTACCCAGGATGTAACCTACGGGGCCAGAAACTCCGGTGGGAATCCTAATGCTCCCCAAAGTCTGAGAAGCACTGGTCTGAACGGTGCCATGAGGTAGGTTCCCCCCCCACCCCCTGGGGGAGCACTCTGGAGCCAACCATTTGGCTAGCAGTGGATTTGGGGCCCAAGTGACATGTTGGTCCCCACGTGCAGGGAGGGGCCTGGGCAGAGAGGGAAGATGCTTTTTTGTGTTCCAAATCCCTCTCACCTCATTTAAATAGACTCAGGGTCCAAAAGGGGAGTAAGGATGGAAAAAAGGAGAGGACGCCACCTGGCAGTGTCTCTAGACCACTCCTGCCAAGAGATTAGACACAGGGTTCCTTGGGGACATTCTGGGGAGGGTGGAAGGGCTGCCCCCACCACAGGAACCGTGATTCCACTGGCCTCATTCCACCCGCTGTGAAGCCTCCCCTGGGGCACCAGCTTCCAGCATCCGAGGGATGCCTGCCCAGTCCGGGACCACCCTGAGGGCCAGGCGCACCCCTGCTCTGTCTCTGGGTGTGTTGGGTTGGTTAAGGGGAGGCAGGCAGTGTGTCTGGAACATTGCAGTCTGTTGGACTGGACAGCATCGGCATCCTGGGTACCCCCTCAGTCTGGCTCAGCATCTCCCAATGCCAGTCACAAGACAGCGCACCCTCTGTTTATGACTGACATAAGCGACGTGGTCTCTGGAATCCCAAAACACCTGGGTTAGTGACACAGATAAAGCACAAAGATCTGGACTCAGCAGGCCAAATGGAGCCCACCAGCCCTGGCCTCCTAGATCCAGGCCTCCTGCCCACTCTGGACCCTACAGGTCTCCCCCCGCCCAGCCTTACCGTGCAGCCTTCAGAGACCCTGACAGATGTCACCACCCTACCCTCCTTCAGGGACCCCCCCCCCCCACTCCTGGGAAGATAGTCTCTGGCCAGGCCCCCCCGCTCCCCTCCCAGCTCTGATCCGTTTTTCTCCCCATCCCTCTCCGCTCTGCTCCCATCCCTCTCCCTGCTTCCTCCATCCCACTCCCCCACCTCGCCTCTGCTTTTCTCTCCCTCCTCTTCCCTCTGCTCCTCCCCCTCCTGCTTTCATCTCCCCTCTGTTCCATCCTCTTCCTCCCTGCTCCATTCTCCTCCCCACTTCCTCAGGCCTTCCTTCCTTCCCGCCACAACCTCAAGGCCAAAAGGTGACCTGGTGACCAGGGCAGTCAGGAGGCCCACACCCTTGAACATATGCATTGTGGTAAAATAACGCATAGCACAAAATTTACCATCTTAACCATTTTTAAGTGTACAGTTCTGTGGCATTAAGCGCCTTTGTATTGGGGTGCAATCACCACCACCATCTCTCTCTAGAACGTCTTTGTCGTCCCAAAGTGAAACTCCATACCTGTTAATATATTTTCAAATTTAGCACTGGTATTGGAAATGAGACTTCACAGAGAAGTCTCAGGTTCTGGGCTCTCCTAAAAACTTGGGAGCCCAGGTACGTGGGATCTGGGCAGCTGTGGCTGTAGCTGGTGGGCAGAGTCAGCTACCGCAGTCCCCACCACTCCACATAGCCCACCACGGGCTCCCCCTGCACCAGGCATTGGAAGGCGGTGGGGGAAGAAGAGTTCGTATCAGAGTGTTGCAGTGGTAGACTCAACTGGCCATTGCTACCTGTTGAAGATGGACAGGATGTGAGCCAAGGAATGCAGCTGTCCTTTACAAGCTGGGAAAGGAGAGGAAAAGAATTCTCCCCAAGAGCCTCAAAAAGAACACAGCCCTGCCAACACTGATTTCAGCCCCACAAGACCCATGTGGGGCTTCTGACCCCCAGGACTCTGAAAAAGTAACTGATTTTTTAAGTCACTAAATTTGTGGTAATTTGTTACACTAGCCATAGGAAATTAATACAGGCACTATCAATATTTTGTAATTTAACCAGTCTAATAGGTGTGTGCTGGTATCTCATTGTGACTTAATTTGCACTTTTTTCCTATGGCTAACTGTGCTAAACATCTTTTCATGTGCCTTTTGCCATCCATATATCTTTGGTGACATGTTTGTCAAGTCTTTTGCTCATTTTCGAATTGGATTGATTGTTTTAGTGTTAAGTTTTACATTTTTAAAATATATTCTAGGTAAAAGTCCTCTGTTGGATATGTGATTTGCATATATTATCTCCCAGTCTGTAATTAATCTTTTTATCCATTTAACATAGTCCTTCTCAGAGCAAAAGTTTTTAATGTCACTGGGGTCCAATTTATTAAGCTTTTCCTTTGTGAATCCTGCTTTCAGTATCAAGTCTGTAAGATCTTAACGTAGTCTTAGATCTCAAAGATTTTCTCCTATTTTTCCCTAGAAGTTTGGTAGTTTATGTTTTACATTGAAGTCCATGATCCGTTTTGAGTTAATTTTTGTATAGGGTGTGAGGTTGGGGTTCCGTTTTTTCCCCAAAGTGGCTCCAGCACCATTTATTGAAAGGACTATCTTTCCGCCATTGAATTGCTTTTGCTCCTCCATCAAAAATTAATTGGACGTATTCATGTGGATCTGTTCTGGGTTCTCAATTCTATTCCATTTACTTGTGTGTGTCTGCCCCTTCATCAGTACCACACTGTCTTGATTACTGTAGTTGTATGATCAGCCTTCTTTTTCATAATTGTTTTGGTCATTCTAGAATCTTCCCATTTTCGTATAAATTTTAGAATAAGCCTGTCTAGACTGCCAAAAAAAAAAAAAAAAAAAACCTCACTGAGATTTTGGTAAGAATTGCACTAAACCTATAAATCAATGTAGGAAGAATTGACATAGTAAATCTGTAATCATGTAAATATGTGATAGTAAATGTGTCGATTCTCCCAATCAATAAATGTAACATGTCTCTCCAAGGACTTAGATCCTTGGTCTCTTTCATCAGCATTTTGTAATTTTGTTCATATAGATTCTGCACATGTTTTGTTAGATTTATACCTAAATATTTTGTGTTCTTTGGGTCAATTGATCAAATGGCATTGCATCTTTTATTTTTGTTTCCTCTTGCTATTGTCAGTATATAAAAATGAAATTGACTTTTTATGATTCATATCCTGTGACCTCACTCAACTCAATTATCGGTGATAGGAGTTTTTTGGTAGATTTGTTGGGATTTTATGTTTTATGTAATCAGTCATGTCATCTGTAAATAGAGACAGTTTTATTTCTTTTTTTCCAATCTGGATGACTTTTATTTATTTTAATTTCCTTATTCCAGTGGCTAGAACACCCAGTACTATGCTGAACAGGAGTGGTGAGAGCAGACTTCCTTAACTTGTTCCAGGACTTAGAGGGAAAATGCCTAGTTTTTCACCATGAAGTGTGATGCTTGCTTTAGATTTTTGAAAGATGCTCTTTATGAGGTTGAGGAAATTCATCTCTATTCTTAGTGTGCTGAGAGTTTTCTCATGAATGGGTTTTGAATTTTGTCAAGTTTTTTTCTCAATAAATTTATATAATAGAATTTTTCCTCTTTAGCCTATGGATATGGTGTGTTACAATGATTGATTTTCAAATATTGAACTAGCCTTGCATACCTGGAATAAATCATGTTTGATCTACACACTGTTGGATCAATTTGCTAATATTTTATTGAGGATTTTTCTTGGTGGCAAAGTTCATGAGAAATTTGTCTGTGGGGTATGTGTGTGTGTGTGTGTCTGTGTGTGTGTGTGTGTGTGTGTGCGTGCGTGTGCACACACTGTTCTGGTTTGGTATTAGGGTAATCCTGGTCTTGCAAAAGTAGTTGAGAAGTATTATTTCCTCTCATATTTTATGGAAGAGATTGATTAAAACTCGTGCCAAGTCTTAAAGCATCTGGGCCTGGATGTTTCTTTTTCGGGAAATTTGAAATTACAACTCAATTTCTTTAATGGTTATGGGACTATTCAGGTTATCTGTTTCATCTTGCCTGAGTTTTAGTAGTTTGTAATTTTTGAAAAATTGGCCCGGTTCTTCTAAGTTGTCAAATTTATGAGTATTAAAGTGTTCATAGCATCCTCTCATTATCCTTTAAATGGTATATAGGATCTGTTATGATATCTCCTGTTTTATTCCTGATATTAGTGACTTGTGTCTTCTCTCTTTTTGATCTTTGTCAATCTTGGTAGAGGTTTATTAATTTTACTAATTTTTTTTGAAGAGTCGGCTTTTTATTTCATTTATTTTCTCTATAGTTTTTATAGTTTTCTAAAATTTTATTGATTTCTGCTTCTTATCCTTTTGTCTTTTATTCCTTTTCCTTCGGGTTTATGTTTCTCTTCTTTTTACCAGTTTCTTGAGGTAGGAACTTAAGTAATTAATTTCAATCTTTCCTCTTTCCTAATGAATGCATAATGCTATAAATTTCCCAGTCAGCACAGCTTTAGCTGCATCCAACAACTTTTGATTTTTTTCCATTCAGTTCTATATGTCTTAATTTTGGGGGGACTTCCTCTTGCAGATATTTTGTTAAATTTACAAGCTAGTGTTTGGAGATTTTTCTGTTGTCTTTTTCTTACTGATTTCCATTTAAATTCCATTATTGTCAGAGAGCATATTCTCTGTGTGATTTCAATTCCTTTATATTTGTTAAAGTTTGTTTTATGACCCAGGATATGGTTTATCTTGATGAGTGTCAGCGGGCACATGAAAAGAATGTGTATTCTGCAGTTGTCAGGTGGAGAAAGTGTTCTATAAATATTAATTCAATCCTGTTTGTTGATGTTTTTCATTTATGTCCTTGTCTATTCTTGGTTTAGTAGTTTTATCAGTTGCACAGAGCCCCCAACTTTAATTGTGGATTTGTCTGTTTCTCCTTTCAGCTCTACCAGTTTTGCTTCATGCATTATGAAGCTCTGTTGTTTGATACGTACACATTTAGGATTGCTATATCTATTTGGTAGATCTTTTATCATTAGGTAAAGTCCATCTCTGTCCATAGTAATTTTCTTTGCTCTGATATCTACTTTATCTCAACTTCATATAGCCATTCCTGCTATGTATAAATAATAAAAAATGATAAAAAGTATATGTTTTGATTGATGTTTATATATCTTTTCTAATCCATTTATTTTCATTCTATTTTGAACTGAGTTCCTTGTAGAAAGTATATAGTTGGATCATGTTTTTTATTCATTTTATCAATCTCTGTCTTTTAAGTGGTGTATTTAGGCCATATACATTTATTTTTATTTATTTTAATTAATTAATTAATTAATTAATTAATTATTGAAGTACAGTCAATAACAATGTGTCAGTTTCTGGTGTACAGTACAATGTCCCAGTCATGCATATACATACATATATTCATTTTCACATTTTTTTCATTAAAGAATATTACAAGATACTGAACACAGTCCCTGTGCTATACAGAAGAAACTTTTAAAAATCTATTTTTATAAATAGTGGCTAACATGGTAAATCTAAAACTCCCAAATTTATCCCTTCCCACCCCCTTTCCCCGGTAACCATAAGATTGTTTACTATGCTTGCGAATCAGTTTCTGTTTTGTAGGTGAGTTCATAGTGTCCTTTTTTCCCTTTTTTTTTACATTCCACATATGA
This sequence comes from Camelus dromedarius, assembly GCF_036321535.1. NCBI lineage: Eukaryota > Metazoa > Chordata > Mammalia > Artiodactyla > Camelidae > Camelus > Camelus dromedarius. The sequence continues at coordinate 83,586,061 of NC_087442.1, read as the reverse complement.
GTGATATCATATAGTATATTACTTTCTCTTTTTGTAGGCCATGTACATTTGAAGTAATTATTGATACATTAGGCTTTGTTTTCTATTTTAATATTTGTTTTCTATCTTTTCCCTTTGTTTCTCATTCCTGTGTTTCCTTTTCCTTTCCTTTCTTTAGATTTCTTGAACCATGTTTGTTTACAATTCCATTGTGACTTGTTTGTAACATTTTTTAGTACATTGTCTTGTATAGTTTTTTCAGTGGTTGCACTAGGTACTTCCATATACACATATAACTGGTCACCGTGTTGGTGTTGACAGTTAATCTTTTTGAAAGAGTATAGACATCTTACTTTTGTTAATGTCCCTTTATCCTCCCAAATTTTAAAATACTGTTGTCTTCCGTATTTCCGCTACATTGAGGAACCACATTAGGATGTTTGCTTTAGCCATAAAATGTGATTAAAGAAATTCATGAAGACAGTTCATGAAGTTGTCTATTGTATGTACCTTTATGTTTATTCTTTCCATTGTTCTTTCCTTGATGAAATTTCCAGCCTTCTTCTGTTACTATTTTCTGTTTGGAGACTTTCTTTTAGCAAATCTTTAAAGGTAGATCTGACAGCAACAAATTCATTTAGTTTTTCTTCATCTGAGAATATCTTTATTTTCCCTGCATTCCTGAAGAATAATTTCACAGGATATGGATTTTGCAGTTGACTATTCTTCTCTTTCAGCACTTGAAAAATATTGTGCTGCTCACTTCTGACCACCATGGTTTCAGGTGAGACTTATCCAATCAAAAGGAATAGGATAAAAAAAAAGAGAGAGAGAGGGGCCCATCTATAGGCTGCCTGCAAGAGACTCACTTTGTTTTTTATTTATTTATTTTTATTGATGTATAGTCAGTTTACAATGTGTCGATTTCTGGTGTACAGTATTATGTTTCAGTTATACATACACACATATATGTTTTCATATTCTTTTTCATTATAGATTACTACAAGATATTGAATATTGTTCTTTCCTGTGCTATACAGAAGAAATTTGTTTTTTATCCATTTTATGTATAGTAGTTAGTATTTGCAGATCTTGAACTCCCAATTTATCCCTTCCCACCCCCTTTACCCGGTAACCATAAGTTTGTTTACTATGCCTGAGAGACTCAGTTTAAATTTAAGGACACACAGACTGAAAGTGAAGGGATGTAAAAAGATATTCCATGCAAACAGAAACCAAAAGAAATCTGGAGTATTTATAGCAGACAAAACAGACATTAAAACAAAGACTGTAATGAGAGACAAAGAAGGGTGTCACACAATGGCAAAGGGTCCAGTCCAACAAGAGGATATAACATTTGTATATGCACTGAACATGGGAGGACCTAAATATGTAAAGTAAATGTTAACAGACCTAGAGGGAGAATTAGACAGCAATACGATGATAGTAGGGGACTTTAATATCCCACTTACACCAATGGATAGATCATCCAGACAGAAAATTGATAAGGAGACATTGGCCTTAAGTAACATGTTAGAGCAGATGGACTTAGATATTTACAGAACAATCCATCCAAAAGCAACAGAATACACATTCTTAAGTGGACATTAAACATTTTCCAAGATAGCTTGTATGTTGGGCTACAAAACAAGATTTGATAATTGTAAGAGGATTAAGATAATATCAAGCATTTTTTCTGACCACAATAGTATGAACCTAGAAACTAACTACACTGAGAAAACTTGAAAATTCATAAAATTCATAAATTCATAAATATGTGGAGATTAAGTAAGCAACTGAATAACCAATGAGTTAAAGAAGAAATCAAAAGAGAAATCAAAAATACCTTGAGACAAATTAAAATGAAAATGTAACATGCCAAAATTTATGGGATGCAGCAAAGGCAATTCTAAGAGGGAAGTTTATAGCAATAAATTTCTATCTCAAGGAAAAAGAAAAATCTCAAACAACCTAACTTTACACCTCAAGGAACAGAAAAAGAACAAACAAAACCAAAGTTAGTAGAAGGAAGGAAATAACAAAGATTAAAGTAGAAATAAATGAAATAGAAACTAAAAAGACAATAGAAAAAAATCAATGAAACTTAAGACTTGGTCTTTGAAAAGACAAACAAAATTGACAATCCTTTAGCTCAACTTACCAAAAATACCTAGAGAGAATAAGTAAAATAAATAAATAAAATCAGGAATGAAAGAAGAGATATTACAACTGATACCACAGGAATACAAAGGATAAGAATCTGCTACGAACAATTATATGCCAACAAATAGGACAACCTAGAAGAAATGGACAAATTCCTAGCAACATACAACCTAACAAGACTTAATCATGATGAAATGTAAAATCTGAACAGACGTATTACTAGTAAGGGTATTGAACCCATAATCAAAAACCTCACAACAAACATAAGTCCAGAACTAGACAGCTTCACTGGTGAATTCTAACAAACATTCAAGAAAGAATTAATACCAATCCTCCTCAAAATCTTCCAAAAAATAGAAGAGGAGAGAACTCTCTCAAACTTATTTTATGAGGCCAGCAATATCCTGATACCAAAACCAGATAGGGATGCCACAAGAAAAGAAAATTATAGACCAATATCCTTAATGAACATAGATGTAAAAATTCTCAACAAAATATTAACAAACTGAATTCAGTAATCCATTGAAAGGATCATGCACCACAATCAAATGGGATTTATTCCAGGAATGCAAGGATGGTTCAACATCTGCAAATCAGTCAATACAATACATCACAAAATGAAGGATAAAAACCATATGATCATCTCAAAAGACTCAGAAAAAGCATTTGACAAAATACAACATCAATTTATGATAAAAGCAACAATTGTGAGTATAATTTTTACTTTGTAGAGAATATTTTATAGAAAAAAATTTTATACAAAAACTTATAAAACTTCTTTGCTGAGATTTTCAATTTCTTCATTTGTTTCAAGAAAATCTGTAATTGTTTCTTGAAGCATGACTGCCCCAATTCCTTGTCACATAATTGCAACTGCTGTTTTATCTTGGTGTTGGCATCAATTGATTGTCTTTTCTCATTCAAATTGTGGTTTTCCTGGTTCCTGCTCTGACAAAGGATTTTTAATTATATCCTGGATATTTGGGTTATTATGTTGTAAGTGTCTTAATCTTATTTAATGCCTCTATTTTAGCAGGGAATCACCCTTTTCAGGTTTCATACATAGGTTAGGGCCTACCTTTATGGGCTGTGGTTCCAAAGTTTAGTTTTCAGCTTTCTTGCATGGTGGTGTAGCCTGGAAGAGAGGGCATGCTTCCATTGGGCTTGGGTCTCTGCATGGCACTGGGTGGAGGTGGGGAGACAGAGGGTGCCATCATGCTGCCTCCCTGGTGGAGAAGCACGGAGCACCAGATCTGTTGGGCCTCCCCTCTCCAATCTTTTGGCCCGAGAGCAGCTTTTCCTGTTGTTTTCAGTCCATGCCTGGTGGCAATCCAGATTGCAGGCCTCTGTCCCAGCCCTGGGTATGCGGAGATAAGAAACCCAGGGACAACACAGCATGCTGTTCTCAAGTCTCATGGCCCCAGCCTATCTGCCTTCTCCTTTCTAGCTTTCAGGATCCTTTTATGGTGTCTGCTGGATTATGTCCAGGGAGGAGGAACTGGAAAAGAGAGTCTATGCCATGCTGTTCTGGAACTGGAAGTCCAGTTCCAGGAGATTTTACCATCACAATATTTTCTGTCTAAAACGAGGAGCCATGATGACTCCTAGATGACAGCTTGGCAGATGGCAGCCCACACAAACGGCACTGGGGCTTGAGGCTGCCGGGAGGTTCTGGTCATTGTGAAGGGTGGAGAGAAGGCAGACAGGGAGGAGCTGGGAGAAGGAAGCGAGGACATGGTCCAGAGCATCCTGCAGCTGCCCAGCCCGCTGCGACCCAGCCCCACAGATCCCCCGTCTGTTGGGTGACAAAGTGCAGCGCAGCGTGGATGAGGAAAAGGGAAAGAGAGGCAGTGAGTGGCCACCTTGGGCCTCTGAGCATCCATCCAGCGCTTCTTCATGGGTCTGGGGGCTAAGATTCTTCTCTGGAGGCTCTCACAACCCCTCTCCCCACCCCCAGGGCTCAGAGACCCCCCCTGCAAGGGAGAAGGGAAGGCAGAGCCGGGCATGGGGCCAGGAGGAGTGTCTGGGGAGGTGGGGTCCCCAGGTGGCACAGGAGGAGGCCACTTTTCTCAGCCGTTCCAGTCCCAGGGATAAAAATACCAGTTTGCAAAATCAGCTGCTAATCTTGTTGCTAGGTAGAGATCAACCTCAGAATTGCCATTTTGTGCTAAGTTTGGCTGAACGGCTCTTCCCGGGAATTAGACTCTCAGGCTCAGACTCAGGTCTTGGAGGAGGCACAGGGCGACAGGTGCTTTGCTCATAGCCTTAGGAGGGGACAGCCTGGTTGTTATCCCCCTGCCAGCCAGCCAGACAGGGTGTGTGTCACACCCCAACTCTGGAGGGGTGGTGGCCCCGTGGAGGAGGTCCCTGTTCCACCGGGAGTCTGTGTGAAGGCAGCATGCGGGAGGGGTCAGGTACTAGCTGGGTGGGCTGGGAGCTGGGGGAGACCACAGTGAGCCCCCTTGGGGGCCACATGTCCTGCACAGAGGTCCCAAGGCCTGAGGGACAAGGCAGACAGGTGGCCTGGGCACCCTTTAGGGAACCTTCCATGGGAAAGTGCTCCCGCCCCTACCCAGTCACCAAGGCCGCTGCTGTCCCCTCCCACCATGCCCACGGTGGAGGTGGGTAGGGAGAGAGTAGGAGTTGCTGCCTGGAACCCAGCCCGTCCAGCTGGGGAGGTGGGACCAGGGGGGAGCCCAAAGCCCGGGACTGTGAGCCCTGAAGGGACAGGGGAGGGTTAGGACTAGGCAGAGGGGATGAGGCTGAGGTGCTCTGCACAGAAAGACCTAGAACTGCTGGCATGGCCACAGCCAAAGGAGGCATCTTAATGACTGTAATTAAAATGCCAAGGCAGGTCTGTAGGGCCAGGTGGTTGCTGAATCCTGGCGAAGAGCGCCAAGTGCCTGAGACAAGGGGACCAGGGCCAGCCAGGCCCCTTGGGGACGGGGACTAGGAGAGGGAAGGGCCGCACCCTCCCCGGAGCTCACCCTCAGGTCCTTCCCCTTCCTGGGCTCGCAGACCTCACAGGGACAGTTATAGGACCTCCTTCCCGAGCTTGCTTTTGCACCAAGTCCTGCACTCCACTTCCTCTGGACCCCTGTCCTGCTGGAAAGCAGGAAGTCAGAGGGCCCAGGGCCCCGGGGCCTGCTTGGGGGAGCCCGAGCCTCCCAGGCAGAGGCCTACTGGGGTCCGCATGACACTGGCACCAATTAGGCTGGCCCCAGCCCTCTGCTCTCAACCTAGAGTCTCGGTCATACTGAGGGGGCCAGGGGTGTCCCCAGGGACCTGTACAAGGTCTGTCAGCCACAGTCCTCACCCAGAGCCTGCCGCCTTCTCCTTTCTGGCCCCTGTTGTCGACAGCCTCTGCCCAGGAAGGCTGCCAAGGCAGCCTCTCCAGGGCCACTGCTAACAGTGCCATGGGAGGATGCTGACACCCCTGCCCCAAGCCCCTGCCCTTCCAAATGCAGGAAGGCAGTGGGTTTCCTGCGGCCCTCCATGGCCAGGAGCCACGAGAGACCTTCCCATCCCCCCACCCCCAAAAGCACCCACAAAGAGGCCTCATGCATCTGGTCAGTGCAAATCTCCTGAGAAGCTGTCCACAATGGCCCAAATCCAAATGCTCAAATCCCAGTTGGAACCCAAGTTGGGCTGGTCAGCAAATGCTCCCACCCTCAGCCCCAGGCCGGCCTGGCAACAGGAAGACGCCCAGACACCGTGCCAGCACCATTCATGCCAGAGGACAGTCCGAGTCCCAGCCCCTCCTTCCACAGTGGGGACTTGGGGCAGAGCTGGGCCTTGGCCTCACCAGGGATCCACTGGGACCATTCGAGTCCCTGCCTTTCCTTCTGTGCTTCATCCACCCCCAGGGAGAGGGATGGGCATGGGAGCTGCCATCTGTGACCTGTTTCCATCTTTTGATTGATTTGCCAGGATTAGAAGCCCACAGCAGCAGCATTTGGGCTTGAGGCCAAAGGGGAGAAAAGTTGATGAAAGAAGAAGACCCTTTATTACCTAAAATGTGACAGTGCAGAGGAGAAGGAATCCTGGGCCTGGGCTATGTGTTGGATTTAGAACACAGCCCTGGCAGGGCAGGAGTCTGGCCGGCGGCCACCGGAGGCCACAGGAGGGCAGCATGTTTGCTATCCCAGAAGCAAGGAGGCGGGGCTGCCAGGCCTGTCCCCCCTCCTACGGGCCACCAGCTGTTCTTTTTGTTTGTTGGTTTTAATAACAGCTTTATCGAGGTATAATTCACATAGCATAAAATTCACCCTTTTAAAGTGTGCAATTCAGTGGTTGGTAATGTGTTCACAGTTATGCAACCATCACCACCATCTAAATTTAGAATATTTTCATCACTCCAGAAGGAAACCTCGTACCCAATCCCACCCCCGTGCCCAGGCCTAATGAGCCACTAATCTGTCTCTGTGAATTTGCCTGTTTTGTTAGAATGAAGTTGGGCCCTTACCTCACACCATACACAAAAAATTAACTCAAAATGGATCAACAACCTAAATATAAGAGCTAAAAGCGTAATACCCTTAGAAGAAAACATATATCTTCATAATTTTCAATTTTATATTGGCTTCTTAAATATTACATCAGAAGCACCAGAAAGAAAAGAAAAAGAAGGCAGGAGTGGGAGGAGGGTGCAGCTCAGTGGTAGAGTGCCTGCTTAGCATGCACGAGGTCCTGGGTTCAAACCCCATTACCTCCATTAAAACAAACCAACCAACCTAACTACCTCCCCTCCGAAAAAGAAGAAGAAAAAGAAAGTGGAATTTACTGAATTTAAAGATTTTTGTACATCAAAAGACATTATCAAGAAAGTAAAAACACAATATACAGAGTGGAAGAAAATACGGGTTTAATATCCAGAATGTAGAAAGAACCCCTACAACTCAACAGCAAAAAGACAAACCAACTAAAATATGGGCAAAGGACTTCAACAGACATTTCTTCAAAGGACAAATAACCAATAAGCAGATAAGGAGACCCTCCCATTAGTCACTAGGGAAATGCAAAAAGCACAATGAGATACACTTCACACATGCTAGGATGGTTATAATCTTTTTTTTTAAGGCAAATAAGGTGAGGATGTGGAGAAACTGGAACTCTTGCATATTGCTGGTGGGAATGCAAAATGGTGCAGCTGCTGTAGAAAACAGTTGGTGGTTCCTCAAATAGTTAAACACAGAATTACCATATGACCCAACAGTTCCACTCCTAGATATATACCCCAAACTGGAAACAGGGACTCAAACAGATACTTGTGCACCATTGTTCCCAGAAGCACGATTCACAAGAGCCGAAAGGTGGAATCAACGCAAATGCTCATCAACTGATGAGTGGGTAAGTGAAGTGTAGTATACCCCATACAATGAAATAGCATTCAGCCACAAAAAGGAACGTGTCTCTGATGCAGTAGTCCCTCGTTAGCCACTGTTTCACTTTCCAAGGTTTCAGTTACTCATGGGCAACTGTAGTCCCAAAATATTAAATGGGAAATTTCAGAAATAGACAATTCAAAAGACAATTCTGCCTTTCTGAGTAGTGTGATGAAATCTCTCGTCATTCTGCCCAAGATGCCTGACAGTCAGGGCATCATCTGCTCCGGACATTCAACCACTGACATCATCATGGCTCGATGATCCAGGATCACCCTAAGCAGATGACCCTCCTTCTGACATGTCATCAGAGGGTCAGTAGGAGCCTGACGCTGCATCACAGTGCCTACTGCATTCGCCTCACTTCATCTTGTCAGGTAGGCACTTCACCATCTCACATCATCACAAGACGAAGAGTGAGTACAATAAGATAGTTTGAGAGAGAGAGATCACAACCACAAAACTTTCACTATAGTATATTGTTATAATTATTTTATTTTATTATTGTTGTTCTTAATCTCTTACTGTGCCTAGCTTATAAATTAAACTTTATGATAGGTATGTGCGTATAGGAAAAAACATTATATATAACATATATATATTTTATATATATTATATATATATATATATATATATATACATACACACACACACATATATATAGTGTACAGTACAATCTGCAATTTCAGGCATCCACTGAGGGGCTCAGAATGCTTCCCCTGTGGATAAGGAGGGACTATTTTATATGCTACAATATGAGTGAACCTTGCAAATGTTACGCTAAAGGAGATAAGCCAGATGCAAAAAATGACAAATAGTATATGATTCCATTCATCTGAAATGTATAGAATAGGCAAATTCATAGAGACAGAAAGTAGATTAGAGAGGCTAAGACACTAATGGGAAATTAGTGAAAGGCTGATTATTGGAGTTTTCAACAATCTCATGTTTATGAAGAGACAAAAATCGGAATCTAGGATCTGAGTTGGGGCCTGTGGAGGGCTACACCCCAGGAAAGGGCATGAACCACAGGTAGGAGACGTAAGGACTGCAATCCTGCCTCACGTTACTTTGGGTTAAGGTGGTCTGCCCACAATCTAGCTGCCTCCAGAGGACAAGAGAAAAGCAAAAGAATCCACAGCCTCAATAAATTGTCATGGACTGTGTCCAACATTTGATTATAAATAACTAAACACACCAAGAAATCCTCAGATGACACAGATTTTGGAATTACCAGACAGGCTTTAAAAAAAACTGTTATTAATATTTTAAAGAAAATTGATGATAAGATGAAGAATTTCACTAGAGAAAATACGCATATATACAGAAATTCTAGAACTGAAAATACAGTAATTGATTTTAGAGTGCAATCAATGGGCTTATGATGGGATGCAAGAGAAGAGAAAATGAATGGAAGTTGATTGATAGGATTAGTAGGGATCTGTCTGTAGAAAAATCTCAAGGATGATGCACAAAGATAGAAAAAAGAAGGAAAATACAGAAAGGGGTATAAAAGATATATGGAACATGTTGAAAAGCTCTAAAATATATACAACTGGAGTCTCAGAAAGAGAAAAGAGAGATATTGGAGCAGAAGAAATATTAAAGAACATAATGGTTGGTAATTAAAAAAAAAAAAAATGAATGCCATCAGTCCACAGATTCAAAATACTCAGTGAAACCCCAAGCAGGAGAAATACAAAGATAATCTTAAAAGGAACCAAAGTGAAAAGAACTAACTACAAAGTAACTTCAAAGGAGTAACAGTCAGACATAGCAGAGTTTTCAACACAAATAAATAATCAGAAGGAAATAAATTTATAACATATTTTAAGTGCTGGAAAAAAATAACTACTAATCTAGAATACTATAGTGTTTGGCAGCAAAAATATCCTTCACAAATGTGAACGTGAAAGAAATACATTTTTGGAAAAATTAAAAACTTAAAAATGAGAGAATTCATTGGCAGAATACTGGCACTTAAAAAAAAAAAAAAAAAAGCACAGGGAATTATTTTGTGCAAAAAAAAAAAAAAAAAATCCCAGGTAGACAGATGGAAATTCAGGAAGCAATAAAGTGCAATGGATGGAAAGGGTGAATATAAATGAACATTGACACTGTAACAAAAATAATGCCGTCTGAGATTCAAAATGTACATAAACCTGTGGGAGTGCAAATTAACTTTTCTGATACTGCTATACATGTATACTGGGATTGAGAAAAGAAGCAAATAGATGATGGATAGTGGTTAAAAAATAATTTAAAAATAGAAATAAGTATACCTTGAGCCCTTCCTTTGTGCTGTGCCAAAGACAAAAAGGAAACGTGGTCCAGCTCTTTCCATATGGTCACAGTCTGCTATACTTTTTTGCTTTTGTACTTGATCTTCCCTCTATGCATGTAGTATTCCATACTTAATCTGAACTAATTAGTACTAAGAAAGAAAGAAAGAAAGAAAGAAAGAAAGAAAGAAAGAAAGAAAGAAAGAAAGAAAGAAAGAAAGAAAGAAAGAAAGAAAAAGAAAGAAAGAAAAAGAAAGGGAGAAAGAAAGAGAGAAAGAGAGAAAGAAAGAGAGAAAGAAAGAGAGAAAGAAAGAGAAAAGAAAAAGAAAGAAAAGAAAATGAAGAAGAAACCTACTCTCTCCCCCAAAGCTTGGTTCTTGCAGTGAAAATCCAGGCTTTCAATAATATTGCTTCAGATGAAAGTTTATAGCTTAGTTCAGATAATAATAATAATAATAATGTATTTCTTGGTTCTTAGCTATAATTGCCTTCCCCATGAAGCAATGAATATCACTGAATAAATGAATGAAGGGCCCAGGCAATACAATTTTTAGGGAAAGAAAAAAATTTATATATGTAAAAATAAAATGCATGGTAACAACAACAAAAGAAGTGGGAAAGTTAGAAGTAGAAATAGAGTGTGTTAAGGTCTTGGAAGAGATTTTTTAAAAAAAGAGCAGTAATTTATGGTAGACCCTAATACCCCAATAAGTAAAGGATGCATGCTGTCATCAAGGGTAACCACTAAAAGAATAATAAAAGAATGTAAATAGTAAATAGTAAAATAATAGTAAGGGCATGCTTACAGCACAGAGAACGTAGCCAATATTTTATAATAACTGTAAATGAAATATAACATTTAAAAACTGTGAATCACTGTGTTGTACGCCTGAAACTTATATAATATTGGACATCAACTATACTTCAATAAATTTTTTTAAATAGTAAAGAAATGCATAACTAATGGGCTAATAAATGGGGGAATGGAATAATAAAAATTACTTAATTCCAAAAAAAAAAAAAAAGAAAAGATTAAGAGACTATAAAACAGGTGGAAAAAATAGAAAACAAGAATTCACACAGTGGGTGGAAACACAAATCTATCAATCAGGAAGTACATTAAATGTAAAGGGACTAATTACTCAAGTTAAAGACTAAGATAGACCGAATCAAAATGAAACAAATTAAACTATGTTGTTGCTGCAAGAGGTACATCTTAAATACAAGGATGCAGAGAAGTTGACAACAAAGGCATGGGAAAATACAGACCATGTGTGTCACGGGCTCTTAAGACGACTCTCAGGCTTGGTGGTTCCTAGAAGAACTCACAGGACTCAGAAGAGCCATTATACTCAAAATTATGGTTTATTAGAGCAGAAGGAGAAAGTTTAAAATCAGCAAAGGGGAAAGGTGCATGAGTGAGGTCCAGGAGAAACCTGATATCAGCTCCCAGGTGTCCCCTCCCCGTGAAGCTGCATGGGACACACTTAATTCTCCTGATAACAGTGTGTGGTGACATACATGAGGCATTGCCCAAACCTTGGTGGCAAGAGTTTTTATTGGGAGTTGGCTGCACTGTCTTCATGATTGACCTCAGCCACTCAATTTGCAGTGCCCAGAGGTCAAGTCAATACAGCAAAGCTCAGGGCCTCAGGCACACAGAAACAGGCGTTCACCACAGCTCATGTTAGCGTGAGCTGTCAGGTTATGTTAGTCAGCTAGGGCCACCATAACAAAAGACCATGCACTGGGCAGCTTAAACAGCAGAAATTGGTTTCCTCACGGCTCTGGAGACTGGAAGATCAAGATGTCAGTCAGCGCTGGTTTCTCTGAGGCCTCTCGCCGTGGATTGCAGACGGCCGCCTTCTCACTATGTCCTCACATGGCCTTTCCTCTGTTCATGTGTTTCCCTGGTGTCTCTCTGTATGTCCTAATCTCCTTATAAGGACATTAGTAAAATTGGATTGGGGGCCACCTAAATGGCCCCATTTTAAGTTAATTATCTCTTTAAAGGCCCTCTCTCCAAATATAGGCACATTCTGAAGTACTGGGGGTTCAAGTTTCAACATATGGGTTTTGGGGGAACACATTTAAGTTTATATCCCTGGTCAAAGTGTTACAATATGGCCCAAGATCTCAGGGATACCAAAACACTCTTTTTAGGCAGGATGTTCCAAGATCTCAGAGGTTATTTCCCAGAAGCCAGTCAAAGATCAGTCCTTTCTTGGAATGTGCAGGGTTTGGGCAAACCAAGTCTGACATGTTAACCTTTTACTGCATACCATGCAGGTGCTAACCAAAACAAAACTAATTTAGCCATACTATCATTAGATAAAATAAACACTAAGAAAATAAAGGTAACCGGAGATAAAGAGGGACATATTGGTTAAAAGGTACACTCACCAGAAATACACAAAAATTAAAAAATTTGTATAAACCTAATAGAAGTTCAAAATATATAGACTAAAAATTGACAATACTAGGAGGAGAAATTTAAAAATTGTCAATTAGAGTGGAAGAGTTTAACTTACTTCCCTTAATATACGAGAGAACAAGGATACAAAAATCTCAGTAAGGACAAGATCTGAGTAACATGATTAACAAACTTGACATATTTGACACATAGAAGCCATACCCAGTAATGACAGGATGCACACTACTTCCCAGTGTATATGGAACATTACAAAAATTGATCATATGATTGAGCCATGAGTTTCAATGCACTTAAAAATTTTAAATGATTCAGATTATGTCCTAGGAGCAGAAGGGGACATTTGTATTCTGCTAAAGAGTTTCTGCAAAAAACTTTCTTAGTGATGAAAACTTCCCCTCTGAGACTAAGAAGGGCAGAGGATGTCTGAAATCACCACTACGGCTCAACATGCTATTGGAGAGCTTAGCCAGTGCAAAAGCCAAGTAGGAAAAGACCTATGTGCTGGAAAGAAAGGAATAAAACAGTTATTACTTATAGATGACGTTGTCATGTAAATAGAATGTCCAAAAAAATTTCAGGCAACTTACTAGAATTAATATGTGAAATTAACAAGGTCGCTGGCTGTAATGTCAACATTAAAAAATCATATTTATATGTACCAGCATCAATTTAAAATATTTAAAGAATTATTATTTACAATAAGATTTTAAAAAAACACCAAGGAGGGTGGGGTATAGCTCAGTGGCAGAGCGCATGCTTAACACGCACAAGGTCCTGGGTTCAATCCCCAGTCCCTCCACTAAAAAAAAAACTCAAAAAACTAAGTAAAAAAATTGGCATAACTTCATAAAGGAGATGAGAAAAACAAAGGCACACTCACAGATGTAGAGAACAAACTACTGGTTACAGGTGGAGAGGGGTAGTGCAGAGGTCGGGGAGTGGGCGGCACAAATGATTGGGTTTAAGACAGGCTCAAGGATGTATTGTACAATGCGGGGAATATAGCTAATATTTTGTAATAACTGTAAATGGAAAGTAACCTTTGAAATTGTGTTAAAATTTTATTTTACTTTATTCACTTATTTAAAAAAATTGTTCTTGGAGGAGGGAGGTAATTAAATTTACTTATTTTATTTTCAAATCTAAATCTACCTGAAATTGCAAAGGACCAAGGACAGGTAAGATGAATTGAAGGAGGAGGAGCAGAGGAACAACAGCAACCAAGCTGGAGGATTTGGGCCAGCAGCATCATTACTCACTGCAAAGCTTCAGTAATTATCCAGGGTGGCCTCAGTGAAGGATAGACAAATAGACCAAAGGCACTGAACTGAGTCCAGAAACAGGCCCACACATCTATGACAAAATTAACACTTGCTTATAAATTGGGAGAAAGAGTCTTTTCCAAAATTACTGCTGGCTGAATTGAATACACGTATGGAAAAAAATATCGATGCTTACTTTAAACTACACGCACACACACGCATTTGTGTACACACACACCACTACGTCATAAAGATTGTAGAGCTAATTCAAAGGGATAAACAATAAAGCTGTAGAAAAAAACCACAGGAGAATATCTTTATGACCTTGAAGGTGAGCAGTAATTTCTTAAAGAGTATGAAAAGCACAATGCTGTTGAGGAAAAAAATCAGTAAATTTAATCACATTGAAATTAAGGATTTTTTTTTCAAAAGACATTATTTTGACACAATTTTGTAAACTGTACTTCAATTAAAAAAAGTAAAAAGAAAAAATACATTTTTAATAATGTGCAGAGGGGTGTAAAGGCAAGCCACAGAGTGGCAAGAGATACTTGCTGTGCACATATCTGACAGAGGATTCTGATCTAGAATATATAAAGAATTTCTACAAATCAATAAGAAAAAGACAAGAAACCAATAGAAAAATGGGGAAGAAATATGAACTGCAGTCCACAAAAAGGGATATCCAAGTGGTCCAAAGACAGATAATAAGTTACTCACCCTCAAGTTATCAGAGAAATGAAAGTTGGCATCACAGTGTAACACACACCCACCTGAATAGCCAAAAATCTTGCCCCACCAGTTCTTACTAGCTAGACTGTGGAGCAGCCAAAACTCTTATGACCCAGAAATTCCACTCTTGGGTATTTGCCAACAGATATGTGCATATTCACCAAGGCATGAGCCAGGATGTTCATTCCAGCATAACGGATGCAGAAATAGTTGCATGGTTGGAGACAGCATGGCAATGAAAATGTTGCTAATCCTGGACACAGAAACACGTTTGGATGTCATATGCTATTGAGGGGGAAAAGCCAGACACAAACGAGAAAATGCTACAATTCCAGTTGCTGAAACCTCACAAATGGGCCATACGAGTCTGTGTTGGCCGAGGTCGCCATAGTGGCTGTCACTGTGGTGGTGGTGGGGTTCACGGCTGGGAGAGAACAGGAGGCAGGTAGGTAACCTGGGTGCTGGGTGAAGGTGGAAGTTTATCATATCTGTATACTTGTGATTTGTGCAACTTTCTGCATATATGTTACAGCTCAATAAAAGTAATTAAAAATAATTATCCTTCTTGGACTTTGATCCATTCTGTTGCCCTCTCTTCCTCCTTTAGCCCAATGAAGATGCTTCTTATTTAAATGTTTTTTAAAAAAAATCCCAAATTTACAGAAAAGTTGCAAAATAATACAAAGAGCAGCTATGCACTCTTCAACCAAATTCCCCAAAGGCTAACACTTTGCTACATTTCCTTTATAAGTCTTTATGTATTTTTTCCTGATTCATTTGATAATAAGCCTTAGGCATGATTCTTTACAGTTCCTTCAAAGCCTTGTGCAAAACAAGGGTCCTCTCCCACATAAACCCAGCACAGCTGTTGAAATCAGGAAATGAATCTGGCTCCAATATCACCATCTAACCCACAGACGCCATGGAAAGGTTGCCTGTGACCTTAATAATGTCCTTTATAAGCTCAGCATTCAGTCTAGGACCCCATGTTGCATTTAGCTGTTGGGTGTGTTCAGTTTCTCTCCACTTACAAGAGTTCTTTCTTCAGCCTTTCCTTCCTTTTGGGCCTTGAAATTTTTGAAGAGCTCAGGTCAGCTGCTTTGTAGAAAACCTCTTGTCTTACTTCCCCCGTGTTCCTCATCAGTGATGTAGAGGTAATGCTGCAATGTCCATTTGTCCCACTCTGGTGATGTCATGTCTATTGTGTGGGTGATATCGTGCCTGCCAGGTTTCTCCATCCATGCTCTTCATTCCTTCCTGTAGATCTGAGTTTCCATCTGGTGTCATTTCCCTTGGTGTAGTGTGGCCTTCTGTCAATGGACTCTCAGTTTTGTTTACATGAATTTATTTCAACTTCCTTCTTGAAAGGACATTTTTACTGGATAGGAATTTTGGGGGGTTGACAGCTTTTTTCTTTTCACCCTTTGATGATGTCATCTCATTCTTGTCTGGCTTCCACTGTTTCTGGTGAAAAGTCAGTTATAATTCTTATAATTGTTCCCATGTAAGTAATATGTCTTTTTGCTCTTGCTGCTTTCACAATTTTCTTTTCCGAACTTCATGTGTCTGAGTGTGGTTCTTTTTATGTGTATCCTGATGGGGATTGTTGAGATTATTCGATATGTTAATTGATGTTTTTCCTAAAATTTGGGAAGTTTTTGGTCACTGGGTCTTCAAATATTTATTCTGCTTCAATTTCACGCTCGTTCTTTTGAGACACCAATTATATGTGTGCAAGACCATTGTATGTTGTTCCACAAGTCTCTGAGGCTCTATTCATTTTCCTTCAGCCTTTTAAATCTCAAATCTTCAGATTAGATCACTTCCATTGATCTGTAAAGACAGGTGTATATTTTCCACTTGGGGACTGAGATTTCCAATCCGCTCATTGATTAAGACCATATCTTTCTTTAATTCTTTCAACATAGCTGTAATAGCTGCCTTAAAGTCTGCTAAGTTCAACATCTGGGTCATTTTGTGTTCAGTTTTTCAGTTTCTGTAGACTGCTTTTTGCTTGCTTGGGGAATCACATTATCCTGTTTCTTTGTATATTTAATGATTATTTTTTAATTGAATATGGGACATTATGGCTAACATGTTGTAAAATTCAAGATTCTGTTAACTTTCTCTGAAGAATGTTGACTCTTTTTTTTTTTTTTTTTGTAGGCAGTTCAAACACTGGCTGATAACTTTGGTTTTGTGCTTTGTCACTGCAGATCTTGGAAAATCCGAGGCATTTCCCAAGGCCCTCTAATTTGGCATGACCCAAACCCACACAGCTGGTATGCACAGCCTAGCTGTCAGCCAAGGACTTGCAGGTCCCCAGGTGGAGTTTTGGGACCTGCACACAGCTCCCTCTTCTCCAACATCCTGCCCCACACACTCCCACTGCTCCTGCTGTCCAATCTGGTCTCCACCTCAGCAGGTCTGTGTGATCTCTTGGCTCCAGTGCTCTGTGCCACAGCCAGGAACTGTCCGTGGGCAAGACCTGAGTGACTACAAGTTGTCCTTTTGTCAGGGATTCTAGTCTGGCCTGTCTGTTGTCCACTGCTGAAAGCAGTTGTCTCCAACATTTTGCCCAGTTTTATGGTTATTAATGGTGAAAGGTCTAGTCTGGTACCCGCTAATCCATAATGTCTAGACGTGGAAGTCACATGTAAGCTTCTTGTTGGGGAGGGCAACACTTGTCTCCACCCTCTGCCCCTGCCCTCCTTGAGACAGTGCACCCCAGCCACTGGTCCCACCGCCTGGTGACACTTCTCTTCCTGGACACTTCTCAACCCTGGCTTATAGGACACTCTCCCTTCTGGGTCCTCTCACCCTTGGCTTTCTCCTCCTGATCTCTTTGACCAGCCCTTCCTCATACCACCTGCTCAGTGCAGGCTTCCCCTGCAGACCCATATCTGGTCCCTTACTCTCCTCCTGGTGACATTCACTAGGCTGGGGCTCCCACCCTCCTCCTTCTGATGATTCCCTGGTCTGTACCTTCAGTTCTCACCTTGGCTCTGGCCTGTGGGCCCATATTCACCCAATGCTGCAGGGGATGTTGCCAGGAGGCCCTTTCTCAACACTCCTGAGTGGGACTTAATGCCTTTACCCCAAATCTGCTCTGGTCTCTTGTCTTCCCTCCACCTTGCCCTCCTCAGCAGGAGTAGTCATGCAGTCCTGGTCCCCCCATACTCAATTCTCCCTTGCAGTGGCCATAATTCCTGATTCCAAAAGAATACCTTCTAGCTCCTCTGCCAATAATGGTAGCTTTTATTTTTGTTATTGACACCATGAAGAAGGTGAGATGTTCAGGTTCCAGGTTGTGGTCCCCAGCATTTTCTCGCAGGAGTTGTGGGGAAGGGGAAGGTGAGGAGAGTCCAGGAGACCCTGGGTCCGAGGGGAGGACTAGGATCAACACGACCCTCTGCAGAACCCGGGCAGAAAGCCCTGGATACCAGTCACTGTGATGGAGACATGACTGGCTAGGAGTGAGGGAGCTGCCGTGAGTGAGGGGTGGCCTGCCTGGGGGGCTGACCTCAGTCAGGGCTGCTTCGGAGTCTGCATGAGACGCTACCCAGCACAGGCTGACAGCTGTGAGGGTCCAGGCCCTTCGGCCAGTCTGTGGAGACCCTGGCTGAGGTCCTGCCCTCCAGCTGCAAGGAGACAGTTTCTGTAGTCACCTCCCTGAGTGAGAGGGACCCCCCCCCTTCTGTGACTATTTTGTGTGAGAGCCCCTAAATCCTAGGGGCCTACCAGTCTGAGGATGTGGTGCAGGGGGATCAGGGACCGGGGAAAGGGGCAGGATGACTATGTCCATTGTGTGATGGTTCTTCTGACCTACTAGGAAGGCCAAATGCAGGCTGCAACTGGCAGAGGCCAGGACACCCTGGGCTGGGCCTGGGCAGGAGGGAGGCCACTCCACTCCGTGGGCCTCAGTGTCCATCTACCCCCTCTTCCACCACTGCCACCAGGACCCCTGAGCAGAGGAGAGCCCAGAAACCTGGGAGACCCCCATGTGATGATCGTCAGAGTGGGAGACTCTGCACATGGAGGGCACCTCACAGGAGGGCAGAGGGAAGGCCTGGCTCCGGATGAGGGGGCCTGGCACCCAAGGGAGAGTTGAAAGTGTTACCTCCCCTCACCCCACCTTCATTTCCAGGGAGTGGGGGAGGAGGCGGTAAGCTCCGAGGAAGGCCTTGCGTCTCTGAAAGTTCTGTTTCTGTCATCTGGACACTTTTCAGGGGGCACTGCCCACCCCGCCCGCTAGATCACCTGGCCCTGGCCTTGTGAGGGCTGGGGGACCTCAGCACAGGCTGGCCTCCCACTGCCCCTTACTGCAGTTGGCCCTAGCGCTCAGAGCCCAGTGTCCTCATTTGCAAAGTGATGCGGCGCCCACGTGCCCGTGTGCAGAGAGCTTACTAGTTTCACGCCTGGCCGTGGCCTGACACCTGTAAGTGAGCGCATGCCTGCAGTGTCCCATAATTACAGTTGCTGTGTGCAAACTGCATTATATTTGGCTCCCCCCACGCATGAGGCTCTTGTCTCCACGGAGCTCTCCTTCCCCACATGTCACGTGGCCCGGCATCTCCAGCCCCTCCTCCGCGGATCTGCCAGGCCAGTCCCAGCGGGGGGCGATTTGGGTTGTTTCCAGTCTTCTGGGTTATAAATAGCACCGCTGTGCATGTCTTTATTACAAATCCTTCTTTCCTCTGAAACCCTGAATAACTGAGCCCCAACGAGGCGCTGGTACCCAGCGAGCGCATCCTACCAAACCCTCCTGGCTTCTTAGCGCATCCACCTGTGCTGCGTGGACCCTCGCTGTGGACGATCACCTGGCAAGTGTTCAAAGGCCCTCGGGGTAGGAATGCAGCCTCTTCCACGTTCATAGGCATAAACAAACAGACAAAAATTAGAGGAAAAAGCCCCCAGTATTTCCTGACATTTTATTCATTTAAATTTAGAGCAAGTGCATCCGTGCACCTGGGCAGAGGAGTTCAGGTGCCCTGGGCCCGGTGCCAGGAGGCCCAGCCCTACTCCCTGGTCAGAGGTGTCGGCTTTGTTTACTTACCCATTTTTTTTTCTATATTCTCATTGACTTTTTTTTTTTATAGTACAGATACAATAACTGAAAACATTCTTATTGTGCAAAGTTCACTGTAGTTTTCACATTTATTCTATGGTATTTTTTTTTTTGAGTCAACATGAGTAATTTATATTTTCCTAGAAAATGTTCCACTTCAGTTATGTTTTTCCATTTATTGGTAAAATGTGCAGGATATTCTTTTGTAATCTTTGTCTCTTTATTTCATGTTTGTCACCCTTTTGGTACCTACTTTTTGGGGTTATTTTTGTTATTGAGCAGACTTGTCAAAAACGTGTCTGTTTTACTGTTACTGTTTTTCTCAGAGGTCTGGCTTTTGGTATTACTGGTTAGCTATGCTGTTGGTTGCTTTTTCTTTCACTAATTTCTGTTTGGCCTTATCAAACTCATTCTTCTACCTTCTTTGGGGGGTTATTTTGTTATCCTTTTCCTGCTTCTTCAGCGGTAAACCTTGGTTTATTTTCAGTGTTGCCTGTTTTCTAAGAAGTCAAGCCGGCTCCTGTCCTCTGAGCCCCGCATGGCTCCATCCCACGCCGTGTGAGGCAGGGCGGTTTCCCTTGTATCCGTTTAGAAGTTCCATGTTTGTAGTTTCCACAGTTTGTAATTTAAATTTCCTGCTGAGCGGATTTATTTATTTATTTATATTCCTGTAGTCATTTCTTTTTAAATTTATTGCACTGTTGATTCCTGCTTATGTAGAATTTTTTGAGGTTCCCTTGGTCTCCTGGTGCTTGGCTGACAGCTGAGACTGGTCCATGTGACTGAGAAGAACGTGTAGTCTCCGCCTGTGATACCAATGTTTGGCCTAACTTTAAAGTTAGGTGTAATTTACGTACATAATGACAGGTCACTGACATGTAAGTTACACACATAAAAATGCACTGATTTGAAGTGTACAGTTTGCTGTACAAATGTATACACTTGTGTAACCACAAAAAATATATAGACCATCTCTACCATCCCAGAAACTTCCCTCCCATCTCTGGGAGACAATCCCAGCACTGCCCGAGCCTCTGCAGGGCAACCACTTTTCTGATTTCCATAATCATGAATCGTGCAGTACGTGTTCTTTGTGTCTGGCTTCTTTTGTTCAACTTTGGTTGGGAGAAACTCGCCCATGTTGTCAAGTGTCTCAGTAGTTGTTCTCATTTACATACACTGATTTGTTCACCTGCACTCCTATATGTGCACATTCACCTCGGTGCTATGAATAAACTTCCTATAAACATTCTTGTGCAAAGTTCTTTTTTTTTTGACATTCATTTTTTAAATTGAAGTACAGTCAGTTACAATGTGTCGATTTCTGGCGTACGGCACAATGTCCCAGTCATGCATATACATACATATATTCGTTTCCATATTCTTTTCCATTAAAGGTTTTTTTTCTTTGACACACATTTTTATTTCTTTTGGGTAAATACCTAAGAGAGGAATTAGGGGGTGATAGGGGAGATATTGGTCTAGCTGTATAAGCAACTGCTAAACGAAACTGTTCTCCAAAGTGGCTGTCCCCAATTTATGCACATTTTCTTTTATAGTGTTTTGCGTCTGTTAAGAATAGTAAATCCTAAGAGCTATTAGGTATCAGTTCCTGTCACAAAGCAGAGAGTCCGAACTGGGATTAGAATTAGGACCCTGAGCTGGCACATACTCAGGTCCCTGTTCCTTCTGTAACAGCAGGCTGCGGACGTTGGCTCCTTAGGACTGATGGCCAGAGAATTGGTGAGCCACGCCCACAGGCTTACTTGTCCCCAAGCTGCATTGTCCCCTCTTCTTCAGTGACAGACCGCCACATTTTCACTGGGTCAAGACCTTTTCCCCAGCATCCTTTGTAGCTAAGTGAAGCCACGTGATAGATTCTGGCTAATGGGTCATCAGGAGGAGGGACATGTGGCCAAAAGCTGATGAGGGCCCTTTGTCCCTTGTCCCTTTCACTACCTGGCTACTAGGAGCATGGATGGGTGTCCATGTGGGAACAGCAGGAAGAGGGCCAGCCCCCAAAGGCAGAGGCCCCGAGGCCTACAGGGAGCCAAGCAGCCACGACCATGACGACTGGGGGTGCCTCCTCTGGGTGTCAGGGGGAAAGGAACACATGTCTGTTTCACGTAAGCCCCTGGCTGATGCACGCAGGTCCTCTGTATCTGATCTGCTCTGGGAACCCCAGGCCTGCAGCCTTTCAGCAGACCCTTCAAATTTTCCCGTGAAGGGTGAGCAGGTGAACACGGGAAGGACCTGAGTCCAGGTTCTCCTGTCTCACACCGGGAGGCAGTTTCCACATGACAAGTCCCTGGTGTCCACAGTGAGGGAAGGACAAACTGGGCGTGGCTCCCTGGCCCCTCCTGGCCATTGGGGACAGTGGTGCCATGCTGCCTGCTCCCGTGGTCTGGTCAGCCCTGGTTGATGGAGACCCCTGTATGAGCCCCATATGCAGTTGCAGGGAGCTGGGTTGAGATAATGCCTCCTTGCCTTCTGGGGCATCTCCAGGAGGATGGCAGTGACACCAACCAGGAGGGACATCGTGGAGCTGGATGGGAAGGGGACACTTGCTGGTGACCGAGGAAAGAGCGCCAGGGAGCCAGAGGCCTGGGAGTGGGTACAGCAGGGGTCCCTGTCCCCTGAGAGTGTGAATTTCCCAGACAGTGCTGCCCACCTTGTGCTTGGATGCCTGGTGAGAAAGGAGATCTGAAGGGTTTGTGCCCTCATGTCCTTGGGCTGAGCCCTTGTACAGGCCTGGTTAGCTTTATTACTTAGCTCGTTACTCATTTAGGTGACTCAAACTCCCTTAGAGGACTCAGGTGCCAAGCAGAATATGCGGATGAACAAACGACAGATATGGTGATGCTTTTGTGGGCACTCTGTCCTCCGCCTGTTTCATTCCTTCAACACACCAGCTGTTTTCAGCCACAGGGCCTTTGCACAGCTGCTTCTTTTGCCTACAATGCCCTTTTCTCTTATCCTAGTGTCTCTCTGTCATTCAGATCTCAGCTTCAATGTCACCTCCTCAGAGAGAGCTTCCCTGGGCACCCCACGCTGAAGTTACCACCGTGTCACCCTCTTTGTTTTAAATCTGTGTGGAGCAAATATCACAACTCGGTGTTTTCTTATTTGTTTGTTGTTGGTCTTGGGTGTAAGCCCTGTGAAGGCGGCAACTTGTCCACCTTGTTCCCTGGTGTAACGCAGTCTCTGGGCAGGGGTGGCCAGAGACGGCGCACAGTAACTGCATGAACAAGGCCAATAGTCACCCTTGAGCAGAGTGTAGACGTTAAAGGAGTCAACTATAAAGTCAGGTGGATTTGGAAGCCAGTACTGGTTTTTCCATAAACTAGCTGTGTGATCTGAACCCAGTTACAGATCTGAGCCTTGATTTCCTCATTCACAAAAGGAGGCTAACGAGAGTGCAGTGCTCTGAGGTTTATATGAAGTGGTGAGTGTTGGACCTTTAGAAGAGTTTCCAGTGTGTAGCGGGAGCATTGTAAATTGTAGCTATGGCGTTCATCACTGTCACCACCACCATCATCACCATCATCATCACCATCATCACCATCACCACCACCACCATCACCACCATCAGCACCATCACTCCTACCGTCATCTCCCCACATACCTGCCCCAGTGTCCCTCACAGGCTGCCATGTCAGGGTCAGGTGACTGGAGATTGACAGAGTAGTGTCTTCCTGCTCTGGGGTACCACAGCCTGCTCTTCCAGGAAGATGGCTCAGCCCGGGAGAGGTGTTAGCAGTGATGTCCCTCCCATGAGAGCAACCCCTGGAGGCAAGGAGGATAAGGGAGGCTGTGGATTTCCTGGTAGAGTGAGCCCCATGTGCAACACTTTTGGCTCTGCAGATGTGATGCTTGTTGCCATGGTGATCGTCCTAACAATAACCTCCCAGAACTGATATTCCCCACACCCGCCCCAGCTGCCACCTGGGAGGGAGAGTCCTCCTCACTGACGAAAGCCAGCTAGAAAGGATAAGGTGGGAGGTGGAGATGACGTGGGGGGGGGGTGCGGGTGGAAGAGGGCCCTTCCTGAAGGAGGGCTGGGAGGCCAAAGCCAGATGAGAGGGCTTCTGAGGTCTGGGACTCCAGAAAGTCATGCCTGGCAACTCTTTTCCCTTCCAGCTTTTCCACTCCGCGGAGGATGAACCCTCTGGGTCTGGGGTGGATGGTCCTATGAGGAGGGGTGATGGGTTGGGCTGGGTAGGCAGGGACTGTCTAGTTCCCTCAGTCATTCTCCACTGTGGAGCCCTGATCTTCCTGGACTCCCTGCCCTTCTCAGGGTCACTTGGTGTCATGCCTTTAATGCTCTAGCCCAGAGGAGGAGCTGCCCTGTGGCCCCCAGGTGCTAACAGGAATAGAACAGGGGCCTCAAATCACACCCTTTTAGAGACTCTGATTTCTTGTCAGAGACTCTGGGCAACTTCTCCACCCAGGGAAAGGGACCTCAAAAAAGACACCCAGAGTGCTGTCGTGTCCTTGCTCGGGGCTGCAAAAGTGTGTGTGTGTGTGAAAATAAAGTCAAAAAGAGGAGTGATGGGGCGATAAGTTTTGCGTCCCAGCCACTTCTTGGCTGTGTGACACGGGGCAAGTTACTTCACCTCTCTGTCTCTCTTCTGTCCCATCGAGTAAAATGGGGATCATAATGCATGTGCCTCCTGGGAATTGTTTGAGAATTAAATGAGATACCACATGTAGAATGCATAAAAGCAAATCAGTGTCCACTGTCATCATGATTTTAATGCCACTGTATCACCGTGTGGACTCCCGCTGGAAGGAACATGTGTGACCTTGGCAGCGCACAGGGTCCGCTTGTAGCCTGGAGAGAGCCCGATTTATCAAAGGGTGCAATTTTGTTTTGATTGTTTGCTAATTGTATTCTATTGTGTGGGACTGCCTCCTTCTTCCTGAGCTTGGAATGATGCAGATGGCCCAGCAAGTGCGGGGAGAGGCTCCTGTGGGGCTGAACACAACCCCAAGAGCAAGCCTCTGCTGGTCTACGAGGGACCTCTGGTCCTCCCACGGCTGCCACAGGAGAGGTGGGTGTCTGCCCGTTAGGAAGCACCTGGGGTGCTCCGGTGCCAGCACTGAGCCCGTGGAGGTGGTCTCCCCTCCTGCCTTGCCCAGCACAGACCAAGGCCACAGGGTCCTCTCTGCCCCTCGTTGGGGACTTGCCTTTACCCCAAGTGTTCCTCAGCCTCCAGCCATCTCCTGGGTGCAAGTCGGGTCTGCAAAACCACTCAAGACAGAGACTGGTCACCACCTGGTCTGCTCACCTGCCTGATAACCATGTGCCAAAGGCATCCTGGTGGGAGAGGCCCAGGCTCCACAACCCAGGCCCCCATAATTCCTTTTATCCAGGCAACATTTATTGTGGCTTCTGGGGCCAGCCCTGGGCTGACCACCAAGGTGAGAGCTACATGAGCAGTACAGACCCAGACCTTACGTCTGGGGAACCCGAGGGGCACAAAGTCACTCCTGTCAGGGCAGCCCAAAGACCCCTATCCAGAGCTGGCTGCTGGAAACTCCAATGCCTCAGGGCCTGTCCAGGAACGCGGGGCTGCTGGAACCCGGTGGGTTGTCTTCACTGGGTTTGAAGACCTGGTTCTAGATGGTAGCCTAAGTGTGGCCCTGGGGGAGGCTCTTCTGTGGGAAACCGGGTCAGCCCAGCCTCTC
The DNA here is from genome assembly GCF_036321535.1 of Camelus dromedarius. Lineage (NCBI taxonomy): Eukaryota > Metazoa > Chordata > Mammalia > Artiodactyla > Camelidae > Camelus > Camelus dromedarius. Next base: position 83,561,066 of record NC_087442.1, on the reverse strand, counting down.
CTGCCCCTCCCTCCCTGCTTTCGCCTCTCTAAAGCCGCTTTCAAGATGGACCCTCTTCTTCCAGGCCAGAGCTGGGAGCAGGCAGGTGGACTAGGCCTGGGAGAGGGAGACTGTGTGCCCCTACCTGGGCAGTGGGGCTGTGAGCTCCCAGGACCCCGGGTTGCTGATGGAACAGCCACTGTTCCCTTGATTCAGTGACCCTCTGCCTGAATTCCAAATGCCTGTTCCTGGGACTTCCATTCCAGACACCCAGTGAACAGTGCTAGGAGGAGGGAGGGAGGGAAGGGCTAGGACCACGGTGAGAAGGGGCAGTTTCCACCGTTTAATCTCCCACTCCCAGTCTCCCCAGGGTACACTGGTCTGGGAGGCTCCGGGGCAGCTCTGCCAGGGGTGACTGGACTGTGCGATGTGTGGGGTGGTGGAGATCAGAGCACGAGGGGTGCTGTAGTGTCCTGTGGAGGGAGCCCCCCTCTGCCCCTGCATGTGTACCTGAGTCCCCCTTGAGGTCCAGGCTGAGGTAGGCCTTCAGGGGAAAAAGCCGGGTGGGTTCACTGGGAGCAGTCCCGGGTGTGTGTGTGTGTGTGTGTGTGTGCGCGTGCAGGGGAGTAGCCAGCAGGCAGCCGGCTCAGGGTTCCCCGTGTGCGTGGCCCCAAGCGCATGGACGCGGGTGCGGGTGCCAGAGCAGCATGTGCAGGGCGAGGGCGCGTGTGTAGGGCGCCAGTGCGAATGCAGGGAGCGGGTGCGGGTTTAGGTGCGGGTGCGGGTGCGGGACGCGGATGCTGGTGCGGGTGCGGGAGCGGGTGCAGGGCGCGTGCAAGGGGCGGCGGGCGGGGCGGGAGCGGCGGCGGCGGCGGCGCTGACAGCGGCGCCCGCGCTCCCCGCGCGTAGGTGTGCGGCGCGCTCCTGGCGGGGACGGAGCGCGCAGATCTCGCGTGCGCTCGCCGCCCGGCGCAGCCCAGCCCGGCCCCCGCTCGGCGCCGCGAGCCGAGGTGTCGCCCGCGCCCGCGCCCGTGTCGCCGCCGTGCCCGCGAGCGGGAGCCGGAGTCGCCGCCGCCCGAGCGCAGCAGAGCGCACGCCGAGCCCGTCCGTCGCCGCCATGGCCACCACGGTGACTTGCACCCGCTTCACCGACGAGTACCAGCTCTACGAGGATATTGGCAAGTAAGAGCCGCGGCGCGTGCGGGCCGGGCCGGGGACCCCGGAGGGCGCCGCGCTCCGAGGGTCGGGACCCGGGAGACCCAGACCCTCCGTGCCGCGGGGCTCCGAGCGCACTGCGGCCCCGCGCGCCCCCGGGTCCGCCAGGCTCCGGGCCCGGAGCGCACGGCCCCGCGCGGCCGCGACCCACCGGGCTCGGGGACCCAGCCGCCGGACCTCCGCGCGTGCGGCCCTGCCGGGCCCTGCCCAACGCGGCCACCCGGCCGGAGGCCCGGGCTCGGGGCGCGGGGCTCGGCGAAGCGGGGGCGGCAGCAGGTGTCCCCGGAGCGCCGGGCAGACGTGACGCATTTGGCGGCGGGAGGTCAGAGAGGAGCGGCGCGCGGGGGCGGCCGCGGGGCCTGGAGCGCGGGGGAGGGGGCGGCCCTGGCCAGGAGGGTCTTCCCCGGCGGGGGCCGCGCCGTCCCCACCCCCACCGAGCGGCCAGGCGCGGGGGCGGCGGGACAGGCTCTGCGCCTGCTTCTCCGCGTGGCTCCATCCGCGCGGGGGGTGTCCGCTGCGTTCCGCTCCGCGTGGGAACAGCTTCTGCTGTGGGTCCCCAGGGGAATCTGGGTTCTGGAGGATTTTCTCCCAGATCTTTCTGGAAAGAGGAGTCTGAAGAGCTGGGGGCCGAGGTTAGGGAGCTTGGATCAGGTCACTGGGGTGGAGATGAGGAGCTGAGGTGGGAGCCTGATGGGCTTCTGTTTAGAGGGTGGTCGAGGTAGGTGGGGGCTGGATTTTGGAGACGTTTTGGGGGACGTAATGGGGAAGGACTTTGAAGGTTTGTTTCAGGTAGGGCCTCACTGGGGGAACAGGTGGCTCCGGGCTCTGCTCACCAACCGGAATGGTGTGGGGCCCCAGACCTGGCTCTGCCGTAGGGATCTAGGCTAAAGCCGGTCAGGAGCGCTTCTCTGTTCTGGGGTCTCCGGTCTGTGCATGAGGGTGCCTGCACCTGGCATCCCTCGGTCTGGCTCCAGAACTCCTGAATCCTCAAGGCTCTAGTGTGGCGTGGCCAGAGCCCCATCCTTCTCCATCCTTCTCCATGCCTCCCGCGTGGGGCGCTGGCAAGGTTTCCCCTTACACATCCAGCGGCAAATCCTTTTTTCTCCCTTTATTAAAAGACGTCTGTGGTGATACCATGTGTTGGCGAAGGATGCTGATCATTGATAACTGTGGGTGCGAGCTGGGAGGAGTGTGGGGGTGTGTGAATTCCCCAATTCTCCCTGCACGTGGGGGAGGACGCCAGTCAGGCCTGGGGAGCTGAGGAATGGGGGTGGGTGGGGTCACGGCTGGGCCCTGGGGACCCAGAAACTCCCTTCCCTCAGGTGAGGGCTAGTTGGGTGCCTGGCCCCAAGGCGGGGGGACCTGGAGAGCAGAGCAGAGAAGTGGTTTCTGTGAGCCTCCCTGGGCCAGCGGCCCTGTAGGGTGGTCATCCCCACCCCAGGCCTCTGGTTCCAGCAGCAGCCACTGGTTTTCCTGGCTGCTGCCATCCACACCAGCTCTGGGGAGTGGAGGTCTCTGGGGTGCCCTCGGGAAGGCTGAATGGGGTGGCTAACCCCGCAGTGGAGGCCAGGCTCCTTTCCTGTCAGCAAGAATGTGAGCAGCCATGGGAAGGGAGCTGGGGGCCTCAAGCGTGAGTGGATGAGGAAGCCTAGCTGTCAAGGGGGCCCAGAGGCCCAGATGAGGAGGCGATGTACCCCAGCATGTGCGCTGGCCCTCCAGAGGACTTCGGCTTGGCCCAGCTCCTCTTGATGGAGCCCCTCAACGCCAGGCCCAGTGAGGGATGCTCAGGGGTCTGTCACAGCCCTGCTGGGGTATCCGGGGTGTAGAGGAGGCCAGGCCAGTGCAGGGTGAACAGCAGTGGGGCCTGGGTCAGGAGCGAGGGCCAGGCACTCTGGCCACTGCCTCCCCCAGGGCTGGGGTCTGCAGTGGCCATGTTGGTGGTTGTTGACAGCGCCTGGCCTGCCTGAGGCACAGTTGGTGTTGCTTCCCGGCCCAGGTGGTTGTGTCCAAGTTTATTTAAAGCTGCAGCCCCTGGCACCAGTCAGGTGACACTGAGCTCCCTGCCCGGGAAGGGCCGGGCCACCGGCCCACAGCTGCTCGCGTGACATGGCCACTGGCCTCTCCCCTCCCTGCCCCGTCCCTTTCTCTCTCTCGTCCCACCCTCCTCATTGCTGCCTCTGCTTGGGATCATCCCTTGGGGGCCCAGGCATTGGGCCCCAGGGCGCAGAGAATGTTTTCTGGGGCTCTGCCCTTCCTTGCCCAGCCAGGACAGGGCTCCTGGACACCAGCCTTGAGTCCCGGACAGATACAGAGCAGGACAGCAAAGCCCTCGGCCCAACATGGACCAGTCAGCAAAGTGGTTTCAGATTTTTTCTATCTTGGATAGATTTTTTTTTTTTTTAATGGAGAAAACTTCTAGGAGTACTAAAATAAACACTTGTATCTCGTCTTCCTGGAATTGGAAATTGTTACTCTTTTTTATCATTTGGGCTTTAAGTTCCTTTTTAAAAAATTATAAGAAATAAAGCATCACAAATAAATGTTAAGGGACCATTCTCCTCCAGGGACTGTCGTGCATTTGGAATTTTATCCTCGCAGATCTCTGTGGTTCATTTACACACAGATAGAAGTATGCACAACTAACATAAAGGATCCTTTGGTATGTTTGCTTTTAACTTTCCATGAAAATCTGGAGACTTGTTTTTGCACTCAGCTCAGCCTTCTCGGCATCTGTGCCTGGCGATGAGTGCTGACCTCTCGCTGCCGCTTGTGCGTGGTGACCGTAGATATAGTACATCCCGGGCCCTCCTCGTGGTACTCTTGGAGGTACCCAGGGTTTCGCCTTTCCAATCACACTTCCTGGCCTGCAAGTGTGAGGGTTTCCTTAGGGTTTGTCCCTGGCGGTGGCGGTGCTAGCTGGCGGTCCTGGGGTCCTCCACGTCTCCCCGGTGCCCGCTCCCACCGGCCTCCTCCCCAGGCTCGCTGGCCCTCAGCGCTGGCGGGCCTTGCATGTCCGGCTGTTTGGTGGGTAGGAAGGTCTTGTATTTTGCAAGATCTTTTCCTTGGAGGGGTTGTTCCCTTTAAAATATGGGTGATCCAGGGAGAAAGCTTCCACATGGCTCTGGATATAATCCAGGGTTTCATGGACCCCTCCCCTTGGGGGATGGTAACCCCCACCCCCCGCATTGAAACAACCTCTGAAGTGCACATGACTTTGGACATTTGATTTTATTTGACTCAAGTTGCCCAGAAGTCCCCCCTCGCCCTCCATTTTATAGACACAGAACCACAACTCAAGGAGTGGGGGTGGGGGGCAACTTGCCCTGGCAGACAGGAAGGCCCGGATGTCCAGTCCAGGGCACCCCTGTCCCTCCCAGTTTCCCTGAACCTCAGCTAGGCCCAGAGCTGACCTTGGGGTGTCCTTGCCTCCATCCAGCATGCCCCAGTCGGTGGAGAGCAGGTCCTGTCCTGGGGACGGGCCCCTCGCTGGGAGGATGGCCATCAGCCTTCCATGCTTTCTCCGCAGAGTCACAGTTAGCAAGAGCTTGCTAGGTAGTTACTAGGTAAACTCAGGAAATTCAGAGCAAATCGATGGTGAGCCTCCCGAGCTCCGAAGCCTGGTTGCCAGGGAAGAGAGGACTCGGTGGAGGAGAGGGAGTCACCGTATTTGCTTTCTCCCGCCCTCGCCTCGGCACATCGGGCACTTCCTGCCTCAGGGCCTTTGTCAGTGCTGTTCCGTCCTCCTCCCATGGCCACACAGCTCCTTCCCCTGGCTGCTCAGCGAGGAACCCCCTGCCTCCTCCCTGCCTCATCCCCGTCCCAACTTCTCCCTACTTGTGCCTTCCCCTGCCAAGCAGCGCCACCTGACATGCTGGGCAGCCCCCACACAAAGACGGGGTGTCGGGCCCTCCTCCAGCGCCAGGCGCGGTGCGCACATCTGCACGCGTGAGGAAGGGGCCAGGGAACCGGGCGGCTTCTGCCTGCTGGGCTGGCTCCCAGAGCTGGAGTCTGGATCCCTAATGTAGGGTATTTAGAAGAAGTCGCACACATTGAGGCTCCTTCAAGATGCACACGAAGGTGAGGCTAGTTTAGTTACTATTGAACGGTATTTTTATACCATAACCTACTTTGCTGCGAGCTAAGAATATATCTCGCGCTTGCTACCTGCACTCTTTCTCTCCTGGTTACAGTCGCTAGCAGTTAAGTGGTGCTTATTACATTAAGGTGCTGGATCTGTGAAATAGATACCGTGATCACTCCCCATTTAGCGAAGAGGTGCCTGAGGCACAGAGAAGCTCCACCCAGGGCCAAGGCCACACAGGGCCAGAGTCTGAATCCAGGCAGTTGACTCTGGCATCCACCTTCTGCTTCTTTCCGAAGCTCATGACCCTACTGTAGCCTGTACTTTTAAAATGCTGTTATTCCATTGACTGACTCATGGCACGCTTGTGGTCCACTCTGACCCTCGGCTCCTCAGGGCCTCGCCTGTCCTTGGTGGGCTGCTCACCAAGCCATCTTTGTGCATTTCCAGCACAAGGCACTGCCCTACGGTTCCTTTTTGTAGAAACCTCATTTCCTTTCATCGTCCCTCTGTGACAGCCAACGCTCTGCTCCCCTGTTTTGGGACGAGCAAGGCTTGAAATTTTATTTTATTACTGAAACAATAAAGATAATGTCTTATAAAGAAGAATCAATACGTAAGTATGTGCAGTATGTGTGACTCCTTTTCAGTCAAGTCTCCTCATTCCCCAGGGGAACCTGGGCTGTCTACTTTAACATCTGTATAAGGATGTATATGTGTGCATATATACACGTGTATGTATACACACGTATACATGCACACATATATAAGATTTTAAAAATAGAGATGTAATTCTGCAATTTATTTGCCTCCAACCCTTTTATGACTATCCCTCCGTGTCAGAGAATCTTTTCTTACAGCTAAGTGCCTGCCAGTCCTCTTAGAAGCAGAGAGATGTGTATGTCTGTTGTGGTCATAGTTTTAAAACCCAAAATGGGGACCCGTTCTCCGACAGGCATGACAGAGGGAGAATGGATCTTGTGTTTGAAATCAGGGGCCCGAGAGTTATCAGGAGGGCGCGATTTTAGTGGATGAAGGAGGGCCTTTTGTTCTTGGCGGGGCCCCCCGGGGTGGGACACAGGATTCTTGTTCAAAAAGAACCCAAGAAGGTATTCCTCTCATTTTTTTTTTTTTTTTCCAAATTTGAGGAGTCCTTCAAGAATCTAGGGGAGAGAGATGCAATGTCAGATTTTCTTTCTTCTGCCTAAAACGAAATCCTAGCAGAGATGGTTTCCTTAGAGAGTCCATATTGAGCCGCCTGGAATTTAACAAGCGCTTTAATAGGAAAGACCAAGTGGAGGTGACGTGAATAGCGTCTGCTCCTTGGAAACGTGTCGTCCCTCCCACTACTCGCTGAGGCCACCTGGTCCGAGGCAAGAGATGGTGGCCTTTCTGGAGATTTCAAATGTATTTTCAAAATTTTTAATTCCCTCTCTTCCCCACCCACAATGGAATCTGGTTTGATTATTTTTAAAAGCGTCGTTCGCAGCTGCAAGTCACTTTGTTAGTGTAAAAACGTAAAAAATGCATTATGTATCAACTTGGCTTTCCAAAAATTACCATATTGTCGTGTTACATAGAAATGTATATTTTATTCATATAAAGATCTGAATCTATTTAAAATGAAAATACCCTTATTGGCAGTGATCCTTTTTGGCAGTTACTTGGGTGCCTAACTTTCGGGTGGCCTTTGTCTTTGGGGTAAGAGGGTCGCTAGCTTGCTCGGTGGCTGCAGCTCCTGGTGGGCATGGTTCTTTTTTGCATTGACAGAATGATCCTAAAATAACTAAACTTATGCATCTTTGTTAAGGCAGATACAAGCTTTTGTTGAATTTTAGAACAGATTGGCACTAGTTGGGCAAAGATTTAAGAACATCTTTTGGAGGAAGCATAAGCCACACTGTTCTGCAGGCCTAATTTGAGAACGACCACCTTTCCCCCCTTTCTGAGCAGCCAGGGAGGCCTGGGGAAGGGAGATGCTGTGGCTGTTACCATGAAAGAGGAGGGGTGTCTTGTCTTCTGATGTCACGCCCTCCGTGGCGCCGAGCGCATCCCAGTTGGTGCCCATTTCCAGGGAGGAGCTGAGGGGCAGCCCCCGCCTCTCTGTCACAGTCCACGCTGAATTCCAGGGCTTAGAACCAGGCCTGGTGCACAGTAGGTGCTTAACAGAGTGACTTCCTGTCACCCTGTAATAGAGGGGAGCCTTGCAGGTGGGTGGAGGCATCGGGTGCTGGTGATCTGGGGGGATGTCCTCAGATGCCCAGCCTGAGTGGCCGCCTGTCCCGTGACCTGGTGAGGTGCAGCCGCAGGGCTGGCGTGACTTATGCGCTTGCGCGGAGACTGATGCCAAGGGGTTGGCAGCATTCTGCCCATCTCTTAATAAAGTTCTTCACGTGGCTTCTGTTCTGGTACCCAAGTTGCGGTGCAGCCTGACTTTCAAAGTCATTGGTTTGACCCAAGCTGTCAGTTAGGGGCTTTCTGGGTAGAGTGCTGGTCTACTTAGGAGCTGCTCCTGCTGACGCAGGTGACCCGGGCTGTGGCTCCTGGCCTCTGGCTGCCCGTGGGGGACCCCACCCCAGATCAGCCAAATCAGACAACAGTTGGGTGATGGCACCTCAGCGGTGTCCCGTGGGCAGCACGGTAACTGACCCTCCGGGGGCCTCTGCGTCCAAGGCCAGGCCCACGCACCCGCGCCCTCCCTTGGCTCTGTAAACCTCACCTTAGCTTGAGCTTGGAATTTGCCTGCCTTTTTCAATACATTCAACAATGTTAACCCCTGACCCTATCCGAGTCGCCGGGAGCAGGGCTGTCCTGAAGAAACAAAACTCGAGCCACAAATGTGAGCCACGTGTGTAATTACAATTTTTCTCACCCTGAAATGAAGTAAAAAGAAACAGATGAAAAGAACTTTCGTATGTATTTAACTCAGTATCTCCAAAATCAATCTCAACATGTAATCAATATAAAAATTATTGTTAAGCGATTTTATAGTTTAAAAAATGTTACGTTTCTGAAATCTGCGGTATATTTTACACTGCTGTCACATCTCCCTGTGGACCAGCCACATGTTAGGCTGTTAGGGCTCCACGCAGGCAGCGGTCGCTGTGTTGGACAGTGCATGTCTGGAGCTTCGAGGTCATGCCTACTATCATATTTCTGTGCAACTTTCCTGGTTTCTTTTGCTCTTCTGAGGGTGCCTTCACTCATTCAGCATGTCTGCCTGCACACTTACCATTTGCCAGGCATTTTCTAGGAAATAGTGAACAAAGTCAAGGGTGCCTGCCCTCTCGGGGCTTCTACCAGTGGGGGAGGCAGGTGATCAACAGAAAGATGAAACACATTAGAAGGTGATTGAATATTTCTTCTCTGGGAATAATTAAGGAAACTCAGGAGTGCCAGTTAGGAGGCAGACTGCAATTATAAAAAGGGTGGTCAGGCCAAGGGGAAAGAGTGTAGCTTAGCAGTAGAGCATATGCTTAGCGTGCACAAAGTCCTGGGTTCAATCCCCAGCACCTCCGTTAAAAATAAATAAATAAACTGAATTACCTCCCCACCTAAAAGAAAAAAAAAGGGTGGTGAGGCCAAGGAAAAGAAGAGAAGCCTCAAGTGGCTAAAATCAGGAATGAAAGAGGGGAAATTATAGCTGATCTTACAGAAATAAAAGACTGATTAGGGAATTCTACAAACAACTGTGTGCCAAGATAAAGGTAACCTAGATGAAATAGACAAATTCTTAGAAAGACACAAATGACTGAAATTGACCTAAGAAGAAATAGAGAACTTGAATAGACCTGTAACAGCTGAATAGATTAATAAATTTAAAACCTGTAAATGTCCCACAAGCAAAAGCCCAAGCCCAGGTAACTTCACTGTTTAATTCCATCAAACATGTGAAGAATTAACACCAGTCCTTCACAGACTTCTCCAAAAAATAGAAGAGGAGGGAGCTCTTCCCAGCTCACTCTATAAAGCCGGTAACTACTCTGATACCAAAACCAGGCAAAGAGGTCACAAGAAAGAAGGCTACAGACCAAGATCCCTTATGAATATAGATGCAATGTCCTCAACAAAATTCTAGCAAAACAAATGTAGCAACATATAAAAAGGATTATATATCACCAGCAAGTAAGATTTATCCCAGGAATAAAAAGTTGGTTCAAATACAAAATTCAATCGATGTGAGATGCCATATTAATAGATAAACAAAGAAACTATATGATCATCTCAGTAGATGCAAAGCATTTGACAAAATCTAATACTGTTTCCTGCTAGAAACACTCAGCGAACTAGGAATAGAAGGGAACTTCCTCAGCTTGATAAAGGGCTTCTATGGAAACCCCACCGCTAATATATTTCATGGAGGAGGACTGACTGCTTCCTCCCTCAGACCAGGAACAAGGCAAGGATGTCAGCTCTCTCGACTTCTCTTCAACATGGTGCTGGAGGTTCCAGCTAGGACACTTAAGCAAGAAAGAGAAATAAAAGGCACCGAGTTAGGAGAGGAATCGATAAAACCACCTCTCTTTACAGATAACATGATCTTGTGTATACAGTAGCATAAGAAATCCCCTGAAAAGCTATCAGAACTTAAAAATGCATTTAGCAAAGTGGTGAAATACAAGATCAAGGGACAAAAGTCTGTTATATTTCATTATACTAGCAATGTTCAGCCCCAAAATAAAATTAGGAAAAAAATTTCATTCACAGTAGTGTCTAAAAGAATACAAGAGATTTGCAGATGCTAATATATATATATATAAAAAATAGATAAACAACAAGTTCATACTGTAGAGCACAGGGAACTACGTTCAATATCTTGTAGTAACTTATGGTGAGAGATAATATGAAAACGAATATATGTATGTTCCTATGTGACTGAAGCATTGTGCTGTACACCAGAAATTGACACAACATTGTAAACTGACTAGACTTCAATAAAAATATATTAAAAGAATACGATATGTAGTAATAAATTAATAAAAAGTAGCAGAAGGCTTGAATGTTGAAAACTACGAACTACTGTTGAAAGAAATGAAAGAAGATCTAAACAAATGGAAAGACGTTTCATGTTCATGGCCTGGAAGATTTGATTTTGACAATACACTCCAAACTGATCTCCCAAGAGGCAATGCAATACCTGTCAGAATTCCAGCTGTCTTAAAAAAAAAAAAAAGAGTAATTAAGAATGAAATTCACATGGAAACGTAAGGGACCCGGAAGAGCCAGCACAATCTTGAAAAAGCACAAAGTTGGAGGACTCACACTTCCTGATTGCAAAATTAACTGTCCACCTACAGCAGCCTAGACAGAGTGGGTACTGTGTGGCATTAAGTGTGGGTGTAATGAGGCCAAAGGATAAACACATAAATCCGTGGAAGGGAAATGAGAGTCTAGAATAAACCCGGGCATCTCTGGTCAGTTGATTTTTTGACAAAACTGACAAGACAATGGAGAAAGAGTAATGGTCCATTCAACCAATGGACAGTTGAAGATCCATGTGCAAAAGAATGAAGTTAGAATTCTACCTAACACTAAATACAAAAATTATCTAGAGATGGGTCATAGACCTAATTGTGGGAGCTAAAACTATAAAATTCTTAGAAGAAAATGTAGGAATCAATCTTTGTGGCCGTGGCTTTAGCAATGGTTTCTTAGGTATGACACCACAAATCACAAGTAACAAAAGACAAATGCATAAATTGGACTTAATCCACATTAAAGAACTTTTGGGCTTTGAAGGACACAAACAGGAATATGAAAAGACAACCCATAGAATGGGAGAAAATATTTGCAAATCATTTAGCTGATAAGGATCTAATATAATTGAATATTTTAAGAACTTATTACCTAACGATAGGAAGACAAATGACCCAATTAAAAAATGGGCAAAGGACCTGAATAGATATTTCTCCAAAGAAGATGCACCAGTGGACAACAAGCACACAAAAAGATGCTCAATATCATTTGGGAAATGAAATCAAAACCACAATGAGATACCACCTCACTCCTGCGAGAATGGCTAGAATCAAAAAGACAGACCATGCCAAGTGTTGGTGAGGATGTGGAGTTGGAACCCTCGTCTATTGCTGGCAGGGTTGTAAAATGATGCAGCTATCCTGGAAAGCCGTTTGACAGTTCCTCAAAATGTCCCATTCCTAGATTTGGACCCAAGAGATATGAAAACATATGACTGCACAAAAACTTGTTCATAGCAGTGTTATCACAATAGCCAAAAAGTAGGAACAACCCAAATGCCCGTCAGCTGATGAATGGATAAAGAAAATTCGTTATATCCACACAATGGAATATTATTCAGGCATGAAAAGAAATGGAGTGCATTATGAATTGACTCATGTGCCTCAGGGCAGGGTCCAAAGCACCATGGCCAAGCCACAGTGAATGGTCTCCCATGTCCCTTCGCTCCAACTTTCACTCCATCCCACACTGAGGCGCCTGTCATGGAGTCCAGAAGCAGCTGAGAGCCTCCTGGAAGCTGGTGGGTGGAGGCTGGCTTGGGACAGACAGCAAGGGATGAGAGGCCTGGAGGGCAGACCTGCAGACTTTTCTCCCCATGGCTCCAGCCCGCATCTTACTCCCCCAGATCTTGGTGCTTTGTTTATCGGGGCCAGGACTGGCTTTGAGTCCAGAGCGGTCTCAGAGTGGGCACAGTATAATGATGGGGAGCAAAAGGCTGCACCCCCGGCCCAGATCGTGTGCCTGCGCACAGCTCCGGAAGGTACCATCCTTGGACCCATCTCCTGGCTCTGATTGAGGGAGGTGAGATTGTGCCAGGATGGGTGCTGGGAGGAGGGTGAGGCTCCTCGGGAGCAGGGAGGGTGGGTCCCAGTGGGTGTGGTGACGGGTGTGGGCAGAGGAGGAGGAGGACACCTGTCAGCATGATTGGCAGTGACGGGAGGGGCTGGAGTGGGGCTGGTGGGAGAGTTCCAACCCCAAACCCCAGGCTCTGTTATTCTGGGACATCTGGCCGCCTCCTTCCTGGGCCTGCTCTGCATACCTCCTCACTGTGGCGGCTGGGTCATCACCCTTCTTTATGTCCTCCTTCCCACTGCCACCTTGGACCTCACCGGCAGAGGAAGATCTTGGAGCCCACGGGTCCCTAGGAGCAGGGCCTGGTTTGGAGTCCAGCAGCCCAGGTGCCACATAGGGTGAGGGCCCTGCAGCCCCTGGTGAAGACTGGTGTTGGGGAGGACACCACCATAACACCTTAAGTTCAGGGTTCCACTTCTAGGGACTTCCAAGCTGTGCCCCTGGTGTTGCCCTACATCCCAGACCTCCACTTGCTTCTGCCCTGAGTGGCCCTTGGGACTGTCCCATCCAAGACTCCTGGGCCGAGGCCTGGGCGCCGAAGCTAGGGCTCCGGTGTCTCCATCATTCCAGCATGGAGTGGGCCCTGTGGTCCCCTCATCTTTCCTTCCTCGAGGGTCTGCAACTCCTCAAGTCTGGGTGGGGCCTCGGAACAGCAGTGAGACTTCTTGGGTGCAGACCGTGATGCCTGAAAGGTGATGCTTTCCACAGTTCTTCTGCCGGCCTGGGACTGGGCGCGTTCCTGTCCGTACATTTTTATTTTTTGATCTGTGAACCAGTGCTCATCTTGATTGAGTGCCTGAGTGACAGACTGCCTAGGTTGGCCTGTCTTGGGGGAGTGTTCAACTCTCTTTTCCATTTCAAGTTTAGACTTTTCTTTTCCTTCCTCCTTCATTGGCACCTAGCCTCTTCCTGGTGTGGTGACTGACAGGTTCTGTCGCTTTGCTGGCTGGACCCTGTGGAGCAGGGGCTGGAGGGCTGGCTTTGTCCCCTGTTTCTCTTCTCCCCTCCTTTATTCCCTCACTTAAAGGGTACTTAGGCGTCTCTCCTGATGCCGTCTTGGGGACCTGCCTTCTCCTGTCTCCCCATCCTCAGTGGCCCCCTTGGAAGGAAGGCCCGGTCCACAGGCCGGCAGCTTCTTAAAGTCTGGTCTGGCGCCTCTGCTGAAATGCAGTCAGACAGTTCGTCCCCCTGGATCAAGCTGTGGCTCTGAGTTCCAGTCCCCTTTGCTTTCCCGCCTCCTACATCTCCCAGCCCCGAGGGATGGTCAGTGTGGGTACTGGGTGGTTGGCTGGGGCTTGACCTCAATGGAGACTTCTGTGCCGTTACCTCTAGGGGTTTGTAGGGTCTTGCGCCTCGGTCCCCACTGGGGTGCAGTCCACATTGAAGCCACTGCAGGGGCTCCAGGCTCTACTGTGCCCAAGTCAGCCTGGGGCTCCTGGGCTCTGTGCGATGGGGGTGGTGAGATGGGTCCTTCCCTGCAGGAAGGGACGATCGCGGCTGTGCCCTGATGGGGAGGGTGGACCAGCACCGTTGGACAGAGGAAGGGTCACCTCTTAGAGTCCCAGTCTCCTCCTCTGTGAAAGAGGAGCATTGCTGTGAGGGTCAGTCATGCGGTGCAGGGAGCCCGCCACGGGGCTGCCCTTCCCAGTGCAGGGCGAGCATCCGATCTGGGTCCCACGGCCAAGGTGCGTCAGCTTCCCAAGCAGTGTCTGTCTCTGGGGCCGTAGGGCTGGGACCTGAGGGGCCTGGGGCTGGGAGGAGGGGCCAGGGGTGACCATTAAGGAGATCACAGCTCAGACCGAAAGAGGGGCCCCTCCAGGACACCTGTGGCAGTGCGGTTGGCACTTTTTTGTGCCCAAGCTGAGGAGGGGGGCTGCGGGCTGGGTGGGGCGGGTGTCCCCTGCGAGTGGCTCTCCAGGTCTGCCCCGTAGAGCAGCCACCCTGCCTGGGCCTGGCTGCACCGAGCCTGTCACAGCAGCTCATTCCTTTCAGTTCATGGTTTTCTGTCCGGGATTGTTAAGCATTTTTTTTTTCTCTAAATCTTTCTTCTTTGTCAGCAGAAGTTAAAGTTTGAAATGTCACATGGTTCTAAAAGAGCTCTTCTTAAAAACCCGATTTAAAGGCAGCATGACTAATACAACTTTCTTTCATTTTTTTCTTGATGATTTCTCAGAGATACGGTTGCAGAGCTTTTCTTCTTATAATTGTGATATATATATTTATATTTATATATATATAATGAAATATACCATCTTAACCATTTTTAAGTGTGAAATTCAGTGGCATTAAGTGCATTCACTTTGTTGTGCAACCATCACCACCAGTGATCTCCAGAATATTTTCATCTTGCAGAACTGAAACTCTGTCCCCATTAAATACTAACTGTCCATCCCCTCCCCCCAGCCCCCGGCTGCCTCCATCCTACCTTCTGTCTCTGAATTTGGTTACTCAGAATACCTCATGTAAGTGGAAAACACACACATTTGTCCCTTTGCGTCTGGCTTATTTTACTTAGCATAATGTCCTTGAGTTTTATCCACGTTGGATCATGTGTCAGAATTCCCCCCCCCCATTTTTTTTTAAGGCTGAATAATAATTCACAGTGTGGATAGACCACATTTGTTTATACGTTCCCCTGTCGGTGGGCACTTTGGCTGTTGTGAATAGTGCCAATAGTGAGCATGGGTGTGCAAAGGACATTTTTAAAGGTAACAATACATGGTCTCTCTGCACTGGGCACGACTTCTTAACGCTGGGCTGGGAGGCCTTGGGCCACCAGGGAACCTGTCTGTTTTCAGTTTCCCTCTCTTTAAACCAGGAGGGTTGGGTCAGATGACTTTCTGGGGTCCCTTGGGTCTCCGTGAATTGACTCTGTGGAAACCCTGCTTCTTTCCTCCGAGACTTGCCACGAAACTCACCTGTCAGAGGCTCAGGTGTCCACGGACTGATCACATGGGTATTTGCATCCCCGAGAATAGAACTTAAGAGGAATGAGGTCTGATTGACCTGAAACACAAAACAAAAACAAACCCCTGGCGCTTTCATTGATATACACCTTGCAGGGAAGAGGAATTGAATGGCCATGAAGCCCATCCTAAGTTCTGGATCCCGCTGGTCTGGGCCATTGTGCGGTGGTGAGTTGTGGTCTGTGTTTGGAGCACTTGTGTCTGGCGGGCGGTGTTGCTCCCACGCTGGCTCAGACACCCTGCCTCCCGCCAGGGCTGCCAGAACCTTCCCGTCTCTGTCCCTCCTCCTTCCCTCCTCCGATGTCTTACTCCTGCTTGTCTTCCATGAGCTGCAGTCTCGGCAGGCGTTTCAGGCCCGCCGGAGGGGGAGCTGACTCAGTTCTGTCCCTGTCGGCGACTGCCTGGCACTGTGACGAGTAGGGCGGACGTGGCTTTGAAGAGCTGCCTTTGAAGGTGGCACTGCAGGGTGATGGCTCACAGACCCGGGCTGGGAAGGAAGACCCGGCCGGCTCTTTGCGGGGCCCGTGGCTGCGGCTGTGTGTGGATCCACCTGTCCTGTGGCTTCCGAATCAGCCCTCAGTCCGTCCGGCAGCCGCATAGACTGCTTTGCAGCCGCGCTGGGCTCATCCCAGATGCGGAGATGCGGAGCCGGCCTTTGCAGCCATCCAGGGAAGGCCCTGAGCTGAAGGTGGCAGGTGGGGGCACAGCTGGGGTGGGCCTGGAGCCTGGGAGCCCTGGGCTCAGGTTCTAGGGGGTCATCTTGAAAGCACCGTGGCCTGGAAGTGCTGTCAGTGTCCCCAGGTCAGGACAGGCAGCCTCAGCCCGAGGTGGGCGGGTGGGCTGACCCGGACCCCAGCACCCGGCCGCAGCTGAGCAGCTGTGAGCTGCTCCTTGTCGGAACCTCCTGCACCTGCTCCCTCAGGGCCTCTGCTGTACCTTCCTGAGCCCACCTGGCCTGGCTGTCGGTGGAGGCAGCTGACCATGGACAGATTCCCCGGCGCGGGCTGGGGGAGGCATGCATCCTTGGCCTCTGACCTTGGGGATTCCCTCTGACACACCCCACTGCTGTTTTCTTTTGGGACCAGAATTCTGAAGGGGTGAGCCTTTCCCCTGGGGGTTCGCATGCACAACTTCTCCACCCGCTGTCCCAGAACTCCTGTGGAGAGGCATCAGATCTCTGCATCTCTGGGGTGAGGTGGCGGGCAGCTCCCGGAGCCCCCCAGGTGAGCACCGCCAAGACCCTGGCGAGGTGGCACCCCCACCGGCACACAGTTGTGTCATCTTCATAACCGAGGTGAATTTTACTTCCTTCCCATGATGTAGTCATGTTTGTGATCACATAAAAATATTTACAACTATTTGTCAGTGAAATAGTTTGCCGTTCTCACCAAGTGTCAGTCAAAGGGAGGCCCATGATGTGACACCCGGGCTCGGTCCAGAGCACCCCTGATGGCTGGAGCGAAGGCGGGTGTCAGGGTCCTCTCTCTGAGCTGGCTCTGCCTGGTGGAAAACAGATGAAAAAATCAGTAGTGTTTCTGGGAACCTCTGTGGTCATTGGTCTCTGATAACTCCGGGGGTGGGGGGGTTGACTTCTGCTTGGTGGGCACCCCAGGTGGGGCAAGGGGCCGGGAGTAAGGAGAGGAGGGGTGGGAGCTCCGGGAAGAGGATACCAGGTGGGGTGCCGCCTGCACACAGGGCAGTGGGGGCCCGCTCCTCCAGGCCTGGCCAGGCCTCCCTGTCCATCCCCACATCCCTGTTGCTGCCCCTGGCTCCCAGCTCACTGCCAGTTTCCTTTAACAAGCCAGAGTCCTGTGCCATCGAGATTCTGGGGCAAACAGGAGCAGACATGGGCGCTGCCCTGGAAGCACCCACGTTTGTTTTGGGGGACGACAAAAACATGCCTTACTGTCTCTCTCTGGAGCCTGTGACAAGCCTCCTGCTCCTGGCAGGCCGGCCACGGGGCTGCACACGGCGAAGGGGGTTTGCCTTCACATATAAAGAGCTTCTACAGGTCAGTAAGAAAAGAGCCAAAGTTCTAGCTGAAGTATAGATGAAGGATGTCAGCAGGCAGTTCAGAGAAAAGGAAATGAAACTTAAAAAAAAGTTCTTTTTCTTTAGTGCGGTAGGTAATTAAGTTGATTTATTTTATTTCTGTGTTTATTTTTCAAGGGAGATACTGGGGATTGAACCCAGGACTTTGTGCATGCCAAGCAGGCAGTCTACCACTGAGCTGTACCCTCCACCCTGGAAGTTCTTTCAATCTGTGAAAACACGAAGAATAGAAATTAAACCAGAGCTAGTGCTCCCTTGTCCCTGAGTTCACCTCGGGCTTCAAACGGGAGGACGGGTCTCCCAGGAGGCCCGCGGGCTGATGAGGCCGCCTCGGCCAGTCGGGGCTCAGCTCTCCTGAGGCTGGTGAACAGAGGCCCTGGTTGTGGGTGGGCCTGGATGGCCCGAGGCCTCTCCGTGTAGGCAGGGGAGGAATTTCAGGGATGCAGAGCCACCTCCTCCAGTCCGGGCTGGGCTGTCCGGCTGCAGGAGGCCCTGCTCACCCCTCCTCCTGCTCCTTTCCCCGTTATCCCCCCAGCAGATCCCCCCGTAGGCCAGGTGGGGCCACAGTGCTCCCGTTAGGCCCCTGTCCAGCTTCTGCAGAGGCCACCGTCGGTCGCAAGGCTGGGTCTGACCTGCAGGCCGCGCCCTGGCCTGGTGGGAGGAGGGGGCCTGGAGCACCAAGGGGTCCAGGCTGGTGCTGGGGCTTTCCTGCCCTCCTACCCCTCCTCTGTCCTTATTTTGGTCTTTGCTTAATGCGAACCCACCTCTCATCTTCATTGCTTCTGGGGAGGGTGGGGCAGGGAGGGCCCAGTGTGGTTGCTGCTGACGATTCCTGGAAATGAGAGGACTGGAGAGAAAGGGGGAGAACCAGAGAGACAGGCACCAGGACAGAATGGGGGAGGAGGGATTGGGCAAGCAGCCCACAGTCACGAGCCCGGCCCCACTAGAAGCCCAGGCATGGCGTGCCCCATGGAGGCTGCACACGACAGGCTGGGTTTGAGGGGAGCCCTCGACAGAGGCCAGCTCTCACCCAGGGGCCCTTTCTCTTGTCCCCAGGGACAGCCTGGACTGTCTGCCCCAATGAGGACTCTGGCCAGGTCAGGATCTCATCTCCCCACCACTCCCCCCACCCTCTGCCCCATCCACAGAGCGAGAGGGGACTGGTGGCCATTTGGGGTGTACAGAGGGGGCCACACCATTCTCTGTTGTAGTCCCCTCTCTAGTAATGCCTGGTAAACGCCAGCAGTTTGGGCCGGGGGGACCCTGATCGATTGTGCTTGCCCGTCCCTGGGGTGTAGGTACACTCATCACTGCCAATGTCAAGCTGCCAGCATGACATCAGCCAGCTTGTAAATTTCCCTCTTAATTTGGTTCTCAATATCCGGTGTGAACTGGCCTGTGAGCCAGACCCTGAGGGAGCCAGGCACCTAGGCACCTCCCTGCCCCGCTCTGCCTGGGCTGGGCTCCGGCTCCCGGACTCGGCCTGTCTTGCTCCCCTCCAACCACCAGAATATTCCGTCCTCCCCCATCCTCCATCCTTTTTGAGCCTAAAAAGGGCACCTGGTAGGTAAGTGTGCAGAAAGGGTGGGCACCTGTGTTTGAGTCCTGCCTCTCTGCCACCCACAGTGCCGTGAGCTCAGCAAGGCAGCTGGTGCCCCCACCCAGCCCCATCTTCCACGGGGGTCCTGAGAGCCCAGGGGGGAGACTCTTTGGAAACTGTAGAGCGCCAGTCACTTGTTGGTAAGCCCAGGTGCTGTCGGATCTGGGAGAGTCTGTGACACCCCCCAGGAGACCTCCTCACGTTGTGGGGACCCTCACATTGCGGGGGTCCTGCTGGAGTTTCAAAATCTCAGTGTACATCTGATAGAGCCGCATCTTCCTTATGGCGTATGCTTTTTTTGTGTGTGGTTAAAAAAATCTCCCACCCCCAACCCAGTGTCACAAAGATACCTTTTCTCTTTATTTATTTATTTTTATTTTTAAGAGTTGTGTTTTGGTGGGGGGAGGTAATTAGGTTTATTTACTTATTTATTTATAGTGGAGGTACTGGGGATTGAACCCCGGACCCCCTGCATGCTAAGGATGCACTCCACCACTTGAGCTATACCCTCTGCACTCCCCTTTTTCCTTTTATACTTAAAACAGAAAAACTGAATGGATTTTATTTTTTAGGGAAGTTGTGTGTTTACAGAAATGTCGCATAGACAGTAGAGAAAGCGAGATGGAAAGTTTCACCTTACGACTCCCTTTACTATTAACAGTGTGTATTCGCGTGTGATACACTTGTTACAATTGATGGCCAATAGTGATTGCTTCCAAATATTAGCTGAAGTTCAGAGTTTCCATAGGGTTCACTCTGTGCTGTGCAGCCCTGTAGGACTGACAAAGGTATGATGTCGCATGTCCATCATTACAGTATTTCAGATCCTCTGTGCTCCTCTGCATCCCCTAGAGCCCCGAACAATCCCTTGTCACTGTGTCTATAATTTTGCCTTTCCCAGAATGCCATAGAGTTGGAATCATACAGCATGTAGCCTTTTCAGATTGTCTTTTCACTCAGTAGTAATACGCATTTAAGATTCCTTCATGTCTTTTCGTGGCTTCATGGCTCGTTTCTTTGCAGTGTGGGATAATATTCCATTGTCTGGATGGACCACAGTTTATTTATCTATTCATTATACTGAAGGACACCTTGGCGGCTTCCAAGTTTTGGCAGTTACGAATAAAGCTGCTGTCAACATCTGTGTGCAAGCTTCTATATGGACATAAGTTTTCACCTCCTTTGGGTAAATACCAAGGAGCATGATTGCTGGATCATATCCTAAGAGTGTGTTTAGTTTTGTCAGAAGCTGCCAAACTGTCTTCCAAAGTGGCTGCACCATTTTTCATTCCCACCATCAATGAGCGAGAGAGTTCCTGTTGCTTCACAACCTCACCAGCATTTGATGATGTCAGTGTTCCAGGTTTTGGCCATTCTAATAGATGTGTAGCGGTGCCTCGTTGTTGTTGAGTTTGCATTTTCCTGATGACATATGATGTTGAGCACCTTTTCATGTGCTTATTTTCCACCTGTACATCTTCTTTGGTGAAATATCAGTTAAGGCCTTTGACCTGTTTTTAATCAGGTTGTTTGTTTTCTTATTGTTGCATCTGAAGAGTCTCTCATGTATTTTGGATACAACTCCTTCATCAGATAGGCGTCTTGCAAATATTTTCTCCCATTTGTGGCTTGTCTTGTCATTTGCTGAACTCGTCTTTCACAGAGCAGACGTTTCTATTCCAGTGAGGCCCAGCTCATCAGTTATTTCGTTCATGGGTCGTGCTTTTGGTGTTGTATTTGAGAAAGTCATTGCCAAACCCAAGGTCACCTAAACTTTCTCCTGTCATACTTTCTATGGTTTTACAGTTTTGCATTTTACATTTAGGTCTATGATCCATTCTGAGTTAATTTTTGTGAAAGATGTAAGCTCTGTGTCTAGATTCTTTTTTTTTTTTTTCTTTTTGCATCTGAATGTCCAGTACTTCAATCCAGGCTGCTACAATCAAAATTCCATAAACTAGGTGGCTTATAGACAACAAATGTTTATTTCTCACAGCTCTAGAGGCTGGAAGTGCAAGGTCATGGCTCTGGTGGATTCAGTGTCTGGTGAGTGCTCGCGTCCTAACCTGCCATCGTCTCCCTGTGTCCTCACACGGTGCGGGGGGTGGGGGAGGGGAGGCTTCTCAGGGATCTCCCAACCTAATCGTCTCCCAAAGGCCTCACCTCTTAATACCATCACTTTGGGGGTCAGGATTTCAGCATATGAACTTTGGGAGGGACACAAACATTCAGTCCATAGCAGGCGCCATTTGTTGAAAAGACCATCTTCTCCATTGAATTGCCTTTACTTCTTTTGTCAAAAATCAGTTGACTGTATTCACATGGGCCTATTCCTGGGCTGTCTGTTCTGTTCCACTGATCTATTGCCTATTCTTTCTCCAAACCACCCTGTCTTGATTACCATAGCTTAATAGTATTGAAGTTGGATAATCGTCCAACTTTGTTCATCTCATCCAACATTGTATTGGCTATTCTGGGTCTTCTGCCTCTCCCTGTAAACTTTAGAATCAGTTTGTTGATAGCCCACACAAAATAACTTGCTGGGATTTTGACTAGGATTACATTGAATCTATAGATAAAGTTGGGAAGAATAGATATCTTGACAGTAGTGAGTCTTTCTATCCTTGAACATGGGATCTCTCTCCATCTGTTTAGTTCTTCTTTGATTTCATTAATCAGTTTTGTAGTTTTTCTCGTGTAGATCTTGTACACATTTTGTTAGAATTATACCTAAGTATTTCATGTTTTGGTACTAATGTAAATGATGCTGTGTTTTTAATTTCAAATTCCATGTGCTCATTGCTGATATATAGGGAAGCAATTGACTCTTGTGTATTAATCTTGCATCCTGCAAACTTACTAGTTCCAGTGGTTTGTTGTTGTTGTTGTTGTTGTTGATTCTTTGGGACTTTCTACGTACATAATCATATCATCTGTAAAGTAAGACAGTTTTATATGTTCCTTCCCAATCTGAATACCTTTTTATTTCTTTTTTCTTGTCGTATTGCATTACCTAAAACTTCAGTATAGTGTTGGAAAAGACTGGTGTGAGGCGACATTTTTGCCTTGTTTCTGATCTTAGAAGAAAAGCATCCACTTTCTCACCAAAAGTATGATGTTAGTTACAGGTTTTTTGTAAGTGCTTGCTGTGGAGTAAATTGTTCATAAGTTGGAACTCTAACCCCTAATGTAACTGTATTTGGAGATAGACCCTTTAGGAGGTAATTAAGGTTAAAGATGTCATAAGGGTGGGTCCCTGATCTGATAGGATTAGTGTCCTTATAGGAAGAGACACCAGAGACATGACTTGCTCTCTCTGCACGGGCACCCATTGAGGCAAGGCCATGTTAACACACAGCAAGATGGTGGCCACATACAAGTCAAGAGAAGAGAGCTCACATAAGAAACCAAACCCTGCTGGACCTTCATCTTAGACTTTCAACCTGCAAACTGTGGAAAATAAATAAATGTCTGTTGTTTAAGCCACCCACTCTGTGATATTTCGTTATGACAGCCGGAGCTAAGACAATGCTCTTTATCAATTTGAGAAAGTTCCCCTCTGTTCCTTGTTTGCTGAGAGTTTTATTATGAATGGGTGTTGGATTTTGTCAAATGCTTTTTCTACGTCTATTGATACGATCATGTGATTTTCTTTTTAAGTCAGTCGGTGCGATGGATTACATTAATTGATTTTCAAATGTGGAACCGTGCGTACCTGAGGTAAATCCTACTTGGTCATGGTGTATAACTCTATTTATACATTGTTGCATTTAATTAGCTAGCATTTTGTTAAGGATTTTTGCATCTGTGTTCATGAGAAATATTGATCTGTAGTTTTCTTTTCTTGTAATGTTATTATTGATTCAACTTCTTTAATAGACATGTCTATTCAGATTGTTTATTTCTTATTTTTTTTTACTTTTTAAAATTGAGGTATAGTTGATTTACAATATTATATTAGTTTCAGGTGTAGAGTATAGTGATTAAAATTTTTATAAATTATAGTCCATTTAAAATTATTATAAAATATTGGCTGTATTCCCTGTGCTGTACAATATATTCTTGTACCTTATCTATTTTATATGTATAGTTTGTACCTCTTAGTGCCCTGCCCATACATAGCCCCTTCCCCCTCCCTATCCCCACTGGTAACCACTGGTTTGTTCTCTGTAGCTGTGAGTGGGCTTCTGTTTTGTTACATTCATTCATTGGTTTTATTTTTCACATTCCACATGTAAGTGATAACATACAGCATGTCTTTCTTGTCTATTTCTTCTTGTATGAGTTTTGGCAGAGTGTATCTTTCAAGGAATTGGTCCATTTCATCTAGATTGTCAAATTTGTGGATGTAGAGTTGTTCACAGTATTTCTTTATTATCCGTTTAATTTCCAGGAGATCAGTAGTGATGGACTCTCTCTCTCTCTCTCTCTTTTTTTTTTCTGATGGAAGTACTGGGAGTTGAACCCAGGACCTTGTACATGCTAAGCATGTGCTCTCCCACTAAAGCTATACCCTTCCCATTCTCTCCTTTCATCTCTGGTATTTGTGTCCTCTCTTTTTTTTCTTAGCCTGGCTAAAGGTTTATCAACTTTATTGATCTGTTCAAAGAACCAACTTTTGGTTTCATTGTCTCTGTTGATTTCCTGTTTTCAATTTCATTTATTTCTGCTCGAACTTTTGTTACGTCTTTTCTTCTGCTTACTTTGAATTTCATTTGCTCTTCTTTTTAAGTTGCCTAAGATGGAAGCTTAAGTTACTGATTTTAAATCTTCTTTTCTGATATGTGCATTCTGTGGAATACATTTTTTTCTAAGCACTGTTTTTATTGCATTCCACAAATTTTGATAAGATTTATTTTCATTTTCATTTAGTTAAAATATTTAAACATTTCTCTTGAGATTTCTTCTTTGACTCATGTGTTAATTGGAAGTATGTTGTTTAATCTCTGTGTATTTTGGGGTTTTCCAGCTATCTCTTCATTTTTCACCTCCAGTTGAATTCCGTTGTGATCTGAGAGCACACTTTGTATGATGTCTCTTCTTATAAATTTGTCAAGATGTGTTTTATGGCCCAGAAGTGCCCTATCTTGGTGAACGTTCACGTGAGCTTGAGGAAAATGTGTATTCTGCTGTCTCTGGGTGAAGTCGTCTATAGATGTCAGTTACATCGAGTTGATTGATGGTGCTTTTCAGTTCAACTGTGTCCTTCCTGGATTTCTGCCTGCTGGGTCTGTCCATTTCTGACAGGTGGATATTGAAGTTTCCACCTGTAATAGTGGATTCGTCTGCTTTTCCTTGCAACTCTATCAGTTTTGCCTCGTGTAGTCTGACACTCCTCTGTTGGGGGTATGCACATTGAGGACTATTACATCTTAGAGAAGTGACCCCCTTATCATGATGTAATGCCCCTGTTTAGTCCTGATAATTTTCCTTGCTCAAGTCAGCTCTGTCTGAAATTAACGCAGCTATTCTTTCTTTTGATTAGTGTTAGCATGGAATACATTCTCCATCCCTTTACTTTTTCTTTTCTTCATTGTGGTAAAATACACAGAACGTAAAATTTACCATTGTTAAGTGTATAGTTTAGTGGCATTAAGTATATTCACAATTTTGTGTAACCCATCACCATCATCCGTTTCCAGAACTTTTTTTTTTATCACAGCCTTCAGTAATCCCAGTGTGTCCCACTTCCTTCAGAGCCCACCGTGTCCCCTGGGCTGGTGCCCACCCTCTTGTTCTTGTCAGCTTTGCTGCCTTGAGCTCTTCAGGAAACTTCTCCAGGATGTCTGGAGCCTGGTAGACCTGGGACCCAGAGGACCTCAGCTATGGCGGGGAGGGTGGTGGGTCTGGGTGATATTGAGGGGGACATTGTGAGGCAGGAGGCCCTGGAGGTTTAAATGGAACACAGGGGCATGGACACGTGTCAAAGTCGGGCTGTTCTCATCTGTGTAGGACGGCACAAACTTGATGTGACCGTATGAAGTAACGGTGATGGCAGTAATTTATGTGAACCATGAAAGGGTGCCCGTGTGTGGTCCTTTACGCCTGAATCTCTTTAGACTCTATGGCGCGTTTTGCCATAAGCCTATTTGATCAGAACACAGCCCCTGCTCTGCTCAAGGAGCATTCCACCTGCTCTCAGCGTTGTCAGAAATGTAAAGGAAATGTCGTCTCTGAACTGACGTTCTTGGGGCTTTTCCAGATGAGGCCTGGCTCCGTGGGACACCAGGGAGGAGGACAATGGTGGGACTTGCCACCCGCATGGTTGAATGGGGGGCTTCTGGTGGGTGGGGAGCCGCCAGGGCCTGGGTGCCCTGTTCCAAGGGGCAGAGGAGGGAGCCAGGCTGGGGTTTTCTCCATCTGAGATGCGCCCACAGACTCCACAGTGGTGTTCACATCTTGTGTTTGGGTTGATGTCCCCAGGTGGGTGTCCAGCAGGCTGACTGGTGGTGTTTCGGCCCTACCCTTGCCATTTATTTCTTTGTCAACAGATTCATTCAGTGTCGAGGCCTTAGATGAGAAACCCTCTCTGCCCCTCACTCTTGGCCCTCATGACACTTCTTTCCGTAAAGATTTTTCTGGTCAAATAAGTTAGGGAACGGCTGTACCTCATATTCCCTGGTTAGGGAGTCACAGTACAGATGACCAAGTTAAAGGCCCTGAGAAGTCCTGCAGTAAAAAAGGAAGAAAGGAAAAAGGAAAGCAGTGTTCAACTTACTGGTTCCCCAACTTATTTGCCCACAGATGTAACATCTGTTAACATCTCGTGGAGCTAATATTTGAAGATGGTAATTTGGGAAGCGTTTGCCTGGTACACACAAAGGCAGACTCCACCAGGCAGAACTGGGGGGTCAGCGTGTGCTATGGGCTGAGTCGTGTCTCCTCAAAATTCATATGCTGAAGTCCTAACCCCGGCTCAGAAGGCGACCTTAATTGGGAATAAGCTTGTTGTAGGTCTAATTAGTTAAGATGAGGTATAAAGTGGTCCTTCATCCGATACGACCGTGTCCTTATTAAAAGGGAAAATTTGGACAGAGACGCACAGGGAGAAGCCATGTGGACATGAAGGCAGAGATGGGGGTGATGCTTTGACAAGCCACAGAGCCCCAGGGATGGCCAGCAAACCCCAGAAGCTACAGAGAGGGCCTGGAAGAGATTCTCCCTCATAGCCTTGGAAGGAACCAACCCTGCCAACACCATGATCTTGACCTCTGGCCTCCAGACCTGTGAAACAATCTGCTTCTGCTGTTTAAGTTGCCCAGTCTGTGGTTCTTTGCTGTGGCGGCCCCAGGACATTAGCACACATGGCTGAGTTATGACTTGAGTTTCTGTCCCAGGGGCTGGGGAGCTGGCGGGCTTCCAAGGAGGGACTTCTGAAAGGCCAGAGTTGGATGTGGGGACAGTGGCACGAGCGTGCGTTTCCCTTGCTGGTGTGGTTGTAAAATCAGCCAGCGATTGCGCCTTTGGAAATAAACCCTTAACAGAAATAACCGAGTTGTTTACGGCAGGCATTTATGAGAAGGGAAATTGGACACATCCCAAATGCCTGCCAATCGAGGAAGCCCTCGGCTCTCCATAGAAGGAACGTTCTCTACTATGAAGATGACAAGTATGTGATCTAGGTCAGAGAGTGGGAATTGTGTGTGAAGTGATGTTAAATATAAAACGCGAAACACAAAGCAGGAACTCACGCGCTGATGGAAGGCACGCCGGGATGCTGGCAAGAGACCACAGGCACTCGGGTGTTCACAAATAGACTTAAACGTTGTCAAGCTCCTGTCTCTGGTCTGGCTACTTCAGACCCTGTTTCTGGAGCCCAGGATGTTCTGAGCCCTGGGCAGGAGTGGGACACGGTCCCCTGAGCTCCGTGCGCCATCCTGTTGGTGGGCGATGGGTACCATCGATGGCCTGCACCCTGGACATCACTCACTCCTGCCCAGCATGGCACACACTTGCCCAAATCCCACAGAGCCAGGGCTCTCCTTACCGGCTAGACCTCACAGGAGACACATGGATCAGGGTGTCGTGGGACGCCACCAGCAAATCACACACACAAAGGTGAAGGTGGCTTCAACTCGCCCTATTGAAACTACACTGCTTACTCCATTTTCTGCCATGAGCATGGATTCTGTTCTTAAAAGCGTTATGATACGCAGGAAAAAAAAAAAAAACCCGCACAACAATCTCGTGTAGAAATGACCATTTTCTACCAAATGGCTTAGGTCCAGATTAAAAAATATAAAAGGACCTCCCCTGTCATTTTAATCAAAGGTAGGGAAAAAAATTTAAGCTCACACACAAAGAAGCAGCCGCTTGATTTAGTGTCAACCAACAGATCCAAGCAAGGGAAGGCGCTGGCGTGGCGGGTGAGTGCGGGGCTGCAGGGCTGTCCCTGCCCTGTGCGCCGGCCCACGTCCTCCAGACCCAAGACTACTTGGGGGGCCGATCGAACTGGGCAGAGAGGACTTACACGGCCTCGGGCTGGTCTCAGAACACCCAAATGTTAATTTACGTGGGAAGTAAAACTGTTGCCGCAGCCAAGTGCGCCTGCTGCCTGCTCAGCCTGTTCCAGAAAGATCTTCATGGGCGGATCTGCCTCGGGGGTGCGGGGATCCAGGAGGGTTGTTTTCATCAAGAGGGGACCTCTGTGCCCGAGCCTTTACCAGAGAGCTAAACAAGGGTTTGGTCCTTTCTTACTAAGGGCCCCCGGCTGGTTTTGGCTGTAAAATGTAGGAAGGCTGTGGACAGGTCCCCGACGTGGGCCCTGGGCTCTGGCAGGCTGTCCGGAATTCAAGCATCTGAGGGAGCAGAGTGCCTGTGTGAGTGTGGACTGCGTCTCCCGGGTTATTCAGCCCCCGGTGTGTCTGTGCCTGGGCTGTGCAAACAGCTCGAAGCCCTGAGAAGCAGAAGCAGGAGCTCCTGGCTTGCACGATTCTGATGCCCGCTCCGTGCCAGGGGCTCCCCACCGGCTGCAGGTGACGATTGTCAGGAAGCCCCGCAGCCCCAGACCCAAGACAAGGGGACAGGGTGAGACTGGACTCTCCCGCCCCTCGTGGCCTCTCCCACCAAAACTAGCTCAGCTCAGTGGGCAGGGGGCAGGCCGGGCAGCTGGCACAGCTTAGGGGAGGCAGGTCCCCAAAGCAGGTGCGATGGGGGATCTGTGGGGGCTGCAGGTAATCCATGTTAGGGGCCAGTTTCAGGTGGCAGCGGGTGGATGGGCAGGCATAGGGGCAGCTCAGAGCCCCGGGGCCAGACCCTGCCCCTGAGGGCCAGCGGGCTGTCTGCGTCCGAGTGGGAGGCGGCGGTCAGAGGCATGGCCACAGGTTGGATAGGGAGGAAAAAGTAAACGGGGGCAGAGAGCCGCTGCCAGCCCACTGCGTCTGCCCGGTGTGATGAGTGGGCTTGGTCAGCCGATGGCCGCAGGCCTGTGGAGGCGCCATCATCCTCTTTGCTGGTGAGGGACTGACCCTTGAATGTCACTGTGGGCCCATGTGCAGCAGGCCAGACCCCAGGCAGCTCCAGAATTAATCTCCCCCTCTCCCTGGCCGTCCTCTCGGGGGTCGTGGTCCCACAGTAGATGAGGTATCTTTCTGAGCTGCCAGCCAGTAAGGACTGAAAAAGTGGTGTTTTGTTTTTTAAATTAGCTTTACTTGAGTTTTAAAATCCCATAACATGCTCAGTGCCTGGGGGCCTCATGATCTGAACATATGATTCTCATCACTTTAAACCTGAGTTCAGCTGCAGGTGTCCCACTGGGCATTGCGTGGCGACCTCAAGGTTTAGAGTGGTCCCTCACCAGGCCTGCCCTCTTCCCGACCCGCCTCCCTGACCTTCACCCCCAGCTTCCTTGCTTCTCCCCCACAACTGCGCTGGACGGCCTTGCTCCAGGTGGCCTTCCTGATCCAGCTGCCAGCTGCCACCTGCCACGCCGTTCACGGATGATCGGAGCATCGGGCAGCGCTGGCTGGCCCCCCTCGGAGGCAGCCCGGGGACCTGCTGCCTCACTGCCGGCCCTGCCTCTCTCTGCTTCTGCATCAGCAGATGGGCATCCCAGCCTATCCAAGTTCAGGGTCAGGGGGTCTGCCAGGCCCTGGTCACAACAGTGCCCTCCTGCTCTGATCAGGGGCCCCACGACTTCAGCCCCACAGGAGACGTTCCACCCACACACACCCCCAACCCCACAGATGACCCCCACCCTTCCACAGACACCCCCCTGACCCCCATCCAGAGAAGCCTTGGGAGGTCACCCTCTCCTGTTGCCCTGCTCTCCAGAGTCTGGCCCCATCCCAGTCTCTCCCCGTCTTCCCAGAAAGCTACCCCTTTCTTGTCCCACTGCCCTGACCGCTGCTGAGGCCCAGCTCCTCTGCTCTCCACGGTCGACCTGTGGTGCCTGTAGGTCAGTCCTTATTCTCACGCTGCAGTCTGGACACTGTGCCTGACACCAGCATCCCAATTGCCTGTGGAGAGTCACTGTGGAGGGCCAGAGACAGACAGATAAATAATTATAATAAAATGGACAAAGTGCCAGGACACACGCAGGGCACAGTGACCAGAGGAGACTGAGCGGACTTCCTGTGGGAGCTGGGAAAGGTTTCTAAGAGGAGATATTTGAACTGGGTCTTGAAGGATGCATAGGAGTTTGCCTGGTGGCGGTGGGGATGAGTTTACGGTACAGACCGGGGCCCTGTGTCTGTATTGTTGACTAAATGATTGTAAGTTTCTGGTGGGCAGATGCTGAATTCTGAGGGAGGACAGTGCTGGTGTTGGCCTCACTGTTGGTTTGTGATGTCCAGGGTGTTGGAGGCCCCCAGCCCACGGCCCGCACGGCACGTGCTTATCAGTGTGCTGGCGCTTCTGTGGGGGCCTCCTTGTGATCAGTGTTAACTGGCAGAGCCACCTGGAAAGGGGCGGCTGCCTGGGGTGGGGGCAGAGAGAGACTAGGGGATAGCAATGACCAAGAGAGAGGCTGCCTTCAGGGATGCAAGAGGTGGGCCAAGGGGCTGGGGTCCAGGAGAGGCGGTCATTGGGGCCGAGCCGCTTCCCTGGGCTCCCACAGCCCGCTGCCTCCCGCTCCGGCCAGCCTTTCCCTCTGGGTGGTCAAGTCAGGGAGAATCCTCTGACCTGTGAGCTGCCCCGGGTGCCGGGCCAAGCTTTCTTGGCAACTTCCACGCATCTTCAGCTGGAAGACTGGACTCGGGTTCCCGGGGATCCATCTGCTCCTCCTTCCAGTCCTGGAGCTGAACCTACTCCAGGCGGCCCATGTTTCCCCTTATGTTTGATGGGCACTGGGGTACAAGTGCCCAGGCGCAGGCCAGTGTGGGGGGGGTGGCCCAGGGGGAGGGCTGCTTTTTCTAGAACTTTCCTTCAGGCTGGGCAGCTGGGCAGGAGGAGCCCTACCCCTGAGGGGCTTCGGAGGTGCCCTCCCCTCCACCAGGCAGGCAGGACTCCGGGAGAGGCCGGCCCGTGTCCCAGAGCAGGCTCTTCTCCAGCCCGAGCACTACTTCTGAGCCCCATTATTGAGCACCTGCTGGATGCCGGGTGCTGCGCCTGCTGCCTTCCTCGTTTCCTCCAGAGTCTGGCTCCTGCCCACCTGGCCCTGCGCTCATCACCCAGCGCCTTCTGCGGAGGAGAAAGCAGAATCTGACGTGGGAGGACATGGGGCAGGGGGGGCAGCCTGTCCGGGATCGTCCATCTGGCTGTTGGCTCTCATTCACTTCATTTCTGCCCATCCTGCCGTGTGCCAGGGAGGATCCGCTCATTCCTGTACTCTGTCTGGACAGCAGCTGGCGGAAGGGCCGTGTGAGTCCCTCTCCACTCCAGGGACAAGTGCACCTTAGGGCCTCTTGATGCCTCACCCGGTGCTGCCCATGCTGGAAGCTTTCCACAAATGTGCCCCCTGGACGCTTGCGACTTCCAGCTGGGGGTCAGGCCTGCACTGTGGGATCGGATTCCGGCACAGGAAGCCTGGACGACCACACAGAGGCGTGTGGAGCTGGTACTTGGCTATCTGTGCCCTCTGGGGGCTAGAGCGCGAAGGAGGGCAGCTCAGGCCTGTAAATGTGACGCGTGGCCCTCCTGAGCAGGAAGCGGACACACGGACCAGGGGTGGGCTGGGCTGGTGAGGACGAGGCCAAAGCAGCCCCAGGCAGGCAGCCACGTGGGGCCTGATTCAGCCCTCACGGCCACCCCGTGAGCCTCTCTTGCTCCTCAGACGGATGGGGAAACTGAGGCTCAGGATGCGACAGAGCAGGATTTGAACCCAGACCTGCATGAAGCCTGTGGCCTTTCCCTGCTCAGTACACAAAATCTCAAGCTAATGTCACGGATCCAAAAAAAAAAAAAAAAAAGTCATCTTTTCTTTACATTTTTCCTTAAAATAACTAAAAGTAGTTTTGAGAACGTAAGCCACGCAGACAGTGAAAAAATCACACGGGACGGAGGATGTACTGTGAACACTGTGTGCCCCCCAGTCTCCCCGCCCCCAAGTCTGGCTGAAGCAGAGCTGTAGCTCCAAGCACAACTATTGATCGTAAAGACCTGGTCATCAAGAAAATGTTCAGTTGGATTTAGTGTATTTTTTTTTTTTCCCTAAGAAAGTGAATAATACATCTTAATGAAGTTTTGGCTCCAAAAGGATGATCGTGAAAAAGCGTTCCCTGTTTAAGATACTGCTCTCCCATCACCCAGAACCCGGACTGACAGGCT
Organism: Camelus dromedarius; assembly: GCF_036321535.1. Taxonomy (NCBI): domain Eukaryota; kingdom Metazoa; phylum Chordata; class Mammalia; order Artiodactyla; family Camelidae; genus Camelus; species Camelus dromedarius. The sequence continues at coordinate 83,529,640 of NC_087442.1, read as the reverse complement.
CTTGGGCTGTGTGGGCAGCGGGGGGGGTCTGTGTTCTGATGGGGCTGTGCCTCCAGGGCCTCTGCGGAGGGAGGACAGAGGAGGAGCCCGCGGTCAGGGAGCCCCCAGCCCCACTGGCCCCGTGCGCTCAGCCAGAGGTGGCCTTTGTGCCCAGCCGCCCCGGGCGCCTCTTGTCTGGACTGAGACCCTCCCCGAGACATTTCCTATTCTGGCCGTGTCTCACATGTGCTGGGTCTAATGTTTCTAGAAAATGATCTGAAATCAAATTAAACCAAGGGCGGTGACAAGTTGAATGCCGTGGAGGACCTTCTGATGGGCCCCAGGCTCCCTCCGGCCCGTGCCGCACGCCTGCCCCGGACCAGGCGGGCCTGCGGTCTGTGCTCTGGCCTGCTCTGCCCCCCATGCAAGCCTTCCTCCTCTCAAGGCTCAGCATTTGTGGGTTGCCCGCAGGCCCTTTGGATGGACTCGGCAGCGGTAACCCATTCTCCTGGGTTTCTTCCTCTTTGCCTCCCTGGCTGGTCCCTGCCGGTGATGCTGTGGGCGGGTAAATGTGTCCTCTACTGTGGGACCGGCAGCCTCTGCTGTAACGCGGGACACTGTTGGTGTAGGATCCGGGGGAGGGGACCGTCTCCTTCAGCTTTGAACTTAATTATGTGCTGCTTCTCCCTCCCTCCAAAACCTTCAATGAGTCCCCACAGGCTGCACCAGTGTGCTCCACTGTCTGGAGCCGAGCCAGTGCTCATTGCTCTGGGGGGACTCGCTGGGTCTCCTGGACTTGGCTTAAGGCATGGGAGGATGCACGCTCAGAGACCCCCGGACGGCCCCTCGGCCCAGCTGGCCCGTAAGGATGCCGAGGCTGGGGGTCTCGCAGGTGCTGGGATCTGCCAGCTGCTGGGAGAAGGGGCCCCTGTCAGGCTGGTGCCAGGTGGGACGGGCTGGGAGTCATTTGGAGAGGGACGCCCCTTCCTGGCACAGATCTCTGCCTGAGGCCCCATGACTGGGTGGTCGGTGTTCACTGGGGGATTAATCAGCCCTCTGTCTCTGTTTCCCATTTCTTCCCCAGGGGGGCTTTCTCTGTGGTCCGACGCTGTGTCAAGCTCTGCACCGGCCATGAGTACGCAGCCAAGATCATCAACACCAAGAAGCTATCGGCCAGAGGTAGGGGATGGCTGTGCTGGCCGGCGTGGCCGGGCGCAGGGGCCGGAGCCCGTGCTGCGGGATGGGGCTCGGCCTGTGGCTCAGACGTGGGCACAGGGGGATCGGGGTTCGTGGCCACAGTGGGATGCGCACGATGCCTCCAGCCGAATGGGGCGGGGAGGGAGGGGCACCCATGCATCTTCAGATCTGGATTGTACTTTTGCTCTGGTGTAGGGGCTCATGGAGCCTCTACCTCATCTCACCAGGGCTGGAAGGGGAGAGGCATGTGGTTGCCAGGTCAGATAATGTCATTTGCCCAAGAACTGTGGGCCACAGGAGGACTGAGTGACCTGCAGACTTCAGGTGATGGGGTGATGCTTGAGGGGTGGTGTGAATGGCGTTTCCTAACTCAGCCCCTGCAGGTCTTCTGGATGCAGGGATGCTGGGGTGAGCTTGGTGGGCCTGCAGGGCTGGGCGTGGTGCTGGCCCAGAGCTGGCCCTGGGCATGTGACCTCACCCCATCCAGCACCTCCAAAGCCGTTGCCAAGGGACGGCCCATTCTGGGCAGACAGACAGACCCCCGTCCTCCTGGGATCCGATGGTATTCCATTTGGTGGGGGATAGAGTGGGACCTGGGGGCAAGGGACGTGGGGTGAACAACTGTGACAAGGCCGTGGTGGAGGTGCCACCCTGAGCAGGTGACGGCAGAGCTTGAAGTGCAGGCGTGAAGGGTCGGGAACCAATGTGGGTGTGGAGGTGTGGGCTGTCTCAGCGAGGTGGCAGCACGACTACCACCCCCCAGTGCTGTGGGGGGGTCCCAAGGGTCTCTGACCCCTGGGGTCAGACAGGGGGCTGGGTGACCCGCAGGCAGAGAGAGCTGAGCTAAGCGCCTGGCCTGCGGCTCTCCCGCCTCCCGGTACACCTGCGATCCCCATTAGCATCCAGACCCAATCTGAGCTAACTGAGAGGCTCTTCCTCCTGCGAAGAGGCCCTGACAGTAGGCAGCCCTGGCCCGAATCCCTCCCTGCTGTCGGTGCTGAGAACGCCTCCGTGTGTGGGGTCTGCGGATGCCAGCCCAGCAGCCTGTGGGGGCAGCTCAGCCCGCTGTGCGGTTCACTAAGCTGTGTGTAGGTGGTGTTTGGGAGCCTGCTGTGGACCAGGGGCTGAGTGTCTCCAGGGGCGGGCACTCCTCTCCCAGACCGTGCCTGGTAGGGCCAGTCCCAAGCCCTCGTGCCGGCTGCTGGTGCTGGGAGAGGGCACCATGGAGAGGAGTGGTGCGTGAGCCAGGGCAGCCCGGGGGCATGTGTGTCGGGGAAGCTCAGATCTCTCAACTGAACTGTAATAATGATAATAACGCTAAAGCTAGCATTTACTGAGCGCTTGCTGTGTGCACTGAGCCGCCAGAACTCAGGGGAGCTTCCGTGTTCCCTGACATTGGGTGGGCGGCACGGGTGGGACAGCGGTGGTAAGTGTTTTCAGAAGGATGTGCCCACGCATACGAAGTTCCTAAAGCAGGAGGAATGTTCCTTCTCATTCTGTAGTCTCATGCCAGGCCACAGGAAGAGAGAGAGCCCACCTTCAGAGGTCCCCCGGACTAAGTCCCGTAGACTTCAGATGGCCTCTCCCTAGGGGAGACCCTCACTCATCCACCAGGTGTACCCAGCCCCTCCCATGTGCCCAGCACAGAGGACACGGTGGTGAGTGAACACATCCAGATAAGCCACTACAGCCCTGTGTGTGGGTGGGAGCACAGGGGAGGGCACAAGGAAGTTGGATGGGTCTTGAAGGATGAATAGGAGTTTGTGAGACCCAGAAAACCACCTGAGTATGTTTTTGTGGGATCATCCAGCCCCTCTCGAGTAACCTCACACTCCCGTTTATACCCTCAAAGTGTTCTACAAATCAAGAGGATCGAGAGGAGTGGGAGTCTGAAATTCCCGGCGTTCCACAATGACCAGGGTGGGTCGTGGGAGGCGGGGCAGCCAGCCAGGGCTGATCTGGAATTGAAGCAGCTGGCCCTTGCCTGTCTCCCGCAGGACCACTTTCCTGGCCAGGGAATCCAGACACCCTCTGCTTTGCCTCCGCAATTGGGCCTCAGCATTGCCCAGGCCTGTGGAGGTCTCTGCATTCCCCCCATTTAACTCGTTATTATGGACAATTGCAAACGTCTCCAAGTATAGAGAAAATGATAGAATGAGCCCCCAGCTTCAACAGTTACCCACTCTCAGCCAATTTTATTTCATCTGTAACTCTCCCCCGGCTCCTGTCCCCATATCTTGCAGCAGATCCCAGACCCAGACCACCCATCATTTCACCTCTAGTGTTCAGCATGTTTCTCTAACGGAAAAGGATTCTAGAAACAACCAGCCACCTCCCTGTACAGGGGCCTAGGGATGATCTGACCCTCGCCAGCCCCTTGGGCGCTTTCCTAGCTGAGTGGGCAGAGGAGGGGTGAGGGGAGAGGGTTTCAGGTCTTCACACCCCAGGGCCTTTGCACCTGCCTTCTCTCCGGAAATGCTTTTCCTGAACTTTGTACCTGCTTAACTCATGTTGATGGCACTTCCTCAGAGGGGTCTCCCCTGAGCATCCAGTGGGAATCAGAGACCCAAACACCATATGTTTATTTTGTAGCTGTCTCTTCCACCAGACTGGCAGGCTATGCGGGCAGGACTTTCATTCACCACTGTATCGGGCACACCCAGCCCACGCCCTGACAGGTGGTGAACTCTCCATACATGTTTGAATGAATGAATGGATTTGATCGAGTGGGTGTGCAGTCTGTGCCAGAGTCAGGGTAGTCTCCCAGGTGTGAAGCTGGGGTGGGGACTGGGTGGAAGAGGATTTGCTCCAGGGTCAGGTTTGCAGGGGAGGCCCCTGGTCGCTGAGCACCTGAGCATTTGGGAAGTCCAAGTTCAGGAGAATTTCTGTGGTGAAGCCTGGGGTGGCGGGAAAGCGGGGAGAGGAGGCCAGGAGCCTGCTGCTCCTCCCTGAGTCTTGGTGGCCTCCGTGCAGCCTGCATCTGTGTCCTGCAGGATCAGACGTGCTCCAAGTAGGAGCAAGTGTCCTGAAGCCAGACCAGCTCCACCCCCATCACCACGAAGCCCATTACAGGGATGCTTGCCTCAGCTGTCCTGGAAAGTGGGGGTGGAGAGGGGGCTCATGGGTGGGCAGGAAGATGCAGGGGAAGTGCCCTAGAAAGAGAGACAGTCAGGAAGTGGAGGCTGGACCTAGAGGCCGAAGGGGAAGCCCTTCCCTCCACCCCTCCTGCTTCGCTTTCGGTGCAGTGTGGAGAGGCCTCACTTAGCCCTGCAGGGAGTGGTGGTGGTGTCCCCAGGACTGAGGAGACAGGCTTTCAATGATAAAGAAAGCCCCAGGAGGGCGACGCTGGCACTGGACACAGAAAAACTGCCCCACCCGGTAACTGACAGTTCTTGGGGCCATGAGGACACTGCGGACGGCACCCAGCTTATGCTGAGGCTGTAAGAGGTAGATTTTAAAAATTTAATACTTAATTAAATACAGGATTGTGAGACATTCAGAATCTGTGAATGTACTGAATAATTAGAGATTATTAAACTACTGTTAACAAAAGCAGTTAGAGGAAAATGAATTGACGGGGGGAGGGGGAGGGAGATCATCAGGCACATGGGTCTAAAAAGCATTTCTTGTTGTTCCGACCCCCAAGCTCACTGTCAGCACTAAGTGGCTGTTCTCTGGGGCTGATTTGGTGTCTTTGGAGGGCACCCTGTGGCCTGAGCTCCATTAGTGCTCACTGGCTCCACGTGTCCAGGGAGCAGGTGCTGGAGAAGTGACCCCAGGCAGTGGCTGAAGTTGGGGGGAGGAAGGACCTGGCACAGGAACGGGGGCTTAGATGGGTGTTGTGCCCTGACCCTCAGCAGCAATCTTCAAGGGGCTTCTCAGTGGCCCCCACACATGCTCCGAGGTTGGAGGTGGGGGCCCCGTTCCAGACGAGGAAACTGAGTCCCACAGGAACAGAGACTTGTTCGGGAACCCACGGCCCTAATGAGCAGAGCCCAGGTGTGGGGATCACCTCTGAGCTTCCTCCTGCCCCCAGGCTGGTGCCCAGTTCACCCTCAGGGGCCTGTGTGGCCCTTTCTGCCTGGTGGGTGGGGGGGAGGACCCTCCTGTCCAAGGTGTGATGGGGAGGAGCTGTCCTGTCTCTGGGGGTGCTCTGGGGCTGAGCCTGCACCACACGCCCCACACCCAGCCTCCTCCCTTGGGCCAAACCTCCCTTTGCGCATTGGATCCGGGAACCGGGAACCGGGGGCTCTCCTGCTGCAGCGCGACTGCGACTTTCCGGTCCCGCCCCCCCACAACCGGCAAGCGGGAAGACAGCCCGGAGCCAGAGGATAACGGGCCCCGGGAACTGGGTTACCAGAGGACGCGGCGCGGCGCCGCATTGCAGGGGCGGCTGAGCATGCGCGGGCGGGCGCCCCTCCCTCCCCTCCCTCCCCTCCGGTCCCCGTCCCTTCCCTCCCCGGCTCAGGCCCCCTCCCCTCCCTTCTCCGCTCCCCGTCGGGCAGCCCTCCCCCTCCCCCGCCCCCTCCCTAGCAGCTCCTAGCGCCCCAGGGGCGGAGCCAGGCCCTCACTGTATGATGTCCCAATTTCAGATAAATAGTAATTTTTTAGAATAAGTATCTCCAACCCCCCAGCCAGCTTTTCGTGGACCCTGCTCTCAAGTCAGGGCCTCAGGGGATTCTGGGCAGTGGGAGGGGTCTCCCTAGGGACCTGGAGGGTAGGTGGGAGTGGGGATCCCTCCCTTTGCCTCAGGATCAACCTTTATCTGGGCAGACCCATCCCTCCTAGGTTCTGTTTCCAGGACTTGGGTTTATGGGGAGCTGGGGGCACCCTCCTGCAGGTGGGGAGGGAATAAGAGGGAGAGTTGGAGGCCCTTGTGGGCGGGGAGGACCCCCCCATTCCCATCCCAGGGGGAGGATGGGGGAGCAATGAAGGAACCAGGCTGGGGTTGCCAGATTTAGCAGTTAAATTTGAATTTCAGATAGACGAGGAAAAATCTTTAAATGCAAATATGTCCCAAACTGCATAGGACATACTTACACTAGAAACGTGTTTGTTGTTTGTCTGCATTTGGGACACACTTATACTAAAGAATTCTTGTTGCTTATCTGAAATTCAGATTTAACTGGTCATTTTGTGTTTTATCAGACAACGTGAAACAGAGCTGTTGAGAGAAAAGATTTTTGTAATTAATTTTTCAACCATATAGGCTAAGTTGAAGCGTCCCCAAATTGGGGTGAAGGCAGGGAGGAGAAGAAACAGGGTGGAAGCCAGGTTGTGTGGGCAGGGGTCCTGGGGGACATCGCCATCCCCCTCCATGTGCTTGGTGGCCTCACCTGCGAGGTGGAGAGTGTGGGTGGGCAGCTCTGTGACACTCCTGCCCCATGCTTTCAACTTAAGAACTGAACCAAATGAGGGCCTGGTCTGGGTCACCAGTGACTACAGATGGCAGGAGGAGGCTGGTGGGAGGGAGGGGAGCACGCACGTCCCAGAGACCTTGCTGAGTCTGAGAAGGACCCTGATGGGGTGAGCCCTGCACCCACTGGGAGCCGCCCCCTAGCCTGGAAAGCGCGCAGTCTCTGCTCACCCCAAGAGCATATCCAGGCTGTGTGGCTGCGGAAGTGTTGTGGGCTCTGTCTTCGGGGTGGGCTGTGATGAGACCCTACCCCAGGTGTGGGACCTGTTGCTCGGCTCCTGGGGAAGGAAGCAGGAAAGGAGGCGGCCCCTGGTGGGCTCCTGCTGTCACCACACCCTACTGCACTGGAGGGTGATACTGTCCCATTATACAGTTGACATAACTGAGGACTTGAGACAATAGTCATTTTTGTTCACATCACCTCCTTCCCGCTCATTGGTGAGGATGGGAGCCCACCCTAGGGTCATGGGCATGATTGAACATGGGACACCGACCCCGGAAGCTGGGATGGATAGCAGTCTGTACATACAGGCCCAGAGCCTGGGGAGGACCCCATGTGTCACGCAGGCCACGCATGCAGGGTGAACTCGGGGGAGAGTGATCAGTGGAGTGTGAGAGGCAGGCTTTGTAGTGACAGGAGAGTGCGGTGCCCCTGATCCCGGCAGGGTATGTGGTTGGCTCGTTTGAGTAATTCCTCACTGGCAGGAAACTGAGGCCACTGCTTGGGGATAGGCCAGCTCTGCGCCTGGTCTGTCTGGGGAGGAGGGCTGCTTGGTGGGGAGGTGGCGAGTGGAGAGCGATGTGGGGAGGGGAGTTGTGAGGACCTCAGGGCAGCACATCACACAGGGGGCATCAGTTTTAGACCTTACATCATGAAATGTCATGTCTGTTTCAAAGCTGAGCTGTGCCGGGTGTCGGGTGATGATGGCTCTGAGCCTGTAGAGGGCGCCTGTGCGCCCACGGAGGACTAGCTGAAAAGCCATGGAGTCAGGGCTCTGGGGACCACGTGGCCAGCAAACGGCTCAGAGGCTCAGCCGCGGTGTCCAGAGCGGCCGGATGCCCGCTGGCCGAGCTCCCCTGTGCGCGCGGCCCTCTTCAGCGCCCCCAGAGAGCCATTCCTTTGTTCCTGCGAGGTCGTGGCAGCTGCAGGACGCACACAGCCCCCCCCCCTTCCCCGGGCTGGTGTGGCTGCTGGGTGATGCTGGTGGGATAATTGCTGGGTGCCGTGCCGCCTTTTTAAAACAAAACATACACAAGGAGCCACAGTGGGAACTGCCCTTTTCATCGTCAAGGGCTCTCTGCCGGCGCCCACCAGGGCTGCAGCACGATGACAGTGCTGGATCCGGAGCAGGATGGGCGCCCCCAGCCCAAGAGTCAAGCATGGGAGAGTGGGCTGGAGTCAAGCATGTCAGCCCATTGCAGGCTTGAGAAGCCCCCTGGGAAAGACTGTGGGACGTCTGGGCCTCCGTGCCAGCCCCCGGGGTGGTGGCCCAGCTCCACCCCCACCCCAGGCTTTCCTGTGCCCCATCTGAAAGTTGGGGCAATGTTAATAACAGCCCTACCCTGCAGGGAGCCCTTGGCAACTTTCAGGGCCTAAGAAGAGCCAGAGAGCCAGGTCTGCAAACAGTAGACACTGACCTGAGGTGGACCCGCAGGCCGTCTTGTTCTCTGGAGCAGAGGAACCAGCAGGATCTTAGGGCAACGCCCCCTGCGACCTTCTTCCAGCCCCTGAACCAGCTGCTGCTCAGTGACAGTGACTGCATGGTCAGGCCCCGCCGCAGGACCCTGCGCTGCCCCCGGGGTTGGGCTGGTTTGGCACTCGTGTCCCAGTCCCGTGAGCCCTGTCAGGAGGTGAGAGCCCCGAAGCCCTGATTTGGGGATGTTCTTCCAGAAAGTCGTGTCCTCCCCTGTAGCCCGTCTGTCCTGCGCCCAGAAAGAGGATGAAGCTGAGGTCGGAGCCTGCAGGGCCAGCAGGTGCCGGCGCTTACGCTTGAAGGAGCCTCTGTCTGCTCTGGTCTTCCCACCCCCGGTGCCTGCTCATCCCCTTCCTGGGACCCTGAGGCAGGACTGTGGGCTGTGGCAGGAGGGTGCCGTGGAGGGCACCGTGGGCTCTGCCGGCTGCCGTGAACGTCCGGGACTTTCTAACAGATTCTGACCAGCAGTTCGGAGCCACAAGGGCTGCCAGCCTGGGTTCCCGTGCTCTGACCTTTGGGACTTTGAGAAGTTTGGGATGTGTGAGTTAGGGAGTTGATGCTGGAGAGTGATCAGCATGAGCTGGAATGAGGTGGGATGTGGATCTCCATGAGCCTCCGAAAATTCTAGAAAGCTCTCTGGTGCCATCCTATGGCGTAGGTGATGGAGACAGGTGGGAAAGAGAAGAAGGAACCCTGAGTGGTGCGTCCCAGGGCCCACAGGTGCAGATCACCTGGGGACAATGGGTCCTAGTCATCGTGCTCAACCCCCTACCCCCACCTCCTTTGGAAGAATCAAAGCCCCCAGAGAGGAGAGTGGGGACAGCTGCTGGCGTCCTGAATGTTCTGTTGGACAGAGGATGGAGGAAGGAAGCAGGAAAAAAAGCAGGGCAGGCTGGGGTTTCCTCTCTTCCGTGGCCTTTCTCTCTGGGAACCTCCCCCCGCCCCTTTTCACACATGGGAAACTGAGACTTCGAGAACAAGGCTTGGCCGCCTTCAGGGCCTTGTGTCCAGTGTCCCTGCAGCCACCCAAGCCTGGCCCGTAGGCAACCTCACCGTCTCCCAGCTTGACAGTGTTGGTTTGGGTTCACTGCTGGTTTAGCCTGGAAGGAACGGGGGCCCGGGCAGCCCCCTACCCTGCAGAGACAACAGAATAGGATGTGGGAGCTGGCTGCCCCGGAAGGGTATGGCGCTCCTCAAACCTCCTGAGGTGGTCGGCATCACCATCTGGCCTCCTCCCCGACCCCGGGGCTAGGGGAGCAGCTTTGTCTCTGGCTGGTGCGTGGCGCCAAGCCTTTGGTCACAACAACCATGGTGAGGACATGCGAGGTAGCCGAGGGCAGGGGCTGCTGCCTGGGCACCCCGCGGCTGCTGCCTCCAGTCCACGGCTCTGTGTTCAGGCAGGTGGTCCTACAGACGCGTCAACCTCTGGGGCCTGGTCCTCCCACACCTCACAGCCTGAAGGCCAGCCAACCTTGCCCACCCCTTCCCTGTGGGCATCCTTTTCTCCTGGGGCCCCGGGTTGGGTGTCCACTCTCTAGGGCAGAAGTGGACGGTGACCCCGGGTTGGGCCAGACCCCAATATGATGCTCAGATCCCTTCTGGCTCAGTGCCCAGGAGTTAAAGGGTTTGACAGGGTGTCCTGGGCGGCAGCCACAGTGGCCCAAGACCTCCAGCTGGTGCCATGGCATGTCCCACCCTCCCCGTCCCAGGCCAAGGCCCCAGCAGAGCGCCTTCCTGTCCTTCATCCCCAGCTCTCCCTGGCCAGGTCATCTTCCAGCGAGGGAGGGAACTGCGGAAGCCAGTCCTTGTGCTGGTGTGGGCTCCCCAGTGAGTGCAGCCCACCCGGCCCCAGGGGCCCATGGGGATCCAGAGGCTGTCCCAGGAGGAGAGAGTGTTCCTGAGCCCTTCTGCGTGCCGGGCGGTGTGGACTTGCCCTGTGGGATTTCCTCGTTTGGTCCAGCAGGACCTGTCCTCATTCCCGGCTTCCTGAGATGTGGCCTCACTTGTCCCAGGCCCAGCCTGGGGGAGAGGCTGGCAGCGTGTCCTGCTGGGTGTGCCTCCTGTCTTCCCCCTCCTGTCCCTCCTCCGCCCCCGCCTGGTGCCTCGCGGGTGTCCTTCAGCTGGTGACAGCACTGCTGCTGCTCCTGGCAGCTGGCGAGGGACCAGGCACCCACCCACGTCCCTCCTGTCCCCTTTCTCCTGGCTCCTCTCACCCTCTCCACCCCCCCCGCCCCAATCTGTTGTGAGTCACCCACAGCCAGGGAGTAAATGGGGGCTGGGAGGGGTGGTGGAGGGGACTGGGGGACTGGGGAGGAGGCTGTCACCGGGGTGGCTGTGAGGGAGGCCACCAGCCTCGAGTCCAGGCCTGGCCCTGGGGACTCTGAGCGCCTCTGGGTGCCTGTTCCCTGGACTGTGACCGTGCCCCACTCTGCGGGGTACAGCAGGACCCACGAACGTCCTCTCCCGCCTCTGAGGGTTGCATTTCTCCTACCGCCCTCAGCAGCCTCCTTTTCATTCTTGTTAAACTCGAGGTGCCCTCACCTGGGGGACCCTGCCTGGGAGGACCATGCCTGGGGAGACCGCCCCGTTGATGAGTTTTGGGGCGGTGAAGGGCTGCTTTGAGCCTCCCGCTGCCATTCCTCAAGGGGTTATTGGAGTGAAACAGTTAATACCTGCAACGTGCAGACAGCGCCCACGTGTGGTCGCGAGTGGCAGTGCTTGTCTCTTCCTGCCACTTGTGGTCCCCTGCCCATCCCCTTCTCGGTAATGGGTGCCAGCTAGGGCACAGTGACAGCCACAAGCAGGCCCCCTCTCCGGCTCCTGGGGGCTCTTGGGATCTGGCAGCTGCTGTCTTATGTGGGGGTGTGCACCCAGCATGGAGCATGCAGGGCTCCCCGGGTCCCCTGACCCCTGAGCCTGGGGGCACCCCACACCTTGGGGACGCCCAGAGTGCAGGGTGGGCCTGACACAGGTGGAAGCAGAATCACCCAGAAAGGACCCTCACGAGCTGTGGCTGGAGTTCAGGCGGGTGGCAGGCGGGCAATCACAGGTCCAGTATAGCTTGTGTCTTTCAGTCAAGTTGCTTTTGTTTTGTTCTGTTTGATAAGCACTTTTATGGGGGTATAAGTGACTGCTGTGTTTTATCCGTGGGGTGCTTCTCTGGCAGGAGAAAGGAGTAGCTTGTTTTATGCCTCTGCTGGCCCTGTCTCGGGTACAGGTGGAAGTACCACGTGTGTGTGTGTGTCAGGTTGCCTCAGACTGAACCAGCCAGTCATCTTTGACCACGGACCCCCATGTGCTTAGGCTGGTCTCCACGTGGGGTGCGGATCCTAAGATGCCCAAGCATTTAAGGGATGGCTGAACTCGGGAGCTCCTTTTCAGAGATTCACATCAGAGGGGATGTAAGAACTGAGTCTGACCCCCATGGATGGCAGATGTCTTCAAAACCGCACTCAGCTGGTCTCCCTCTGAGTCCCCTACAGGCAGCACCAGGGCCTCTGACTCTGCTGTCCTCAGGGCTCATGGCACCGCTGCACGTGCTCCTGGGGACACGTGGGTCCTGGGGACATGGTCAGTGCTGGCCTGGGGTCTGTGGCTGGGAGGAGGGCAGAGAGGCCTCCCCTTGGTGGGGCGGGGTTCTGGAGGCTCAGGGCCACTTGGCCGGTGCCCTCACTCCCTGGCGCCCCATCCTTCCACACACCGTTTCTGAGGTCATCCTCAGACCCGCCATGGAAAAGCCGGCATTGAAGGTGCATTCCCCGGAGCAGTGCATGTGAGGGGTGATGCAAGGACTGACCGGGGAGAGGGGTCCCAACCCTGTCTGGGGGCTCACTTGTCTTTGGTTTCAAGCCTGCACAGGTGTGGCCCATGTTCCTAGACACATACTGAATGTTCCATGACAAAACGCCAGCCAACGTGGCAGCGGGGCTACAAGCAGAAGGTGCTTGGGCCTCAGGGCAACTCTGGGCACCGGAACCCTTAGGGCACCTGGTCACAGCCCTAGGAAGGCCCTTTTGATGTTCTTGGCTGGGCTCAAGGCCTCCGTGGCCTCCACAGCCCTGGTAGGTGCCTGGTTGGCCCCTCCTGGGGTCGCCTGCATCCCGCCCAGCCAGCACATCACTGCAGTGGGCATGACAGGGTCTGGCTGCTCAGGAAGACTCTTGGGACCTGCCTCAGGAGTGGGTACTGGGCTGGGTCCCCTGGGGTGCCGATGGGCCCTTGGCAGGGTGGGCAACGTTCCGGCCGGATTCTTTCCACGTGTCTGGTCCGCTCAGTGGTTACTGCCATGGTCTTCTGAGTCCAGGCAGGTCCCTGGGGCCAGAGCCCCGGGAAGGAGGCAGGCTGGCAGGGATGAGCAGGTGCAATGAGAGGTCGCAGGGCCACTGGCCTGTCCCATGTCCTGCTGCCCGCCAGGGCACGAGGTAGAGTGGAGGTGGCTTCCCAGATTCCCGCTGGTGGTTTAAGGCCAGGACACACTTCTTGCTAATTGGACTAAATTTGACTCACGTAACTGTGTCTACGATGGGTTTTACAACGTTAGTCGAGAGTTCAGAAATAACTCCTCTATGTTGTAGAGAAAAAATCATGGGATGTGGGCAGAGTTAGGATGCTGATCCCTTCCCTGGCCACATGCCTGGCCCGGGATGAGCCTTCTGGACCGAGAGGGACAGCCTCCTCCCCCAGCCCCTCTCCTGTGGCTTCTGGTTTCCATCCACGGTCACGGAATATCAAGCTTCAATTTTTAATTCCAGGGCAAATGTTATCATAGCAGGTTTTACGACACAGCCTCATCGTATTTAACCAGGGAGTTTGTATTCACTGGAGACAGGATCAAACTTTTTTTTTTAAAATAAACAAGAATATTTTGCCCTATCATAAAAGTAACACAAGATTGTTGTCAAAGTAGGGGGGAAATAGAAATGATAAAAATTACCCGTAATTTTGCCGCCCAGAGCGAAGCAGTTACCGTCTTGCTGGGATGTAAGCACGTAGACTTTTACCAACTCGGAGCAGGTGTCACGATGCGCAGTTTCAGAGTTCCTCTCTGGCCGAGCGCTGTAGCATCGGGCACAGAACGGGCGCAGCTGGGAGGGTCAGTGACCTGTGTGGCCGGGGTGGATACTGGCGCCTGGTCCGGTCAGCCTGGTGCCCCTTCTTGGCCTCTTGCAAATAAATCATTTATCCCCCCAAACACAGTCAAGAGTAGGTCAAGTTTTTTTTTTGTTTTTGTTTTTTTTTGGCTAAGGCTCTGCCCTTGGTGATGTTTCAGTAATAAAATGTAGTTATCTGCTTCCCAAAGATGGGTTCCCACACCGAGTTTTTCTCCTGATTTTTATTTATGACTGCAATCAGGCAATTCTTTCCAGAGAAAACTGCCCCAGCTCCCACCACCTGACCTTCTTGGACTCTCCCTGACCTAGCCTTGCTCCGGCCCCATCCACGTGCAGACGGGCTTCTGGTTGCCATCCGCGTCGGAAGGACTCAGCTAGGACATTACGGGGACTGTCGGTTAGATTGAGTACCACGTCTGCATTCGATTTAGCGAGTGGGGTGACTGCACCGAGATTACTAAGAGAATGTCCTTGTTCTTACAAAATACACGCTGAGGTGTTACCTGTAAAAGGACGTGAAGTCTGGGGCTTCCTCACAAACGCTTCAGGAGTACGTCTACGTCTAGGAAGGCCAGAGATGTTCCAAAAATGCCATCTATTAGTACATTGCACTATCCTTGCAACTTAAAGTTTGAAAAATGTTCAGAATAATAAGTATAAAAAACCACCATGAAAGGACAGAACAACCCCATGAACCCACCACCCTGCGTCTCCATGTCCCCCGCCCCCAACACACAGAAGGGAGCTGCGGTCCTGGATGTGGCGAGGACCACTTCCCTGCTTTCCTGTAGAGTGAGCCTCACGTCTTCGGACACCTGCCCCCCACCTGCCCTGCGTTACATTCAGTGTTGCTTGTTTTTGAGCTTCGTACAGACGTACTGTCGTGTGTCTTCTTTTGTGGCTGTTCTCCATGCATCCCTCCTAATGGTGACTCTTGGGCTGCTTCCAGCATCTTGTCTGCTGCCACCTTAGCCCCCGCTCCCCGCACAGCAGGGTGGGGGTGGACACCACACATGCTTGCTGCACTGGGTGTGGAGGTGAGGGAGCCAGGGAGGGCGTGAGGGTCTGTCCCAAAGGCCCGGCCCCTGCCCTGTGGTTCTGCCAGAGCCCTCCCAGTGCCAAGGGGCCTGGCATGACCGATGGGAGCCAGGCGGGCAGCTCAGGGAGGTGTTCGCATTTCTGGGAGGCCTGAGTACCAATCCCGGGAGGAGGGAGAGCCAGTTGGATGCCCCAGGTGTTCCCAGAGAGATTCCTGTCTGCAGGCATGACTTTCCTGCTCAGGACAAAGGTGCATGCGTGTTTGCAAGTCTGTCCACGTTCAGATCTGTTCTGATCCTCCCAGCCCGCCACCATCAGCCGGCCCAGGGCGAGCTGACCACAGATGAGTCGGTGGCCTCCTTTCCTGCAGAAGGACGTTTTGTTGGCTGGGTCTTTTCGCCCCAGGCAGAGGCAGGGATGGGCTGGCAGGTCTGAGGTGGCCTGCAGACTGGCTTTACTGCTTCTGAGGGCATTTTGTAATTAGCACATGAACAGTGTCTTGCTAGCGGAGGCTGTCGGGGGCTCCCGGTGAATCAGGTCTTGTTTGGTGTGTTACTGTCCTCCCCAGGTCCTCACGGAGAGGGGCTCCGTGCACACAGGGGCTGGATGAGGGGCTCCAGGCCCCAGACACACTCTCCCCAGTCACATCCTGCCCCCCGGCAGCCGCCATCCTCAACTTGAAAACCCCCGCCTTTCCCCCCTGTCCTGCCACACGTGTGTGCCCAGGGCCATGCGTGTGGACCTCAGTGTGAATGGAGCCCACTTTGGGTCTTTTCTCTGTGAGCAGCTTTTCCTACTCAGCCTTATGTTGGGGTGTTGGGGCGACGCACCCTTGTGGAGGGGTGTATTCTGTTGTGTAATTATATATATTTATAACAAATTTTGTATATTTATTTCTGCCTTCTCCGGTCGGTGGAAATGTGGGTTTTTTCAGTTTTTTTGCTATTACGATCTCCGTCTGCTATTAAAATCCTCCTGGCACCGCTGTTTGCTTGCAAGATAAAATTCTGGCTGGTAAGTTGCTTGGCCCTTGAGGGGCCAGGCTCTGGAATCGGGGTCTGTGCCTTTCAGGGGTGGGATGCGGGCCCGTTGGGATCGGCACCAGTCTTGCCCAGGGCAGCTTGCCTCTGACGCTTTGACTTTTTTTTTTTGCAGACGTTGCATAAACACCAGGGCCGTCCAAATCCAGGGCTGTGTTTATGAGTTTGTGCGTGGGGGTGGGGGTCCGGTCGCGCACCCCTTTCCCCAGACGTCCAGCCAGAGTCCGGCTGAGGCCCCTGCGGACCCCGCACGCTGGTTGGACGGCTCCCACCCGGCCGACAGTGCTGCTCTGCCAGCCCCACGGGCCGCCCCCGAGAACAAATTAGACTCCGGCAGAAAGCTCCGCGGAGTCTGGAATTAGGACACATTTAAGTGAAGGATTAAATTGGTGCTGCCAGTTCTGTTGCTGATGTGTGGCATTTTCTCTTCCTGAATCACCTAGGGAACCTTTGGGCCCCGAGGGGGCATCCGTCCCGCCTCCCTGGGCCTCTCGCTCCAGGCACTTGGCAGCTCAGCTCCAGCATTGCCAGCTGGGGGTCTGGGTCGGGGGAAGTGGGCCACAACCTGACATGTCCCCTGGGAAGGGGGCGGTCAGCCAGGTGGAGGCTGTCAGAGGTGGTGGCCACACGTCCCCTGGGCTGAGAGTCTTGGGGTTGGTGGCCTGTCCAGTGTGCAGTCAAGGGGCGCAAGGGTGTCACTGGCTGCAGGGACATGAAGTGATGCCGTGTCCCTTTCTGTCCCCAGATCACCAGAAGCTGGAGAGAGAGGCTCGAATCTGCCGTCTTCTGAAGCATTCCAACATCGGTGAGTGGCCTTCCGAGGGGGGCGGAGACAGGGGTCCCAGCTCTCTCTTACAGACCATGGGGAGACCCCGAAGGCTTCCCTTTCCTTCTCCATTGAAGTATCCCACCCAGACTCCTAGCAGCGTCTCCTCCTCCTGACCTAGAAGTTCCTGGGGGGACTTTGGGGCAGCCCCAAAGGTCAAGGTCGGGCTTCGCCTGGACAGGTCCCTGCCCACCACTTTGTAACTCCAAGCCGTGATTCTGGCGGAAACACACAGGGGTCTAATGTTCTGTGGCTCCACAAGACAGCTTGATTACAAAGAAAAAGTTGGGAAACCCAAAACCAGTCACAGACCACACAGGGCACAGCCCCAGCCTGAGGTCTGAGGTCTGATTCTGGAGACCCTCTGCCATCCTCCCCACCCCAGGCCTCCCCACCCCAGCCCAGGGCCCCTGGAACTGCAGTCCGGTGAGGGGGATCGGCTGTTCCTTGGGGGCCCACGAAGCCCCAGGAGCCCAGGTCTTGGCCTCAGGGAGTGTGGCTCTCCTGCCCACGCCGGTAGGTCCTTTCTTTCTGAAACCCCAGATGGAGTCTGTGTGAGTGCCGCTGGGACCCCCGAACCCGGAAGTTGGCGCAGATCCCTGGGGCCTCTCAGCCTCCACCGGCCCCCTCAGTGTATGTGGCCCCTTGTCTACCTCTCGCCCCTTCAGGGACTTCTGAGGACCCCAGGACCCCAACCGTGCCCACACTGGGAAGCAGCTGGGAGGTGCAGAGGAGGTGGTGGGCCCGCTGCCTCCAAGGCACCCAGGGAGCTTGTCAGGGTGGATTCCTGGGCCCCTCCTGCCAAAGTTCTGTTTCATTTGCACCAGGATGACACCTAGGCCTCTGTTTAAAGCAAACAGGCCTCTGAGCAGCCACGTCCACACCACTCCCAGCCCGGGGTCTCAGCCACATGGGGGGCCCAGTGGGGCCATGGGGGCTGTGGGAGGGCTCGGCGGCCCTTGGAGCTGGTAGTGGGAGCTGTGGCTGTGGCCCCTCCTGGCTGCGGGGCCTTCTCCAGCTGTCCCAGCGCACATGGGAGGTGCCGGGGAAGGCAGATCTCCCGTTTCTGGGCAGGCTCTCTTTAAATCAGAGATTGTCAAGGCTGAGTCTGATGGAATCATGGCAGACAAATTCCTCACCTGCCCCAGAAAGCCTGACTCGGAGGCCTGGAGCAGGCCCAGGAATCTGAATCTTAGCCAGCACGCCAGGTGATTCTGAGGTGCATGTCCAGGGGGACCCCAGCCCAGTCTTCACCGGCTGGGGCCCATTCAGCAAAGGGCGGGCTCCAGTGTGACCTCACCCCTGCGATGCCGCCCCTCTGCCCGTTCAGGCCCAGCCACCAGGCACCCGATGACCCTCTCTCCTGCTGATCCCGGCAGCCGCCACCTCACCGCCAGCTCTAACCACACCCCTTCCCTTGCCAGCCCCCTGCCCTGTGCACCAGCAATCAAGGGTCCCCCATTCTGAGCGCTGCTCAGGAATCTCCTTGCTTAGGAGAGAAGACTCCAGTGTTCTTGGGTTGGCGTTTTTGGACAGTTCCCTGCACCATGTTCAGCTAGATTGGGGCAGGGGCTCTGGAAGCCCTCCCTTTCCTGGAACTCCCGGCTCATTCAGAAAGCAGCTATGCTCAGGGCGTGGGGAGGGGAGGAGCCTCAGTTTGCCCATCTGTAAAGTGGTGATGCTCCTGCCTCCCTCACAGGGACCCCATGGGAAGAACGGAGAGCTTTCCCCTGGGGAACAGGGTGTAAGCTATGAAGACCCCCCTTTCCCAGGTGGCTTGCTGAGGTTTGGAGCGCAGAGACCCGGATTCGGGCCCAGCCTTTCCCCTCACAAGCCGCAGCAGCCTCTGAACCGCTCTGAGGCACCGTCTCCTTGCTCGTGGAAGGGGCGTGTTTCACAAGCGCGCTAGTCATCTAGGCTTCGGAACAAATTACCCCGACACTCAACCAACAAGCACCGATTTTCTCTGTTTCTGTGGATTCAGAGCAGTTCAGCTGGGTGATCGGGCTGCGACATAATTTGCAGGACCGGGGCAAAATGAAAATGTGGGGCCTTTGTTCAAAAATTATTATGAATTTCAAGACAGCAACAACAGAGCAGGGCCCTCGGGAGCCTGGGACCTGAGGCAGCTGTGCCGGAGGCCTGGCCAGGAGCCAGCCCTGCTCAGGGCTCCCGTGCACTGTGGACACTGGCCAGGGCTGCATCTTCTGGAGGGTTGCCTGGAGCTGCAGGCTTTGCTTCCAAGGTGGCTCACTCACATGGCTGTCGGTGGGAGGCCTCAGTCCTTCCCTGCACGGGCATCTCCTTAAGGCCATTTGAGCATCTTCCCAGCAGGGCAGTGAACTCCCCAGAGTGAGTGATGACAGACAGAGAGACTGAGACTGAGGCAGACAGAGACAGAAACACACACAGAAAGAAAGAGACACAGAGAGAGAGAGAAACTGCGACAGACAGAAACAGAGAGACAGAGAGAGATGGAGAGGGAGGGAGATAAGAGTAACAGTGCTTTTTTTTTTTTTACCCCAAATTGTGGTAAAATATATGTAATCATATTTATAATTTTAACCATTTTCAAGTGCGTAGTTCAGTGGCATTAAGTACATTCACAGTGTTATGTAACCATCACCATTATTTGTACCCAAAACTTTTTCATCACCCCCAGGGCAACCTCTGTACCCACTGAACACCCCCCCCACCCCCAGGCCCTGGCAACCACCATTCTGCTTTGTCTCGGTGGATTTGACACTCTAGATGTGGGACCATATGCCACCAGGAACATGGGTGTACAAGTGTCTGTCCCATCCCTGCCTCCGGTCCTTTGGGTGTGCGCCTCGCAGTGGAATGGCTGGACCACACGGAAGTTCTGTGTTTACCTTTTGGAGGACACACCATGCCTTTTTATGATTCAGTCTGGGTAGGATCACGCTGTCACCCTGCCTTATTCTGTTTATTTGAAGGCACACACAGGATGTGAAGGAGCCAAACTCCCCTCTTAAAGGAGGTGCGTCCACAGACAGGAATACTCACACCCAGTGCGATGACATAGGGGGTCGCATTAGGAGCAGGTCCCCAGAGTCGGGCTCCCGGGCAGCCGCTCACAAGCAGAGCCCCCACCCTGCACGCTTTAATTCCTGTTCAGAGGTGAGGGGGCGCCTGGGCAGAGGAGACAAGTGTGGCCCGGCCTTGACTGAATGGGTCCCTCCCAGGAAGCAGGCCCCGGCATCCAGGAAGGGCCTGACCCTCAAGGGTCCCTCTGTGGCCTTCCCCTCCACACACACATCCGTGTTGTACCCAACCATCCTGAGATACCTCAGGTTGGCACCCCCCACCCGTGGTCTCAGGAATTCCCTCCTCAGTGCATGTTTATGGACACCTGCCAGGAGGGGCCCAGAGCGGAGACGTGGCTGTGGGCACGGCGGCCTCTGCTCTCACCTCACTGATGGGGTGTAGCCGCCTGGACAGGTGGTCGCTCATCAGGTGAGCCTGTTCCAAGCTTCCCTCTCTGCCCCCAGCGGCTGTGGGTGATAGAGATTAAGCAGAGCTCACGGCAGGTGGAATCTTCCACAGCCTTGTTAATGTGGGCCCCATCAGGGAGTGAGCAGAGCGCATCAGCCTTGACTCAGAGGCGGGCCCTCAGCCTCCCTCCAACCTCCCCTCAGCCTCCTTCCAGCCTCCTTCCAGCCTCCCCTCTGCACACTGACCCTCTCTCTCCTGGGTCTGGCTCATTTCAAAATATATTTTATTTTATTCATTTTACTCTTTGTTTTTGTTTTGTTGGGGGGAGCTAATTAGGTTTATTTATTTGCTTCTTTATTTTAATGGCGGTACCGGGGATGGAACCCAGGACCTCTTGCGTGCTAAGCATGTGCTTCCCCACTGAGCTACACCCTCCCGCCTTGGGCCTGACTCACTGATGGCAAATTCCCACCTCCTGGTTTCTGGGGCTGGGACTGCCCTCCCTTGCAGGATGGTCCACCTGTGAGCTGTGTAGGTGGGCACCTCGGGGGACCATGGCCCTGGGAGGACTTCCAGCCGAGGTGAGGGGGGGCCGGTGCAGGAGGAGAAGGTGAAAGACTTCCAGTCTCCAGACGCCCAGGGCCCATGCTGCCGCCCTGCAGCTCTTCCTTCCTTCCCGAGGCTGATCATGTTATATCGCAGCACAGGGGTCCGGGGAGGGAGAGGGAGGGGCTCGAGAGGCTGCTTGCGAGGGGGAGAGGGACCCGCCACCCACAGCCCCCTGGCCTGGGACTGGCGTGCTGTCCCCGGGGGAGCGGAGGCCCCCTTAGCGGGAGGCGCATCCCTGGACGCCCCCCGCCCCCTCGTGGCGGTCCTTGTCCCCCTGACCCAGTGCTCCCAGGCCGGACTCTTTCACGGACTTTGTTTCCCGCCTCTGTATGCCACCCACAGTGTTCATTACTGCTGTTTTCACTTAGATAAATTCTGTGCCAGTCGATTCACTTTTTCACTTAGCCCTGTCTGTGAAACCACATCAGACGATTTGCTAGTTAGGTTTCCTTCTAAACCATCAAAATAATACCTAACTATTTTTTAAATGTTAAAAATGTTTAAGAAAGAAATGAGCACGTGCACATGGCCTTGACTCCCACATAGACCCCCAGTGTCTTCGCTCCAGGGCGAGGGACCTGCCAGCAGGGCCTGGGAGCCTCGCCCCCTCTCCCCTGTTCTAGGGGGCAGGGGTGGCCTCCCCCAGGAGGAAGGCCCAGCGGCACCCCAGATTCATGGATCCGTGGGGCTTCCCTGGGGAAGGGGGATTCCCCTGCATGGGAGGAGAGAAAGGCCCCCGGGGAGTGTCCCTCTGTGGGCGCTGCCTGCAGGGCTGGCAGGGTGGTGGAGGGTGGACCCCGTCCCTCCATGCCCCACCTCAACCCTGGGCCTTCCTTCTCTTGGAGTTCCAGGAGAGGCAGCTGGGGCCTGGGGAGGTTGCTCAAGTGGGACGGACCTGCTGGGCCCCCAACAGAAAGGAGTCAACAGAGGAAGAGCTTTTGTTCACTCCAGTGATTTCGCAGGAGGTTGCAGCGAGCGGCGATCTGCTGAGTGTCAGAGAGATGCAGACCCCCGAGGGCATCCAGGCGGGAGTGGGAGGGGGCCAGGCATTGGCCCCAGGCCTGGGTGGGATGAAAGCGGAAGGCTGGACTCAGGGCCCTTGAGCAGAGAAACAAAGCAAGGAATGGTGAGAGGAGCAGGGGTGTGAAACGAGGCACCCCAGGAGCCAGCACATGTCCCTTCTCCTCAGTGACCAGGTGCCCCGGCTGCTTGGGACAGGGGTCTGCCCCCAGGTGCCAGGCTTTGGCCCAAGGTCAGGGGCCTCCCACTGCAGCCAGATTGGGGTTCCTGGTGTGAGGACACTGCGGGCCAGACTCTTGGGAAGACCAGAGCTGGAGGCTGGAGGACACTGGGGCAGCCTTGAGAGCGTGGGGAAGGGGCCTGGGGGCCTGGGGGCCTGGGAGAAGCCCTGCTCGTCACCCTTTCTGGACTAGCGGCCCTGTCCCGTGGGGTTGGGGAGAGGCCTAAGGAGCAGAGGGGCCGAGCGGGCCAGGCTGGTGAGACGGCAGCTCCGTGGGGGTCCTGAGCCCCAGTTCACACTGCTGCTTGGCCATGTGTGAGCTGTGTGACCCTCAGCTGGTCACTTACCCTCTCTGTGCACCAGCTTCCATATCTATAACTTCTTGGGATGGTTGGGACGGTTACCGATGAGCACACCGTGGGCCTCAGTCACAGAAGGCAGGATCTATCACGTGGAGGGCAGTGTCCAAAACGAGCCATTCCTAGAAATACTTGCTGTTTGTGCTGGGCGCATCTCCAGCTCAAGGAAAAGGAGGCTTGTGTTCTTTGTGCTGCAATCCACTTTGCTGTTCACTCATTCATTCCCTCATTCATTCACGCGTCAAATCCTAGCCAGCGCGACTCTGGCCGGGCTTTGTCCCAGGCTCAGGGACATGAAGAAACAGACTAAGGCCGAGAGGGCGTGCGTGGCCGTGGCGCCATCCTGCTGACCCTTGGTTCTGGAATGGGAACGCAGGCTCCGAACCTTCAGCAGTGATGCCTCTGCGCACTGGGCGGGTGGCCCTCCTCCCGGGGGTCCCTGTCCCCTCAGCCTGTCCTGAGAGGTTAGCGATGGAGCCCTCGGCCTTCCTCTCCCGTGAAGGCCCCCAGCGGCTCCTTTCCAGCCTGTGGTCCCCTTTCTGTTGCTGTCCGCTGCGTTTGGGAGCAGGGGACATACATGGCCGGGGCCTGGGAGGGGTCTGGGTCTCCCTCTGGCAGAGGGAAGGAGAGGAAAGACCAGACGCCCAAGGCCCTGACGATGCTCGCCTGGGCCCGCCAGCCTGCAGGGCGCATGGCCCTCCCCTCAGGCTCTGCCTGCATCCATCACCTGGGTGCCCCAGCCCTCCTGCGGGATACCCCAGGCCCTTGGCGGGGTGGGCGGGCTCCCCCCTGGAGGGCCCAAGCTGCGGGCCGCTGGCCAGCCGGGTGCGGGGTCGGGCTGGGCGGCGGGGGCGGCCCCGGCTGCTGCCCGCGCTCACGGCGCCTCCTGTCCCTGCAGTGCGCCTCCACGACAGCATCTCCGAGGAGGGCTTCCACTACCTGGTCTTCGATCTGTGAGTGCCCTGTCTGCTCCCCGCCTCGGCCTGGGGTGGGACCCTCGGCCTCCCAGCCCCAGGGGATGGAGTCCCGTGGGGTCCGAGCTGGGCCCCCTCCCCTAAATGGGCAGGACCTGCTGGAGGCCCCGGGGTGGAGGGGAGGGGACGAGGGCAGGACCCCAGAGGAACGGACCCTCCGTCTTCCTTCACCTTCCTTCCGTTGGTCTTCTCATCACAGCTGCCCTGGGGCCCACTGGCTGGCACGCGCATGTGTGTGTAAGAGTGCACGTGTGTTGATGATTGTGTGTGTGCATTTGTGTACGTTGATGAGTGAGCACGTGTGAGCCAGTGACGGTGTGAGTGTGAATGGGGTTGCATAAGAGTGTGTGGGTATGATTTATGTGGGCGTGTATGTGTGTACACCTGTGCAGGTGATTTGTGGGCTGTGTGTGCACAACAGTGCGTGTCTTATGAGGGCATGTGTGTGAGTGTGATTGCGTGAACACATGGCCATGTGTGATTTGTGCATGCGTGTGTGTACATGTGTGGTGTGTGTGAACGTGTGTGAG
The DNA here is from genome assembly GCF_036321535.1 of Camelus dromedarius. Lineage (NCBI taxonomy): Eukaryota > Metazoa > Chordata > Mammalia > Artiodactyla > Camelidae > Camelus > Camelus dromedarius. Next base: position 83,506,171 of record NC_087442.1, on the reverse strand, counting down.
CTGGGGGTGCGGCCATGTACGTGTGTGCATGCGTGCCTGTGGGCTCAGCACGTGTGTGTGCGATTGCCTAAAGTGTGGGGGAGATTGTGCAAGTGTAATTTGTGGGGGTAGGCACCTGTGTGGGTGCATGTGGGCACACATACGTGGTTTGTGGGTGTGCACATGTGTATGGTTTGTGGGGGTGTGTGTGTGTACGTGTGTGATTTGTGGGAGTGTGCCGTGTGTGTGATTTGCTTGCTGTGTGCACACGTGTATGTGTGAGCATGTGTGTACACGTGCGTGTGCGGTGGCGAGAGAGCGTCTGGGGCCTTTGTCGCCTCTCGCTCCCTGCTGGATTTAGAAGCAGTGATGTCACCCCCTCCCTGACAGCTCCAGCTTGGCAGTGCTATTTTTAGCTTTCCATGAGTCAGTGCAGCTCCGGACCCGGGGTGGGCAGGGGCGGTAGGTTTGGGCCTTTGGGAAGCCCAGCCCAGGGGCGTGGCCATGGTGACAGGACGGGCTGGCGTCAGGGAGCTCCTCCCTCAAATGACAGACGCCTCGGCCTTGGGGTTTGGAGGCCTGGGAAGTCCCCGGCTCCCTTGGTGGCCCTCTGGTCAGGAGAGGCCGGGACTCTGGGTCCCTGGAAGGCTTGATTACCTTTTGGTACCCTTGTGTCCCACAGGACACCATTCAGGTGGTCAGGACTGACCTGTGACACCACTGCCACTGCCTGGCAGAGGCTGTGCCTGAAAATTCCTGTCCCACAGCCCCTGTGGAGGTGGCAGCCTTGTTGTCACTCAGCCCCACCAGCCTCTTTTCCAGGAAACATGGAGGCCACTGGGCTGGAGGGTGGTCATGTCCAGGGGCACTGGTGGCCGATGGGTGGGTGTGTGTGATTCAGGAGCAGCCAGTGGGGGAGAAAATGGTGTGTGCATGTGTGCACGTGTGTACGCACTTGTACATGTTAAGTGCATGCACACATGTGCACGTGTGTGTGCACACATGTGAGAGGTTCTTGATTCTCCTGGCCCACACAGTAGGCAGGTGTGGGGAGAGGCTCTGAGAGGGGCTGGTGGGAGGAAATTGACCGGTATTTTTGGAGAGGCTGGGGAGGGGGGGTCCTGGGTCTTGCACATCATACCCCCCAAAACCTCCCCCTAAGCCTTTTGAAGCTCGCATTCTAGGACATCCAGGACACCCCTAGGCTTCAGGCAGCTGTTTTGGGGGGCAGGGAGGGCCTGCGCAGGGGGAGGGGAGCAGTGGAGACATAGGGATGCTGGCAGGCCCTGCCACACTTCCCTCTCCCCGCCCAGCCCCCCTGTGCCACGCTGCAGACCCTCTGCCACGAGGACAACCCAAGCCTCACCTTCGAGAACCAAAATGCATATGGACAGACCATATGGCCCCAGGACTGGGGAACCGTCTCAGGCTTGGGGTGACATCACTTCAGGAAGCCCCAGGCCCTTTGGCAGTTTGGGGACTCTGTGAATTCGGGGATTGATAGGTTTCCCCAGTCCCCACGCCTCAGAATGTCACGGGGCCTTGGGGATCAGGCCTGGGAACAGGTGAAGGGGCTCCCCCGTGGCCATGGCTGCAGCCCAGAATTGGCCACGCTGTCTGTCCAGGGCCTGAGGAAAGGGAGAACCAGGCCCTTCCCAGCCAGCTCGAGACGCCAGCGCCAGCATCCAACTCCCTGCCCTGCAGCTCTGGACCACAAGGTCCCAGATGCCGGCAGCACAGGTTGGAGCCTCCTATGGATGTAAGGACCCAGAGGTCCGGCGTAGGGGTGGCTCCATGCACCCCTGCTGCAGCCCTGGCCAATACCTGTGGCCTTTTCCCCCTCTGCCCTGTGCTTGGACTTGGGCTCTGCAGAGCCTGAGCTGTGAGCTGTGTGCGCAGAGAGATAAACATTGAACTCCCCTCTCCTGGGCTGGACCTAGGACCCTATTCTGCACCCATGTGTGTGCAAAAGCACATGAGACTCTGCTCCCTTGAGCAGTCACCTGCTCTGAGCCTGAGCCTCCTCCAGTGGCGAAGCGGGACCCTAAAAGCTCCTCGCTCCCAGGGGTTTGTGGGCGGTGTCCAGCAGGATCTGAGGACATGCATCCAGCCTCAAGCTGGGGCGTGTCAACACCCAAGGCATCCTTGTTTTTGTGTTTCTCTACCACTAAGGGAGAGCCTGCCCACGCCAGGGCCACTTTCAGCGGTGCCCATGGTCTCCATGGGCCAGCCCAGCCCTGAGTGCTGGTCAAAAATGAGGCCAACTCAAGCCTCACCTATGAGAACCGAAATGCATATAGGAGACCATAGCGCATGGGGCCAGCGCAGCTTCCCATGGGGCGCTGGAAGGAAGATGCTGCAGGGGGAGTGCCCCTCGGTGTCCCCATGGGATGCAGGAGGGAGCCGCTGGACCACGCGGGGGTAGAAGAGCTCTCGATGGAGGCTGTGAGGACTCAGAGCTTGCAGAGCTGGGCGAGGGGCTTGGGCAGACCCAGGGATGGCTCCTCCCTGCTCCCCTGTGCACCCACTCCTCTCCGTGCCCACATTTCCCAGCCCAGGGGACCCTGGGCAGCCCTTTCTGGGTTCCTAGAGGCCCTCCAGGTGGTGGTTCCTACCTGGGGGGGTCCATCCCGACCGTAGGGCCCAAAGGCTACTCGTTGGGCAAGGAGTGCATGGCCAGAGGGTGTGCGGACAGAGCTCCCACTGTCCTTCTGGAGCTGGGACTTGGGGCATCTCGCAAGCTCCCCAACCAGGGAGGCCAGATCCAGGCACCGTCTCTTCTGGCCCCTCTGCTTTGTGCCGGGGCCGCATCTCTGGCCCTTGGTGGGGGTTTGAGGAGGGAAGACCCGATTTTCTCAGGCCTAGAATTAGTCACAAGGCCCGGGTGACACTGCAGAGGCTTGGATCCAACTCCTGGGCTACCCACCCTGGGAAAGTCACTGAGATCACCGAGACTCAGTTTTCTGAACTTAAGAGTAGCAGTGTCATGGAGGGGGTGTGAAGACTGAAATGCTAAATGCCGCCCTGTGTGAGCGAGCGCTTGGTGAGCTGTCAGTCCCAGGTGACAGTGGGGATGATAAGGAGGAGGTGGTGTCGGTGGCAGAGAAGGAGGTGGCGGTGGAGATGGTGATGATGGTGGTGTTGGTGCTTATGGAGGCGAAGATGGCCTAGCTGGTGGTGACGGTGGTGACGTGCAGGAGGTGGAGACGATGGTGGTGGTGACAGGGTTGGGGAGGGGGTCTCCAGAATCTGTGACCTCTGTGTGCTTTCCCCACAGGGTCACCGGTGGGGAGCTCTTTGAGGACATTGTGGCGAGAGAATATTACAGTGAAGCAGACGCCAGGTGGGTGTAGAGCCCGCGTGCCGGCCTGCCCTGTCGTCCCCTCGCTGAGCCCCGCTCCTGCCCCTCCGGCCCACACTTACCCTTGTGCACGTTGTCCCTGACGTGGCTGCGGGCAGATAGTCAGCTGGGCTGAAGTGTCAGGCTGCCTGCCAGGCTGATGCCCCACCCAGCCCTGCTAGGGGCTCTTGGGGCCCGTCCAAGGGGCAGGGGGCAGCTCGTGTGTCCTCGACCACAGAGCTGTGGCCTGAGTCTGGGAGGGCTCAGGCCTGCCGTCTCCCCTGGGGTGAGAGCTGGCTCACAGAGGGGCTCTCCTTGGGGTGGCTGGTGGGGACAGAGCAGTGGTGGGCATCCTCCCGCCCTTAGACGTCTGTCCATGGCCCGCAGTGGGCACCCTGGCCTTCCTTACAGACATTCAGTTTCCAAAAGCTTTTTCCAAAGATGGACCAGGAATCCCTTTCTGTAACACCCTCCCCGGGCCATCTTGGAAGCAGAGCAGAAAGCAGTGGGGGCCTGTGCTGGTGGGAAGGGTGCCCGCTGACCCTCCTTCCTGGGGTCCCCGCCACAGGCTCCCTGGGGGGCAGTGGGCAGGAAGCCAGGGCCCGTGCTGTGGGAGGAAGGAGTGACTTCGCCAGCCCTCACCAGAGGCTGAAGGGAACTGATGTTCTCAGAGATGCCAGTAGTGCGGCTGCTGGGAGATGGCAGGGTCCCTCTCTCTGGAAGGATAGGCCCCCTGGGTCCTGCTCTGGCCCCTGCTGTTGGCCAGATGTCACCCTGACCCGTGACAGGAATGACTCCCATTGGAGACGGCTGAGGGCCACCGCTCCCTGCCCGCCTGGCATGAAGGGGACACTCATTGTAAAAAGCAAAAAGGCTGACAGTGACCCTCTCTAGGCAGTGGAGTAACAGATGGTTTTTAAGTTTTTAATCTTGTCTATTTTTAAGGTTTTCTTGAATGAACATGCATTACTTTTCTAATCAGGAAAATGAGCGTTATTTGCAAAAGTAGCCTTTTGTGACTGGCTTCTGCACCCACAGGCAGCCTTGCTTGTTGGGCAAGTGGAGTCCCTGTGAGAAGGCGTGAGCGGGGTCCTTGTGCCACCCGGGCCCCCACAGAGCTGGGCAGCAGGAGGCCCAGGCCTGGCGGGCTTTGGGGCGGGAGGTTGGGCCCGGGTGAGGTGGGGTGTCGGGCCAGGTATTCAGCTCCCTCTCCGGCCAGTCGCCTGAGGGCTCACGGGCACTGGCCGCTTTTCTGAGACGCCTTGAGGGAGGGCATTCATTCAGCACAACAGCCTGGCGGCGGCCTGTTCCCTTCCAGAGCAGGAAGACTCCAGATTTCTTTCCTACTTGCAAGAAAAGTAGAAAGTAGAACAGAGCCACCTCCTCCTGCTCTGAGATGCTCGGGGGGAATGTACCAAGTGCAGGTGTCTGCCTGCTGGGTGTGGATAGAGCCCCCAGACTGGGATGGTCCTGACACCTGCCAGGGCAGGGCAGGTGCCCGGCCAGGCCAGGAGGGAAGGGGCCCGGCTGGCTGCCCCCAGGACAGACCCCAGGACCCACGGCCAGGGCAGCGCCGTGGAGGGCTGCCCTCTCTGTCCTCCTCTGCCCCGCCTGGAGCATCCTGCCCGGGCTCCTTGGTCGTCAGCGCCCGCCGCTGGGCACGGCGTGGGGCCTGGCGCCCTTCCTCCGCTCTGCAGTGAGTGGTCTTGCCTGAGGGGGGACATGGTCCACAGCGAAGCCCTGTTCTTGGCCGGGAGCCCCTGGAGCCCTCTGGCGCCTTCCTCCTATGCTGTGTGCCTGCCCCCACCCCCTGCCCCACCCCTAGCCCACCCGCGTCCCCCACCCATGCCTCCCATCCCCCCAACACCTGTGGCCCCAGAGCTCCCCCTTGCCCACTGTCACCTCCTACCTGCCTCTGACCTCATCTTTGCCCCTGCCCCCTTCCGCCTCCATCCCACACCTTCAATTCTGTGGCTCCCTCCTGCCCACCTGGATGGCAGGCATCCTGACCTCCCTCCCTGGGACTCCATGGTGGGCGCTCCCTTGGTATTTGGGGCCCCACCCACAAATGCCCAGTTCCCTCTCACAGACTCTGCCTTGCTCATAGCCAGACTCTGAGTAGGGGGCGAGAGGGAACGAGGGACATTCTTGGGGATCCCTTCCAGCTGGAAATTCACGACTCAGGCTGCCCTCTTTCCCAGGCGTCCTGGACCCTGGCACTGTGTGTTTGACAGCTGTGTTGGTGCTCAGCTTCTGGGTCGCCCATGGGCATCGGCAGGAACTGTGGCAGATGGGCTGAAGGCTTTCCCCGTCCTTGGGAGGGTGGTGGTGCCAACTGGGTTTCCCCTGGGTTGTGCTGAGGCTGGAGTCTGAGACTCCTGGCTGGGATGGGGAGCGCCTCCCTGGCCAGCGTGCAGGTCTGGCCCGGCCACATGTATCAGCCACCCTTCTGGGGGGCCTGCCCAGGGCCACGCTGCTCAAAGCTGAGCCTTTGATGAGTCTGTGACGTGTCACACCTCTAGAAGGAGAGGGAGCAAGGCGAGAGGTGCTCTTCTGAGCCCTTTTCTAGCCAAGAAGGCTGGAGCTTCCTCTTAGGAAGAAATGGGATCTTTATTTTGGAGTCTGTGGAGAAATGAGGGGTCTTTTTTCAACCTAGGAAAGCGAAGTTCAAAATCTTTAGAATCTGTTAAAAAAAAAAAAAGCCTGAAAAATTGAGGGAGAGGATATAGCTCAGTGGTAGTAGAGCACGTGCTTAACATGCACAGGGTCCTTGGTTTAGTCCCCAGTACCTCCATTAAAAATAAATAAATGAATAAACCTAATTTTCTCCCTCCCAAAATAAAATAAAATAAAATAAAAAATGCTGAATTAATTTTTTTTTAAAACCCTAAAAAGCAATATGGCTCATGAGAGGTGGTTAAAGGGGACCCTGTGCGGATGGACGCTGGCTGTCCCAGGAGGGAGCATCGCTGAGGTGACAGCAGAGCCCAGAACCTGAGAATGATGTCCAGGACCCGGCCAGCGTCTAGAATGCCGCTTGGGAACAACTTGAACCATAAAAGTGACTTTCTAAATTGTTTAGAATATGCAAAAGGGCCCCACAAGGAAGCCGATATGATGTAAATGGAAGGCAGAAGGGAGGCAGGACCTTGTGACTGGTGGCCTCCTGTCCTCCAAGGCCGTGGTCTCAGATGGGAGCACAGGGCAAGAGGTGGGTGAGGAGGCCCTGGGAGTGGTCCCCAGAGGTCCCTGGAGGGAGGGCTGCCCAGAACGGGCTGCTGTCCAGGTAGGTGGGTGTCCCGTTCCCTGCAGGCTGCAGACTCCACTCCCACGTCGGTCCCAGAGATGCTGTGAAGAATAGACTGGGGAGACAGGCCAGCACTGCCCAGTTGGCGGGGGGCAGGGGCCGAGCCCAGCCCAGTTTTCTCTCGGGAGCCCAGTTTGCTTGGCCATTTCATTTGTGAGCACGGGGAAGGGGGCACTGGGCCAAGCCAGCACAAGCCTCTCTGTGAAGTGGTGGCTGTGAAGTGCCCTGAGCAGGGCCTGTGGGATGGGGGGACGCGGGCTGCAGCAGAGTTGTGTGGCTTGATTTCAGCAGCACGGGCTGTCCCGTGATGCTTGAGGTGAGATGCAGACCGGGTGCTGGCTCAGCAGGTGCAGTGGCCCCATCTCTGGCACTGGTTTGGGGCCCTGCATCCCCAGGACGGGATTCAGAGGAGGGCAGAGGGCTCAGCCCATCCTCGTCTCAGTGGATGCATCAATCAGTGCCGTGGCAGGTGGATTCATGGGTCCAAGAAACGTTTGGGGAACACCTTCCTGTGTCCAGGGCTGAGGACACAATGGAGAGAAAAGAACCAACCCATCCCTGTGGGTCTCGGAAGCCATAGTCCAACGCAGAGACAGACGCTGCCCAGATGCCCACACAGAGCACAGGGCCACCATGTCACTGCAGTGCGGACCACGTGGGCGCAGGGAGAGTCCAGAGGGCGTGCTGGGGATGAGAGCCGAGGCAAGGTTGCCAGGGTGAATACAGAAGATGGGGTTGACCCAAAGCTAAAGTCAAGACTCCCAGGGGTCTCAGCGGGCCTGAGGTTGGAGCCACGTCCCTCCAGGGCTTTCAAGGGGTGGCCAGGGCACAGGAGATGGCAACCTGCGGGCTGTGAAGGTGTGCTGCAGGAAGGGGATGATAGGGCACATGGCTGGGCACAAGGACCGGTGTCCCTGAGGGCAGGAGCAGGGTCTGGCCGCAGCAGTGCTGGCAGGAGCTGGTCTGCCGGAGGGTCACCGAGCCCCAGCGTGATGTGCTGCAGTGTGCAGTGGTCCGGTGACTCACGGCTGAGCTCCATGAGGGAGCGGTGATGGCCCCAGCACGCCTCTCCAGGCTCTGGGTCTGCGAGTGAGCTGCAGGTACCCGGGGCTGGGAAAGCCAGCCTCCCCTGACCTGCGCCCTGGCTCAGTGGCTCTGAGCAGCAAGTGCTGGGGGCTTCATGTGGCCTCTGCCTCCACCCAGCAACCCGTCCTGACTTCAGAAGAGCTTCCTAGACCTCACAGCTGAGCTCTGCCTGCAAGGAGGGGGGCCCCTGGGTGAGCCGGCTGTGGTGGGTCAGCCTGTGGGGGTGGCGCCCATGTCTGCAGTAATGGGAGGGCTGGTAATGTCTGGATGGGGAGTTGGGGATGCAAGGAGACAGGACCACAAAGCATTCTTCCTGGCAGATGAGGGCATTGTGGGAGGGGCAGGAGCAGGGAGGGAGGCACTGGGGGCAGGTCGGCACTGGGGGGAAGAGCTCAGGGCATGGGGTGGGGGAGGGGGGTTTCCAGCCTTTAGTGGCATCCTTAGATGGGGCGGGGCTGCTGGGGGACTGTCTCCCGCAGGTTTGGGCCTGGCTCCTTCTGAGCCCCCAAACCTGAGGAATCCATCACCATTCGGAATCTGAGGTCTAGGTTTCTGTAGAGGGAAACTGGGGTTTTCTCTGCAGTGAGTGGTCTCCAGATGTAGACAGGGCTGTTTGAGGAGAAGGAGATGTCTCCTGTCCCCTCTCCAAGACTGTTGTTAGGAAAACACAGCCCACACCTGCTGTCGGCCTTTAGTCACCCTGCAGGGTCCAGTCCCTGGTGGAGGGGTCCTGTGCCTCCCTCGCCCCCACTCACAGGGGCTGTGACCAGGATCCCAGAGGGTCGGCTCCAGGCAGCCTGTGTGGCCCTCTTGTCTCCCGTGGCTGGTAATGCTGCAGGGGTGGGGTGGGACCCCCAAGGGGTCTGGGCCTGGCTCTGGGGGCAGGTGGAAACTTTGCAGATGCCCGGGGCCACTGGTGGAGGCAGGCTCAGGCCACGGGGTCTCGTGTGTGCAGGGGCTGGAGGCATCTGGTCTGATGTTCAGGAGGTGTTGCTGAAGCGCGGATATTCGAGTTGCCTGCGGAGAGCCTGGACCTCTCCCTCCAGCCTGGGGGGCTCAGGACTTCTCCCCAGTCTGGAAGGAAGCCCTTGGCTCTGGGCCCTGTGCAGTGCCAGGCTGCCACCTTGCCAGGGGAGCTTCCAGGACCCCAGGGCTGCCACAGAGCGAGCTGCCTAGCACAGCAGCCAGCAGCCTGCGTGGAAGCTCAAGTTTCTTAAAGTGAAATGACACGTGGTTTATTTAGCACATGAGCGGTTGCAGCATTAGCCCTGCCCCAGAACAGAGTGGGGCCCTGGTGCTCAGGGCGTCACCCCTATACCGTGGCACTGGCCTGCCCTCTTCTTGCTGTTTTGCCTCCGCCGTTTCCCTGCCTAGGTTCCCCCACCCACCCCCACCCCATTTGCAGGGTGTGGGCTCAGCCCTGGCCTCCCTCCCAGAGGGCACCCGGCTCAGGGCCAGGCTCGGCCAGCATGAGCCTGGGGAGGGGTGCACCGGGGACAGGCATGTTTCCTCTGAGCATCACTTGCGTGGGCCTGGCCAGAAGGGAGGGCAGGGCTGGGGTGTGCAGGGAGCCTGGCCATGCCTTGTGCTGAACTTTGGGGGTGAGGAAGGAGCCCCAGAGGCCCCCTCCTGGCCAGCGTCTCCTCTCCCACATGGCAGGCGGCACCTTGATTCCCTGCTTCCCCACCCCACCTAGTGCCACACAGCACCCTGCTCCTGCACCCCCGCCCACTCCTCGGGGGCCACCTGCACTAATGCGCCTGCTGTTTGCCGCAGTCACTGCATCCAGCAGATCCTGGAGGCGGTTCTCCATTGCCACCAAATGGGGGTTGTCCACAGGGACCTCAAGGTGAGTCCCCCACCCCGCTCTGTGCCAGGTGTCTGTCGTTTGTAACTGCATGTCGTTTAGCAGGAGGCTCTGGGGTGGGGCAGTGCAAGTGTCAGGAGATGCTGTGTGCGTGAGTGACGTTTGCACATGTGTGTGCACGTGGATCCGTGCGTGTGCAACAGCATGTATGTGTGCACGTGTGTGAAGGTGTGCGCATGTGAGAATGTGTGAGTGCACATGGGTATGTGTGTGCGCGCCTGTGTGGGCACGTGTATGTGTGCTCAGATGCTCATGTGTGCATTGTGTGTGCACATGTATGTACATGAGCACGCGTGTGTGGGTGTGTGCACACAGGCATGTGTGTGCATGTGTGAGAATGTGTCCGTGTATGTGTGCATGTATGCACATATGTGTGTGTGCATGCATGTATGTGTCTGCACACGTCCCTCCCAACGCTTCTAGGTTCCAGGGCTGAGAGGGGACAGTTGTCAGAAATCAGCATATTAGCACGTGTTCACTCGGGGTCTTGCTTTCTGGGCTCCGGTTGAGATTCGGAGCTGGCAGGTGGGACACAGGTGATGTGTGTGCAGGTGGGGTTGATGCCTCAGGAGCAGGGGTAAGGGGCCAGCCTCAAAGTTCTCTGCAAACTTCCCATCCTTTCTCCTAGTCTCTGTGGCCCTTGGCTCAGTTCTGGGCAAAGTGACCACAGCCCGTTTAAAGTCAGGTTTGTCACCTCCAGGGCTCAGCCTGATGGTAGGGCCCTCAGGAGGAACTGCAGCACCCTCCTCCCCCCTCCCCCTCCCTCCTTTCCCCTCCCTCCTCCCCTCCCCTCTCATCTGCTCACTTCTCCCCCTCCCTCTCTCCATCGCTTCCTCCCTCCTTCCTTCCTCAGTCTCTCTTCCTTTCTTGACTTCTGCTTTCTCCCAGTCTGGGCTTGGGTCAGTCTCTTCTCTTGTTAAGGGTGGACCCCTGGGCCGGTCATCCCTGCTGAGAGACCTGCTGGTGGCATTTGAGACCAAGCTTCCCATGGGTGCTTGGGCTGAATGGGGCCACGCCCTTCCTTGGACCCCCAAGGAGGGTGTGTGTGTGTGAGCTGATCTTTGTGGGGCTGCTCTTGGGATGATGTCCCGCCAGGAGCAGGCCCAGGACCCTCTCCTGTGCCCTCTGTGTGTCCCCGCTTCCTCTCTGCATGTGCTGTGTGGTCCCGTGTCCTTTCATGTGCCTGCCCAGACCCGCCTTGTCTGCCTGTCCTGTGGGTTCCCCTCTGTCACTGTGTCTCTTCTGAAGTGGCCTCACTCGGGGGCCACAGGGGAGTGGGCACACGTCCTCTTGGTTCCTGGACCCCACAATGCATAGCTAATTTTGAGGCCAAAATACAAAAATGGAGAGGGCTGCCCCCCCCCAGGCCGAGGTGTGACCCGGGGGCATGCAGAATCCTTGCTGAAAAACAGAAAAAGGGGGCAAGTTGAGCTGGCTTCCCGCCTGCTGCCAGCTGTGGGGTGAGCAGACTGTCCCTCTTCCCCTTGAGAGCCCCCCATCAGCCTTGACTGAGACAGCCCCCTAGAAGTGGTGTTGTGGGTTTCCTCTCAGCCAAGGTGTGGAGGGTGGAGAGAGCGGGGGAGGGTCGGTGCCATCTTGGGGGGCCGCGAGGGAGTCAGGGTGGAGCCTGGGGGCTGGGGCATCACCCTGCGGCCACCTGGGTCCCCTCCCTCTCCTCATGGGGGCCCCAACCTTCTTGCCCAGCTCTTCCCAAGGCCCAAGTTCACTTAGCTCCGTCTTTCCAGAGAGGAGTGCTGGTTTGTTTCCTAGTGGGGGTGGGGATGGGGTGTTTCTGATCCTTAGAAGTCAGGTCAAGCTCCCAGCTGCAGTCCTGACCCCTGCTATTTCAGGCTTCTTGATGTGGGGTGAGCAGGGAAGTTGGGGGTCCCCTGGCCCCACTCAGGTTGGCAAAATCAAGATGTTCAGAGGCCTCCAGGCCATGCTGGGCAGACAGGGCTGAGCGTCCCCAGCATGGGTCACCTAGGGGACCGAGCCTTGTCCGGCCAGCTGTGGGGCCCGGGGGGAGCTCTGGCTTCTGCCGGCCACGTGGGGCTAGTGAATTTCGTCCATTGCATTCCTTGTGTTCTGATGCCTCAGTGTACAAGCAGCATTAACTCAGTTTAGATGGCGACATTTGTCTTTCTTGGTGGCACTAAAGTGACAATGTGGTCTCAATGGGCTGTCCTGTTGTGAGGTTGGCCTGGTCGGGGGTAGGGAGTGGCCCAAGGGCCTGGAGAGCCCCCTGGGAGTCCAGGACGAGGAAGTCCAGAACTCTGGGCACTGACCACTGGGAGGTGGTGGGGTGGGTGGGACAGGCCGGGCTGGGAGGGGCCCAGGGTACAGGACACAGTGTACAGCGAGGGGCCATCAGGCCTTTGGGGCCAAGAGCCCCCAGTCAGGGGTGGCATCCTCCTCGGCACTCCAGAGGGACAGGGATGAATGTCCTTCCAGCTTGAGCAAGGCCGCTGCTCCCCAAAGTGGGAGCTGTACACCAGACCCTTCCTACCCATGGGCACTGGGTGGGCAGTGGTCAAGGCTGGTCCCTTCTGCCCTGGAGTTGGTGGGGTTTGGTGGGTGGATGTCCTACAGTGCCCAGGCTGCGGGGGCCCTCGGTTGTTCCTCCTTGATGTTGAGGGTCACCGTCCCACAGCAAGTGCCTGAGCCCCGCACCAGGCAGCCCCCGACCGCGTCTCTGAGCAGCCAGCCATGGAGAGAGGAGAGAAGCCCCTTTGCCGGCGGGGGTCCTGGCCCCCTTGCACAGCCTGCCTGGGCCTGTGGGGGGTGCTCAGTTTTGGTCCCAGTGCCCCAGGCTCACTGTTCCTGGGTGTGAGGCATCTGAGCTGGCGCTTTGGGAACAGCTTCCCTCTGCTCTAGGGCTCCTGTCCCTGCCCCCAGGGAGGGGGGCAGGGACAGGCTGTGAGGTGCAGGGCCTGGGGCTCTGGGGTGCACCCAAGCCAAGGATGTCAGCCGTCCCAGGGGGACACCCACGTGGTGGAAGGTCAGGCCTGTGTGCCCCTGCCTGCAAACGGCTGTTTTGTCCCCCTCCCTCCTGTGACACCCCGCCGGGTGTAAACCACACGCCCTCGGGCTGGTCAACTTTCCTGCAGCCCGAGAACCTGCTTCTGGCCAGCAAGTGCAAAGGGGCCGCAGTGAAGCTGGCGGACTTCGGCCTGGCCATCGAGGTGCAGGGGGACCAGCAGGCATGGTTCGGTGAGTACCGAGCTGGCCGGCCAGGGGGCAGGGTGGGGGTGTCAGCTGTCGCCGTGGCCCCTCACACCACCCCTCCCCCTCTTGTTAGGGTTTGCTGGCACGCCAGGCTACCTGTCCCCAGAGGTCCTTCGCAAGGAGGCGTATGGCAAGCCGGTGGACATCTGGGCGTGCGGTGAGGCTGGTGTGCGGGGTGGGGCGGGGCCGCCGTGAGGGAGCCGTACCCACACCACTTGCACTGTGCCAGGCCCGCCCTGGGCTGGCTCTCAGGGCGGCCCCAGCCAGGGAGCGCCTTTCCCGCCCAGGCTAGAGTTGCTAGTGTGAGCCCGGCTGTTGCTGGGGAGCCCGCCCTGCGCTGGGCAGGGAGGTCTGGGCCGGAAGCAGTGGCAGGTGCATGGGGGGCAGATGGGTGCTGGAGGGGAGGGGGGTGGTGCGGACCGCCCTGGCTCGCTGCCTCCTTGGTGGGGATCTCCTGCAGAGCCTGTCCGGCCGTGGAGGCCCCTCCCCTGTGAAGTAGAGTGATAGTGGGGCAGAGGTGAGGGCGCTCTTTAGGCCATTCTGCCAACACGAGGGTCTCCAAACAGTGACACTCACTAATGCTGGCTGCAGTGGGCATTGAGGGGGCTTGAGGACCCCAGTGCCTTCCTGGGGTTTGCTGGCTTTGGGCCGGGGGCCCCCACCCTAGCTGAGGCCGAGAAACTGGCTGAGGGTCCCATAGCGGTGAAGAGCCAGAGCTGGGCATCTGGCCCCCCAGGGGTCACATGCCTGACAGCACATGGCTGTGGCCGCCTGGCGTGTGGCTGGGCGGGGCTGGGCTGCTGGGTGCAGGCAGGCAGTGGAGCGGCAGGTGAGGCTCTGTGCTCTGGGCTCTCCCCAGGGGTGATCCTGTACATCCTGCTCGTGGGCTACCCGCCCTTCTGGGACGAGGACCAGCACAAGCTGTACCAGCAGATCAAGGCTGGAGCCTACGACGTGAGTGCTGGGACCCGTCCTGAACCCTCCCCATCGGGGGAGGCAGGCTGGGGGAGGCAGGGAGTGGGGCGATGCTGCCTGTTTGCTGACGAGGCCCTGGGAGAACTGTCTCCTGCGTGGGGAGGGGGCTTCAGTCTCCCTTGTGCACTGTTTTCTTTTCTAGTTCCCATCCCCCGAGTGGGACACGGTCACTCCTGAAGCCAAAAACCTCATCAACCAGATGCTGACCATCAACCCTGCCAAGCGCATCACAGCGCATGAGGCGCTGAAACACCCGTGGGTCTGCGTAAGTCGCCTCAATCTTGGACCAACCCCTGGCGAGTTGACCCTGGGGCCTTCTCCTTGCATCCAATGGGTCCCCTGGTCTCCTGGGGGCTATGTGGCCTGTGACCTGGGACATGCTGAGGGATTTAAAGGCCTCTGTCCCTGGGAGGACAGGAGCTCCACGGAAAGAGGAGGACCAGTCCAGTGTGTGAGGGGTTGGAGCGGCAAGCTGGGGAGAGGGTGGGCAGGGGGCACGGCCTGAGGGGGAGCACAGATGGGCAGGAGGGTCAGATAGGGGTGAGGACATGTCGGGGGTGGATGGGCCATAAGGGGTGACGGACTAGGGGATAGGCAGGCAGCGGGGACAGGTGGCCTCTGGCTGCAGTGGGAGCTGGTAGCTCTTGGCACGAGGGCCCAGGGATGTTGCTGTCCTGGGCTTCTCCCTGACCCCCATTTCTCAAGCTCCCCTTGGGAACAGAACCCCTTGGGGCACCTTGTAGTGCGTGACACCCCTGTCCCCTGCTCCTCTCCCCACAGCAACGCTCCACCGTGGCGTCCATGATGCATAGGCAGGAGACCGTGGAGTGTCTGAAGAAGTTCAACGCCCGGAGGAAGCTCAAGGTGAGAGGCTGACCCCTGTGGGCAGCACCGGGTGCCGTCTGCGCACACATGCTCACCCACCCAGAGAAACCCGTCCCCCCGAGGGCCCTGCACTGGGGAGGGGGGCCACCCAGGACAGGCTGCTTGTCAGCACCGTCCCAGCCCAGATGCATCGGGTGGACTCAGTCCCTCTGTAGAAATGATACCAAAGGCGCCCAGACATGGGCCTGGCTCCAGGTGCAGAGCCGCCCCCCCCCACCGCCAGCCACCCATGCCCCCGCCAGGTGTCCCTGGGGCTCCACACGGGGACTCCCTGTGGGTGGCTGGTCGTGCTCCCTTGAGCATGAGCAAGTTGAGAAGCTTCTCACTCAGGGCAGGTTGGGTCGGGGGGCAGCCAAACTGCTGCTTAGGAGGGAGGGGGCCCTGGACAGGGAGGCCGTCTGGAGCCAGGCTGCTCCTTGCCGAGGGCGCGTGTCTGCCCGGGCCCAGTCCTGGTGTGGGGTGCCTGTCAGGAAGCGGACGGGCTGCGGGAAGAGGCAGACTCCCAGAGGGGCTGCAGTGCGCTGGGGGCCTCTGGGGGTCTTCACGCATTTTAAAAGTTGGGCTTGGTGGGCAGTTCAGGGCCCGGGGAGCATCACCGTTTTAATTCTGGATGTGGGGGCTTGTCTGGGGGCAGCTGGTGAGTGTGCCGAACTCTTGCCTCTCTGCGAGGCCGTGACCCGAGGTCTGGGAGGGGGGTCCTGGCGGGGGTCCCGGCCTGGCCTCAGCTGTGTGTCTCTCCGCAGGGCGCGATCCTCACCACCATGCTGGCCACGCGGAATTTCTCAGGTGAGAACAGTCTTCTGCAGGAGGAACGGGCCTGCGGCGGGGAGGCCTGGGATGGGCCAGCCGCCTGCCCCGTTGTCACCCCCATGGCCCTTTCCCCCCGGCTGCTGGCCCAGCCCGGCCTTCTGTCCTCTGAGCCCCGCGGGCCGCAGAGGAGCCTGGGCTCCAGCCTTGCGTGTTGGGTCTGTGTCTGAGCCGCCGCCGCCCGGGCTGCAGCTCCTTGTGTCTGTCCCGGCGTTGGTCGGCACCTCTGTGGCCTCGTTGTCCTGACTCCTCTGAGCACCCGTTCTGTGTGTGTGTTGGGAAGGGAGGTGACAAGAGGCCCCGGACACTCTGGCTGGCAGCCCCTTGCTGGGGCACCGAGGGCGGGCATGGCTGCGGGCGTGCTGCCACTCCGGGGGTCTGTCGGCGACCCCAGGGGCACAGGCCCCGGCAGGCCCAGCGGGGACAGCGTCGCCCGAGTAGGGCCGCCGCCCCTCGCTCTCCTGTGGCTTGTCTGTCGCCGGCGAGGCCGAGCGCGGGAGCGTCTGTGGTGCGTCCTCCTTGTCCGCTTGCATCAGCACCCGCCCATCCTGTTACTTCTGCTGTGATGTTGTGCTGCGGGGAGCAGGGGCATGCTGTCACACCAGTACTAATGGGACGTGTCCTGTCCGCACGCCCGGCCGGGCACCCAGAAGGCCCCGCTGGGGTTTTCTAAGGAGAAAGGAGGCAAATGCTTTTCCAGTGTCAATCGGTCTCCATCTTGTTTTCACGCTCCTGTGAAAGGGGTTCTGAAACCATCCGTCACCTAAACTTTGACTCTAATCTTCTTCTGCTTCCTTTGTCTCTTCTCTTCCCTCACCTCGCCCACCCCTCGTCTGTGTCCGCCCCTCCCCTCGTCTCTAACCCGGTGCTAACAGTGGGCAGACAGACCACCGCTCCGGCCACAATGTCCACCGCGGCCTCCGGCACCACCATGGGGCTGGTGGAACAAGGTAGATGTTCTTGACCAGTGTCCCGCCTGTCGGCATGCAGCTCCCCTCGCTGCCCGCAGCCGCCAGCTGGGCCTTGAGGGCCACCCCAGAGGCCCCGGGAGCCCCTGCTCCCGCCGTGGACACGCCCCACAGAGCCCATCCCGTGGGCAGGGAGGCAGCCCCCACTGTCCCGGCGGCCTCCTCCACCTACTGAAGGAGAGGCCAGGCCAGGTGACTCCTGAGCCATGTGTCACCCTATGTGCATTTGGCTGCATTCCCCAGTCTGGGGGTCAGGAGACCCCTCTGGTCAAGCCCTTTGCTCTCTGAGGCTCACTCCCCACTTGGCCATCATGACCTCCTGTTCAGAATGACCTTGACACCACCCACAGGAAGCCTCGGGGCTGCTGCTGGGGGTTTGGATCTCGAATGGGGGCCCCGGGGAGAAGGGCATGGGCAGAGACCTGCCCTGGGAGAGCCCACTTGCCACTCTGTCCACCCCCAACCCAGCCCGCCCATGCCCCAGGGACCTGCACTGAGCTCCTGGCCGCTCGCACGGAGCCGGTGGTCTGTGCTGAGTCCCAAACGCGCATGTCTGCCCCATGAGCCCCAGGACAGGGGCCCTCGGTCGCCCAGAGAATGACTTCGAAGGCTTCCTCTTGGTTCTTTCTACGAGGCTCCCGTCACCTCGTCCTCAGCCTGGGAGGGCAGAGGCTAATTCTGCCAACCTGCTGCCTCAGTCTGTGAGGGGCAGACCTCCCAGGAGGCCCAGGCCAGCTCCCGGCTAATTAGCTTTGACCTTGGCCAGACCCCATGAGACTAGTGGACTTGAGACCTCCCAGTGGGCCCAGGGCCCAGCCCGAGCCAAAGATGGTGCAAGTTTAGGCCAGGCAGAGCCAGTTGGAGCTGAGGGCTGACCCAGGTGCTCCCTAAACGGAGCTGTGGAGCCTCAAAGAAGACCCCTCAAGTGTCGGCTTGAGATGGCAGATGCCCCAGCCCCTCCCAGGCCCAAGGCCTTTCCCCCTACACGTCCAGCCCAGCTCTTGCCCCATGACCCCACAGGGCGCGCAGTCCCACCTGCCCGACCGGAGGACCCCAGCATCCCCGGCCGCTGCCTCCTGGGGTGCTCAGGGCAGGGCCGTCCTGGGGCAGGAGCGTCTGTGGTCCTTTTGTGACCCCAGTGGACAGGTTCAGCAGGCAGGCCCCCAGGGGTCATCCTGAGTCAGCTTCATTTTCTGGGCCTTTCTGGAGCACCCCAGGGGAGGGCGAGGCAGAGGGTCAGGGAACGTGAGACTCGGGGGTCCTGCGTGATGGGGGCAGGCGCCTCTGAGCCGCTCTCTGCCCGGGCTCCTGCCTGCAATGCCCACTGCCTGTGAGTGGATGTGGAGCGTCGGTGCATGAGGCCGTGTGCATGTGGGGCTCCGCCCTGGGCGCCGAGGGCCGCTCTGTCTGGGGGGAGGCCCGTGCATGTGGACGGAGCCCAGCATGGCTGTCCTCGAGTGACGAGCTAGGGGACGAGGTAACGGCTGGGCCCTGTGGGCTGAGGCCACCCCCTCACCACTAGGTCAACCCACCTCCTGCCAGTGCGTTGGAACCAGCAGACTCGGCGGGGCGAGGCGGGGCGGTCTCAGTTCCAAGGCCATCACGTCTCTGAGGGTGACGGCCTCTGGGGTGATGCGTTGCCCTCTGCCAGCAGACCTGGTGTCTTTGTAGATCTCTTACAGTTCATCAGAGCGTCCTGGACGGTCCCACGTGGGCTTCACTGCTGGGGTGGCAGTGATGGCCTGACCCTGAGGACCCCGGGCAGGTGGGGCAGAAGGTCTCTGCTTGTCTCCCAGGGGTCCAGGGCGCCTGCTTGGCCCACCTTGTCTCCTGCTGTGTAATCATGCATTAGACTTGAGGAACCGCAGAGGAAACCATCTATGCCTCTGATCGCTCGTGTAAATGACAGTCAACAGGGTTCTGGAGTTAGTCCCAGACAGAGACGGGAAGGCCAGGAGCTATGCTCAGGAGGGGCCCAGCTGTGTGGCCACACTGCACCCAGACATGCAAGTGTCGGTTAAAGGGGATTCCTAAGGAGGAGTGTTTGGAAATCGATGGAAAAGATAGGTGCCTGCTGCAGGGATTTGCAGAGCCTGGGCCATGGTGGTGGCCATCTGAGTCCCCAGAACGGTGGCTTGTTAGGGAGCAAAACTGATGCTGTCTCAAATGGCAGGGTCTGGAATGGGGTGTTGATGAAATCAGGGACCAAAGGGGCCTTGACACCCAGAGCTGTCCCAGGGTTCCATCCATCTCCACCCAGGGTCTGACCTAGGGGCCTCCTTTCCTGCCCAAGGGGAAGGCCAGGCAGAGCCGACTGTCTCCACCAGGGCGCTGGGCTGGCCCCGGCCAAACTTCTTAGACCAGCACTGGTCTGTGCTGGTTCTAACTCAGAGCCAGCCGAGAATGCCACTGGCCAAGGCTGTGTGGCACTGGGGGATGACTTTCCCCAAACTGCCCGCCTTAAATTGGGGGCTGGGGCTTAGCTTGCTTGCTTGCCTGCTCAGCCCTCATGAGTGCCTTCAAGAAGAGCTGGACGCCGCTTTCCTCCAGGCCCCTAGGAGAAGCCCTTTTCCCAGTGGCGTCCAGCTGGCTGGTTGGCCAGCACAAACAGTGTCCCTGGGCTCTGTGACCTCAGCACAACTCCCACTGCAGAGGTGGAGGTGCTCCCCTGTGCACCAGAGGTGGGGAGAGAGCAGAGAGGCAAAGTCAGTGGGGAGGGGGAGGCCAGGGGCATGATGGTCCGGAGTGAGGCTGCTGGCCCTGGAGGCCCATGAGTTCTTGTGTCTGCAGGGCTGGCCTGTCCCTCCATGATGAGTTATAGGGAAGCAGATATAGCTGCCACCAGGGGAGGTTTTCACAGTCCCCTCAGTGGGAAGTGGGACGTGGCCTCGAGAAGGCAGCATTTCTGGTCCCGGGATGCCCGTGGGGCAGGGCTGCCAGGGCGTCAGGGCGTGAGGGAGTGGTCCTGAGTCCAGCCTCACCAGGCCCTTGGGAGGATGAAATGTGGAGCAAGCCAGCTTGGGGGGCAAAGAAAGGGGTGGCCTGTGGTCCCCTCACTGGCTGGCACCCTGCGATGCTTCTCACGGGGTGAGGCTCACTGGGCAAGAAGGTTGGGTCAGGAGTCAGGCTTCTCGTTAAACTTTGCCCGATGGATCTTGGGAGGGAAACTTTTGAGAGAATTGATGGGTCCGTTGGGGAGAAAGGCTGGGAACTGAAACCACCCAGTGTGGCAGCTCTCCAATGGCCCTGCAGGGCCGTCTGGCGGGGGGCAGCCACCGGTGTCCCCATGCAGAGCCCCTAGGGTGGCGCGATGGCCACCTGGACAGGGAAAGGCCTGGTCACTGCACTGGTGACCTCGACCAGTGGTTCTCAAGCTGAAGCAGCGTCAGGATCCCCCAAAACAGATGGACAGTTGAATAGAAGCTCAGCCCACCCCCGTTTCAGCCTCAGTAAGTCGGGGTGGCCCGGGCGCTGCTGACGTTGCTGGCGGGGGACCCCACTTTGAGAACCGTTGCATCTCTCTGGGTGTGTGTGCCAGCTCGAGTCAGTGGCCTCCAGGGATGTTCCTGGTAGAAAGTGTCCCTGCGCGGGCCTGCTGTGGGCCACCTCGTCCCTCTGAGCAGGCAGCCCCCACTTCAGGGCTGGCCAGCCAGAGCTCTGGGAGCCGGCCGTGGGGCCAGGCCACCTTCCTTCCGGGGCGAGGGGCCCTGCCGTCCGGCGTCCGACCCCGGCTGCTTCCCTAACCGCATTGCCCATCCCGGGGCATCGCTTGGCGTGAGTGTGGGCAGGGCGGGCGAGGCAGGAGCCGCTGTGAGTCCCAGGCTGCAGACTTGGACTCAGCCTGAACCTCCACAAATCTTGTTTTCTCTCTCTCTTCCTTCCTTCCTCACTCCCTCTCCTCCCCCCTCCTCACCTTTCCTTTTCTGTAAGGTAAGCTGATTTCCTTTTTTTTTTTTCCAGTTCTGTAATTAAAACTAACCACTGCTGAAGGCGCAGATGCTAAGGGCCTGTGGGGGTGTGGCAGGTCAGGGCCTCTGATCGGGAAGGCGGGCAGAGCCCTGACCTCCCTGGTGGGTATGGCTGGGGTGAGATGGGCCATCTGCTGGGCCTGGGAGTCTGAGGGGTGGTGGGAACCTGGGAGGCGGGGGACCCTTTGGACCCACCCCCAGGTGTGTCATCCTGTTGCCCCCACTTTTGAGATCAAGATCCTTGGTGGGTGGGCACAGAGGCCCCTGTTGGCCCCAGTCAGCGCTGTCAGAGCAAGGCCAGGGCTGCTGGGGCGGCCCATGAGGGCGAGTCCGGCTGCCCCTTGGGTGCTCTGAGCTGACAGGCACGCCTGGGGCCTGGCCATGGGGGCAGAGCTCTGAGTCCTGTCTGCTGAGGGAGGGGGGCCAGGAAGCTGAGAGCAGGCAGGCACTTGGGGTTGGGACAAGCCCAACCCTGTGTGGGTGGCCAGCTGCAGCCCACCCACCTCTGCCTGAGAACATGGAGAATTACTGAGGGGTGCCTACCACCGCAACCTGGTGCCCTGTTGTGTGCTTCCATCTCGGGTGGGGGGCAGTGCCCTGCCACCCCTTTAGCAGAGCCTGCATGCTGCCCAGAGGCTGCCGGTCCCAGGTGGGAGGAGAAATCTTGGCGTCCTCCAAGGTCATGGAGGATGGCTGGGGGAAGACCCTGTCCTGGGGCTAGGGTCCTCAGGCAGCCCTGGCCAGGCCTCCCCCGGGACGGCTTTGCTCAGCACTGGGCGCAGACCCACTCTGTCCCCAGCTGGGTACAGAAGCCACCCCTGCCTCGGGACCCTGGGCTTTCCACTCACTTGGCCTTGGGGAGGCCAGGCTCCTGGCAGGCTCCCGAGGCTGCTTCGCGCCAGTGGGGTGGGCTGCACTGGGGCCTGAGCCCCTCACTCATCATGCCTGTTTCCTCCTGTGCAGCAGCCAAGAGTTTACTCAACAAGAAAGCAGACGGAGTCAAGGTGAGGCTCTGGCTTGGCCCTGGGGGTCTGGGCGCCCTGTCCCCCCCACCCCGGGCCTGCAGCTTTGTCCCATCCCCAAATCTCCTCCTGGGCCCCCGCCCCTCCCAAGGAAGGGGTGTGGCCCCTTACTGTATCCTTAATGGCTTCTCTTCCTCTCTCTGCAGCCCCAGACAAATAGCACCAAAAACAGTGCAGCTGCCACCAGCCCCAAGGGGACGCTTCCTCCAGCCGCCCTGGTACTGAACCCCTCGGCACCCCACTTCCTTGGCCTCCTGTACCCCACCTGTCAGGAGGCCTGGGATAAAGGTCTCTGACAGATGACACTTGGCCCCTGGAGCCCACTGCCCCCGGGTTGTGGGGGTGAGGGGCACCCCAGTTCCTGCAGGCCCATGGCTGGGCTGGGGGCCCCTCTCGGGTGCTGTGGGCAGGCCCGGGCTGACTTGTGCTCAGCAGTGAGAGGCCTTCAGTTAGCCAGAGAGGCTGAGACACGGGACCCAGGGCACCAGCCTTACTCAGCTCCTCTGCTCGCAAAGGCTGACCCAGAGCTCCGGCCGGGCTGGCTCTGCACAGGGAGTGGCCCGGGGGAGGGCAGGCTGGGCAGTGGGGGCTCCCGCTCCCGACCCCTCCCTGGGGCGCTGCGGGGTTCTGCCATCTGGGAGGTGGGGGCTTTGGTTTCTCCCCAGGAAGAATGAGTGGGCCTGGTCTTAGCTTCAGCGCCCACCCAGTGATCTGGAGGGAGACAGAGATCCCTTGGCGGTTTCCCTGGCGATGGCCCAGCAGCCGTGGTGTTTCCCATCCGAGTTCGTGTCCTACATGCCCTGAGGCGGGTGGGGGAGATACATTTCTGTGACTGTGCTGGCCTTGTGCTGGCCCAGAGGGCTCAGGGGTCTGCTGGGGAGGGGTGGGCAGGCACGAGTTCAGAGGGACCTGCCAGCTCTGGCCCTCACGTGGAGGTGTCCAGGGGAACCCGCAGCTGGGGACACAGGGTTTGGCCAGTGGGTGCCAGCCCTCCTGCCCTGGGTGCTGTGTGCCTATGGTGTCTCTTGAAGAGCAGGCCAGCCCAAGAGGTTGGGGTTTGCTGGTCCCCAGGTTCTGAGTTTGCTGAAGGCACACTTGGTGTCCCCATGGCCACAGGCCCTGCTTCTGGGAGCCGGCCCCAGGCCATCCGCACGGAGGCTGGGTTTGGCAAATGGCCACCTGGCGAGTAAGGGGCGGCCTTGGCCCAGGAGGGGAGGGTCGCACACGGCGGCCTCACAGCCAGCCCCGTCTCGAACCCCGTCCATCCCATGTGCCACCCCCACCCCCATGACATCAAACCTGTGTCTCCCCACCCCCTGCAACGCCGGGGCCAAGGGTTCGGCAGCAAAGGGAGGAGGGAGCGCGCTGGAGGCAGGGCACCCAGCGGGCCACTTCTCAGCCCCGCCCTCGGCCCCACTCTCTCCATCACCCTCCCGTCGCAGGTGCCTCCGAGGCTCGGGCGGATCTGCGTGTTCCATCCACACTGGTCCTGTTCCGGGTCCCTCTCCCACTGCTCCGCTCCCTGCTGGCCATCTACCTCCATCCTGCTCTGCTCGCCACCCTCTCCTCTCCTCTCCCAGGCTCCTGCGGGGGGGCCTCCACTCTCCTCCTCTTCTCACTTCCCTCTTTCCTTCCTCTGTGCTTCCTTCTTCTGTAGGAGCCTCAAACCACCGTCATTCATAACCCAGTGGACGGGATCAAGGTACTGCGTGTTCCTCGTCGCCCTCTCGGGAACTTCTGCTCAGGCAGGAGGCAGACCCCCCGGCCCTGGGGAAGGTCTGGGATGTTGACCCCGGGGAAGCATCTGTGCCAAAACAGCGGTGCAGTGACCCCGTCCCAAGGCAGGACAGAGCCCCCCTCAAGTCCACGGGCTGCTCCTTTGGGGAATGGCCCCAGGTGTTGCCCTTGGAGGCACGGTTGTACCGCGTCCACTGCGGATACAGGAGACTGGGCTTCCTGATACCCCGAGCTGGGTCCACGTCTCAGGGCCCTTTCCATCCCCCCCGGCGGTGACCAGGCCTGCATAGCCAGGAGCAGCTGAATACAGGGCCCACTCCAGAGGCTTAAGTGCTATGAAGAGCCTGGGTGTGCTATGTGACTCTCAGCCAGGGGTGAGAGTTCCAGGGGAGAAGGGCCAGCGTGGGCTGCCCAGAGCGCCCCCTGAGTGCAGGGCTGGGAGGAGGAGTGCAGCTCAGACCCTCCTGACCCCACCCACTGCTCACCTCTGCCCGCTGTGCCCAGTGCTTCCCGCTGAACTGACCTCTCTCCTGCTCCTCCCCCTGCTCTGGCATCAGCTCCCATTGCATTGGCATCTTCACCCCGGGGGCCAGGGAAGGGGCTGGCTCTCTTGAGTGGTGGGAGGAATGGGTGGGTGGCCAAGCTGTGTTTCTAGGGCCAGCACCACCCTACGCGCGCCCCGGCCTGCAGCCAGATTCCCACGTGGGCCTGAGCTCCTCCCAGGGTCCCCACTCGCCCTAGCCATGGGCCAGGACCGGGGGCCGTGGACCACTGCCTCGAGGCCAATCCAGACTCGAGGTGCTAGGAAGGGCCTCTGAGACTCCGGCCAGGGATGGGTATTCCTAGGACCGTGTGTCTGGGTGAGGGTCCCGCTCTCCTTGTGAGGGGCCTTGAGACAGCATTTTGGGGCTGTGTTGTGAGTCTTAATCCTACAGCCTGAAGACACCGCTATTTCTGGCCCAGAGCCCAGAGCAGTGTGTCCGGTGAGGGGGCCAGAGGGGCCCCTTGGGGACCCTCTTAAGATGTTCCTCTGAGGAGCAGGCAGGCCTTCTGGGAACTCGGTGACAGGTGGATGGTGCTTGGTTCTTTAACTGAAGGGCGGCAGGCCAGGAGCGCGAGGTAGGAGGTCCTGGGGCCACCTCTCTGCCCTTAAGGCCACCTGAGAGGTAAGGCCAGGCCTGGCTGGACGGTCCCGGCCTGGGAAGGAGGTGTGGGTGCTGGGCTAGGGGCAGATTCCTGAGGACCTACTGGAAGCTTCCTGCTCTGCCAAAATGTACGAGCTGTGGATGCCTTTTTGTTTCTCCAGGGGTCTTGGAACTGCAAAAAGCTCGTTTTTCTCTCTTGTTAAACACGGAATCTTTCCATTGGACGTGTCTTGTTGGGAGAAGCACATTTGGGGCCCTCGGCCATTGCGGATGTGGGCGGCCCAGCCCCGGGGATAGGTGACCCCTGGGGGCCAACATGAGCTCCAGTGCTGCTTGTGGGTTTCTGGGGACGGGGCCCCGAGCCACAGCAGAGGAAGGGGGGCACATGCAGGCCCCATGGGGGCAGAGGCCACGTCCTGAGCTGCCTTCTCCCCGTGTCTCCCCAGGAGTCGTCCGACAGCACCCACACCACCATAGAAGATGAAGACACAAAAGGTACCTGAGCGCCCAGGCTGCGGTGGCCGGCGGGTGGGCCATGGCGGGTGTGGAGCTGGGACAGATGGGACAGGAAGAGGCCAGGGCCTGCCACGTGGGTGCGTCGACTGGGGCCGACCCTGCACAGGGCTGCAGTCCTGGCTGAGCCTGGGCACAGACCGGCGCCTGACAGTCTCGGGCTTAGCGTCCAAGCCAAGCCTAACTGTCGCGGGCACCCCGACCAGTGAGGACGCCACTGCCCTGGGTGAGGCCGGTTCTCTGCCCAGGTCCCCCAGTCGCTCCGGGGGCTGCACACCCAGTTCCCACTGGGGAACGAGTTCATGATTGATTTTGCTCTTCCTTCTCTCAAAGGTCCTTAAACCTGTGCCTGCCTGACTGGCAGCTGGTACTTGAACGGGCAGCAAGGGGTGTTTCCTGGGTTCGTTGTGGGAGGGTGGGTGGCAGAGACTTGCACTCTGTCCCACACTCGGGGCTCCCAGGCCCAGCTGGGCCCCACAAGGGCTCACCTGGCCCCCACTTCCACTCTTGGCTTTCTCAATCGCCCCGCAGAGGGGATCTGGTACCCACTCCACCCAGGCCAGGCCTCTTACCCCGATGTGGGGCCACCTCTCAGCCACACACTTGTATACATGAGTGTTGAGCACCCTTGGGGCTGCCCCCGGCCCGGCCCCATGGTGGCCACTCTTGTCAGTTTGGGAGATGCACTGATCCTGTCCTGAGCATCCGCCTTGTCCCGGAGTGGAAGTGAACACAAAGTTTGGGACTCTGGACACAGGGAGAGTGGACGTTCCTGTGGTTTCCCCAGACTGCAGGCCCCAAGCCATCAGCATGGAGGTCATCCAGACCTCCTGTGCATTCTTGTGGCTCCGTGCAGGCCTGAGGCAGCCCGAGCCTGCAGAAGCCTGGGGGAGAGGGCCGGCCCAGCCAGCCTCGTCCCAGCCCCATGTCTGTGCCCAGGGCGCCTGGGGGCATCTCTCACCTCAGCTGTGTCGTCCATCAGATGCAGAGGAGCCCTGGTGGGCCCCGGCCTGGCCTCCACTGGCCCTGGCTGGGCAGTCACCCAGCTCTCCCACCTGGCAGCCGGCCCTCGAAGGCCCGTGTCCAGCCCTGCACATGGTCCCGAGTCTGCCTCACACACCTGTGATCTCACAGCCCTGGGCACGCTGGGATGGTGTGCCCCAGGAGCCGTGGACCCCACCGCATGGTCTTGGGGCAGCTGTGAGCTGTGTCTGGGGTCTGGGGTTCTCTAGCTTAACCTCGGTCATCCTTCTGCACGCCCTCCGTGTCCTGTGTGTCCTCACCTGCCTTTCTGTTCACATCTCATCTGTCCACCCAGCCCCCAGGGTCCCTGACATCCTGAGCTCCGTGAGGAGGGGCTCGGGGACCCCAGAAGCTGAGGGCCCCCCGCCCTGCCTGTCTCCGGCTCCCATTAGCCCCCTGCCCACCCCATGTAAGTAGCTGGCGGGCCCTTGCTGCTGTGGGGGTCTCCTCGAAGGGCCTGCAGCCAGGGCCAGCCTGCCCCCCACATGCCTCCACCGAGGCTCCCCAGTGCTGCCCCTCCAGTGCCTCCTTGTGGGCCACCCCCCTGGCCCCCCAGCCTGCCCCTGTGTCAGGGCTGGGGCTCCCTGGTGCTGATGGGCCTGGGCAGGAGAGAGCGGGAGGCCCTGCTCCCTCTCCTCCTGTGCCCCTCCCGCCGCCGCCTCACTTGTCTGCCTCCTGTCCACCCCAGCCCCCAGGATCTCTGACATCCTGAGCTCCGTGAGGAGGGGCTCGGGGACCCCAGAAGCCGAGGGCCCCTTGCCCACCCCATGTAAGTAGTGCCCCAGATCTGCTGGCTGTGCTGCTGAGCGGCTCCCTGCGTCCTGCCGTGCACGGCCTCAGCTGCCCCCGGGCCAGGCTGCGTGGCCCAGCTCACTGTCCGGCCCGGCTGGCTGTCGGGGCAGCACCCGCGCTGACTCCGCAAGGCGGCTCCCCCCACGGCTCCCCCGCCTCCCCCCTGCACCGCTGTCCGGCCCCAGGCCCCTCCCCCGGAGGGTCTCCCTCCCTCTCTGAGGCCTCCCACCCATGTTCCCTGCCCCTCAGGATGTGTGCTGTGACCGGCCAGTCACGCTGGCTTCATGTGGGCCCCACACTGGGCCCCCAGCCAGGGCCCCAGGGCGCCCCTGCACGAGGAGCTATGACAGAAATCCCTCCCGACCACAGGCCTGTGGCCTCAAAGGGACAAGAAAGGGCCCAGCCTTCCCGCAGAACTGGGTTCTCCGCGGAGGGGGCCGGACATTCTGCACACTGCCTCACTCACTGCTTCATTCACCCGTCCAGCGCTGACCGAGGGCCTGTCCTATGCCAGGCTACCTCCTCCCCCCTCTTCTGGGCCAGGCTGCCCTTCTTTGGAGGGCACCCTCTGCCCACCGCAACTTTCCACACGACACCTGGTCAGACAGGTGTATCTGCCTGAACATTCCTGGAGCTTCCCCCTTGTCCCCCATGTCCCCTCTGTCATCCCCCACCCTCCACGTTGTCCCCATTCCCCCATGTCCCTTCTCCATCCCTCTGTCCCTCACATCCCGCTCCGTTCCCCCACTCTCTCTGGCTTAGCTCATCAGCCCCTAGGTTTACTCTCCTGCGTGTCCCCATCTGCCTCGTGTTCATGTCTCGTCTGTTCCGCCCCAGCCCCCAGGATCTCTGACATCCTGAACACGGTGAGGAGGGGTTCGGGGACCCCAGAAGCCCAGGGCCCCCCACCCTGCCTGTCTCCGGCTCTCCCAGGCCCCCCACCCACCCCGTGTAAGTAGCACCTTGAGTGGCCCCGCTGGCGGCTCCCGGGGGCTCGCAGGGTTATTGAGACCCCCGGCTGCGGTGCACCGCCCCCTGGCTCTGGGAAGGGGCCAGCTGGCAGGTGAGGGGACGCGGGGCACAGGGAATTCCACACAAAGGTGCCGTTTGGCTCAAGATGTGCACATGTGGAAAAAGAATCAGGAAGCAGGTTCTTGGGAACTAGAGTCTCACACTCGTGATCTGCAAGCTGGGTTTCTTCTTCAGCGACGCTGGTGCGTGTGCAGGCTGGGGTCCTGTCTGGAGTTACGCCCTGGCTCGGGGTGAGGGTGGAAGGGCAGTTCTCTTGGGTGGTGATGCTGGGCACTGAGGGGCAAGGAAGAGAAAGGCCGTCTCCAGCTGAGGGCCCCGGCAGGGCGGGCGCTGGGCTGGGCCACCTCCCCAGGCAGGGAGGAGCCGCCGCCGCTGCTGCAGCCCATCTGCCGACTGCCGGCCAGTATCGCTTACAGGGATGGATGACACCCCAGGGCGGCAGCCACCCCCACCTCCAGGGAGATACCGGGCTCTCAGAGGAGAGGCTGCGGGGCCGGGGGCCGGGCATGGCGGGGGAGAGGCTGGGTGAGTGCTGGACCCGGAAGGGCTCCGACCCCTGCCCACCCGCTGCAGGCCAGGTCTGGGGGTGGGAGGGAGGCCCCGGGAGCAGTACGGGAGGAGTAGGGGGATCTGTGGCCCGAATCTGGACTTGGTTGAGGGGCATGGAGGAGAGTCTCAGAGAGGAGAGACCAGACTAGCCGGTGGGCGCACAGCAGGGCCTCTGGGAGTGGTCAGAGCCCCTTCCCCATTCGTGCAGCATCTTACCCTAGTTTAGAGGCCTCCATGTCCCCATCTCCCAGACCCTCACGGCCCCTGCTTTCACAAATGAGGAAGCTGAGGGTAGGAGACATGGAGAGGGTGCCCAAGGAGGCTGCCTGCAATGGGACCCCAGTCCAGGGGTGCCAAGGTGGGGAGCTCTGAGGACAGAGCCTGCTGGGGATGCCAAGGGCTCCAGGCTGATCTGGGAGCCTGCAGCACGAGCTTGTCCCTTTAGGGGTCTGTCTCAAGCTTGACTCGGGGAGGTGGGGGGCCGCAGAGGGGGCTGTGACGGGGATTGAATGGAGGGGGCCGAGGGACCTGGACTTGGCAGGTGCAGCCAGGCCCGTGGGGTACAGAGGGCAGGGCGGGGTGCAGACTTGGAGTGTTGGGGGACCCCGAGGGCAGGGATCAGTCTCCTTCAAGGAGTGGATTCCTTGTGTCTGGATGTGCGTCCCCTTACCCCGAGTTTCCAGCATCCTGGCCCCTTGAGTGTGTGTGGGAGTGTCCTCGGGTGAAGGAAGGCAGGTGGGCGCCAGCCTAGAGAAAGGGCATCTCACCTCATTTTGGGGTGAGACCTGGCTCTCAGTGGTCCGTGTGGGTGAGTGCCAGAGCCAGGGTGCCCCCCTCTCCAGCTCTGGGACCGGGACCCGCCTTTCCCGTCAGCGAGGCCCAGGCTGCAGAGGGCCATCCCTGGGATGGGTCCTGGATGCCCTCCTTTCTCAGGGACCTAGTCACCAGCTGTCTCAGGGCATAAATGGGGTCGCTGCCCGCTGGCCCCGGGCCGGGATCTCCATAATCGGGGATTACGCACAATCCAGGCTGACCTGGTGCAGCTGCCTCCCTGGGGTGGCTGGGGGTGTCCCGGTGCCCCTGCAGCTGCCAAGGGACAAGGCTTGGGGTCAGCCTGGGGTCACTGCAGTCCCTTTGCCAGTGGCTGGGCCTCCCTGGCCTGTTAGCACCCCCTAAGAGAGCTGGAGGAGGCATGGGGCTTCAGGTCAACTCGGGGGCTCTTCTCAAGCCAGACCTTGCCCATGCACCTTGGCTCTGTCCCCAGAGTTACCTGGTGGGGACATCTTGTCCTTGCTAACAGGCCTCACCCTCTGGAGCATCCCTTTGCTTAGTGGGCCACTTGGTGAGGCAGGATTGCTCCTCAGGGCAGGGTTAGGCCTGGACAGCAGCCCCTCCTGGGCTGTGACGGGGCCTGCGTGCCCTCAGCTTTCCTATCTGCACGATGGACCTGGTGGCTGTTCCCCAAACTTCAGGGGTTGCAGTGTGTGCCGTGACCTTGGATTTCTCCTACTTTCTCTTTACGCTGACTCCATTTTTCATTACACTTTGTTTAAAAACACTCAGTATTACTTCTTTAAGTGGAAGATTAGGTTCATTTACCCCAGTGTAGTAGGGTGGCCGTAAAATCAAAGTGCACTGAAAACAAAACAAGAAAGTCACAATTCCAGCTGTAGGGTTGTTGGCTGAGGCCCATGTGGGGTGGAGGCGGCTGACGATGTCTGTGAAGAAGAGGGATCAGCAAGTGTTGGGGTGTCGAGAGGTGTAGACGTCCCCTTGGCCAGATCAGCAGGTTGGCCCAGAGGCGGGTCCAGGTCCCAGAGCTGGAGAGTAAATCCCAGGTGGCAGGTGGGGGCTTCTGAGCGGGGACTGGGCCTGGTGCTGCAGAAGGGAGGTGGCGAGGTCCTGGGTGATGGGCAGGGATGGGAGTGGCAGGGGCTGGTTGCTGCCCTCCGACAGGCCCAGGGGGCCTGGCTCGGGGGAGGCCTCTGGTGGGGGAGTGGGGCTGCAGTGGGAGGAAACTGAAGTCCGAAGCTTGAGGCTGCCTCCACCAAGGTGATGGGTGAACTGGGGATGGGGGTGGATGAGGTCCCAGAGGAGAGGGGGCCACTCAGAACTGGGAAATGCTGAAGGGGCGAGGTGGGCAGGCGGCGGAGTAAGTATCGAGGGGAGGAGCACTGTGATGGGGCAAGTGTGGGAGGAGGTGGGCGTGTGGGAGGAAGGGTGAAATATCCAGCAGGTGAAAACAGAGCCCAGAGACCTGTCTGCATGTGTCGGGACAGAGCTCTGTTGCAGCTCAGAACTCTGCAGTGGGAAGGCTGGTGTAAGGGAAGCTGGGCCCACGGACCACCCTCCTGGAGACAGGTGGGGCCTGGGTTCTGCAGGGACAGACAGCCTTAAGCCCAAACCCTGTTATGGTCCAGACATGCAGTTCAATGAGAGATGGAAACACGGCACTAGCAGAAGTGCTGCCAGGTCCACAGAGAGGGCCTCGTGGGGATGGGTCGGCGTGCACACACACACGTGCCCTACAAACACGTATGCACACGTGCTCACACTCCCACATGCACGCACACACTCAGCCCCTCTGGTGTCATGGAGCCCGTCCTACAGTCACTGTCCAGGGCCGGTGCAGCACGACCCAGGCTCCCAGCACACACGCAGGCACGCCTGGGCTCACACTCGGCATGCGGCGTCTTCTGCCCTGGACTCTGTCCGCTTCTCAGGCGGGCGCCTGGGAGAGTGAGCACCCAGACAGCTGAAGGTGCTGATAGCAGGACAAACCAGCAGCCCCACGGGGTCGTGGGCACGTGCTTCAAAATGCTAAATACACCCTGTCACAGCTGGCAATCTGTGCTCGGGGAACTTACCCCGCAGATCAACTCACGTAGCTGCTGATCCCCGCTGCGCTGGCGGCTAAATCCGGGAGACCGACAGATACCCAGCACTAGGCCTGGTGGAGTGAGGACTCCCATCCCACGAGGGTGTCTGTGCAGAGAGCCTGTGGTCCTGATGTGCTGCTGGGAGTGGGGTGGGGACACGCTCCAGTGGTGTCACTGTGACCAGGGAGGGAGCTCCTGGGATCGTGCTTCCAGTGCCCTCCCTGGGTCTGAGTTTTACCACGTTACAGCTTTTACCGCTTTCAGAAAGCACCATATGTGGGTGTGTCTGTGCCTGTGCCTGTGTGCGCATGCGTGTGTGTGTGTGTGTTTTGTGTATGCATTTGGGTGTTTCTGTATCTGCACAGAAGTGCTTAAGCCCCTGATTCAGTTCGGTATTTATCTGAGGAGAGTGAGCGGAGCAAGACTGAGGGGAACACAGTCATCTGTATCTTAGTATTAGAAGTCTAAAGCAAACAGGGAAATTGTTCAGGTTTGGATCAGCAGGGTGTGGGTTCCATTATTCTTTTTGCTTCTTTCATGTGTTTAAAATATTTTGCATGAAAAGAAGCTGTAGTTAGACAAAAGGGGGCCCCCAGTTGAGCACCCCTGGGACGGGCACTGTCTAGGGCCAGAGGTCAAGGGGGCAGGAGCCCAGAGGAGGCTGCACGCCCAGGGCTGCAGATTGAGGATGCGGGATGGACAGGTGATGCTGGAAGGCTGGCACAGGGGCCCAGGACTGCAAACAGGAGGAGGCAGAGGCCAGCTGGCAGTCCGTGGGCGGCCAGGAAGAGGAGGAGGTGAGGTCCACCCTGTGCTTTCCACTGGGCCTGCTCCCTGGCCTTTGCACAGAAGCCTGGCCCTGCAGTCCCTGATTGGCTCCCTGCTTTGTGAGCTGGCCCTCAGTAGACGTTCCCCCTTCCCCGAGAGCTGTTGGATGCGTGAAGGAATCCTTGAGCAGTGCCCAGCTGGGCAGGAGCCAGGAGAGCTGGTCGGTGTTGCAGCTGCCCAGGGCCCAGGGGATGTGGCCTGAGGGACTGGGGTTGGTACAGGGTGGTTGTGACCGGCTTTGCTTCCGCTTTCTGCATTTTCCAGACATTTTGTACCACGGATGGACTTTCTTAGTCATGCAGGAACATTGCATTTCAGACAGATGAAATAGAATCTTGTTGGACCCTGAAATGTGGAAGCCATTTGCGGCCTCACAGGGAGCAGTCTGAGCTGGGCATTTTGGGTGCCAGGATCCGGGGCCTCAGGGTCCCTCCTGCAGAGGAGAGGAGAGGCGGGTGGGGGCTGGGGGTGGGGTGCTCTGCCTGGGGCCCCTCCTGGGCTGCGGGGATGCGTGGTGCACGGGTCACCGGGCGGATGTCTGGCCCCCTGCAGCGCGGAAGCAGGAGATTATCAAGATCACAGAGCAGCTCATCGAGGCTGTCAACAATGGTGACTTCGAGGCCTACGCGTGAGTCGGGGTGCCCGGGCCTGTTCTGGGGCCGCCGGGGTCGGAGAGGGGAACCTACCCTACAGGAGGGGGTGGATGGAAGGGGCAGCTTCTGAGGGGCCTTTCCTCACTTGGATCTGTCCCCCAGGAAAATCTGCGACCCAGGCCTGACTTCATTTGAGCCTGAAGCTCTGGGCAACTTGGTTGAAGGGATGGATTTCCACAGATTCTACTTTGAGAACTGTGAGTGAGGGGCTGGGGCAGGGAGGAGGGCGGCACCCATCCCTGGAGGTGGCCGGCTGGTCAGGGGCCTGGGAAGTCTGTGCCCAGGGTTGGCCAGCCCGTGCCCCACCTCCTGTGGCAGAGCTCCCCCCAAACCACTTGAGAGGTGGGAGGGGGTGCGGACACACTGCGACAGGGAGGGGGCAGCCAGGATGGCACTCTCAGGAGCGCTGGGCCAGTGGAGGGGCCTGGTGGGGGGCACAGTGCCAAGCCCCTGCCCGCCCACAGTGCTCGCCAAGAACAGCAAGCCGATCCACACGACCATCCTGAACCCGCACGTGCACGTCATCGGTGAGGACGCCGCATGCATCGCCTACATCCGCCTCACGCAGTACATCGACGGGCAGGGCCGGCCCCGCACCAGCCAGTCCGAGGAGACGCGCGTGTGGCACCGCCGAGACGGCAAGTGGCAGAACGTGCACTTCCACTGCTCGGGCGCGCCCGTGGCCCCGCTGCAGTGAAGGTGAGCGCCCGCGCGGGGAGGCGGCAGGGAGCGGTGGGGACTGCGGCAGGGCTGGCTCCCGGGCACAGAGCGGAGCCTCGTGTTCGAGGCGTGGTGGCGCGGGGCCCACCGAGCAGCCCTGCAGGGGTCCACCTTGCAGACGACAAAGCCTAGGAGAGTGGCTGCCCCCGAAGCTGACCCCAGCCCACCCTCGCGCCCACCCCGTTTCAGAGCTGCAGCTGGTTTCGCGGGACAGACTCGGTGTTTGGAGCCCAGCTGCCCTCGGGCGCACGGCCTGCCTGTCGCATGTTTGTGTCTGCCTCGTTCCTCCCCTGGTGCCTGTGTCTGCAGAAAACCAAGACCAGATGTGATTTCTTTTTAAAAAACAAGATGACAACGACAACCACACACACACAAAATGATGTCGGATGAAATGGAAAAAAAAAAAACAGTAATCAAAGGAAAAAGCTGTAAAAATCACTGGCATTTGTGGGGCTTTGAACCTTCCGGCCGCTCCCCACCCAAGCTCCACGTGTCCGTCTGCTCCTGGCCTCCGCTGGGGACCGGCCGGGGCAGTGAACTTGTCCGCAGGGACCTGCCACCCGAGGAACATGGTGTTTGCTAGGTGGCACCCACCCCGAAGGTGTCTGCATCCTCTGTGCTGCACAGGGCTCAGTCAGGAGTGTCAGGTGTCATCTGGGGAGGGGCTGGGGGGCCCGAGGGGGCCTGATCACGGTGGTCCTGCCTCCTGCTTCCCTTCCCTCCCCTCCTCCCCGAGAAGGCGTGGGTGCGGGCCCGGATGAGCAGAGCAGAGGCTGGGCCACCCCTATGGGAGGACGCTGAGCCATCCAAGAAGCCCCTGTGGGCCCAGGGCTCCAGCTCTGGCTCTGTCGGGGCCAGGGAGGTGTACTGGGGCGTGGGGGCACCAGGGGAAGGGAGCACACCTGTTCGGGTACCTCTTCCTCTCTGCCTGCCTTTCCCCTGCCTGTGTGGCCACCAAGGGGATATGGGCCTCAGGCTCCCAGGGCTCTGGGCAAGGTCGTGAGGCAGGAAGGAGAGAGGGATCAGAGGTGAGCAGGTGGCTGGGGCCCCTGGGCTGAGGCAGGGTCCAGGCAGGTGTTTGCTGCAGAGGCCACGCTGTGGGGGCTTGGGCCCAGAGCAGCAGGGAGTGGAGGCCTGCCCTGGGCTGCGAGAGGCAGGGCCAGGCTCGCACCTGCCAGGCCCCTTGGAGACTGCAGTGTGTGACGGGGACCCACAGTGTGGGGAGAAGGGCTAAGCTCACCTCGGGGTTCCTCCATGTGCTGGCGGGCACGCACCAAGCCTCTGGGACTGGCTATGTGGTCAGATGGCAGCAGAGAGAGCTGAGGGTGGTTAGGTGGGCATGGGGGGTGGGTCTGACCTGGCCCACTGGGTTAGGGTTGGAGGGCAGTCAGGGGCCGTGATCACGGAGGTGTGGCACCCACACCCCCTGCCCAGTATCTGCCCTCTTCAATTCACATTGTTTTCGACAAGGATTTTCTTTATCTTCCCCCACCATCAAGCCAAGGGAGGGGCGCGGAGTGGGGAACAGGACACCGGATGCTGATCTCCAAGGGGACTGTCCACGGACAGACACTCAGAGTGGACCCTCACCTGCCTGTCCACGGCTGTGCTCAGGACAGCTGTCTCCACCCATGGACACAGGGTAAACATCCGCCAGGCTCTCCCGGCCTCGGGCAGCGGCGGGGCTCGCCGTGGACAGTGTGTGGCCCGGCCATCCTCACCTCCTGGGGCCGCCTCCCCTCCTCTCCCACTCACCTGTTATCTCCACAGAGCTGCCTGTCTGGGATAATTTGGGGATTTTTTTTCTTTCTGGGGGATAGTTCTTTTGCATGACCCGTCATGAGCAAGCCACACCTGCTCTTCTAGCTAGATGTCCGCGGTGTGGTGGCGTTGGCCGGCCCGCCCTGCAGAGGGTTGGCTGCCCGCGGTGCTGGCCGGCCTTTCCTCTTCTCTCTTTTTGCTGAGTTTCGTTGTCTTTTCTTTCTGAGCCTTGTAAGTGTACAAAATTATTATTTTGTTCTGTCTCGGGAAACTGCAAATAAAAGAAAAACAGGACACACTCCCTCAGGTGCATCTGGGTGCTCTGTGCCAGGACCCTGCTGACCCTCCACTGTGTGGGCCCTGGGTTGGCCCAGGCTGCAGGAGCCCCGGGTCAGACTTTCCGCAGCCCATCTAGGGTGGACAGCAGGCCCAGGTGGGGCCCCTCTGTGCTGCTGCAGATCATAGCCCCGCCAGGTGTCTCCACCCCCACCTCTGATCCCCCCCGAGTCCTCTGTTGGCCTTGGGCACCAGAACCAAAATGACCCCCAACCTCTCCAGTCACCCTAGTGGCTTCTGAGGACTGGTCTATGTGGGAAGAGCCCCAGGACCCAGCCCCGCTGCCCTGTCGAGTCTATCCCTCCACCCAGCCGCTCTCCGTGCGTGCTGCACTGGCCGCAGATGCTTGGGACACATGGTGCCCACAGCCACCCCTCCACTGCTCCTTTGGGCCTGCACGCTGGGTTGGGTAGACGGTACACAGGCCAGCATGGATTTCAGACGCCGACAGGAGCAGAAGAGTGGTGGCTACTGGGATGCAAAGATGACACTGAAGGTGACAACGGAGGCCCCCACAACAGAAGCCCAGAGCAGAGATCTAGGGGACAGTGGGGTGCCAGGTACAGAGGCTCCCAGACAGCCCCAGATTGGAAGGAGGGAGGGAGCGAGGGCCCAGGGTGGGCACAGCCAGGCGCTCCCCGCCAGGTCTTCCCTCTGCAGCCTGGCCCCAGCACAGAGGGACACGTCACCCAGCTGCCCACTGCACCCCTACAGCTCGGGGACACAAAGCCTGCTGGGCCTCCCTCGGGGACGCTGACCCTCGGCCTGTGCCGGCTGAGTTGGTGCTGGCCTCATGGCTGCCTGACCACATAGCAGCCTGGCCGCCTGGCCCCATGGCTGTTTGACCACCTGACCATATGGCTGCATGACCACAGAGCGGCCTGAGCACAAGATGCATGGCTGCCTGGCTCTTCGGACACCTGCCCTCATGCCACGCGCACCGAGGCCCAGCCAGGTGAGAGCTGCCGTGGCCTGCCTGTGCTCTGCTGGCCCTTCCACAGGCCTCTGGGCCTTCTCCCTCCCGGGCAGGCCCTGGGCAGCCCTGCCTGTACCCCAGAGGCACCCGCATGTGGAGATGGGCGGCCTCCCCTCCGCACCTGGTCCCCAGGTCCTCCTGCTGCCTGTCTGTACCTTACACCTTGGGCTTGCTTAGGACAGAAATATGGGCTTCAAAATAATCCTATACACCAAACACACCCACTCCGTGGGTCCAAGTGACTTCTGGTGAGATGGGTGTGGCCTGGGGCCTGCTCGGTCCTGTCCGCTAGGGTGGGACAGCCTTGGCCTCCAGCCTCAGAATCTGGTTGCAGACACTTTCAGATGGGCCAGGAGGCCCTCGACACCAGCTTCTTGCGGGGTCACCTGGCAGGGGCTCTCAGGTGTGCGGGCAGGAGGGAGGGCTGTGTTGGGGAACACTGCGGCGGATCTGAGAGCCAGGCCAGCGCAGAGAATCTAGGACAGAGCCCGCAAGTGGAGAGACTGTCGCCGCCGCGGTATCTAGAGCTTCACTCACCTATCAGCTGTAATCGGAGGAGCCTTTCCAGGCCAAGCCTCCCTCTGGGCACCCGCCACCGCCCTGCCCTGCCCCTACTGTGGATCCTGAACCCCGAAGTGGGCCAGCACTCGCAAAAGCCCCAGCAAGGCCAGGCACGGCAGGCAGAGGTCAGGGAGGGGGACTTCCCATTGTCTCTTTTAAACAGCACCTGCTTTGGGCAAAGCTCCCTGGGCCCTCAGTGGACCCCTTGCCCTGGGCGGTCCTCTGAGCAGGAAAAGCCAGAAATCCCACACTGCTTCGGATGCCAAGGGCCATGGTTAAGGCTGAAAACAAGGTCCCAGGCGGCAATGAAACAGGCTGAGCGGTGTTTGCAGACCCTCCAGTGACCAGCCGCCAGGCTCGTTTCCTGAACTAGGACCAGACTCAGCCTCCCTGGCCTGCAAGGATCCGAGGAGCACAGGACGCTGCCCCAGCTTCCACCTGTGTGGCCCCGGCTCTGCGGCTGTGAGGTAGCTTTCTGGGTGGGCTTCCTGGCTGTAGTGACGACTGGGTCACAGGATTCAGACGGCAGGGTTTCTTTCTACTCTGGGGCTCTGTCACCGGGCTCCTGCTAGGAAGACCTGAGAGGAGGTCACAGCTCTGGCCTGGCGCACATGGGAGTGGGGGGGACGGGAGGGCCAAGGTACACGCTGCCTCCCTCGGACAGGAACTGCCCGGATCTTGGTGGTCCCCACACCCTGCAGGTGCACAGCTCGGAGGCGCAGGGCCCCCGAGGAAGGGGTCCCTGTGGCTCAAACAAAGCACAGGACGATTTCGGAATTTCAAAAGACAATTTTATCCAGACAGGAACTTCACAGACTGAACACAGAGAAGTTAGGTGACGGTTATTAAAATACACTCTTTGCCAGATGATTTAACATTAGAACAACAGGAGCTGGGGAAATGCTGGACAAATGCTGGACACGGGGTCTGGGCCACTCCCACCCACCCTTGCCGCCCTCCTCCCCCAAATCCACACCCTCCACCCCCAGTCCCTCCCCAGTGCGAGGGAAGTCAGACAATATCCAACCGTTCCTAAGGGGAAGTCACGGCCACATCAGACACCAGCGAGCAGGCCAGGGCTGCAGTTTCCAGGGACGTCCATGGCATAATGAAGTCATGTGGGCAGGCTACCTTAGGGGTAGGCCGAGGTCCTCTGGCTGGGACAGTGCCCACAGAAGGGCAGTCGGCAGGCTAACCTCTTAGGGATGAGGTCCTTGGAAGCCATGTGGTTCCCACCTGACCCAAGCAAGGGAATTCAGGGCCACTGGCACTCCCTGTCAAGGCAGCGGGACCTCCCCGGTAAGGCAAGGACAGGGCGCTCAGAGAAGGACAGCCAAGGACGAGCCCACACTGGTTGGCACCACCCCAGCAGGGCCTTCCCTGGGGACTGGGCTCCAAGGGCACATCTTGAGCTTGTGTCCTCAGGAAGCACTGCAGGCCACGATGCAGTTCGAACATGGCAGCGGGGCCTGAGGGACCAGGTTGGCCCAGAACCTCCCAGGCCATCGTCTGGGTGGCTCTAACGTGCCTGCCTTCACGGCTGGGCCCCAGGGCTGCCGGCCTTGCACTGCTCGGGGGCCCAGCAATGCTTCTGCTGGGGGGTCGAGGCTGGCTCAGTCCACAGGTGGGTTGTGGCGAACCCCTGGGCTGGCTGGCACCTTCTCCTGGCCCCCAGGGATGGTGGCCACAGGAAAGGCCACTTGCTAAGACATGAAGGTCCCTGGCGGTTGTCCAGACAGTCCTGTCACCAGAGAGGCCAGTGAAAACCGTTCGTGAGAGACTACAGCACGTGCTGCTGTGATCCAAGAGCTCAAAGCCAAACCGCGAGTCAGGGCGGGCGCCCCCTCCCCTACTTCAAGGCTTCTTAGTGGCACTTGGCGGATGGGCACTGCAGAAGTCAACCTCAGCCGAAATGCAAACCAGGTCTCAGCGTCTGTGAAGCCGGGTGACTGTCTCCTTCCACTGTGCGTGCGCACACCACCCCCCGCCCCCCGCAGCGGCTTTTCCCCAAGAGAACCAAGTCCCAGCTTCCCCGCCCCAGCTCTGTGATCAGCACCCACCCTCCCCTGCCACTGCAGTGTTAATACAGTTAATGGACAAGTAAAACCCAAAGGCGTACTGAAGATAAAGGGCCGGCTCTGACCCCCCGGGGGCACCACGTCAGGGGCCTGCGTCCTTCTCAGGGGGTTAGAAACGAGCCCTGCACCAGCTACTGGAGTCACTGAGCTTTATGGCGGCCTTTTGTACACCTTTGGGGGCCTCAGATCATCTTTTCAAAAATTACTAGACATGTGAATTTGAACGTTCCCCACCCCCAGGTCCCTTCCACCACCCTTCGGCTCCTCCCTGGAGCTCCAAGGTGAAAATTGAGCGTCTGTCCCCATCCGGGTCGTCCCCCGGCAGCTCCGCTTCCTGGGGGCTGCACTGCTGACGTGAATGACGGTGACGCTCCAGCGCAGGGGCTTCCGCCGGCTGCCATCACATGATTGCACAGCACGAGTTTTGCTTCCGGGCCTTGAAAAAGAGACAAAGGGGAGCTGAAGAGGAGGACCTCGGCACGCACGGCACCGCGACCCCCTCAGGGATCAGGCGGCTTAAGCGGGGGCCCTGGGAACCAGACCACTGAGTCGGACAGAGGCCCTGGAACCACCAAGGACAGAGAGAAGTAACTGGCCCGTCCTCAACGCCTGGAGGGAAGCTGTCCAGAAGCAGCCCACAGCCCCAAGGTCATTTTGTCTGCCCCTAATGCTATCAGTGGGGAAGCCAGCCTCCCACCGTTAAGCCAAGTACAGAGAAACCAATAATGAAAGTCAAGTCAGCTGACTCTCCTCCTCTGCCGCAGCCCTGTCTCCCCGCGACGCCATCTGGCCCCGCGGAGAGTGTTTTTTGCTGAGCATGTCTTCAGAAAGGTCCCCACTTGGTTTGGGTGGCTCGTTACCTTCCCTCTCGCTTCCTGTTCACAGACACCCCAACCCCATTGGCCAGCTCCCGCCAAGGCACACCTGAAAGCAAACGCGTGTGGATGGACCTGGTACACGCGGCGCGCCCACTGTTCAGTGAAATACTCCATCTGGGAGTGTGAGAACCTCTCTGGGAAGGCTGTGTACCTGCTCTGCAGACAGCAGGGACGAGGACGAGGGTGAGCCCCTGGGACAGAACCCGACTCCACCGCCTGCCCTCCCTGGGGAGCGGCCTGCACGCAGCGGGGAGCAAGGCCTCTGTAACCCCCCTCGGCCGTCACCGCTCGTCACTGAGCATCCCGAGGAAGGCTCACTTAGTGGGAGTGCTCGGCCACTGCTCGCGGAAGGGGTGCCCGGGAGCGGCCGGGCCGTACTCACCGTCTTATAAAAGGCTTTAGACTGAATTCCCAGCACTTCAGATTTGGACACCAGATCATCCAGCTTCTCGCCTCGTTCTAATAAAGACTCCATGGTGTTGTGCTGGACAGAAGGAAAAACAGAAAAGAACGCTCTGCTCAGTTCACAAAGTGAGTTGACACCAGCCCCCCCCCCCCCGCCCATAAAGTTCAGTCATAGGAAAGCACCTCCTTTGGGCTCCCCCCCACCCCACGAGCATCCAGACACAGTGTTCCCAGACCCATGGAGGAAACAGGACCTAGTGACCTCCCTGGAGAATCTAGGTCCTGACTGGGACATAGAGCACTTCCCCAAAAACCCTCTGCAGCACAGGCTTAGATAACCACACGCTACGAGGGGATGAGTGGTACTTATGACACCTGTGTTTATGCACACACACGCCTACCGGGCAGACTGCTTCCTGCCTCCCTCCGAGGCAACTGTGTTTAAGAGCCATTACTAACAACTCTGTGAGAGCATCTCAGCACTTAGGAATGTAGACAGACCCCTTCCCGAACGGGTGAAGGGATGGAGGCCCCCAGCAGAGCTCCCAGCCCCGCTGCCAGGGCCATCAGGAAGTGGCCAGCTCGTTTCCACCCCAGACGGCCACTGCCACAGCGCCGCAAGCCCTCAGAGGCCCCTTCAGAGCAAGTGGCACGAAGCTAGGTATGCACAGGTGAGATGACACAGAATGAGGAAGGAGCAAAAGTGTCCTTTATCACTACACACAGCTGCGCAGCTCAGGTTCCCACCATAAAACGTTAACTGGATTAAGGTGCAAATGGGCTAAAAGGAAGCACGACCAGTAATCCAGATTTTACCACTGCAGCCAGACTGGGACTGGGTGACCAGGACCGATCTGCTCTCTGCAGTGGGGAGAGAAGGAAAGACAGAGAGTGGGGGTCCCTGGCTCTGGGCTGCCCAAAGCTTATTAGAAAATGTGGAGAAACACAGTAGGAACGACAGAGAGATGCCTGAAAACTTTCGCATCTAACTTTTGTTCCAAAGCCCCCAAACACTACTGGAAGCATGGTTCAGAAGGCAGGCTTGGAGCCCTGGAAGTGCTCTTCATAGGACGCAGCTGCCTGGGTCCCGGCCCAGACCCGAGTCCAACCCCAGGAGATGCTGACGTGCAAGGAAGTGGAGCCACGGTTGGTAGGAGTTTTATATTCAGGGCAGGGTTTTTCTGGGCTTAATGTCCACCCACTTCAGTGTCCACTAATTGCTGGGCATTGGTTTTTAAGCCCTAACCCCAAGCCAGGCGTTGTTCTGTGAGCAGGGCTGTAAACAGAAGGACAAGCTTCCAGTCCTGGGAGCTCCCCATGCGTCAGGGATTCACGTAAACATGTAGTGACAAAGCAGTGACATTCAGAAAGGGCCCGGCACATCCTCCAAGTGCTCGGGAGGCCTGAGCGTGGGGCGCCTGTGTGGGAGCCAGGCAGGAAAGGGTGCGAAGGGGCATGGGGTCATGAGGCCTTGTCAGGGAGTCTGCACTTTATCCTGGAGCTGATGTGAGAGTGGCTCCAAGGAGAAGACTGACAGATCAACAGCTGCTGTCTGGTGGGCAGACTGGAGGTAGGGGGAAGC
Source organism: Camelus dromedarius (assembly GCF_036321535.1). Classification (NCBI taxonomy): domain Eukaryota; kingdom Metazoa; phylum Chordata; class Mammalia; order Artiodactyla; family Camelidae; genus Camelus; species Camelus dromedarius. Next base: position 83,464,294 of record NC_087442.1, on the reverse strand, counting down.
CAGGAGGCCGGGCAGAGGCAGAGGCCACAGGGACCAAGCCCTAGACTGCCTGACTGCCAAAAGTAGCTCACAGTTTAAAAAAAAAATTCGAGATTTGCAAATATTAACTACTATATACAAAACAGATACACAACTTCTTCTGTACGGCACAGGGAACTATATTCAGGATTTTGTAGTAACCTATAGTGAAAATATATGAAAACAAACATATGTATGTATATGCATGACTGAAACATCGCGCTGTGCACCAGAAATGGACACACTGTAACTGACTATACTTCAATTAAAAAAAAAAAACCGAAGCAGCAATTACAAACCAGGGATTTCAGGTAAAAACGTAGGGATCCCGCTCCTCTAAAACAGGCCTATCTGACAACTCTGGGCCTGTATTTAGTCAGAGTGGGTGAGACCAAGACCCTGGAAGAGAGGCACCTGCCGGGCTGTGAGTCAAGCAGGCACCGGGCGGGGAGGCAGAACATCAGAACTCAGACCCCTGGAACCTGGCAACTGCCCAGACAGGGAGCCAGAACAGGGAATGAGGGCCGCACTGGTTCCCACCTCAGACAGTGGCTGCCATTAACCGGGACGGGGGCCGGAGGGACAGACTGGGGCTGCCTGAGTGAGCCTGGCTTTGAGGCCTCTGACGCATGGGGAGAGGGGGGCAGTCACCACTTTCCAAAAAGCGCTTCAATTACAATTCAGTTCAGGCTGTGTGTGCCTGAGTGCTGGCAAATCTGTCTGCCCCTCTGTTTTCAGACTTGCTCTCCCACTTTCTTACTTACCAGGATGATTTTGGTCTCATCTAGCTCAGCCTGCACCTTGGTCATGGGGTCAGCTTCTCGGGGGTTCTAGGAAAGAATCAAAAATAAAAACAATGCCAGGATGGGAGCGGCTTCCTGGAAACAGGGCTCAAAACCAAGTGAGCCAGACACACCTTCAGAATTTAAACACCACAGGCTGTTTAAACACATGACAGAGAAGCAAAAGCCTGCCTGGGCGCTCAGATTCCAGGTCTCAATGTGGATCCCTGCGATTTTCAAAGGGACGTTCAACCTCAAGGCTGTTGCCCAGAGCCACAACCATCAGGACCGCTGGCTCTCCCGCTGCACACGGCCTGGGCCAGTCTTCGCACCCTACCTGGTATCTACTGAGGTGAGTGTCCAGGCCTGTGTACTCGATGGTAGCAGGGGATCCAACTGGCCAGTCTATCCTGTCGACCTGCTTGGAGAAGTCGTCTAGTACCTGCAAGAGAGGGGAGCTCAACAACGTTCCCCCTTGGGCTCATCCAGAAGAGGCTCTCAGGCCTCCAGATCCCAGGGAGGACGGGGGAGGAGGCTGGCTAATGGCAAGGGGAAAATCTAGGTCCATGTTCCTCCTTTGTAAGTACTATGGGAATTAAAAAGCAAGCGTGCCCAGCCTGATATGAACCTCATCTGGTGAATGATAAGAGTATTAGAATTTTAAATTACAGACTTCCACTTTTATCAGGTGATGAACTTCCAGGAAAAAGGATACCTAGCCTTCTAAATTTTCCAAAACAATTCTTCAAAAAGGTAATTAGGTCCTTTGGATTTAAGCACCCACCAGATTTCACGTGCTTATAAGCACATGAGTGCTATGGGGGATGCGAGGCCAATGTCTTTGAGGAGTTTATCATTAGCACCACACAAAGACGCTGAAGAAGGCAGAGGCCCGCGCCCTCCTCACACTGGGGAGAGGAGCGACTGTAACTGTAGGACGGGCCAGCAGGGGGACTCCGTGAGCACAAGCACAGGGGTGCGGAGGAGTCTGGTGTGTGCAGGGATGGCCAGTGGAGGGGGGCGGTGGAACACGGGGCAGAGTGTGGAGCCCAGTGTGGCTCAGAAGGAACTGAAAGTCATGACTGTCAAGGGCAGAGGCAGGAAAAGAACCGGCCAGAGGCGTGACACAGGGTGGGGGTGGGGACGAAAGTACAGCCAGAGCTGACCCGAGGGCCCCAGTCCAGGAGAGAGTCTGTGACTTGGGGCAGACAAGGAGAGTCGGGGTGGCACCAGGGACACTAGGGGGATGAAAGCCAGAGATGAGCGCCAGGGAGGGAAACTGGGAAGGCTCCCAGACTGCCTCTTGGTTTAGGGCGAGGAAAAAAGGTGAAAACAGATTGACTTCGGACACACTGTTTCATCCCTTTTAATTCCTGGGGCACTACAGTCACTCCCAGCCCCTGTCCACACTCGCCCAGCCAAACTGCAAACTCACCTTTTCCAGCAAGGAGAAAGCCACGCGGGATGGATACTCATTGTCAGCAACGACCACTCCTGCGAGACTGTCGTTTCTCACGTAGACATGGCACAGATATTCTAAGGAGACACATGAGGGGTGACACGAGGACTTTAGACTTCTCACTTCCCAAATCAGTGCAAGTGTTAACCAGTGCTGGGCCTTCAGAGGGGGCAGGGAAGTGGCCCTGCACGCAGGACAGTGCCTGCAGGAGCTCTGCCATCGGCGGGGCCCAACACCTGCTTCAGGACGAGGAGCGGCTCTGAGGCCCAGCGTGCATGGCCAGGTGCACCAAAGGTGCAGAAACATCCCAGGCAACACGACCCCGGGGCCACGTCCAAGTTCCATCCTTGAGCTCCAGATCAGGCTCGGCTGTGCCTTGGGAAGCTGTGGCCTCTGAGGTTCCGCTGTTCCCAAACTGACGGAACCCTGGACGAGCCAAGTGGCCTCCACTTCCTTTAAAAACCCTGTTAAGATGGGGCCCAACTCAGGAAGTCACCTTGCGGGGCCTCAGGTTTCCTTATCACGGCAACCTAGCCTGCTCCATTCTGTGGTGGGCCCTGTGGGGACAGGGCAGGGAAGGCAGGAAGCGACAAGGCCCATCCAGAAAAAAAAAAGCTCGCCGCTCCTGGCTGGGGTCTCAAGTATGACTGTGCTGAAGTCATCTGATTATGAAAAGGTACTTTTGCAAAACAGTCACAATCTATGGGGTTAATTTTCATCACTTTGAAAGGATTCAGAGGTGACACAGCTAACCAAGTGCCTCTAAAATAAGCACGTAAAAATTCTTCCAGGAAACCTGAATTATGAAGAAGGAAAAATTAAGGTCAAGAGGAAAAAAATAATGAGTTTTTAGATTCCTGGGCAAAAATCCAAGGAGCACAGAATACAGCACTATATCAACAGGGCTGGCCGGAAATCCCTTTCTGAGATATCCGCGACTCCAGGAGGAGATCACGACAGGCTGCTTACTGCTCCAAGACAGTTGGACCCTAATCTGAAGCGCGTCCAAGCTTCCGGGGGTGATTTTAACCAAGCAACTTAGACGTCAACAGTGCACACAGAATTTTGCGTAACAGGAAAAGGAGGAGGGAAGAGAGAAGTGAGGAGTTGGGTACTGGTAGCCCTCTCCATCAGGAGGTGACAGCTCCTGCTCAGAGCTCCCAGCTGCCTGAGGTGTGGCCGCGGGACCAGCAGGCACTCACGAGGGGGAGGGTCCTCTTACCTTGTTCTTTGACAGAAGCTCTGCTGCCTTTCGCCGAGCGTTCCACGATCAGTTGACTTGTGAAGGTCATGAATTCCTGAACACTAAGAAACACAACACATATTACCTGTTCCTGTCACCGTGTCGCCAGCACAATGGAAAGTGACCTCTGAGCTAATACACTAAGGAGACGTTGCTTCTTGGTTTCATTCCTTTCCCTCCCCACCTTACCAACAATAAAGCCTCTGTACATAATGCAAATACGGGTAATTATTCATCATCACAACCATTCAAATCACATGTTTGCAACCGAGCTCACCCAAACAACCCACTTGCAGATTTCCAGGGAATTTTCTACAGGCTATAGTCAATTTAACATTTTGGTCTGAGTATGATTCGGGACACGGGAGAAGCAGAAGCCAGCTCCTGTCCCCAAGACTCCACTAACTTCCAAGCAGGACAAAACTGTGATGGCAAAACACAAGTGGCAGAAATTGTTCAGCAGAGGCCCACTCAGTCATGGCAGTGCCACACGCCGAACACTGCAATGTGACACACGTCCGCAGTGAGCGCTGGCTCTGGTGGAGAACATGGCCTCAGCTCAGCTGGGGCAAACCCATGGTACCAGCCCAGGGCACTCTGCAAGGAATGGAGGGCAAGAGCTCAGCCAAGACAATGAGATGGGAAAAGGCTTGCACAAGAGGTTGAAAGGGAAGAGGAGGTTCATGGGCCCAACAAAGAGATGTGGCTGGAATGGAACAGTCACAGGTGACAGCAGTCCAGCCGGAGGAACCAGAGTTAATAAGAAGCCTCCGACTGAAAATGCCACATAAAGGGCCATCAGAGCAAGGTCTTGACTCATGGAGTCCATGGTTGGCTCCAGCAGATCTGCACACTTCTGAAACTGCACTGAGAGCCATACAGAAGTGTGAAGGCCCCCGACTCGGGAGTGGACTTGCCTGGCTGGGGTCCGCCACTTACGAGACGTGCGACCTCAGACAAGGTACTTACTGTACCTTGCTTCATCTGTCAAACTCAAGATTTGCTCTGATGATTCAATGAGCACTTGGCACAATGTCTGGCACACAGTATTATTTGCTACTATTATCTTGAAAGAGTGACACAATCCAAATAATCCCTTAGAGAAAATAAGGAAATCTTTGCAGTAAGACTAGATGGAAGCGAGAAGGATTTATGAGAAAAAAAATGCGCTCAGCTGGAATATGTGTTAAGAGACGCTGGTAGAGATGTCCCTATAGTATTGCTGTTGTGTTAGTCATCTGAAACTCATATGGGGATCGCAAAGCAGTGAGGTGGAAGTCCTACAGTGAAATCTCTGAGGATCTTCGGTATACACAGGCAGGGGAAAAAGAAGAAAGAAAAAGAATCAGAGTTAGCCAAGTACCAAAAGTTCCATCACAGAAAAGCAGCGACACAGAACAGAGGTCATGGTAAAGAAAGCTAAGTACCAAGAAGGACCCAAAAGCAGCAGAAAGTTTCAACAAAATAACAAGAGAAATGTTTTGAGATGCTACCAGCAAGCCACTCTCATCAAGAACAAAACAACCACACTGAAGCAGTAACAACAGGATCCAGATGGCAGATTCCACAACTTGGAGGCTGGGTGACCACAGACACTGACTCTGTAGGGTCCTTCTCCTTTTGTGCCCGAGTCACTCCCACCCCTCTCACGAACAGGTTGGAAGGGTCTGTGGTACTTCTAATACACACCTATTGCATGAAAGTACCTCATAAATGTTTAGAGCCGGTAAGCCCTATAAATCCCATGCTTCCTTCCCAGTCTTCAGTGTGGAACCTTTTTGCACCACTAGAACCCAGCCATAAAGAGCATACAATTTGGGTTTGAGTCCTGGTTGATTTGCTATCTCTTGGGGCCTCAGTGACTCCATCCACAAAATGGGAGAGTATACCAGTATCTCTTACACTGATTTGTTGAAAAGTCCCACCAGATACTATAAACGTGGCTCTTAAGCTTCCTGGGTCAGAACCACCGAGTGGGAGTTCCTGGTTTAAAACATAGATTTCTGGGCTTCAACCCACTAGTTTAGAATGTCTGGGTGTGAACCTGGGGAGTCCGCACTTTTTCAAAGTCTCCTTATAATTTTATACGACAGAAATCTGGAAAAAGTGATTACTGAAGTATGTTCTAGAATGGTACAAGGCTCTCTGCGATCGAAAGGGGGATGATTTCTCAGAGGCACAGTCCGCAGGCCGAGGAAGAGGCCACCACCGGGCCCCACTGCGGGAGGCCGAGCCCCGGACCTCCCTGGATTCCAGGGCCGTCTCCAACCCGGACCCCGCCCGCCGGAGCCAGCTCACCTGGACCTCTGGAAGAAGCTGAAGGAGGACACGTCGTACGCGGCTTTGAGCAGCACCACCTTGGGATCGCCTTTGTAGAGGACGCTGAGGCTGTACAGCTTCATGGCGCCGCGCCGTGGGGCCGGCCACCCGCCCGCCGCGGGACCGGCTCGCAGGCAGCACGGCGGCACCGCCCCTCGCGACCGCCGCCGGCTGCTGACGGGTTGGCAGCCGGCTTCCTCCTCCTGGCTCGGGGTCCACTTCCGGTTCCGGTCTGGGGACGCCGCCCGAGGCCCAACGGAGACGGTTTTCGTGCCCCGGATGCAGAATGGAGAGGCCGGAAACACGAGAGAGGGGTGGGGCAGGGTGCTGCGCGTGCGCGTTTTTAGACCATCCTGGTCCCACCCACCGCAGTCCTTAACCTCCCCGCGCCGTCGCTCTCCCTTTCTTCCTGGCGGTCCTGCGTCCTCTCGGGCGGCCTTGAGTCCCCCGGCGGCGTCCTCCCTCCAAGCAGTGAGTCCCAGAGCAGCACCCACACGCCAGTGCTACTACACGAGGGACTTTGATTTATGGGCTAACTGCCTTTCCGGAAAGTGTTTTGTAAATCAGATCCTTTTTTTTTTTCCCCCCTCCAGATCTCCTTTTGAATGAAGGGCAGGGACCTTTTCTTTTAGAGGCTCCTGCCTGGAGGTGAAGACATGCTTCTTATTTTCAGATGATCAGTTTGTTTCACGCCCTTCCCACGCCTTCCTCCTACCCATGTTGGAGCAAATCCCTGGTCACACAGGACTCGTCAGCACAAGCTTGCGGGGGTGACGGTCCTGGGCCTGCCCACCACCTGTGAAACTAACCACTGATTTTGTTTTGTTTGGTCAGTGGTCTGACTAACCACTGATTGTGGAGCAAACTGCTGACCTCAGAGTGGCGGAGCCACTTCACCTCAAAAGGGGCAGAAGGTCAGCTCCACACTGAGGGAGCAGCTTGGTGTACAGTGAGTCGGTAAACCTCATTTTACTTGAGATACCGAAATAATACTTTTTCAATGGATGGGGATGAAGGAGGCTCAATTCCCTAAGGGTACCACCTCCTGGGCCCTTCTCGTTTAATTAATGGTATGTAATCAGAAAGCACACACAGCATGCGTGTGCAGGACTCACATGCATAAAAGGACCTTGGTCTTTGGAAGTTGGCAGTAAGCTTAGACAACCGTCATGCTAGAAGCAGCCAGATCTGAGATAATGGGGAAAAGATGGCATATTTGAAAAATCAACAGCATCACTATAAACATTACTCTAAATCAGGATGACTCAACCAGGGCACTATTGATATTTGGGATTGAATAATTCTTTGTTGTGTACTGTAGGTAGCATCTCAGGCTTTGTACCCACTACATGTTAGGAGCACCCCACCCACCATTTGGCAACCCCAGAATGTCTCTGGACATTGCCAGATGCACCCCGGGGAGCAGTGGATTATAGAACTGTTGGTCTAAATATTCCTGTGGCAAAAGGAATTTCCCACCACGTGCCCTTTAACTCAGCACCTTCCTCACCAACCCTGGGTATTTCCAAGTGCAGAGGGTGGAAAGGGCTGTTCCACATCCCCTCCGTTTTGGTGCTAAACCTCAAGGACAGAGTTTGGCCAACGCCAGGCCAGCTTCCTACAGATGTGGGCACACTTGCCTGCCAGGCTGGGTCACAGGAAGACTGCATGGTGGGGGAGCTGTCAGTGCAGCTCCATCTTGACTGCACTGACACAGTTGCCCTATAGGGGGAAGGTGAGAGCCATTTCTGAAGAAAATGCTCAGAGCCCCTTTCCCTTTGCCACTAAAGGAGGAACCAGGACAGTGCTTGGTTGGAATAGATTTAAATGTATTCACATGCCACATAGGAGTAGCCGTCCTGAAGTTTCCCTTACATTAAGCCCTTTTCATATGCTACTTTATTTAATCCTCACAAAAACAGACGAAGATATTACTAACACCATACAGACTAGAAACTGAGATGCAGGTCAAGGAAATTGCTAGTCGAAGGCACATGTCAACACCAAAACGTGGGACAAACACTCTCTCACAGCCCAGCTGCACTCTTAGCAGCTCCCTCCTTCCTCTCTGGCCTTGCTCAGCCTCCATCACCCCAGGAAGCCTTGCTCAGCCTCTGTGGTTACAAACTCTCCACGCTCATCCATCTTCCTGAAAAGCAAGACCCACCTTCCACTTCCTCACCCCAGCTATCCCCCAACTTGGCTTCAGTCCCAGCAGTGCCACAAACCACAAAACCGCAAATGTGAACAAACCATTAACCTCTCTGAGTCTCTCTTTCTCTTCCATCTGTAAAACTGGAAGAATGCCCTTTCCCATACGCATGTTGCTGGGAATGATAAGACATTATATTCCAAGCTCTAGTCATAGTACATGTTACTAAATAAGAACAATGATGATAATGTGTGTTGTTATCATTCACGACCAAAAGGAAGAGAGATTGTGGTAAGTTAGAGGCATCCTGCAGGCTGTGGGAAGCGGAGATTTGACAGTAGGCTGAAATCTGAAATCTGAGGGCGGTCTGTAGATTGCAGAATAGTATTGTGTCTGTGTTAATTTCTTAATTTTGAGCATGGTGTTGTGGTTACATAAGAGAAGTCTTTGTTTTTAGGTAAATACATGCAAGGACTCAGGGGTAGAGGGACATCCTGTCTGCAAGATGCTCCCAAAGGGTTCAGATCTATCTATAATATATATGGAGAGTAAAGCAAATATAGTATTCTCTTAAATTTTTAAAAAAATTTTGGGAGGGGGAGTAATTAGTTTTATTTATGAATTATTTTTTTAATGAAGGCACTGGGGATTGAACCCAGGACCTGGTGCATGCTAAGCATGCGCTCTACCATTGAGTTATACCCTCCTGCACCCTCTGCAAATATGGTAGATTTAGAGTCAGGATCAAGGGTAGCCAGGAGTTCACTGTGCTGTTCTTGCAGCTGTTCTGGGAGTCTGAAATTATGGGGATAGAACAGATTGCATGGAAGGGGCACTGAGGCTCTGTCTGCAGCATCCGCAGACACAGGGGAGGCACAGCTCTCTGGGGTCCAGGCTCCCCGTCGTGTGCTGGACACTGGAGGGCAAGCCCCTCTGCGGACAGAACCGGAGCAAGGCTGCCTGTGACAAACGGCCCCGGTCCCCTCAGTTCACCTCGCTGTGCAAGGCAGTCAGCCTCCCTCCTTCGAGGCTTTGTTCAGCCCACAAAAGGCACTCAATTTGGTTGCAACAGCGGAACCCTCTGTGCAGCCGCATAAAAGCCAGCCAAGGGATACACCCCAGGAGGCCCAGTCCAGGGGGAACCCAGCCATGCAGCGCCTCAGTCCCCATACCCCCTTGTCGTTCAGCCAAGGCCCGGGCAGCAGGGTTGTTTTCACAGTAAGTCTAACTCTAGCCTCCACGACCCACCCAGGAAAGGGGACTTGTAAGGGGCCATTGATGCAGTCAGGCCTCTGCAGGAGTTCAGAACGTCACCCCCTAAATCCGCTGCTTCGACATATCGATCATTTTGAGTTAAAGGCACTTGAGAAACAGCAGCTGCAAGAAGGACACTCTGAACTTCCTTGTTATTCCCGAAAGCAGGAGGTGACACTCCCAGGTCAAAGGTGCTCTCTCTGTACCAGGAAGAGGAAGACATTCTTATCACCAGAGATGAACGGAGGCCAAGATAAATCTGTGCAAACAAACCAGAAACAAGAAACAATAAAGACTGTCTTGTCAATTTTTCACCAAGGTATTATTTTGTAAAGATATAAAAGCTTTCTCTCTGGTCACTTCTTTCGATCTTCATTCCCTTGTGAAGGCTCCTAAGCACATGTAAAAAAATGTAAGTAAAACTTTTATGCTTTTCTCCTGTCAATGTCAGTTTTATTCCTGGGCCCAACTGAAGACCCAAAGAGGGCAGAGGAGAATTTTTCCTCCCTTACACATTCTCAGTATCTCCCTGAGTCTAACACGCACAGTTGGATTCCTGCCATCACTCAGGAAACCCAGCTCCCAGGAACGCTGCTTAACTACCACCACCCTTCACCCAGGTGTCCCGTGCTCCCACCGGGTCCTCCAGGTCACAGGGAAGCCTGGTACAGGCAGTGCTCTGCCACCAGCCGAGAGGAAACAGGAGATGTCAGAGCAGGAGAGGGTGGGGTTTTCTGTGAAAAGGTTTACCTGGAGGCAGTGGACAGGAAGAGATCATAGCCAAGGAAGGGGGAGCCAGCTGGCAGCTTCCTGAAACAGTGGGACAGGCGCCCTCAGAACTTCCTCTCCTGCAGGGCCTTCCAGCAGCTGTATTTGTGCCACCAGGCAGCCCTCTGCTGCTCAGGGTCTACAGATGGATGTACAGCCCATGCTGGACGCATGGTCATTTAGGCCGGTGACCTGACCTGAGGAGGGCACCCTGACTGCTGTGGCCCTGCTCTGCATGGAAACTGGGCAAAAATCTGCAGAGTAGGAAGAGACGGCCACCATGAAAGAGGAGCTTGGTTCTCCAGACCTCCGAGAGCAGAAAAGAAAAAAAAAAAAAAAAAAACCACCCAAGATGGGAGGCATCACAAAAGAAAAATCGTGACAAAGAATTTTAAAGCTCTCATGATTGGTCCCTTAGCCCCCTCCCCACCCCACCCCTGCTGACATCCCCCCTTCCAGCCCCTTGCCTTCTTTCCCCTCTGAACCTGCCCACCCCCTGAGGCTCCCCACCCCTCTTCACATGTGGGTGCCAGGAAGTCTGAGTCAGAGTCAACCAGCACAAACCTGTCCCTACTGCCGCAGAGATTGGTGTATGGATGGACACCTGACCCAGGCCTCAGCCAATCAATGCAAGCCATCTGCTGACCATCCAATCAGAGTGAAGCTCAGGACTTTGTGTTTGACACCTGGGGAGAAACAATGGGACTGGTAGAGGTTAAGGGCAGTGTACCCCAAACATTATCAATACCAACTTCTGGTTAAACATAGACGATAAAGTACATTTGTTTATATGAACCCCTGGGCAAATCGTCCACTAGAATGGCACAAAGAGGGTGGGAGGAAGACAGTAACTAATGGGAGACGCTAACCAGGTGCTCAGGTGTAAACTGGGGAGAGGCAGGTCAGGGATGGGGGCTTAGCGGGGGAGGGGCTGGAGCACAAGTTCCCGGAGCTGCGGGAAAAGAAGCAAGGGGAGTCCTGAGTGGGGTCCCTCCCCAACCTGTTCCAGATTCTTCAGCCAGGAATGTACCACCCTCTGCCTCTCTCCAAGGAGAAAGATGCAAGACTTTCCTTTGGGAGACTTGAACGCTCAGAGATTCTGCCCCTTTGTGGCCTCCGTAAAGCCACCCATTGTTTCACGTAGTCCCTGTTGGGTAAATGTCTCCTGTGAGGCCAGCCCCAGGGCTCTGGCCGGGGTGCAGTGTGGCTGCCCTTGGCTTAGGTGACATTCCAGCCAGCTGTGGCCAGGGAGAGCAGAGCTGTGCAGAACCTGGGACCTCTGCACAAGGACTGCCTTGGCCCCTGTCCTTGCGGGGCGGTGAGCATCGCAGGACTTTGCATCCCAATCCTTCCGCTCCTCAGTCTCAGTGAGCTCATTTTAAAGTGGCGAAAATAAAGCCACCCCTGCCTACTGCCCCAACACTGTCTGATCAAATGACGGAATGAATGCACAAGTAGTTTGTGCATCATAAATGTTTTAATCAATCATAGTTATAATGTTAATTTCTCCTTCTCCTAAGAAATCTATTTCCTTTCTTTAGGAATAAATCTAATAAGAAATACATAAGGCCAAGAGGGGAGGGTATAGCTCAGTGGTAGAGTGCATGCCTAACATGCATGAGGTCCTGGGTTCAATCCCCAGTACCTCCTCTACAAACAAACAAACAAACAAACCAATTAACTACCTCCATCAAAAAGAAAGAAAGAAAGAAAGAAAGAAAGAAAGAAAGAAAGAAAGAAAGAAAGAAAGAAAGAAAGAAAGAAAGAAAGAAAGGGATAAGACCTATAAGAAAAAAATAAAACTCACCCATAGGACATAAAAAAAGACCGAAACAAATGGGGCAACGTATCACATTTCTGAATGAGGAGACTTGACATGATCAAAATGCCACTTCTCTAAAACAGACCCTCAACTCCACAAATTCAATGCCTTTCCAATGAAATGATCAACAGCGTTATTTTACTGAAATGGGATGAGAGATTCCAAGATTTATATGAAAGATAAAAGGTTTATGGTAAAGAAAATTTTGTGGGGAAAAGAAAAAAAAAAGAACAGATGCTTATCCCACCAGATATCAAAACCTTATGCCAACTGAGAGTGTGGTAGCCACAGAAATGGATAGAGAGAGGTCCAGCTCACAGGCAGAGCCGAGGCCAAGGCAGGCAGAGTACCAGGAGCCACTTTTACATTCAGGCAATCTGTTACTGACACAGGTAGCAAAAAAAAAAAGAAAGAAAAGAAAAGAAATGAAAGAAAAGAAAAGAAAAGAAAAAGAAAAAGAAAGAAAAGAAAAGAAAAAGAAAAAGAAAGGAGAAAAGAAAAGAAAAGAAAAGAAAAGAAAAGAAAAGAAAAGAAAAAAGAAAAGAAAAGAAAAAGAAAAAGAAAAAAGAAAAGAAAAGAAAAAGAAAAAGAAAGGAGAAAAGAAAAGAAAAGAAAAGAAAAAAAAAGAAAAGAAAAGAAAAGAAATCACCCAAAGGTGCTGCTCCCCATCCTTGTCCCACCAGGAAGGCTGACTCCCAAACCAAAGAGTCTGGATCCCTGCGTCCTGAGTCACCCCAAAGCATCTCCCCGGGCTGGGAGCCCATTCTAGATGGCAGCTACACCCTGAGGGGCAAGGGCCAGAAAGCCTCACATCTCGGAAGCAGAGGTTAGAGGAAACCTTCCTGATTGCCTCCTGGGCAGATGGGGAAGAGTGGGAGGTGGCCTCAGGGCAGCTTCTTTCGTGTCCAACCTCAGTTCCTGGAGAATCACAAAGTGTTCTGACAGGCTGAGGTTGGCTGTGGTTCCAAAGTTGGCCTAGGGGTCCTGTGAGGACACCTGCAAGGTGACCAAAGCTGAGCCATTTCTTATAACAGAGAAATACAACAAGGGAGAACGAACTGTGATGCAGTCAGGGATACAAATCAGTGGAGAAAGGCTAGCCTACCCGACGACTATTAGACTACTGCCTCACAGCATACACAAATTCCAGAAGCGTCAAAGCACTAAACATTTTTAAAAGCTGAAAAACTATTAGAAGGAAATGTGAACGAACATGTTTCCAATTTGGGTGGGAAATGCTTTTCTTAACAAAACATGAGCTTCAGAAAAAAGAAAGCAAAAACTGATTCATAAGAAAGAAATACTTCCGTGTGATGAAAGATGCTATTGATCAAGCTGTAAGTTTAGCAATGGACAGGGGGAGGGATAGCATACTAAGCAAGCAAAAGATTAATAGATATTATGGGTGGAATGTAATAATGGTTTATACAAATCGCAAAGCAAAATACACTTCAATGACAAAAGTTAAGTGATATAAACAAGTCGTCCTTAGAAAAAGAAATAACCATAAACATAATAAAAAATATGTCCAGCACTTTGCAACTCATATGACAGAGGAGATAACAGATAAGCAAAAAATACGAAAGATTTATCATCTCAAAGGTTGGCCAGCATGTAGTCAAACTCCTAATAATGGTGGGAGGATTTATAAATTGGTGAAGCCATTCGAGGGGGAAGTGTCGTCCTGGCTATGCAATCATAACACAGTGATCAAAGCTTGAGGGTGGTCTGGGCACGTGTGGCAATGCTGGTGGCCAAGCCAGCTGCTCCCTCTTCCTCTGGTTCCCAGACTCATGGGGGCCTCCACTCCTTAGGATATGAATTTGGAAGACCCATGACCCTGCCCTGGGAACTGACAGGTGGCAAAGTCTGCGGTGATAAGGCGATTGGGCTGTCGCTATGGTGATGGGGATGGAGGCCTTTTGCCATCAGCCCCAGTTTTCTGCATGGCAGCTCTAATGACAGGATGGTCAGCCCTGTGGAGGCCGGAGGGCGCGAGCGCAGAGGCCTGCTCCTGGTTGCCATGGCAGCATGGGCCCTCGCAGGAGCACAGAAAGCCCTGGCAGGAGAATTCCCCACTCCACACCTGGATGTGACGGGTGATGACTGAGCCTCAGGGCAGCAGGTTGGCGCGTGTGACAGAAACACAGTCGCCTGCAGCTTAATTACGCAAAAGCTGTCCCCCAGTCACAGGAGGAAAAAAAGAGGACCTTTTCTGCTGAATCTGTCTAGACACCACGCCGTCCCAGCTCAGCACAGCCCGGAGAGAAAGCTGACCAGTCCTGACCAGCCGTGGAGTCCAGCGATGCCCCTGCCCCAGCCACACCCGGCCTAACGAGGCCTGCGTGGGGAAGGGTCCCGACTGTGGCTCAGAAGAGAAGGCTCGCAGGCTTGCTGGAGAATGATGAAAAGGAGGAAGCTCTGTGATTGATCCTCCAGCCAGAAATCAGCCAGAAGCTGGATTGTATCCTCCCAGACGCCCGTAACCCTTGGTTGGGAGAAACCTGGGGATATTTCTGCCTTGGAAGCCTGTTGGGGAACGCTGAGGGGTCCCAGCTCCAACGGGCTGGCTGTGGTACAAATGCTGGATGACAGAGCCAGGATGGAGATCACCAAGAAGGAAAAGGTAGCTCTTTGCTGCTTTTCGGTGTTCTAGAAGAGTTTCTTATACGTTCCCACATTCAGTGGTTTGTTTAACTTGGACGAGTGTTTGCTTAGTATCTGATTGCATGCACAGGTGCTTTAGGGACGGTCTGCGGGGAGTGAACTGTGGGGCACTGGCTTTGTTGAGCAGATCTGTTCCTCTCCCGGCTGCTCCAGACTCCGGCCCTGTGACTTGGAAGTCACAGGGTGCCAGGAGGCCTGGGAGGTGACCTCTGTTGGGTAGAGGGTCTGGAGAGTTTAGAGCCCCAGCTGGGGGGCTTGGGGGCCTGGGATCTTAGCGGCAGAACCTGCTGGCCAGCCATGAGACAAGACTCAACAGACGTCATGAAAGGTCTCAGAGGCCCTCCCTGCCTGGCAGGAATCTCTGTGTAAGGAGCCTGAGGGCCGTTACTCCTGGAGAAGAGCAGAGAGCAGTTACCTTTTCTAAAAGAAAGGAAAATCCAGACTTCCTCTGAGCCAGCCCTGTGCCCAAGCTGTGAGCAAAGGAGCTGGAGCTGGTGGCAGGGCGGCAGACAGAGCCTGCCCGCTCTCCCAAGCCAGGCGGGGCGGGGGAGACGGGGGAGAGGGCCCAGATCCAGGCCCTCTGGCACGGTTTCCTCCTCACATGTCTTTTCTTCTCCTTCTTCTGTGAAATGACGAAGTCAGCATAAACACTGGGCTGGTTCTGCTCCTGGCAGAGCTAATGATGTTAGGAGAAAAACAACCACCCCGGGGCAGGGCGCCGGCAGCTGCAGGCAGCAGGAAGCCGGGTGTGCCGGTCACTGGGGCCACGGCCACGGTTCGGATGAGGAATCCTGCACAGAGGGGCCGTGGAGGCAGCTGGGGAGCAGGGATGTGGTGTCTTTGGCACAAGCAGAGAGCTAGCGGGAGACAGAGAGCGGTGGGGCCTGGGGTCTGCTGTGGGGAGCTCACCATTGCAGACTCAGACCCCCGCCTCTTCTCATTTGTCCTGGGGACACAGTGATCCACGTGGGTAAACCATTTCTGTTCCACATGCCAGGGGGTGCTGGTCCCAGTTCGGGGGCCCAGCTGGCTCCTGAGGGCTGGAGTGGGGGCGGAGGGTGGGTCACCCACAGCCTTGTCAGGGCCGAGAGCAGAGGGAGGCATTGCTGCTTGGCATCTGCTTTAAGGAGCCACCCAAAGCATCCATCATCAAGGGAAAGAATATTTCAATGCAAATTCTAAAGAATCAAAATGAATGCAAAAAAAGTATGGTGAGCGGAATGCCGAAATTCTTTAGAAGGAGAATTATTGGGGTATTACTGATTTATTTTCCTGTCTCAGGCCTGTGCTGGTTGCTTCCGCAGCGCCAGCCAGCCAGCCAGCCAGCCAGGTGCCAGGGCCAGACAAGGGGGGCGTGGGCTCTGACGTCCTCACCCCGCCCGCCCCGTCTGTCCTGGCCGCTCAGAGGACCCACCTCTTGTCTGGTGGGGGAGGTGGGGTGGGGGCTTCAGTTTGGTGTCAGGGCCAACGTAAGGATATGAGGTTTTGCTGCCGGGCCACCCAGGTCCAGTCCTGTGTCCCCAGGAAGTGCTACCCCCACCCCAAGCCAGCATGTGACCTGAAGCAGTGAGCAGTGCCCTGTTCACACTTAACAGAAGTACCCCCAAGAGGTCAGCCGCGGTGGTATCCACCACAGGGTCCCGGGAGGAGAGCGTTCTGGTCGCTTTGGAGGGAACTGAGGTGCTGCTGGTTTTACCTTTTCTGTGTCTCCGGTTCCTCCATCACCCGTGGTCATCTCGCTATGATCTGTGGCTTCCCCTTGTGAGTGTCAGCTTCTTGCACGGTTTCTCTAGAGCTCCCCGGGGGCAGGCGCCCCTCCCCTCCAGCCTGCCGCTGTGGAACCCACCACCCTGATTCATTCCCTTGGCTTGGAACTCCATCCCTCGGCGGCTAGCACTTCTGGGTGGTTCTGGGTGGTCCTTCCCCCTTGCCTCATCTGTGCTGGTGGGCGGGAGGGATGGGGGCTCCACAGTGAGAACAGTTAGCCTTGGGTGGTGGGTTTGGGGAGCACTTTTCAGGAAGAAAGCTGGGAGGGTGACATTCCGGGTGTCTTAGTCTGCCCAGCTGTCATAACAAAATACTGTGGGCCGGGTGACTTCACCCACAGGCGCGTTTTCTCATGGTTCTGGAGGCCAGAAGTCTGAGATCAGGGTGCCAGCATGGTCAGTGCTGGGGGGGGGGGGCTCTTCCTGGCTTGCCGATGGCTGCTCTCCTGCTGTGTCCTCACATGGTGGGGGGAGAGGGAGAGAGAGAGACTCTAGTCTCTTCCTCTTGTGGGGTCTCCATCCTCATGGAGATCTCATCTGACCCTAATCACGTCCCAGAGGCCCCAGTGCCTAATACCACACACTGGGGGTTAGGGCTTCGACGTATGTATTTGTGGGAACCCAATTCAGTCTTTAGCACCGGGGGTGGGGGATGGGAGCAGCCTGGGAGGAACTGACCTCCCTCCATTCAGGCCTTCCAGCTGCCCCGGGCACTTTGCTGCTGAAGGAGAAGGGTCAGAGATGGGGTGAGACAGCATCAGTTGCCAGTTTCCCCGACAGGACTTGTCCCAGCGGGTCTGGGGACCCAACAGGAGAGATCCCCACCGGCTCCCCCCCACCCCCCCACCAAGCTGCTGGGAGGCTGGGCTATTGCCAGATGCTCAGGATGCAAAGCTCCAGGTGGCTCCCAAGCAGCATGCTGGGAGAGGGGCCAGTGCGGGCTTGAGCAGAGTGATGACAAGACCCTGAACTTGCGGGAGTGAGGCTCCCCGTGGCCCGCTCAGTCATGGATTCAGCAGTGGGGGGCAGGGGCTGGGCCTGCCAGTGGGTGGTGGGCCCCTCTCAGCCGGGAGCTGCCGGCTCTGAGCCGTGTGAGAGGCTGTCCTTGCTGCAACCGGCTGGAATCCGCGAGGGGCCCGGGCCGGGAGGTGGTGGAGCAGAGGCTGACCCAGGAGAGCTGAGCAAGCTGCCTGGGTCCCAGGCCTCCGGGTCGAGCGAGGGCCCTCAGAAAGAACATTAAAATTCCCAGCATGTCCCTGGAGGAGGCGAGGCGGCGTCTGGGGCTGCAGAGCTGGGGGCAGACAGGCCACAGAGAGAGAGTGTCCTTGGCCTCCTTCCCCGGGTCTTGGCAGAGCTGCCCTGAAGCCACCCCGAGGCAAGAGAGAGCAGAGCTGTGCTGAAGGGAGGCCCTCCGCGGAAGGGTCTGGTGCAAGGCAGGGCTGTAGCCTTTGGGGGCAGCCCAGATGTGTTCCCCGTGTCCCCGCATTCCTGTGACAGAAGGGCAGTCCTGGCCCGGGCCCTTCCCTCCACATTTATTTCCCTCCCCTTCTCAGGGCTGGACACTGATTCTTGCCCCAGTCTCAGAAGGCTGCAGCCCTCTGTGTCTCTGTCTCTGTGTCTCTGTGTCTCTCTCTCTGGCTGGGTGCATTGAGAACAGGCCCCTTTATTGCCCCCTCCAAGCCCTGCTCCACCCCACATCACCCTCTCAGGCCTGCCCAGGTACCTCCCAGACAGGAATCCATGCGCCCCTCCACTGTGGCCCCTCCTCAGCACCCCCCACCCCTGGCTCCTGCCAAGTCCACACCCTCCTCTCCCAGTCTAGTTCCCTCCTCAGCCCCCCAGGGGCCTGAGGGTAAGCTTCTTGGCATCCACCAAGGCCCCTGGTCTGATGACCACTGGCCACCTCCTCCTTTGCTCGATGTGTTCTATTCCTTTGTTTTCTAAAAGCGGAGCCATTTATCCCCATAGTCAGTTCCTGAACAGGCCATCCAGCTGCTGAGACAAGCTGGGACTAGATTCCAACACGTACACATCCCTGGTGAGGATGCATTGTCCTGTCTGTTCATTTCTGCTCCAGGGAATCCCTCTGGGTACCACTCTCGTTGACACACGTCTGTGGTACCAGATCCCGCCTCACCTTCTCAGTGAGGTTTAGACCCACTGGTCAAATTTCATAAAAAGTGCTGTGAGGGTTTTGACTTGGGGAGGGATGGACCTTCTACCCCGGAATATAGGCACTTCCCCAGATACAGATCGTCTCTTTTGCCTTTTGGACAAGAGTTCTGGCTCTTGGACTCTCCTTTCCACAGGAGTTGAGTTCCTGGCCCAGGCTTCTCTTTGACCCCCTGAGAAAGTCAGTCTGGCTGGTCCTCTGTGGCCATCCATGCCAGAGGGTCCCGACTGCTGTCTCGAGAGTTGGGGCAGGCTAGGGAGTTCGGGCTTGGAGCCTCTCGAAGGCTCCCAGGGGTGCTGAGCTAGGCAAGGGGGTCCTACCAGCTACTCGGAACTGGCGGGAAGAGCGCCGTGCCAACAGCCCAGCCATGTGCCTACGCCTGAGGGTGTGCCTAGAGCAAGAGCTATCCTGTGGGGTAAGGGGACCAAGGCCCAGAGGTGTGGGGTTTACCCTGCCAGAGCATCCTCCCCTCCAGGTGGGCAGCCAGCTCCCCTGGGCCCCCAGCATCCTCAGGCCCCCCTGCAGTCGTCCTGACCTGCTTTGAGCATCACCCTCCCCCTCTGCGCGTGCTCTTCATGCGTCTCACTCAGTCCATCTCTGCTCTGCTCCCTCTGCTGCCCCAAGCCAGGCAGCACCTGCCCAGCCAGAGGGGCTCCAAGGCTCCCCTCTGGTGCTGGGCCTGAGCAGGAATCCAACCGAGGGGAAGGGCGCCAACTGTGGGTCCTGGCTCCCAGGTCCCCTCTGGGCCAGATCTGCCCGCTGCTCAACCACGGGCTGTTCTCGGGGACTTTCTCAGAGGCTGTCCTGCCCCTAATTTCACAGAGAAGCCGGGTGAGAGGCTGAAGTCACACGGGGTGAGTGGTGGAGAGGCACTCCTTCTGAGGCAGCTGCTTTGTGAGCCCAGGGGTGCCCCCGGGCGAGGGCAGCAGCCCAGCTCCCTCGCGGCCGGGTGAGAGCAGGATGGGCTAACAGCAGCATAGGATGGGTGTGGAGACCTCTGTGAGATGTGGCCAGAGGTGGATCAGAAGGGGACTCGGGGAGCCAGGAGCTCTTGAAGCAGATGCCATCTGAGAAGCCCCAGGGCTCTGGGAAGAGGAGAGGCGGGCCCCCTCACTCCCTAACACCCCTGAGAAGGGAGGCCCTGCTCACTGCTCCAGGGTCAACACTGCCTCCTTTTCTCCCGCCCCCTAAGTCATCCTACCATCGCATGTTTGGGGAAGTGCACTCAGGACCACGGCCTTATGTCCACCTGCTAACCCTCCAATAAGCCCCTGCCCCACACAGCTCGGCAGAGCCCTGAGCCCGGGGCGGTCCCCTGGGGTGCTGGCATGGGCCCTGGGCCCCCAATGCTGGACCCAATGGGCTTGCCCACTCCTCCCGCCAAACTGGGCCCCCGGGGGCCCACTGTACTGTCACCTTGCCCGGGCTGGCCCCCACAGGGCAGTGGTGACAGACCCGCTTGGATGTGCTTCCCACCTGTAAGGACCCAGCAGATCCAGCCTTCGCCCCCAGGGGAGGCGAGGGGTGGGAGAAGATAAAGAAACCCCCTCGTTGGCACTCCCCAGAAGAGCAGAGCTGGTCTGCGCCCCCAGAGGGAAGGATGCCATGTCCACATCAAAGGGCTGCCCTCTGCTCCCAGCCCGTGTTTGCGGATGTATACCTGGCTGGGCTGCTGGCTCAAACCTGCTCTTTCCTTCCTAGCAGGATGGCCTTTGGCAACTTTGAAATCCCTCTGGACCTCAGTTTCCCCTTCTGTACAGCACGCCCCAGGGCTGCTGTGTGGACGGGAGCCCCTGAATAGTGAGGCCCTCATGCTACATAACCAAGCACAGAGCTGTGCAGAGCAGCTGCACTTCCACCGTGAGCAGAAGGGCGAAGAAGTCCTACACGTAGACAGCCGGGAGGAGGGACGCGATGCCACACACCCCTTCCAGAAGCTACAGAATCCTCACCCTGTGTCCTAGGACATCATATACCCACAGACAGACTCACAAGAAACCCAAGTCATGTGTGTCACATGTGCTCTCTGGTTCCTGCCCATGTGGCTCCTGGACCTGGCCACCGGGTCCCCCATCCTCCAGAAGGTCCCAGAGTGGCATTGTCCCAGCTGGTGGGCTGCCAGGCCCCTTCACAAAGCACAGGAGGAGAAGCAGGTCCCACGAGTACATCAAGGCAGATGTGCCTGGGGGAACACCAGCCTACTTCCCCTGTTGCTGGCCTGTGCATCCCCCTTCACCTGCAGGCATGGTGTTTCCATGAAAAACATGAAAATAGAAAGTTGTGAAGAAAAAGTCAGTGAAAATGGGTGATAGATGGCTTTAAAAACAGCCCACAAGAGAACCACAAATAGATAAATGATTTCAGTTAATTACAGAGAAGTGGCGTGTGTTTCCCTATTCATACACACACACACACACACACACACACACACACACACACACACAATCTTTTAATCACTGATGAATGCATCACTTGCAAAGTACGTAGAAATTATAATAATAATGTGAAAAAAATATTAGCAGACAGGACTCTAGTTTTCCCATAATTGAGCCTTTGATTCTGTCCTGGGGGAATTTGTGGACACACAGCAGCACTGCAGGGGGGAGGTGCCAGCCCCTCCCCTCCTGCCGTCCATCCTCGAATGTGCAGGGGACACTCACCACTTCTGCACCTGAGAGAGGCCACCTGCCTCCCTTGGTCCCAGCCTGGAACCTGCTAGGCCAGGTCTGTCACAGGCTCACCTCTCATATCCCGTGGGGCCAACAGGGCAGCAGGCGCCCCTAAGCCACCAAGAGAACCTCAGGCAGGGAAAAATGTGGGGGGACCCGCGTGCACAGACACCATGGGCCCCCAGTCCCCAAAGCCCAAGGACTAATGCTGTGAATGCCTCCCCAGTGAGGGGTGGCCGCCACCCTCTCCCCAAGACTCCTTGAGCGCAGTGGGGTCCATGTGCCGAATCAGGGAGCTTCGCAAACAGCCTCCAGGTACTCACAGCCTCTGCTTTCTGCTGCAGGAGGCTCAGACAAACTTGACCTTTTTGGGAACCAAGTCTAACAGACTCCGAAATACAGTCCAGCAGTCAGGAGACTAGCCTGGGTTGCAAGGGATGCCCACTGCAAGGAAGATGGGTTTTCTTCTATTCTTCTTTATTCTTTGATGTATATTTTTAATTCCCACCCCTCCTCCCCAAGAGAAACGCAAACATTATCAGCCTTCCTCGGAGCCTGCAGTCACCCGGGCCTCTTCTCCTGCTCCAGTCTCCTGGGTCTCTGGGAAGTGCCGGGGTGGGGGTGGGGGGTTGCTGTGGTCCATGTTGTGTCTCCGTGGGCTGGAACAGGACCCCACATCCTGGCCAAGGCGCACACAGAGAGGGTGGCCATCGACCCATGTCCCAGGGGAGCCTTGGCTGGATGATCCTGAACTTTCCAGTTAATCCCCTACCTGGTTTGGCCTCTTAGTCTCCACTGCCCAATTCCTGTCTCCGTTTCTGTAGGCTGCCCGATGTTCAAGTCCCTAGTTACTTTGGCCCCTCCCAGTGCTTTGTACCTCCCAGGCCCTGCCAGGTGGCGCCCGCTGCCCTCTCCATCCCTGCCCCGGCCAGGTCTGTGCCTCCCGGTCATCACAGCTCCCTGCTTCCACTGGGGCAGGTGAGCCCCCAGCCTCAGAGTGGACAGACAGGCCACTGTGAGTCCAGCCATGCCCCTCAGCCTCCTTGGGCCTGGATACTTGTCACCAACTGGGAATAATAATGATGTTTGCCTCCAAGGGCCACGGGGTGGAGGAGCGCCTTCCTGCGTGAGTGGTCAGCTACGAAGCTGACCTGACCCTCAGTGACCTGATGGGGAGGGGAGGGGGGCTTTCAGGGGAGGGGCTGAGACTAGAGGGAGGTGGTCAGGTCGGGGTGGACTCCAGGCTGACACTTCACAGCACCAGGGGTTGCGCTCCCTCCAGACCCCTCCCAGCACCAGAGGTCCAGCAGGTGCCAGTACCCTCTCCCACCCAGGAGCCGTTTGAAGTCCCGCTGGTTTATGCTCAGAGCGCTCTGCGGGGTGGAGTGAACATCTATGCCTGTGTTTGCTGACGATGAATCAGGAGCCGACGGAGGTCATGTCCAGGGTCACATGGGTGGGAAACAGAGATGAGGATCTGGGATTCTCTGCTCTCCTGGGCTATGACCCAGAGGGCACAGCTGGCAGGCTGATCTCCAGTAAAGACCCTGTCTTTGGCATCCAGTGTCCTCTGCAGTCTGAACACTGGATGTTCGCTCTAATGACTGGGACAATTGTTTGCCCCAAATTCACTCCCCAGATGGAAAATGGGTATAAAGAATTAGTGTGTAGGTAGCATCTGAGTCCTGGGAGAGGTTGTAAGTGTCCTGTTTCTGCTGTTCTCCCGAGAGGGTCCCATATGTCTTGTGTCACTGCCACCAGGCCTGGTGCTGTGTGAAAGGGAAAAAGCATGTGTATCCCTTTTGGGTCAGGTTCCCGAGACAGAGCCTGAGATTGGGATTCTTCGGAAAGTGGCTGACCGAGCAAGTGCTCTCAGCGGAACCCGTAAGGAAGGGAGAGGAACAGAATAAGAGAGGGCAAGAAACCAGGTGAAAAAGTGGGTTCAGCCTGAGCAAAGCCTCAGCCTGGTCCCGCAGGGGGCTCTGAAGTGTGGAGAGCTTCACGGAGCTGCCCATCCTTGAGGAAACAGGCCAGCCTTTCGTACGCCTGTAACAGAGTCATTGCCTGAGGTCTCGGGAGAAGGATGTGCTGTGAACGGGGAACAGCCACCACTCAGGGCAGCTGGGGGCCGGGGGTGCCAGCCCGCTGTTGGGGGGGCACCTGTGGTGTTCACCGTGGTCCTCCCGTTGCAGGGCTCGGATCTATCAACCTCTCACTCCCTCCATGCACAGCTTCTCCAGGATTCTGGGGAGACTCACAACTGGATGCTGAGTGAGGTGAACCACAGTTCTCCTTCTGCAGGTGACTACCCAGATCCGCACCTGCCTCCCCCCCACCCCCCATTCTAGGGCTCCTCCTCCTCGGCTGACATTGCGGGGCCAGGTGGCTCACCTGGAGGGGTGACCCGGACACTCAGCCCTGAAGAGTCTGCACCCTGCCTCCCCTTATCAAGTTGTGTTTGCTGGGTGCTGTCTGTTTACAGTCACCACGGGGCACATGAGTACCAGAGACACCCCAGTGGATCATCTGAGTGCAAAACCTATGCTGCTCTGCTCCATCGTGTGACAGTACTGCTGCCTCCCTGTGATGGCAAGGGTCAGCCGCTGCCTGGTCACACTGGGCTCCTGGCGCCAGTACAGTCATATCTTTCTCTACCTGCCTGGTTACTGGCACAAGGAGCATGGTGTGACCGGGTGGCAATCGTAGCTTTAAATTTAGTGGAACTCTTCCTGCATCCCCTAGTGGAAGCATCTCTCCTCTGAGAACCAGGGCCTCTAGGCTCAGAGAAAGAACAAATTCCCCAAATGGGTCACTAGGAGTGACAAGGAGCCCTTGGTTCCCAGACCTGTGTGTTTTACCCTCTAGAGACACAGCGTCACTCAGTGGCCATTAGGGTGGTTATGGCAGCCTGGAGGATGCTGGCCCCTTTGATCGGGGGTCATCTTCACACTGCCAGCTCAGCTGTGCCTTCAGGAGTCTGTCCCAGCACTCTGGCAGGCTGGCAGCTTCTTGGTGGTAGGACTAGCGGATCCTGCGGGTCGTGTGCTAACTGCCAAGCCTCCTCTGCCATGAAGTGGATCCTTTGTCTGCGGTAACGTTGTGTGCGATCTCCTGTCAGTAGGTCAGACATTCCATGGCTCCCCAGTTAGTGGGACTGGCTGAGACACTGAAGGTGGGAAAGGTGAATGCATGCCTGGGTCATCAGATGAACTGCTGCCCGTTCCAGGGTGGGAAAGGGTTCAGCAGAGTCAACCTGTCACCAAGTGGTGGCTGTCGGTGACCGGGAGGAGCCGTGTCATACCAGGGCTTCAGGGTTGGTCTCTGATACTGGCAGGTCATACACTCAACAGCACAAGCTCAGCCAGCCTTGCCTGTGCTATTGGGCTCAGGCACAGCTTCCATCTCTGCCACCGTGGTTATTTGTCCCTCAGGGTTGTGTGCAGGCTGAGCCGGACGAGGAGCTGTCTGTTTTGTTGCCTTTTCTCTAGCAGATGGTTTGTCAGAGGCATTGGCGCCTCAGACCTGCCCCCAGGCGCAGGGATTTACCTGCACACCTCCTCCCCCACCGCCCCCATCCCCAGTCCGCTAACCTGGCTCCTTCCCGCGAAGCTGTTCAGCACCATCCATGGTCTACGTGTACCTTTACCTTGAGTCCCTTCTCTCTCCTCACAAAGTGAGTGGCTGGCTGCCCTGCCCCAGACTCTGCCTGCTGAGAGGAGTTCTCCTCTCCGCTGTCCTCCGGGGCCGCCCCTGCGTGGGACTGCGGTGCAGCAGAGGTCCCTTTCCAGTTTGCTCCACTTGCCCTGACTGGCCCACGGTCCGAGCGTGGGAGGGTTTCTGCCCTCCTCCAGCAGCTACGCAGAGGGAAGGCCAGATGTATGAGCTGAGGGAGGGCCCAGGGGCACTGATGCAGGAGTGGAAGGTGACGGGCGGGTCCGGGCCACCTGCTCCCGCAGCTGCCCTGTGCCCTCCAGACCTGCTTGAGCCAGATTGCAGACGCGCAATCCTGACGGACGGCTGCGGGGCCCGCCGGGTCCCTGACTCAGCGGCTCTGACAGCACCCAGCTCTTGAGGGGCTGCTCTGGCCACGTGACCACTCGATGTCCCACGGTCAGATGCTCTGTCTCTCCTGGGGCCCAGTGACATGCCAGGGGCTGCCTTTCAAGTGGTGTTTGGTTCTCTGCTGCAGATCGCAGGACCCGGGGTCCAGAGCCCAGGGTCTCCTCTGTGACTCTCCTCTTGGGGTTTCTCACACTTCACGCAGGGTGACACCTCAAGCGTGAGGGCTGCCTGGCCACACGGCCTCAGGGTCAGGGCTGACTGTGGCACCATCCCAACCAGCTGCAGGACCTTTGTTTTCTCTGGCTCCACTTAAACTATCAGCCTCCAGTTTCATCCAATAAATAGGTTGGCATGGTATTGCCAAGAACAGAATATGCTGCTTCCACAATCTGAAGAGGCCTGTCAAGTGCTGTGTACCTTTCTTAGCGATAAGAAGAACAGGGCACAGTCATTTGTTATCCACTATAAAGCAGTTGTCCTGGCCCGCCCTGGACCACTGGGCCCAACCACCACGACGTCACCAAGACCGTGAGCCCAGTGATGTTCTGTGGTCTGGGCAGACCAGATGGTTTAGGTTTTGGGGGACTCTACTGTGACAGAGAGTGGGCGAATTCACATCCTTTGGAGCAAGACTGTGACTGAACACTATTGTCCATCTCAAGTGCATGCAGACTGCTTCTGCTCTTCCCTCCTGAAGGTTATCGATTTAAAAAAAAAAAGGAATGTCTTGGCTCAGGCTGCCGTCACAAAATGCCATAGACTGGGCGGTTTGAACAATAGACTTTGCTTTCTCAGGGCTCTGGATGCTGGAAGTCTGGGATTAGGGTACCAGCAGGATTGGGGTCTGGTGAGGGCCCTCTTCCTGGCTTGCGGACGGCCACCTTCTCGCTGTGTCCTCACATGATGGAGAGAGCTGGAACTCCCATCTCTTCCTCTTCTCACGAGGACACTAATCTCATCATGGGGCCCCACCCCCATGACCTCATCTCAACCGAATTACCTCCCAAGGAAAGGCTCCCGCCTCCAAACGCCCATCACACTGGGGATTTGGGCTTTAACATACGGCCTTGGTGGGGGACACGCTCAGTCCATAGCAATAAATTTGCCAGACCAACGGCTGCCTACTACGTACCTAATATAAACTGCATCCATCTATTCTAGGAAAGATACTCTGTCCAGCACACCAGCTGACATTGGGCCTTCTGTGTAGCTGAATTTGTGGAAGTTGAGTCTGCTGCCCTCTGTCCTGATCCACTCAGTTTTCAGGGATCGGACTGGAAAATTTAATGATCATATGATGTGACCACACCCTGCCCCCTCTGAGTCATTGAGAATGGCAATCATTTCTGCCATTTTCCCAGGATTTGACACTTTGCTTTTTGCTGGTGTGTGCGTGTGTGTGTGTGTGTGTGTGCGTGCGCGTGTGAATTCCAAGGGCTTGCACTTGGCCTTTCCTATTACAAGTGCTCTCATTCTATGGGTCAAGGAAGGGCTCTTCCAATAAATCCAAGTAAATCCACTCCAGTTATGTGTTCAGGATCCAGGGACGTGGCCCTTGAGTGAACCCATGGAGCTGGCAGATTCCATGGGCCAGAACCCGAAGTATCTCCTTACCCTAGTATGTCCCTGTGCTAACAGAGGGGCCAGGACGGCACGCTGGGACCCTAGCTGTCGTTGTCAGTTGCCATGAAATAGCCATCAAAAGATCTGGGGATTCCTTTTACCCTGTGTATTCAGGCCAATGGCCATAGACCCTTATTACATATACTGGGTATAGTGCTACAGGGTCCTTCCTTCCTCATGGAGACTCAGTGTATCTTTCAATCAATGGGTTCTGGATCTGAGAATGGGCTCAAGTTTGGAAACTATAACCTTCCATTGTAACTCTCCACTGGGGTGGCTGGTCTCAGCGTTCTGCCCATCCTTTCTTGGCCCTAAGTATACAACACTCTATCAGCCTTCTCTTTAGATCCCTGTAGGCTAACCCCCATGGCTATTAATCTTGCTGCTCAGTGTGGTAATTGTTCCTGCTTTGCTTCTGGTCTCTGCTATTAAGGGAACTGTCATCCCCACTGCTACTTAGGCAAGAAGTCCTGAAACAGCACCACCTCCCATCGGCCCTGGTCTATAGAGGACAGCCCCCCTGAACCTCTCCACTGGTGTCCCCTCACTGACCATGTCCCCTACAGTCTTGGCAAGCAGAGTGTCCCACTACCTTTCCAAGGGGTATGGCGAGCCCATGGGTTTTCCAGTCTTACAGAGCAGATCAGCGTTATTATACCCATTTATCTTATCCTTTTGATCACTGCCTCCATGGTCTGCCGTAAAAACTCAAGAATCTCTACCGCCTTTAATGTGGGTCATCGCATTCCCCAAGCTTTGAGAGCTACCCGGCACTGTATTGGAAGCCTCTCCTGGGACCCTTGCCAGGGTGTTCAATCCTGCATCACTGGAGCTAAGTTGCCCATCTCCTTGGAGTCTACCTGCCTTGGTCCAGCACCGGCAGGTCCAGTCTCTCACTTCTGGCCAGAACATATTGGCCAGGCCCTGAAGCAGCCTTGGCATACTTCCTCCCTCAGCCAGGGGCCATGCTGAGGGTTGACCTCAGTGGTTGGGACCAGCAGGAGAGGCAGAGGCAGGTCCTGAGAAGGACATGCGCTGTCTCTTTGAGACAGCTGCACAGTCTTCAAGGGAGTCAAGCCCTGCTTCTCACACAAGGCTATTCTGTAAGCCCAGAGGATGCACGGGAATTTGGGAATTCAAAATTCTCAGCGCAGCTCCCACACACTCAGAAAACCAATCATGTGCATCTCTTTCCAACTCCTCTTTCAGTGATGTTATATTGGTGGCTGGAAATTGGCCATGGAGGAAGGATTTACACCATGAAAACCGAGAAAGGCCTCTGCCATCCCTAAGAGCCAGTTGTCAACCGCTTGCCAGCACACCCCTGCTCACGCTCCTCCCTCACTGGGCCCTGGCATGCCCTCGCTGAAGTTTTGTTTCTGCCAAGACGATTAAGTCCTGTATCTGGTTTCTAGCTCTGTTGGCCTCTGGCTGCAGGAGAAAAATACTGCCCGGCAGACCCTCCTCCTCTCACACTTGGCTTTAAATCAAGAGATGCGAGCCTGGCATTTTTCGTGACACTTATCAACAGCCACTCAGTTGCACAGTCCTTAGGGCTGATGTCTCCCCGTGAGCCCTCCATGCCAGACGGCACACAGTGCCTTGTCTTCCACCAGCACCCCTGCCCCCCCAGCTGGAATCCATGAGAGGCTGCCCCCTAGGCCAGGGGCCACCAGGACTGTGTCAACCCCCAGAGAAGCTCCTCTTGCATCCCGCTGCAGGCATTCCACCTCCAGAGCCCCACCTGACTTCTCAGACCAGCCTGGCCACCAACTGACTTAGGTCTTAGAAGGAAGGTCCCAGGGACAAGGCTCCTGGGGCTCACCGATTGGGAGGGAGTGCGCTCAGGGGAGGCCTGCCCCAGGGGTAGGGGCTGGGGTAAGACAGGGGCAGAGACAGATTTGGATTCCGCAAAAGGTGAGCCCCAGTCTGATCCCACGGGGGCTCTGGATCCTGAATGGCATTGTGAGGTGTCCTTCTTTGCGGCCAGGGCAGCCTTTGCTGTCCCGTATTGGTCAGTCTTTGGCTGGGAGCCCCAGTGGGCGGGTTAGGGCTGCCAGATTAAGCAAATAAAAATTCAGGATGCCCAGTTAAATTTGCATTTCAAAAAAAAAACAACAAGCAAATGTTTAATATATGTCCCAAATATTGTATGACATTTTGTATTTTCTCTGCCAATCCTGGGGATACACAACCTTCTGGGTATTTCTGGGTCGGGTGACTTCATAGATTGAAGAGGAGTCTTAGGAGAAGGGTCCAGCTGTGAGCTGGTGGCAGCCAGCCTGGGGCAGGGGCAGCGCCCAGCAAGGGGGCTCATGGCAGGTACCAACATCACCTATAACATGACAGATGTTGACGTGAACAGGATCATTCTCGACTCCAGACAAATACAGCCACCACTGAGTCCTTTAGGAGTTAAATAATTAGGTAGTTGGCGTTTTGCATGCTTTATATTGTGTAAGAGTTGTGAGTGGATTGCTGTATATGAAGAGAGATTTAGTGATACTTAGAGAAGTAGATGGAGTTTTTGGAATGGAATCATTATTTCTTTCTCATTTGAAACAAGGAATGCAGACGCTTGCTATTGTTAATCATTTCTGCAACATGTCTTCAAAGTGGCTGCAATGGTGATAAGTCCAGCTCAGCCAGCAGGAGCCCCACGTGCGGGCAGCAGACCTAACCTGACCTGCGGCACAGTTAACCCCGGAGGAAGTGAGAGGGTAGAACAGAGTGTTCCCTCCATCCTTTCAGACACAGCCCCCATCCCGCCTGCCATCAGTGGGGCCAAAGCGATGGGGCAACAGGTGGCAGAGTCCCTGGTGATGTTGTCACACGGTCTCTGCCAGAACCACGGCCTCCAGGAGGTGGCCCCGGTGGGACAGAGGCTCAGGTCCCAGGGAGGCCGGGGGGGCGGGGACCGAGCCAGTCTCTGATTAATTCCTCCACTCAGGTCTTCTCCCCTGGAGAGCCAGTTGTTCCCCATTTTCCAGCAGTGCTGGGTTTCCATCGCCTCGAAGGCAGTAAAGTCCAGCTCCTGCCTCACCTCCTGGGGGCTTTCCTGAGCCACCCCACTGAAGATGACAGCCAACGTGTGCCCCGCCATCCTTTCCTTCCCCCTCTCTAGGGCTTGCTCCCGTGCAGCAGAGCAGAATGGCATTAGTCCCCACTGCGGCAGTCAGGGTCCTTTAGGCTGTACCAGACACCCACCTAACACTGAATCACTGATAAGGCTCATAATCTCACATAATCAGTAGCCGCGAGGTGGCTCCCAGCCCAATGCAGTGACACCCTGACATTGGGCTCTGGGTCCGCTCTTCTGATCGTCTTGACCTCCCCATCCTGGCTGCAAGGTGCAGCCACAGCACAAGCGGTACCAACAGACCAGTGATGCTCCAAGTGCAAGAGTGATGGAGCTTCTGCCACCACATCTTCCCCAGGTGCCCCCCTTCTGCAATCTCCAGAAGGGGGTTGGGAGTTAGACCAGGTGGGTCCATCCCCCCCGTGCTGGGTGTGTTGCCACCTGATCCCTAAACAAAATGCAGACCCCATGAGCAAGAAAGAAGGGGAACTGGCTGTGGGTGGCAAGAAACAGTGTTTGCCCCACCCTTCACACCCTCTCCCCGCCACCGAGCATGCATGCACGCCCGGGCACAGCCCAGGAGCAGGCCCTCCTGCCTGGCCAGTACCAAGTCTCATGCACGGCACTGGGCTGGCGAGACCAGATCTGGTCACAGGGATTCCCCCAGGCTGTGCTGGCCTCCGGATTCGGAGCAGTTGCTGAGCAGTGAGAGCCCGCGCTAGGCCAGGGGGTCCTGGTACCGGGGCTCAGGATGGATGAAGTCCTGCTCTCCGGGGCGCTACATCTTAGGGGACAAAGACAAGTAGAATGCGGGATGGCTTCTGATGGTGACGCTCTCCAAGTGACATCTGACTGCTCTCCGAAGAAGAGGAAGCCGGGCACAGACAGATGATGACACGCTGGGTGACCCTGCTTTCATGGCACTTAATCTGCGATGTGTGGACATGGATGGCTCTGGCTTTGGTAAAGCTGAACTGGGAGGAACCTGAGGTCTGGGGCACTGAACAAGACAGGGAGCCCTGGCTCCTGGTAATAAAAGAAAATCTCATTGAATGGCGGGTTTTCTCATGTATAGAGCTGCAGCTCTGTGAGAGAGGGCATCTCACCCCTGTTTTATAGGCGCAGTTTTGCAAAAATGAATTGTCCTTGTCCCCTAAGATGTAGTGCCCCAGGGAGCAGGAATTCATCTATCCTGAGCCTTGGTACCAGGATGCCCTGGACTAGCGTGGGCTCTCACTGCTCAACAAAAAGAAAAAAAAAAAGCATTTTGCAGGAATGAATCATGTGTCTAAGTTCAGGTAGGTGGCAAGGGTCCACCAGCTCCCATCTTCTGCCCAAGTGCCATCAGGGAGCTGGAACAGTGACTTCCAGGGTCCTGGGTCCTCCAGGGGAGAGATCCACTACAGAGGCAGGCTTGAGGAAGACAGCAGATCTCTGCAGGGGACCCTTGTATCTTTCTACCTCTAATTTGGACCCCTGACTCATTTCAACATCATCTGCTACTCTTCTTTTTTAAATGAGAATATAAAATGCAGGCAATAAAATTCACCTTTTAAAGTCTACAGTTTGATAGGTTTTATCAAATATATATAGTTATAAAACTGCCATCGCCATCAAGGTGCAGGATCTTTCCATCACCCAGCAAATTCCTTTAGTCTCGCCTCTTGGTGTCAATCACCTCTTCCACTCCCCGACCCTGGAAACCGCTGGTCTATTTTCTGTCCCTTTGGTTTTGCCTTTTGGATATAAATGGGATCACTGAGAATACAGTCTATCGTGTCTGTCTTCTTTGACTTAGCATAATGCCATGCACGTATCAGCAGTAGGTCAGTCTTTCTTACCTCTCCACTGCTGAGTGGTGTTCCACTGCAGGGATGTGCTCTGGTCTATTTGTCCATTTATTCATTCACCAGCTAATAGGCATTTGGCAGGGGGCAGGGGGAGGGTTTCCAGGTTTGGCTGCAATGAGTAAAGCTGCTATGAACACTCAAGTACAGGTTTTTGTGTAGACTCGGCTTTAGAAGAAATGGCCAAACTGTTTTCCAAAGTGGGCTGTGCCATGCTGCATTCCCACGAGCAATGTTTGAGGACTCTGGTTGCTATATATCCTCCCCAATACTTGGTTTTGTCCATCTTTTAACTTTAAGTCATTCTGGTGAATATACGATGGCATGTTGTTGTGGTTTTAATTTGCATGTCACTGGTTGGCTAATGATGTACATATTTCATGTGCTTATTGGACATTCTTTGGTGAGGTATTAAAAATTGGGTTATTATCTTCTTATTGAGTTGTAAGAACTCTTTATATATTCTGGATACAAGGCATTTTATCAGACACGGTTTTGCCAAGAGCTGAGAGTAACTTTACAAGGATCCAATCAGTAACCTGGAAACATGTTTCTATGAACTGGGTTCACAGCCCTCTGCTCCCACCGCCTACCCTCAGGCAACAGCCCCCACCCATCAGCTTACCCGTGATGTTAGCCCAGCTTGTCTGCACCTTCCTCCAGCTCCTCCAGAGGCAGGGT
Organism: Camelus dromedarius; assembly: GCF_036321535.1. Classification (NCBI taxonomy): domain Eukaryota; kingdom Metazoa; phylum Chordata; class Mammalia; order Artiodactyla; family Camelidae; genus Camelus; species Camelus dromedarius. The sequence goes on along the minus strand of NC_087442.1, from coordinate 83,431,910 downwards.
AGCTCCGTGATTAAGAGTTACTGGAGGCAGAATGCCTGAGTTTAAAATTCATATTTGCAGGGTGATGGGGTGAGTAACTTACCTTTCTGTGGCTCAGTGACTGCACCTGGCACAGTGAATACACAGTTGCTATTATTATTATTGTTGTTATTATTATTTGGGGGGGAGGTAATTAGGTTTATTAATTGTTTGATTTTTTTATTTTGGGGGAGGTATTTAGGTTTATTTATTTATTTATTTATTTCGTGGAGGTACCGGGGATTGAACCCAGGACCTCATGCATGCTAAGCGTGTGCTCTACCACTGAGCTATGCCCTCCCCCAATGGTTATTATTATTTTTATTATTATTTTCCCAGCCCCATCCATCCCACCACTGCCACTCCTTTCCCCCTGCCCCTCTGCTGTCATAAATGATACAGCCTCACTGTCTGCAGGACTCAGCTGAACACTCAGCTCCAACTTTGGATCCCACACATGTGATCTCTGTCTGCCACACAAGTCTTGTCTACTTATCATCTCATTAAATAAGCATGAATTAAGGCTTGTTATGGTCCAGGACTTGCCCTGGACATTTCCACAGCCATATTCTTTTAAAAACTAGCAAGACTGATTTTTTTTCCTTTGATTTTTTTTCCTTTGATTTTTTTTTTTCATTTCTTTTTTTCTTCTTTTTTTAATTACTGAAGTATAGTCAGTTTACAATGTTGTGTCAATTTCTGGTGTACAGCATAATTGTTCAGTCATACATACACATACATATATTGGTTTTCATATTCTTTTTCATTATAGGTTACAAGATATTGAATGTAGTTCCCCATGCTATACAGTATAAACTTGTTATTTATCTATTTTATATACAATAGTTAGTATCTGCAAATCTCAAACTCCCAAATTTATCCCTTCCCACCCGCTTCCCTCCTGCTAACCACAAGTTTGTTTTCTATGTCTGTGAGTCTATTTCTATTTTGTAAGTAAGTTCATTTGTCTTTTTTTAGATTCCACATATGAGTGATATCATATAGTATTTTTCTTTTCTTTATGGCTTGCTTCACTTAGAATGACAGTCTCTAGGTCCATCCATGTTGCTGCAAATGGCATTATTTTATTCTTTTTCATGGTTGAGTAGTAGTCCATCATATATGTATACCACAACTTCTTTATCCAACAAGACCTGGTGTTCTTGTTAGGGGAAAGTTTTTGATGTCTATTAATATTTCTTCTACTTTTATCCCTCTGGTGAGGTTTTTCTTGTTTTCCTGAGTCAACTTCGATAGTTCATATTCTTTGGAAAATCACCTATTTTCTCTAGATTTAAAAAATGTATTGACGCAATTCTTAGACAAAACTTTCATAAAACATTTCAAGTGTCTCTTTATCTGTGATTATGTCCCTTTCTTATCCCTGGAGTTATTCATTGGTGTCTTTTTTCATCCTTGATTAGAGTATCAGCTGTTTGCTACTTTATTGGTCTTTTTTTCAAAAGATCTGGGTTTGGGATTTATTAATACGTTTACTATTTTTTTTTGTTTGCATGTTTCCTGTACAATTTTTTTCTGCTTTTATCATTATTGATTCTTTTATTCTTAGGTTTATTTTATCTCCTGTGTATTGGGGTATTTTTTTTAAAAAACACCTTGAGAGGAATACTTTGCTCACTGATTTTCCATTTATTTTTTCATAGGTGTATATAAAGGTGTAAATGTTCCTTGAGTATTGCTGGGTTATTATCCATCTTTTTAATATTCAGTACATGGATGGTTGTTCATTTATAAAGGGTCTGTACTCCAACTCAGATTCCCTTTATAGCCCACATGCCACTTACAACAGTCTAATTTCCTGGGCATGCCCTCTGTGCGAGTTAGTTCAAGCCGTTGCAAATATCTGTTTCTCCAAGCATCTCTGAATTTGTCCTCTGGCCCTTCTATCTGGAATGTCTCCTGGCCACTTCCGTCTCATGCATCAGAGGCTGCAGGAAAGAGTCTTGAGAAACCCTGTGCTTCAGAAAATCCCCATCAGTCTCTTCCATGTTCCCTGAAGACTCTTCCGCTCTGCCAGTATTAGTTTGTATTAGTTATTTGCTTGTCCCTTCTGCTAGATTGTAAGCTTCTTGCAAACTAAAATCTAGTTATTTTGTAACCTCAGACTGAGCACAAGTTAGGTACCCAGTAAATGTTCCATAAGTGAGTGATTTAATCTCCTCTCCAACTTCTGTTTTTGGTCATCGATGCTATGATTCTGAGTAATAATTAGGATAGGCTTAATTGCTGTCATTAACACCAAAACAGGAAGTAAGTCTACAGAGCAGAATTGTATTTCTCACTCACATGATAGACAGTCAGTGCAGGTGTGAGCTGGCTGGGAGGATTTCCTCTGCATCTATGAATCCCACCATCTTATGCTTCATGGCTCCACTGCTTCCAAAAGCCCCCTCCTCACCTACGTGGAAGCCCACAGAAAGGTGAGAAAGAATCTGGAAGAAACACTCTGTGCTTGAAAGCCTGGACCTGGAAATGGTGGGCATTATTGCTGCTCAGATTCCATGGTACATCTCACAGCAAGGGAGGCTGAGCGTATACAGACCAGCCGGCCAGCACCTGATACCTGGCGTGGTTATCACAGTGGACAAAGAGGACATGGATTTCGGCCCACAGCTGGCAATCTCTGCCACAGTCCACGCCTCTGGCCACCACATGTCCGTGCACATTTTTCTTCTTACACATAGACTGCGTGGTCATCCCTCCGCAAAGGTGATGAGCCAAGATCTCACCCAGTCCCTGTATCCAAGAGGAGATGCCGGCATCTCCACCAGGTGCAAGTAATGCTGAGTGTGGTCCCATGGTCTGGAAACAAAAGATGAGTTACCCCACCCAATCTTCCTCACTCCTGGACCAGGGGAGCATGGGCAGGGCGTCCATAACCCAAATTCCCATTGGGAGAAGGGAAGAATGGAAAACAAAGAAGTGGCATCCATGACGATGATGAAATCTCACCAGGCAGGCACTGGGAGACCTGGCCCTGGTGAGGACAAGTTCCTCCGCAGGACTTGGGCTCTGCCCTCAGTGGGGAGATGCTGCAGCTCCGGGCCCCAGCCTTTGGGAGAGTCTCTTTTGACCACCACCCTCTGTGATGGAATATCTTTTCACAACCTACTTCTTTCTGATAAAGTTTAGGGGGGCCCAAGGTTTATTTTGTGGCTTGAACAATCAAAAGCTTTTTCAGGTCAAGCTCATGGGGTTTTTGGCAATATGATTCCTCAAAAACTTAGTAAGCATTTCATCTATTTGCTCATAGTTAAGTAGTGACAGTAACTTCAACGGGAGCTCTCCTAGACATGGTATACATCAACTAACTTTTTTTCTTTCTTCCTTCCTTTCTTTCTTTCTTTCTTTCTTTCTTTCTTTCTTTCTTTCTTTCTTTCTTTCTTTCTTTCTTTCTTTCTTTCTTTCTTTCTTTCTTTTTCTTTCTTTCTTTCTTTCTTTCTTTCTTTCTTTCTTTCTTTCTTTCTTTCTTTCTTTCTTTCTCTTTCTTTCTTTCTCTTTCTTTCTTTTCTTTCTTTCTTTCTTTCTTTCTTTCTTTCTTTCTTTCTTTCTTTCTTTCTTTCTTTCTTTCTTTCTTTTTCTTTCTTTTTCTTTCTTTCTTCTCTCTCTCTTTCTTCCTTCTCTCTCTCTCTTTCTTTCTTCTCTCTCTCTTTCTTTCTCTTTCTTCCTAGCTCCTATTCCCCTCTGAAACAACAGATCCCAGTGAGAAGACTCCACCATCAAATAAATCTTTGCCACAGGGCTGAGTCCCTTTGTTTACTGTGAAGACTGAACAGGAAAATTCTAACCCTTCTTCAGGCTTATCCCCAATCTGGGAGGAATCCAAAGTAGTTGACTTCTCTAAACCTGTTCACAGGCCATATCAGGTTCATATAGTGTCTAGAATTATTTAAGGTACCTGCTGGTAAATATCATAGGAAGAATGAACTAATGTGGTAAGTGTGATTGAGTGGTGATTCCACTGAGGGAGATTAAAAAAAAAACTTGCTTTTGCTATAAAAGTAGACCAGCTTGTTAGTCATTGTTTCTGTTTCTTTTTTTTTATTATTATGGTAAAATATATAAAACATGAGATTTGCCATTTTAACCACTTTTTAAGTGTACAGTTCAGTGGCATTAATTACATCCATGATATTGTGCAAATGTCATCACTTTTTCCAAAGCTTTTTCATCATCCTAGTCAGAAAACTCAATAAATTCTCATTCCTCCCCACCATTCCTGGTAGCCACTGTTCTAATTTCTGTCTCCATGAATTTGCCTGTTTTTGTATTTTATATGAACAAAATCATACAATATTTGTCCTTTTGTGTCTGGTTTATTTCACTTAGCATAGTGTTTTCAAGGTCCATCTATGTTGTAGTATGCCATAACTTCATTTCTTTTCATGGCTGAATAATATTCCACTGTATATAATACATATTTTTTCATCCATTCATCTGTTAATGGAAAGTTAGATTGTTTCTCACTTTTGGCTATGGTGAATAATGCTGCTATGAACTGGACACTATGTGAATGTGATGCAACCTGTGGACAGGATTAGAGAAGTCAACTACTTCTGGATTCCACCCACATTGGATGTAAGCCTGAAGAAGGTTTGGAGAAAGCCTATCTGTTCATACATTGTTCTTCTAATTTCCTTTAGTTCTCTATCCATGGTTTTCTTTAGCTCATTGAGTATATTTAATTTAATATCTTTGGTAATTCTGATGTTGATTTAATGTCTTTGACTAATAATTCCAATGTTCAGGCTGTCTCAGGGATAGTTTCTATTGAATTCTTTTTTTTTTTTTTCCTATGAATGAGCCATATTTTCCTGTTTTTTTGTATGCTTTATAATTTTTTGTTGAATACTATATTGTGATAGCTCTTGAAGTCAGATTCTCCCCCTCTGTAAAGACTGAATTTTTGCTTGTTGAGGACTGTGTTTTCCATTTGTATAGCGACCTTTTCAAACTTTTTTTGTGCAAAATCTATATTTCTTATTGTGTATGATCCATGAAGTTTCTGTTCTGATGTCTCTGCAGTCAGCCTGTGACCTGACAGAGAATTCCTTAAGCGTCTGGATCTGAAAAACAAAAATGCAAAGGAAATTTTAAACTAGCATGTATGTCTCTTTAAATCTTCTACTAAATGCCACCAGGGAGGCTGCTGCAGCCTGAGGAGGCTGAAATGAAGGCAAGCTCTGTGCTGAGCCCTCAGAGAACCAACAGATCAACCAAAATGCACAGCCCAAGGTCCTGACTGCCCCAGGAACATGGGTGCTGTCTCCATGCCCATGATTGGGGGTGGGTGTGGCAGCTGGTTTGTGCTGACTGCTCACTAACAGGCCATCAGCAACCTCTCCCTTCATCAAGCTCCCCTGGTTGCTATACGTGTCCCATCAGGTTTATTTTGATCATTTTTTCTTCTAGTGTAACGGGTGTTTTGGTGGAGGGAGGTGGAGTTTCCTATGCCATCATTTTCTGTGACGTCATCCCCTAGTCATTCTCTTTTCAGACAATAAGTTTCATTGATTTAGTGCAGAAGTGGCACCAAAGAGGCTGTACCACCTCTCTGTGTCCTCAGAATGCTCTGAGATAATCGGCAGGTGTGGAGGTGGGAATCTGGCTTTACACCGGCTGCAGATCTTACAGCTTTGTGTTCTAAAAGGGGCTAAAGCACCCTTTGGTGGTGCTATGAATCACTGAACAGCTTGCATCGCTTAAAGTCTTATCTGCATTATCCCATTGAATCCTCTCAATGGCCTTGTGAGGTAGGTAAATTGTCATCTTTACTTTACTAAGGAAGCTGAGGTCCAGATAATTAAGGAACTTGTTCAAGTCCTACAGCCAGTGAATGGCAGAGTCTTCAGACTCAGGCTGTTGACCTCATGCTCCGTGTTACCCCAGAGTTATCCTGCCTCCCTTGCGTGAGTCCTGGATGATCCCCCAGCCTCCCTCCCCCTCCCCAGCCAATTTGTAGGACACTCCACGTTCCTCATCCACACTCTGCCCCTATCACTCCCATGACCCCGGTCTTTAGCCTCACCCCTGACTCCTGGCCCCAGGCCTCCAGCCCCGCCTGCTGTCGGAGGCAAACCCCAGGCAGTGCAGACCTTGGCTGCTCCTGCCACTCCCACCCCAATAGCTGAAGCCGAGTTTTCTGAACATCTCCAGCAGCTCCAACAGCTAATTTCCTGAGCCCCACCTGGCAGGTGCTCGGCCTTGAAGGAGCCCCCTTTTCTGGTCAGGAAGACTAAACTGTCAGCACACCTGGAGTCAGGCTGACCTGGGGGTGAATCTTGGCTAAGTCACTTACGGCTTGGAAGCCCCTGGACCCCCGTGGGCTTCAGTTTCCCCACATTGAAAGTGACGCCCTCAAGCTTGCAGGCCAGTTGTAAAGCATTTAGCACAGCAGCCAGCATGTGGGAGCCACTGGGCACTCACTAGCTGTCATTTTCGAGACCCCAGCCCACTCTGTGGTCTCTTGGCTCACGCCCCTCTTGCGTCTGTCCCTGATAAGGCCACATTGCCTGACACCATCTCACCACCAGGCCCCTGGCCTGTGCTTACACAAGGGCACAGCCAGTCTGCAGTCAAACCTGCTGTAAGCAAACACTTACAACACCGTGCTGACCTCTGGGCCCCGCTGCAGCAGCTCAGGGAGTGCCCACGCCGTTGCCCAGCTGGCGCTGAGGGCTGCCGGCCACTGGGGGTGGGGCTGGCATGCTGGGCTCTCTGGCTCCCAGTCCCACTTCCTCCCCCACCAGGATATGGGGTCTGGTCATTTGACCCATTTAAGTATGAGTCTCCATCCTTCAGAGCCTGGGCCTCAGAGCCTCTGTGCAAAAAAAGCGGATAAGGCCAACATTTTTATTTTTCAACTTGAGTTTTAAATACTGCTCCATTAATACACATTCATTGCAGAAAAATGTAGGAAATATAGATAAGCAAAGAGGAAAATAAAATCCATATTTTTACCATCAAGATAACTACTATTACCATTTTGCTGTATTTACTCCCATGGGAATATTATACATAATATATGTATATGAGAAAAATGGATTGCACTGTGTTTTATAACTGTTCTTCCTCTGTATTAGACATCTCTCGCTATGTAAAAAATTACCTCAAAGCTTAGCGGCTTGAAACAACAAATCTTTATTATCTCACACCGTTTCTGTGGGTCAGGTATCCAGGAGAGGCTCAGCTTGGGGTGGGGGGTCTGGCTCTGTCTGGCTGCAAGTCTGGGGCTGTTGGCTGGGGCTGCATCTGAAGGCTCGACTGGGGCTACTTCATCTGCTCCCAAGGTGGCTCGCTCATCTGCCTGGCAAATCAGAGCTGCCCATCGGCAGGGGAGCCTCAGGTTTTTTGCAGTGGACCTCCCCTTAGAACCTGAGTGTCCTCATGGCCACCGGCTCATGGGTGCTGGCTTCCCCAGAGTGAAGAATCCAATAGAGAGAAAATAGAAGCCTCAATGTCTTTGATGGCAAGCCTCAAAAGTCAGACTCCATCATTTCTGCACTAACCCATTAGTTACACAGGCCAGACCTATTCAGCATGGGTGGGGCTCATGGGAGGTCCTCTTGGAGGGTAACCATCACATTCTCTTTAAACAGGATGTCACGAGCATCTTTCCATGCCGAAAAAGGCAGATCAATCTTACCATCTTAAATGACTAGATATAGATGGAGAATGATTTATTTAACCAACTTCCTAGAGCTGAATGTGTGGATTATGTCCCATTTTTTAATCCTAGAAAGAGTAACCTGGAATATCCATCACTGGACTTGTCAGATTATTTCCTAGAGATAAAGAGAAAATTAAACTATGTCAATCCACTCCTTGAGCAGCCAAGGGATGAGGCTACCAAATGGGACACAGGTCCCTCTGGTCTTGCTCTCTCAAACACCCCACATTTCTCTCTTTCCATTAAATGGGGGGCCCATTACCTGCTGAGACATCCTAGCTCATTGTTGAGCAGCTCTGTTTTTTGTTTTTGTTTTTTTTTTTTTGAGAAAGTCGCAGCAGAAACCACATGCATCCATCCTCCTCAGGACAGACCTTGAGATATTGAAGACTCTTAGTGTGTCCTGGGCATCCCTCAGGAGCCATTGTCTCTGAGGCCCTTGTTCTCCTGGCCTCTCTTCTCTGGACAAGCTGGTCCCTTGCTACATTGATCTTTAACTCCAGCCCAGTGCTCACCCTCTGGTGTTACCCCTTTACCGAAAGATGCAGAAGCAGCGAGACTCAGCTTCTGCGGTGGGTGCACTGGAGGGCTGGCATGAGGCAGGAGAGTCTGGCTGTGGAGGATTAACTAGTGTGGGGAAGTGGGGGTGTTGGACTCCTTCCTGCCCCAACAAGTGCTGGGGAATGCAAGGTGGCCCCGGGAAAGGGCTCTGGGGAAGGATGCTTGCTGGTCAAAGTGCAAGCTGGAGAGGGCACTGGAAGTCTAGCAAACCAGAAGGGGGCCCATCTGATCTCTGCCTGGTCCGCTCCCACTTCCCAGAGGACAGAGCTGGAGGATTCTGCTCCTCTTCTCAGGTGCTATGTGCTTGGGCCAGGAGAAGGGCAGCTGCTTCTGGTCTTGGCTGCTCAAGGGGGGGCCCCATTCCAAACCCGGAGATGAGCCCTGTCCCTTACCCCACCCTTTCGTGCAAACAGTGGCTCAGCGTCAAGGACAGTGACCGGTCACATGCAGGACTGGTGAAGCCCTTTCTGTTCTATTTTGGGAAAGATCATGTCAATCATGTCAAGGGCTTCTCAGGGATGACCACACTGGCCATTGGCAGGAAAGCCTGGCATTCCGCCAAGCCACCGTTTCCCGACCCTGCCCACTTGGAAGCACCTGATAATTTTAGCAGGGCTTGGCAGGTGCCGGCGTCTCCAGGCAGGGAGCTGGGGTGAGGAGGGAGGGAGGCCCCCAAAGTGAGCTCTGGCCTGGACTTTGCAGGCCCCAAACCCAAGAATGACCTTCCCCACCTTCTAAGGCAGGTTTTAACAATTTACAGTTGAAGATCTCTGATGAAAGCAAGCATTTTTTCACTTGGGGGAACAGCCTCAGATCCTCTGAGGACAGACTGGATCATTTCACAGAGCACGAGGGCCTTTCCAAGACTGTGCCCTGTGAGGACAGCCTTAGGGTGGACTGACAGGCCCTGGACCCCTGGGGTGGGGGCAGCCATCCAGGTGGTACCCCACCTCCACTCCTTCCCGGGCCCCTCCCCTTCTCTACATCCTGTCCCCTCATTTCCCCCACCCTCTCCCACCTCTGCCCCGGGCCTGGTCCTGGCTCTCATTGACCCAAATGAGATCTACACATGACCTCCACCCACCACCCCCACCAATCCTGCAGCTTGATTTTCGGTGGGACTGTGAGATCACAGGAGAAGAGGGAGGTTTAGGCATCTTGGCCTTACATCTCCGCACCCTGGTGTCCCGAGGGGTCTGCCTTTTTCGGTGCCTCAGGCCAGGCCTTCCTGCCACCAGCCTACCTCTCCCCGCCCACGTGCAACACAGGCCCCAGGTGAAAATCAGCCAGGAATCTCCCAGGACCAAGCCAAGACTCTATCCTGCACGGGGCCACCCCCTCAGTGGCCCCTATCCGTCGGCTGCCTCCTCAACGTGCTCTCCTGACCCCAGGTAGCATGGCGACTGCCCACCCTGGCCTGTCCAGGGCAAGTGGTCCCCAGGGCCACGGCTGGGGCTGGTTCTCCTGTGCAGGCAGGACAATTATTTCGGCAGAGTAGAGGCTGGGGTGGGCTGGACCCCTTGGAAGGAGGCACTCAGGCTAAGAGGCAGCTGGCCTCTCCTGATACCCACTGTCCAGCCTCTCCAGGAGGGTCTCCAGGGACAGCGTCTTCTGGGGAACTTGCTCCCGGGGCTGACAGTGCCAGACTGTCCCCTGAGCTCTGGCCCCATATATCCGACGGCTACCTGGCACCCATCTCCCCTTGGCTAACAGACATGGCGGCATGCTGAGACCAGGCTGATTTCCCCACTCAACTCACCCCATCTCAGGGTGTGGAACCACTCTTCCTGGTGCTCAGCCATCAGTATGTGGACAGTCCTTAAGGCCACCGGCCTGGAGAAGGCCATCACCTGTACAGGTTGAAAACAAAGTTGAGGGGGCCAAGTTGGTTGGGCAGGAATGACCGGGGCTGGGTCTGCAGGGCTCAGCTCCGGACACCTGCCCCTTTATGCCACACTCAGGGGGACTCCACGCCCAGGGCTCAGGAAGGACGGGAGGACACCCAGTGATGCCTCCATCTGTGAGATGAGGAGACTTAGGGGTGGGCCTGAAGGTGCTTCCCATGCCAGCACAGCACTGGGAGGGCCCCAGAGAGCCAGGGAATGGGGCCCCTGGACAAACGCTGGAGGGCCCATCTCTGGGCCCTGGAGGGCTGTGTCAGCCCTGCCATGTGTCCAGCTGCAGCCTGGCCCCTGTGCTCCCAGGCCATCAGGTGGCTGTGTACACAGAGTGGGTGACCCTGGGCCTGTTGCCCCCATCCTCCTGGGGAAGAGGATCCCCAAGCTGCCAACCCCAGATCTACCTTGAGAATCCCAGGACAGCTAAGATGGGAGTCCCTGAGAGCCAGAGGGCACTGGGCAGTCTGGCTCTCCTCCTGCAAACCAGGGTCCTGGGGGGCCGTGGCACTGTCAGATGGTGGCAGTGGCCCTGCCTGGAGTGTGGGAGAGTTGGTCAGGCAGGAGACACCCCCACCATGTTTAGGCATCGCCCTGAGCCCTGATGATGTGTCCTGTGACCTCCTGGCGAGCAGAAAAGTCTGCAGCTGTCGGGACAGGAATGGGAGGACAGGCTCTGTGCTTTGTTTGTTCTCCTGTGACCTGGGGGACAGGTGGCTTCTTGGGGGTCCTCTGGCAACATCCTGCATTTCCTAGGCTGTTTGACAAGACCTTTAAGCCAGCTTGCACGGACACCCAGCAAGAGACCTTTGCAGCCAGGGTCTGGGTTCAGGGAAGGGCTAGGCAGCCTGATAGGGGTGGGGAGGGGAAGTGGGTTCAGAGCTGGCACCTGGGTGCAAAGCCAGCTCTGAGCCTTCTGGCTCTGTAGCTTTGAAAAGTGCACCCCTGTGCTCAGTTTCTTCTTTGTAGGAAATGGAGATAATGAAAGTCTGTGTCCCAGGGGGCATTAAGCTTAAGGGAGAACCAGGGATGCCCTGAGCAGGGCCTGGCATGCAGTGCCTGCCCCTGGGGACACTCCCAGGGGTCAGCGAGGCTGGCTTCTGCCCCTAGGACTTGAACTCCACCCACGCCTGCCCAGACACACAGCCTTGGGGACTGAGGGGACCCTGCAGCTCAGAATGCCCCTCCTCGGTGTTGCAGGCTGACCAAGTGTGGCATCTGGAGGCCGAGATGCACCCGAGGAAGGGGCTTACAACCATTGCTGACACTCTCCAAGGGCAGATAGGAGGTCTGCTGGTGGCCCATGTCAGCCTGTGGCCCCCTGGAGTGTCAGACTGCAGCCATGGAACCTTCTAGCATCCTTCCCAACCTGTGCCCACATGGGGCTGGACGTAGAGGGTGAAGCCATTAAATTACAGCTCCTCATGAGTCCAGGCCCACGGCCACTAGATGGGCCGCCATGACTGAAGAAGAGGGGATGGAGCCCAGCAGGGCCTGGGGCCTGGACCTTTGCAAGGTCAGCATCCCTTTTGTTAAGAGCCTGTGAAGAGATGAGGGTATAACTCAGTAGTAGAGTGTATGTTTAGCATGCACAAGATCCTGGGTTCGATCCCCAGTACCTCCATTTAAAAAATAAAGAAATAAAAACCTAGTTACTTCCTCCGACAAAAAAATTTTTTTTTGAAATCTGTGAAATAAAAGGCAGGAGACTTTCGGTGGGGAGGGTGTATCTCAGTGGTACAGGGCTTGCTCGGCATACAAGAGGTCCTGGGTTCAATCCCCAGCACCTTCAATAAAAGAAATTAAATTAATGAATAGTAAATAAATAAATAAACCCAATTATTCCTCCCCACCCCAAAAAAGGGATCGTCTCAGCTCCTTTAAAAAAATTAAAAAAAAAAAAAAAAGAGCTCATTGTGTCTTACAGTTCTGTTTTGGGAGAGACGCCAGGCAGACTCTCAGGGATGTCAGACTGCAGCCCTCATGTGCATGGCTGTGGGTGCTGGCCCCGGGCAGTGTGCTGGCTGCATGCACCTGCACGAGTGACTTCTTTAAGCCTTTGCTCATCTCGAAGATGGGCAATTGCTGGCACCGCCCCTTAGCGCGCTGCGACGAGGATGTCAGGCAACTTGTACGGGTGCGCTCAGCTCAGGGCCTGGCACATTGGAAGGACTCAGCAAATGCTACTGGGGTTGTTCGTTCCTGAGCCATTTTATGTTAGAAAGTGTCAGAAAGATAGAGGAGGCGAGGCTGTACCCGTGGTCCTCTGAGGACAGCCTGGATCATTTCACAGAGCACGTTTGTTAGTCCCATCCATCCCTTTGTGACTTTCCCGGGTTTAAATTGTAAGTGTGGTGTCTTGATAAGAGAAGTGGTTCCTCAATAAAGATCTGTATCCATTAGGAATGCTTTGGGCTGCAGGAAATTCAAAACCTAACTGTAGCCTTACGTGGTTAGTATTTGCTCCCAAAACCAGCACAGAGAGGTGGATGGGTCCAGGGTTGGCTCAGCACATCAGTGATGTCTTCAGGGCTGGACCCACGCTGTCTCTCTGCTCTGCCATCAGTAGTGCGCTAACAGCTTATCACACCTTATATGGCTGTGTTCACAAAGTTTGAGGGGACTGACCTTCCCAGAAGGTGCCCCCTCCTGCTAAAATCAGGCTTCTCTTCACCTGTCACTGGCCAGAACTGCGCCACATGCCCAACTCTAAACCAGATTACCAACCAAAGGGGATAGGATGGCTGTCCCCTGGGCCTGGGGAGGAGCTGCCTTCCTTTAATGTGATACCCGCCCAAACCCACCCCCCAATAAAATGCGGGCTCTAAAAACTGAGGAAGAAGGAGCAAATAGCTGTGTTGCCTCCCGCTTGGAATTCAGAGCACCTCCACCCCCGAGCTTACATGGAAGACTGCCAGCAAAAGAGAGTGAGATTTTGGGAAGAGTGGACCCACGACTTTTATCCGGGTATCTTTCCCTTCTTTTTTGGTCCAAATAGCTGGTGAATCAAAATGGCCTTTTCTCCATGGAGACGTGGTATTGTGCAAAGGTCAGGGCTGGGTCCCCACTTCCTGGAGATGTCATGCCACCATGGAGGGGTGAGCGGGTGGTCACTCCTCCAGAAGGTGCGGGAGGAGACCCCCACCCAGGCCATCCGTACCCACGAGAATGGTGGTATTGAAACTGAGCTTTGTGCCACCGGCCTCCCTCCTTCACTGCGTAGGGACCTGTCCTCTCTCTGATGGGCTCAGCGCCTTCCAGGCTGTGGACCGCCATGCCTTAGTCAACCAGATACCTCTGACTAACTGGTTTCACCTCGAACTAGTGTGTCTTGACTATCACTTACGAACATTTGTGACACTGGCCCACTGACTCCCTTAGCATAAATTCCTAGACGTAGTGTTGCTGGTGGATGTGACCCGTGTTCCAGGTTCTTGTCCCATCCCAGAAAGAATTCAGAGACAAGACGTAGTGGCTAAAAAAGTAAGGTGAGGGTTTATTAAGGGATGGATAGGACACTCGCAAGGGGAGAGCGGGCAGGCTCAGGTGAGTGGCTGCCCTGTGTTTCTTTGGCAAGTTGGTTACATAGGGTGTAAAAATGAATGGGCAGAATATTCACTGCGGAGGGAAGTGTTTGGGGTCGTATTCCCTGATTATCACCCCAACTCCACCTTCCTGAAGGGAGGAGGGATTTTTGTCCTTATTTAGTCTGGATCGGAAGTGTCACGGCATTGGTGCCTGATGGGTACTTCTAATCTGCAAGGCTAATTTTATTGAAATGAGGGCATAATGAACAAAATGTTATGGTTATATTCAGACACTGGAAATTCCTGCCTTTTCTCATCTTTCTTTGTTGGGGTCTCCAGGCCACTCATCACTCCAAAACGTGTGACCCCTTATCAGCCCAAAGGTTCTTGCTTTTCTTGCTCTGCCCGGGGACCCCTGGTGCTTACATGATGTGTGGTTTCCTGCATTTGGCCTGTGCCCCTCCTTTCTGCCCAATTCTGGCCGTTTGGTCTGTGTCCCCCTTTCTCTGCTCATATCTAGCTTTCTGCCTGCTCTAACAGTAGAATGACCAGATCTTTCAGATAGTAATGCCAGCTGCACATCACCCTCCAGACAGGCTCTTCTGGCCTGTGTCTCACCCAGTCCCCTGGTTAGTGCCTTCCTTCTCGTTCGGCAGGGATCTGAGGTTCAAAGGGAGGTGCTACAGCTGTGCTCTGACCCTCACTTACCGACACACCCCAGGCCAAGTTTATTTAAAAGCTGGTGTTGGAAACAGCTCTCCTAATTTTTCAACTGGTTTTAACTGTGGTGGTTTGAAATGACGGGTCATCCTGGACCCAGGATCAGGGGGCAAAAGGAAACCTTGGTGTGTGTGTGTGTGTGAAACATCCACTCTGCGGTTTCCCCCTCCCCTGCGGTGCAAACCCCTCCCCCACCCAGCAGCTCCCCCTCCCCCTCCCTGTGCAGGCGGAACAGATCCTGGCGGAGTTCCAGCTGCAGGAGGAGGACTTGAAGAAGGTGATGAGGCGGATGCAGAAGGAGATGGACCGAGGCCTGCGGCTGGAGACCCATGAGGAGGCCAGTGTGAAGATGCTGCCCACCTACGTGCGCTCCACCCCGGAAGGCTCAGGTACCATGGTGGGATCCCCACCCAGGGAACCAGCATGGGAACCAGCAGCTCCTCATCCAGCGGTCATGTCCCCAAACCCCAGCAGGGAGAAGTGCCCCAGGCCCTTCCTAATGGCTCTGACTGTCCCCAGCAGCCCCGAGACACGTCCCCAGTATGCTGGGCCCCGGACACTGGCCAGTTCTCACCCTCCACTCCACTGGCCCAGCCCTCAGGCCTTCAGACCCACCCTGGCTTCAGACAAACAGCCTTTTAAAAAATCTCACAATGAGAAACTGATTCCTCATGGTCATTTGAGAGATCCCCTCACCCAGTCCTGAGTCTGGGCCATTTCACTAGGTCTTCAGTTGAGCCCTGGGCTGGGGGAGATTTCAGTCCAAGGCAAAGGACCCCCGCTGACTACCCCAGTTCACCTTTGACCCTTTCTACAGTTTACTCTGGGGTCCCCCAGCAGTTCAGCATCAGCAGCTGCTCATCCAGCTCTTCTGGTCCCCCCCCACCATGCCTTCCCCTCCTCTTCTGCCTGGTCTTGGGAGTCCCTCTGTGCAGTGCCCGTGAGACTGGTGTGCTTCTCCCTATGGCTGCAGAAGTTGGGGACTTCCTCTCCCTGGACCTGGGTGGCACCAACTTCCGGGTGATGCTGGTGAAGGTGGGGGAAGGCGAGGAGGGACAGTGGAGTGTGAAAACCAAGCACCAGATGTACTCCATCCCCGAGGATGCCATGACAGGCACCGCTGAGATGGTGAGTAGGTTAGGCAACCAGGACCAGAGGGGCCAGGGAGGCCAGGGGCTGGGGTCAAGACTGTCACTGAACCAAACCTGGGTCCGCTCACCCCTATGCACTAAAGCCAATCTACTGACTCCGGGTTGTGGTGAAGGAAGGTACAGCGTTTATTGCAGGGCGCCAAGCAAGGAGTCCAGGCAAGCTAGTCCTTAAAAGGCCAGAACTCCCTGAAGGCTTTCAGGGAAAGGATTTTAAAGACAAGATGAGGGAGTGGGGTTGAAGGATGTGTGATCAGCTCATGAACGTTCTTCTCTTTGGTTGGTGGTCATCGGGAGTCAACATCATCTACCTTCTGGTTCCAACTCGGCTTGGAATGTTATCTGTAGCCCTTGAGGAGGAACTAAAAGTCCCTGACTTTGTTTAATGGCTAAACAATTAGTATTTTGTCCTGCTTGACTGTTTTCCTTTCTTTCTGCATTGTCTCACTTCTCTGATTGAATGTACTGTTTGGAACATGGGGAAGCCTAGAAGACTAAGGTTTTTCTGCAGACAAGAGGCAGGCCGAGGACATGGTGGTGGGGGAGTGGAGGGTGTCTGTTCTGGGAAGGCCCCATAGAGTCCTGCTTGGGTTACAAGACCACCCAGGATCTCAGAGCTTGTCTAGTCCCAGCAGGAAGGCCCACCTGTCCTCAGGGGGTCCTGCTGCAGGAGGAGGAGGCAGCTGAGAGGCCTAGGGGGTCGGCCACCGGGTACGGTCCCAGCAGGTCATGCCCAGGCCAGTTTCTCAGAAGGATCAGAAACTTGGCAGGGCAGCTGAGAGAACACACTGGGTTCTGCCGCCTCCCCACGTGTCACCCCTCACTCTCCATCAGAATGGATACTAGGTGACATGACATCACAGCATCTGCCCAGGAAGCGAGGCCACCCTGACCATGGGGAGGACTCAGGAAAGAGCACAGAAGTAGAATGAGCCCTAGGGGGGAGGCAGGCAGAGCCAGAGCCTGGGGGGCAGGGTTTCAAAGTAGGAGGCTCTTTGCAGCCAGGTCCTCACTTAGGAATCAAGGCAGCAGGGGTGACCATGAGTGCCTCACTTCGGCCCAGAACCATCAGGGAGTGAGTCAATCAGCAGGGCACTCAGTAATGCCCAGTTCTGTGGACACATCCATATGAGTGGGCTGGCGGCTGTCCTTGCTGGGCCACGGTGGGGCAGCCAGGACACTTGGAGGCAGCAAAGAATATTCTGGGTGCTGGAGACAGAAATCGTAGTTATAGCCAGGGATGTGCCTCTGTCCAAAGCCTGAGGCTGGATGCCACTGGGTCCAGCTGGGAGGGCCAGCCTGACAGAGCACAGCTGGGCTGTGGACCAACCCCGTCCTGGTATTGCCCTGTCCTGAGGGCTGCTGTCAGCAGGACTCAGGCATCGGGGGAGGCTCAGGGTCTGAGTCCTGACAAGCTGTGTTGATTAGGTGAGGGGAACTCAGGCCCAGAAGTGGTGCTTTCAAAGGGGCTGAGGAGTACCTTGAGTATGAGGCCTTGGGGGAGGGGTGCTGTAGCTGGCCCACCCTCTGCAGCTGACGGCCACCTCGGTGTGCATCTTCCAGCTCTTTGACTACATCTCTGAGTGCATCTCCGACTTCCTGGACAAGCATCAGATGAAGCACAAGAAGCTGCCCTTGGGCTTCACCTTCTCCTTTCCCGTGAGGCACGAAGACATCGACAAGGTGTGGAGAGGCAGGAGAGAGAGGAGGGGGATGGATGGATGGACATGCATCCCAGAGAGAGGCACCCCCTTGACCTCTGCCCTGTGCTGCCTTCAAATGCAGCTTCTCATGCTGGAGAAGAGCCTCGAGTTCAAACTGTGGCTCTGTCACTTATCTTCCGTGAGACTTCGGGAAATAATCATAATAATAGCTGACTCTTACTATTGGCCTTAAGCCTCCCCGCAACCTTGTGAGGCATGCATATCATCACCCCCATTCCAGATTAGGAAATTGAGGTGCAGCAACTTGTCCTCAGTGGGAAGTGGCAGTGCTGGGGCTGGGGGGAGGGGGGGGCCGGGCTCCAGCACACCTGCATGTCATCACTACGTGGTACCACCTGTGGGCAAGGCAGAACTGTGTAGGGGCTCAGGCTTCACCCCACTTTTGAGCTGCAAGTTAGCTTGCCACGGTTACACACACACGTAAATTATACGTATATACACAGACAAATGATAGGCACACACATATCCACATGTAACTTACACATATGTATGCACATAAATTACACTTGTGAATAACACACATGTAAATTATACATGCATATAACCACAAAAATTGTACATGCACATTTTTCTTTTTTTAATCTTTTTTAAAATTGAAGTATAGTCAGTTACAATGTGTCAATTTCTAGTGTACAGCATAACGTCCCAGTCATGCATATACATACATATATATACACATATTTGTTTTCATATTCTTTTTCATTAAATGTTATTACAAGATATTGAATATAGTTCCCTGTGCTATACAGAAGAAATCTTTTAAAATCTATTTTTATATATAGTGGTTAACATTTACATGCATATTTTTATACATAAATTACACATACATATATACGTTGTTTTATTCTTAGATGCTCACAGTGGCTTGGCTTGTACATGGAAGAGCTCAATGAATATGTGCTCAATATTGGTATCAGGGGCTTTTTTTCTAAACAGTAAGCTAATAAGCACATCCAAGTCTTAGATTTTTTCACAACAGCAGCTTTTCTTCACTAATCATTTGGAGTTACATATTCGTATATATCTACACATGTTAATTATACATATATACACATGTACATTATACATATCAGGTATACATACATATATACATACCTACTATACATGCATATTTACAAATGTCAATTTTACATACATGCATATATGCACATGTCAATCATACCTGCATATATATAAACATTCACAGGTCAATGATACAT
Organism: Camelus dromedarius; assembly: GCF_036321535.1. Classification (NCBI taxonomy): domain Eukaryota; kingdom Metazoa; phylum Chordata; class Mammalia; order Artiodactyla; family Camelidae; genus Camelus; species Camelus dromedarius. Next base: position 83,413,428 of record NC_087442.1, on the reverse strand, counting down.
GCACACCCACATACGCTGATTATCCATGCATGTGTAAATTATATATATGTTCACACATATATAAACAACATCAACAATTATACGTAATACATGAGACCTCTGGGTCAGAGAGAAAGCCAGTTCAGGACTCCCAGCAGGAGCAGCAGCGGGAGTAACATCTCACCTTGGTTTTCCAAACTCCAGTCCTTCCAGTGCACTGAGGGCCAGATGGAACCTTCACACACAGAGGGTGCAAATGGGAGAGGAGCCCCAATTTTATACAGGCTGCTCCTTGCAGACTCATCCTCACTCTGGATGATGACTCTGGGCTTAACTATACAAACACTCTTAAATTGGCTGGGACCCAGCCCTACAGAAATAGGGGATGTTGGTAGAGAACTGGCTCCAACACTTCTCAAAGTTATGTGACTGCTTTGAGCCTTAGTCTGCTCTGCTGCAAAGTGGGTGCATGTCCCTGTGATCTGAGTTAGCTCCTGTCCTGTCCCGGCATTCAGCAGCCACTGAGGCCCTCCTCTTCTCCTAGGGCATCCTTCTCAACTGGACCAAGGGCTTCAAGGCCTCTGGAGCAGAAGGGAACAACATCGTGGGGCTCCTGCGGGATGCCATCAAACGGAGAGGGGTGAGTGGTACCTGCCATCGCGACCTCCCTGGGTTCCCTTCCCTGCAGGCTAAAATGCCAGGAAAGGGGTCTCTGCATCCTGTGCCTGGCTGGACCAGACCAGAGCAGGCTGAGCTGAGAACCATCACCACTGCCTCTCTGCCCCTTGGCAGGACTTTGAGATGGACGTGGTGGCGATGGTGAATGACACTGTGGCCACAATGATCTCCTGCTACTACGAAGACCGCCGGTGTGAGGTTGGCATGATTGTGGGTAAGGACCTGTGCCCTGCCCTATCCAGGGGCCTCGGCCACCACAAAAGACAGGGCCGAGGCTTCCCTGTCTACAGCAGGCTGCCCAGGAGCTCTGTGCCAGGCACGGATCCCAGAGGCGCTGCGGCCCTGGGCGGCCTTGGGGAGCAGCAGGGGTGTCCTGAATGCAGGTACTATGTATCAGTAGGAAACATTTCAACACTCACGAGTCATTGCATCAGATGGTTCAGCAGCTGCACATCCACCTGGCCCATCAGGATTTAATGAAATCACCTTATCTGGTAAATTGACCAACCTGGACAGATCTGTCCAAGCGGAAGAGGAAAAACCAGAGTGGCGTCATCCCTTCCTGGACAGTCTTACTACACCCCAGGGCAGCCATCTGCCTCGCCCGAAGTGAAGGCAGGTGCCAGGAAAGGAGGCAGCGCTGGCCCCAGTGGGCCTGTCTCATGCACCGCGGGCTTTTCCCAGAAGTTCCCCAGGCCTTACAATGAGTGTTTACAGAGGAGCGTTTACTGGACATCCAGGCGTGCGGGTATTTCCCTGGACTCTCTGGGCTCTAGTTACCCAGAAAGTCAGTGTTAACTTTTTTTGCTTTGATGGCCCCTTCAGAACCAGCCCTGAGGGGTTCTGAGCCCTGAGGGGTCCCCTACTCTCTCCCCTAGAGCTGCCTGGGGCGGTTCCCCGAGACACCTTCACCTGAGCCACTTGTCGCAGAGTAGAGATGGGAGAGTGGTGTGTGGTCACATCTGTCTTGCAACACTCTCAGTGCTTAAAAACATGTTTATAATCATTAACAAGAGCTAAACATGCACCCCATCAAAGTCTGGGCTTCTGTGTTTTTTTCCCCACAAAAACTTGGAAACCCCGATTCCAGGCAGCTCCCTGGCCAGCAGGGGAGCTGCTGTCCCCGATGGCTCGAGGGGTGTGCAGTCACCTTCAGATTGATGCTCTGCTATCAGTCTTTTGAAACTCTTAATTTATGAACAAAGGACCCCATATTTTCACTTTGCATGGGACCCTGCAACTTACAAATTCCAGAGCCAGTCCCGCCTGAAGTCAGTCGCCTATGTGCTGCTCCCAAGTGCCCGTACTGTGCCCTACTCACCTCTGGGTGCCCCCTGAAAGCAAAGCCTGGGATAGAGAAGCTCAAACACGTGCTTGGAAAATGCCCAAGAACAGGTGGTGTGTAGACAAGATAAAATCATAACATCCCCACCCATCTCCAATTGGCAAAGCACTCTGACACATGTTCTTTCCCTCACTCCTCCCAAGGACGCAGGTAATAGGAGGAGGAGGCGTTACCAACCCCTGTTGGGGAAGAGGAACAGCCCAGAGAGGTGGGCTTATCTACCTGAAGTCACACAGCAAACCCAGGTCATCTAGCCCCGCAGAGAGCCAGTTTTCCTTTGCTCCAAGAGATGCAGGGAGACCCTTCACACAGTGATGGGGGTGGAGGGCTCAAGGAAGCCAAAGCCACACGGGCTTCCTGCAGAGGGGACGCAGCCAGGAAAGGGGACATCTCAGGAAGCACAGCTCTTGTCGCCCCACCCCAGGAGCCCCTGGTGGGGCCTGACGCTGACTCCTCCCCGGTAGGCACGGGCTGCAACGCCTGCTACATGGAGGAGATGCAGAACGTGGAGCTGGTGGAAGGGGACGAGGGCCGCATGTGTGTCAACACCGAGTGGGGCGCCTTCGGGGACTCGGGCGAGCTGGACGAGTTCCTGCTGGAGTACGACCGCGTGGTGGATGAGAACTCCCTGAACCCCGGCCAGCAGCTGTAAGGGCTGCCCCTCCCCCGGCCCCGCTCCCGCGGCAGATGGGCCGGCCCGCAGATAATGGGCTTGTTTTTAAACAGCTCTGGGGAAAAGCAAACTGACAACCCCTTCGTAAGCTGGCTCGTCTCTTCCTTCAGCTCACAAGCATGTGAACAGGGAACAGTGAGAAATGAGAAGGATTAGTCCTCAAAAACACGGTCTGTGGCTAGATAAGCCAGGACCGCCCCCTCCCCCTCCTTCTGACAGGTGACTGCTGGCATAGGAAGGGTCTGAGATGCCCGCAGCAACGTTTACTGGGTTTAACCCACAATTCCCCAGAATACGGATCTGAACACGTTCACAGAATGAATGCCAGTGTTTTGTGGAATGCTGCGGGTTCCCAGACAGCTAGAGAAACAGCCCTCACAGTACTTGTCCTGAGTCAGGGCTCTCCTTTATCAACCGCCTACTGCGCGCCAGGCTCGTGCTGACTCCTTCATGAGCGTCCTCTCTGGCCCTCATAGACCTCTACTAGTATGGACCACAACATGAATATATGGAGGCTTACAGACTAGCACGAACCAACGTGCCAGCTCCGTGGATTCCAGGAGCACAGGGCCTAGGAACCCTGGGGCAGAGGGCACCCAGGCTGGTCACTAGCCCCTCTGAGCCTTAGTTTTGCCGAGGTGTGGGTCACAGCCTCCCATATGTCCTCTTTGTGGGTGCGGTGAGGGGCGGTGGTGCCAGCTCCTGGCCTCCACCTGCGCGTGGGGAGCTCCCTACTGGGGATGACCCCACTGCCCCCCGTCCAGGTACGAGAAGCTCATCGGCGGCAAGTACATGGGCGAGCTGGTGCGACTCGTGCTGCTGAAGCTTGTGGACGAGGACCTGCTCTTCCACGGGGAGGCCTCGGAGCAGCTGCGCACGCGCGGAGCCTTTGAGACACGCTTCGTGTCGCAGGTGGAGAGGTGCGCGGGGCGCGCGGGGCAAGGGGTTGGGTACAGCTGTGAGCGAGCATCTGGAGAGGTCCTGGACCAGGACGCCCTGGGACGTGGGGGCGGGGTTCCAAACGTGGGCGGGACCTGGCGGGGCTCGGGGGTCAGGGCAGAGGGCCAGGGGCCCGGACCAGGGTGAGAGCCCTGGGTAGGAGTGTGGTCCAGGGGCGCAGCGCCAGGGCCCCGGCTCAGGAAAGGCGGCGGGACTCAGGGGGCAGAGGTCCAGGGCGGGCGTAAAGTCCCGGGTTGGGGCGCCGGGCAGTCGATGGAGTCCGTGAGTCTCCCTGGTGGCTCCCTACTCGCAATGGACCTAGTCTCAGTTCACACAACAGCTGCAAGGCGCGGTAGTGTCACCCACCTTGGGGCGGAGAACCCGGGCTTAGAGAGAGGAGTAATGACAGGTTACTGCTGGTCCCTGGCGGAGCCGGACCTGCCCCACTCCGGAGCCCGAGCCCCAAGCGCTTTGCCTGGGAGAGGCGGTCAGGGGGAGGGAAGAGGCCGCCGCTATATGGGAGTCAGGCTGGCCAGGAACGAAGCGACCCTTCGGCGACGCCCTCCCGCCCCCGCCCCGCAGCGACTCGGGCGACCGCAAGCAGATCTACAACATTCTGAGCACGCTGGGGCTGAGGCCGTCGGCCACCGACTGCGACATCGTGCGCCACGCCTGCGAGAGCGTGTCCACGCGCGCCGCGCGCATGTGCGCCGCGGGGCTGGCGGGCGTCATCAACCGCATGCGCGAGAGCCGCAGCGAGGACGTGATGCGCATCACCGTGGGCGTGGACGGCTCGGTGTACAAGCTGCACCCGAGGTGAGCCCGCACGGCCATCTGCCCCTCCCCGCCGGGCCCAGCTTCCGCCTCCGAATTCGCGCCGGGAGGGAAGAGCCCTGGAGTCAGTCTATATCTGCCATACACAGGCCGAAACACACGCTCTCTGAGGTCCCAGGGATCCTTATCTCATCCCCATGCCCCTTGACACAGGAGAAGGGTCCCCTTGGCTTAACCCCTGCCCTGCATTCAGCGCGTGGTGACAGCAGCCCTGCTTCCCCCCTGCTCAGCTTCAAGGACCGGTTCCACACCAGCGTGCGCAGGCTGACGCCCAGCTGTGAAATCACCTTCATCGAGTCGGAGGAGGGCAGCGGCCGGGGTGCGGCCTTGATCTCCGCGGTGGCCTGTAAGAAGGCCTGCATGCTGGGCCAGTGAGGACAGAGGCTGCAAAGCAAGGAGGCTGTGGCCGGCCACTGGACGTGGGCTCCAGGGAGCGCGCTCCCTACCGGTGCTCCCAACCCGGCCCAGTCAAGAGGCTTCTCCGTGTAAGGACCCCGGACGCCTCCCATCCCCACTGTGATCCCCAGAAGTTGGGGAAAGCCCCTCGAGGGGAGTGAGGGGCTTGGAGCAGGCCTCTTCGCTCAGGGTCAGTGGACAGGACAGCCCTAGGGCTCTGACTAGGGTGGGGGCTGAGATGAGCAGGAATGGAGACCCCCCAAAGTACCTCACCTTTCTTGCTGGAATCAGGGACCCAGAAGGGAGTCACTCACTCAGGATTTTGCTGCATTTGTTCCACTGCTTGGAACTTTCAGCCTGGCTCAGCCAACCTTGGGCCCTGGCTCTGGGAAGGAGATGCCCCTTGGACCCTGCTATGGCCTGCCTTCCCTGGGAACTCAGCACACATAGGGAGGCAGCCCTTGTCACCTGGCCAGACCTAGACCTGGGTTCCATAGGGTGATTTGAGGGGGGTGCTGCTGATCACCCAGGCCTGGCCGTTTTCTTGCCTGGGAAATGGGGTGACCAGCTCCACGGGGGAGGCTGCAGGTACCATGCATGAGGCCTGGAGATGGCAGACTTTCCCCCCTCATACTGCCATCCCTGAGTGGTTTGTGGTTCTGGGATGGACCCTCACAGGAGGCCCAGAGGGGCCCAGGAAGAGGAGGAGTCCCGCTACCCACAGGCAGGCTTGGGAGCACCTCCAGGATGGAGTCCTTGGCTCCCCCAGTGCTGGCTGGGAGAGAAACCCCAGGCAGCACTCAGCACACCTTCAAGGGACAACCCAGGCCCCCTTCTTCTCACCAGACCTCCATGTACCACACCAACCTCTTCGTGCCCAACCTGGGACCGTGTGGGTTTTTTTTTAATTAAAAGTTTTAAAAGTTTAGAACGTGACCTTGTCCACCATTCTTTGACCAGTGTGTAAGGGCTGTGGGACAGCACGTATCTAGATGTGGTCACATGCACACAGACACTCTGTAGGCCTAGGCATGTCTTGGAATTTGTCATCGTCTCCGACCAGCTACGCCGGGGACGTGTAGCGTGACAGACCAGGCTGCAGAAACAGGAATGGGGGGGCATAGGGGGGCAGTGTGGTCAGAGGTTCTGGACTTCTGGGGTGTGGTTCCACCTGACCCTAATCACACAGCCGCTCTGAGGTTTCCAAGAGCTCCAAGGGTGTGTCCAGGAAGGAGTGGGGCTGCTCTGGGAAGAGGGCAGGCAGGGCTGATCTCTAGGACTGGTCCTGCTGCAGGTTGTCTCAGCAGAGGGTCCCTGGGAGCCACTTGTGTTGTGGCAGTGATGGGGGGACCAGGAGATGAAGAAGTTACTTGATTTCTGAGGTGCTGCCAGATGCTCCTGGATGAAATGCCTAGCCTGGGGCCTAAGACCATCTTCCACGTAAACCCAGTTACAAACGAACACATATTTGTAAGATTTTAACGTACACTTATTTTTTCAATAAGAGAAGCTATCCAGCAAATCAGGAATGACTGTGCTGTTTCGTTCAGAACTTGACCCAAAGTTGTGATTTTGCATAATCACATCCTCATTGAGATGTTCTCTCGTTTTCTGGTGTGTCTCGTATGTAATTACTTCTGATTTTTTTAGTTCTCTCGAGTCGAAATTATGCATCAAATTATGTTTGTGCAAGCATCTGATCACTTCTTTATCAGGATGAATGTACTCGTGTTTAGCGTTCACCCACAGTATCAAATCTCATTTTGTCCTGGGGTAGCAGGGGGCCCTCTCCTGTTCCAGGTTCAAGGGGGCAGCCAGTGGCCCACTCCTTCTGCTCTGGAAGGTCCCCAGCCCCGCAGCCCTTCTCTGCCCTGGGCCAGCAAGGGGCCGGTGAGGCAGCTGCTCTGGCACCACGGTGAGAGTCCGGGCCCCTCATTTTGGGGTTGAGCCCCACATGAAGGGCTAATGACCTGCTTTCACGGGGGTCCCAGTGGCTGCTCGGGGCCCAGGCAGTGCTCCACACTCCAAAAGCATCACACTCAGGTTCTTTTGGGGGTTGCAGCCAACTCAGGGCTGCCTTCTCCCCTTGGTCAGAGGGGCCAGAGCCAAGCGTCTTCACCAAAACCTCTGGGAATCTCTGGGGGGAGTGGGAGTGACTCAGGCCAGAGACCATCCTCAGAACCACCCACTGCCCTCCCAAGCCCATTGGGGGCTCTGGGCCTGCCCTCCCTGTGCTGTCCTCTTGGCCTGGGCAGATTCTGGGCTGGAACTGCAGGAAGGCCAGTCAGGTGGGGGCAGCAGGGCCCCGCATTCAGCACTAGAAGGGGGAGAGCGGCAAGCCTGGTGCTGCCAGGATGGGTGGACACCCGGATGTGACATGTTGGGGGCCTGAAGGTCACCAGGAATGTGGCTGGAATCTGCTTGGGGCCCTGTCCTCCCCCAGCCCAGGCAGAGGCTGCCAAGTTTGGGCCTGTCCTCTCCTCCTGTCCTTATTTGGCACTCCAGGTGATAAGGCTGAGACATAAAAGGGGGCTGTGGGCCCCTCACAGCGACCAGGCTGCTGCACAGAGAGGATGGTGAGTGCCCGGTGGGGGGTACTCCAGGCCAGTAGCTCCCAGCTGCTGTCCTTTGGGCTGGGGGAACAGAGCCGGTGACTTCTGTGCCTATGTTGGGCCCGGAGAGGTGGTCCCCAGAGATAGGAAGAGGACCCTGACTCTGGCTGTCCTGGGAACGCTGTGGGGGTGTCCATGGTGGGGAGTCTTTAGGGAGCTGGGGAGAGGACCCCTTTCCACCCATGGGGGTTGCAGGCCAGCAGGAAGGCGGGGACCCGGAGCAAGGCAGCAGCCACCAAGCAGGCCCACCGAGGCTCTTCCAACGTCTTCTCCATGTTCGAGCAAGCCCAGATCCAGGAGTTCAAGGAAGTGAGTGCCCCACCCCCAACAGCCTGGGACCCATCGGGGCACCCTGTCCCGCATACGCTCCCTCTTCTCTGTAGGCCAGTGGTCCTGGCCCCTGTCCCTGCTCCTCCTACCACCCAGGACTCCCCGACTTCCCACCTCCCCTGGGGTGGGGGCTGCTCCCACCTGGAGACTGTGACCCCTTGCCTCGCAGGCCTTCAGCTGCATCGACCAGAACCGTGATGGCATCATCTGCAAGTCAGACCTCCGAGAGACCTACTCCCAGCTGGGTGAGGCGAGCCCATCTCCACCCAGCCGTGCCCTGCTCGGGCCAGGGACCCAGCTCAGAGCTGCTGGGCTGGTGGGAGGGGACAGGCCTCCTGTCAAGTCAGTGGCCCTGCCTGTTCTTCCTGCTGCTCACGCCTCCCTTCCCCCAACACCGCCCCCGACTGTCTCCTCACACCTCCCTCATCGCACCTTCCTTCCACTTCACCTCCCCACCCAGAGCTGCCTCTGACTCTCTACCTCTCTACCCTCTGTGGTTGGGAAGGAGAGAAGGGCAGCCTGGGCCCTACTCACAGACACTCAAGGTCTCCGTGTCCATCTCACGTCCCTTCCCGCCCCACCAGGGAAGGTGAATGTCCCAGAAGAGGAGTTGGACGCCATGCTGCAGGAAGGGAAGGGGCCCATCAACTTCACCGTCTTCCTCACACTCTTTGGGGAGAAGCTCAATGGTGAGCCTGGGGCAAGTCTGGATCCTCCTGGCAGGGCAGCAAACTTGAACCCCGCCTGGACCCTACCTGGGCCCCTCCTAAGCTCCTCCTGGGACCTGCCTGGACCTGGCCTGAACCCCACCCAGACCCCACCTGGCCCTTGCCCACCCAGAGGCTGTGGGGCACCCCCCCTGCCTCCCAGACCCATGGGCACTGATCACCTCGAGCCCTGACTTAATTTGGGAGCCTCTACTCCCAAATCCCTAATTGCAATCTCCTGCCCATCTCAGAAGACAGCTGATCTTGGCTTCTCTGACCCCAAGAGACATTTTGTATTGGAACACCCACCCACCTCTCTGGGACATAGAAGGTTCCCCTTGCACACTGGGGTCCACCTAAGTGGGGGCTGGAGGCTGGGGGAGTGGGTGCTCACCTGGCTCCTTTGGCCTCGCAGGGACAGACCCCGAGGAAGCCATCCTGAGTGCCTTCCGCCTGTTTGACCCCAGTGGCAAGGGCGTGGTGAACAAGGATGAGTAAGTGTGAGCGGTGGGGCGAGGGGTGAGAGGTGAGGGGCACCATTTGGGAAGCAGGGAGGGAGGTGGGTCCTATTGTGAGGGTAGCCACCTGTACTTGGGAGCCTCTGTGCTCTTGAGGGGTGACCACCTGGGCCGTGGGAGCCTTTGTACCTGCTTCCAGTGTGGCTACCCACCCAAGGCTCTCCCCACTGCTCCCCACTCCCCCAGGTTCAAGCAACTCCTCCTGACCCAGGCAGACAAGTTCTCTCTGGCTGAGGTGAGGATCCAGGCTCCTTCAACACCTCTCCCCAACCCCTCTGCAGGGCTCTCACCCTGTGGGGCCCTGGGGAGACCTCAGTAGCCCACTGCCCTCGTGGGGGCTGTCTGGAGGGTGAAGGATGTGGACTCAGAAAGGGAGGAGGTGTATGGGCTGAGTGAGCTGAGTATGCAAAGGCCCTGGGGCCAGAGAGCACAGTGCGCCTTGACATCTGGAAGAGATTCCGGACACACAGGGCTGCGGAGCAGAGGGGCAGCCCAGTGACCAGGGTGAGCCCTTTAACCCACAGCCCCTTTCCGGCCCCCCTCTCAGGCTGCTCAAAGTCTGACAACAGAAAAGCAGTAACTCAGAGTTTGAGGTTTGGGGCTGAAAAAGCTCAGGAGCAGCGCACAGCTCCGGGGGGCAGGATGAAGGGTCACAGGCCTCCCCCAGGTCACAGCCACCTCCCCCAGGCCTCCCTGGCTGGGCTGCCTCTCACCAGTGCCTCCCCAGGTGGAGCAGATGTTCGAGCTGACGCCCATGGACCTGGCAGGGAACATCGACTACAAGTCCCTGTGCTATATCATCACCCACGGGGACGAGAAAGAGGAGTGAGCTTGGCACCGGCGGCTGTGACTCAGGGCCAGTCTCCGAGGATGCCCCAATAAAAGCTGTTTCTAAATCAGAACCAGAGTGGTGGCCTGTCTGTGACAGATGGGTGGGGGTGCCAAGGGGATCCGAGGGGCCTGATGCAGAGATGGCTGTGAGTGGGGGTGAGCTGTGTGACAGAGGTGACTTCTGGCCCCTTGCTCAGGACTGGCTTCCATTTCTCTGGAGAACACAGGCAGATAGGTTGACCTGGCTGTGAAAAGGGCAAGACTTCTTGCTCTTCCATCTCCATGTTGGGCAAGGGGTTCCGGCTTAGCGCTTATTCCATAACGCATCTGCCTTCTTTCTCTTGACTTTGGTGGAGAGGTTCTCTTCTGGGATGGCAGGAGATTTTGTTTTACTTATCTCCCCAGCTTGGCCTGAAGCTCCATCCCACCAGAGCCTCGGTCTCGCTAGATGGGGTGCGTGTGGGGTGTAGGGTGATGGGTGTGGGGGCATGTGGCCTCACTGGGTTGGCCAGGTGTGCAGCACATGGTCAGTGAGGATCCTGGCCCCTGTTCTTTGTGTTTTCTGATTTTATCCTGAGTCCTCCGCAGTCCCCAGCCCGGGCCCCCAGTCCCTGCCCTGCCCCCACCCCATCTCAGAGGCAGCGTGCACACTTTTTCTCCAGCCTTGTTAGCTCCCGCTGATAAAGTTAAAGACAGGCTCCTTCATCAGCCCCGCCCTGCCAGGAGAAATCTTGGAACTGCATCCTTCCCCAGGAGGTGTGGCCTGTCCTGAGGTTTAGCAGACAAAGTCTGATGGTCTTCGCTGTCCCCGTGCCCCACCTCACCCACCTTCTCCCAGCAGGCTGAGAGGTCCAGTTCCCTGGTTTGGGTGGGAGGGTCTGAGAGATTGCAGTACATGTGGAGGGCCGTTACATGTACAATGTTAGGGCTAAGAGTCAGGCTGCCTTGGTGTGAATCCTAGCTGTTACTCACTAGCCATGTGACCTCTCTGTGCCTCAGTTTCCTCATCTTCAAAGGGCTATATGAGGATTAGTGAATTAGTAAATGTCAAGAATCTAGAACAGTGTCAGGTCCATAGCAAGAGCTTTGATGTGTTATCCATTATTATTACCTACTTGTAGCTGAGACAAGACCGGGACTTGGGAACAGACTCAGAGCGAATGAGCAGAACAGCATGTGTCTAAAGGGCGCGCGAGACAGAATCCCGGGGCTGGTGGGAGTGGAGAGGAAGCTTCATGGGGAAGGGGCACTTGGGCTCGCTTAGGAAGTCTGTGGGTAATGGAGATGTGGAATCCCCCACCCCTGCCCCGAAGTGGGGGACGGCACCGGGAAAACCTTGGTAGGTAGGAAGCAGCGTGGATGATGAGGGACAGAGAGGACAACAGAGACTGGGCAGTGTTGGGTGAAGACTGGCAGGGCTGTGGCCCTGTGCGGAGGGCCTTAGGCAGCCGGTCGGCTTCCTTAACCTAACCCTGACTCTAAGTTCTCCCACGCTGTCCTGGATCCCAGTCCCTGGCCCTGTCCTCGGACCTGCGGAGGAGTATTTCCCCTTGGGCGGCGCAGCCATCGGCCTCAGTCCTCCCACACTGTCATCAGCACTGGAGTCTACCTCAGAGGCACCCGGCAGGGTCCTGGGGTGGTGCGAGGGGTGCCAAATCTCGGGAAAGGAAGGCTAGGAGACTTCAGGGACAGACAGGACTCAGGGGAGTTCCTGGGCTGATGCGTCCCACACGCGTGCGCATAGGTCCCTAGGCGCCAACCCCGCCCCGAGTTACCCGGGGAACCGGGGGCGTGGCTCCGCGCAGCGCCCAGGGGCGGGGCGTGCGGCAATGAATGGGGCGGGGAGCGCGAGGATTCGTGGGAGCCCCCGCGGTGATGGACGGAACAGGGAGCGCGGCCATTGGCGGGATGCAGCATGGGCGGGGCGGGGCGCGCGGATCAGCGGGAGGCGGAGCGCGGCGGTAGGCGGGTCCCGCGGGGATGAGCAAGGTGGACTGCGCGGCGATTGGCGGGACGCAGCGGTGGGCGGGGCGGGGCGCGCAGAATGGCGGGAGACGGCGCGCGGCAGAGGGCGGGCAGTGGTGCGCGGAGAGGTAAGTGGGGTCTGGTGTTGCCCCAGCCGCGTGGGGCCGGAGGCCTGGGGCTTCTGGTGTCCACGCTTGGTGGCGGGTTAAGTTGCGTCTCGCGAGGACTGAGCAGCGTCTCTGCTGTACCCCCAAAACCTCCTCGGAGTGCAGGCTGGGGGCTGGGGGGCTGGGGCCGCGGGGTTCCTACGGAAACTGCAGCTTGGGTGCCATCCGCACTCAGCACTTTGAGGGGGAAAGTGAATTCAGATTCCGTCCCAGCCCAGAGCTGTTCGATAGGAACAGAATACAGGCCACGTAATAGCTGTGATAAAAGGGTTTAAAAAAAAAAAAGGGAGAAATCGGTTTTAGTGCCACATCTTATTCAACCCATTTCGTGCAAACTATTAAAAATCCCAGCACGCATGCAAAGAAATGACAGCCACTCCTCGCACTGATCTTGGAACCTGCTGTGGATTTGATGCCTGCATCACATCTCGGTGGGGCTCTTGGCTGCTTCTGGAAAGTGGGCTCAGGTGCTGATACTTTTGCTCTCCTGAAGCTTTTGTTCTAGTCAGAGGAGGCAGACTATAAACTTGAAATGTATTGTTTGTTGGAAGGTAATTGCCATGAAAAAAATAAACATTGGAGAAGCAGAAGTGCCAGGGGAGGGCTGCAGTTGGAGAAAGTGAGATTTGAGCAGACTTGAGGGAGAGAAGCCAGTGAGCCACACGTGTATGGGGGAGGAGCTGGCCTCCTGGTGGGGAGACAGGAGGACAGGACCAGTGGGGCAGATCTCATAGGCCACTGTAGGGACTTGGGGTTTTAGTCCATGAAATGGGGAACCTTTGGAGGGTTTTGAGCAGAGAAGTGCCTGATTTAGGTTTTACTTTATTTATAACATTTAATAATAGGCTAATTATCTTATGGTAATAATAAGGCTGGCCTCATGCCCTGAGATGGGGCAGGTCCTGGGGAGCTGGATGGAAGCAGACGAGGAATTCTTTCTGGAGTGTGTGGAACATGAGTCCCTGATGGTTGTCTAGGTGGAGGTGTGGAGCAGGCAGTGCATGCCTGAGACAGATTTGAAGAGCTCCAGGTGGGAGAAGCATTTCCTAGCATCCCTCATCTCCACCTTTGGATGCAAGTTACAGGGTGAGACATTGGTATCCAACACAGTCGATTTCCAGGTGCCGTTCTGACCGAAGTCTGGCGTGCACTACAAGTTCTCCCAGCGCCTGTTGGGTGCAGTGGAGACACACCGGGAACTCAGCTGCCTTTGAGGTGGGCCAGGGTTGCAGGAATGCGTTTGTGTTCTCCCAGGGACCACCTCCTCCTTGGCCTGGGCACTGCGGTCCTGACACATCCAGCACGGCCATGTTTGCTGAGCAGGCCGCCCAGAGGGCGCACACTCTGCTGTCCCCACCGTCAGCCAGCAACGCCACCTTTTCCCGGGTGCCTGTGGTGACATACACCAACTTCTCGCAGCCCTTCCGGCTGGGGGAACGCAGCTTCAGCCGGCAGTATGCCCACATCTATGCCACCCGCCTCATCCAGATGAGGCCTTTCCTGGTGAGCCGGGCCAAGCAGCGGTGGGGTAAGTGACCAGCTTGGGGACGTGCTTCCGTGTTTGTTGGGCACAAATCTCCTGTCCCTTGGGGTCTTTGTCTTTCTAATCACGTGGCCTGGGCAGTGCACATCTTTTTTTTCCCCTTTTCTTCCTTGGTGATCTCTCCTGTTTGAAGTTATTCTTGGGGACCCCCACGGCCTTCAACTTTTGGGGGATACTCCATCACCCCATTCTTACTATTTGTGAGAATGGCTTTCCATGTAGTTTTCAATTCAGCTGCGAGGTCTGTAAACTGAAATTTTGTGGGTGAGACCGTGTCTTACTCATTTTTATTGCCCCCAGCACTAGGCTCACTGGGTCTCAGCCCAGGTTGCGCATCAGAACCGCTTGGAAACCTTTTGGGAAGCACCGGTGCTCAGGCCCATCCCTTCCCACCAGGTCCGCTGGATGGACTCAGGTTTATTATAGGCGGCAGGAGAACACTAGCTAGGTGGTCGCATTGGAGATGTCTTCTGTTTTCTTTACTACAGGCCGGAGTGTTATTCACCTTCTCTCCGCCACATAACAAGGGTCTCCTTCCTCTGGCTCCCAGTGGCCTTTTGCTCACTTTCCTTGAAACCCTCAGAGACACCAAGGTCAACACCACCTTTTAGATTCTTTAGATTCATCTGCTCTGGTTCCACCAAAGCTTCCCAGTAACGGAAAACAGGCATTTTATTCTGTTCGCAGACTGGGATCAGGAGTTCAGACAGGGGCCCACAATGAATGGGGTCTTGGCTGGGTGACAGGCAGTGGGCAGCAGCGTTCACTGACTGGCCCAGGATACCTCCACGTCGCTTCTCCGTCTGGCGGGGCTTCCACATCAGAGCTCAGCCGTCTCAGAATTCGTCTCTCTCCACTCACGAGTTTCCTGAACACCTCCAGCCCTTTCTTGCCCTTGGCTTTCCCCGCATCTGGCACGCTTTTTCCCCAGGCCTCCTTCACGACCTCGACTTAAATGTCACGTGCTTCCCGAGGCCGCCTCAGCCACCAGGGCCTCCTCCATATCTCTTGCCTTGGCTCCCGTTTGTTCGTGGCACTTGTCACAGTGGCAGACCCTCGGTCACTGCTGCCACTGCTCCCCCTGGACCGGAAGCCTTTGTGTTCACTCTCGGTGCTGGTGCCTGGCCTGGTGTCCACGCTCCGCCCAACAGACCGGTGTCCTGCCCTCCGCACAGGGGTGTGTGGTTCTGCCTGGTGCTCAGGCACACACTGGATCCCAGCTGTGTCACCTTGGACGTGTTACTTAGTCTCTCTGTGCCTCAGTTTCCTGAGCCATGTGGTCGGGTGACAATACGTGCAGTGGTGTGTTGTCAGGGGTACAAGAGTTCCGTGCGCCGGGCTTGGCACAGCCACCTGGGGCCGAGTGAGAGCTCAGGAGACATCGGGGCTTTGGAATCTGTTATTTCTGTTGGTACCCGGCATTTCTGTCCAGTGCTGGTGCCCTCCTGATCTTGTTTTGAATTTCTCCCCTCTGCTTCCTCAGGGTTAAATCTGTGGAATGTTCTTGGTTATTCCAGGGCAGAAGGGGCTCATGCTGAGTTCAGCCGGGCTAAGGAAGGGGCTGGGCCTGAGTCCACATTATCCTTTCACCTCTGATAGCATTTTCTCCAGGCTTGGAGTCTGTACCAACAAACCCACAGGCCTTCTGGGACTTCACTCCTCCCTCCTCCCACCCGAGTGACCCCTGCATACCACGCCAGTCTTCCTTTCCCCCCTAGTGCTTCCCACATGCTGTTCTCCGGGACCCCAGGCTGCCCGGCTCCATGGGGAGCAGGATGGGGTGGGTGGAGATATGAAGTTTGAATTTGGGGTATTTCTGTTTTCAGCAGACAAGCCGTTTGTGGGGCGGATGGAAAAATCCAAACTCTCAAAGGAATCTACTATTTTTAGGGCAGGGCTGGGTTGAGACTAGGCATACCTCTTTCTAAGAATCAGCGTTCTGATTTAGGTCTAAGTGAGGTACTCCTCTGCCTTAGTTTCCTGTGGCTGCTGTAATAAACAGCAAGCTACAAATTCAGTGACTTCAAACAACAGAAGTGTCTTCTCTCCCACTCCTGGAGGCTGGAAGTTTGAGATCCCGGTGGCGAGAGGGCCGTGCTCCCTCCAGTCCTTCCCTGCCTCTTCCAGCCTCTGGCGGCTGCCCCGTCATTGCTGGGCCAGTGGTCACATCCCTCCAGTCTCTGCCCCGTCTTCACATGGCCTTCTCTGCATGTCTGCTTCTCTTGTGAGGACTCTTGGCATCCAGGGCCCAGCCACATCCAGAGTCCTTCTGTCCTCCTGGGACCAAGTGACCCTTTAGATCCAAGGGGTTCTTACATTTGACGTTCTCTCCCTCCTGATGGAGGCCAGGGCTCTGGGGCCACAGTGCTCGGTGAAGGCTGCTCAGTGCTCCTTGCTGGGCTGGGAGGGCTGCCTGATCTCTGAACTCACGCCCCTTGTGCCCCAGGCAGCGGAGTCCGGGTAAAGAAGCTGTGTGAGCTGCAGCCTGGGGAGAAGTGCTGTGTGGTGGGGACCCTCTTCAAGGCCATGCCGCTCCAGCCCTCCATCCTGCGGGAGATCAGTGAAGAGGTGAGGCCGGCCGGCTCACCAGGCCTTCCCCAGAACACTTCCCT
The DNA here is from genome assembly GCF_036321535.1 of Camelus dromedarius. Classification (NCBI taxonomy): domain Eukaryota; kingdom Metazoa; phylum Chordata; class Mammalia; order Artiodactyla; family Camelidae; genus Camelus; species Camelus dromedarius. The sequence goes on along the minus strand of NC_087442.1, from coordinate 83,397,299 downwards.
GGGGGCACTGATGGGGTCATCTGCCTTGGACCCAGGGAATCGGGGCTGGGCCTCTGCCCGCGGCGGGGTGGGGTCTGCAGGGCCATACTGGAGCCTTGGTGGGCTCTGGCCCCAAGACCACTCCCGTCTTCGAATTCCAGCACAACCTGCTCCCCCAGCCTCCTCGGAGTAAATACATCCACCCAGACGATGAACTGATATTGGAAGATGAATTGCAACGGATCAAACTGGAGGGCACCATTGATGTGTCAAAGCTGGTCACAGGTGGGGGCGGGGGGTGGCCGAGCACCTGGGTGCTGGCACACCTGCATTCCTGGAGTGATTTGGGTTCAGGCGGTGGGCGACATCCAAGTAGGCAGTCAGTTCCTCCCACCTCCACCCTAAGGCAGTGACCCCAGGAAGCAGATGCTCTTGTGAGCATCTGGCTTTGCCGTTTGGGTGCCTGGAAGGAGGTGGTGGCCCTTCGGGCCCTGCTCCCGGGCCTGACCCTGCTGCTCCCCAGGGACAGTCTTGGCCGTGCTGGGCTCTACGGGAGATGACGGGAAGTTCCTGGTGGAGGACCACTGCTTTGCCGGGCTTGCCCCTCAGAAGCCCCCGTGGCCCCTCGACACAGACAGGTGAGGAGCAGTCACCCAGGGCTGGGTCAGTGGTCCCATCTCCCCTTCTCACCCGTGACGGTGATGGAGCCCCACCAGCAGCTCCCCCGGCCCTCCTGGGGGCCCCTTGCTTTCCCAGCACCCAAGGGGACCCCATCTTCTGCAGGTTTGTGCTGCTGGTGTCCGGTCTGGGCTTGGGTGGAGGCGGTGGGGAGAGCCTGCTGGGCACCCAGCTGCTGGTGGATGTGGTGACGGGGCAGCTTGGGGACGAAGGGGAGCAGTGCAGCGCAGCCCACGTCTCCCGGGTCATCCTCGCGGGGAACCTCCTCAGCCACAACACCCAGAGCAGAGACTCCATCAACAAGGTATGGCGCCACCCGCCCACATCCAAGCCCCTCCCTCCCCCAAAACGGGTCTTGCAGGTGTAACAGGAAGTGCCCTGCAGTGACCCTGGGACTGCCCGTGCTTGGGGGCCTGACCTTGTGCTCAGGCCCTGCTTTCTGAGGACAGTAGGGAGGCTCACTGCCAAGAACTCTTACTGTCCTCCTGTGGGTGGGGCTTTGCTCTGCTCTGCTCTCAGCCCTCCTGGCAGGGACTCTGGGCATCCTTTCGATCTAAGTCTCCCTCGGAGCCTGACAGCCTACGTATGGACTTCTCCTCCCAGGCCAAGTACCTAACCAAGAAAACACAGGCAGCCAGCGTGGAGGCCGTCAAGATGCTGGATGAGATCCTTCTGCAGCTGAGTGTGAGTGAGCTGGGGGCCGGCCTGGGCTTGAGATCAGAGTCTTTGACACTGCGGTGGTTGGGCACTAGAAGGCAGGCTGGGGAAGGAGGACCCCAGTAGGGTGCATGTGGAGGGCGCTGGGCCCTGCTAACTCCTCTGCCCTGTGCCCTGCGCCCCCCAGGCCTCCGTGCCCGTGGACGTGATGCCCGGCGAATTTGACCCAACCAACTACACGCTCCCCCAGCAGCCCCTGCACCCCTGCATGTTCCCACTGGCCACTGCCTACGCCACGCTCCAGCTGGTCACCAACCCCTACCAGGCCACCATCGATGGAATCAGGTAGCCGCACCCCAGCCTGACCCCTGGCCTTTTGCTTCAGTGGCACCAGGAGGGGAGGGTTGGGCCCAGGGCTGCAGGGGGGCCCACCTGGAACGGGGCTTTTTTTTGAGGTTGGCTTGAGAACCCTGCCATGAGGGCACCAGGGGAGCTGTGGGCCGGCCGCTGTGGGAGGAGCACAGACGGCGGCCCCCCAGGAGGGGGTCAGCTGAGCCTTGCCTTGCAGATTCTTGGGGACATCGGGGCAGAACGTGAGTGACATTTTCCGGTACAGCAGCATGGAGGATCACTTGGAGATCCTGGAGTGGACCCTGCAAGTCCGTCACATCAGCCCCACGGCTCCTGACACCCTAGGTGATGGGACTCAGATATGTGGGGTCGGGGCAGAGGGCCAGAGAAGGCCTAAAAGGGCTCCCGTGATGCTCAGAGGGCTCCCAGCGTGGATTTGCACCCACCAGCCTTGTCGGGACCTGTCTAAGGAAAAACGCCCCAAAACTTGATGTTTGTTTTGGGAGCTACTCTGGAATCTTATCTCTGTTTCTGGCCAAGGCCCTGCTTATGGCCGAAGGCAATGCGAGCATATTGGGAGCTTGGGCTGTCAGAGCACTGTCCCCTGCCCCCGGGCCCACCCAGAGGGGCGAAGGCGGCAGCAGCAGAGTGCACTGGCTCTGAGGTCACGTGGCAATGTCTGAAGGCATTTTTGTCATGACATCATGCTGCCAGGGTCACGCGTGCGAGATGGCGCCCCACGTCCTACATGGGACAGCCTCACCTAAACGTGCAGATGTCCCCTGTGCTGAGGCTGAGAAGTCCCCCTCTCAGCTGTGGGTCCTTCTTATCCAGGTTGTTACCCTTTCTACAAAACGGACCCGTTCATCTTTCTGGAGTGCCCTCATGTCTACTTTTGTGGCAACACCCCCAGTTTTGGCTCCAAAATCATCCAAGGTAAGTTTCATCTTCTGGGGACCCCAGGCCTGAGCTGTCATGAGATGTGCTCTCAACCGGGGCCAAGGCTCACAGAGTAAGCGTCTGTTGGCGTGCCCAGGCCCCATTGGGGTGGACGCCCCCCAGCTCTGCCTGGTGGTGGCTGAGTGAGCGTGCCGGGCCCGGGCTGACATTGCCAAGCCAGAGCTCATTCTGGTCAGCGTGGCTTAAGCCTTGGACCTTTATGGTGTCCTTGGCCCTTTTCATTTCTGGTCCAAAGGAGCTTCTGGGGTCAGCGGTCCCATGATGCTGATGGGGAACTCCTGCTTAATTCTGGTGACTTCCTTTCAAGGAGGGCTCACGCAGAATCTAAGGTGGGCTCCCACGTGGCTTCCTTCCAGGCCCTGAGGACCAGACAGTGTTGTTGGTGGCTGTCCCGGACTTCAGCACCACACAGACCGCCTGCCTTGTGAATCTGCGCAGCCTGGCCTGCCAGCCCATCAGCTTCTCCGGCTTCGGGGCAGAGGAAGAGGACCTGGGAGGCCTGGGTCTGGGCCCCTGACTCTCAAAGGCAGCCTTGTCCAGGGAGGCCCTGGCCATCCCTTCCCTGTGGCGTCAGCACTGTGGCAGCTCTTGCTTTGTAAATAAAGCCTGACTGTCTGCTGGTGTTGAGCTGTGCAGAGCTGGTGCTGGGCCAGGGCACTCCTGTGGAAGAAGCCCGTGGCAAATGGGAGCCTCCCTCCTCCTCCTCCCCTCTCCCCGCTGGTCAGAATGGCAAGCGGTCAGGACACATCTGCCATGAGCTTGGTTTATTGGTGTGGCCTGGGCAGGTGGTAGAGAAGTCGGCTCCCAGGCTGGCTCAACCTGCCCCATCCCAGCCCTGCAGTGGCCCACGCGGCCTGCAGGCGGAGCAGGCGCCTGCCGCAGGCCCTGGCTCTTCTCTCTTGGTCACATTCACGCCCACCCTGGCAGGGCCACACCAGGGGGCCCTCCGTGTGCTGATGGCGGCTGAGCTGGCCGAGGCGACGACGTGACTACTAGTGCAAGCTCGCGTGTTGGCAGACCTGTTCTCAGAAGTCCCCGAAGTTCACTGTGTAGGTCTCGGCGGTGGTAAAGGGGAACTCTGGGCCTGTGACCGTGTCCCCCTCCTCCTCCCCCTCCTCCTCGGGCCCCAGCTCTGTCCCAAATTCCGTCCCAAATTCCGTCACCACCTCCGTGTACGTCTCAGTCTCTGACTGCTCCCAGTCAACTGTGGTCTCGGGTGGAAAGTGCCAGGGCCCCAGGGTGGAACTTGGGGCGGGGGAGGGGGCAAGGGAGGTGGTGGGGAGCAGCGTGGGGGCGGTAGGGGGCGCCGTGGGGGTGGTGGCCGGGCCCGCAGTGGCATTGAGTCGGCGGAGCCGCATCTGTTCACGCATGCGCAGCCGGTACATCAGGCGGCGGCGCTGCATACGCCGCTGCTGGGGGGTCATGGGGCGCGATGGGTCAATGTGTGGGATAGGCCGGTTCCCGTTCATGGCCATGATCTCCCGGATGCGCTTCCAGTTGGAGCGAGCCAAGATGAAGTTGCACTGGGTGGCCCCGATGTCGTAATCCACATTGCAGGTCTTAGAGCTTGGGGTGTAGCCCTCCGCGTGGGCTGTCACACGGTACTCACCCGGATTCAGGATGCGCCAGTAATCGCCACCACTTGCTGCAGAGGGAGGGTGGGTTTGGCTGCATAGAAGTCCCCGCTCCCCAGCCCCAGTCCCCTAGCCCTCCCACTGTCAGGGGTAGACCCTCTCAGGTGGGGGTCCAGAGGAGCAGGGACATGCTGGGTAGGCCTGGCTTGCCTTGCCAAGACCATGCACAGATTTGGTCCCCCACCTTGGGAAGCGGGGTGGAGACGTGCATTTGTGTACCTGTCTTCACACCGTGGTTAATGCCACTCACGGAGATGGTGGCATTGGCAATAGGGATGCCCTGCTCGTCCGTCACAACCCCCTTGATGCCGCGGTGAACCTGCAGGGAAGAGGCAGGGCCGGTGTCATGGAGACCCCACACGGCTTGCTGCTCCCCTGTCTGGTCCCCCAACCCTTCAACCTCTCCCCCGGCGCTGCCCTACTGCTCTGCCTGGCCCCCCTGCGGCCCCCACACCTGCTCCATGAAGGTGAGCAGGGCTTCCTTGTTGTTCTCCCACTCTCGGGGCAGCTCACTCTCGTGAGGGAACTTGTCGCAGCCCAGGTAGATGGAGAGCTCCAGGCAGTTGGTGTGCAGGTAACTGAAGTCATTGATGGCTGGGCAGGGGCAGACACAGAGCTGCAGTTACCCCTGCCCCTCGCCAAACACCCCACTGCAGACACCCACCCCCCAGGCCGACTCACTCCCAGATCGAGGTTTCCACTTGGCCCCGTTGACGATGCCCATGCCGCCAGTGTAGTCCTGTGCTTGGCACCCTCCCCGGTAGGGCTCGGTCATGGTGAGATGAGCAGAGGCGAAGGAGATGGCCAGCCAGCGGAAGATGGCATGGTCTGGGGTCTCCTGGGCCTCTGATACCTCTTCCTCGTCCTCTCCGCGGGCGGCCGCCATGGCCGCGGCCAGCAGCTGCTCCTGGCTGGGCGTGCGGGCCATGTCGTAGGGGTAGGACACGAGCCGCTCGCCGCCATTCAGGTTTGCCCCCAGCACAAAGGGGTTCTTCTCCATCCAGGTGATGATGGCCCGGACCTCTGTGGACACCTGGGGTGGCCAGCGTGTGAGGTCTGGACTGCAGCCTCCCTGCCCTCCATGCAGACCCCATACGGGTATTTGTGCCCCCTCTGCCCCTCTGAGCCCCTGCAGTCTCAGCACCCGGGCTCTGTCACCCCCAGCCCACCCCCAAGTCCGGTGGACCACAGGGTCTGGGGTGCTTGTCACCCCAGGCTCTGCTGGCCAGGCCGCGTCCTCACCGTGGCCTCCGGAGAGAGGTAACGTTCAGGGATGGGCAGGTTATTGTTGGGGACCCGGAAGGGGACCCATTTCCTCTCCTCGGCTCCCCAGAGCACCGAGTTGAGATCCGGGAAGTCCTCAAAGATGTCAAAGCCCTCCTCGGTCCACAGTCCCAGCGCCCAGTTCCCGAACTCTGAGCCCTGGGGGAGCCAGCGGGGTCAGCGTCAGCGGCCCACCCCCAGGCCTGCCCCTCCCACCCCGGCCTCGCCCCACCCCCCCTTCCCTCCACCCACCATCTGCGCTGCCACCTCGTAGCCATCAGGGTTCAGCGAGGGCACCAGGTGGATGCGTGTGTCGTGCACCAGGCTGCGCACACGGGGGTTCCCGTCGCGGTACTCCCGGCACAGGTACTGCATGAGCAGCAGCAGCAGCTCTCGGCCCAGCACCTCGTTGCCGTGGATCCCAGCCGTGTAGCGGAACTCAGGCTCCCCTGCAAGGGCAGCAGCCTCAGCAATCAACCAGCCTCCCGAGGCCTGAGGCTCAGGGGCTCTGAGGAGGGGCTTAAACTGGCCTTACTCCCAGGGCGCTAGGGGGTGTGGGGCTGAGGCTTGTAGAGCCCCCGCAAGGCAGACTGGGACCCCCTGAAGGGCTGGAAGTGCCGAGCGGGAATTGGCGAGCTGGGAACATCAACAGCGCAGGCCCAGCTGCAGTGCCAGGGCCTTGCCTCATCTGCTGGGCAGGCGGAGGGCCAGGCCTCCAGGGGGCTGCGGGACGCTCACCCAGCTCGTGATCCCCGGGGTTGTCTGAGATCTCCATGGCGTAGATCTTGAGCCCACGCGAGCTCTTTCCCAGGCTGTATGTGCGGGTGATAGTGGGGCACTGCTCGTTCACCACCTTCATCAGCTGTGCACCGCAGGAGACACAGAGTTACACAGCACCCCCCCCCAGTGACCACGCCTCTCCCACTGCCCCAGTCTGTTCTATGGGGAAGCTGCCCTGTTGGCCCTGAGCCCAGATGCCAGATAGGACACCCCTGGCCTCAGGACCAGCACCCTACCGGGGGACAAACACCCCACCTAGGGACAAGCACCCCACCTGGCGCATGTCCTTGTAGCTGTGGTGCCGGAAGTCCAGGTTGTCAGTGGTCACCACCTCATTCTGTGCATAGTAGCTGTGGACAGCTGCAGAAGGTGTGCAGGAAGGGCCTCAAGCTGGTCACCTGCCAGCCCAGCCGGGGTGGCCCTAGCTGCCCATCCGCGCCCTTGCCAGCCCCTGGCACTCACGGGACACAGGGCACCCCAGCACCTCCAGGCGCATGCACAGGCTGCCATTCCAGGTGAGTGGGTAGATGCGGATGAAACGGGCCACCACCGGCTCCGGGAGCTCGCTCAGCACGGGCGTGTCCTTGTCCACGTTCCCGTGGAAGGTCTGGGAAGAGGCAGGCCTCAGAGCAGCCCCCATCCCTGGCCAAAAGCCCACCTGTGGCCCAGACGAGGAGGGCAGAGCCGAGCCCGGGCGCCCACCATTTCCTCGTAGCCGTTGGTGTACATCGTCCATGTCTGGCTGTCGTTGCTGAAGCCCACGAAGAAGGAGGTCACAAAGTCATCACTGTGGAGTGGATGGTGGTCAGGGCAAGATTGGTCTCCCAGCCCCAGATCCAGGCCCTCAGGTGGCCTGAGCCCCTCCTCTGGGCCCAAAAACTTAAGAGCTAGCCGGTGTGTGGTGCTCGGCCCAAGTGTCAGGAGATGCTGCCACACCCACTCTGTGGCTGTGGGTGATTGGTTTGCTTATCTGGACCCAGGAAGCTGACTGGCCATGACCTTGAAGTGGGGGTGGGGGCCCTGGAGTGTCCACTGGAAGGTCCTGAAGGAGACTCAGCCATGCCTGGAGCCACTCGCCCCCACCAAGTGCCTGTGAGCATGGTCAACGTACTGGATGCTGGAGTCACGGCCCTGGGTGATGACGCCTGTGAACTTGGTGGTCCTTCTGGTGTCCACCTCGATCCACTGGGTCTGAGAGTCGTCCTCAGCACACCATGCCCCGTCAAAGTAGTCGTCCTCATTGGTACCAGCCTGTGAGGGGTGGCAGGGAAGCTGAGCAGGCAAGGCGCCCCCTCCTCGGCTGGGAGATGGGCCCCTCCCGACACCCACCTGCATGTTGAGCCGGCCCCGCTGTGCGCCCAGGCCATGGCGCAGTATGGAGGAGGACCGGATCTGGTTGTCCTCGATGCGGTGCGACTCCATCCCAATGGGGGGACACTCTGGGGACATGGCATCCCAGGCTGGTGGCCCACTGGCTCCATCCCTCCCTCAGTGCCTCCCTCCCCCAAACCCAGAACTGAGAAGCCCAGAGCCCACTTCTCTCACGTCAGCAGCTGCCAGTCAGGGCAGCTCTGCCCCAGCCTGTGCTTCCCCTCCTTGGGCCTCAGCTTCCCCCTCTGGAGAATGGGCTGATGATGGCAGCCTCCAAGAGGCCATGGGGTTCACAGGACATCACAGGGGCAGCAACCCAGCCCCAGCCAGTCACAGGCATCATCAGCTTTGGGGCCATCTGCATACCTGCGTGTGCCCCAAGCTCTGTCCCCTGGGGTCAGGCCCAGGGCAGACACTCCAGGGCCTCTCCCTTTTGGGCCACAAGGCTTTAAGAGCAGGAAAGGGTTCTGGAGGCCTGGAGCGCCATCAAGAAATCCAGGTTCTGGACCCAGGTATGGCCTTGGGTGGGTCACTTGCCTGTCACCCTTACCCTGCTCCTCTCCCATGGCCCCACAGCCCTCATACCCAGCCTACAGCACCCCCACACACATACCCCCAGCCTCCCCACATACTCCCAGCCCCCACACCACACCCCCAGCCCTCACACCACACCCCAGCTTCCACATATAACCCTAGCCATCAGGCCCACCTCCCAGCCCTCGGACCCCCAGCACCCACATCCCTGGCCCCTCACTCACTGACTTTCTCTGCTGGAGCCCACTCCTCCTCCACCTCCTCACCCTTTCGGGGCCCTGCGGGCAACAAAGGGAGGAGATGGTGCTGAGAGTCCTAGAGCATCAGGGAATCTGGCTGCTCTCCCACAGGGATCCAGGCTGTGTGCGCCCAGCCCCCAGCCCCCGGCCCCTAGAGACACACCTTTGTGGTCCTTGCCCTTCTCTACAGTCCATTTGTCATCCGTTTCTTCCTCCTTGGGGCTGCTGCCCTCTTTTTTGGGTTTCTCTGAAGGGTGGAAGGTGGGAGGGACCTGTCAGCCTAGCCCCGGGCTTCAGGGGGCAGGTGGGGTGGGGGTCAGACCTGCACCAGGGACTGGGCCGGCGGTGGGAAGTCTGTTTCCACTCACTCAGCTCCTCCTTCTCTTCATCTGTTTCCACCTCAGTGTCGGGCTTCTGGGGCCGGGGAGGCCGGAAGTAATAGTCCACTGCGGGGAGAGAGCCCTGATGAGATGCCCCAGTGCTGGTCCCAGGGCCCAAAACCAAAAGCTGGAGTGCCTAGGTTCACAGAAGCCCAGTGGGCAGGACTGGGGAGCTTGGGGGTTGCAAGGCAAGAAGGTGAGATCAGGGTGGGCTTTGAAGAGGAGACAAGGAGGGAGGGTCCTCCTAGAGAGGGAGGCTGCCTGGGCACAGGTGGGGTGAGTAAGACCCCCGAGGAAGTGATCAGCCTGGCTCCCAGGAGGGCTCTGTCCAGGGAAAGGTGAGAAAAGGCTGGGCAGGGAGCAGGACATGGGCACTGGACACACCTCAAGTGACAACTGGCACCTGTGACAGAGAAGGGGGCGTCTTGAGGGCAGAGCTGGGGCCAAGGGTCAGAGGGGTTGATGGGGACCTGGGGCCAGGGAAAGAGCAAGGACCTGCCGAGGCCCGCAGCCCAGGAAGAGGGGCATGGATCGGATCCGAAGGGACTGGGAGCAGGAGGGAGTGGAAGGCGGCAGCTCTGAACAGGAGCTAGTCCTGAGAGGTGGAGGTGACGGGTGGGCAGGACTGGAGCTCAGGAGGGACAGAGTGTGAAGCCCAGTGGGGCTCAGACTGAAAGAGAGGGTGACAGGAGGAAGACCGCAGCCTGAGCGGGGAGAAGAGACGAGGGCGGCAAGGTGGCTGCCACTGAGCTGGACGCGCAGGCGGCCGGGACCCTGGGGTGCGGTGGGCACTCACTGTCGCCGTAGTCGGGGATCACGTAGCCGTCCCCATAGTCGGGGGGCAGCGGGGGCGGCAGCGGCTTCAGGGGCGGCTCTGTGGAGGCGGGAGGCAGGGGTGAGTCAGAGCCCCCTCGCCTGGCGCCCCTCACCCCCAGTCTGCCTCCATCCTACCGATTTTCTCCTCTGGGGTCTCGAACCCCCGACTGGGTGGCTCGGCCTTCTCCTCGGGGCGCTTGGGCCAGAGCCTCTCCGGCCTCCTCCTGCTGGGGGGCCGCCTGTGTTGCTTCTGGCGCCGGATGTACTCAACTAGGGGAGAGGGTGGACCCTGAGCCGGGCCACCCCGGGGAGGGTGGGGCTTCTGGGTGGACCCTCATGAAACCCCCGGACCAGGGGTCGGGATCCAGACAGGGGAGGTGGAGCCGGGAGGAGTCTCCCAGACAGCAGAGCCCTACTCACAGTCCTCATAGTCCTCCCGCTCTATCTGGTCGTTGTAGTCCAGTGTGGGCTGCTCGGCTTCCTCTTCCAACTCTGGGGGGAGATTACTCACTGAAGGTACTCACCAGTGCCCCCCACCCAGGCCCACCCTGGAAACCCAGCAAGCCAGAGCGGATGGTCCCCTGAAGCCAAGTGGCTGGTACCCACTCACCAGGCTGGTGCTCCACACTAGTCTCCCCTCCTGGACCCTGCCACGGATTTGGGAAGGACCCATCTGCAACACAAACCCCAGAAGCAGGAGGATGGGAGGCCTGCCCTGACCCCTGGCTACACCGCGAGCCTCCACGAGACCTGGGTCCTGCTGATGCCCCTTGAACAGCTCACTCCCAGGAGGCCTGGGCTGCTCCGGCCCTCAGCACCCTGCTGGCAATTCCAGGGCCAAAGAGCTGGATGACTTTTGGGGGAGCCCAGGCGTGGTGTTTGAGAGGATCTGTTGCAAACTGCCCCCAGCAGGAGGGCACCTTGCGGGCTCAGAGCCCAGTGACACATGGGCAGATGGTGATGGGGCGAAGGGGACAGACCCTAGGACAGTGGAGGGCAAGCCCTATTCATGAGCTGCCAAGCACTCCCTCCCACCCAGGGGTGGCAGCAGCACTGAGGGAGCGGCAGCTGAGTTGCCGGGTTCACGACAACGGCTAGGCCCCAGCGCCCATCCATCCTGGGGGCCCCGAGGGTCTCGCCACCCAGCGGGTCAAGCCCCGCAGCCGGAGCCCGGCACAAACCTCCCTCCCGGGGCAGCTCCTCGAGGCGGGGGCTGGGGAGCGGGGGCAGCGGCCACACGGGGCTTTCTGAGGGGGTTGGGGCGAGGGGCCTCTTCCCAGCCGGGGGCTTCTTGGTGGCCTTGGGCGGCTTCTCTTTGGGCTTCTTGGTGGCCTTGGGTGGCTTCTCTTTGGGCTTCTTGGTGGCCTTGGGCGGCTTTTCCTTGGGCGGCTTTTCCTTGGGTGGCTTTTCCTTGGGCTTCTTGGTGGCCTTGGGCGGCTTTTCCTTGGGCGGCTTTGCCTTGGGCGGCTTTTCCTTGGGTGGCCTGGGGGACCCCTCTGGGGGCTGCTTGGTCACCTTGGGGCCTTTGTCCTTCTTCCCTTTCTTCGCTTTGTCTTTGGCCTTTCCCGGAGGTGCTGTCCAGGATACAGACTCAGGTCAAATCGATGCAGAGCCCGCGCGATGCCCCCTGAGCCTCCCCACCGCAAGGCGCCCACAGCCTGGGCAAAGGTGCTGCTGTTAGTCCTGCATCTCCCAGATCGGGGAACCGAGAGGTTAAGTCACTTGGGATCATGGCAGAGCTGGGACAGGAACCCAGACTTTCTGTCTGCAAGACTATGCCATCACCACCACACCGTGGCCTGGGTGGCTCAGCTTCCTGGCAGTAGACCCTCAACCTCCTACCTGCCGAAACCTTAAGAGGGGCACCTCACAATCCATTCCTTTCCCGCACGGCCGCCCGGCCACTCCTCTGTGCTGGGCATGGAAAAGCAGACAGGGGACTAAGCTGTCCAGGGCTGGGGAGCATCCGGTCTAAAGGAGGAGGCAGTCCCATCCCTGCCAACTGCCACACAAAGTAAAGGGCCCAGAGCCTCCCTGAAGCAAGGAAAGCTTCAACAAAAAGGGACACTCGTGGGCGATCTCCTATCCAGGAGTAAGAAGTCTGGGGTGGATTGGAAACCATAATCAATAGGAAGTCCTGGGGCCACACAGAGGACAGAGGGATGGGCAGGACCTGCAGCTGCTCACTGACCTCAGAGTCTGGGGGAGGTAGCAGGGGCAGGGGCTGGGGGCTGCCTGTAGGAATCCTCCAGAACCCTGAGCGAGTGCTGTTGAGAATGTAATGGGGGGTTGGGGCCATAAGGCAGAAACACGGGAAAATTTACAGAATGCGGACAGCCAGGAGTCACAGAGTTGCCCTAGCAGCATGTAAGAGGCCGGGACAGCAACCCCAGAATAGGGGGAGGCTGAGGTGGGTCCTAGGACCCATCCCCTAGGGGTGGGGGAGGAGCCAAGAAAGATCTAGAGTGGGACGAAGGGGAGGGGCTGCTGACCTCAGGAATGGTGGGCGGTGCTTTGGAGTCTCCTGGGAGAGAGATCTGCAAGACCCCTGCCACCCTCCAGAAAGTCACAATAAACAGCTAAGATTTATTCACCACTGATTATATAAGAGGCACTGGGCTAGATGCTTTGGTGATGTATCACCTTGTTTAATTCTCACAGTAACCCAGGACTACTGCCCGCTGCTCCTGGAGGCCTTGGGGAGAGGAGGGTCTTCTGCAACCCCCTCCCCTGCCTCTGTGCTCCTGGAATAGGAGGCCAGGCAAGAGGGGGCTAGGGGTCCTTTCCAGGGATGGTGGGAGGCTGGGACTCTGGCCGTGGAGTGGGCACGGCCAGTGTGTGCCACAGTCAGACTGAGTGGCCCCATTAGGACAACAGGGCTGTTCATAGCCCAGACCTGGGGAAGGGGCAGCAAAGTCCCCTATTAGCTCGAGCCTAGTCCCTCTGGGGGCTTGGGGGCTGTGGATGACAGACTCAGAGGACCTACGGCACTGGGCAGAGGACCTGTTGGATGTGTCTCCAAACCCGAAGGGCTACAAGCCAGCACTGACCTCTGCCTGGCACAGTGTCCTGCCAGACATCTGGGCTCTCTTGTGCCTTACAGAGCCATTCCTCACGCTGGGCAGACTGGACATCAGCCAAACCCTACGGAGGCCCGCCATTCTCACCTGAGGTGCAGGGGTCCCTGAGGCCCCCCGTCACGCCGAGGACCACCCCTACCTGGTGCTCTTACCCTCTTTGGCCACCCCCGGACGCGCCCCCGGCTTGCCCCCAGTCTGGGCTTTGCGGACGCGAAGGGTGGGTTCTGGGGGCGGTGGGGCCTCCACGTCGTCCTCCCGGGGCTGGGGCTCCAGCTCGGACAGGAAGCCCTCGAGGAACTCCTCGATCTCGTCGTCGGTCATCACCGTCTGCGGGCGCCCCCCGGGGCACAGCGCCAGTAGCGCCAGAAGACAGCCGAGCAGGGGCGCCCCGCGCACGGCCATGGCGGCCGCAGCCCGCGCGGGGGGCTCCTGGAAGAGGGTGCGGGGGGGGGGGCGATCCGGGGAGGGGCGGGCTGGGGGCCCCGGGGAGGGGCGGCGGGGGATCCGGAGTAGGCAGGGGACTCCGGGGTTGGGGGCAGGGGGCTTCGGACAGGGCAGTGGCTCAGGGGTCGGTGGGGCTCGGGGGTTCCGAGGCACCCGCGGCGGCTGGGAGCTCAGGTCCCGCGTGGCGCGCTCCCGCGCGGACCGCCCTCTCCAGTGCCGGCCGGGGCGGGGGCGCCGGGGCTTCCGGAGCCGGCTCCCCCCACCCTGGGGGGAGGAGGAGGAGGAGGAGCCGGGCGTGGACGGAGGGGCTGCGGGGGGGCTGAGCAGTCCCCGCGCCGCGCGCGCTTGGCACTTCCCGAAGTGGGAACCGCCGGCGGTGGCCCGGGCCGGGGGTCTGCGCCTAGGCAGGAAGGCCTAGAGGAGGGAGGGTCAGAGGGGATGCGAGGTCCTGAGGGTGCGGGTCGGAGCGCGCCGGCGCCCGAGTCCCGCTCCGTCTGCGGAACCGCCCCCAAGCCAGACGGGAACTGGAGGCAAGATGCCACAGAGCCCGCTGGAGGTGATCGGGAACCCTGAGAGGAGATCCAAACCACAGCCTCTGGCTTCAGGGACCCTCCCCATCTCGGGACCCGCAGAAGGGTCTTGAGGGCCAACCCAGGCTTCCCTTTCTCTGAGCCTTGGCCTGGCAGCTCTGCGAACTGTCACCAGCCTTCATTCAGACATCCAACTAACGTCCCAGAACCATGAAGAGCCCAGCCCTGGGCCGGTCCCAGGGGAGGGACCACACTTTGTGAATTCACTCCGTTGAGAAAACTGCCCTCGGGGCAGGCTAACTGCTCTGCTGGGGGTAGGAGCCCCCATGTAAGGTTATCCGGCCCCTCCCGAGGTCCTGACACACACAAGACCAAATTTGGAGGGGGTCCGAGAGGGAGCACAGAGGGAGGAGATTCCGTTCAAATTTTATTAACTTGTGTGTATAATTCATAGAAATGGGCTGTTAGGGGTGTGGAGTGACTCAGCACTTACACAGCAATTTCCACACAACAGGGGGTTCTTGCCCTCCCCTGCACTCCCAGCATCAGAGGGAGGGATCCCAGATTAAGAACCCTCAGGAGGTGGGAGGCAGCAGTTTATCGAGCTTCTCTCTAGCAGGTGGTGCAGCCGCAGGTGAAGCCAGGTTGGATCAATGGGACACTTTAGGGGCAGTGCCTGTGAGCCCAGCTCCATGTGGAAGATGTAGGGGCCACAAAGGCAGAGGACAACAGTTATCACCCCTGAGGACATGGACCAGCTGGGGAGAGAGGATGTGTGCCTTCAACACATTGAAGCTGTGTTCTGGGATCTGCCATGGGAATGGGTCATTCTCCACCCAAATAGGAGTCATAGATATTTGGGGTCAGGCCCCCTTCCCTAGAATTTCTTTTACTATATCCCACAATGAACATGGCTTCACCTCTAGGGATACACTGCTCTCTCACCAGCTGAGATCCCAACAAGGACAAACAGCCATTCCTCTCCTTCCTCTTACCAGAACCCAGTTTTTTAAAACTGTATTTACAAAGGCCCCAGCTACCACGTGGACCCCAGGGAGACAGGGGAGTCAGAGAATCCCATGATCGATTAGTAATGTCTGTCATGGGTGCTGGCATAAGGAGTTATGATATGTGTGCCTGATATTTCCCTAAGGCTTCTTGAAGGGCAAATGTTGGCTGCCCCAAATGGGCATGACACCCAAGGCCAGAGCTCCCAGAACATTCCTCCTTGAAGGAATGAAGAAGCAAGAAAAAGCACACCTGAGCCCATGGGCCAAATTTAGCAGCCGTCAACCCTGAGACAATGTCGTCTGTGAGGATTTGGCCTGGTTGAGAAAACCCAGGAGCCCCTGGGATGCTGCACAGGTGGCAGGCAGGGAGAGCTGTGGGGGCAGCTGGCTTAGCTCCAGATGGGGGACAGGACCCCGGGGGTCTCTGCCTCCCCTCACCTCTTCCTTTCAAAGCCCTTCCTTTGCTTTTCACTGGCTCACTTGTTCATACTTAAAAAGGCAATGGGACTGTGTCAATAGCTGGTCCCCAGAGTCAAATCCCATCTCCTCCCTCCTGGCCATCCATCTGATCACAGCAAGGAACCTCACGGTTCCCCGTGCCCTCGCTGTGCAGACCGAACGGGGACTGTGCACATGCTGGGCCGAGCATGTCGGCGCTCACAGCCCAGCTCCCAGCTCTTGTCACTTCCCTTAGGAGACCAAGTCCACCCACCTAGGCTTTTGGTGCATCTCCACCCCCATCCCCCCGGTCAGGCCTCCTTGTCTCTGTGCTGTCCTCACCCTGCCATGTGTCCCCGGGGTTGGTCCTGGCAGCAGTAGGATGAAGCAAGCTCTTACCCATAAATGTCCTCGGCGGGCCTGTGAATCATCGTTCTCGAAACTTCGTCTTGGAATTTGCTCTGTTGCCCCCAGCTGAATGTGTCAAAAAGGGAGGCCCAAGGCTGGGGGTGGTGGTGGGGGGTGTGGTGGGCGGCTGTGGCGCGTCACTTCCCTGGGAACAGCTCCCGAGTTCAGCTGGCTCACACATGGATCAGATTTGGGTTCAACGTTCTCTGCCAGGGAAAATAGAAGCCATGAAAAAATTGAAAAGAAATAGAAAGAACCTTTTCCTCAGCCACAGTGAGTCACCAACAAGAACATGAGCAGAGGCCTTGTGGGGAGCTGGGCCCCGGGGGGTGGGGTAGGCAGGGAGTTGGGGCCTCTCCCCGCCTCTCCCCCTCCCCCCGAAGGTCTGGGCAGGCAGAGCTGTGGGGTACTGCTCTCTGTGCTGGGCTAATATCTCCCCACAGAGGGCAAGGCTGGGACTCCTCTCAGCTTTCTGACCTGCACCTAGGAAGTCCGGCAGACCTGGGCCCATCAGGGCACTCCCATGTGCTGAGGACCCCTGTCCTCTAAACCAAACTCCCCACGGGCGGCAGCCCAGGCCAGGAAGAGGCAGGCCAAAGGGTGGGAGCTTGTGGTCTTTTGGGCTACCACTCACCCTTCCAGTGTCCTCTGCCAGCGGGTGGGGCATCTGGATCCATGTCCCAGGGCTCTCCTGAGCTAGTTGGGAGTCTGCGGGACATCCTGGGGCTCCTCACCCCACCCCTAACCCCTACCTCCAGCTTCTTAAGAAAAGGCTGGGCCTTTCCGGCCCAGGCCCTCGCAGTGAGGTCTGCCCTCCAGGCCATAGCAGGACTGGGCTTGACAGACAGAGGCAAGGCAGCATCTCACCCTGGTGGACCTACCTCCCCTCGCTGCTTCCGGAGTGGGGAAGGGGAGTCCTTGGGGGAGATGACTTGGGCTGAAGAGGGTGCATGGGGCTCTCCTGCAGCCTTGTCAGGGTCAGGCCGGTGGAGCCCACTGACGGGCGAGAAGGGGGCGTGGCATGGCGAGAAGGGGGCGTGGCCTGCGCCCTGACCCCTGATTGGGCTGGGGTGAGTGCTGTTTAGCTCAATGGACAAGAGCTCATCTCTGAGGGCCATTGAGAAAGAATCATGCCAGGAGGGCAGCCTGCCAGGGTGGGCGGTCCCCAGGAGAGAGAGCTGGAGGGGTTGCCCCCACTTGGGGACAGGAGCAGGGGCTGCAGTGAGGCCCATCTGGAAGGAATAGGTGCAGTGAAGGGTGAGGTGGGGGTGAGGGGACAGGTAGGCAAAGCTATCACGTGGGGCCACTTTGCTCCTTCCAATAATGCCCTGGCGCAGCGGGGTGGGGGGCCAGAAGCTCCCGTATTGGGAGGGGGGTGAGCAGGTGGAGCAGAAATGGGAAGGAATGGAACCCACCCTCTTCCCACTGTAGAGGGGTCAGTCCCACAGGAGGGAGAGGGAAGACATTTAAAACTGTGACCTTAAATAACTTGGTTTTCTCAGGCTGTAAGCGGTGGAGGGTGGGGGGTGGCTCTAGGACTACTGGAGACTCCCCCGCCCCTGATAGGGAGCCCCTCTCATTCAGCCAGTGCAGTCAGGCAAGGTTACTTTCTGTCTTTGCAGATCTGACAGTTTGGGTCTCCGGGCAACTCTGGCCAGAGCCTTGGGAGGTATGAGGGTCAGTCCCATCCCTGGGTGGGCCCCAGGTGACCGTGGCCCCCTCCCCTCTCCAGACCTCAGGGTTCCGGTCCTACAAATGTAATGACCACATCTCCCCATGACACGGAGAGACGGAGATGGACAGGCCCCATCCAAGCACTCAATCTGCACGTCCAGGGGATGCAGGGGTCCCTCGGGGGGGATGCCCCGAACCCTAGGTGGCCTCTCCTTAAATACGGCCCCGAAAGGGAAGAGCCACGCTCTGGGCTTCACAGGGAACTCATCCTTCTAAAGGTTTCAGCCAAATCTCTGCACCCAGGGGCACCACATCTCAGCTTTCCAAGTGCCTGAAAAGATGTCCCCAGCTGTCCTGCCAGGACTGCCTGCCATGTCAGCAGGAGGCTGTCTCATCCCAGGTCCCTGAGTCCCAAAAGTCCATGATGTCATTGCTCTCCACCTCCCAGTCCCCACCCTGCCACAGCTTCAGTCCCCTCACCTCCTGGGTCCCCATCGTGTACACACATCTGTGAGTTTGTGACTATGCAGCTCGTTTGCTCACTGGCAGGTCTCCATGGAGCTTTCAACAAGGTCCAGGCCTTCCTGGGGTGGCCTTCCTCTGAAGACATTCAGGCCAGGGCAAACAGGAAGTTAGCAACTGGACGCCCTGGAGCAGAGGGCACAAGGGAGGGCAATGGCCTCCCACCAGGAAGTGGAGTCCTGCCCTATGGGAGAAAGGGAAAGAGGGGGCCCCAGTGGGGGAGACTCTGCCCCCCCCAGGCTAAGAGTCCTCATGTCAGTTGCCCTTGTCTCAGGTCCCGTCCCATGTGGGCAGTAGGCTGGGCAGTGATGGTGATTAATGCTTGTTGAGTGCAGGCACCATCTTTCCCCATTTTCCAGGGAGGAATCTGAGGCCCAGGGAGAAGTGACATGCCCAGGTCACAGCATGTCAGTGATGGCATGTCTGTGTGGCCAGACTGAATGCTCTTTCCATCCCTGTTACACAGCCTCTGGCATCAGGCCATGGGGGCACCAGCTCCTCCTGCTGAGGCCTGGCATTACCAGGAGCCACCCTGGTGTCTCGGCCAGTGTGTCCCAGTTCTAACTGGGGCAGCCACAGAGCACTGGGACTGGAGTAGCAGAACCCGGGAGGCCTGGAAGAGACCCTCCCAGTCTCCTGGAGTCCTGAGTCTGCCTCCAGGGACCAAAGGAGAAGGACCCAGGTCCATCCCGCCCCTCCGCTCCTCCTTCTCAGGAGAGGCCCTCTCCCGCCTGCAGTCTGGACGTTACCCGGGGATAAGGCTGCTCAGCTCACAAGGTGGGCGGCTCCCAGAGCCACGGGACCTGGGGTCTCCCAGACAGCGTCTAGCCATCCGCACAACTGGCAGAATGATTTTCCTGGTTTCTGACAACTTGAAAACCACATGTGATTTTCCACAGTCCGGTGCCCCCGCCCAACTCCCCCAGGCCTGGACTGCTGAGTGAGCAGAGTTCACCCGAATTCCTTCCACTCACCGCAGGACCCAGCCCCTGGGGAGACTGAGGGGGGTGGTCACTGCAGCCACAGGGGGGCTGATGGGCTGAGGGGGCGGGAGGCGGGCTTCCAGGGTCTGAGTAATTCTGCAGCCCGCAGACAGGGATGAGGGCAAGGGTGTGTGGCAGCGTCATGTGACAATCAGCCAGTGTTAGAATAAGGGTTGTTCGATTCCAAACAGGCTCTAGTGGAAAAGGAATGTTGACTGTTCCTCCCACCTTCATCTAAATTGACTCCCGATGGATTAAAGATGTAGATGTTAACAGAGAAACCATCGAAGTAGTAAAAGAAAACATAGGAATAGGAATCTGTGCTTATTTCGGGGGTGGGGTGGGTAATTAGGTTTATTTATTTGTTTTAATGGAGGTACTGAGAGATTGAACCTTGTGTGCACTAGGCATGCGTGCTACCACTGAGCTATACCCACCTCAAGAATCTGGGCTTATAATCTTCACGGGGGAAGTCTTTCGGGCAGAAACTGCAGAAGGATGGAGAATTTTGGTCGCACGAAAGCTCTAGCTTTCTGTTCAAAATATCCTGAAAGTGAAATTAAAAGGCAAACAAAACACTGGAAACAGATCTGCATATCTAGGTCAGAAAGCAAACATGTTAGGAGCTGGCTGTGGCCTCAGAGCCTCTCTCTGAGCCTCAGTTTCTCTCCTCTGTACAATGGGTTCATAATGACACTGTCACTCTCTCATGAAAAGAGTACAAGGATTTATTGAGATAAATCTTGAAAGCTGTGCCTGAAAAATAGTAATTTCTCAATAAAGGGAAACCATTAAATTAAGTTCTTTACATTTTTAAAGGGAATTTGACCTTGTTTCCATTTTTTAAAGTGAGCCACGAGACACAGTCAGGCAATTCACGAAAGAAGAAATGTTAAGTGGCCAATAAACGTGCAAAAATGGTGACCTTACTAAAAATTATGCAAATGCAAATTAAAATACACTGAGTACTACTCTTCCAATATCAAATTCATGAAGATTAACCTATAATGAAAAAGCATGTGAAAACAAATATGTGTATGTACATATATGACTGAAACATTATGCTGTACACCAGAAATTGACACACTGTAAATGACTATACTTCAGTTTAAAAAAAAAATTCTCAAAGACTAAGACCCTCCTGGTGGAGGTGGTACCAGGAATACTGTCATTAAGGATTACTTGACTACAAAGAACAGAAACCCACTGGGATAGCTAATTTTGTGAGTCCTCTAACTGGGTTAAGGGATGCCCAGATAGCTGGTGAAAAATTATTTCTGGGTGTATCTGTGAGGGCGTTCCCAAAAGAGAATCACTGGTCTGAATCAGTGAACTAAGAAAAGCCAACGGGCCTCCCCAGGGAGGGTGACCCCAATCTCTGCTTGAGTTGGGATGTCTATCTCCTACCCTCAGACACCGGCACTCCTGGTTCTCAGGCCTTTAGGTTTGGACTGAACTGACCAACAGTTCTCCTGGGCCTCCAGCCTGCAGAAGGCAGATGGCAGGACTTCTCAGCCTCCATCATCACGTGGGCCAATCCGTAATAAATCCCTCTCTATGTGGATATGTTCTGCTTTGCTGGGGAACCCTGATCAATGCAGCTGCCAAAGCAGCTGATCCCCAGGGGGCCACCCCATAGGTGCCTGGTAGGACAGAGGGCCTCGGTGCTCCTGTGTACCCCAACCTTCGCTGTCCACCCAGACTAATACAACACGTTCCTGATTTAGGGCAGCCCTTCCCTATATCTGCCAGAACAACCCATCCCACTCCCCTACTTTGCTTTTGACATATGGACCCATTGGGCTATACTGACGGCATTAATGGCTACAATGAAGTGGCCTTCCTGTGCCCATGCCCTTTGCCCTGTGCTCTGTGACCGTGTAGGCCCCTCCCACTCTGACTACAGGCTTGGCCATGGGATTGCTTTAGCCAGTCAGACACGAACAGGCGGGGTCCAAGTAGAGGCTTGAAATAACGCCTGCAGTATCCCCGCTAATCTTCCCCCCAATCTTCCAGAAATGTGAGAGCACACTCGGGCTAGCCCATGGGAGGACAAGACCAGAGGAGGGCAGAGCCGAGGTCAGGCAACACAGGACACCCCGGCCAGCAGGATGCACGAGGGAAACCAGCGAGCCCGGCCAAGCCAGGCTCGGATGGGCAGAGCTGTCCGACAGCTGGCAGGCGGGTGAGCTAATAAATGTGATTGTTTTAATCTGCTGAGCTGGGTGGTTGGTTACTCAGCAATCACTAACACTTATTTCAGATGTTTATCATCTGTCTCCCCACCAATGCCTGCTTCACAAGACCAAGGGTTGGGGGCTGTGATATTTACTACCACATCCCCCTTGGCACACAGAAGTCCTGAGTAAATATTGATTAAATGGCTAAATGCAGGTTAATACCTTAACAGGGTCTTGTGAGACAGACAACAGTCCGGGAACTAGTTGGAACTGAGTAGAGGAAAAAGCATGGCACTGGTATTGGTGAGGAGCATGACAGCGGGTGAGCACCAAATGGATCTCAGGAATTGAGGCTGGTCCTATCTGTGAGCTTCAAGATGAAGACCGGCCCGGGGTCTCCTTCCTTTTATTTTGTTGCTTCTCCATTCTCAACATCTGCCTTCCAGCTCATGATGCAAAACAGCTGCTTGAGATCCAGCCATTATTGCATCATCCCAGCTCAGTCTCTTTCTTTCTTTAAAAGCTCTTTCTAGAAGCTCACACAAAGCTCCAAGTTCATTCCATTGGCCTTGGCCGGAACTCAGTCACGGGTCACACCCAGCTGTAGGGCAGCTGAGAAGTATAGCCTTTTTTCTGACAGCCTTGCGTCTGCTGAATGTCAGGAGTTCCATTACTAAAGCAGAATGAGATACTAGATACCGAGGAATAATAACCTGCTACAGAGAATGTTATTCTCATATCTGGTAAGATCACTAAGATCTTAGGAAGGTGTAAAAACAACGAAAACCCTGGTATTGGGTAGAGGAAGGTGTAAGAGATGACATGCCAGGGAAGTATAAGAATTAAAAACACATTGTGGTATCAGCAATTTTATAAATCAGTCCATGTGTCAGGTATTCACATTCTTGCATGTTTGTCTGCAGACCTGAGCCAGAAGCCCAGCCAGCAAAAACAGTGAGCAGTGACCAGCTCTGCAGGAGGACGGGGACCCCAGCAGGGCTGCATTCCCAGCTCCACAGCTCCTGCCGTCTAAGAGGCATGCACAGGATGTCCCCGAGGCCCCTGCGGTGCCCAGAGTTCTCAGCGCTGAAATCTGCACCTGCCCTCTCTAACCCAATCCTCCTCTTAATAGCCAAGCTTCTCCAAGAAGTTGTTCACACTCATTTTTCCACTTTCTCAGTCCCAGGCAGCTGCTCCTTCCTGCACCTGGCACTCTCACCAGCCTCCCGGGATTTCTCAGGGCCACCACAGCCCCCTTTGTGGCCTCCTGCCAGGCTGATTCCTCTTTCTTCTCCCCTAGTTCCATGCTGGGGGCCTTTGCAATGCGTTCTGCCTTCCAGCTCACACCACGCAAGCCCTTATCCACCCTAGGGCTGGAACACTGACCCCCTTTTAAATTACCCTCTGATAGTCCTTTGTACTAACATCATCCCAAAGAGAGAAGGGGTCAGACTCAATGTCTAGAATCCCAAAGACCTGGATTCTGGGAGATCACCATCCTATGAGCATCCAAAGCTGGCCCTTAGGGTGTCCTGTGGGGATGTGAGCTCGGTCGGGCCAGCCCCAGGCTGCATGGGCGCACCATGGGTATCTCTTGGGAAGAAGCCCTTGCTGATGGCAGTAAGAATCAGATGCATGCATGTAGTGCCAGGCCGACTTGCCCAGTGAAAAAGCGTTCATAGACTGACTCCTTGTGCAGGCATGGCCACCCCGAGTCCACACAGGGAGAGGCCGTGCCCTGGGAGCTTTCTCTCCAGCAGAAGAGACAGATGCTACAGCCCAGTGGGCTGGGGGACCTGCAGGGGACCCAACCTGGACTTGGGGGCTTCTGGAGGAAAGAGTAAGTGGAATGAGCCAGGCAAGTCACTGCAGGGAAAGGGGATTGCACTTGCCAAGGAAGAAGATCCTGTTGCAGAGGAGCAGCCGGAGACGAGCACATTGTGGGCAGTGGGGCTTCGTGCAGCTGAGTGGGGAGGGCAGAGGGGCCGTAGGATGCAGGGATGCCGAATGGGGATGATGCTAGGGCTGGACCTACAAGACCTGGGACCTGGTGGATGACGAGGGAGGAGCCAGTGAGGCTACTGGTTGGGAACTGATTGCTGGGGATCCAAGTGGGGTCCACGGGAGAGTAGTTACAGCAGGAGGCTGGGTGGACCAGTGTGGGGGGGTCCTGCCCTGTGGACAGCTGGTCACACATTCCTGAAACCAGGGCCACGAACAGGGCCGTGTGGATATGGGAGTAACCAGGGGGTGAGGGGAAGGGCAGATGCACCCAGGGAGAGTGACCCCACCCCCTCCAGGTTTGATGAAAGATCAGATGTGATGCGGTGGGGACCACTTTGCTCTACCCCTTCTTGAGATGCCACGTCCCCCAAAGTGAATCTTTGCTTCTTGTGGGGATTTCGGATACCTGTGCCTGGTCCCGAGTGCCCAAGCTGGGCTGGACACTCAGCAGCCTTGCCAGCCTCACTGCCGTGTCTGGAATCCTGACAGCTGTGGCCCATTGGAAACAGAAGTGTGTGTGTGTCCGAGGAAGGATGAAGATCAGCGGCAGAGTGCATGCCTAGCATGCATAAAGTCCTGGGTTCAGTCCCCAGTACCTCCATTAAAATAAACAAATAAACCTAATTACCGCCCCCCCCAACAACAACAACAAAAAACAGAGGTGGGGGCTGGGAAGCCTCAGGGTGACTCCCACCCATCCCTGCACCCCAGCACCCCCACTGGCCTCACTGCTGCTCACTCTGGATTTAGGGGAAACTCTTCTTATTACAAAGCTCTTCATTATGCCTGTGGTGTGTGCTCATTGTAGATAAATTAGAAGACACAAGTAGGCAGAGTACAAAATGATGATGGTAAGTTTTCACTGAATTTCAGACCCTCTGACCTGCCAGAGGGAACAAGTAACAGTTTGTTACATAATCAGTGGGGAGTTTTGGAAGCACTTAGACCAGGAGGTCTGTGATAGAGCTGGGCTCGCTGGTTCACATCTGTGAAATTACAGAAAAAAAAAATATGCATTGGTCTCTGCCCTGGGTTCCTGGCACAGAGCTCCTAAATCCCCTGGAATTTCCTAAGTGATACGAGCACTAGGAACATTTTCTGTTCCAATATTTGGTCTTTGAACCAAGGTCCTGACACAGAGCTTCTAATCCCTTGGAATTTCCTGGGTCAAAGGAGGAACTTTTGTTCTAATTCTGTGAGTCTGAGTGGGCTCCTGATGGCTTCAGGATTTGGGGCTGGTTACCAGAAAGTTCAAGTCGTGATTAGGAGCTTGGAACTTTCAGCCCTGCCCCACCATCCTCTGGGACAAGGAGCGGGGGCTGGAGATGGAGTTAATGATGGATCATCAGGATTTGGAGAGCTTCTGTTTGGTGCACACATCCACGTGAGGGGGGCTCACCCCAGCTCCCCGGGGACAGAAGCTCCTGTGCTCAGGACTCCTCCGGACCTCACCCTGGGTGTCTCTTCATCCAGCTGTTCATTTATATCCTCAATATGCTTTGTAACAAGCTGGTAATCTATTAGGGAAACTGTTGTCCTGAGTCCTATGAACTGTTCTAACAAATTATCAAATCGGGGGTGGGGGGTTAATGGGAACCTCAACTTACAGCTGATGCGTCAGAAGCACAGGCAGAAACTCAGACTTGAGGTTGGCATCTGAAGTGGGGCTGGGGAGGGAGGGAACTGAACCCTGTACTAACTCAAGTCAGTGTCAGAGTTGCGTTGAACTTAGATCACCCAGCTGGGTGTGGAAACCCACACATCGGGTATCAGAAGTGTAGTGTGATAGGAAAGGAAAATGCAGGGGTGTTTTTCCACGAAAGCATCCCAACACTGCTGTTCACCAGCTGTGCAACCTTGGGCAAGTCACTCGACCTCTCTGTGCCTCTTCTCTCCTCTGCAGCAAGATGGGAAGAAGGATGTCCTCCACTGACAGGAATGTCCTGGGCATCAATGAGCCGACACATATAAAGTGCTTAGAACTGCTCTTGGCAGAGAGCACTGTTCTCACTGTGTGTACGCGCGCACATGCTTGAAAACCATTTTATTATTGAAATCTCCAACATATGCAGGCATGGAGAGGTGATACGCCGAATGTCTCCGGCACTGAAGCTATCAACTCCAGGCCCATCTTGTTACGCCTGTGTCTCACTCTTTCCTCCACCTCAACATATTTTTGAAGCAAATCCCAGACATCATATGATTTTACCAGGAAATAGTTCACTGTGTATTTTTTAAAAGAAAGGACTCCCTCTGCCTGCCTCTCGTTCTTGCTCTAACAGAACCTATTATTACTCTCAGCCACGATTCTTTTAATATTCAATATTAACATCCATCAGGGTGCCCACTTCCCCAGTCGCCGCATACATTTTCGTTTTTTACATTTATTGGTTTGACTCAGGATCCAACTAAGGCTTAGGTGCTGTGATTGACCGGTGTGTTTCTTAAATGTCAGTTCTCACTGAGTTTGCTCATCAGCCCTGTGGAGGGCGGCTTAGCACTCCTGCTTACAAATGAGGAGACTGGGGCTGAGGTCAGGTAAGTGACTTAAATAACTGGCAACAGAAGCCCTGCATCACCTTGAAGAAGATGGATGTTGAAGGGCATCTGGAGGAGACGAGGAGAGGACCAACCTGCAGTCACCACCAGAACTCGGTCAACCCCAGCGACCCAGTTGCCCCTCGGTCCTCATCTTAAGTGACCTGTCAGGCACCTGATATAATGGCTCAAGTCTTCCTCTTTGAAAGCCTTTCCACTTGGACCCCGTCCTGCCCAGTCTCCCCTCTGCCCTGGGGACAGTCTCCAGCCTCTCATGTGGGGGAGCCTCAGGCTCAGTGCTTGCACGTCTTCTGCATCTGTGCTCTCTCCTGGGTGATCTGCTCGCCACTGGCGGTCCCCTGCTTGTAGCTGTAGACCGTGCCCCTCCCAGGGTGCTGGCCGCGGCTGTCAGGCTGGATTCTCACCTTGGTTTCTACGGCATCTCAGGGGACCTGTTTGCAGCCCCACTCCTGGGCTCCCCACAGGCTGCCCCATCTCAAGGCATGGCAATCGCAGCCTTCCTGTGGCTGGAGCAAATCCCTCCTCTTTCTCTCAGGCAGCCAGATCTGACCCACTAACCAGTCTGGTCTGTTCTACTCACACACTTCACCCTGGTCCAGTCATCCTCTACTCCGCCAGGCTCAGAGGGGTCTCCTGGCTTCTGCCCTTGCCCCTCCATCTGCTCTCCAGACAACAGCGGGGCGGCAGTGGGGGGTCTTGTGAAAGCTGAGTGGGATCACATCCGCCCTCTGTTCAAAGTTCTGGGTAAAAGTCAAAGTCCTTTCAGTGGCTGACGGGCATCCCGTCCTGCGCCCCCCCCCCCCCCGCCCACTCCACACCAGCCACACAGCTCCTTGTTCTTACTTGGAAGAGCCTGACACAGCCTCACTGCTCCCTCTGCGAGACTTCACCCAGATCCCAAGTGGGCTCACCTTACCCCAGAGAGGTCATCACTCAGATGTCCCCTTCCCCTAGAATTGCAGCCCGCGGGCATCTTGGTTCTCTGTTCACGTGACTCTCATCACCCATAGTCCAGCCCAGGCTTCTTTCTGTGGCAGCTGTCTTCCAAGAGGGCAGAATGGAAGCTGCAAGCTCTCGTCAGGCTAAGCCCAGAGGTCCCACAATGTTGCTTCTGCTGCATCCTGTTGGTCAGAGCATGTCCCAGGGCCATGAATTAAGAGGAGGGGACTAGACCCCACCTCTTGCCAGGGAGAGCATCAGAGGCACGATTGGAAAAGGGTGTGCATGTGGGAGGGATTCGTGCCGCCATGCCTGCTATGCCCCGTGGCACCGCCGGGCACAGTGTGCGTTCTCTTTATTGGTCTATCTGTCTTGCCTCTACAAAAATTTCAGTGGAGGCAGGGGTTTCTGTATGTCTGGTACACTCTACTCCCTGCACTTAGAGCAGAGCTAGGCACACAACACGATTGTGTTGAGTTAATGGTTGAGAGACAGACAGTCGGTATTTAAATCAGAGTTGTGACTCTGTGTGCGCTGTAACCTTGGAAGGAGTACTTGGGTGCTAAGTCTCAGTTTTTCCATCTGTGAAATGGGGGAAATAAGGTAAGAGAATATAAACGTAACAGAACAAATGTCAAGCCTTGTACCAAGCCCTCCATAAACGTCAGTGGTTGTACTGACCGGGCCTCCCCCTTCCCCTGCAGTCAGGTCCCATCCCTTTCCATCCACACGGGGCCCTGACCATGGACACCCTCCTGAGCTGCTACCACAATCCCTGTCCCACCTTCCTCCAGGGAAGGATGGACTCTGACCTTGACCTGCCCCGTGTCCTGGGGCAGCCTGCTGCTTCCCTATCTGACCTCTCAGCACCCTCCACCCTCTGGACCACCGTCCAGGACAACCTTGGGCATTCAGCCGAACTTTCCAGCCTAGGGTCCTCCTTGAAGCCAATAAACTGGACCTCCTTATGGTCATATCTATGTTTTCTTTCAATGATAATGGTAGCAAATGGGAAAATACCTAGTGACATTGGGTCTGTTCATTCAAGGTTGTGATAATGTTATATTCTGCGTTAATATCAATGGAATTACTGGTGGTGGAAAGAGTAGACAATTGTGTCAATTTGTGATAGCGTTTGGGCCAGCAGTCATCCCTCTTGTACTTCTTCCAGACCCCTGACCCCGCCTCCCCTACCCTGTCCATTGCCAACCATGTTGAGTCAGGGCTGGTTGGACAAATGAACGCAAAGAGCCCTCGTTTTAAGGACACATCTCTTCTCCATCATTCTCTGGCCAAGTCCCCACGGCGGGAGGGAGTCAGGGATCCTTCTCCGCCCCTTGGCCCGGTCTTCCCACTCCAGATCTCGCCCCAGGCCTCCAATTCCCCCACCTCTGTCTTACACAGAGCTCATCTGTGCGCCCCTGAGTTCCCAGGTTGGAACCCTGATGGCCCAGGTGCTGGTGTTAGGAGGTGGGGGCTTAAGGGGGTGATTGGGCTATGAGGGTGGAGCCCTCCGATGTGGGATTAGTGCCCTTATAAAAGAGGTGCCAGGTCTCACCCTTAGGACATATGAGGACACAGCAGGAAGTCTGCAACTTGGAAGAGCGCCCTCACCCGCCCCGGATCTGCCAGCACCCTGATTTGACACTTCCAGCCTCCAAAACTGTAAGAAAGAAAGGCCTGTTCTTTTACAAGTCACCCAGCCTCTGGTATGTGTTCCAGTGGCCCGAATGGACATAGACACCACCCAACAATCAGAGGGACCCACCTCCTCCTGAAAAGGCAGCATGGTTTCTCAAAAATAAAGCATCTCTTTCTGTTACGTAACCTGCCAAGCCCATGGCAAGCCACAGTCCCCAACACTAGCACATCTGCTCCTGTCCTAAACTGAACACTGCAGCTTTGACGGATCTTTGCAGATCAGGGAAGTTTGGCCTCCCGGCCCTGGTCATGGAGACCATCAGCAGAGTTCAGAGCTGAGCCTGGGTCAGAGTGATGGACTCAGGGTAGTGGGTTGAATGATGCTCCCTGCCCCCCTATTTATGCCCATCTGGAATCTCAGACTGTGACCATATTTGCCATAAAGGTCTTTGCAGGTGTGATTAAGATAAGAATTTCAAGATGAGGTCATCCTGAATAAAAGATGGGCCTTCAGTCCATTGACCGGTGACTCCTTCCTAAGAAAGGGGGAAGGACAAAGAGAAGGCGGCCACTGGAGGTGGGACAGAGATCGGAGGGACGCATCCACAAGCCCACGGATGCCAGGAGCCACTTGCGGCAGGAACAGATGGGAAGGCTCCTCCCCTAGAGCTTTCCAGAAGGAGCACAGCCCTGCCCACCCCTGGAGCTTAGACTTCTGGCCTTCAGAACTGGGAGAGGATAGATTTCTGTCGTTTTAAGCCGCTCAGTTTGTGGTAATTTGTTACAGCAGCCATGGGACCAAATATACCAAATATATTGTGGACTGAATTGTGTTCCCCCAAATTCATATGTTGAAGCCCTAACCCCCAATGTGACTGTCTTTGGAGAAAGGGTTTATAGGAGGTGATAAAGTTAAATGAGGTTGTAAGAGTGGGTCCTAATCCACAGGACTGGTGGCCTTATAAGAAGAGGAAGGTCTCTCTCTCAGTCCCTCTCCCTCCTTCCTGCCTCCCCCCTCCACCCCCCGCCTTTCTCGGGTAGCACACAAAGAGGTTGTGCGGGCACGCAGCGAGATGGCTCCGCCTACAAGCCAACAGAGAAAGCCTCCAAACAAAACCTGCCTTGCCAGGACCATGAGCCTGGATTTCCGGCCTCTAGAACAATGAGAAAGCAGCTTCTGTTGTTTAAGTTGTCCTGTCTGTGGTGTTTTGTTGTGTCCACCCGAGCTGACAATACACCAGGTATAGTCCAAACCCACGGTGAGGGGGTGGATGGCTCAGGAAGGCCCAGGGCCAGCACGAGAGGCCAGAGCTTTGGGCCAGTGGCCCTCAGGAGCTGTAGAACAGCAGCATCCAAGGTCTGACCACACACTCTCCGGAATGCTGCTGGCAAATAGCCCACAGGAGACAGGAACTGGCGGGGGTGCTGGGCCCCAGGGCCAGGGCTGAGTCCTGGCCCCACAGGCCAAGGACAGGCACCAACAGCACTGAAGCGAACTTCAAAGAAGATGCTCCACGGGGAGGTTTGGCGAAGGTCATGAGGACTGAAAAATCAGCCCCAGGGGCCTTTCTGAACTGGAAGTGGGAACAGGAAATGGCCAGATGAGATTCATCTTGGAAAAATGCAAGCTCATACATCTGGGTATAACAAATCCAAAACCCAGTATGAGATAGCCACAGTGCGGAACACGGGGGCGGACTGCAACCCTCAGGCCAGCCGAAAGGGCCCAGCCAGGGGGTCATCTGCACAGCCTCTGATCTCTCACTTCCCCACAAAATAATTCTTTTTTGGCTGTGGTCTCACATGTGCAGCAGGACGCTGGGGACTTAGATCCCTGAGAACCCCAAGCCAGGTTTATTGGCAATAGAGAGCTTCCCAGCTGGCTGGACGGTGATCAGGTGGTCCAGTGAGGAGAAGTGAGGGGCATGCCACCCATCAGTGCAGTGGCCTTGCCCACTGCTCAGTGGGCACTGAAGGTCACCCTTCCCTCACAAAACCTTCCTCGGCTTGTGGAAAGCCCTGTGTTCCTCATTTTTGCAAGTTGCGCAGTGGTTTTTTTTTTTTGTTTTTGTTTTTGACTGAAATATAGTTAGTTTACAACGTGTCAATTTCTGGTGCAAAGAGTAATGTTTCAGTCTCAATCATCCATAAACATACATATATTCATTTTCATATTATTTTTCATTAAAGGTTACTACAAGATATTGAATATAATTCCATGTGCTGTACAAAAGAAACTTACATATCTATTTTATATATAGTAGTTAGTATCTGGCAGTCTCAAACTCCCAATTTATCCCTTTCCACCCCCTTTCCCCTGTGGTAACCATAAATTCTTTTTCTATGTCTGTGGGTCTGTTTCTGTTTTGTAAATAAGTTCATTTGTGTCTTTTTTTTTTTAGCTTCCACATATAAATGATATCATATGTTATTTTTCTTTCTTCTTCTGGTTTACTTCACTTAGAGTGATGATCTCCAGGTCCATCCATGTTGCTGTAAATGGCATTATTTTATTCTTTTTTATGGCTGAGTAGTATTCCATTATATAAATACACCACAACTTCTTTATCCAGTCATCTGTTGATGGACATTTAGGTTGCTTCCATGTCTTGGCTACTGTAAATAGTGCTGCTGTGAATATTGGGGTGCATGTATCTTTTCAAATTAGAGTTCCCTCTGGATATATGCCCAGGAGTGTGTTTGCTGGATCATATTAAGTCTATTTTTAGTTTTTTGAGGAATCTCCATATTGTCTTCCATAATGGCTGCACCAAACTACATTCCCACCAACAGTGTAGGAGGGTTGCCCAGTGTTTTAAGTATTCAGGTGTAATGGGTCATTGAGAGAACTCAGGTGCCCGAGATGGAGACAGAGTACACTAAGAGGAATGGAAACGGTTTCAGGGAATAGACCGCTCTGAGGAGAGGCAGAACCCACAGACGGGGAACTAAGCTCCATCCCCTTACAGAAACCCTGAGAGCTCCCCCTTCCCTGCTGGTAGGAGGAGAAATGAGCGTGGGGAATGAGAAAGGGGCCACAATCCAAGCCCTGGCCTCCTGTCTTCCGAGTGTGTGTCCAGGGCCCAGGAGGTCAGACTGGGAGCAGGTGTGGTCGCCGAGAGGCATCTGCCTCCCACAGCCCTGTACCCACTGAGAGAAGGGCTGCCGGGGCAGAAGAATGAGGAGAGTGGTGGGAACAGAGGCCACAGGGTGTAACAGAGACTCCAAAATATAGTGCCTGAAAATAGGTGAGACACACAAGGACACTCAATATTGTCAAGATGTCAGCTTTCCCAACCTGATCTAGGGGTTCAAGGCAATACCATTCTTGGAAAAGCCATTGCTGAGTGTGATTTTTGTTGTCATTTTGTTGGATATGGTTGCCAAACTGGCTTCCAAAAAGTCCCTCCTACAAACTGCCAATTCCCACACACCTTTGACAGGTGTGATCAATTTTGTAAACATTGGCTAAGTGACAGGTGAAGGCACCCTTTTAAATTTGCCCTTGCCTAACGATTGACAGGTCAGGTGATCTGCTATGTTTATTGAGTAGTATTTCTTCTGTAAATTGCCTACTGGTGTTCTTGCCAATCTTTCCACTAGTTCATTGTCTTTTTCTTATTTCTCTGTGGACAATTTCTTAATTACAGGAATTAGGTTTAATTTCAAAATGTGTCACATTCCCTCCCCGCCCCGGTTTGCTTTTTAATTTAAAATTTCCAACACATTTGAAATTTGTACATAGTCAAGTTTCTCATTCGTTTCCTTCAGTGTTTCCAGGTTTATTGTGATGCTTAAGGCTATAAAAGCATTCATCGACTCCCCAGTACATTTTTTGTTTCTTTTTTATATTTGAATGTTTGCTCCATCTGGATTTTATTTTGGTGTCAAGCAGTGAGGGAGGGAGCCAATTTCTATTTTTCCAAGTGGTTGGCCAGTCGTCCCAACGCCATCCGGCTGAAAACCCTTTCCTTGGGTTTGAAGCGGCCGCTGCACCAGCACGTTCCAAGCTCGCGCGTCTGCCCAACGCAGGCGGTCCAGGGACACCGCGCCGCCAGATATCGGCAGGCCACCAGCCCGACGGCCCTGGTGCCGTCCGACCGAGTCAGAGGGGGCGAATAGCAGGGGCTGGGGCCGATACGCCCCTCCTGCTGAGAACCGATCCCCTCCCATCCGCCAAGGACCGACGACCCCCATCCCCGCTGAGGACGGATCCCCTGACACCACCCACAGCGACTCCCCAACCCCCACGCCCTCTGAGGACGGAGCCCCCAAACCCGCGCCGAGGAGGTTTCCCCAACATCCCACCTCCTCCCTCCCAGGTCCCACTCTCAGCCCTTTTACCCCCGACCCCGACTCGGGTCTCTCCTCCCGGGTGGTCCCAAGAATGGAAAGGGACCGCGAGAGTAATTTAAATAAAAGGCGTGGACTCTGGCTCTATTTGCATAGAGGCGGGGCCTCGGGCGCCGGGACCGCCAACTGGCTGGGAGCGGCCCAGGGGCGGGGATCCACCCGGAGATCTAATTTGCATGGGGCGGGGCCTGACTCTTTGAGTGGAGCCTGGCGCCACTTCCCCTGTCAGTGGGCTTCCTCCCGCTTCCTTCCGGCTTCCGCTCAGTTCCCCGTTGCCCTCTCGGGGCGCCGCCAGGATGCTACCGAAACGGCGGCGAGCGAGGGTCGGGTCCCCTGACGCCGCCCCCTGCCCCGCGGCGCGCTTTCCCGGGGTCGCTATCCACCTGGCCGAGCCGCACATGGGCCGCAGCCGCCGGGCCTTCCTCACACGCCTGGCGCTCTCCAAGGGCTTCCGGGTCCTGGACGCCTACAGGTGCGCGGTCCAGGCGAACCTCCCCCGGCCGGCGCCCGCCTGCCCGGGGGCCACGTCCCCGGGGCCGCCTTTCCACGGGGGCGCGCGGCGCGTGCGGCGCCCGCCGCCTCGCCCTGCGGGGAAACGCGGCACGTCTGTATCCGTGTCATCATGCCATCGCATCCGGTGCACCGGGGAACCCTGCTGCTGGCGTGATGGCCTGAGCACGAAATGCCCGTGCTCGAAACTCTGCAGCTGACCAGCCTCTTTCATATATGGCGTTTATTTACAGCTGAGGATCTTGAGATCCGAAACGACTCGCACGCGGCTGACCCCGGGGCAGAGGGGCGCCTGAGGTTTTCGGATTCCACGTTAGCCCTGGCACTTCATAGTCACAGTGCCTTTCTGTCAGTTTTCCTTTCCGTAAAAGGGTGCTAGCAATTAGGGCCAGGAGTGTTCTTAGGACGGGGTGAGAATGTAAGCCAGAGGTTTTGTAAAAGTCCACATGGGTGTAGCCGCGGTTAACAGTCTCATTAGTTGACAGTCCCTCTGCCTTAGGTGAATTCATCTTGCCCTGTTAGCTAAACTGACTTCTCTCCTCAGGGCTGAGCAGGTGACTTGAGTGAGGCTCCAAGAGTAGAAAACAAACAAAACAAAACAAAACAAAACAGCGGCTGCAGAAGCAATGGTGAGAGTAGGGAGGCAGGTGCCCATGGTTTTGAAGATGAAATAGCAAGTGAATCAGGGGCCAGTCCCTTTGAAGCTTTTAAAAAAAAAACTTAGTTAGTTAAGCATTCCCAGGAATGTGGCAGACCCACTCAGGAGAGAATGATGATGGCAGCTTGGTGTGTACTGGGCACTAAGCCCCTTTTCCTATTAGCTCTTTTAACCTTTACAGCAGCCCTACAAAGTATCTGTGTTATTCTCTGCCTTGCAGAGGAGGAAATTGAAGTACAGAGGTAAGTGATGAGCCTAAGGGCACACAGTAAGGATGAGGCAGAGCTGAGGTTCATGCCCAAGCAGCCTGTCTCCAGCATTTAGATGAAGACCTCCCTGGTCCTGGCTCCCACGGAGCTCCTTTGGCGAGGGGTTGGGGGGTGGGAACATAGACTAATCAACACGAAAAAGGGTTGGGTTTGTAACTATAGCTGGAACAGAACCACAGCATTTCGGGTGCCAGATCTGCCAGGAGGAGGGGCTGGGGAGGTGACTTTTGAAGGCAGAGGGGGGACAGTAAGAGCAGAGGCTTGGAGATATGGAGTGATGAGCAGAAAGAATGGCAGCTCTGGGAAAGGGCCCTGGACCTCACTCCTTCCTCTTCCCTCTACCTAGCCCTGAGGTGACACACGTGGTGATGGAGGGGACCTCAGCAGAGGAGGCCACCTGCTGGCAGGAGCGCAAGATAGCATCTCTTCCCCCAGGTGGCAGCCACCCAGCACTGTTAGACATAAGCTGGTTCACAGACAGCATGGAAGCTGGGCATCCTGTCCCTGTGGAGGGCAGACACCGCCTGGAGGTGAGCTGGGTGGAGGGTCAGGGGGGCCACAGAAAAACCCCAGTGCAGGCCAGAACTCAGCTGGGACAGATGACACGGCAGCAGTGCACTCATGTCCTTCAGATGAGGTAGACAGTGAGGGCTCTGCCCCAATCGCCAGGCCATCCCCGCTTCTGCTCTCCCCAGTGGTGCAAACTCTCTTGAGATCCATATATTTTTATTTTTAGTATCTTTAGGCCTTTCTTACCACCAAGTGGATGAGACTGTGGCTCCAAGTGAGATGACCCGAGGGCCAGCAGGAGGTCATCCTCAGGGCCCTGGGAGGCTCATGGCCTCTGCCCCACTTGAGTGATTCCCGGGCCAGCACAGCTGGGAGGCTCAGGTGTGGCCTCGGAGCTGGGCTGCCCACACTCAAATCCTGGCTCTGCTGTGAGCCGTGAGGCCTCGGTGTCCCCACCTGTGAGGTGGGGATGACAGGCACTCCTAGCCCATTTGATTGGGAGGATTTCGGGAGGTGGAGCACGTGCAGCATGTGTAGCAGTGGGAAAAATGCCCCGCGGGGGAGGCTGGTCGTGCCACCACTGCTGCTGTGGCCGGAGGAGCCTAGCCTTGGCCGGCCGTGCAGGGCAGCGCCACCTCTGCCCCAGGCCTCTGCTGGCTTTGCCCTCTCAGAGGCGGCTCCTTCTGTCCTGGGAGCCCTAGGTGACCACCCAGGAGAGGCAGGGCTCTGGGGGCTGCCAGATCCCCTGCCAACCCTGCGGCCTGTCCCTCGCCCATCCCAGGTGGCTGTGCCCAGGAAGGAGCTGCCAAGCCCAGCATGGATGCCGCCCTATGCCTGCCAGCGCCCCACTCCCCTCACACACCACAACACCAGCCTCTCGGTGAGCCGCGGGTCCCCTGCCTCTGTGGAACGGGGCCAGGCTCTCCTCTGTCCCAGCCTTGGAGGGTCTCTGCCCCTCACCATGGGCCCCTCCCTGCAGGATGCTCTGGAGACACTGGCGGAGGCAGCGGGCTTTGACCGCAGTGAGGGCCGCCAACTCTCCTTCTGCAGAGCAGCCTCAGTGCTCAAGGCCCTTCCCGGCCCGGTCACAGCCCTGAGCCAGCTGCAGGGGCTGCCCCACTTCGGAGAACACTCCCGCAGGGTCGTCCAGGTGGGTGCTCACCCCCCAGCAGGGCGGGGTCACGAACACAAGTGGGTGGGTGAGGAGGCCTCGGAGGCTGGTGAGAGCAGATGGCTGGGTGGGTCACAGCCCAGCTGTGGGGGCAGACAGCGCCCTAGGGTGCGGCCAGCCACCCTCTTCACTCAGGTTCCTCAGGTGTAAACTGGGGCCACACCACCTGCCTCAGGGCCCCTGAGAGGACTCAGCCAAGGGAGCTGCCCAGAGCCTGGCAGGTCGGAAGCTCGCATTGTTGGCATCAGCCCAGACTATCCAGGATGGTGGAAGAGAGCTCCTGAGCACGAACATGTCTTTTTCAAAGTGTTTGAGGACCCAGAATGTTGAGTTGTGCTTTTGTACCCCTACCACTGGGCGAATACATCATGACGAAAAGATGCTTCTGAATTCACTTATGCTTTGAAATGAAGTCGCATTGAATCCATCACCTAGACTTTAAAAGCAATTGTTTCCACATCCTGAGATTTGTTATTTATCCCAGAGATAGCCCATGTTCCCTGCCCCTTGGAAGCTCCCTGGGCAAAGTCTTCCATTTCCAAGTCCCCCAGGATCCTGGTACCCCTAAGCCGCCTGCTGGCTGTTGGGGGCTCTGCCTCGTCCTTGGGCAGAGGGAGTTGCTTTGTCTCTTCCCACAGGAGCTGCTGGAGCACGGAGTGTGTGAGGAGGTGGAGAGTGTCCGGCTGTCAGAGAGGTACCAGATCATGAAGGTACGTGCAGGGCAGATCCCCCACCCTGGGCAGGGGCGCCTAGCTCCACGGTCCTCCCCCCGAGCGACAGCACAGTTCACGCCATGAAGCAGGCAGGGGTCAGAGGAGGTCTCCCTGGGGAGTTGGCAGCTAAGCCGACACCCGAGACGCGCGAGGCCGCCAAACGGAGGTCGGCCAGGAGACGCTTGCTTTGAGCACAGGGAATTTTCTAGATTACTCAGCACCATCTGTTCTCCTTGGACTATCGATGGGACATTCTCAAGTAGGTTCCATGCTCTGGCATGTTAAACAGAGTACACTGAACAAAACAGAACCTTTTCCTGGGGCCCAGGACGACCGAGTGTGTAGGGCTGCTCCCTTGCACTGTCTCCGCCTTTATGATCTCACGGACTTCTCAGTGTCACCCTGCCTGTGTCCACAGCGCACCTTCCCATGGCTTCTGCTCACTTCTGGGCTCAAATGGAGCTGCCGAGGCTCTCCTGGATGCCTTGGTCATGCTGTTGACACCCTGGTTTTGTGGCTGGAGGCCGTCAGATCAGTGATCGGTTGGGGAAGTAGGGCTTCGCCACAGGGTGGGTCACAGGTGCCATGGGAAGTCACCCAGAACATAAGAGTCAATGAGGCGGTGAGAAGGGGGGCTTCTAGGGGAGGGCAGAGCCATCTGCGCTCTCTTGGCTGCTCTGAGGTCCAGGAAGAGAGAAGTACGTTAACAATTAGAAGTGTGTTGTTATACGTGGTATGATTAGGTTATCCATCAGGAGGCTGATGGTGATAGTGACCCAGCTTATGCTCCTGGTTCAGGGGATCTAGGGAAAGGTGGCCAGCACAGCCCAAAAAGAGCAGGGCCACAGCCGGTCTGCAGGGCTAGGGGATGCCCGGCCGTTCCTCCTTCTCTCTGCACGCTGGTTGAGATGGGGCCACAGAAGGTGCCTCTGCCATGCATGACAGCCTCCATCACTTCCTGGGACTGACTGCCCTTCTGTTTCAATTCCCAAAACTCTTGAGGCGGGGCTCTGAGGGACTGGCCTAGGGCAGGTGCCTGCCCCTGGCCAACAACCTATAGTCAGGGAAGAAACAGGTGACTTGCTAGGGCTGGGGTCAGGGACCACCACCCCCCCACCGTGTGTGGGAGACCCGGGCAAGGGCAGGCGGCCACCCCACGAGAGGTTGGCCCCAGCAGCATAGTTCCCACAGCCCTGGATGTCTGGGCTGACCTGTGGCCACACAGTGGCACTGGCTGTGTGTGAGCCTGGAGCAGAGCCCTCCCAGCCGCCCCACACCGTTCCTTCCAAATCCTGCTAAGGCACCCCCCCCCAGTTGTTAATTGCCCATCATTTTCTCTGTCAAGAGGCAGAGCCACGGTAATACGTTCCAGCTGCTGGTAAGTGGGGGCCGCGTGGTTTTTGTAGTGAATGGATAGACTGTCAGGATGACTGTTTGGGGGATGCTGGAATCACCGGCTAGAACTGTGCCGAGTTCTGGGGAGAGACCCTCCCTAGAAGAGGAGACCGAGGCCGAGAGAGGGGAGGGAGCACGTGGGGTCCTCCCTGCCCTCCCCTGCGAGGGTGCGCTGCATCGGCCAGGCTCGGGATTTGAATCCTTGCCTGCGCACTCACTGTGGGACCTTGAGCAGATTGCTTAAACTTGAAAAATGTGAGTGGGGATGATGCCTGCCAGGCCACGCGATGACTTGATGAGGCCACCCATGAGAAGCTGCAGTGGTGCTGGCCTGGGACACGCCCTTCCCAGGTCAGTGTCGCCATTGGCATCTTGTTAAGAGCTTGGCTCCTCACCACGCTGTGCTCATCCTCCGAACAGCTCTTCACCCAGATCTTCGGGGTCGGGGTAAAGACGGCTGACCGCTGGTACCAGGAAGGGCTGCGGACCCTGGACGACCTCCGAGAGCAGCCCCAGAGACTGACCCAGCAGCAGAAAGCAGGTGAGCCCTCTGAGAGAGGGCTGGGGCCTGGGATTCCTCAAAGCACCTGGGCCTGAAAGCTTCCTACGCCTCGGAGCCCTTAGCTCTGATGCACGGCCCGGGCTGATGGCTGCCTGTGTGGCAGGGAATGGGGTGAGAGGGAAGGGGTTCCAGTGTCAGGCAGAAAGGCAGGCATCTTTGGTGGGCTTACTGACCCAGGGAGTCAGGACCCATCGCAGGCCCCTCTCAGTGAGTGATCATGGTCATGGGAGCTGCCATGACATTCAGGGCCTCCTGGTTAGACTTGGACTTGAACCAGGCATGGACCCCTTACTCCTGATTCCTTGGAGGGGAGGGCATGTCAGAAGAGCCCAGGCCCTGGGCATACTTGCCAGCATGGTGCTTGGCGCCCCGGCCTGCCGGCTGATGGTGTGGGGACCTGTGCTCATCAGGAGAGGCCCATGTAGGAGGGGGCACCATGCAGTGGAAAGAACATGAACTTGAGAGTTTATTAGGCCTGGGTTTGAGTTCCGTCTTTGCCACCTACTAGATAGGAGACCGTGGCCCCTAGTCCTGACTTCTCTGAGCCTCAGTTATGTTCTGTGTAAAGCACGGGATTCCTCAGTGTGAGGACAGCAGGTGGCTCGTTCTCTGCCTCTTAGAACATCTTCCCAGGGGCTGGGGGAGGGGAGGCCACCTGGGGGGCCTGGGCGAGTGGCCTGGTCGGTCAGCAGGAAGTGAGACACACAGAACTGTGTGTCCAGTGGAGCGTTATGCGGTGACATCCGTTGGTTCCACTCTGTCACCCCTCCCTGAGACGTGGCAAAGACAGGAATGGCCAGCAGCGCTTACTGAGAGCACCCTCTGCCACGTGCTGACTCCCACACTTAAACCTCCTCTAATCGTGTGTGAAAGGTGCTGTGATTCCTCTGACGGGTGAGGGACGGACTTGGGCTGAAGTGAGGTGTTCTAAGTAGCAGAGCCATCTCCTTCACGTCTCCTTTATCACCCCCCCCCCCGGTCCCATTTTATGGATTGGGAAACTGAGGCATTAAAAGGGACCATATGTGCCTTGACTGTGTCAGCATCAGTATTCTGCTGTGATGGATAATAAGGCTGCAAGATGTTATCTTGCAGGGAACCAGGCAGAGGGCACGGCAAACCTCTGTTATTTCCTTCAACTGCATGTGAATCTGCAGTTATTTTAAAATAAAAGTTTACAATGTAGAAGGGAGGAGAGGAGAGTGGGAGACAGAGCTGGGTCAGGAGGGCTGTGCTGCCCACAGGCCTGCGGCACCACCAGGACCTGAGCGCCCTGATCCAGCGGTCGGACGCCGAGGCCCTGCATCAGGCGGTGGAGGCGGCCGTGGGGCAGGCCCTTCCCGGGGCCACCGTCACGCTGGCCGGCGGCTTCCGGAGGTAAGGGGGCTCGACGTGCCTTCCGGCTCAGCTCCAGGCCTTTCCCGGGTAAGGGATCTGGGGTGGGCCTCCCCTCGCTGAAGGGAGTGGGGAGAACACGCAGGCTGTGAGTCAGACTGGCCCCCACAGGGGGAAGTTGCAGGGCCACGACGTGGACTTCCTCATCACCCATCCCCAGGAGGGCCGGGAGGCAGGGCTGCTGCCCAGAGTGATGTGCTGCCTGAAGAAACAGGTGAGGGGCTCCCCGGTCCCCCTGCTGGGAGTACTGCTGGGATCCGGGCCCCACTCGGCAGTGCCCGGCCATGCCTCCTCTCCCCCCAGGGCCTTGTCCTCTACCACCAGCATCAGCGCAGCCAACAGCGAGACCCCGCCCACCCGGCCTGGCAGAACCACATCATGGACGCCTTTGAGAGGAGTTTCTGCATTTTCCGCCTGCCGCAACCCCCGGGGGCTGATGTCGAGGGATGCCAGAAGCCCTGCCCCACCTGGAAGGCGGTGCGCGTGGACCTGGTGGTCGCCCCCAGCAGCCAGTTCCCCTTTGCCCTACTCGGCTGGACCGGCTCCAAGGTAGGGAGTGTGCTGCTGGGGGCCAGGCCTGGGGCTGGCGGCCGGGTGACAAGGTCACTTTTTCCCCAGCATTTTGAGCGGGAGCTGCGCCGCTTCAGCAGGAAGGAGAGGGGGCTCTGGCTGAACAGCCACGGTCTGTTTGATCCAGAGCAGGTGTGTTGCTGGGATGGGACGCCTGGGGGCAGAAAATGGCTTTCTCCCTGGCTCACGGTCTGAATTGCCCCCCCCCCCGAAGATGCACCCCACTGTGGGGCTGGCCTCTGCCTGCCCTTCCAGCCGCCTCCCCATGCCTTCCTCAGGGAAGCCACTGTGGTGGTGGGGATGGCTCCGGGGCACTGAAGCCCCTACTCTGTTGCAGAAGACGATTTTCCACGTGACTTCAGAGGAAGACATCTTCAGATACCTGGGCCTTGAGTACCTTCCCCCAGAGCAGAGGAATGCCTGACCCTGTCAGTCGGCCCCTACTTCCACTCCTTGGAAATGGGGGTGCTGTTCAAGCCATACCCTATGGATGTCCTTGGTCCCTGGACGTTTTCATGTGGAAGACGCCCTCCTGCCCCCAGTCCCCACTCCCCCCAAGTGGGAGCCCTGTCTGTGCGGACCAGCACTCCCCCACCCACACCCGGTTCAAGATGTAATGAAATGAGCACATGGAACAAACTAAGCTCTATTTTCTGAACGTGCTGCTGGCGTGGGGTGTCTTCCAGTTGTTTCTCCCAGTTGTTTCTCCAGCAAGAATGGGTTTATTCGGGATCAACAGAGAATTACAATTCGGGGTCTGCAACCATGGCGAGCCATGTGCAAGTCCCCAGCAAAAACTGAGAGGAAAGCTCTTTTTTACAGGGGAAGAGGAATTTGGGAGGCCTGCAGTAAACAAGAGTCCGCGGCTTTTCATTGGCAGAGCGGCTGCCAGGAGAGAGGAGGGGGCTGTGCTATCATTACAGGGCATGGGAGCGCCCCCTTCCGATCTCCCAACTCTAATTGAGGTTTCTGTTTATTATTATTATTGCTTTTTGCATTTCCCCTTTTTGATCAAGATCGTTCTCGGAAAGCATCACTGATCTGAGTCAGGTTTCCCAGTTTCAGGGCCTTTTTGTCCCTCCATGCCAGGAAGGACCTTTTCTGGGTGTAGTATCCTACGTCAGAGGGAAGGTGCACAGATAGGAAATCTATTGAGGTCTCATTTAAGTAACAGGAGGGGTAGAAGGGAGAACTCTCAGGCAGTTTTTAATCTTAAGTCCCTATGTTAACAAGACCCTAGATGTTAGAGATCACCTGAAGTGTTACGTCATCAAAGGTTTGATGACAACCTTCCAACAGGCCTGGTCCAGCTGTCATTGGAAAGCTGTCTCTTTAGATGTCATCTTCTTCAGTTCAGGGGAATTTCTGCTTTGAGGTCGCCAGATGATCTGCAGGTCCAGACAGGGTTTGAAGCTTTCTTTAGGCGTGTCATGTGACTCCAAGAATTGCTTTGCTTGGAGTTTTGTGGCACAAGCGTTGGTTAGCAGTACTTGATAACCTTTCCCAGCAAGGTTGAAGAGAGTCCAGCTGGAGGTGTCTTTTCCAGTAGATGAAATCTCCAGGTTACAAGATGTCATGCTCAAGGTCTTCAGCTCCCAAGAGTGCACTGCAAAAGGTTGCTCTGCCAAAACATGGTTATTTTTCATGGAAGTGGTTAGGCCTTTGCAGCACTGCAGTAACTCTCCTGTTATCAGTTATGGGTCAAAAGAGGCAGGAGCTTACTGCATTGGGCATCCTTTGTCTCAAAGGGTGAAAGTTTGTAAGTTCCAAAAGAGGTGGATCTAAAATTTAGGAAGACCAACAGCAATGCTTTTGACCGAAGTAGGTGAAGGGCCTCTGTTGAGTTTTGCCAACTGAATCTTAATGACGCTGTTAGTGTGTTTGACCAAACCAGAGAACTGAAGGTGGTAAGCAGAGTGAAGAATTTTATCAAACTGGCCAAACAGCACAAGCTAGCTTCAAGTGAAGCGGGTTCCTTGATCATGATGAAGTTTGAGAGGAGTTCCCCAGGGAGGGATCACCTTTTCCAAAAGGACTTTAGTCACAGAAGAGGTAGTAACCTATCTGCAAGGGAGAACTTCAGTCCAGTGTGAAAACATGCAAACCGCGACTAAAACATTTCTATCCACACAATAGACAAAGTCGTATGAAATCCATTTGCCTGACCTCAAATGACCCATCAGGCAATTTTAAGTGTCCAGGAGCAGTTTCAGCCAGCTTCCCTGGGTTGTACTCCAGACAAGTGCGACAGTGATGTAGATACTTTTTGCGGCCTTGTTAATGTTTCTCCACCAACAACGACTCATGAAGGCTATCATTTGGTCAGTAGACCAAATGGTTTAATGCATGCACAGTGGTGAGGAGTGGGAATTTAAGAGTCTCCGGTGGGCCTGGGTGGTTATTTGGTCTGAACCAGAGCTTTTCCTTTCTTCTTTTTTTTATCAAATTTTTTTAATGGAGGTACTGGGGATTCAACCCATGACCTCATGCATGCTAGGCATGTGCTCTACCACTGAGCTATACCCACCCCCCAGACCTTTTTCTTTTTATCAAAGCAACAATTGTTGAATTTCCAATCTTGTTTTTCCTTTCTGGAGGCCAATTTGGGGGCTACTCTAGCCAGTTATTTTAAGTTATCATTTGGAGAAATATCCCTTTGGACCATGACATTAGTTTAGCTGCTGTTGGTTCCTTTAAGGGCAGCATCCCTGCAGAATTGTCAACAAGGTGATTTACCTTAGCTTCCAGAGAGTCAAGTTTAGGATGCTCTGGAATCTTAGTAATAACTCAAGGTCAGGGAGAAGGGCCATCGGTGAATATGAGAAGTCTATGTTAGCCAATGGAATCTCCTATAGATAATTATGAGGAGTCAGGAGGTGGTGCATCAAGGTTAAACAGTTGGGAGGGACTTCACTGGTGACAAGACAGAAGAGTAGGAGGGTTAAGGTTATTACGATGTGGAAGAGTTATGTGAAGGACAACTAACAAAAGGGTTTCATAGGAGGTGAGGCGGCTGACTGAGAAAGGTTGAGTGTGATGAATGAGAATTCATGAAGTACAAAATGATTAAAGGAGACCCCACAATGACTTCCTTGGTGGTCTTAACCAAAAAGGGCCGTGGCGGCGATGTCAGGGGTATTCCTGTGCTCCAGGCCCCGTTGCTGGCTATCATGCCCTATGGGTTGATTGATGGTGATCCCTGTGTTTTGTGGTGAGCATCCCAAGGGCATTCTCTTCCTTTTCATATACAAAAAGGAAATCTGATCATTGGGCTGCCCAAGGGCAGGTGGGTTCAACAAACTTTCTTTTGAAGTCCTTAAAAGCTATGTCATCGGTTCCTCCCATAAAATTGGATTAAGGTTGTTCTTCAGCAAAACATGCTGAAGTCTGGCCATTAGAGAGAAATTTGGAACCCAGTTTTGGCAACAACCAACGAGCCCAAGAAAACCTCACAGCTGGTGCTTCGTTTTTGGGGGGTTTTGAGGAAATTAGGCCACCATGAAGTCTCTCTGAATATAGGGGTAGCCCTTGTTCTGATATCAGATCCCCTAAATATCAAACCTGGGTTTGAGGCAGACTGCGATTTGTCCTTGCTACCTTATGTCCCTTTGAGGCTAAAACTTTTAGCAAGTGGTTGATGGCTTCCTGTGAGGTGGTTTAAGAAGGAAAGCAAAGAAACAGATCAGCTGCATACTGCAACAAAGCAGAACCTCTAGGGGACTTTGTTAGCATCCAGATCAGCCTTCAGGATTTGTGAGAAATAAGGACTCTGGGAAAACCCGGAGGCATTACTGTCCAGATTATGAATAATTTTCCCTTTCAAATGAAGGCAAAAA
Source organism: Camelus dromedarius (assembly GCF_036321535.1). Lineage (NCBI taxonomy): Eukaryota > Metazoa > Chordata > Mammalia > Artiodactyla > Camelidae > Camelus > Camelus dromedarius. Next base: position 83,353,303 of record NC_087442.1, on the reverse strand, counting down.
GTATTGGCTAGCTTCATCCACTGGAATACTAAAGAATGTGCTACATAAATCAGCCATAGTAAAGAATTTACCTCCTGTGGGAATGGCCATTAGTGAGGTATGAAAGTTAGAAGCAACAGGGTGTCAGGAGGTAACAATGTTGTTTATTGCTCGGAGGTCCAGAACAAACCTACCTCCTCAGCCTTTTGGTTTTCTCACCTGTTAAACGGGAGGATTACATGGGCTAGCACAAGGGATGATGAGGCCTTGAGCTTTGTAATCTTACCATTATGGGCTCTGTGCCTTGAATGGCTTCTTTTCTTTTCTTTTGTAATTGAAGTATAGTCAGTTACAATGTGTCAATTTCTGGTGTGCAGCATACTGTCCCAGTCATGCATATATATATATATATATATATATATATATATATATATATACACACATATATTCATTTTTTATTAAAGGTTGTTGCAAGATAGTGAATATAGTTCCCTGTGCTATACAGAAGAAAGTTTTTTAAAAATCTATTTTTGTATATAGTGGTTAACATTTGCAAATCTCAAACTCTCAGATTTATCCCTTCCCACCCTCTTTCCCCTGGTAACCATAAGATTATTTGTATGCCTGTGAGTCTGTTTCTGTTTCGTAGATGAGTTCATTAGTGTCCTCTTTTTTCTTTTTTAGATTCCCTATATAAGTGATATATGGTATTTTTCTTTCTCTTTCTGGCTTACTTCACTTAGAATGATGATCTCCAGGTCCATCCATGTTGCTGCAAATGGCATTATTTTATTCTTTTTTATGTCTGAGTAGTATTCCATTGCATAAATATACCATAGCTTCTTTATCCGTCATCTGCTGATGGACATTTAGGCTGCTTCCATGTCTTGACTATTGTATATAGTGCTGCTATGAACACTGGGGTGCCTGTAACTTTTTGAATTAGAGTTCCTTCAGGATATATGCCCCAGAGTGGGGTTGCTGTACCATATGGTAAGTCTATTTTTAGTTTTTTTGAGGAATCTCCATACTGTTTTCCATAATGGCTGCACCAAACTACATTCCCGCCAGCAGTGTAGGAGGGTTCCCTTTTCTCCACACCCTCTCCAGCATTTATCATTTGTGGACTTTTTAAATGATGGCCATTGAATGGCTTCTTTACTCATATATTGATTAATTCTGGGAAGAGATTTTGCGGGATCTGTTTGTATCTTGGTGGGAGGTGTGCTGTAAGTTTTGCCAATATCAGCTGGTGATATTTCTTATAAGGAGGATGGTAGCTGATTCAGTAGAGACAAATGATCTGTTCACAGAGTCAGCTCTAGTACCATCAGAGGTGGAGCAAACAATTTTATGAAAGCATCATTTAATTCACTTGCTGGGTTACTTTGATGACTCTGTCAAATTCTGGAATTGTTTCTCCCTTTTGGGAGAAAGGAATTCTGACACAATTCTTTTCTAAGAAGTCTGGGCCTAATACATAGGTAGAGGCAAAGGAACTAAAGAGAAGAGAGTGTATATCTCTCAAAGAGCCTAAACAAAATGGAATAGGTTCAGAGCAAGGAACCTCTTGAGGGTCACTGGAGATGCCAGTATCGGAACCATTTACTCCAATTCAGAGGCTGCTTTATAGAGGTGGGGCTGAGCCCTGAGAGTGTGGCTCAGGTGTCAGTTAGAACTGAAAGAGGTTCACCCACTGGAGACAGGTTTCTCTAAGCCAGTTAAGAGGGAATTTTGGGAAGAACCCCGTAGTTCCTTGGAGCCCCATCATTAAGAATTGGGAGGAGATTGGAAAGGCTGGTTAGGAAAGTAAAAGTGCCTGAAGCACTGAAATTTGTAACAACCTCTTTTTTGATGTCCGGGCTCTTTGCTATAATAGCAGGGTTTTGGTTTCATTTAAGTTCATTTATTCATAAAGAATAAATAAAGAATTTTATGGGGAGGGCTATGTATGAACTCTCTGTATTTTCTGCTCAATTCTGCTGTGAACCTGAAACAGCTCTTAAAAAATAAAGTCTATTAATACAAGAAAGGAAAGAAGGAAGGAAGGAAGGAAGGAAAGAAAGGAAGAAAGGGAGAAAGAAAAGGAAGGCAGGAAGAAAGAAGGAAGGAAGGAAAGAAAGGAAGGAAGGAAGGAAGAAAAAGAAAGAAAGAAAGAAAGAAAGAAAAAAAGAAAGAAAGAAAAGAAAGAAAAAGAAAAGAAAGGAAAGAAAGAAAGAATTTTAGCTGTCTCCCTTTTAAGTGACTCATCTGGAGTGAGAGAGAGAGTTGTTTTTCCTGATGAATTAAATGTGGAGTGGCCAGAGTTTCCCATTCTATCCTAGTCCTTTTTGCTAGAAGGAATGGGTCCTGCTTCAGCCTGTTTATAAACATAGAGTTAAAAGCTGCCTGTGTAGAATTAACATCTGAAAGAAAACCAGAGTCTTCTTTAAAAACAACTGAAGTCAGTTGCAATAGTCATGAATAGATTTTTGTGTTGTAAGCCTGCGTTTTTTTCCAATCAACAGGCTTCAGGAAAGCTGTAGGAACTGCCCCGTGATGTTGCGTCCCCATTGCCTGAGTCTGGTCAAAGTTAGCAGGCTGGTCTCCTGGTTGTAATTCTCAAGACCTATCGGGAGTTTCCCAATTAGTCATTTTCACTTAATGCTGGGCCTGGCCTTTACCAACAAACATAGGAACCAGCTGATCCAAGTCAAAGAAACCAGGTTGCTGACTTTGAATGACTGTATTAAATTCCTCAGCCAGTCTCTGAGGATCTTTGGTTACTTGGGAAAAATCTTTGTTTATGGCTCCCAGCTCAGCTTTAGCCCAGGGGATATAAGAAATGAAGGGTTTAGTCTCTGGATCCTCAGAAGGCTTAATGTTTAAAGGGACAGGTTATGATCAGTTCAGAGGAAAAGAGAAGGGGGAGAGATTTAGAGAAAAGGGGAAGTTCAGTGAGAGAATTAGCGTGGGGGACCAAGGGTGTGGCGCAGGTGTAGATGACGTAGAAGAGAAGCAGGAAGATGGCCTGTGCACCAGGAGGGGAGGGGGACAGCCAGGATGGCGCTGGAGGAAGCCTGAGGCTTTGGAAGCCATTTCATCTTTTTAATCATTCCTTTGCCCCAGGGCAAGTCTTATTTTTGCAGAAAGTCAATTTTAGGCTGCTGAGAACATTTGGAAGCCTCAAAATACACATCAGAATAAGCGTTCCATTCAGGATTGGAAATTTTAGGGCTCTGGCTGGGGATTTCAAAAGTTCCCCAGAATGGCCATTGATGTTCCAAATTGTCTTTGGTTAGGTTGGTCCATTTAGTTAGACATTCTTAAGAGGAAGGGCCTCAGTTTTTAAACATAAAATCAGCCAGAGTCCCTGTAGGAGGTGCCCTCAAAATATTTGGATACCCGGGTTCCATTTCTCAGAGGTTTTTCTCTAGAGTAAGAGAATACTTTTTAAAAAGCTCGAGCAGCCTACAGCTTAAACAGCTTGCAGCCCAAACAGTTCAAATGTCTCAAACAGCCTGTGGCCTGATACCAGCCAGTTCTAAAGGAATAGGTTGGTCCTAGAGGAACCATGCCGAAGGCTTCTCAGCAGAGTTCCAATAGAACCACCGCTATTCCAAAGGAACGGCCTGAAGGCTGAACTGGCACAGTTCCAATGCAATAGCCTCTGTTCCCAAAGGAATGGGTTGAAGCCTAGCCAGTTCCAGTTGGAAGAGTCTGATTTCAAAATCAGCCTGAAGTGCCAAATGAGTATTCGAGTGCGGAACAAGGCCTTAACCAGAAAGGACAGAACCTTAAAACAGATCCCAGGTAAGGCCTAGAGAGCTTTAAAACGCAGAGGGCGGAGGCTCAGATCTGGGAAAAACAAGCACCTTCAAACTCCAGGGTCGCTGAGAAAATCAGTGAGCAAAACTGGGCTCACGTGGGCCCTGCACCTGTTTACTTACCAGCCCACCAGGGGTCTTCTCTGGGTCCCTGTACAAGTCACCAAAATATTGACCTAAAACAAATAGACTGACAGTAGACTGGGCTTATTTGGGATCAGCAGAGAATTACCAATTCAGGGTCTGCATCCAGGGTGAGCTGCATGCAAATCCCCATGTGGCAAAGGAAGGAGGACTTTTTTATGAGGGAAAGGAAGCTGGGGGTATCCTAGCAAACAGTCCATTGGTTTTAATTGGCTGTGTTGTTGCCAGGATGGAGTCTTCCTTCTCCTGGGCTCTGCTATTGCAGGGTGTGAGAGCTCCCCCTTCTGGTGTCCCAGCTCCATTTAATTGAGGTTTCTGTACTAATTTTTTACAGGCACATCATATCTGGGTGACCCTAGGCCAGAGGCCTCAGGCTCCTTCCCTGTAGTGGGGACCTGAATGGGGCTTTGTTTGTGGGGTTTTTACAGAACCTAAGTAGTGAATGGAAGTTCTTTGCACAATGCCTGCTTCAGCAGCTAGCCTCAGAGCCTCTGAGCTGAGAGGTGGAGGCTGGGTCTCCAGCCTGCGAGGGGTCTACTCTGGGGGCGCTAAAGGGTGTGCTATGGGCATCTGGAGAAAGGGCCCAGGGGTAGCAAGGTGGGAGGCAGAGAACTTCCAACACTGATCCACTGCCTCCTGTGTCTCCCAGCCAGGCTTCCTGTCTCTACCTTTGCTCCTTTAAGATCTGTTCCCAAGTATTAAAAACAGTCCCGTGGTATCACACCTTGCTCAATGCCCTCCCGTTGGTTGCCACCACTCACAGTAAAGCCAAAGTCCTCACAGTGGCCCTCAGAGCCCCAGGCTCTCTGCCTCCACCCCCACCCCACTGGCCTTTTCTCCTGCACCGTCCCTCTCTCAAGCCCCACTGCCCTGTGACTGGCCAGGTGCATAATTTCCCACTTGAATTGCTCCAGACACCCACAAGGCCAGTAGGCATCTCAATCTCTCACCACGGGGGGCTGGCTACCTGGTGACCTCTGTGTCTCAAATCCCCAGGCATGCTCTCACCTCAGGGCCTTTGCCCTTGCTGTACCACCCACTTAGAATCACCCTTCCAACCCAAGTCTCTTTGTCAGGTGAGGACTTCCCTAGCCAATCACCACATTAAAAAAAAAAATATATATATATATATGTATTTAAATTAAGATGCAGTAAAATTGACTCTTTTGGTGTAAAGTTTTCTGAGTTTTAACATACGTTTAGACCCATTCACCTCCACCAAAATCAAGACACTACCTTATTCTGTTCCATTGTGGTCACATTCTCTCCTACTCCAAATCCACTCATCTGGTTTTTCTGTGCCCCTGTAGTTTTGCTTTTTCCAGAATGTTATGTAAGTGGAACCAGATTATATGTGACTTTTGAGACTGATCTCTCTGATTTGGCATAATGCCTTTGAGAGTCATTTAAGTTAGTGCTACTCTTCTTCCTTGCCACATAATATTCCACACCATGGATAGTTCACAGCTGATTCATTCACCTGCTGCAGAACATTTGAGTTGTTTCCAGGTTTTGATGATTATGAATAGAACTCCTATAGGCATTCATATACAGGTTTTTGTGTGAACATAGGTTTTCATTTCTCTTAGGCAAATAATAAGACTAGGACTGCTGGGGCATATGGTAAGTGTATGTTTAACTTTATAAGAAAGTGCCAAATTGCTTTCCATAGTGCCTGTATCATTTTATGCCTCTCCTGCTAGTGAGTAGAGCCACACATGTAAGTTAAACATGTTCCAGTCATCAGGTGCTTTGTATCCTTATCAGCACTTAGTATTTTCAGGATCTGTTTAACTGCTCTAGTAGGTATGTAACAGTAGCTCAGTGTGGTTTTAATTTGCATTCTTCTGATGTCAACAATGTCAATCATCTTTTCATTGACTTATTTACCATCTCTATATTTTCTCTGGAGAAGTATCTGTTCAAGTTTTGTTTTTTTGTTTTTTTTTTTTTTGTCCTCATTAAAAAGAAAACTAAATTGTTCATGTTCTTACTGTTGAATCTTGAAAACCTTTTGTGTATTCTTCACATAGTTTCTTGGCTCATTACGTGATTTGTAAATATTTTCTCCCAGTGTGTAGATTATCTTTTCATTCTCTTACCACCGGTGTATTTTTCAGAGCAGATGTTTTCAATTTTGATGAAGTCTAGTTTGCCAGTTTATCAGTTTACCAGTTTTGTTTTTTCTTATGCTTTTTGGTCATGTCTCTGACTCTGTGACCTCAATTTACAAACATTTTCTGCATTTTCTTCTACAGTTTCACAGTTTACACTTGGATCAATAATTTCTTTTGAGTTAATTTTCATTTAAAGCGTGAGGTTTTGGCTGAGGTTCATTTATTTGCATATGCCCCATTTTTTCTGGCTCCATTTGTTGAAAACACTATCCTGTCTCTACTGAATTTCCTTTGAATCATTGTAAAAATCATTAAGCTATTTTTATGTGGTGCTATTTCTAGACTTTATTCTGTTCCACTTATCTCTGTGCCTATCCTTTCAAAAATACCATTTAAACTTGATTAACTTGAGTTTTAGAGTAATGCTTAATATCAGAAAGTGTCAGTTTTCTAACTTTGTTTTTTTTTTTTTAAATTGTTTTGGCTATTCTATTTCCTTTGACCTTCTGAAGAAATTTCAGATTAGCTTATCTGTATCTATAAAATAATCTTTTGGGATTTTGATTGAAATTGCACCAAACCTATAGGACAATTTGGGGAAACAACTATATCGAATCTTTCAATTAATGAACACACTATGTCTCTCCATTTATTTTGGCCTTTAATTTCTTTCATGAATATTTTGTAGTTTTTCAAGATACGGACCAAGTACATGTTTTGTTAGATTTATATATGTTTCATTCTCTTGGAACTATTATAAAATAGTATTTGTTTCAGTTTCCAATTGTTCATTGCTAGCACATAGAAATTGATTGATTTTCATGTGTTGATTTTGTATCCTGAAACCTTACAAAACTCGCTTTTAGTTTTAACAGATTTTTGGTGGATTCCATTTGACTTTCTACATAAACAATCATGTTGTCTGTAAATAGGAACAATTGCCCCTTTTCCAATTTAGATGGCTTTTTCTCCCCCTTTTTCTTGCTTTATTATAGCACTGGCTAGGGCTTCCAGTACTATGTTGAATAGGAGTAGTGAGAGTGGACGTCTTTGCTTTGTTCTCAATCTTAGGTTTCAATGTCTCACCATTAAGCATAATGTTAAATGTAGAGTTTTTGTAGGTGCCTTTTATCAGATAAGGGAAGTTCACTTTTATTACTAGTTTTCTGAAAGTGTTTATAATGAACGAGTGTTGTTTTGTCAGATGCTTTTTCTGCATCACGTGATATGGTCGTGGTTATTTTCTTCTTTAATTGTTAACACTGGTTGGTTTTTGAAATATTGAGCCAGCTTTGCATTCCTGTGATAAATCCCACTTAGTCTTTTTTATATGTTGCTGGGTTTGATTTGCTAGTATTTAATTGAGGCTTTTAGTGTCTATGTTAGTGAAGGATATTGTTCTCTAGTTTTCTAGTACTGCCTTTGTCTGGTTTTGGTATTGTTATGGCTGACTTCATAAACTTTGTTGGGAAGTATTCCCTCCTTTTTACTTTTTGGAATATTATTATTTTTTTCTGTAAATGCTTAATAGAATTTACCAGTGAAATCTTCTGGGCCTGGAGAGTTCTTTTTCTTTAATAGATACAAACTACTTAGATTATCTACTTCTCTTGGGTGAGTTTTGGGAGTGTGTGACTTTCAAGGAAATCAGTCCATTTTATCTAAGCTACTGAATTTATGTATATGGAGTTCTTCATAGTGTTATATTTCTTTAAGTGTCTGTTGTCTGTAATGACTTGTAATAAAACATTTCTTACAAGTCAGTTTCGAGTGTTCTTTCAGTGAATGGACGTGTTTACACATGTTATATAATGCAAGGAGTGAAGTGTTTAAAAATACTTGTAATAAACGTGTTTCTTACAACACTACTTTCAAATTGCATTCAGACCAGTGTTACTTCAGTGAACGGTAGTGATCCCCATTCTGTAATGCGTGTGGTTGAAGTGTTTAAAGCCACTTATAATAAAGATGTTTCTAAAACAGTACATGCAGACTGTTGAGAACAATGTTATTTCAGTGACTGCAAGTCCTCTCCATTTTGTAATGCATGTGAGGAAGTGGTTAAGAACACTTGCAATGAAGGGTTTCGAAAAAAGCATTTGTAAAATGCAATCAGACCAGTGTTATTCAGTGAAATCAGTAACACATTCTGTAATGTTTTGAGTGACGTGTCTGAGAACACATGTAATAAAGGTGCTTCTAAGAATGCTGCCTGAAAGCTGTGCTCCAATCAGCATTATTTCAGGGAGTGGAATAAATAACCATGAGTAATATAAATACTGAAATCTTAAGAGTATTTGTAACTAAGATTTTTCTAAGAACTCTACTTCTTGCAACCTGCTATCAGAACAGTGTTATTTCAGTGAATGGCCGTGATCACCATTCTCTGATACTTGTAGTGAAGTGTTTACGATCATTTATAATAAAGGTCTTTCTAAGAATACAACTTGCAAGTTTAGGTCAAACCAGTGTTAATTTCAGTGAATGGAATTGACCCCCATTTAAAAAAGCATGTTGTAGTGTTTCAGAATACTTGTAGTAAGTGTGTTTGTAAGAATACAACTTGCAAGCGGCATTCAGAATAGTGAGAGTTCAGTGAATGAAAGTGGTCCCCATTCTGTAATACATATAGTGAAGTGTTTAAAAACATATATTAAAAATGTTTCTACAAAATCTACATGCAAGCTGCATTGAGACCAAAATTATATCAGTTAAATAAGTTCCACAAATTTTTGTAATGCATGTAGTGAATTAAAGAACAGTGGTAGTAAAGATGTTTCTAAGAACGCTGCTGCAAGCTATATTTATTTGGTGCTGTTTCAGTGATTGTCAGACATCCCTATTTTGTAATACATTTAATGACCTTTTAGGACGCTAGTAACAGAAGTGATTATAAGAATGCAACTTGAAACTTACATTGAAAACAGTGTTATTTCAGTGAGGGGAAATGAACCAGTGAAGGTTTATGAACCCTTGTGTTCTCAGCTAAGCTATGTACATGTTCATTCTGAACAGCATTTTTTTTTTAAAGAATGGTAGTGATACTCATTCTGTAATGCAAGTAGTAAAATATGTAAGAATTTGTAATGTTTCTGCAAATAATACTTACAATCTCTATTGAGAACAGTGTTATTGGAGGAAAGTGATACACATTCTGTAATGCATATAGTGAATTGTTTAAGAACACAAGTATAAACAAGTTTCTAAGAATGCTACTTGCAAGCTCCAATGAGAACAGTGTTAAATCGGTGACGGGGGGTCGGGGGGGTGGGGAGGAAGTGACGTCAGCATCACAGCAGCATTAGTCACCCTTTTCCCCCCTCACCATTGATTTGTAAATAATCGTACGTGCTCAGTACCTTTGCACAATACACCAGGACACCAGGAGCGTTTTATTCACCTGTACATTTGAAAGTGGGCAGATAGGACCTTCACTGGGGCTGCGGATCCAAGGGATTTGAATGAGCCTGCCCCATCTCCACTCACTGGTGTGGATAAAGGGGACCTGGAAAGTGCAAAATTGGGTGGATACCCATGTGAGATAAAGAATTTGTGAAGGTCAGGCCTGCCTGAGGGAAGAACCCAACACACCATTGGAGTGGGTTAGATGGTTTTGGAGGCAGAGTAGAGGGAGGATCTTGCCAAGGCGGCCCTCCCCCACCCCCGCGAGATGACAGTGCAAATCACTGGGCTTTTGGGGGCATCAGAGGTGACCTCTCTGGCAGAGGAGGTAGAAAATAAGGGCAGGGAATGGCTGACTACTCAGCTTGCCTCAGGAATTCAGGCTGCAGCTGGAGGGACCTCAGTGCTTGGGGAAAGGAGAGAGAAGGGAAGAAGCCACACAATATCAAAGGGCACTGAAGTAGCACATTTCCTACTGTCTGTTTTGGGACTTCAGCCGGCTCACCCATGGACTTCTGTGAGTGGCCACTCCAGGACTGCCCGAAACGGGATTTGGGGGTGCCCACAGGGGTCCCGATGGACAGCCCCATGGGCACCACCAAAGCCTCAGATGCTAAGCTTACATTTCCTCCCACTCTGCTGCCAGCTCCTTGAGTGCACACCTCCTGAGTGCTTCCAGCCCAGGTAAGAGAAACCACAAACTTGAGCTAAGCACCACCTTCTGGAATACAAAAGAAAGGTTTGTAATCGCAAGACTTAAATTTAAGAACTAAAGCAAACCTAAATCCTTACTGAAGAAGGTGTCTGCTTCTCAAATTCAAAAGCAGGAGTGGATATCATCAAACACTATGAAAAATTTTAAAAATAGATATCACAAAAATAAAATTATAATTTTCCATCAACCAAACTCAAAGACTCAGAATCTAACTGATAAAGAAATCAAAATAATTGTTATGAAGAAATTTAACAAGCTACAAGGAATCTCAGAAGGCAGTTCAATGAACTTGGGGGTATAATTAATGAGCAGAAGGAATTCTTTATCATAGAGATTGAAATTATATATATATAAAAAGGACCAAATAGAAATTCTGGAACTGAAGAATTCAATGAAGAAGATGAAGAATGTAACAGAGGGCATCAGTAACAGGGCAGATCAGATGGAGGAAAAAAAATAAGACTTGGAGGATAGGAATATTGAGATGATACAGTCAGAAGAAAAAATTAAGATTTTTTTTTTTAAATGAAGAAGCACTATGACAGCTAAATTTGATCAGAAAGGCAAATAAAGAATAATTGGATTGCCAGAGGGAGAAGACAGAAAGAGAGGGGCAGAGAGTTCATTCAAGGAAATAATAACTGAGAACTTCCCAAACTGGGGAACAATTTGGACATAAAAGTCCACAAAGCTAATAGAACAATTCTTCTATAAAACACAGTCTCATGAAACTGTCATGAAAAAAAAAATCAATGATAGAGAAAGAATCTTAAAGGCATTCAGGGGCAAGAAAGAAAGTAATTTACAGAGAAATCCCCATTAGGATATCACAAGATTTCTCAGCAGAAACTCTACAGACTAGGAGAGAGCAGAATGACACATTCAAAGTGTTGAAAGACAAAACATACTAGCCAAGAATACTTTATCCAACAAAGTTGTCCCTCAGATATGAAAGAGAAATAAAGGCTTTTCTAAGCAAACAAAACCAGACAGAGTTCACCACCACTAGACTGGAATAATTAATATTATTTAAAATGTTGATATACTAAAACCCATCATTAGAGTCAATGCAATCCCTATCAGGATTCCAATGGCATTTTTTTTTTTTACAGAAATAGAAAAACTGTCTGAAAATGTATATGGAACCACAAAAGATCCAAACAGCTACAGAAATCCTGAGAAAGAATAAAAAAGCAGGAGGCACCACACTTCCTGACTTCAGGCTATACTATAAAGCTATAGTCATCAAAACAGTATGGTACTGACATAAAAACAGCCAAATACACCAATGGAACATAACCGAGAGCCCAGAAATAAACCCAAGCATATTCAGTGAGCTAATAATTGACCAAGGGGCAAAAATACTCCATAGAGAAAAGACAGTCTTTTCAACAAATGGTGCTGGGAATATTGGCTATTCACATGTAAAAAAATGAAAACTGACCCCTAATTTATACCACTCACAAATACTTACTTGAAAGGATTAAGGACTTAAATGTAAGTCTTCAAGCCATGAAACTCCTAGAAGAAAACAGGAAAAAGAAGCCTGGACATTGGCTTCTACACAGCAAAATAAACCATTGACATAGCGAAGACAACCTAAAGAGTGGGGCAAAATGTTTGCAGACAATGTATCTGATAAGAGGTTAATATCCAAAATATATGTCAAAATTCCAGTAATAAGATAGATAAGTACTTGGGATATAATGCACAACACACTAACAGTGGTTACAGGAAAGTTGATTGAGAGAGTGGAGCCTAAGAGTTCTCAGCACAAGGAGAAAATTTAGTTTTTTTCACTGAGAAAAAATAATACGAGATGGTATATGCTATATGAGATGATGGATGTTAGCTAAATCTACCTTGGTCCTTTTTTCACCATCTATGTAAATCAAACCATCATGCTGTACACCTTGAACTTATACAGTGATGTGTGTCAATAACTTCTCAATAAAACTGGACACAAGATTAGCAAATGGATCTCTTTCATATATATATAGTCTGGGTGCTTTTCAAACTGCTGCTTCTGTGCTGGGTCCTGAGGTGACAATCTGCACGTAACACATTTAAGAACAGTTTCTCAGCTCACTACAGCTCTTTGGGTCTCAGGGATATAAGCCCCGTTGGTTTTCAAAGCCAGATGTTTGGGGGGGGGGGCTCATCTCTCAGATGCAGGTCCTAAGAGTTGGGGTGCCTGATATGAGGTACAAACCTTTTTGCTCCTCAGGGAGAAGCTCCAGATTTGTGGGTTCCCTCCAGATTGTGGGTCATGCTGCGGGGAAGGGCTTATGGAGACACGGTGTCTCAGTCGCTCCTACCTGTCTCATTGTGACCCTTTTCTCATTCAGAGTGTAAGAGCTGTTCAGCTAGAGTTCAGGTCTTTTCCCAAAGGAATTGTTCCATTTGCAGCTGTGGATTAGACTTGGTGTGTCTGTGGGAGGAGGTGAGTTCAGGGTCTTCCTGTATCTCCATCTTGGAACACCTCCCTGCCTGTGATCATCAAATCTCCTCAGAGACTAGATCTTCATTATTCCAGCCACCCCAAGAAATGATAATTATGGTGCATGATAAAGGTGCTAATTATCACTGCGATGGCAGTATATAATACATAATACACATAATATAGAATACAAATGTATCAAATCAACATGTTGTACACCTTAAGTATACACCATGTTATGCGTAAAATATATTTCTTTTTCTTCTTCTTATTTCTTAATTGAAGTGTAGTCAATTTACAGTGTTAGTTTCAGGTGTACTGCAAAGCGATTCAGTTATATGTATACATACACGTATATGTATATATCTCACTTTCTTTTCCATTATGGTTCATTCCAAGAAATTGAATATAGTTGCCTGTGCTAGACAGTAGGTCCTTGTGGTTTATCTATTTTATATATAGTAATGTGTATCTGTTAATCCCAAACTCCTAATCTACCCCCCCCAAATATATTTCGATTACAAAAACTCTATGTTCTGCTGACAGTATTCAGCTAGTGAGGATCAGCAGACAAACTCATCAAAGCAATGCTGTTTATCTACTCGCTGAATCTTGGGTTTGGAAGGGAGCTTGGGGAATAGCCAGGATTAATTGGCATTTGATTTCTGATACAACATACAGCTGTCTGATCACTGCTCACACTGAATAACCTTGCTCTGCGTCTTACTGTGCATTTTGTCAGTTTACATCTATTAGTCCCTTCCACAGGACCATGGAATTTCAGGGTTAGAAGAAGACCTGATAAGTAGGTAATTTCCACTCAAACTTCACCCCGCTACTTGAACCCTCTCTCACATGAATCCATTGTCATCTCTTTTCTACGATGTGCACCCGGGTGGTGAGCAATAGATAGCAATGGTTACAAGTTTTTTTTTAATTTGGCTAATCTTTCTCTCATCATTTTATATAGAAAAAATAAGCCTTTTAGCAGGCCCCAAACCATACTTTTGTTAAATAATAGATGCCGATATTATAAATTAATCTAATAATAGTTTTTCTTTAAAAATGCTTACTCCTAAAAAAAAATACATGTACCCCAATGCTCATAGCAACACTATTTACAACAGCCAAGAAGTTCAACAACCTAAATGTCCATCGACAGATGACTGGATAAAAAAGCTGTAGTAAGGAGTTTAGGTTTTTTGGTTGGTCCTTGTAATAAAGCTTTCTCTGCTCTAAAAAAAAGAAGAAGAAGAAGAAGAAAAGAAAAAAGAAGCTGTAGTATATTTATACAATGGGATACTACTCAGCCATAAAAAAGAATAAAATACTGCCATTTGCAGCAATATGGGTGGACCTGGAGATTGTCATTCAAAGTGAAGTAAGCCAGAAAGAGAAAGAAAAATACTATATGATATCACTTGTATGTGGAATCTAAAAAAAAAGAAGGAAAAAGAAGACACTAATGAACTTACCTGCAAAACAGAAACAGACTGACACACATAGAAAACAAACTAGTGGCTACTGAAGGGAAAGAAGGTGGGAAGGGATACATGGGGAGTTCCAGATTTGCAGATACACACTACTATATATAAAATGGATAAATAAGTTTCTACTGTATAGCACAGGGAATGATATTCAATATTTTGTAGTCACCTATAATGAAAAAGAATATAAAAACAAATATATGTGTGTACATGTATGACTGAAACATTATGATGTACACCAGAAATTACACAACTTTGTAAACTGACTATATACTACTTCAATTTAAAAAAAAAGCAAAAAAAGAATAGAGAAACAGGGTGGTCTGAGGCGTGGGGAGCGTGGGGGAAAGGTGAATGGAAAAAGATGTGTTCGTGATCACTCTGCACAGTCGTAACTAAACTACAGGTCTCTGCACGTTCAAAACAGAGCTGCTTCGCACGATCTGAGGGTGGGGTTTTCAGCCCTCTGGTGTCAAAGGGTCGCTGAGCGGACACTCATGTAGGTGTAGTTGAAGAGTTGGTGGTCCTATCCAGTCTTTTTTTTTTTGGTTTGGATCACAAGATCCTTTTTTTTTTTTTTTTTTTTTTAGTATAGTCAGTTTACAGTGTTATGTCAATTTCTGGTGTACTTAACCAGCTCAGCTTGAACGAGACAGAGCTGACTCCAAGTTTCTGGAAAACAACTCAGGCAGACATATTGTTTAGGCTGCGTGCCGTTTGGAGGACACGTCTCAAAACAACCCTGGTTAATGAAGGCAAGTGAAATGGATTTGACTCAGGACCCGTGGTTTCGGATCCTGCCTCCTTCCTTACCTCTTCAGAGCAGTTCCTCATAGCTACCTGAGAGGCTGTCTCCGGGCTGCAGTCTCAGTAAAGTTTCCGAACAAAACTCATTTCACAGCTTTTATCTCATGCATTTTTCTTTCAGTCGACATTGGGCACATCGTCCATTCAGTGGTATAATAGCTCTTGAAACACAGCAAGCTACTAGCATCCTTAGAAATATTTTTATTACAAGTGTTTTTTTTTTTTTTAACACTTGCATACACCATTACAGAATGACATCCATTGACTAGTATAACATGGTATAATGTTCTAGGGAACATCTTTGTTACAAATGTTCTTAAACGCTTTCACATACGTGTTGCAGCAGAGTATAACTTCCCATCACCCGCAGAACACTGTTCTGAACAGAGTGTGCAAGCAATGGTCAGAGACATTTTTTTTAACATTTTTTATTGATTTATAATCATTTTACAATGTGTCAAATAGAGACTTTTTTTTAATAACATTTTTTATTGAGTTACAGTCACTTTACAATGTTGTGTCAAATTCCAGTGTAGAGCACAATTTTTCAGTTATACGTGAACATACATATATTCATTGTCACATTTTTTTTTCTCTGTGAGCTACCACAAGATCTTGTATATATTTCCCTGGGCTACGCAGTATAATCTTGTTTATCTATTCTGCAGAGACAACTTTATTAGTTTGTTCTCACATGCTTGTCTACATGCACCGCAGAATGTGTGCCACTTCCACTCATTAACGTAACCCTATGCTTAGTGCGGCAGGTAAATAAGTAGCGTTCTTAGAAACAACTTTCTAACTAGCGTTCTTAAACACTTCTCTCCATGATTTGCAGAAATGAAGTCCCTTCAAGTTAATGTTATAACACTATCAACGTACTAAGCAAATAACATTCTTAGAAATATCTTTTTTTAAACAGGAGTTCTTAAACATCTCTATACATCCTTTGCAGAAATGGTAAAACTTCCATTAAATGACATACCTGTTTTGTGCTGGTCTCAGCCTGTCAATAACTAATGTTAAAGTTAGATCAGTTCTTGCGTTTCGTATGATAACAAGATGCCATTCAGCAACAACCATCAGGAAACTTTGAAAAAAAAAAGTTTATTACTTACAAGACCTGGAAATTACATAGCACACCTGGAACCACGGGGCGAGGTCACAGGTAGAGAGACGGCACATGGGCCCGGGGTTCTGCTTTTATTGGGGTTGAGGGTTTTGTGGGCTCACTGCTGGTGAATTTAGGACCTAAGAGTGGACATTTAAAGCATGGGAAGAGAGAAAACCAAAAACAAAAAAACAAGTGGCCCAAATGATCAGTTACTGAAATCAACCAAGATCTGTAAAACAAGGGAGCCTCAGCGGGGAAGGGAGCCTGGCTGTATGCCCAGTGTGTGGCTGGGCATGTGTTTATTGGAGGAGACAGCCGCCTTTGGAGTGGACACCTCATTAATTAAAGCTTAAGTCAGGCACTTGCATTACACAAAAAGGGGAAAAATGGTCAGGGTTGACACTCCAGTAACACAGCTCAATGCATTAAGCAAGTAATGTGTTTACAAATATCTTTAAAAGTTCTTTTAACACGTCTATATGTGCACTGCATATTGGCTAAAACTTACAAGCATCGATATAACACTGTTCTCAATGAAGTATGTAACTATCATTCTTAAAAATCCATTTCTATTGCAAGTGTTCTTAACACCCTGGACGTGCTTGGCAGAATGGCTGTAACTTCCTTCAATGATATAGCACTGTTCTCATAGAAAAAAACAAACCAACCAAATCAAAAACAACAAATACCCACTGTTCTCAATGCAGCCTGCAAGCAGCATTCTTAGAAACACGTTCATTCTGAGTGTTCTTAGACACGCCGATCCATTCTTTGCAGAATGAGTATAACATCCATGAAATGACCAGAACTTTTCTCATTGCGGCAGTAAGTGACGTTCTTAGAAACATCTGTATTACAAGTTGTCTTAAATGCTTCTCTATGTGAATTACAGATGGTTATAATTTCCAGTCAGTGCGGCAAGTGGGTAGCATTCTTGGAAACAGCTTTGCAACGAGTGTCTTGAAACGCTTCTCTAGATGCATTGCAGATAGGTGACAGTTCCATTCGCTTGTACACAAAGAACACAGCGTTTTTGCTCACCAGCCAGTTCTCCCAGGATTAAGTGCACTGACCAACAGACGGTGCACTCTGAGAAGAAATTAAGATGGTAACAGCACTCTCTGTGCTCTGGACAAGCAGGCAGACATCTTACATAATTAGATCTCGGGGAGAATTTTAATGACCTCAGATTCTTGCACCTTCCCATATATAGAAAAGCGCTAAAATCATTAAGTTGAGATGTCTGTTCTTTGTCACTGACAGCGATCTTTTATCAAGATGTATGCTAGACTGTAAGTATTCCCTAGCTCAAAGTCATGTATAAACAAGCTTCCTTCCCTCCCTCCCTCTTCAGAGCAGCCTTCTTAGAACTACTGAGAGGCTGTCTCCTGGGGTACTGTCCCAGGAGTGAACTCACAACTTTTATGTTGTACATTTTTCTTTAAGTCGACACACTGATAAAACAGTGTGTTAGGTCAGCATGCCAGTAGGATTCTTAGGACCATCTTTTAAAAAAATTTTATTTATTTTTATTTGTGTGTGTGTGTGTGTGTTTGTGTGTGTGATCATTAACTCTATTTACTCACTTATTATTATTATTATTATTATTATTATTTTAAATGGAGATACTGGGGATTGAACCCAGGACCTAGGCATGCTGAGCACGCGCTCTACCACTTAAGCCATACCCTCTTCTCTTAGGATGATCTTGTTTAAAAAAAATTTTTTTTAAAGTATAGTCAGTTACAACGTGTCAAGTCATCTACAAAGCAGAAACAGACCCGCAGACATAGTAAACGATTTTATGGTTACAGAGGAAAGGGGCTGGAGGGATAAATTGGGGAGTCTGAGATTTGCAAAGGACCATCTTTTTAATAGATGTTCAGAAAGACTTCCGGACTACCTTTGAGAATGGGCACAAGGTCTCTTCATTGGCAGAACTCGGTTCTCAAGACAGCATGCAACAGTGTTCTCAGAAACATCTTTATAACAAGTGTTCCTAAAAACTTTTATTCATGCATTGCAGAATGTGTGTAACATCCATTTACTGATAAGACACAGTCGTCAATGCAGAAGGCAAGTAGTGTTCTTAGAAGAATGTCTATAAAATTATTCTTAAACAATTCTATACATGCTTCGATGAATGGGCGTAACTTCAAATCACTAATTTAACGCTGCTCTCCAATACTGTGTTAGTTTCGAGTGTACAACAAAGTGATTCAACTACTGTGTTACTTTCAAGTGTACAACAAAGTGTATGTTTTCAGATTGTTTTCCATTATAGGTTATTACAAGATATTGAATATACTTCCCTGTGCCATACGGTAGATCCTTGCTGCTTATCTATTTTATATATAGTAGTGTGTATCTATTAACCCCACACTCCTAGTTTATCCCTCCCTCCACACCTTTCCACACCTGTTTGTTTTCTGTGTCTGAGTCTATTTCTGTTTTGCATGTACATTTGTTTATACTAGTTTTTAGATTCCACATATAAGTGATATCATTTAATATTTGTCTTTCTCTGTCTGACTTACTTTATTCAGTATGATAATCTCTAGGTCCATCGATGTTGCTGCAAATGGCAGTATTTCCTTCTTTTTTCATGGCTGAGTAGTACTCCATTGTATAGATATACCACAACTTCTTTATCCAGTCATCTGTCAACGGACATTTAGGTTGTTTCCATGTCTTGGCTATTGTAAATAGTGCTGCTGTGAACATTGGAGTGCATGTATCTTCAAATTAGAGTTTTCATCTTTTCTGGATATACCAAGCATTGTTTTTAGACATATCTTTATTATAAATATTTTTAAACACTTCTTGGCATGCATTGTAGATCTGGTGCCACTTTCAGTCACTGAAGAAACTCTGTTCTCAACGTGGTAAGCAAGTAGCGTTCTTAGAAACACCTTTATTACAAGTGATCACAAACACCTCTCTACAGGCTTTGCAAAATGAGTGTCCCTTCCAGCCACCGATGTGTCACTTTTCTCAATGCAGAATGTGAGTAGCATTTCAGGAACAATCTTGTGGCATTTTAAACACTTCCGGACATGAATTACAGAATGAATGACAGTTCTTTTCTTTCATAGAACAGTGTTCTCTATGCAGCGTCAAGTAGCATCCTTAGAAATCTCTTGTAATCAGTATTCTTTCACTTCTAACATGCACGACAGCACAGCTGCCTCTTCCATTCACTGATACAATACAGTTCTCCACGCAGCCAGGAAATAGCATTTTTTGTAACAGCTATTTACTTTATTATAGTTGTTAAACACTTTTAACCTGATTTTCAGAATAGGTATAAATTCCACTAAATGATATAATACTGTTCTCAACATAGCAAATAAGTAGTGTTATTAGAAACAGCTTTATTGTAAGTATCCTTTTAAATTTCTCTACACGCCTTGCCAGATAGGGTCCATTACCGTTCACTTTTGTAACACTGTTTCTCAGTGCAGCATGCAAGTAGCTTTCTTTAAAAATAAAATCCATATTGCAATGACCATCAACAACTCTCTGATGCGTTGTAGAAGCGGGGCCGCTTCCATTCACGGATATAGCACTGGTCTCAGCCCAGCAGGCAAGCAGTGTTCTTAGAAACACCTTTAGGGCACGTTTTCCTAAACACTTCCATACACGTTTTGCATAATGAGTGCCACTAATGCAAATGTAACTGATGTAACCTGGTTCTCAATGCAGCCAGGAAGTAGCACTCTTAGAAACATCTTTTTTAAAAAATATTTATTTATTTAATTAAAAAATTTTTAATTTGTTTGGCTGAGGGGTGCTTAGGATTATTTATTTATTTTAATGGAGGCACTGGGGATCGAACCCAGGACCTTGTGCATGCTAAGCACGCGCTATACCACGGAGCTGTACCTACCCCCTTAGAAACATCTTTATTACAAGTGTTCTTAAATGCCTCTCTAGATGCATTGCAGATGGTGCCACTTCCGTTCAATGATGTACACTGTTCCCAATAAAGAAAGCAATTACCATTCTTAGAAACATGTTTTTCTTTTTCTTCTTTTTTTTTTTACAAGCATTCTCAAATACATCTCTCAATGCATTGAGAAATGTGGGCCACTTCCAGTGACTGATGTAACTCTGTTGTCCAAGCAACCCCCTCAATGTACTTAGAAACATCTGTATTACGAGTGTTCTGACGACTTCATGTGCCTTGCAAAATATGTCCTCCTTCCGTTCACAGATGTAACACTGTACTCAACACAGCAAGCAAGTAGTTTTAGAAAAATCCTTATTACAAGTATTCCCAAACACTTCGGTTCACACCCTGCAAAACGGGCGTAACATCCATTCACTGAGATAACATTGTTCTCAATGCCGCAAGCACTCTGTTCTGAGAAATTTCTTTAAAACCAGTGTATTTAAACCCTTCTGTATATGCATTGTTGAGTGGAGCTGGTCCACTGCTATAAGCCTAGAATCCCCAGAGAAGCAACACCAAGGAACAGTACCTCGTCAAAGATAACCAGTAAGGATACTTCAAATTCTAAGGCAGCAATTCAGAAACACAAAGGACTTCCAAAATCAAGGAAATATGCCATCACCAAAAGATAGCAACGGTTCTCCAGCAACTGAGCCCTAAGTCCCAGAATACTGCAATCTATCTGATAAAGGATTCAAAACAGTGGTACTGAAGAAACTGAACAAGCTATAAGAAAAACTGAAAACAGTTCAGTGATATTAGGAAAAGGATACATGAACAAAATGAGTCACTTATGAAAGAGATGGAAAATATAAAGAAGATCTCCAGAAATTCTGGAGCTGAGGAATTCAATGAATGAGATAAAGGATGCGATAGAGAGTGTCTGGAGCAGAATAATGCAGATGGAAGATAGGATAAGTGAGTTAGAAGAGAAGAATTTTGAAATAAAGAGTTACAACAGACCAAAGACAAAGAATAAAAATGAGGGAAGAAAATCTACATACTCTCTGGGACTCGATCCAAAGGGAAAACATTGAAATAATCAGGGATCCAGAAGCAGAAGAGAGGGAGAAGGGTGCAGAAATTTTAATTAAAGAAATAATAGCTGAAAACCTCCCAAGCTTGGGAGAAGACTGGACATCCAAGTTCAAGAGGCTTATTAACTCAATGCCAAAAACATTCTCCAAGACACATTATAATGAGATGATCAAAAGTCAAAGATTAAAAAAAAAAACTAAAAGCAGCCGGGGAGAAAATGAATGTAACCTACAAAGGAACCCCCCCCCCAGCAGGCTATCAGTGGATTTCTCAGCAGAAACACTAAAGGCCAGGAGAGAGTGGAATGATTTATTCAAAGGGCTGAGGATGAAAACTGACAGCCAAGAACATTGTCTGGCAAAGTTATCCTTCAGATAAGAAGGAAAAAGACGTTCCCAGACAAACAAAACTGAGGGAGTTTATCACCACTACACTTGTGATGCAAGAAATGCTAAAAGGAGTTCTTCAACTGAAAAGAAAAGATGATAATCAGCAATATGAAAACATACGGAAGTATATGATACACTGGTAAAGCTGAAAAATAGTCACATTTAGAAAACTCCATTCTACAATATAATGGAGCCTTAAACACAACTATCGTATAAAGGTTAAAGGAGAAATATATTGAAATTACTATGTGAGATATGATATTATTTGTATGTGGAATCTAAAAAAAGAAAAAAGAGGACACTAATGAACTCATCTACAAAACAGAAACAGACTGGCAGACTTAGTGAACAGTCTTACGGTTACTGGAGGAAAGGTAGTGGGAAGGGATAAATTGGGAGCTTGAGATTTGCAAATGTTAGCCACTATACATAAAGATAGATTAAAAAAACCCCAAATATCTTCTGTATAGCACAGGGAACTACATTCATTATCTTGTAACAACCTTTAATGAAAAAGAATATGGAAATGAATATATGTATGTATATGCATGACTGGGACATTGTGCTGTACACCAGAAACTGACACATTGTAACTGACTGTAAATTAAAAAAAATTACTATGTGAGAAAGAAACCAGTCTGAAAAGGCTACAGTCTTTACAATTCCAATATTAACATGAACCTAAAACTGCTCTAAAAAATGAAATCTTTTAGAGAAGAGTGTGCTGCCAAAATATATAAGAAAGAAATATTACGGATATGTTTTAGAAAGTTATTTAATAAAAATGGTATTTTTTTTCAGGATCTTCTGTTAGTGTGAAATTTCACAAAATTTGTGGTTTGTGTTTTTTTTTTTTTAACCATTCTTAATAAATATTCACTTCTATACCTAATTTTTCGTAAGTTTATATTCCTTTCCTTAAAGGATCACCTTCCACAAAATGGATAAACTGGAGGTTCCCACAAAATACTGGACCCATCTCCTGAGCTGCAACTTCAACTGCCCTTTATAAATACTACCATTCTCCAGATTAACTGTCCTCAACAGTTAATCTGCCTGCAGAAACATCCCGGAAATACCAACAATCGGCATCTTATTTTTATTTATCGTCTATGTCTTTCCATCGCCCCAGCTCACCCGCGTACCCCATGATGTCACCCATTCACCTAGTTATTTGTGCACTGAAGAAACGTGCCTTGGATCTGTCATCCATCATTCCTAGATTGGCCCACATTCCCATAGTCCAAGGTTGCTGGCTGCCTAGGAGCTGCCTGCTTGCTCTTTGATAATGACAGTGATGATACTCACCTGGGCTTTTAAAAAAGTCCCCCCCCCCCCAGTTCTATGACTTTATTTTTTTAATGGCAGTACTGAAGGGGGGACTGAAGCCGGGACCTTGTGCATGCTAAGCAAGTGCTCTACCATTGAGCTCTACCCTGCCTCCTCCAAACTCACATCTGATGTCTCAAACTCGTCTCTCGGGCGTCTATCTAGAACTTAAGAGTGGTCATCCCTCCCCACACTTGCTGGGTGTTAATGATCAGTGAAACTGGCCTATACAATGCATTGAATCAAGAAACTGTTGCTAAGGAGATGTGAGTCAGAGCCAAAACACTGTTCTTCACCTGGAATCTTCTCCCACTCTTCTTTCAACACAGAGGAGCCCAGAGGAAGTGCTTTCCCCTCCCCCTGTTCTCGAGCCTTGGGAGGTCAGCCCTGTAAGTGCTCAGGGAGAGATGGAGCCTCTAGGACCCGGGATGTACCCATAGGGGGCGGGGCTGTGGTTCTGCAGTCTCATTGGGCAGTAGGACAACCGACCCCAGCCGCCTGGCCCAATCAGAGGGCGGGCAGGGTGCCTCGTGCCAGCGGCCGATTCAACAGAAGAGCTCAGTCTGCAGCCGGAAGCCCGTGCCATTCTCGGAACACGAAGCCACCACGGGATTCTGAAGTAGGTGGGCCAGTTCCCGTCACAAAGAACCCAGTAACAATTCCCAAGCCGGTATAAACAGTACGCCACCCCTTCTGTGTATTTGTAAAGGACGGAGGAAGAAGAGATGCCAGAACTCATCTTTGTTTGAATATAGTTGGACACAGAAGAAATTAATTTAAATGTTATGCTACGTGAAAGAAGGGCCACCAAAAGGCCACATATTGTACGATTCCATTTATATGCAATGTTAAGAGTAGGCAAGTCCACAGAGAAAGAACGGATTGGTGGTTGCCAGGTGTGTGGTCAGGCCACTCAATACGGCGGCGTTCTTACTCTTGGACCATCCATCCCCTGCTCCACCGGCCCCGCTTCACCCACGTGACTATCCAATCCTCTTAATTATGGGGCTTAATCAGGAACTGACTCTGTCCCCGCCCCTGGCCCCAGCCACCGGTTTCCTTGGTAACTGATGAGCCAACCGGATGTCACCTCCCTCTATAAATGGTAGCCCCCCTCCCCCCTGAGTAGCAGAGTTTGCCGCCATGTCTTGCCTGTCGTTGGCCGTCCACGGTGGGGTGTCGCTCCAGGACCCTTTGCTTCGGACGGTAAGATCCCCTGTCCAACCAACCATCGATGTCTCTGTCTCCGGACTCTTTAGTCCAGAGGCTGGGCGATGACACGATTTGCAGGCTGGTGGGGTGCAGCCCAACACCCAGGGGGCCGGGAAGGGAGGAATGGAGAGCGACTGTCTGATGGTTACGGAGTTTCTTATAGGGATGATTTGGACCTGGATACAGGTGATGGTTGCACAACGTGGCCAATGTACTTAATGCCACTGAACTGTACGCTTCAAAGTGGTTAAAATGGTAGAGAAGGGGCGAATTGAAACATCAGTCACCTTCATGACAGCAGACAGGAGACAGGAGGTGGATAGGGACAGGGGTGGAAGGGAGGCGTTTCACTATATAACCTCTTCACTCCTGATTTCTGCAACTTCAAAACAAAACCCAACCCATTCTTAACCTGCCTCTCCCTTCCCCGGCATCCTTCCCGGACAGAGCTACCCACCCATCCCCCCTTGCCTCCTTGCCACATGTTTTTCATTAATTGCTTGTGATTAATTCCAGCTTTTCCCACATGCAAGGTAGGTAGTCCAAGCAGTCTGCTCTTGACTTGCTAATGCATCCCTGCCCCCTCCCTCCAACCCTGACCCCAGCCTCCATGAAGGGCACTTCTCCAGGTGGGGACACCACGTGTATGTAGCTGCTGGCAGGTTGCGCTGCCTTATCCTTTGCTCACCTTGGACTTTGAGAAGTTTGTCCACTCGACTTGATTCTGGCCACGCCTTCCTTTTTTTTTTTTTTTAATTGCTTTGTCCAACTATTTTTTAATATTTATTTTTTTCATTTTTTTGTGGGGGAGGTAATTAGGTTATTCATTTTTTTTTTTAATGGAAGTCCTGGGGATTGAACCCAGGATCAAGCATGCTAGGCATGCACTCTACCACTGAGCTACATCCCCTCCCCTCCCCCGCAGCGTCCACTCCTTCCTTTGCGGCTAAAGCGCCTTCCTACATCTTTTTTTTTACTCCCTTTACTCAGACAAGAATTTAGTTGTAAATTTGAGTCTCTTCCTGGAAATTTGTGTCAAGTTCTCTGCTGTGAACAGGAGTCCAGGGTCCCTGGAGAGCCTAGATACCTGTAACATCATCGTCCCTTACTCTGTGGGCTGCTCGAAGCTGGTCCTCTACCCCAGGACAGCACAGACCTTACCATTTTGAAAGGTGACGAGTATAGTGTGGCTGCAAACGCGAGGTGGGTCAGCATTGGTTCGGGTAAATCTCTGGCGCCCCCAAGTGGAAAGAATAAGGTATAGCCTGAGTACCTCTCAAAGGAAGTACCGTGAGAGGATGCTCGGCTCCGCTCATCTGTCTCTGGCTGTGGTTCCCAGTGGGAGCTCTCCATCCGTGTAAGGAAATCTGTCCCGGTTTTTGGAAGGGAGGTACAAGGCTTGGGCAAAGGACAGCCTCTTTCTGACGTGCTTTTCTGGGACCACATCCTCACCTGCGGTGACTCTCTCCCAGCCTTCTCTCCTACCTCACGTCTAGTCTGAGCTTTCGTGACCCCAGGATAAAAGGAAAAAACCCTCTACTTCCTGGATCCAAGTTGCAGCCTCTTCTGGTCACCTGAAACCTGCATAAACTCTCACTCTTTCAGAGGCCCCTATATCTTCTCCATAGAAATTCCCTGAGTAACCTTTCTATAAAGGTCAGTTCTCTTGATCAAGATCGATCAGAGGAGAGTTGTCTTAAAGTTTCTTCCATTTAAAAAAAGTTTTTTTTTAACGGTTCAGTGTATCGGCTTTGTGTCTTTACAATAACCCAGCTGTCATTAGATAAAGGCTTCTTTCTCTCTAAAGGGGATCGCCCCATTCAGTCACCTGCCTGGGGAGAAACATGGGCTCCCACCTCTTTCCCCTCGGGGCCTAACATCCTGAGATGCAGCTCTCCTCGTGACACCTTCTTGCTTAAAGTTGTCCTGCGAGGGCTCTGAGGATTATCTGCTCCCCCCGCCCCCACCTCCTTCTTTTAAGATGAGGAAACAGAACCCCAGAGACATCAGCTAATTTTTACCAAGATCACGACCCACAACCCACTTTAGCCACGTAAATGGGGCTACAGCCAGCCTCCTGGCGCCCCTCTGAGATTCCATCCTCTCCATCCCTGGGGTCCTTCAGCCTCAGCCCCCTCCTATCTCTCAGCCTTGTCCCCTACCATGCTCCTCTGCATCGTCAAATCGCACCACTCATTTTTCCCCTTAATATAGTCCTTGTTTTCTTACTTCTTTCTTATTTGGCTCAACCCAGATGCCACTACCTTCCAGACGTCTCACGTGGAAGTGCTCCCTCCTCCCCTGGGGTCCCCTGGCTTCAGGCCATGCCTCTCCGAGGACATCAAACCCTCCAGCTGGTGTGAGCCATTCCTCTGGGAGCTGTCAGCCTCCAGAGGCAGGAGCCGAGTCCTCATCACTGCGGTCTCCCAGGGGCCAGCACCGCCGGGACACACGCTATAGGTCTTCCTCAAATCTTAGCTGAGTACAAATTGCTGGGATTTAAGCAAGAAACATTCCTTTTTCTCCTTCCCAGTTTTGGGGACCAATTAAATTATATATGCAGGAGTTTAAAATATACGTGCACCTTAAAATAAAAGTTTTATTATGAGAAAGCTGGTTGGGGAATGCGGTCAGGATCTACAGCCAAATAGCCCCCGTGTATTAAGCTTTAAAGTAATACTTAAAATGTAAAATACATAAAGTGCCATTTTTAGTATTGTTTTAATTAAATCCCATGATTTTAGAACGTATTAGCTTTGCAAGGCAAGAACAAAAGAATATCGTATGTTTTGACTGGGGAAATGGGTTTATGTTCAGCTTTCTCAACATCCCTGTTCCACCTGAAACAAAGGTAAGAATGTTGAATTAAGAGGCGAGCAACTAGTTGCATTTTGTTTTAAACCCAGTTCTCATTGTCAAAAAAATGAGTGTGAAAAACATGACTCCACTATTACTAGGGGGAAATTAATGAGAAATGTTTCTTTCTCTCAAGGTGTAATAATTCAGATTTTATCATCACTGGGAAATATTTGCACCAAAGACTAAAAGTACTGCTATGATCCAAAAAACACCTTTTTATATTTTGAGCAGTCAGTGTAACCTGGAAATGACAGGTGTTCAGTTCTGTAAGCAATCAGCCAAATAGGTTGTTAATCTGTCCTCTCTCAGAGTAAATTAACCCTTCAAAACTGCAGCCACCCGATTGCAAGAAGTGCCTTCCGCAGTCACCTTGCGGGTGGACAAGCGCTCAGTGCATGAGGGCATCTGGGCTTCGCTGGGCTCTGTGTTGTCTCTCCCTCAGCTTTATCGGTCAAGCAGGTTACTCCTGCCCTGGGGAGAAGTGACTGATGGGCCAAGAGGGGCCTAAGGGCGCCACGTAAGGTACTCCTCCCAGAGGAATCCCCAACCCATACGAGCATCACTACAGTGGGAGAGCTTTTTCCTTCAGGTTGTAAAGAAAGCCTGCTTTGTTCTGAAATCTCAGACCTCAGTCCCCCCTTTTCTCATTAGACCTTTCGAAGAAGTCAAGAGAGTCTTAAGGCAACGGAGACAAGGAGACCACCTTGTGGGTGCTCTGACCAAAAGGCGGAGGGACACTGGTGGCTTCTGTGAGAAGAGACGTTGTGCCTGGGGAGGCAGGGCAGCCTGCAGAGGAAGTGGTGTTTGGGAAACGCTTCAGTGTGTGTTGTGGGGGAGCCAGGAAGGCTCCAGCTGCCCCAGAGGATGGAAAGGGCGTCTGTAAACAGAAAAGTAAGAACCCACGCTCTGCCTTCTCTCTTGGCTGTTTTCCTCCCGCCCCCTCTTCTGCCTCTGCAATTCCTTCCAATGAATGAAATTAGTAGAGGTTTTCATTCTGAATCTCTTGACCAAACACCAAACAAGCTTGGAGTGAGCAGTCATCAGTATCAACCAGAAATCACAGAGTCCGTGACAGAGACTCCCTCCTTGATTCAAACTGCAGTCAGGCTGCTCTGAAGCCTCTTCTCAACTAACCCTCGCCTTTTGGACTTCCATGTCTGTCTGTACGTTGCCCAGTGTTAGCGAAAACGCTAAGTCCCTCAATATCTGATCCAATTCCTCGTCCATCACTCTTGGGATCTGACCATGCCAGCCTGCCTTCAGCAAGAATCTTGTCAAGTCAGTGTAGCCAGAGTCCCCCCTCACTTCTGATGCTTCCTCTCAGTCCCTGTCCATCCACTGGTCCCCACCCTGCTCCTTGGCTATAAATATTGCCCTCATTGTATGCAGAGTCCGGTTTTATCCCGAGGTCTCTTTTGCCCGTTCACAACTGTCCTGAACAAAATCTGCTTATACTACTTTACCATCCAGCTCTGGTCTTCTTTGGTACCCACCCTACTTCTAATATCAAATAGGGCCAGTATTTTGAAACAGCAGTTATCAAGCCTCAGTGGGAGAAATGATCGCGCTATATTTTGATTATGAAATATTTAGTACTTACCTCATGTTAGATGATGCAGAACCTTCAAAAATAGATAAACAATATTTTCTGGCCTCAAGGGACATTTGATGTGGATAATAAAGCAAGAGAACAGTTGACCAGTATTTATTACAAATTATTTTTACATGGCAAATAAGAGAATAACCTTAAGGATTTTTTTTTTTTTTTTAGATTTAAGTTAATATATTTGCCTGCTCTACCTTGAGGTACTATGGTGATGGAATCATAGAGACAGAGGTAGAAAGCAGAGTTTGCTCCCATCAGTGATCTGACAGCTTCCAAACTCACTAAAGCTCCCAATGGATGGCGGAGGGCAGGAAAAAACCCAAAGGGAGACATTTACAGACGCAAGAAGTCTGACACAGCTTTGAAGAAAATGCAACCGGACCGCCGGTTACACGAAAGAGCAGCTTCCTGGGACCAGCTCTGCCTTGACGTCAGCGGAGTCTGACTGGACGTGAGCCATGAGTCCAGACAAGCCAAGTGCAAACACATGTGGCTTCCCTGGATGCCTCCTCCTCTGTCTCCAGTCTCGTCTCCAGGAGACTTCTGAGTGCTTTACCTGAATGGGAAAGCTGACCATGCCACCCCGTTAAACAAGGCCCTTAGCTGCCTCTGCACCGCCTGATAACACCCCAGCTGCTTCTCCTGGACGGCAGGTCCCCACAATCACGTCTGCCTCCCTGGGACTCCCCGCTCCAGACCCGGCGCTCCAGCGACCCCGTCCCAGGGCACTCGCCAGGCTGCTTCTCACTTCCCTCCCTCTGTTCATGCCAGTCCCCCACCGGAAAGCCCATCTCTATCCTCAGACCTGGTTTGGACATCTTCCCTGAAGCTTTCTCCAGATGGCCAGGGGCATCTCTTTTACCAGACCTCCTCCCTTACAAGCACCAGTCTGTGCGACTGGTTCCCTTTTTGATGCTGTGAGTTACTGAGGGCAGCTGCTCCATCTCATTCATTTTTAGGGTCCCCAGCACCTGGGAGAGTCACCCAGTGCGAGTTTGTTGGGGAAAATAAAATGCCTTAAAGCTGGGAAGAGGGTTCAAGGCACTGTTTCTTTTTTTAATCCTAATCTTTATTTTTTTTAATGGAGGTACTGGGGACTGAACCCAGGACTTCATGCACGCTAAGCACCCACTCTACCCCTGAGCTCTACCCTCCTCCACCAAGGCACTGTTTTGCCGTGGTTTAGTGTATGAGTCCGGCTTTAAAAGGCTCGTTCTGCTATTTACTGTCTGGGTGACTTCAAACAAGATTTCCCAATACCCTAAGGGAACCAAGCCTGGTAATAACCCACCCAACAGGGCTGTCGGGAAGAATAAACGAAACGAGGCATCTGAAGCATTCAGCTCCGCTCAACCGCGCTTGGTTCCATTTTCATCCCCACTACGTTGCGTCCCCACCCAAGTATCACTCCCAACACAGCTCGTGACAATAAGCAAATCCTGTTTACCCAAGACACGTTTAATGGTAAGAATAGAGATAAAGGTCAACTCAGTAAAAACCAGACCACGGTCTGGGCTCCGCAGAGCCGCGCCGGCCCCTCCCCTTACTTCTTGGAGCAGCAGTGTTTCTGGATCTCCTCCGCCAGCCACAGGCAGTGCAAGATGCGCTTCTTCTCCGCAGCCAGTTCCTTCTCCGAGAACTGGCCCAAGAGTTTCTGGACGAAGATATTTTGATCCTTCAGGAAAATATTCTTATTGATGCCTACGTTGGGCATGTTCTCCAGGGACCCAGACTTGAAATGGAAGCTTAAATGTCTGTTTCGCTTTAGGCCGGGTGCCTTCTCTTCAATCCACGTCAGCGGACTGCGGAGGCAGAAGGGGCAAGAGCGTTAATTACACGCCGCGCACGGGACGCTTCTGGTACCTGCGCGCCCGGGCGCGGGTCCGGTGTTGGGCGCATCTTCCCTGCAGCTGCTGCTCCACGCGGTGGCTCGTGGGTGGGGGGCGGGGGGCATCCCGACCTCCACCGGCCTCCCAGAGGCGATGGTCTCCAGCTTTACTGCCCAAGGCCCCCTTGATTGGATTTTACCACCAGGCAGGGGAGTGCGCTGAATGATCTTGGTGTGAGCACCATTTTTGTTATTTGGGAGTTTTTACCCTGAGTCTTACAGATCCCTCCAGGGGATCCAAACCTGAGATCTTGTGCAAACTGTTGTTTCCAAGTGCATGTACATTCTTTATGGGAAATGATTCTTAGAGTTCTTTCATCACATTCTCCAAGAAGTCTCTGACCCCACCCACATGCCAGGAAAGACCAGACTCCTCCTGCCCATACACAAAACACCCGTTTCCGTTTCAGATTTGACCCTCTGGCTAAACGGCAGCCCTCAGAAAAATCTACAATCCAAACAGGACAGACTCCTCTTCTTCAAAGCCTCGCCTTCCTCTGGGGCTATCTTTTCTGTCTTTACAGTAGATAAAAGCTGTGTTATCTGCTTCATGAAAACCAGACAAACCTAAGAGGACTCTGACCGAAAGGAGCTTCATCGAATAATATGACAGGAAAAATATAAAATCTGCTTTTCAAAAAAAAAATTCTAAAAACAATACAGCATTGATTTAAGGACGTTTTCAATGAAAAAAAAAATCCATCATTCTTTCACCTAAATAGAAGTTATCTTCAGTTTGAGACAGTGCTTCCAAATATTTACCTATATGTACATGGCATATAAATCATAAAGTATAAACACTGTTTGATCATGTTTACTTATTTTAAAATATTTTTATGACCCTACAGATACTGCTCTTACGGTTATTGTCTGCAAATCACATATGACCGGTTACAGAATTCACTGAATGTTTTGTTATTGCCCAATATTTAAGGTCTTTCCAATTTTAACTTCCTGCATTCAACCTCTTCACACAAATATATAGTTTCCCTTCCCTCTTCTGAGAACGAAGGAATGAGAAGACTTGCTGTGGGCCTCTGGCGACTTCTCTTTGCTTTCCCCTTTTGTTCCTGCAGGGAGTCAGGGTCAAGGATGAGGCAGCAACTCTGCTGGACTGCTGGGCTAAGTGATGGGAGTTTTCAGTGTGAGCAGGGGAAGTGTTCCATCCTGAGGATGTACCAGGGTCCCCAGCCTCTTGTCTCCCGCCACCACTTCCTCGGATCCCTCCTCCTGTGCCCAAGGGCCTGGGAGGGCAGGTTAACCAGCCTGGCGAAGAAACTGTGCCCTGCCTCTGATGTCATAATGGTATCACATAGTGATGTGGTGATGGACATAATCAGGCTAAAGATACAGGTGTGGGGTTGCCAACAAGGGGCCCAAGCAGGTCACTTAGGATTGTTTCGGGTGCTCTAGGAAGCTCAGGGCTGCCTCCAACCCTAAAGGAGGCCTCCTGTCAGCTTATCTGGCTAAACTGGACCTGCATCAGAGCGGGGGGTGAACGTTTCAGAGAAGATCTGAGGTGCACAAAGGGGAAGCCACGCCCATACCCACGTGCTGGGAGACACCAGGAGAGATGTGGACAGGATGACTTCCTCATTTTGTGGCCCCGTCTGCTAAACACTTGAAAAGTCATGCTGTTTCCTATTTACATATTTAAGTGAGGACATCGGCTGTTGGCACTTTACTGGCACCGCACCTGCGCATGGACAGGTCTGCCCGTGGCTGCAATTCTAACACTCACACGGCCGACGTCATCAGAGCTGGGGCCACCACCGCTGTCACTCCCCGGGCAGCACTTCCGGGGTCTGCTGGCTTTCTCTTCATCATCTGCGACCCCTGCCTTTCCCTCGCAAAGGAGAGACGCCGCCCCATGGACCCAGATCCTCTTCTCTTTTTGTAAAAACCAAATGATCTGTTTTATTACCGAGAGACCCACCTACCTGGCAACACATACAGAAACACTCTGAAACCCTTGCTGCTTTCAATCTTTTGCACAGCCCGGGAAAATTATGGTTCTGCTTCTGTTTATAAAGACTTGGTATGAGGTATTTTATCTTGAAGGGTGTTTGCGGGGGAAAGAGCTCCCTTTAATACCAGACGGGGCTCACCATTATCTCCGCTTCCTAAATTATCAGCAGAGGACTTGATTTTGAAAAATAATACGGGAAGGATGTTCAAGTAGACTCTGCAAACATTTAATACTTATTTCTGGTGTTGCGTATTTCATCCTTTGTGGACTGATGGCCATTTATGGAAGATGCCGGGCACTAGAGGATGTCACCACTACCCAACTAGAAGAATTATCGGGGTGTGTGATTCACCAGGTTCAAATTGAGGCTTTAGCAATGGAGGAAGCAACAGACACCACCCCAGTACGATCTTATATTCAACCCGAACATCTCTGGGTCTTTGGGCCACGTTAAAGTCTCTTGAGCGTTTAAAGAAAAGAAGACTTGGTATGAAAAGTAAAGATTCAGAACATTTTGGGAATAGTGTGACCGTATGATGTGATGCTAAAGCCGAGAAGCAGTCGGGCACGTGATAAGCAGGGTGCAGTGTTCATGGCAGGGGCTGGCTCGTTGCTCACAGCAAAATTCTTTCAACTTCACGTGTCTGCAACTTGCGCAATACAATGTTGGAAAGAATTCAGGTCACAGATGTAACTGGATTTCTGCCCCTACATCTGAGACTCATGCACATTTGTGTGGCTTGGGCAAGGGTGATGGGTTAAATGACATCCTAGCAGCTATCCTGCTGGCAGAAGCAGACGGCCCTTTCTGGAGTCAAGGGTGGGGGTCTAGGCCCCCGGGACCTCCCCATCCTCCCTTGTGAACACACCAGGACATCCTCACTACTTCCTTCTCAGCCACAGCTTCTCACGACCTACCTCTTGTTCTCTGTCTCCAAGCACACCGTCATTTTCATATACTGATCTTCCTTTCGTTCTTCCAAGGTGGCCGACACGAGAGAAAGCTCCCCGAAGAGGGAGACCAGCCAGGTCAGGCGAGAGATGCCGCTGAACGCGGGGAAGCCAAACCGCTCTTCTTCCAATGGGCCAGCTGTGGGGAATCACAGACACGTGGGAACCGGAGGTGAGGGGCTGGCGGCTGCGGGTGGAGGCGGGTGTCGCAGGGGGCAAACACATGTGGCTGGGTGATCAGGACAACGTGACCTTGCCTTACGGCTTGGGTGTGCCCATGATGGATACTGATGGTGACTTTCAGAAAGGCATCTCCCTTTTATCTTGTTTATTCAATTTGGTTTGTCAGTAAAAAGAGAACATTTGATTGGAAACAGCGGTCCATCGAGCCCACAGGATAACAGAAAAACATGTGAGGCTTGCACATGTGCGCACATTTGTGTGCATGTACTGTGTATGTATGTAAACACACATGCACACACACGTGCACCTACGTACCCATCCTTAGTGAGAAAACAAATAAACGAAAACCTAATTGCCTCCCCTCCAAAAAATAAACAAAGGAATGCAAATCAAATATAACCTAGATTTAAAAGCCCTCACACCTGTTTACATTGCTCTATAAGCCGAAGATTTCTTATGAACTTTATTGACTTAATTCATAATTATGGATATGTTCTAAAAAAAAGGTAACAAGTTATAAGTAAAAGTGAACAAAGATTGTAAGCTTGGTAGACAACAAGGCTGGACATCACTAGGGCCTGAGTAGCAAACTTAAGAAAGAAAAGCATCTCCCCTGGGCTTCTGTTCTCTGAGAGGGCTGAGCAGACATCCCAGGTCTGAGCCACGGGGTCCAAGGCCTGAGCTCCCGTCTGCCCCTGCCAAGTAACTGCTGGGTCAACTTCGTGAAGCTACCCGCCTCTCTGAGCTTCATTTAAAAAAAATGGGGCTAATATACACCCACTTCAGAGGGTTATCCTATGAATTAACACGAAGTAACCCGTCTCACACACGCAGCACAGCTCCTGGTGCTGACTGATGGTTATTACCACCTGTTGCCACAACTCTCATGATACCATCGTTTTAAAGGATGAAGATGGATTCTGAAATGACGTTCCACTGTATTTTCTGGACTCTCATGAAGGGACGAATGGTTCTACCACTTAACGATGCCAGAGCACGTCAGGGTTTCCTTTCTGTAATGAGAGCCCTCGGGAAAGGTGGCCCAGATACCTCTGGGTGTAGACAAGTCCTAGGAATCCACCCAAAGGAGACTGCAGAGCAGGAAGCTCCAGAATGCTCACTTCTTATTGCTAACAGAGGTGCTCAGAGAATGACCAATGTAAAGTAAATCACTAAACATACGGCAGGTCAAATATTCTGACTGCAGCCAACGTCCTTGTAACTTGATGGAGAGAGAAGGGAACTGTGCGTATTGTTTGCTCCACAGAGAAGTATAAACATGTCCTCTTCTCCAAGAACCTTTCTCTCAGTCCTTTTTAAAACAGAGATCTCATTGTCAACCTCCTGTGGAAAGTAACCTCCAACTCATTAAGGTTTCACGAAAGAACATTCTACCCAGTAGACTGGGCCAGCGGCATAAATGTACTTGAGATTTCTAAGACACTTTTCCTCCAAAGCCCACTGAGCAATTAAATCTCATTTGAAGAAAAAAGAACAATAGACATTTTTATCATCTGGGGATGCGTGGGAAAGTGAAAGTAAATTGGCCCTCAGTCTGAGAGTCTTTAGGAGAAATGAATGAATCCAAGCTCACATTCTAAGAGTTAGGGAAGAACCCAGCTGGCCTTCCGGCCTCACCAGCCACGCGTGACCTGTGATCCCACCGAAGACTGACCTGTGAAGAGGAGAGACCCTTTCAGAAGGTCCTTCCCCACCACTTCTTTTTTCAGGAATGCAAACTCCTCCATCAAGAGTTCAACATGCTCCTCATGCAGGACTTTCCCTGTCATGCCAAAGATGGAGTGAAAAAAAAGGCCATCAGCATCAATGGTGTTATTTCCTTTTTTTTTTTTTTTTAACTTTTTTAAATTGAGGGATAATGGGCAAATATGATTGTATATATTTAAAGTATACAATGTATGGATTTGATATACATACGCCCTGTGGAATGATGACTAGAATCAAAATACTTCACACATCCATCGCCTGACGGTTAAATCTTTGTGTGTGTGATGAAAACGCTTAAGACCTACCCTCCACAACTTTCAAGTCCATGATTCCATATTATTAACTATAATCACCAGGCTGTACATTAGAACCCCAGAACTTACACTTCTCATAACTGAAAATTTGCACCCTTTGACCTACATTGTCCTATTTCCCCTTCCCCCAGCCCAAGGCAACAACCATTCCAATCTCTGTTTCTATGAAACAGAAACAGGCTTTTCTCTCTCTTTTTGGATTCCACATATAAGTGAAACCATTACAGTATTTGTATTTCTCTGTCTGACTTCTTTCACTTAGCAAAATGCACTCCAGGTCTGTTCATGTTGTTGCAAACGGCAGGATTTCCTTCTTTTTCGTGGCTGAATAATACTCCACTGTGTGTGTATATGTGTGTGTGTGTATATATATATATATATATATATATATATATATAGATAGCACATTTTCTTTATCCTTTTTATCTGTAGAAAAAAGTTAGGTTGTTTCTGTAGCTTGGTTATTGAAAAGAATGCTGCACATAGGGGTGGCATGTATTTTTCCTAATTAGTTTTCATTTTCTTTGAATAAAAACCCAGGAGTGGAACTGTTGCATCTTATGGTAGTTCTAGTTTTAATTTTCTGAGGCGCCCCCATACTCTTTGCCATAGTGGCTGCACCAATTTACATTCTCACCAGCAGTGCACCAGGGTTCCCTTTCCTCCACATTCCCATCAGCACTCACTGTCTCTTGTCTTTTTGACAGTTCTGACGGGTGTGAGGGTATCTCGTAATTTTGAATTGTATTTCCCTGATGGCTAGTGATACTGAGCACCTTTTCATAGGTCTGCTGGCCATCTCTGTGTCTTCTTTTTGGTATTCTGTTCCTCTGCCCATTTTCAAATTGGATTATTTGCTTTTTTTGCTATTAGTTTTATAAATTCTTTGTACTTTGAATATTAACCCTTTATCAGATGTATAGTTTGCAAATATTCCCCCCATTCTGTAGGCTGTCAGTTTATTGATTTGTTTCCTTGCTGTGCAAAAGCTCTTTAGTTTGACGCAGACCTCTCTGTTTATTGTTTCAGCTTTCATTTCCTGTATGCTTGGTGTCTTAGCCAAGAAATCACTGTCAAGATCAATGTCAAGGTGTTTTCTTCTAAGAGTTTTACAATTTCAGGTAAGTTTTTTTTTTTTTTAAACAGCTTCATTTGTCTTTGATACATCTCAAGATAATTTTTGTGAATGATGTAAGTCAGCTAGGGGTCCAGTTTTCCCAACACCACTGATTGAAGAGACTATCCTTTCCCCACGGTGTGTTCTTGGTGCCTGTGTCAAAAATTAGTTGACGGTATATGCAAGGTTTGTGCCCAGGATCTCTGTTCTGTTCCACTGGTCTATGTGCCTGTTTTTATGCCAGGACCACACTGTTTTGTTTACTATGGCTCTGCAATATAGGCTGAAATCAGGACGTGTGATGCCTCCAGCTTTGTTTTTCGTCTCAAGACTGCTTTTATCATTTGGAGTCTTTTATGATTCCATGCAAATTTCAGGACAGTTTTTTCTGTTTCTGTGAAAAATGCCATTGAAATTTTGATATGGACTGCACTGAATCTGCAGGTTGCTTTGAATAATGGTATGGACATTTTAACCATTCCAATTTTTCCAATCCAAGAACAAAGGTTATCTATCCATTATTTGTGTCTTCTTGAATCTCTTTCAGTGATGTCTTGTAGTTTTCAGCGTACATCTCTTCCTTTGTTAAATTTATTCCTAAGTATTTTATTGTTTTTGATGGCCCTGTAAATGAGCTTTTTCTTAATTTCTCTTTCAGATAGTTTGTGTATAGAAATGCAACTGACTTCTGTACATTAGTTTTATATTCTATAACTTTACTGTATTTATTAGTTCTAACAGTTTTTGGTGGTCTTCGGGGTTTTCTATATATAAGATCATGTCACCTGAAAAGAGACAATTTTAATACTTCCTTTCTAATTCGGATGCCTTTTATTTATTATTCTTGCCTAATTACTCTGGCTTCAGCTTCCAGTACTGTGTTAAATAGCACACAGTGGTTATTACTGGCATCCTTGTCTGTTCCTGATCTCAAGAGGAGAGGCTTTTAACTTTCTGAATATGATGTTAGCTGTGGATAATCTTTAATACATTGAGAAACATTCCTACTATACTTATTTTGTTGAGGTTCTGTCATGAAAGGATGCTGAACTCTGTCAAGTACTTGTCCTGCATTTATTGAGGTGACCATATGCTATTTCTCCTTCATTATGTTAACATAGCATATCACATTTATTGATTTACATATGTTGAGCCACCCTTGCAACCCAGGGATGAACCCCACTAGACCATGAATGTGCTCATGAAATAAATAATAAAGAAATAATAATACATAAATAAATAATAAATACATTATTTCCATAATGTATTTCTGTCTGGATTATCTATCCACGGTTGAGAGCAAGGTATTGAAGTCTCCTGTTACTGCATTACCATCTAGTTTTGCCTTCAGATCTATAAATATTTAACACGTTTATGTACGCCAACATTGGGTGCATACACATTTATAATTTTTATATCCTCTTAATGAACTGACTCCTTTATTATATATGACCTTCTTTTTCTCTTGTTATATATAGCTTTTGACTTTAAGTCTATTTTGTGTTTTCTTTTGGTTTTCACTTGCATGGACTATTTTTCCATTCCTCCACTTCTAGCCTATGAATATCCTTAAACTGTAAGTGTGTCTTTTGTAGGCAGCATATATTTGGGCCTCTTATTTATCCATTGAGCTACTCTTGTCTTTTAATCAGAGAATTTAAGCTATCTGCACCGAGTGTAATTACTGATCGGTAAGAATGCACTGCAATTTTGTTAACTGCTTTCTGATTGTTTTATAGTTCCTTTTTTCCTCTCTTTGTAAGCTGATGATTTTTGTTTGTCATGATAGCCTTTGATTCTTTTCTCTTTATCATTTTTGTATATATTACTGTTTTTTCTTTTTTTATTACCATGAGGCTTTCATAGTACATCTTACAGTTATGGCAGTCTGTTTTAAGATGATAACAACTTCAATTGCATTAAAAAAAAATTCTACACATTTGCAAGTAAATTTACAAGTAAACTGACTAGCCCCCAACACAATTATGTTTTTGGTGTTCCAGTTTACATCTTTTTAATCTTGTGTATCCATTAACAAAATATTGTAGCTAGAGTTATTTGTAATATTTTTTCTTTTAACCCACATACTAGAGTTTAAAGTGATTTACTCACTGTTGCTCTATTAGAGTATGTGAATTTGACTATGTACTTACCTTTACCAGTAAATTTCATACTCTCATATATTTTCATGTTACTAGTTAAACATCTTTTCACTTCAGCTTTAAGAACTCCCTTTAGCACTTCTTGTAAGGCAGGTCTAGAGGTGACAGACTCTCCCAGACAAAAGCTGAGAGAATTTATTTATCTCTCACTTCCGAAGAACAGTTTTCCTGGATAAAGTAGTCTTGTCTGATGTTTATTCTTTGAGCACACTGGATGTATGAGCCTCCTGGCCTGCAAGGCTTCTGCTGAGAAATCTGCTGATAGCCTTTCCAGGATTCTCTTGTATATAATGAGTCTTTCCTTTTTTCTTGCTGCTTTCAAAGTTCTCTCTTTGTCTTTGATTTTTGTGAGCTTGATTAAAATGTGTCTTGGTGACAATTTCTCATTTTGATGGTTGTATGTGGTAACATAATGTTTTTATTTGCTGATATACACATGAAATTAATGGGGATCAGGTTGGCAACTTACTCTCAAATAATTCAAGAAAAAATAGTTCTTTGTACTGTATTTATAACTCTCCTTTAAGTTTGGGGTTATTTCAAAATAAATACACTTCAAAAAACCAAAAGAAACAAATCGTTACAGCAATAAAAATGTAAGTGGAGGCCAGAAACAGTCATGGATTATGAAATAAAAAATAATTACTTAGGAGAAAATAAAAGGGCAACTTTCAATTGTGGACCTAAATTCTTAACGCCTTCATTTCCTCAAACATATTTCAGCAGCTTTCTCACATAAACTATATATATTATGAAATTCCCAAAGAACCAATTTTGGCCTCATCTTTCAAAATAGAGTGTTCTGTCTATCATAAAAATAATAATAAATGAGTGTTTGTAGATTTGGGAGGAAAATTAGAAGAAATAAAAGATACTCGTGGCCCTATTTACCAGAAAGAACCACTACTAAGATATTGGTATATTTCCCTCTTGTCATTCTGCTGTGAATAATTTTTCATGGTCGTGATCGTATGGTAGAAATAGAATTATATTTTTAGTTTTGAAGTACAAATATAAATTCACGTCACTGAAGAAAATTGAAAAAAAAAAAAACGTGGAAAAGCATAAAGAAAAAAATAAAACCACTTGGAATTCTACCAGCTAATCACTGTTACCATTTTGTTTCATTTGCTTTTTTCCCTCCTTGTATATATGTGACATGATGTTTATCTTGTATTTAAGCAATACAGGAATGGTCTCAGATCCTAGCTGAGAGGTGATCTGAAGAGAATTTAAGTAATAGGTAATCAATGTCACTGTGGGGACAAATGACCGACCGGAAAGGGGCACTAAGGGAACTTACTGGGGTAATAAATATGTTCTATACGTTGACTGGAATAATAATTACATGAGCATATACTTTGTCAAAATTCATTTAACTCTGCATTTAAAATCTCTGAATTTATCTTAAGGAAATTATATCTCAATTTACAAAAGGATAAGGACTTAGGTCACTAATGTCGTCAGATGAATACCAGAATTATTACTCAGTTCCTTCTCTGGCTTTTGTGTTGGCCTATTCAGAGCTGCTTTTGTAGAAGAAATAAGACTTAATTCTCAGAAGTTCTTATGTCATAAGGTGCTTGCTTTGTAACTAGTTTAATAGTTACAACTAGTTTGAACTGTTGATACAAGTACTAGAAAAAGTTTGTCCCACTTCAAATAAGTCAAACTTGGCAAGCTACCCCATCTGACTGGTGGAGTGACAGATGGGGCTTGAGAAACACCAATTCGGAGAAGAATCCTGAGAAAAAACAGAGGAAGAGCAGGCCATGCGCTGCCCAGACCAACAGTGGCACTTTATGTGTGCCCATGAAGAGAAAAATACGATTTTCCATTCCATTTGTGATATGCAAAATGCAAAAAGTACCCCTAACCAAGCACTAGCCAACTATAGGAAACGCAGTGCTGGGACTTTTTCTGTGGCATCCGGGGTAAATATGTCCAAACAGTTATGGTTCTCAGAAAATTCTTTCTTACGTAAAGATGAGATCTCCATCCCTATAATTTATAATTCTACCCACTACCAAGAGAAGCAATACAGCATAAATTTACTTTCTCTTTCCGTGGAGAGCTTTTAATATATCTTAAGATTTTTCTCCTTTACATTAAATATTTAAACTTCTCTAGTGATTCGTCCCAATTATGTGTAACTTTTTAAAACTTGTTTTTATTTGGGGAGGATTATACTGTATGTACGATTTGCTACCTTCTCAACAATTTTTAAAAATGTATTGTTCTATTTCGTGCTGCTAAAACAAATTATGCTCATTATAGAAAACATGAAAAATACAGAAAAATATAAAGTAAATAAAATCATCCCAAATGCCACTACCAATAACCACTATTAAAACAAACTGCCTTTACATCTGTATTTGTTTTAAAGTAATACTACATATATGTATATATAGTTATGTAACCTGCACTTAGCATTTATCCATGTATAATGTAACTTTTCTTATGATGATGAGAATCTTTATGACTTTTAGAGCCTGAATAGTATTCTATCAGATGAATATGCCGTAATTCACCATTAACCATTTTCTTACTTTTATATACCGAATTCGCTTGCCATTTTCTGCTCTTACAGTGTTGTCATGAACACTTCTGCCCAAAAAGCTTTTTACGTATTTCTGTAAAATAAGGTTTACAAAAGATCTGAACTTTTTAACGTTCTCTGATACATATTTTGATTTTCCAAATGGCTAAATTAATGGTGGTGCATTTGGAACCTTCTGATTATTGTGCATCAACACGTCCACTTGAGGTCAAATCCTCTCTTCAACTTTGATTGCTCTCACTAAATTTATTTAGTTAAAAAAAAAAAAACTGTAGTAAAAAACATGTAACACAAAATTTACCAGAGCAACCATTTTTAACTATACAGGCCAGTGCTGTTAACTGTAATTACACTGTTGTGCAAAAGGCCTTTGGAATTTTTTCATTTTGCAAAATTCAAACTCTAGACCCAATGAAAAACAACTTCCCCATCTTCCCTACCCCTGACCCCTAGCAATCGCCACTCTATTTTGTTTCTATGAATTTGACTATTTTAGATACCTCAGACCGTATTTGTCTCTCTGTACTTGCTTATTTCACTTAGCATAATGTCCTCAAGGATCTTCCAGGTTGTAGCTTGTGATAAGATTTCCTTCTTTCTTAAGACTGAGTAATATTCCATTATAAATATATGCCACATTTTCTTTATCCTTCATTTGTCAATGGACATGAGTTGCTTCCTCTTCTTGACTATTGTGAACAATGTGCCATGAACATGGGTGTGCAAATATCTCTTTCAAATCCTTTCAGTATATACTTAAAAATGGGACTGCTGGATCATGTGGTAATTCTAGCTGTAACTTTTTCAGGAACCTGTATACTGTTTTTCACAGTGGCTAAACCATTTGACAGCTCCGCCAATAGTGCGCAAGGGCTCTCATTAATTTCTCCACACCCTCACCAACATTCA
The DNA here is from genome assembly GCF_036321535.1 of Camelus dromedarius. Lineage (NCBI taxonomy): Eukaryota > Metazoa > Chordata > Mammalia > Artiodactyla > Camelidae > Camelus > Camelus dromedarius. The sequence goes on along the minus strand of NC_087442.1, from coordinate 83,311,123 downwards.
TTATTTTGTTTTGTTCTGTTTTTTAATAGCTGCCATCCTCATGGGCTTGAGGAGATATCCCAATGTGATTTTGATATTCACTTCTTTAAACACTAGTGATTACGAGCATCCTTTCACATGCTCGTTGGCTGTCTGTATATCTTCTTTGGAGGAATGTCTATTCAGCTCCTTTGTGCATTTTAAAATCAGGTTATTTATTATTGCTGCTGTTCAGTGGTAAAAGTTCTTTATATATTTTGGATATTAACCCTTATCAGATACATGATTTGCAAACACATTCTCCCATTCCCTAGGTTGCCTTTTCACTGTCAACTGTCTCCTTTGTTATGCAGAAGACTTTTTATTTTAGTGCAAAATCCCACTTGTCCATTTTTGCTTTTGTTGCCTGTGCTTTAAGTTGTCGCATCCAAAAGATCATTGCCAAGGCCAATGTCAAGAAGCTTTTCCCTATGTTTTCTTCTAGGAGTGTTATAGTTTCAGGTCTTATATTTAGGACTTAAATCATTTCTGAGTTAATACAGTATAAGGTAAAGGTACAACTTCATTCTTTTGCAAGTGGATACCCACCTTTCCCAATGCCATCTGTTAAGGAGACTGTCTGTTCCCCCAGTGTGTGGTCTTGTTTGCTTCTGCGCTCCTGATTCTATTCCATTGGACTATCTGTGTTTATGCAAGTACCACACTGTTTCCATTACAATAACTTTGTAATATGTTTTGAAATCAGAAAAGGTGAGGCCTCCAACCTACTTCTTGTTTTTCTTATTTAAGGCTGTGTTGGTCATTCGAGGTCCCTTGAGATTTCATATGAATTTTTGGGATACTTTTTCTATTTCTGTAAAGAAAAACCATTGAGATTTTGATAGGAATTGTACTGAATTTGTAGATAGCTTTGTGCAGTATGGAATTTTAACATCATTAAGCCTTTCAATTCATAAACACAAGATGTCCTTCCATTCATCTGTGTCTTCCTTAGTGTTTTTCAGCAATGTTTTGCAGTTTTCAGTGTACAAGTCTTTTGCCACCTTGGTTTGGTATATTCCCAAATATTTTATTTTACAAAAAAACCCCACTGTAAATGGGATTGGTTTCTTGATTTCTATCCAGACAACTCATTTTTAGTATATAGAAACACACTGATCTCTATATGCTTATTTTGTATTCTGCAACTTCACTGAATTTATTAGTTCTAACAGGTTTTTTGATAAAGTCTTCAGGGTTATCTATATATAAAAGCGTGTCATCTGCATTTAGAGACAACTTCACCTCTTCCTTTCTGATTTGGATGCCTGGCATTTCTTTTTCTTGCCTAATTGCTCTGGCTCCAACTTCCAGTACTATGTTGAACAGAAGTGGTGAAAATGGGCATCCTTACTTTGTTTGCTGATCTTGGAGGAGAAGCTTTCAGTGTTTCACCACTGAGTATGTTAGCTATGGGCTTTTTATATATGGCTTCTATTATGACGGGGTGGTTTCTTTCTATTCCAAGTTGTTGAGTGTTCTTTTTTTTTTTTTAATCACAAAAGGGTGGTGAATTTTGCAAACGCTTTTTCTGTGTCAACTGAGATGATCCTGTGGAGTTTGTTCATTCTATTAAAGTGGTATGTATATACACTACATTGATTGGTTTTCATATGTTGACCCATTCTTGCATTCCAGGAAAAAAATCCTACTTGATCATCATGTATAATCCTTTTGATACACAGTTGAATTTGGTTTGCTAGTATTTTGTTGAGAATTTCTGCATCTATATTCATTAGGAATATTGGTCTATAGTTTTCTTGTGGTACCTTTGGCTTTGGTATCAAGGTAGTGCCGGCCTCATAAAATAAGTTTGGAAGTGTTCTTTTCCATTTAGGGGAAATTTCTGAAGATAATTGGCGTTGATTCTTCTATAAATGTTTGGTAGAATTCTCCAGTGAAGCCATGTGGTCCTGGGCTTTTCTAGTTGGGAGGTTTTGATTACTGTTGCATTTTCCTAGATACTAGTTATAGGTCTATACAGATTTTTATTTCTTTATGATTCAGTTTGGTATTTTGTCTATTTGTAGGAATTTATCAATTTCTTCTAGGTTATCTAATTGTTAGAGTATAATTGTTCATAGTATTCTCTTATAATCCATTTATTTCTGTGGCATCTGTTGTAATGACTCCTCTTTCATTTCTGATTTTATTTGAATCTTCTCTTTCCTTCTTGGTTCAATCCAGCCAAGGGTTTGTCAATTTTGTTTGTATTTTCAAAAACCAACTGTTAGTTTCTTTGATTTTTTTCCTATTGTTTTTCTATTCTCTATTTTATTTATTTCTATTCTAATCTTTATTATTTCCTTTTTTTGCTAACTTTTGATTTAGTTTGGTCTTCTTCTAGTTCCTTGAGATGTAAAGTCAGCTTGCTGACTTGAACTCTTTCTTCTTGTTTAATGTAAGTGTTTACCACTATACACTTCTTTCTTAGGACTGCTTTCACTGCTTCCCATAAATTTTGGGATGTTGTATTTTATTTTTCATTTTCTCAAGATATTTTCTAATTTCCCTTATGCTTTGTTTCTTTCACCCACTGGCCGTTTTGACAGTGTGTTAATACTCATGTGTTTGTGGGTTTTCCAGTTTTCCTTCTGCTGTTGATTTCTAGTTTCATTCCACTGTGTTTGAAGGATACTTGGTATGATGTCAATCTTTCTAAGTTTAAGACTTATTGTGGCCTACATGTGGTTTATTCTGGAGAATGACCCATGTGCACTTGAGAAGAATGCATATTCTGTTACTGGGTGGTATGTTCTGTATGTCTGTTAGGTTCAATTGATCTGTAGTGTTGTTAAGTCTTCTGTTTTCCATTTTGATCTTGTCTGGTTTCCTAACCTACTAAAAGTAGGGTATTGAAGTCTCCTAATATTGTGTTCCCTCAATCTGTTAATATTTGCTTCATATATTTGGGAGCTATGATGTTAGGTGAACTGACCCTAATGTTTCTCATTATATAATGTTCTACATCTCTTATGACATTTTTTGACTTAAAGCCTATTTTATTTGATACAAGTATGGCCATCTCTGCCCTCTTTTGGTTACAATTTGCATGGAATATCTTTTTCAGTCCTTTCACTTTTAGTCCATATGTATCTTTAGATCTAAAGGCTCTTGTAGATAATATATAGTTGGATTTTGTTTTTTATCCACTGAGTCAATCTATTTCTTTTGATTGGGGAGTTAAATCTATCTACATTTGAAGTAATTACTGATAGAAAAAGACTTAATGCCATTTTGTTAACTGTTGTCTATATACTCTTACAGCATTTTGTCCTTTTTGTTTTGACTTTTTTTTTTTGTGGTGGGTGACATGCTTTGTCACTTTTCTCATTCCTTTTGTGTATCTTCTATCGGTATTTTTATGTAGTTACTATAGGGATTATGTAAGACATCTTAAAGTTATTATAGTCTAAACAGACAACTTCAATTGCAAACAAAATTCTATTCCTTTACATTTCTAACAGCCCCACTGTATGTTACTCATATCACAAGTTACATCTTTTTACATTATATATCCATTAACATAGATTTATAGTTATTTTTATGCTTTGTCTTTTTAATTCTATACCAAATTTAAAGTGATTGATGTGCCAACAAAATATCACAGGATTCTATATTTATCTTTATACTTACCTTTACCAGAGAGCCTTTTATTTCATGTTGCTGTCTAGCATCCCTTTGTTTCAATTTGAAGGACTCCATTATCAAAGTCTAGTAGTGATTAACTCCTTCTGCTTTTGTTTGTATGGCAAAGTCTTGATTTCACCTTCATTTCTGAAGGACAGTTTTGCTGGATATAGTATTCTTGGTTGGCACTTTCAACACTTGAAATATATCATCCTACTCCCTTCTTGCCTGCAAGGTTTTTGCTGAGAATTCTGCTGATGATCTTCTAGGAGCTCCTTCGTGCATAATGAGTCACTTTTCTCAAGATTCTGCCTTTATCTGTGACTTCTGACAGTGTGATCATTAGGTGTCTTGGTGTGGCTCTCTGGATTTTTTCTACTCAGAGTTCATTGAGTGTCGTGAATTTGTATTCCATTTCCTTCCCCAAATTTAGAATTTTTCAGCCATAATTTCTTCAAATCAGCTCTCTATCCTTTCTTGCTCTCATCTCCTTCTGTGACTTGCATAATATATACATTCATCTGCTTGATGGTGTCCTCTAAGTCCCTTAAGCTTTCTTCATTCTTTTTCCTTTTTGCTCCTTTGACTCAAATTTCAAATGATCCATCTTCAAGTGTGCCAATTCTTTTTTCTGCTTGATCAAATTTGCTGCTGAACTCTTCTTAGTGAATTTTCCAATTCAGTTATTTTATTCTTCAGCCTCAGAATTCGTTTGGCTCTTTTCTATAATTTACATTTCTTTGCTGATAGAATTTAACTTTGTTCATGCACTGTTTTCCTAACTTCATTTGTTTGTCTGTGTTTTCTTTTAGCTGACTAAGCATCTTTGAAACAGTTATTCTGGTAATTCCTAGATCTATATTTCTTTAAGGTTGGTTTCTGGAGATTCATTTCATACCTTTGAGTGGCCTGTGTTCCCCTGCTTCTTTGTATTCCTCGTGATCATTTACAGGGATACCTCATTTCATCGCACTTTGCTTTACTGCACTGGGCAAATACTGCATTTTTTACAAATTGAAGGTCTGCGACAACCTTTACAATTAGCAAGAAATCTTTGGCGTCTTGTACTCTGTCCACAGACATTTTTACCATGAGAAATATTATACAAAGTTGATGGCCCCAAAGCTCCCCAAATCTTGTTCATTTCAATAGTCATTCATCCATCTTTTCATTCAATGAGCACCTACTGAAGGCCTATGAAGTTCTAGGCAGTGTTTAGGTTTAGCTGCTGGACTACAGAGAGGAAAGATGGGCTCTGCCCTCCAGCAGAGCAGCTCAGTTCTAGAGAAAGGCAATCAAGAGTTTCGATAGTGTGATCCATCTACACTGGTGATAAGGACAAGGTGCTTTCTTTGCTGATTTTCATTGTAACTGTTCACCATACTTTACTCATACATTGAAGATTTTAAATAGCAAATGTTGAAACAGAGTTTGTGACTTAAACTTCATTTAACTAGCTCCTTTAATCCCTACACATTCTAGATAGTTCTAGTTGCCTCCATAGAGGGACTTGTCCAATTACTGTAAAAACATAAAAATCTCCAGAGGGCAGCATGGCTCAGAGAAACAAATGTGGACCTCAGAGCCCAAAGAGATCGCAATCAAACCTCCACCTCCCATTTTGTAGTCATGTTACTAACTTTGTGATCAGGCACAAATTTTTTTAACTCTTTAAGCTACGGATTCCCATACATAAACTAGGGGAAATACCTACCTCCAAGGATTTTTAAGGGAATTAAGTAAAATATGAAGTGTTTCGCAGAGTTTCCAAGTTCCTAGTATGTAATAAATATTTAATAAATGGTACTCCTCTTGAGAAACAACCAAGACTACAAAGTATGCACATATAATCAATTATTCAGATCTGGGCATTTTTCCAATAGCAATATAAATATCATATGAATAAAACCAAAATAATATGACACTAGCATAGGTGGTAGCTAATTCATATTTGTCATTAGTCAGAGAAGCTGATAAGTCTTGAACAAAAGTTTGCAAACTCCTACCCATTCCTCTGCCCTCCACACCCCCCATCCCTTGTATGTGCCTACAGTATGGTGGGGGTTGGGAGCCCATGGGACCAGTAACATATCTGAGATGGGGTTAAGTTTAAAGGCATAAAGATGGTACCACAGAAATCTTAGAGTCAGAAACTCTTAGGAAGAGGGTCTGTGCTCTGGATGCATGGAACATACGTCACCTTTCTGCTCAGCCAGCTCCCACAGGTCCTTAGCTGCTGCCCAAGACAGTGTCATAGGATATTCCACAAGGACATGCTTGCCAGCATTAAGGAACTGCCTTTGGGAAAAAGAGAGAAATGCAGAGAAAATGCACTTTAAATAAGCTTCATTTAAGTACCCTGTGGGACAGAGAACAGAATGTCATCAATGCACAAAAACCTCCATGTCAATGTGTCATGATGGAATGAGACTGAGAGTCAGGGCTGGGCGGTAAGGCCATACTGTACCTCGCGTCATTTTCTGCTAAGCAGTAAGATAAAAGCTTTCTAGTTATGTGAACATTTGAAGATTCACCCACTCAGCCACTCATGTATTCAAGTAGGTACCCTTTACTGGTTACTCCGGAGGAGAAATACAGCCATGTTAACAGGTAAATTGCCTATGCCCGCATGACAGCTATAAATAAAGACAAGAGAACCCACAGCAGCCAGCTCCGCCTAAGGTGGTCTGAAAAGTGGGTCTCAAAGTGGGAACAGGCATCGTCCGGGTGTTGGGGATGAGGATGTCTCACTTTGAGCTGTCAATGTGGGGGCTTGGGTGTTTTATGCGGCTTTGTCCACGGGGACATGGTGTGAATTTCAGCGTGGCAGCGGGGCGGGCTATGAGGAGTGGAGGGCAATGATCATAAAAGTACCTGTGAAGGACCCGGAATGCTGTGCTCTGGAGTTTGGCTTTTAGTCTCCAGATATTCTAGGGAACACACCTTGATAAGCGTGGGAATGACATGATCACTTTTTTAAGGAAATACACTCTAGTGACAAAGAAGGTGAAGGGGACCCCAAGAAAGGTGTTTTTGTCCATGCTGAAACTGGGTGTGGTAAAGGGGGAACCGCTGACTCCCGGGCAAAGGCACGGGGAAGCAGCTGCAATTTAATGTCAGAACCCAGAAGGAGGCTGAGATTCAGGGGGCGGCCGGCACTGCCTCGTTGGCCGCCAGGTCCCGCGTGGGGCTGCTCCTTCCTGGCTCAGCCCCACCAACTGCTTCAAGGGCTCCAGGCTTTGCATTCAAAGGTGGGGCGGGGGAACACTTCACTCCTCTTGCTCTATGAACCATAGGATCTCCCCTTTCTGATGTCTCCATTACTTCCTTTCTCATCTCACGCAAATCCACTTCACATTAAAGGAACCCTCAGAGATATTCTTGGCGATATTTCACGATGTTGAAAGGACAAAGTATAAAATGTTGGCAGCTGACAGGACTACGGCAGTTCTCTAAGGCACAGAAAAGATGTTGGCTCCGTATCTTAAGTTATAAGATGAAAAGGTGGGCACCGTCCAAACTATCCTCAATAAATTTTTTACAAAGAAGTAAAATACTTTCATTCTTAATCTTCCCAATGTTTTAAATTATGGTGTACTAAATAAATATTAGTTCTACCCTATTTTTCATTTTGTTATACGTTTACAACCAATAATTAAGGGTAACATTTTTTTTTTAATGGAGGGACTGGGGATTGAACCCAGGACCACACATGCGCTCTACCATGTGTGAGCTATACCCACCACTGTGAGGGGTAACATTTTAAAGACAATTTTTTTTTTCTTTGAATACCTTTAATTGCACCAATGAGAGAAAAGTCCTAGGATTCATCATGCAAATAAATAATCATTAGTTTCACTGATAAAAATCTTAAATGACAATTTTTAAAGGTCATGGATCCATTGTAATTTTTTCCCATTGATTATTAAGACTCCATACCCCCACCCCTGCAAAAATGACAGCCTGCCCGAGCACGTCCGTAGTCCCGCACCACCGTGCACAGCCGGGACTGCCTGCCCTGGACGCCCACCTGATGTAGTCCTCGTGGCTGGAGCTCTCACTGCAGATGTAAGCCACCTCAATCTCTTGACTGGAAAGAGCATCTTCCAGAGAAATCTGCTGCACTCCCTCGATGCTCCCCAGCTCTCGTCTATTGGAGCAGAACAGACAAGGGGAACTCAAAGTAGGCGGAGAATCATCAGCTGAGAATAAATGAGCACCATCCTTCTCCCCAGCTCCCAACGATGTCCCAGTGACCAGCTTTTGGAAATGAAGACATGAATTTCCTCCCTCCCATTTGCAGGGCATTTTCCAGCATGGAGTGAGAAACACAGCCTCGGGGGTGAAGTCGGGGACCTGGCGTCGAGCGTGACACTGCCGCTAACAGCCTGTCGGACGTGGGAGTCTGAATTCCTTCATCTCTAAAACAAAAGAGACTGATCTCCTGTTATCTCATGAGAAGTGGTCTCTGTCGTCAAGCACTTGGCCAAGCACCATGACTTCCAAACCTAACGCAAATCCAAGACACTAACACTTTTGAGGGACAAACTGCTCTGTGACTTCCAGCTCCTTCACATACACCATAGCCTTGTGACGGTCACGTGGAAGGGGGGTGTCACTGCCTCCTTTACAGCTGAGCTGACAAAGCCCGGAGAGGCAGTGGGTCCACGACTAACCAGGAGCAGAGGCTCCTGGAATGTTGAGAGGAGCCCTGCGCCTTCCGACAAATGCAGAAGGAGGAGCCATGTGCACACTGCCCCAGTGCAGGGGCTGCAGCAGAGGGGCAGGCCACCAAGGGGACTGTCACAGAGGAAACGGGGCGGCCAGCAGGAGGCTCTCGGCCAACTCAGAGCTCCACCAGAGCTGCAGCAGCCAGAGGGCATCTGCGGACGTCCGGCCACCAAAGGCCATTATTTATGGGTAAGTCTCTTCCTATGGGGACCACCCATCTACGCTGCTCGATCTGACCGATACATGTTGCTTGCCTCCTGTGCGTAAGCGCTGTAGGAAAGATGATGGATTAAAGTGGATTAAAGTCCTCAGCTTCCAATGAGCTCAGTCTGGTAGAAGGAGGAAGATACACGTACACACATACATGTAACAACACAAGACTAACAGGAGAAACGCTGTGCTGAGGGTACAGGTGGGAGATTCGAAGAAGGCAAGGAACACCCAGTTCAGGGTTTCAGAAAAGGCTTGCTGGGGAGGTGACAGGACTTGGCAGGTAGGTCGTGAGGAACAGGGCATGTGAGGTGGGGAACAGTGTGATTAGGGCAGGGGTGCAGGAGAGCAGGGGGGACGAGCTGGCCATCCTCCCACGTGCCGCGGGCAGGTTGGGAGGGCCCACTGCCGCAGTCATGGCAGCCAGCCTGAAGGGACCCCCCACCACAGGTAGGATGCAGTGGGAGGAACGGGGCTGGCTAATGAGGTTGTCAAGCTCCCATTCGTGCAGCTCCCTTAGAATCTTTCTGGGAGGGGAAGACTGCTCAAAGGGTCTCCTTAGTGCCCCCACATCTACTTTAAATCCTTCAGGCAGGGCCAGGTTTTGAGACAGGCAAACTGGAAGAAAGCAGGGCCCGTCAATTAAAATCTGAAAGAACTTCTACATGGACCATCACAATAATGACCTATGCTTTGGTAAGTTCTTAGCTAATTTCGCTTAAGCACTAGAAAGCAGAGAAACACTTGACTTGCTCTCCACATCACCTTGGCCGACACAGGGCCCTCCTCTAGTTCACAATCCCTACTGATAAATGATGTTACATGGCGTTAGTTTGGTGACTGGTGTGTGTGCGTGTGAGGAAGGGCTGGGAGATGGAGGGAGCAGCTGAGGGTGGGGCACGGGTGAAGAAATGCAGTGAGAAGTCTGATTTTGGTTGAGTTACAGGAGATCAATGAATCCTTGAAAGCAGGGCTCAAAATTATCAAAGGGGGAATGTAGACACAGTGTTTAAAAGATGGGCTTTGGAATCAAATAGACCCGCACGGAAGTCTGCTTCCAGCTGTGTGGCCTCAGGCAAATTACTCACTCTCTGGCTCAGCTTCTTTATCTGTAAAGAGGTTGTGAAGTGGGCATTGATCCAAGAGTTGGTCATGCCTGTAAAGCCCAGAGCCCTGCGGGGACGGCTGTCATGGTAACGGGTGAAACACACCTAGAGCCTTCTTTCAGGGCAACCCACATAGGTTCGCTGGGCCCCCTCCTGTCCCTGTCGGGCCCTGTGCCCATCTTGCCTGCCTCTGCCTTCGCTGTCCCCTCAAGGCTGACCCGCTGCACACCTCAGTGGCAGGCCCAGCCCTCTTTAGTCCCCAGACTCGTCTGAACTTGAGATCTTGTGGGGCTGGGCCTGCACGGTTCTCTGGAATGACCCCGGAGCTGGCCGGCTCTCTCCTAGCTCTGGAGAATCGCTGTGCACCGAGGCCTGGCCCATCTCCCTGGGCCTCCTGTGAACGACAAGGCACAAAGCAAACGTGATTCACCTGGACACGAAGCCAATCAGGTTCAGGAACGCGGAGGAAGCGTGTGAATTCCGCAAGTCCCGGAGCCGCACGGAGCCGGCTCTGCCAACGCCGACGACCACCACGCCGAACTTCTTCTCCGGCTGAAAGACAAGCGACCAAGGCGGGGTTTAGAAATGGCCCAAGCAAAACAAGAGCCGCATCGGCAGGACCAGCCAGGGTCCAGACAGGCGAGACGAGAAGCCATCCCAGAGCACAGAAGCAGCCGCAGCATGGAAGGGCGGATAAGACACTCCCTGAGAAGTCAGCTCCCCCAGAACATTCCTACAGCTTCTCTGACCCGTGTCATCCACAGAAGAGGCGCCTTGCATTGGGCTCTCCACTTCTGCCACCTCTCCAATCACCAGAGCGCCCCCTTTAAGCCACGCCTGGCCCTAGTCTGGTACCTCTGTCTTTCTAGCATCCCCCCCCTCCAGTGGACGTGTGACTGTGATGCAGCTGGGAGGCCACAGCTGCTCGGTGAGATGCGGGGAGACAGGACACGCGGGCAAAGCAGGAGCTGTCACTCTACTCAGCCCCCCCACTATGGCTTTCTGGGTTCTCACCAATGCAGTGTCACCCCCACCCTACTGTGGCAGCTTACTCATTATTGGGGTACAAGGCTGGAGGCAAATAGAATGAAAAATCAAGTTGACTCTTAAAAACCATATGGCAACTCAGTATAGTCCAAATGGATAAAAACCATCTACACATCCCTCAAACGCAGTTCTTGGAGGTTTCCAAGCACGGAAACGGGAATGTCCCTCTCGACGCCCCCTTGCCTTCATCTTTGTCATCTGGGTGTCACCATTAGCCACTGAGGCCGCCCCTCTTCCTGTGTCCACTGCTCTGGTCTTGGCCCAGCAGTTCTCCGCCTCCTGCCTGACGATGTGGTAAGTCACCACCCGGTCTCCCTACTTCTGCGCTCACCCTTCCAGTGCATCGTCCACAGGCCTGCCAGAGCAGATGCTTCAGATGAAAACTAGGTCCCTCTGCTGATCAAAGCCCTCCGTTTTCCCCACTGTTATGGACTGAAGGATGCTCTATGTGGGAACCTTGGCCCCTGATGTGGTGGCATTAGGAGGTGGCGCCTTTGGGAGATAATTATGATGCGGTGAGGTCATGAGTGGGGGCATGCCTTTCTCAAAGTCACGAGAGAGCTTGCTTCCTCTGTCTGCTCTCTGCCCACAGAGAACACAGTAAACGGCAGTTTCCAGCCCAGATGGGGGCCCTTAGCAGATCCCAGCTTGATCTCTGACTTCCAGCCTCTGAACTGTGGGAGAGAAACTTCTGCAGTGCTTCATTGCAGCCGCCCAAACTGTAAGACACCAACTAAAGGGAAAAAAAAAAAACCAAAAAAACCCAAGCCTGCGTTCTTTACCAAACACAGGAGGCCTTCCAGAACTTGGCTCCAGCCTGCTTCCCCAGCACCGCCCTCAGGCCGCCTCCCCCACTGTGTGACTTTAGGCTCCTGATCTTCCAAACAACTTGAAAGTGTGCAGAACACCCAGGACTGTTTGCTCCCTCTAAGTCTTTGCAAATCCTGTGCATCTTGCCTGGAACAAGCTTCTCCCTGCTGTCCATGAAAGGATGCCTTCCAAGCTTTCAAGACCAGGGCATCTTACACTCTATGAAGACTTCCCTAATGCTATCAGCTAGATTGTTTTTTTTTTGCATATACTAAAACCCGCCCTTTTTAGTGTACAGTTCTATGAGTTCTGACCAACATACAGTCACATAACTACCACAATCAAGACACCGCCTCCAAAATTACCTGTTCCCTTCTGTGGTCAGCTCCTGCCCACCCCAGGCAACCACTGATTTTTTTTACCATCCCAAGTTTTGCCTTGTCTAGAATGCCATGTAAATGAAATCACACAAATATGTAGTGTTTAGAGTCAGGCTTCCACTTAACACAATGCATTTTTCACCTATGTTGTACATATCAATAATTTCTTTCTTTTTGCTACCAAGTAGTAGTTCATTGTATGCATACACTGGTTTGTTTATCTGTTTGGCAACTGAAGAACATTTCTGATGCTTCCAGTTCAAACGAATTCATAAGTCATTCAATTATGAATAAAGCTGCTATAGAGAGTCATGTCCTAGCGTTTGAGTAGGCACCGTTCGCAGTTAACTTGGGTAAATGCCTGGGTATGAGTTTGCTGGATCATATGGCAAGTGTAGGCTTAACCTGATGAAAAATTGCCCAACTGTTTTTTTCCAAAGTGTACCTTAGAACAGCGATACTGTTTTGAATTTTTTGGTTTTTTTTTGGGGGGGGGAGTAATTAAGTTTATTTACTCATTTACTTGAATGGAGGTACTGGGGATTGAACCCAGGACCTCATGCATGCTAAGCATGTGCTCTACTGCTTAAGCTACACCCACCTCCCCACCCAGTTGTCTTCTTACTGAGTTTTTAGAGCTCGTATATATTTCTGATACAATTCATTGTCAGACATGTAATACTGAAACAACTTATCCTAGTCTGTGGTTTGTCTTTCCATTTTTTTTTAAAGAATGATTTTGAGGAGCCAAAGTTCTTAATTTTGACGCAGTCCAATTTACCGGATTTTTTTCAAGTGAATTATTCTGCTGGCTAATCGAAGGTCACAAAGATTTTCTCCTGTATATTCTTTTAGAAGTTTTATGGTTTAAGGTTCATAGTTTTAGCTTACTTCAGTTTTAGTTACTTTATAGTTAATGTTCTCAGTTAAATTAATTTTTCCATATGGAATAAGGTATGAATCAAGGTTCTTTAAAAAAATTTTTTTTAAGCAGAGAGGCAGCTTCTAAAATATGTATGTATTAAATAGGCTGCATCAGCTGTTTACAACCAGGCAGGGTATGCAAGGCCTGTATTTAAATATACCTGGACTTTAAACCCAGCTCAAGTGCCATCTTCTCTGGAAGTCATCAAAGTTCTTCTTCTTCTTCTTCTTCTTTTTTTTTTTTTGCATACGATATCCAATTGTTTCAACATCATTTATTGGGAAAGACCATCCTTTTTCCATTGAAATGCCTCGGTGCCTTTGTGGAAACTGTCTTGATTACTGTACTTTTATAGTAAGCTTTGAAGTCAGTTACTGTGGGTCCTCCAATTTTTTTCTTTTCCAAAATTCTAGTTCTCCTGCCTGTACATAAACATTTTAGAATCATCTTGTCATCTCTAATAAATAAACAAAATAAACACAAAACTTCCCGCCAGAACTATGAATGGGATAACACTGAACTTATGAATCAGTTTGAAAAAAAAAAACCTGACACCTTCACAATAACGAATCTTCTAATCCATGAACATGGTATATCTCCCCATATATTTAGGTCCCTGATTTCTTTCATTCTATTATTTTCAGGGTATGGATTTTGCACTTATTTTATTAGATTTATACTTTTTAAAAATGATTTTTAGTGGTATTATAAATAAAATTTTTTACTTTCCATTTCCAAATGTTCATCATGAGCATAGAGACATACAATTGATTTCTATATACTGACTTGGCGTCTTGCAACCTTGCTGAACTCATATTACTTTTAGCAGCTTTTTTGTGGATTCCATTAGATTTCCCACATAAATCACAGTCAGATGTGAACAGAGATGTAAAGTTTTACTTCTTTCTCTCCAATCTGTATGTGTTTTATTAATTTTTCTTGCCTGATTGCACTGGGTGGGACTCCAGTGTGATTTTGGAGCAGGAGAAGCAAGAATGGACATTCTAGCGCACTTTCTAATCTTAAGGGGACAACATCTGATCTTTCACCATGAAGAGTGATCTCAGCTGTAGATTTTTGTTTGTAGATACTCCTTATCAGGATATGCATAGTTCTTTTTATTCATATTTTGCTTAGATTTTTAAACTGTAAACGGTCTGATTTTGCCAAGTGCCTTTCATTATTCTACTGATGTGATCATGTGATTTTTTTCCTTCTGCAAGTCTGTTGAGATAGAGACAGCCTTCATTTCTACGATAAACCACACTTGGTCATGATGTATTATCCTTTTTATATATTGTGGATTCTATTTGCCAAAACCTTATTTAAAATGTTTGCGTCTGTGTTCATGAGAGTTACTGGTCTGTTCTCTTTTCTTGTAATGAAGAATGATTTCCAGTATTTCTGATTTTATAAAAGTACTCCCTTTATACTGCCTGTATAAAACACTTTATAGCACTGTTAATTCCACTAAAGAGCTGCTTTTTCTTTATGGTGCTAACTCTGATTGATGGAATACATCCCCTTAAAATAGGTTTCCTTTATGCAATAAAATTAAGATTACTGGTAAGTTTCTGGCAGGACAAGATGCTACTAGCATAGTTTAGGTAAATAACATTCTTTACTAAAAACTACGAGATCATCCATTTAAAACTCTGAGAATAATTCATAGAAAACAGATAATATATTAAGTTACCCATTGAACAGCTAAGCTACTAACTATAGAAATTTATACAAGAAGCAGCTCTTTAAAGAAATAAGACCCACTAATATACCTGAAATGACTAAAACCTGGAAGACCAAAATCATTACACTATGTTGTTAGTCTTTTTTTTTTTTTAAAGCATACAATTAGTAATCCATTTGTGCTTACAATATTCATATGTATGAGCTTAAAGGGAAAAACAAAACCTCTTACATGATAATTAAAAGGTTTTATACACATATACTTTTTAATTGCACTACTGTTTAAAATATTTTCCTAAAGTCAAGCCCTTCTTTCCAGCTGGCAGTTTTCAAGCCTAACTGTTGACCTGGGAGGCTGCCTGGTATTAGGGAGGAAAAGAAGGTGGTAATGAGGTCAAGCTGAAGCCATTAATCCTGGTCTCTGAATAGCAACGGCATCTTCACCTATGCCTTCCCCATCCTCATCGTCAAGCCCATCATCCATAAAATGACCCACTTCTCCAAGTTCTAGATCGTTCTATGTGTACCCCATCACTGTTAACTTTGACACTATTACAGGGAGTCCGCAGCTGACCTCCTTCTTGCCCAACAAGAAATCATCCAACCTGCTGAACGTGAACCAGCAGCACGGCTTTTGTTCCTGTAGGCGGAACTGATGAACGGAAGGAGAGAAATACACAATGCTAAAGAGAAAGACAGCTCTTGAGAACAGGCAATCCAACCCAGCCAGCCTCAACTGACATCATTGTTTAGCGTTCTCATTCAGGGGTCAGTTTTCTTGGACCACTAGCTTTGGAGCCGGTGGAGATTATTCTCCAGAAACACATGCCAAATTTAGAGGCTGGGAAGCACTAGGTGGGGCGGGGTTGGCACTGAAATCGCAGCTTGTGTTGCACATAATATCACGTACTCCTAACGAGCATACAAATGTTTGCCACCACAGCATCCGCCGTGGGCTGGGAGCAAGCTACACTGGGAATCCAGCTGGCATAGCTTGTCTGAGAAACCTGTTGTCTACATTTCCTTGTATTATGCGTGGGAACTGACAACTCTGGGGGATCCATTTGTGCCTGTGGAAGGCTACGTTGTCTCAGCCTTTCTGAGGAAGAGCTGGCAGCTCTGGGCAAGGTTTCTTGACTGGATGACAGAGTGGCTGATCTTGAATCATTTGAACTAGAACAGCTCCTGGATGCCAGTGTTCCATGCTTTCCCTGTTGGCACTGGCTTTTGCAGAACTGGGAGCAGTTCATGAAACTCACAAATGATAAGCCATATGAAACTCATCTTGTTTTCTGGTCATGTCTTTCAGCTTCAAATGATCAGGAAAGGAGTCTGCCCAAGTACAGCACTCTGATCCTTTATCCAACTTACTATCTCACAGTTTCCGCGGGTCAGCAATCTGATCCTGTCTCTACTCGGTCCTCTGCTCAGGGTCTCACAAAGCTGCAGTCAGGAGCTGACCAGGTTACAGTCTCATCCAGAGCTCAGGGTTCTCTTCCAAACTCACATGGCTGCAGGCAGAATTCGGCTCCTTGTGGTTGGTTGTGGGTTAGAGGCCTCAGCTCCTAGAAGGCACCTGAAGTCTACTGACAAATGCCCTTCTATATAAGCAGCTGACACCGTGGCAACCTGCTTCTTCAGTCCAGCAGAATCTCTCTCTGTGGAAAGGTTTTAATTGCAGGTTCAATTTATTGAATAGGTATAGTTAGAATATATGTGTATATACATACACATATACGTTCAGTTGGCTCATTTCTTTTTTAAAACGCTTTGGAAGTTTGAATCTTCCAAAGAATATGCCCATTTCATCTATATCACTGAATTCGTACCCATAAAGGTATTCATAATATTCTCTTAATATCCTTCTAATATTTGTAGACTCTGTAGTAATATCCTCTCTCTCATTTCTGTTATTGGTAACGTATGTCTTCTCTTTTTTTTTTTTCCTGAGCAGCCTAGCTAGAGGTTTATCAATTCTGATGACTTCAGAAAAACAGCTTTTGGTTTCACTGCTTTTCTCATTGTTTTTTTTCTGTTTCCTATTGAATTAATTTCTGTTCTTACCTTTATTACTTCAAAATTTCTGCTTATTTGTGGTTTAATATGCTACTGCTTTTTTTTTTTTTTTAAGTGGCTGAGGGTGGAAGTTCAGGTTATTGATTTGGAAACTTCCTTCTTTTCAAAAATGGACATTTAATTTCCTATAAATTTCCCTGTAAGTGATGGCAATGCTTTAGCTGCCACCCCACAAACTGTGAGATTCTTGCTTTCATTTTCATTCAGTTATCAACACTCTCTGACTTCCCTGTGATTAATTCTTTGGCCAATGGGTTATTCAGAAGTATGTTATTTAGATTCTAAATGTTTACAGATTTTCCAGATATTTTTCTATCATGGGTTTCTAATTTAACTCTGTTGCAGTCAGAGGACATTCTTTAAATAATCTGGATCCTTTAAAAAATTTTGAACATGTTTTATGATCCAGCATATGGTCTATCTTGGCAAATGGAGCACACTTGAAGATAATGTATATTCAACTCTTACTGAGTGGACTGTTCCACTAGTCTATTAGATCAAGTTGGTAGATAATGTTATTCAAGTCTTCTATATCCTAATTTTATCCTTATCTTTTATCTATATCTTTATTCTATATCCTGGTTTTGTCTATATATTCCATTAATTATTTTTAGGTATTGAAATTTCTGAATACAATTGTAGATTTGTCTGTTTCTCTTAACAGTTCTATCAGTTTCTGACTTACATATTTCAAAGCTCTATTTTTAGGTATGTAAATGTTTAGGTTGGTTATGTCTTCTTGATTAATTGACCACTTTATCATTCTAAAACGACCATTTGTATACCTAGGAGTATTCTCTGCCTTGAAATTTATTTTGTCTGATAGTAACAATCCACTCCCAGTTTCCACTGATTTGTGTTAGCATAGAACATTTTTTTCGCATCCATTTACTTTTAACCAATGTGTGTTTTTCTATCTAAAGTGAATTTCTCATAGGCAGCATATTGTCAGGTCTGTTTATTCAACCTAACCATCTCTGCCTTTTAGTGAAGTGTTCAGACAATTTACATTGTGATTACTGATATGGCTGGATTTCAATCTACTGTCTTCTTGTTTGTTCTATTTGTCCAATCTGTTCCTTTTCCCTCTCTTTCGGACTTCCTTAAGATGAATAAAGTATTTCTTACAATTCCATTTTATCTCATTTGTTGGCTAACAGCTGTAACTTTTTGTAGCGGTTATTTTAAGGCCCTTCATATGACACATATTTTACTTGGCACAGCCTACCTTAAAGTAACATGACACCATTTCACACGTAAGACCCTTACAACAGTATACTTTCATCTTCTCTCTCCCAGACTTTGTACTATTGTTGTTACGTAACTTACTTACAAACCCCACAAGAAAAGAGAAACCATTCAACGAGTTCTAAGCATAACATTTTAACACAGGAAATTAGAGGCTTATATAACCACTGCTACCACTGGGGAGCTAAAGCCAGAGATGCTATCTCCCTGCTGCACTGAAGCAAGTGATATTCAAGAGCTTCCTGGAAGCCAAGATGTCTGAAACATCTGCAGCCTCCCTCAGCCTGCGGCGCAGGAGCAGGTGATTTACAGGAGTCTGCCTTCTACCGCTAAGCCTTGGCCCACACATCTGCCTGCAACTGCGCCCCCTGGATGATAGTCTTTCGTCTGCCCTCCAAATCTCGCGAGAGTGCCTCTAGCTGGCCAACGTCACACAGGAGAGAGAACCCTGGGAAATGTAGTTCCAGGCTTGTCTTCTTTGAGTCCGGGGAGAATTCGGAAGGCAGCGGCCACAATGCCCAACTGACAACAGGCATTTCAGCCCAGTTAATACCTTCTTGGGTTACAAGTCTAGGTTTTCATTTTTATTTTTTGA
Source organism: Camelus dromedarius (assembly GCF_036321535.1). Taxonomy (NCBI): domain Eukaryota; kingdom Metazoa; phylum Chordata; class Mammalia; order Artiodactyla; family Camelidae; genus Camelus; species Camelus dromedarius. The sequence continues at coordinate 83,292,661 of NC_087442.1, read as the reverse complement.
TCGTCTCCGGTGCAAAGAAGCAGTAAGACAGTCAATAGAGAAATCTGGACTTTACAATCAAAACACACGTGTCTGATCGAATGTGTTTCTTCTTTAACCAAGAGAAGGACACAAGCCATCTCCTTATGAGGCTGAATATTTATGGCATTCCTAAGATGAACTATTGAGTTACTACATTCCAGAAAACAACCAGGAACAGAATTTCTATGAGCTTTGAAAGGGCCACAAGGTTAAGAAACAGCTTCATTACCTGTAAGAAGCCAAGTTGCTCTTTCCATTTCAACAGTTAACAAAACACGCAAACTGGTATATAAAACCTGGCCTGCGCTGTGTCAGACCGAAGGTGCTTCTGAGTTTGGTTCAGACAACATTCCCCTGCAAAACTGACCCGTGGGGACAAGATGAGGGCGAAAATTTTGACATGCTCAGTTGAGTTCCTCTCTGGGAAAGAACTTGATTTTTTTGAGACAAATGACTGGCTAGACCATTTTAACTGGCACCTGTTCATCTCGCACGAGGCTTTATGTTCTGGAAGGAAACTGCGGATCAAAGAGATGAAGGCTTCTGGTTTCCCATTCCACAGGTAAGGGGCCCGCACGTTGCCATGCCACACTAGCAACCGGAAAACAGCTAAACAGACTGAAACACTGACTAAAGCTAAATCGAGGGTCCTGAAGAGAGATGAGGATACAAGACTGCAGAGACAGAGAGACTAATGCAGAGAGTAACTTAGTGGAGCAGAGGCTTGAGAGCTGCAGGAGGAAAGCCTTAACTGGGACACATGAGTTGTGGATGCTCCCTATGGACAACCCCGCGACCCCAAGAGGGCCCCAGGCACAGGAGACCCTCTCCACTTGTAAGACTTACCTCTGGGAGCTCGGCCAGGTTCCCATGGGAAATATTAGAGGAATTTCCCCCTTGTGCCCCCAAAAAGGAGAGGGAAAAACAGCCACTTTGACATACACCAGAGCATCGTGTTTCTTCCCAACCAGGCCTGCCCTCATGGGAAACTAGTTAACCAGACCCTAACCTACGGGGGCATTATCAGACCCTAACTGACCTCAGGGAAGGAAATATTTAGCTCCAGCCCCCACTAGTCACACTCTCCCACGTAAGGAGGGAGGAGAAAACTGAGCAAGACTTGTACAGTTCAAAGTCCAGGGTAACCATGGGGCTTAGAGAGCGCTCCCCTCCCCCACACCTCCCCACCACGTGACCGAAGGCCCATTTACAACAGTTCCTTTTACACAGCACCTCACGTCCAGCTATCAAGAAAAAATGACAAGCCACAGCAAAAGGCAAAAAACACAGCTGAAGAGACAGAGCACGTACCAGAACGAGCCACGGCAGGGATGTTGGATTTCCCAGACTGGGAATTTAAAACAACGATGTCTAATATGCTAAGGGTCTATGGGTAAAGCAGACAGCATCCGAGAACACTGGTACAGTGTAAGCAGAGAGATGAAATCCTGATACAGAACCAAAAAGGGATGCTGGAGATCAGAAACATGTAACAGAAGTGAAGACAACGCCTCATGGGCTTATGACACTTGACATAGCTGAGGAAAGAATCTCTGAGCTTGAGGACACAGCAATGGTAACCCCCAAAACTGAAAAGCAAAGAGAACAGAGACTGGAAAAAAGAGAACAGAGCACCCACGGGCTGTGGGACAACTAAGCTGTAATATACGTGTAATGGGAATACCAGGAGAAGAGGGAAGGAAAAGAACATAAGTATTTGAAACAAAAATGACTGAAATTTCCCCCAAATTAATGTGAGACACTGAACCACAGATCCAAGAAGTTCAAAGAACACCAAACAGAATAAATGCCAGCCCCCCAAAACAATACTCGGGCATATCATTTTCAAATTCAGAAAATCGAAGATAAAAAGTAACATCTTGACATCCTGAAGGAAGTCAGAGGCAAAAAACATCTTTCCTTAGAACAAAGATAAGAAGTATATCCAGCATCTCAGAAACCATGCATGCAAGAAGAGAACGGAGTGAAATATTGAAAAGGGTTGAGAGGAAAAAAAAATCTACCAACTTAAAATTCTGAACCCTGCAAAATTACCCTTCAAAAATGAAGACAGGACCTAGAGATTATCATCCTAAACGAAGTAAGTCAGAAAAAGATCATAGGCTATCACTTACATGTGGAATCTAAAATACGATACAAATGAATTTACTTATAAAAAAAAAGGAGAATGATTCCAAATAGGTCAAGAAGAACAACTGCATGTTTTTCACTCATTTACAAGAATCAAAAAGTTTGACAATGCACTGGCTGGCGTGGGAAAATATTTGTGTTCGTATGTTGCAGAGGGGAGAAAAAAGCAGGTAACCTTTGTGGAGAGCAGCTTGGAAATATTTATCATGCAAATACTCTTTGCTTGGGTAAACCCATTTCTAAAGTGTATACCCAAGTGAAATGGCTCATGTTTATTGCAGCCTTGCTTGTAACAGCGGAAGACTGAAAAGAATGGCTATGTTGTTAACAGCAGGCTGGTTATGTAATTATGGTGTGCCTCTGAAATGGAATGTTACAGAGCCATGAAAAAGAACAAGGAAGTTCTTTACATATGAGAAGGGACTGATCTCCAAGATACATTGTGGGGTGAGAAAAGCGAAATGCAGACCCGTATAAGTTGTTATAGTCTGCGTTAAAGAAAGGAGGGAGGGGCAGCTGAAAGAAAAAATATACTTACTGTATATGTTTAGAATCTCTCTGAAAAGACAGCCAAGAAATCAGTGACACTGGTTGCCAGGGAGCATGAGAACAGAGTATCTGGGAGGGAAGAGGACTTCTCAGGGAAAATCTTTTTTTTTTTTTTCTTTTTTTGCTAAATCCTTAAAAATTTTGAATCATGTAAATATATGTTATCTAAAGTACAACCACTCAAAGTAGATACAAATAAAAATCCCAGGGATGCTCTGAGCACATAGGAACTCTATAGAGCCTTGGGTTTACTCCCAGCTCCCTTCCTGGGGCTCCCGCTACAGTGCTGGGTGTCCTCTGCTGCCCAGCCTCTGGGACCTCTGCCCCTGACAGTAGCCTGTCCATTGCCCCCAAATCAGCCGACTCCACACCTCTCTGGGCTGCATCTGCACCCTCTACTCACCCTTCCAGCCCAACTGTAATCTGGATTTCAGTGCCACTCCTCTCTGCCTCACCGCAGGTCATCTAAGATCTTCTCACTGCCCAGCTCAAGGGCTGTCCCTCATCTGGCCTCTCCTGGACCTCACTCATCTTTGACACTTAAGTGGACCTTCTTTTATTTTTTTTTAATTAAAAATTTTTTTTCTTTTTTAAAATTATTTTTGTCCAGGGAGAAAGTAATTAGGTATATTTATTGTTGTTGTTGTTGTTGTTGTTGTTGTTGTTGTTGTTGTTGTTGTTATTGTTGTTATTATTATTATTATTATTATTATTATTATTATTATTATTATTATTATTATTATTATTTAGAGGAGGTTCTGGGGATTGAACCCAGGACCTCATACATGCTAAGCATGTGCTCTACCACCTGAGCTATACCCTCCCCTCTTTTTGAAACTCACTCCTTCTTCATCTTCTCTCACCTCATAGTGAGGTTTCCTTTTCCCACATCACCACTGTCCTTTTTTATCCTGTGCCTCTTTGTGGATATTCCCCAATGCTCATCCTTATCCCTCTGCTCATCTCTCTTTCTCACATTCCCAGAGTGGGGTGGGGGTTCCCTCATCCTTAAGGCTTTCATGACCACCCCTGTGTCGAAGACTCCAACATCGCGCACTCTGAGCCACCCTCTTCTCTGAGCTCCAGTCCCAGAAAGAAATGCAAACTGGTACTCTCACTTGACCGCCCCACCCTCACCTGGATCACCTGGTTCTCTGCTGGACTCCAAGCACCTGCCCCGCCTGACTGGCTGTGCTCTAAACTTCTGGGCAAAAGCCAGTCACTCCACGAATTCTATCAGGCCCTCAGCTTGAAACGTGGAAAATCCTGGAAGTCATTCATGCATCTGACAAAGCCTCTGAGACCAAAGGGCTGATTGCAGCTGAGATCCTTTACCTCCCTCCCCGACAATCCCCCGCCAGCCTCAAGTCACTGCATGTCTTCCCTCTTCTACATTTTGGCCGACTCGCCCAAGCTCTGGATTGCATTACAAGATTACCAAACAGCCTCTGAGTCATCCCATCATTTAGTCAACTGACAGTGAGGACACACTCTGTTTGGGGCATCACGCCAGGTGCCGTGGGCATACTAAGATGTGCCCTCCACGTCAGACAACAGAAGGTAACTAACAAAGTGGTAAGTCAAGGGCGATGGAAATTCACAAGAGAGGGGGCATCGCTTCCAGGGAGGAAGCGCTGAGAAAGCTTTCTGAGCGGCAGAAATGACATTTGAACTGGGTCGATAGGATCAGCTGAAGAGAGACAAGAAGAAAGGCACGCGTGGAGTCAGAAACTTCAGGACCTGAATCCCCGGTCTGCCCTTGATACCATGTGCCTTGGAGCAATGGACTCTCAACCCTCACTTTTCTTGTCTACAAACAGAGGTAGTGACAGCACCGCGCACACGGGGAGTTCTGTTAGACTGAAACGGACGCACTTTGTGAGGTTGCGTGCGGCAGATTAATTACATGTCATCCCTTGAAAATGTAGGGCTGAGTGGGAAAAAGAAAGAGAACACGATGTAAACTGGAACACAATACAATCACTTGAATTAAAAGTATGTCACACAGTGGTTGCCAGGGTTTAGGGGTGGGAGAGGCCGTGCCAAAAAGGGGCAACAGAAGGGAATAATTTGGAGGGAGGGGCTGAATCCTGACGGTGGTGATGGTTACACACGTGGATGTCTGTACTTTAACTCGCCAAAACCCAAGTCTGTTCTACTCTATGTAAATGTAAAAGGCATTTGGACAAAAAAAAATTAACATATTTTCACGAATACACGCGAACAAAAAAGGCGGACATTTAGTTAGACGTCAGAACAGCTGTCTTTGGGAGGATGAGAATGGGGACGAAGACAAAAAGGAAAGAGAAGATAAATACAGAGAGGGGCCTTGCCCAGAGCAATGGAGATGGTGTGTCATGAACTGGGGCTGAGCATTCCCCCCCGGGGCCTGAGGTCTCCTCCTCTGCCCCTAAAACGGAGAGCGAATGGCAGCAGGAGGGAATAAACTAGGACAGTAATGCACAGAGTTGGGAAAGTGAGGAAGTGAGGGGGAGGCAGAACGTCAAGTCAGAAACGGATTTGAGAGATCCGTGAATTCTTACTTACCACTGAGTCCCGTGACTACAGGTCCCCTGTCAGTATCTTTTATCATTACAGCCAGAAGGCCAAGGCTAGGGTCTCAGCCAGTGTGTTGTTGCATCCATCTGGTGATGGATTAAATCAAGCCGAGAACAGGGTTTACAGTGCGGAGGGTGGGGAGCCTGGGTTATAAGGCACTGCGGAACCTCTTACTGGAGATGGACAATCCGGGCTTCTGGGTGTGTGGATCTGGAGTTGATGAAAAAGACCTTCTTGAGCAGATCCACTGGGACCTTCTTAAACATACGATTGAAAGGTCAATGCTGTGGGGTCAGAGGAGGTCCCCATGACAGCGGGCACTTCCCAGGCAAGAAGTACCCTGGGAAACACAAACTGTTAAGGAGCAGGGAGAAACCTAAGGAAGAGTCTGAAAGGAAGTCACCAGAGAGACAGGCAGGAACCTGGAGGTGTCATGGGGACATTGCAAGACCCTGGTCAACGTGTCACATGCTTCACGGAAAAAGTCTGCACTGGATTTGGCAAACGGAGGCCACTGGTGACCTTCAGCCGAGCAGCTCTGGCGGAGCGGTGAGGACCACGGCAGGCTGCACTGGGCTGAGACAGGAAAGCAGAGTGAGAGGGGTCACACGAGGTGGTCACAGAGGGTTTAAGGCAGAAGAGAGGGGGCAGTAGTGAGAGGCAGCCCCAAGGTCTGGGAATGTTTTTAAAAAGTTGAGAGAGTTAAAAGTCACCAAGGAAAGAAAGGTCGAGATTAGAGGACAGAAAGGGTAGTTGATGATTGTCAGAACTGTTGCAGGGCCAGGCTTGTAAAAGCTTAATATTAATGCAAAATTCCTCCTCTTTCTCAGGAACTCCCAAGACCAGGAGAATCCGAGTGAGGAGTGAGTCATGAGACCTGCAGATAAGGGGTTGGGGCGCCAGAAGGTGGTTAACAAAGGTCAGCCCCAGGGTGGGAGAGGCTCACTTTTGACGGTTTAATATTTTACAGTTTTTGAGTTTTGTACCAGGCCTGTGTAGTTACATTATTACAAAAATAAGGTTTTTAAAAAACTACTATTAAAGATGGGTTTCAGTACAATGGTGGGAGAAGAAGGCAGACTGCAGCGGGTGGAGAATTGTTAGAGCAGGCAGACAGCTAGATATGAGCAGAGAAAGGGGGACACAGACCAAATGGCAGGAACTGGGCAGAAAGGAGGGGCACAGGCCAAATGCAGGAAACCATACATCATGTAAGCAGCACCAGGGGTCCCCGGGCAGAGAAAGGAAAGCAGGAACCTGTGGGCTGATAAGAGGTCACACCTTTTGGGGTGATGAGTGGCCTGGAGACCCCGACAAAGAAAGGTGAGAAAAGGCAGGCATCTCCGGTGTCCCAATGTAACCTTTTGCTCATTATGCCCTCATTTCAATAAAATTAGCCTTGCAGATCAGAAGTACCACCCATCATGCACCGACACCATGACACTTCTGATCCAGAGCAAATAAGGACAAAAATCCCTCCTCCCTTCAGGAAGGTGGAGTTGGGGTGATAATCAGAGAATACGACCCCAAACCCTTCCCTCCCCAATGAATATTCTGCCCATTCATTTTTACACCCTATGGAACCAACTTGCCAAAGAAACTCAGGGCAGCCGCTCACCTGAGCCTGCCCGCTCTCCCCTTGAGTGTCCTATCCATCCCTTAATAAAACCTCACTTTACTTTTTTTAACCACTACGTCTTGTCTCTGAATTCTTCCTGGGACGGGACAAGAACCTGGAGCACCGGCTGCATCCACAGGCAACAGAAGGACTCGGAGAGAGAAGACGATGGAGAATTTACCGCAGAGATCTCTGAAGGGGATGAAAAAAATAGGATTACAGTAGCTTGACAAGACCTCCTGTGTTTTTGTTTCGAAGAAACTAAAAACTCAAGCATCTGGGAATGTTTAGGGAAAGAGCCGGCAGAAATGAGGTGGACAGTGCAGCTGGAAAAGGAGATAATGAGGGAGGCAGTGCGAGGTCTGAACAGGCAGCAGAGTCTGCAACGAAGAGCGTGGACACACAATGTCACCTGCCATTTCAGGAAACAAAGGGCCTTGAGGCCCCCAAGCCATCAGCCACTGTAGCTTCCCCAACGGTGCACCCCGAGGGGATTCAGGATGGAGAAAAACAGGATACTGGCCCCAGACAGCTCAGGTGCGTAACAAAGGAGTAATTTCAGTGAGCCCAGACTCTTTTGCACCTTCCCATACATAGAAAAGCATTAAATTCATTAACTTGAGATGTTCAGTTTTAATTAGCAGTCAGTCATCTTTTGATGTTCCAACTACCTGTTTCGTTGTTTTGTTTTGCAAAAATTCTTATATATCCTGGCTCCTCCCTTACCTCTTGGGAACAATCCCTCAGAATGATCCAAGAGGCTTAACTCAGGCTTAAGTCTTCAGGAAGTCTGCCAAATAAAACACGATTCTCAACTTTTAGGTTGTGCATTTTTCTTTTTTTCAGTCAGCACACTTTCACCAGAAATGTCTGGGACCGGATGCAATGCGTCCTTTCCCAATGGGCACTCCCCTTCCTTCTTCCTATATCCAGCCCCCAGGAAGATGCTCCAGGTGGGCCTCATTCCAGGTGGCAAAAATCCTGACTCCTTGGACACAAAGTAAGTGGTCGAGGAATGAGCATGTGGCCAGGTTCTGGCTGATAAGATCTAAGGAGGCATTAGGTGGGGCTTCAGACAAAGAGGTTCCCATTCTTCTGAGGGAGCTGCGGGAAGCCATCTCTCTCTCCTGCTCAGAGTGAGTGAGGAGGCATGTAGCCCCAACAGCTGCTGGCAGCTTGTCCACATAAGGGACACTGCCTTGAGGAGGAAGCCAACGCTTGGATGCGAGCAAGAGAGACAAAAAATCCTGGATCCTTAATGAGATCGCTGAGCCACTGGACTCCTCCATTTGGACTTTCAGGATAAAAACAACATTAAATTGAGGTGGAGGTGGGCATAGCTCAGTGGTAGAGTGTGTTTCTAGCATACATGGGGTCCTGGGTTCAATTCCCAGTACTGCTATTAGAATTTTTTTTTCCACTATTAAAAAAAGAGGAAAAACACCACCACATTAAATTGGGTTCTCCTGTACTCACAGCCTGGAGCTCTCTCACGGATAAACATCCCTCCCACTATGAAAAGGGAAACAAGACGACTGGAGAGGCAGCAGTTGAGAAAGATGATGTCTCATGCTTCCAATCTTTCTCCGTAAAGTAAAAAGTGACCCAGATGCTAAGAGGGAGGAGGCAGCGGGGAGGAGCGATGAAGACCAGACCCGGCTGTTCTGGGCAAAGGGCAAGAGAGCTGCCTGGGGCCACACAGGGGGCCTGGTGGGCACGCTGAGCACCGGATGAGGGGTTTTGTGTCCATCAGCCACAGACAGCATGGAGCTGGGCCACTCACCCAAGACCACCCCATGGGGGGACGGAGAAGACAAGAGGAAAAGGAGTTGGGGGCATGGGCACCAAGGCAGTTGGAGAGATGGACCCCCGGGTCTAGGTTGGACTTGGAAGGGAGTAAAAGCAAAAGGGCTGATCCATCAGGAAAAAAAGCAAAGGGACAAAAAGACTAGACATCTCACTGGATCGAAGAACAGGCACAGTGGAGGTGAGACCACCAAGGAGATGCCGCAGAGGAAGGTCCTAGGAAGGGGAGGCAAGCGTCCCCAGAACACAAGGCCGCGCTCTGGGCCAGCACCCTGATGCCCTGCAGCCCGTTCCACCCTGAGCCCACGAGTGTTGTTTCAGGATGAACTGAAGTAGATAGATTCTAATCGGACTGAAGCTGGACAGACACAGATACGAACTCAGAGGGGCCTAATGCTTTCCCTATCACCCGGGGCCATACGCGTGTCATCAGGACGGTGGGGACAAGTTTCCAAGGTTGTGCTGTTGCTTCTGAAAGCTCTGGAGGGAAGGAAGATGCTTGGTGAAGGAGGAAGGAAGGGCACTACAAGAAAAGCATTCCTTCCACTGGGTCCTTTGAAAGAACTCACCTCTGCATTCATCTTGGTCTCTTTGTGCAGAAGCTGTGAAGACAAAAGCAGAGGTTCAGAACATGGGTGGCATCCATCCCAAATTCCATGCAGACACGTCCCCTTTGCCATCCCACCCTTTCTGTCACCCCACTTCCTGTCCCATGGGCCCCATCCACCCCAAATGCCTTCACCACCTTGTGCCCTCCTGGGAGGGTACCCAGGCTGGTGTCTCATCTGAGCCAGGCGGCAGCTGGCTCCCCTGGGATGTCTCGCCAGTCATGCTTCTCTCAAAGGCCACTGTGAATCCCCAAGGTCCACCTCCTGTATCAAAGAGTAGCTGTAAACGTGATGCTTCTGTGTACTTGAAAAAACGATGCACTGTCTAAAATTGGTGCGCGGAGAGGATAGCTTTGTATCTGCCCTTGTTTTATGGGGACAATCAAGGCAGTAGGAAACACGTACTTCTTTTTTTTCCCTCCTAGCTGAGTTTCCAAAGGACTTAAACATATTATGTTAAAAAAACAGTTCAACAGGCTACTCTGAACCCTGAGCACTGAGGAGGAGGAAGGAGGGAGCAAACAGGCATGAATCACAGGAATGAGGAAAGAAAAAGGGGACATGAGAGGAAACAGGAGAGAGAAGGAACAGAAATAAATAAGGAACCAGTGCAGAGTAACAGCAGTTCCAAATTTTCACCACCTCCCAGGACTGCCTGTTGAAGATGCGCATCTCTGAGTTCCACCCCCAGAGTTCCTACCCTGTAGGAAGGGAGGTTAACAATCTAAAAATAAAAATAAAATTAAAAAAAAGACACTATGAACTCATCTACAAAACAGAAACAGACTCACAAACATAGTAAACAATCATATGGTTACTGGGGGCAAGAGGGTGGGAAGGGAAAAATCTGAAAGTTTGAGATTTGCAAAGGTTAACCACTATGTATAAAAACAGATAAACAAATTTCATCCGTATGGCACAGGGAACTATATTCAATATCTTGTAATACCCTTTAATGAAAAAGAATAGGAAAATGAATATATGTATATATATCACGACCGGGACACTGTGCTGCACACCAGAAATTGACATATTGTAACTGACTATATACTTCAGTACAAAAAAAAAAAAAAAAAGAATCTGCATTTTCAACAGGCATCCAGGAAGATGGCACTCAGATGGTCAAAGAGCCAATCACAGAGAATCACCAGGATTGATGGTAAAACAAAGGGGTCCCAAAAATTAAATTTCTCATTTTTCAAAACCATTACAACTGCCTCTTTATTAAACTAGGATGGTGAGTGGACGACAGAGGCGACGGCAAAGGACTAAGGAGGCCTTTCCAGCCCTTCCACCTGGTTGTGGGAGGGGAGGAGAGGAAGGGTCCCGGAAGCCAATGCAAAGGATGCTCCTGAGTTGCTGAGCAGGGAAGCGGGGCCCTCCAGGACCTCCGGGAACGGAGGGCTGAGGCAGCCTCTGTCCTTGGACCCAGCCCTGCATTTGATCTTATTCTCTCTCAAAATATAAGAAGGGTTAGGCCACTGGGAAGAGCAACTGTGAAATAATAACACCCGTTTTTAAAAACCTTGGCCATCCGAAGAACGCCTGGGATGATCGTGGGGGCTTGTGTTGAAAATAACTCATTTTCAGTAACTCCCTCCCTCCTCTCTTGCCCGTTCCTCCTTCCTCCTTTGACAGTGGGTCTCGTGACCCAACCTGGCCACGTGCTGCCTTTCCTTTTGCCATTTGGAGCCCTTTCCTCTTTCCTGGGAAATCTGAAAGCGGGAACTTTCTGGAAGACAAACCCTCAAAAGCAGAGAGGGAGTGACAAAGAGGGGGAGCGTTCTTCTCAGATCCCCGGGAGTCAGCACAGGCGTGATGTCTTCTCGAGAATGAAGGCTGACCAAGACACTGACAGGAAAGCCAGAAAAGGCCACGGCTAAGTCAAGGACCAAGTCTGGACCGCAGGGGCTCCCAGGAGAGCCTGCCCTGCTGCCCTCCCCGCAGTGATGCCCGCCCCAACACCATTGAGCTTTACTTATAATCTGAAGAATGTTAGTTCGTCTCTGTTGGAGCTTCCATGTGAGTGGAGAAGTCAGATAACAAAACAGGAGGAAGAGGATGACAGTTGTGAGAGCCTGCTTGTGTCAGCTACTTTATCTGCACCAACCCTCCTCCTTGCAGCCTTGGCAAAAAGGCTAATATTAATTCCATTTTGCAGATCAGGTACCTGGAGTTCAGGGTGGGTTCCAGCCCTGGGCCTCACAGTCACGGTGTTGTGGCCTTGCCCTGTAATTTCCAGCTTTCTGGTTCTAGAGTCAAGCTCAGACTGCCACAGAGACCTTTACAGCACCGTCTGACACTCACCCAGAGAGCTTTTATGAGAAATAGGAGATCTGGGGTTTGGTCTGGCTTCAGGAATGGACTAGCCAAGTGACCATGGCCAAACAGGTTCCCAATCTGTAGGCTGAAGGGTTGGACTTCATCTCAAAGGTCCGTTCTGGCTCTAAAATGCTGTCTGACTCCCAGAAAAGGAAAATCTGGTGACTCTTAAAACAGTGCTCAACCTCAGTCATGAAATTACCTCATCAAGAGGCTCTATCAAGTTGGCAGAGATCAAAATGTTTGCCACAGTGTGATGGTCGAAGTGTGGAGGAAAATACTCTCTGACCTTATTGAGGAACTAACCATAGGCAGGCACCATCTCTACAGAAGGCAGTCTAGCAACGTCTAGTAAAACTCCAAACCGCCCAGCAACCTCTGACCTAGTGATCCAGCTGTTTCCCATCTATGTTTCCAGTCCCCAGACCTCGTTCAGGAGAAATCATTAAGTTGCCCTGAATCCTCTGTCCTCGCAGAAGTATTACTACAGCTTCCCTGTCTAATGAGGACTTCCAAAAATGCTTTCCTATAAAAACCGTCTATATAACATCACTTAGGAACTTTACTGCTTTCCCACAGAATCTGGGGAAAGCAAAACAAAACAAAAGCAATCTGCAGAGATGTGCATGCATGATGAGAAAGGACTTCACCTAGAAATCCTACCACCGTGGGCATCGGCAGTCTATTACTGAGGATGAATTGATTATCACTTACAAAGCACATTCAGCAGGGGTATCCTGGCCAGATCCTCTCCACATTCCTCCGTCTCCAGCTTTTAACTCCCATCATAATAAGACAGCACTGTTGGGAGAGGCAGCAAACCCCATCTCTCAACACCCTCCCTGCCCACACACATCTTTCCCTTCCTCTCCACTGACCGGCCAAAACCGGTTAAAGTGTGAACCGAACTCAGAGAGAACTTTATTCTACATTTTAATATGTTCTAAAAGATCTAAGACCTAACCCTCTAACAAGATTTCATTTTGTCTTTTTATTTCAAGGGTTTAATATTTTAATGGTCAAACACAAAAAAGGCTTTAAGTTTTGGACTTTTAGCATTATGTTTGGGAAGACCAATAGACACATTTTTACTTTCTTTTTAGGTTGTTAACTTTTTTCCCTCTATTACGTATTCATTTTAATCAGTCTCAACTGTATTTTGGTATGTGGCATGAGCTAATGTAATTCTCCCAAACAGTTGAGTTGTTCCCATATCATATGAATATTTTATCCTTTCCCCCAATGACTTATACTTAAATTCTTGTGAATATGGTTATTCCTTTTTTTTTTTTTTTTTTTTACTTTCTCTGCTGTACCACTGACCTCAGTCCCCATGCCTATAGTAAGTACATTATTTACATTTCTGTGGCTTTACAATATGTCGTGATATCTGGTCGTTTGGTAAGTTCTCGTATTAACTTGTTCAGTATTCTTCTGTACTCTTGCTTGCTCAGACTCCTAGATTAATCAACTCTGTCAAGTTAAAAAAAATTCCACTGTGACTCTGCATAGGATTGCGTCAAGTTTATAAATTAAATTAGCGTTAATCATTCAGCTTTCTCACCCAGAAATATACGGTATGCCTCCAAAAAACAAACCAAAAAACCCAACAACAACAACAAAAAACGGAAGAAGAATCTTGAGTTAGTTCCTGAATTGCTGTGTAATTACAAAGGTCAGCTCTGGCTGTAGTGGTCCAACTAGAAAGTTAAAGGAGAAAAAGTTAACCCTTTGGCATAAATAACCTGCCAGAAGCATTTTCAAGTAGGTTTCTCCTTCCCCCAGAACTAAGGCAGCAGGTTTACTAAACCGCTTCGGAGTCCGAGCATGCAGACGATCTCTGGGAAATAAAAAGCCTGCCTGTGACTCAAGAGACCACAGTTCTAGAACTGGCCTGGGTGCCCAGTAGCTGTGTGACCCAGGCAGGGGCACATGGTCTCTGGGCGCTTTGGTTCCTGCTTCTGTAAAAAGGAGGTGGGGGAGGGCAGATGAGCTAGATCAATGGAAGAAAGATCAGTGAACTCGGAAGACAAGAGCACTATTATTAAAGTCAGAGCAGCGAAAAGAAAAAAAAATTTTTAAAGTAAAGATAGCTGAAGGGATTTATGGGACAAGAACAAGTGGTCGAAGATATGCATTATAAGGGTCTCAGAAGGAGAAAAGAGAGGAAGAAATGGGCAGAAAGTTTATTCAAAGAATTAATTGCTGGAAATTTCCTTAACTTGGGGAAAGCAGCAGACGTCCAGATCCATGAGGCCCCCCAAAGACTAAAGAAGATAAATCCAAAGAGATCCATACCAAGACACAGCATAATTACACTGTCAAAAGCTGAAGATAAGAAGAGATTCTTAAAAGCACTAAGCTAAAATCAGCATGTTCTATACAAGGGAACGCCCATAAGATTATCATCATCTTTCTCAGCAGAAACTTCGCAGGCCAGAATGGAATGGAATGTAAACGGAAGGGAAAAAAAAAAAAAAAAAAGCCAAGCAAGGCTACTCTACCTGGCAAAGTTGCCCTTCAGGATTGAAGGAAAGATTTAAACATTTTCCAAACAAACAATAGCTAAATTGGGGGGTGGAGGGGTGGCTCAGTGGTAGAGTGTTCAGAATGTGTCCTGCCCAGTACCTCCATGAAAATAAATAAGTAAATAAATAAAAACCTAATTACATCCCCCCCCCAAACAATTAAAAATATAAAAAACAAACAAAAAACTAAAGGAATTCATCACCATTATTCCGGGCTTAGAAGAAATGTTAAAGGGAGATCTTCAAGCCGAAATGAAAGGATGCTAATTCGTAAGAGGAAAACATACGAAAAACTCACTGATAAAGGAAAGTATACAGTTCAAGTCAGAATCCTCTAATATGATCATGGTTGTGGGTAAATCACTTATAACGCCGGCAAAAGTGTAATAAAGAACAAATCTGACTCCGTGTTAGCTCTATTCCTTTGGCTTTAACCCTGTGCCCTGTTTCCTAGGCTTAGTCTTGTTAGCTTTGCACTCACGTACAGATAACAAATTGCAGAATAGAGAATAACATTTGTTTTGCTGGAGGTTTTGCTGGAGGTTTTGCAGGAGCACCATGAGCTGGCCTACGTGGACTGCAGCAAGAGCAAAGAATTCCTGCACCAAGAAGTCTGCAACAATCAACCACACCCTCTCCCCTTTTTTGCATAAAAGGAGCCTGTATTCTGACTGGAGCAGGATGGTTCTCCAAGACATTATAGTCTGCCATCCTCTCGGCCTGCCGGCTTTCCGAGTAAAGTTGCTGTTCCTTGCCCCAACATCTCTTCTCCCAATTTATTGGCCTGTCATGCAACGAGTTTGGACTCGGTAACGAAAGAATTAAAAATAACTATAATTACTTGTAAATATAAACAACTTAAAAAGGATGTACATTGTGACACCAAAACATAAAATGTGGAGGAGGGAATGTATGAAAGTAGAGCTTTAGGATGTATTTGAAGTTAAGTTGCAATCAGCTTGAAATAGACTATTATAAATATATTTTATGTATGCCTCATGGTGATCACAAAGCAAAAGCCTATAGTAGACACACAAAGGAGAAAAGAAAAGGAATCAAAGCAGAGCACTACAAGAAATCATCTAATCACAAAGGAAGATGGCAAGAGAGGAAGAAAGAAACAAAGAAATTATAAAACAAACAGAGAACAATGTAATGGCAATAGGACGTTAATACCTGGCAATGATTACTTTAAATGTAAATGGACTACATATAATCAAAACACAGAGAGTGGCTGAAGACATTGAAAACAAAAAGCTACAAGACTCAGCTATGTTTACTTCACTTTAAAGAACACACATACGACTAAGTGAAGAGGTGGAAAAAGATATTTCCAGAAGAAAGCAGGAAGAGTTACACTTGCATCAGACAAAACAGACTTTAAGCCATTATGTAATACTTCGTGAAGGAAATCGAAAGACTCTACCCCGAAACTGTAAGAACTAATAAATGAATTCAGTAAAGTTGCAGGACACAAAATTAGTACACAAAAATCAGTTGCATTTCTATACACGAACAACAAAATATCAGAAAGAGAAGTTAAGAAAACAAGCTCATTTACCACAGCATCCAAAACAAATACTCAGGAATAAATTTAACCAAGGAGGTGAAGATCTGTACAATGAAAACTCTTAAGACACTGATGAAAGAAACTGAAAGATACAAGAAATAAAAAGATATTCTGTGCTGATAGACTGGGAGAATTAATATTATTAACATGTCCATACTACCCAAAGCAATCTATAGATTCAGTGCAATCTCTATAAATTCCAATGACATTCTTCACAAAAATAGAAAAAGCAACCCTAAAATTTGTATGGAGCCACATAAGATCTGGAACTGTAAATCTAGAAGAATACATGAGGGGTAAGCTCCTTGACATTGGTCTTGGCAATGATTTTTTTATTAGCCACCTAAAGCAAAGGTAACAAAAACCAAAATAAACAAGCAGGACTACATGAAACCAAAAAGCTTCTGCACAGCAAAGGAAGCCATGGAATGGGAGAAAATATTTGCAAACCACACATATTTCATAAGGGGTTAATATCCAAAATATATGAGGAAATCATACAACTCAATAGTTAAAAAACACACATGATCCAATTTTAAAATGGGCAGAGAGACTTAATAGGCATTCTTCCAAAGAAGATATATAGAAGGCCAACAGGTATATGAAAAGATTTCAGCCTTCAGCATCATTAATCATCAGGGAAACTGAAATCAAAACCATGAAGAGAAATCATCTCACACGCTAGGATAGCAATTATCAAAAAGAAGAAAGATAACAAATGCTGGTGAGGATATAGAGAAAAGGGAATCCTCGTGCATTCTTGATGGGAATGCAAACTGGTACAGCCACTATGGGAAACAATGCAGAGATTCCTCAAGAAATTAAAAATGTAACTACTGGATGATCCAGCAATCCCAATTCTGAGTATATATCCAAAGGAAACAAAATAATTATCTTGTAGAGATATACATGTACTCCCATGTTCTTTGCAGCATTATTTATAATAGCCAAGACATGGAAACAACCTAAGTGTCGATCGATGGATGCAAAGATAAAGGTATGATCTGTATACAGTCAGCCCTCCATATCTGAGGATGTGTAATCCATATTCACTGTACTATACCATTTTATATCACAGACTTATGCAGCCAAGGATTCTGGTATCCAGAGGGGATCCTGGAACCAATCCCCTGCAGGTACCGAGGAATATTATTCAGCCTTAAAAAAGAAGGAAATCTTTTCATTTTTGACAACATAGGTGAACCCGGATGGTGTTAAGCCAAGTGAAATAAGCCAGACAGGGCAAGAGAAATACTGCATGGTATTATTACTTAAATGTGGAATCTAAAAGAACGAAAGAATCAAACTCATGGAAAGAGTAGAAAAGGGGTTCCCAGGGCCTGGGGTATGGGGGAAATAGGAAGAGGTTGGTAAAAGGGTACACATTTTCAGTTATAAAATCAATAAGGTCTGAGGATCTAAAAATATATAAAATGGTAACTATAGTTGATAACACTGTCTTGCATAACTGAAATTTGCTGGGAGTAGAACTTAAACCTTCTCATCAAAAACAAAAACAGTAAATATGTGTGTTAATTTACTCGGATGGAGAGAATACTTTCATAATTCTTCTGTGTATCAAATCATCACATTGTCTACTTAAAATATCTAAGAATTTTTTTGTTAATTACACCCCAATAAAGCTGGAAAAAAAAAAATCCTGTAGTGGCTAAAACAGCATTACGACATTACTGCATGGAACAGAGCCAGAGGTCAAAAGCAGCAGTGACCTACGTGTGTATGTGCTTTTTTTTTTTTTTTTCTTTTTCAAAAACATGTTTTGTCTATCTCCTTTTACTCCCACGGTAACCCTTAAGAAGTAGGGCCCCCCAACTTTCATTCTTCAGAGGCAGGAAGACCTTAGATCACTTGCTGATGGTGGTTCTCTGTCTGCCCCCTCCTGCCCCCTCAGGAGCCAGCTGACCTCCCCAGGCTGCATCACCTGGGCTCCCCACCCTTCAGCTTCCACTTGAGTTTGGCCAGAGGAGATCAGTGGGCAGAGGAGGGGAGAGGTGTAACAGAGAAGAACAAACCTGACTCCACATTGGCTCTATTCCTTGCTCTCTCACAACTTTGTGCACGGTTGCCTGTGGTGAGTCACTGCTGGCTCCGTATCTTTGTAAAAGAACTTCGCCAATAGCCTGAAATATACATGCTAGCCCATTCGCCAGGCTCTGTGCCTCCCAGGCTTGACCTTTGCTTTTCATTCATATAGAGATAAAAAGTTGCAGAACAGAGAGTAACATTTGTCATCTTGGCGGTTTACAGGAACATTGTGAGCCGACCTACATGGACAACTGCAGGAACAAAGGATTACCACAACCCCTCAGGGTCTGGCCCCCCACCAAAAAAAGCTTGCAACAACTAGCCACACCACCTCCCTCTTGAAGTCTGAATTATAACTTGGGTAAGATGGTTCTTTAAGGACACTAGTCTACTATCTTCTCAGTCTGCTGGCCTTGGAAAAAAGTTGCTATTCCTCGCCCGATACCTCGTCTCTCGATTTATTGGCCTGTCCCATGGCTGAACACCATAAGCTTGGACTCATAACAAAGGGAGAGGCTGGTGAACTTATCTCCCACCTGGCCTGTCCCGCTGGGCTGCTGCTCTGGCCGTGGCTGCATTCTGCCAAGGCCACAAAAGCCCCAAAGGGCAGCTCCTCCTCCGGTAGTCCAACCCACCCCCACCCCACCTCTGAGCTGGTACCACAGTCCCTTCCCCGCCCCTTCAGACCAGGGTGGAGATGGCACCCCGCCAAACCCCTTTCCTGGGTGCCTCACTGTCGCTTGTTGGTTTCTTGAATTCTACCCCCTCTTTTTTAGAGTCCCCTCAAAAATTTATTTCACTTTTGTGCATTTTTCTATTTCCATCCTCACTGATGTACTTACTTGCCCACCAAAATCTCACCACAAAGGAATAATACAGCCAGGACTTAAGTTATGCCTTGGCTTAACTTACGCCTCCGTTGCCACCTCAGTCTTTCTCTCACACGCAATTGGAATATGAACCTCTTCAGAGCATGTGACCAATCATTTAGCAATTTCTGTTAACCCAAGTGGTTTCAACCAACATTTCTGACTGTCAACTGTAATGATGAGAAGGGGGAGTACCCAAGGAATGCTGCCAAACATCCTTTCATGCACAAGACACCCTCCCCACCCCAACAACAACAACAACAAAAGAGTTATTCAGCCCCAAATATCAACAGTGCCAAGGATGAGGAACTCTGGATTACTCCTCATGCAGAACGAACCACAGCTGTGACATTCCTCCTCTCTGAAAAGCTCTCTTAGCTGCCTGAAACCATTGCCCCCAAGCCAGGCCACTGGCAGAAGTACAGGCAGAAGGATTAGGGAGATGGTAACCTCAGATCGGGCCAGGTGCTGGCCTGGGAAGTCCCAGGGTTAAGGTGAAGGCTACCCTCACCCTTGAAGAGAGCTGGATTCTTTAGGGCCTGCCAAGGAAAATAAAGTGGCTACATGGGGCAAAAATCTGTAAATATATAAATACATCAAAATATTAACTGTAATTATGTCTCTGGTGTAATTTTTAGTGATTTCATTTCTTTTTGCTTATCTCTGTATTTTAATTTTTGCTATAAAGGTTAGTTAACATTTGTATAATTACTCAAAACTCTTTTAGAAGTTATAAATTATGCCATGTTCACTGACTCTATCCTTCCCAGCCCCAGTTCCTCAACTGAGTACTTTCATATGGCAGTATATCAGGGTGCTCTAATAATGAAACACAGAATATCGTCTTTACAGTTAATTATAAGGAATGGTTCCACGTCTTCCAAGGCTATTAATATTTGAAGATGAATGAATGAACGAAGTATGCTTTACTTTCAAATAACGAGAACTATGCAACTGATCAATTTACTTTCCTAGAGACAAATCTGAGACTTAACTACAAAAATAGTACCAGATCTGCCCTGTCCTATAAGGCAGCCACTAGACACACGTGGCTATTTAAATGTAAGTTCCTTAAATACAGAACATTTTCATTTTCACAGAAGATTCGCACTTTATTTTTCTGCCCTCAGACTTCCTGTCTTACACTGTCTGCTCCCCACATCTGGTTCTATTTATTTTATGTTGATTCGTTACTATTCTATGCGATTGCAAACTACCTTAAGTCCTTTGCAGCACAATTCAAGGTATCAGCACTTGGAAATGTCCGTCGCAGAGAACCCTGTGGTTGCTGGGAGCTCAGGCTGTGTTTTTAGACTGCACTTAATTCATGTAACCCTCACAACAGCGTCTATGATAAGGTTTTCCAGTTTCCAAGGAGCAGAGCGCGGCCAGGAGAGGTTAAGTGACCCGCGCGGGGTTCGCCCCGAGGAGCAGAACCCCAGCCCGGCCCGGCCCGCGCGATTCCCGGCCGCCGCACCCGGACTACGCCGCACAGCGCGCCGGCCCCAGCCGACGGTGTCCGCATAAAACCCGAAACCATAAGCATTTTGCAAGTGACCTATGGATTTAATGTTTTCAATAATCCGTCTTTGTTTATTTAAGAAAGGCCCTGCGCGGAGAGCACGTCGCGATCCCCAGCCAGCAGAGCCTCCGGACCACCCCGCTCCGCGCCGGCCCGGGCTGGGGGCGCCGAGGGCTCCGGCCGCGGGGCGGGTACCCGGTCTCCCCGCGGGCATCGGCTTGCAGGCTCCCGCCTGAGGGTCTTAAAAAAGCCCCGCGCGACCCCCGATCGCCGGCGCGCGCCTTACCTGCGGCCGGGCACAAAGCTCGAGCTCTCCGCGCAGTCTCGGGGCCCCGCGCCACCAGCAGCCGGGAGATCCGGGAGCGGGAGCCCGGCTGGGATTGGCCAACCGGCTGGAGGGCTCGGGCGGGAGGGCGGGGAGGAGGAGAAGCTGGCGCCGGTGATGCGAGGGGTCCCGCCTCACGCCCCCTCCAGGGAGGGCGCGGCCCCGGCGCTCTGCACCGTGAGGGCGCCCGCAGGACGGTCTGGGAACAAGTGCAGGCCCGCGTCTGCCGCCCTGTCGCCCTGCGCTGCTCCGGGGCCTGCAGGGCTGTCTGGGGCCGTGGCCGCTGTGCTCTGCCCGCGAGTGGTGCGCATCGCGGCCCCCTCCTCCGCCCCTCTCCCGCCACGTGCAACCCGCTAGGTCCTTTTGGGGTTAGTAGCCCCCAAAGTAGCCCTGGTGGAACAGGCCGACAAGCTTTCTCTATCTCTGTGTTAAAATACACATAACATAAAATTTCCATCTTAACCATTTTTAAGTGCACAGGCATGTGGTATCAAATACATTCCCAGTTGTGCAAAAATCACCACTGTGCATCCCCGTAACTGTTTCCATCTTGTGAAACTGAAGCTCTATACCCGTTAAACAATAACATCTCCTCATTATCTCCTGCCCCCAGCCCCTGCTAACAACGATTCTATTTTCTGTCTTTATGATTTTGACTACTGTAAGTACCTCATCTCAGTGGGATCATACAGTACATGCCTTTTTCTGATTGGCTTATTTCATTTAGCATAATGTCCCCAAGGTCCTCGCATATTGTAACATATTGCAGAATGCCCTTACTTTTTAAGACGGAATAATATTCCATTGTATGTATATCCACATTTTTGATTATGGGTTCATCTACTGATGGACACTTGAGTTGCTTCCACGGGGTTAGTTACTATGAATGATGCTGCTATGAACATGGGTGTAAAATATCTCTTTGAGATTCTACTTTCAATTCTTTTGGATATACGCCCAGGAGAGGAATTGCTGGATCATATGGTAATTCTATTTTTAGTTATTTGAGGAAACAGCATGCTGTTTTCCATAGTGAGTTCACCATTTTACATTCCCACCACAAGGGTCCCAATTTCTCCACGTCCTTTAAAATACTCATAATCTGTTTTCTTGATGGTAGCCAGCCTAATGGGTGTGAGGTGGTAACTCATTTGAGTTTTGATTTGCATTTCCCTAATAACTGGTGATGTTGAGTATCTTTTCTGGTGCTTACTGGCCATTTATATCTCTTCTTTGGAACACTATCCATTCAAATTTTTTGCCCATTTTGAATTAGGTTGTTTGGCTTTTTGGTGCTGAGTTTTAGGAGTTCTCTATATATCCTGGATATTAATCTTTTATCAGATATATGATTTACAAATATTTTCTCCCATTCTGTGGGTTGATGAAGCTTTCTGATGAACAAAATTTTTTAATTTTCATTAAGTCCAATCTGTCTAGTTTTCCTTTTGTTACCTGATCCTTTGGTGTCATATTCAGCAAATCATTGCCAAATCCAATGTCATGAAATGTTTTCTTCTAGTTTTATTGTTTTAGGTCTTTAGGTCCTTGATGCGTTTTGAGTTAATTTTTATATATGATGTTAGGTTAGTGTCTTTTTCTTTGTGAATATCGTTTTTCCATCAACATTTGTTGAACACACTGTCCTTTCCCCATTGAACGGCCTTGGCACCCTTGTCAAAAGTCATTTGACCACATTTGAGGGTTTATTTTTGGGTTCCCTATTCTATTCCATTGGTCAATATCTCTGTCTTTATGCCAGGTACCACACTATTTTGATTAATCTAGATTTGTAGTAAGTTTTGAAATCAGGAAATCAAGGATAAGTCCTCCACTTTAGCTCTTTTTCAGGAATTTTTTGGTGGGCAATTTGAGGTCCCTTGAAATTCCAAGGGTGAGTTTTTCTATTTCTGCAAAAAAAAATCATTGGAATTTTCATATGGATTGCTTTGAATCTATAGATTGCTTTGGGTATTACTGACATTTTAACATTCGGGTATTATTGACATTTAACATATTAACATTTAACATAATAACATTTAACATTTACTATTAAGTCTTCCACTCCATGAACATGGGATGTATTTCCATTTATTTATGGCTTCTGAAATTTCTTTCAGCAATATTTTGTAGTTTTCATTGTACAAGTCTTTCACCTCCTTGGTTAAGTTAATTCCTAAGTAGTTTATTCTTTTCAATGCTGTTATATATGAAATTGTTTTTCTAATTTATTTTGAGGTAGTTCATTGTCAGTGTAGAGAAATGCAACTTGTTTCTGTGTGTTGGCTTTATATACTGCTACCTTGCAGAAAATTGATTAGTTCTAACAGTTTTGGTGTTGTTTTTTTTTTTTTTTTGGTGGATTTGTTTTCTACATATTAGATCATAGCATCCATGAACAGAAATAATTTACTTCTTCCTTACCAATTTGGATGACTTTTATTTCTTTCTCTTGCTTAATTGCACTAGCTAGAATTCCAGTATTATATTGAATAGAAGTACTGAAAGTAGGCATCCTTGCCTTGTTCCTGATCTTAGAGATTTTGGTCTCTCACTATTGAGTATGAGAGTCAATGGCAAGTTTTCATAAATGGCTTTTAGTATGGTGAGGTCATTTCCATCTATTCCTAGTTTGTTAACTATTTTTATCATAAAACGGTGTTGAATTTTGTCAAATGCTTTTTCTGCATCAATTGAAGTGATCCTGCAGCTTTTGCCTTCATTCTGTTGGTGTGATGCATTACATTGATATATTTTCAAATGTTGAACCATCCCACTTAGGGTTATGGTATATAATGCTTTTAATATGCTGCTGAATTCTGTTTCCTAGTATTCTGGTGAGAATTTCTGCTTCAATAAACATTGACCTACTAATGTGAGATACTGATCTGTAGTTTTCCTTTTTTATGGTGACTTTGGTGCCTTTGTCTGTCTTTGGTATCAGGGTAATGATGGCCTCACAGAATGAGTTAGGGAGTGTTCCCTCCTCTTTTTTTTTTTTTTTTTTTTTTAATTTGAGAAGGATTAATATTCTTCTTTAAATGGTGGAATTCACCAGTGAAATTTTTCTTTGTGGGGAGAGTTGTTTAAATTACTAATTCAATCTTTTTGCTAGTTACAGGTCTATTCAGATTTTCTACTTCTTCATGATTTAGTCTTGGTAGGTTTTGTGTTTCTAGAAATTTGTCCATTTAAGTTACCCAATATATTGGTGTACAATTGTTCATAGTATTCTCTTATAATCCTTTTTATTTCTATAGAATCAGTAGTAATGTCACTACTTTCATTTCCAATATGAATCTTCTCTTTTTCTTAGTCCATCTAGCTAAAGGTTTGCCAATTTTGCTGATCTTTTTGAAGAACCAACTTTTGGTGTAATTGACTTTCTGTTGTTTTTCTATTCCCTATTTCATTCATATCTGCTCTAATCTTTATTATTTCTTCTTCTCTGCTACCTTTGAGTTTGTTCTTTTTCCAGTTCCTTAGGTTGTAAAGTTAGGTTGATGATCTGAAATCTTTCTTGTTTTTTAATGTAAGCATTCATACCTATAAACTTCCCCCTTAGCACTGCTTTTGTTGCATCCCATAAGTTATAGTATGTTATGTTTTCATTTTTATTCATCCCTAAGTATTTGCTAATTCCCCTTGTATTTTCTTCTTTGACCCGTTGGATGTTTAAATGCATATTGTTTAATTTCCACAATTTTGTAAACTTTCCAGTTTTCTTTTTGTGATCGATTTCCAACTCTATCTATTGTGGTCAGAGGGGATACTTTGGATGGTGTCTATCTTTTTGAACTTATGAGACTTAATTTGTGCCCTAACATATGGTTTAACCTGAAAAATGTCAAAAGTGCCCTTGAGAAGAATGTGTAGTCTGTTTTTGAGTAGAATGATCTGTGTTATGTCTACTAGATCAGTTGGTTTATTGTCTTAAGTCCTCCATTTCCTTACTTATATTTTGTCTGGGTTTTTTTTTAGCCATTCTTGTAAGTGAGGTATTGAAGTCTTTAACTATTATTGTAGAATGGTCTATTTGTCACTTCAATTTTGACAATTTTTTCTTCATATATTTTGATGTTTTGTAAACTAGGTGTGTAAGTGTTTATAATTGTTAAATCTTCTTGCTTGAACATTTTATTAATGTACAATGTCCTTCTTTGTCACTCATAATCTTTTTTTGTTTTAAAGACTATTTTGTCTGATATTATTATAAACTCTCTTTTGGTTACTTTTTTCATGAACTATCTTTTCCCACCCTTTCACTTTCAACATGTTTGTGTCTTTGGATCTCAAGTGAGTCTCTTGTAGACAGCATATAGTTGGATCATGTTTTTAAAGAATCCATTCTACCAATCTGAGTCTTTTGATTGGAGAGTTTAATCTATTTACATTTAAAGTAATTACTAATAATGAGGCTCTCCTGTCATGTTAGCTGTTCTCTCTATGCCTTGTAGCTTTCTTGTCTCTCATTTTCTGCATTACTGTCTCCTTTTGTGTTTAGTTGATAGTGAAATGTTGAAATTCCTTTCTCATTTCCTTTTGTGAATATTCGACAGCTGTTTGTGGCTATCATGGGGATGACAGTTAACATCCTAAACTTATAACACTCTAATTTTAATTTATACCAGCTTAACTTCAATAACGTACAAAAACTGCTCCTTTACAGTTCCGTCCTCCCTGCTTTCAGTTGTTGGTATCACAAAATTACATTGTGTGCCCCAAAACATAAACTAATAGTTATTTCAAATTCATTAATCTCTTAAATTATATAGAAAATGAGATTTGGAGTAACAAATCAAGATAAAATAATACTGGCCTTAAAATCTTTTTTTAAACAATAATGCTAGCTTTTACACCAATAATTGTTTTTTCTTTAAATGTTTCTTAAATCACATAGAAAACAAAAGGTGCAATTACAAATCATTGTTACAATGCTACAGCTTTTATGATTTCCAGTGTAGTTATTGCCTTTACTGAGATGTTTATTTCTTCACACAGCTTTGAGTTACCATCTAGTGTCCTCATTTCACTTTGCAGGACTCCCCTTGAGCATTTCTTGCAGGGCAGATCTAATGGTTACAAACTCCCTCAGTTTTTTGTTTATTTGGTAATGTCTTATTTCTCCTTCACTATTGACGGACAGTTTTCCCCCAAATAGAATTTTTATTGATATCTTTTTACCTTTTAGCACTTTAAGTATATTACCCCACTATCTTCTGATCTCCAAGGTTTCGGAAGAGAAATTTGCTGGTAATCTTTTTGAGAACACCTTGTATGTGATATTTACTTCTCTCTTGCTGCTTTCAAGATGATCTCTTTGGCTTTTGTGAACTTGATTATATGTATCTTGGTACGGATCTCTTTGAGTTCATCTTACTCGGAGTTCAGTGAGTTTCTTGGATCTTTATATACATGTCTTTCATCAAGTTTGGGATGCTTTCAGCCATTGTTTTTTCAAATATAGTCTCAGCCCCTTTCTCTCTCTATTCTTCTTCTTGGACTCTCACAATGCATATGTTGTTCTGCTTGATGTTATCCTATAGGTCCAGTAAGCTCTGTTAACTTTTCTTCAGTTTTTTTTTTTTCCTGTTCCCCATACCCCATAATTTTCATTGTCCTGTCAAGTTCACTGATTCGTCTGCCTGCTCAAATCTGCTTTTGAATCCTTCTTCTGAAATTTTCATCTACCGTATTGTAATTTTCAGTTCTAAAATTTCTTTTTGCTTCATTTTTAGGTTTTCTATCTCTTTATTGGCATTTCCATGTGGCTCACACGTTGTTTTCTTGACTTTCGTGACATCTTCCTTTAGTTCTTTAAGCATCTTTAAGACAATTATTTTAAAGATTTGTCTAGTATAGCAGCCATTAGGTTTTTTTCAGGAACAATTTCTGTTTATTTCTTTGCTTTGAATGGGCTATGCTTTTTTGTTTCTCTCTGTGCCTTATGATTTTTTTTTCTTTTTTGTGGAGCATTGATAATTTGAATCTAATAATGAGATAATGCTGAAGACCAGATCTTCCCCCTTTCTCCGGGTTTACAGTTTTCCGTTTTTGTCATTGTTTTTATTTATTGTTTTTGTTTTGGTTGTCTGTGTGGTGACGCTTAGCCTGAGGTGTAAACTTAAGGTCTTCTCACGTCTTTTGTGAGCCTTTCCCTGGGCATGTGTGGTCACTTTCCAATTTTCTCCTTATAAGCAGTCGTTTTTATGTCCTACTTTTAAAGGTCTGGCTCCCAAAAGCAGAAAAATCAAAAGCCAAAAAGGAAGGCTGGCGGGAGGGGGAATAGGATTGACCCTTTTAATCCCCTAGATGTCACTTCAGTTGGAGAGGAAGGGCTTGCAACGCTGAGAGGTGGGTATACTGACAATGGTCGCCCCCCTCTTTGACTCCATTTCTGTGATCATTAGCAGCAATCAGTGATCAGAGCACATATATTTGGAGGACAGACTCCTGACTCCTGCAAGCTGTATATAGCTGCTCCGGGACCTTGTGCACAGCTGTCTGCCATGTGGCTGGGGATGGGGGAATGGGTAGCTGCTACTGTGCTAGAAGCTGAAATTGACTGAAATTAACCTCAATTTACTGTCCAAGTCTTTTCCTGGAAGGTGAAATCCTTCTTGAGACTCCAGAGTTCCAAAATACTTACCTCAGACAGATCCTGAGAGTGCAATTATTGTTTGGGTAGAGAGACAGATTCATGGTGCATCCTCCTCCACCATCTTCTTAGGCTCAGGACTCTCACCTGTTAGGTTGACTGAAATTTCCCGTAAATAAAGAATTCTTTATTCTATGACCTGCTTAACTAAGTGAGGTTTTGTTTGGTGTGGAGAGAGAAGGTAAGTCTTTAAAAAATTTTTGTTTGTTTTTTTTGGCAGGGGAGGGTAATTAGGATTATATATTTATTTATTTTTTAAAATGGAGGTACTGGGGATTGAACCCAGGACCTTGTGCATGCTAAGCATGTGCTCTACCACTAAGCTATGCCCTCCCCCTACTGGAGGTAATTCTTTTTATCTTGCCTTTAAGTTTTTAATCCCCATACCTATTTCCTGAAATCCATACTCCTCTGTTCAGCTATCTACGTAATGTCTCTTCTTGATACCCAAAATACATCTCAGTCTTAACATGTCCACATCTGTGCCCCTGACCTTCTCCCCAAAATGTACTTTCCCCATGTTATTGCCAACTCCATTCTTCCAGTTGTTCAGCCCCCAAAACTTGGTGCTATCCTTAACTCATCTTTCTCTCACATCCCATATCCACAGGTCAGGAGACTGTTGGATGGACCCTCCAAGCAAATACAGTCTGATTACTTCTTTCCAAACCTCCTTCATCTCCCACCTGAGTCATTGAAGTCTCTTCCTTCCTGGCTGCCTTGCAGTTTATCCCCACAAAGCAGCCAGAGTGACCTTGAAAAAAAGAAAAGATGAAAAGATCATGTCCCTTCTTGGCTCAAACCTTCCGGTGGTTGCCCATTTAATTCAGAGTAAAAGCCAAAACCCTTACAAGGCCCTTCAAGGCCCTACATGATCAGCTCATTGCTCTTGTTACCTTCTAATATGCTCCGTTATTTATTTATTTACTCTGCTTATTGTTTATTATTTGTCTCTTCCATCTATCTACCCCTACTCCCGCCTCTCGGTCCACAATATTGCCCTTTCTTGAAACAAGCAGCTGCCACAAGAAGGTTGCAGTATTTTCACGGGCAAGGCTTGGATAGAAAGTGAAACTCTGGGCTCTGAATGTGAGATCGTTTAAAATAAACCACATGGAGAAGAGATGGTTCCCCAGGAGGAACTGCTGGGCTCTGTTGCTAGAGGAGATGCCGGGTAGGCAAAACTCATAGATGTTCACTTGATGAGTCAGACGAGAAACACCCAGAGGAACTTTGGGGAATCCTGTGAGAGGGGCCACACGTGTCCTCAGGTGTGGAGTGGAAGATGAGACGGCCAACATCGTAACTTTCTTGTCATGATATGTTATGAATTTGTTAGTTTATTTTTCTTAATCCTTGTGAAGTCTGATTTTATGTTTATTCCTTTTATGAGGACCGAGTAGTAACCCTCTCTAACCTGGAGGGCTTTCTGGTAGGTTTGTGGGGACAGTAACAGGTGGCCTCAGGTGACAAGGAACAGAAAGCCCCACTTGAACAGCATTTAACCATGAGGAGCCATGTTAGGGCTCCAGCTCCACTTCTCTGCCACCCTTTTTGCTCTTTTTTCCTCCCACAAGTAACACATTTTGTATAGATTTGTATGGATTTTGATTAAGACAGCAGAATACACTAGATGTGAAATTCTAGGATCAGATCGCCAAGCATATAAGAAGGAATCAAAGGGAAGGGACGATTTGGAGATGAAATCTCTGTTCAGTCCTTGCTGTGCTATGATTTCCCCTCCTCCCCTTCTGAGGGAAGCTGCGGTCAGACTATTTCCCTCTCATCATGCCTGCAGGTTCCCAGAAGGCCACCCGGGGAATTTGGCAAATGTGTCAGTATACTTGGGGGACCCTCTGGACTGTCATCTCCTCACCTGGGGAAGACAGGCTGCAGGCAGCAGGGGGCTGCTCTGCTGGGGTTGTCAGCACCCACAGAGGGTGGGTGCACAGGATGCATTTGCGTTTCCCGTGGATCAGGGGTGGGACATGCAGAAGAGACGGTCCTCTTGGGTCCAGTCCAATAAAGCCACTGAGTGGGGCAGAGGGTACTCTCAGGAAGAAGATGGAAGTAAACATCAGATTTTTAGAGGCTGAGGAAGGAATTTTATGGTCGTCTACCTAAGGGCAGGAGAATTGCTGGAGCAAGGTCCTCAGTGAGGGTCATCTCCAAAAAGTTTGTAAAAATCCCAGTCCAAAATTAAGATCGTGTATGTACATCTCAAAAATCTCATAACAGGAACTGTTCAGTTAGGTTCTGCTTATTGTTCCTTGCCAGGCAGAACCTTTTCAGTATCTCCCTCTTTCACAGACTCAGCAAATTGCTTATAAATTCATTTTGTTCTCTTGCAGAAAGTTCGCAAGAGAGAGGTACTACCCCCCCCCCCGTGTTTTGTTCCATCTTAAATGTCAAGACCTATTTGATTTAATTAAGACTCAGAGATTCTGACTTCTCCTTCTGATCCCTCACTAGAAGTGCAGAATCACTGGGATAATTGGGGTGGTTAAAGTTTGGGAGGGGGGAACCCTGTTTAAACCACTCAGTTTTATGTTTCTCTAATGCCTCTCCCAATACAAAGGTTCCTGTAAACTTAGTCCAGCTTATATGATAAGTTCATTTTAGAGCAGATCAAAACACATTGACTCCAAGCCCCAGTTCCCTCCCTTCAGGGACATCTAAGTGCAATTTTAAGGCTTTATACAGCCCGTTGGTTAGAATTGGTCTCACGGCTCCATCTAACTGCAGGACTGGAAACATGAGGGACTGAATGGAATCTTTGGTGAGTCTTACTATCTCGGCCACCTAAGGGCATAATGGAGTCCGTCATTCTACAGATATTTCTTGAGCACGTGCTAAGTGAGAGTTGGTATTTTGTGTAATGGGAACATACGTTAAAGAAACAGTTCTAGATGGCAGTGCCTGCAGGAAATCGTAGTTTTGGAAGAATCTCAGACAGAGGCAGGAGAGTGCAGCATCCAGCATGCATTGTCCTGTTTATGAACCCCTCTGAGATGTCAGTTGAGGCGGGTGGGGTCACTGCATATGTAGGTAGGAGTGGTCAGCCAGAACAAAAATGGAGAGTAAGGCAAATGGGACCTTAGTTGTAGACATAGGCAGGGGGAGTTTGAGGATATCAGAATTACATCTGCATATTCTAATATTTTGAATGTGGGGAACACACACCTTGGAAGCGATTATCGTATTTTCTGTGATATCAAAAAAAAAAAAAAAAACCAAAACCCTGTGTCCTTGAGAGAGAGGCATCTGGATCCCCTTTAAGATTTGGAGGGACTCCTCCCTTGCCAAGGGGTCCAGCTGAGGAAAACCTACCTTCTTTTTGTAAAAGGAAGCGGCGGTCTGACGTGCTATTTAATCGCCTACCCAGAAAAATGGTTCAACTGCTCCTTCAACAATTTACCTCTCCACCTCCTTCATCTTCCTCCGTAACCTACATTAGGGTTTCTTGACTGACTCCTTTTACTGACCCACATTTTCCTTTCTCCTTGAAAAATATCCTGACCAACGCTAAACACTCGCAGCTCTGGCATGGCACACCCACTTTTGTTCCCACCTGCTGGGCAATAAACTTACCAAGCATCAGTGGGGTGGGTGGACTGTTACGGCTTGAATTGTGTCCCTTGAAAAAGATCTGTTGACACCTTAACTCCCAGGACCTCAGGATGTGACCTTATTTGGAGGTAGGGTCCAAACAGAGGTATTCAAGTGAAAATGAGGTTGTTAGGGTAGGCTGTAATCCAAAATCACTGGTGCTTTTATGAAAAGGGGGAAATTTGGACAGATACCACAGAAAGAAGATGTCTGTAAATACAGAGAGTATTGGAATATTACACCTGCAAGCCAAGGAACACCAATGATTTCCAGCAGACTGTATGAAGCTAGGAAGAGGCAAGGAAAAATACTTCATGCACCACATCCTAATGACTTCCAAGTGTGTACCTCCCGGCTTGACTGCTCTCCTGGGCTCCAACCCTCTATGCCCAGCTGTCTGTCTTGTTCCCGGTGATTTTCTAGACCTACCATTCTCCTTGTGTATATTAGTTGGAATTCTATTCAGAAGAATTTCCCCTTGTCAGTTCTTTGGTTACCGTGAAATATTGTATGTACAGAAAAGGCAGGTGAATTCTTATTTATTTATTACTATTCTATTTTCAGAATACTGTATGGGTCCCTAACAACCACCAAAAGGGACCAGTGAGTTTGTTTTCTTAAGTACCACTGTGTACAGCAAAAAAACACCAGTCAAGCAATGAAAAAGCCACCTTCAGAATGGGAGAAAATATTTTTAAACTGTGTATCTGATAAGAGGTTAATATCTGAAATATACAAGGAACTCGTGCAACTTGATAGCAAAAAAAAAAAAAAAAAAAAAAAAGAAAGAGAGAGAGACAGAAATAATCCAATCAAAAATGGGCAAAGGACACAGACGCTTTTCCAAAGAAAACACACAAATGGCCAATAAATACATGAAAAGGTACTCAGCATCACTAGCCATCAGGAAGTGGAAATCAAACCCACCGTGAGAGATCAGTCACTCCTGCTAAATTGCTGTTTTCAGAAAGATAAGAGATAACAAGTGTTGGTGAGGATGTGGAGAAAAGGGAACTCTTGTGCACTCTTGATGGAAATGCAAACTGGTAGAGCCATCATAGAAAACAGGATGGCGGTTCCTCAAAAAATTAAAAATAGAACTACAATATAATTCATTGCAGTATTACTCACAGTAGCCAAGACATGGAAACAACCTAAGTGTCTACTGATGGATGAAAGGATAAAGAAAATATTTATTACATATATAATTATTATGTATATGAATATTATTCAGCCATAAAAAAGATGGAAATCTTGCTGTTTGTGACAGCATAGATGGATCTTAAAGGCGTCATGCTAAGTGAAATAAGTCAGTCACAGAAAAACAAATATTACATGTTATCGCTTGTATGTGGAAACTGAAAAAGCTGAACTCACAGAAATTGTAGAATGGTGGTTGCCAGGGGTTGCCAGTGGGGAAAATGAGGTGATGTTGGTCAAAGGGTACAAACTTCCAGTTACAAGATGAAAAAGTTCTGGGGAGCTAATGTTCAGCATATGACTATAATTAATAATACTTTATTATAAACTTGGAAGTTGCTAGGAGAACAGATCTTAAATCTCACCACACATACACGAAAGATAATTATGCGAGGTGATGGAAGTGTTAACTAACCTTATTATGGCAATCATTTCCCAAGATTTAGGTACATCAAATCACCATGTTGTACACTTTAAATTTACCCAATGTCATAAGTCAATTATATCTTAATACAACTGGAAAAGAATTTAAAGTATCATTATGAACTCAGACTTTAATATACTTAATGCATTTAGATTCAGTGTAGTCATTACATTTTTTTTTTAATGTAGTCATTACTTTTCAAATTTGTCTCATCTTTGGCCAGGTCAGAATGACGTCTGTGTCCTTTTAACATGACTGCAGGAGTCTTTGATAGCTCCCTTGTTTTCAAACATCAGAAAATACCCCAGGTACGTTTGTCATATTCCCTGCCCTATATCTGATGCCAACTGGTTTCTTCAAAAAGCCTGCTTTCTTTTAAGAAGAAATAGTATCTCATAACTCCATTCTAAGCATTTAAAGCAGTGGAGGGTATAGCTCAGTGGTAGAATGTGTGCCTAGCATGCATGAGGCCCTGGGTTCAATCCCCAGTACTGCCATTAAAATAAATTAGTAATAAATGAATAAACTTAGTTATCTCCTCTTCCCCCCAAAGTTTCTAGCCCTTGAAGTATTTACTTTTAGTGGACTGTCATTATATCTAGGCCTTTTTAGTGAACAGGGCTAGGAAACACGTATTCATTTAAGAAAAGAAAAATAAATAAATTCTGTACTAATAGCAGTATTTCAATTCAAAATAAAAGTTTTCAAGTTTTTACTGCTTTGATTTTGACACCTCACTTTCTTATTGTGAAAAAATTAGTTCCCAACAATACTAATTAACTTACTTGATTTTATCCTGATACACACATAGACATTAATTGTTACATATATAAGCTATTGTAATAGCTTCAAAATAACAATTTTAGTACAAATATAAGCCTACTAAATTCAATTTGAGGCATCTTTGCAGGTGTTTTTTTCCTTTAGTTATGCAGTGAAAATACAGAGCTTTAAAGTCATAATAACTTTTCTTAAAGTGGTTATGCCACTAACTTTATACAGTTAGTTTCATTTGTCTAATTTTTGGCTTTAAATGGGTTTAAAAATATTTTTAAATGTAATTTCTGCTTTTAATTATGTGAAATGATACTTGTTTCCGAAATTAAAACTATAAAATCTGGTAGAGGTCTGGCTTCCTTCCCTGTCTCCTTTCCTCTGTTCCTCCCTCACTTCCTATAAAATGATTAATTTTATCTATTTTTTTCTAAAAATATTAGCAAAAAATATTCACCTCTCTCCTTGCCCCCCCATCTCCTATACAAAATATAGTATATTATCCATATTCTTCTGACTCTAATTTTTGGTGTTTTGTTTTATTTTTTTTTAACACTGCAACCTGGAGATCACTCTATGGACCTGTGAAGAGATCTTCATTCTTTCTTCTTTTAGCTGCGCAGAACTCCGTTAAATAGATGTATCACAATTTATTTGACTAGTCTCCAGTTAATAAGACCTTTCAGTAAAACCCAGTCTTTACTGATACAAAGAATGCCAAAATAAATGGCTTCGTGCATATTTCATGTTTGTAACAAATTTTAATGGCAGTGTAATATTCTGTCTTAAGGGTATGCTAGATCAATTTATTCATTTTCTTACTGTTAAGACATTTTGTCAATTTTCTAATTTTTATTATAAAGAATGCCACAGCGTCCATATGCAAAATTTTATTTCATCCTCTCTAATTATTTTTCTCTTAATCTATAGATTATATCAACCGTTTTATTATAACAATGAGCACTGAAAATATTATGCTAAGTAGAAGAAGCTAGTCACTAAGACCACATACTATATGGTTCTGATATGAATTGGCACAAATAGGCACATTTATAGAAACAGAAAGCAGATGACGAGTTTCCCAGGACTGGGAGAGTAGCTGGGGATATGGGGTGGTGACAGTAAAAAGATGTGGAATTTCTTTTGGGGTAATGAAATGTTCTAAAATCGACTGTGGTCATGATTGCACAACTCTGAATGTATAAAAGCCATTGATTAGTACACTTTAAATGAGTCAATTATATAGTTAATTACATTTCAATAAAGCTATTAAATAGGATTTTGATTTATGTCTGCTGCTTCTCTATTCTCTTCCTCATCTAACTTCTGCTTTTATCTTTATTAGTTCCTTCTATTGCTTTTTTTTTTTCTGGTTTACTTATTGGTTTTTTTCCCCCTTATATTTTCCCCCTTATTTTGGATCTGGATGTTTAATTCATTATTTTAATTAAAGATTTTGATTAACAGTGTTTAGTGCAATGAATTTTCCTCTGATCACTGCTTTACATGCATCCCATAGATTTCAATATGCAGTGATTTCACTGTCATTCTTTTTAATTTTGTAAATTCAGTCTGAATGTCCTTTCACCAAGAGTGCAAGAGGTTTTAAAATACGAACCTAGACTTCTAGGTTGACAATTTCTTCCATTCCACCACACTGGAGACGCTTCACTTCATTCTGGCCTCCACTGTTTCTGAATAGAAACTAGCCATTCGTCTTATGCTTGTATCCTTTTTTCCCTCTCCCTACTTTTAGGATTTTCTCTCCTCCTTTGGTTTTTAACTTTGATTATGACATGCCGACATGTGGGTTTTTGAAAGTCCTGGGGGATTGCTACACTCCCTGACTCTGTAGACTACTGCTGTAGCTACTGCTTTAAACCACATTCAGAAAGTTTTAGCTAATATTTCACTTTTGTATTTTTTGTGTATTTTGTATTGTATTATATTTTTGTATATTTTGTATACAGATATATTGTATATTTGTATATTTTGTATACAGATATGTTGTATATTTGTATATTTCACTTTTTGCATGTTTTGGAATATAAGATTGTGTTTTCATCCATTTGCGGGTATTTTTTTTTTAGCGTGCCTTCATTGTCCTTAGGGATATTATTCTGCTCATGCCTTTTTTTTCTCGTAGAAGTTTTATGAGATTCAACTGTGTGATCTGTTTGCTTGCTCCATATTTAAGGGAGATTTCCATACGAGCGGAGGAGGTAAGGAAAGGTGAGCTCTCCTAGCCTCTCAGGTTTAGAGCTCCCTCTTCAATTGTTTTCATAAAGCCCTCCTCCTCCCCCAGTGATTGTACCTTCTGCTGCCTTTGCTCTTCTGGTCCTGACCAGCTCAGCTCGCTCTCAATGTGGGCTTTGCCCTGTGAGAAAACTGTGGTCACTTAGAGTTGAGTTCAAAGGGCTCAGACGAAGCCAGTCCTCCTGCCCTTACCTGCGACCTACAGTATGCAAAGCTCCACTGAGTTTTGGCTGCTCTCAGATTGGCCTTGCGAGCGTTTTCAAGAATATCTTGAAAATTGGGGGGCTCCCCAGCCCTCAGAAGACCCTCCCGCACTCCTGCTGAGACCATGTGAGTTTTGTTACTGTGGGAGGTAGATTCCTACCTACTCAGATTTGAGAGCTTGTGGGAATATCTGGTCATCTGTTCTGTTGCTAATGTTGTCTGTAGGTTTTTGATGTTCCTACCCCACTTCCTCTGTTTTTATGGGGAGCTTTATGGAGCTTAAAAACATACAATATCACCATCATTTTCCCAGGAGATACAAAGAAAGGAAATGTATTATGAATTTTTTTTCTAATGTCATCTTCATATTTGAACTGTAGCTAAGAGAGCATGAACTTCTGAGTTCCTCATTCCTGGATCGAAATCCCAGTTCTGCTGTTTATTATGTGATCTTGTGCAGCTGATTTACTCTTAGTGTCAGTTTTCTTACTTGTAGGGATGATTCAAAATTCTTAACAACTGGTGGAGCCCAGGTGCTGGCTGATCACAACGAGCAGTGTGACCCATCAAAACAGATGCCTTTGAGTAACTGGTTTGGAAGTACCAGTGTGAACCGGCTGAAGATCGACCGTGCTCATCTGTAAAGTGGAATTGTAATTATATATGTCTTGCGGATTTACAAGGAATAAATGCAATAAATGTTTATAAAAGGTATCTGGCACAGAGCCTATGACATAGTGAGCACTTAATAAATGATATTAATTATTCCTACTATTAATCAAAAGTTGGAAAGTTTGTACACTTTCCCTGGATGCTCTCTTGTCTCGTTTAATCCCACCTCAGTGAATACTCTATTCTCCGAGTTTTCATAACACTGTGTTTAAATCACCAACATAGCATTTTATCAACACTTTATTGTATTTAGTGGTAGCGGATAGAGTGATATTCAAATTAGCATTTCAGAAGCTTTCTGGAATCCCAGGCCTTTGGTGGCTGGATCATAGGGATGTCTGGTGGATCTCAGAGATGGGACCTGGTTGTGCCTACGGTGGTGGTTGCGGGGTGCGGGGCACGGTCTATGGCATCAGCTATCAGTGTAGAAGTATTTCGATATCTGGCAACCAATAGGATCGCACCGGTGTGTCCTGGATGAATTCAAGCTCTTAGCATAGATTGCGTCCTCCTTGCTAGCTTGCAACTCCTTTGTGGCCGGGAACTTATTGTGACCTGGATGCTCAATCAATTTTTGTTTGCAGTTGGGTTAAAAACATGCATGCACATAAAACAAGCAGGCAGAAGGGGGCAGGGTGTGCGTGGATAATGATTTTGGAGAGGGAGAAATACTTTCAGAGAAAGCGTCCTCAGTAAATAGAGATGAGTAAAAACACCTGTGCTTTACATGGGGCAGAAAGGCTCAGTGAAGATGCCCTG
The DNA here is from genome assembly GCF_036321535.1 of Camelus dromedarius. Taxonomy (NCBI): domain Eukaryota; kingdom Metazoa; phylum Chordata; class Mammalia; order Artiodactyla; family Camelidae; genus Camelus; species Camelus dromedarius. Next base: position 83,255,611 of record NC_087442.1, on the reverse strand, counting down.
AAGCAAGTTTTTCAAACAATGGTGAAAACCACTCACAGCTAAAGGGGTGAGACCTGGAGATTGTCATTATGCGTGGTCTTGCGTTTTACTCCATCCAGCTGCTCTGTCCCTTTTCATTGGTAAATTCCACCCGTTTGCTCTTAGGGTGATGACTGATAATTGGGGCTCAGTACTGCCATTTTATCCTTTGTTCTCTGGTTCCTCTCACTTTCTCCACTGGTTCCTTCTCCTTGTGATTCTGTCTGCCATTTTAGTTGGTGGTTTTCCTAGGATGCTTTTCTGTTTTCTCTTTTTAAATTGCATCACATCTTTGCTCTAGGTTTATATTCTGTGGTTGCCATGAGGTTTGTATGAAACATCTCATAAATAGCCTTTCTTTCCCTATATGAGTTCTGTTCTTTTCCTCTTCCCCTTTTGTGTTTTTATTGTCTCAAATTTTCCCTTTTTACGTTGTGAGTTAGTTACCCAATTAAAGTAGCTATAGTTTTTTTTTCACTACTTCCCCCCTTTTAACTTTTATGCTATAACTGTTTAACAATCCATTCTTAAATAGAGCTGCCATTTTCTGATTCCTTCTGTGTATTTATCACCTTGTTCAAAGTTTTGTATACTTTTGCCTTTTTGTTTCAGCAAGAAGAGCTCCTTTCAACATTCCTCATAAGGCAGGTCTAATGTTGATGTCCCAGATTGTTTTTTTTTTTCTTTCTGGGAAAGCCCTTATTTAGTCTTCATATCTGAATGATAACTTTGCTGGGTAGAGTATTTTTGGCTGACACGATTTTTTATTTTTCAATATTTTGAGTATGTCATTCCACTCTCTTCTGGCCTGAGGAATTTCTGCTGAGCAATCTGCAGATAACCTCATGGGGGTTCCTTTGTAGGTTACCATCCCTTTTCCCCTGGCTGCCTTTAAAATTCTTTGTTTGTTACTGACATTTGAAAGTTTTAATATAATGTGTCTTGGAGAAGGTCTTTTTGTGTTGAGGTAATTTTGTGGACTCAAATATCCAGTCCCTTCTGCAGGCTTGAGAAATTCTCAGTTATCATTTCCTCTTTTTTAGAAGGGGTGGTAATTAAGTTTATTTATTTAGTTATTTTAATGGAGGTACTGGGGATTGAACCCAGGACCTCATGCATGCTAAGAATGCACTCTAACCACTGAGCTACACCCTCCCCCTTCAGTTATCATTTCTTTAAATAAACTCTCTGCTCCCTTCTCCTTCTGGGATACCCATTACCCTAATGTTCCCCTTCCTAACAGAGTTGGATAGTCCTAGTAGACTTTCTTCATTTTTTTATGTCTTGATTTTCTCTTTTCTTCTATCTGTATCATTTCTAGGTTTCAGTCTTTGAGCTTGCTAATTCTCCCATACGATCTGCTCTATTTCCAATGCTTTCTGTGGTTTTTATTCCATCTTATTTATTGAGTTCTTCAGCTCCAGAATTTCTGTTTGGTGCTTTTTTTTTTTTTTTTTTGAGTTTCAATCTCTTTGGTAAAGTATTCCTTCGGTTCATGAATTTTATTCCTCAGCTCATTGAATTGCCTTTCTGAGTTTTCCTGTAGCTTGAGTTTCTTTATGACAGCTACTTTGAATTCTCTTATTAATTAGCCCATAATATTCCATGACTTTAAATTTGGTTTCTGGAGAATTCTCATTTTCTTTTTTAATACCATGTTACCATGGTTCTTCATGGTGCTTGATGAGTTGTTCCTCTGCCAGTGTTTTTGAAGTAATGAATGCTTTTCTTCTTTAGGTGAGGTTTTGTGTGTTTTCACATGATCCTAGTAATTCAACAGGTTAGCATTAGGGGTTTTTCTTTTGTTTCCCAGTAGGTGGCGCGATAGCACAAGTTTTTGGTTTCTCTTACCCAGCTGCCTCTGGTTATATTTGCGAGTCTGCAAGTTCGGCCCTCTAACACCTCTGTCAGGGCTGTTGCTTGGTGCTCTCATTGTGCACCTGGGGTCATCGGTGCCTTTGCTGCTAGTGTCACTGGCATAGCCACTTAGGGGCACCAAGATGGCAGTGCCTCTGCGGTATCTGGGGTCTCCTGTGGCCGTGAAAGGAGGTGGAGGGGTGGGGATGGAACCTGTGTCTCAGGTGTCTACCGTGATCAGGGTGGTTGGATTTGTGGGCACTGCCACTGCAGTGCAGGCAGGATGTCGGGGGTTGGGGTCCGAGTTGCAGGCACCTTCATGGCCCTAGGGACATGGTTGCAGGCGCTTCTGTTGCTGCCGTCTGGTTCCCTGTGGCTGAAGTCACGGGTACAGCTGGGAGGCTAGTTTTGCGTGCACTACCTCTTATGCTACTGGGGTCACAGACATCACTCTTTTTGTTTCCCTGGTTCCACCTCTTCTATGTGTCCTAGTCCACCCACCTTTAGATGCACAGATGTGTGGAATTCTCTGGCATCCTGGTGTGTTGGGCAGAGGCACCTTTGTTGAATTATGGATGTTTTACAGGTTGTAGATTGAATGGGAGATGCAAAGGGAGCGTCTCATACTGCCATGATGCTGACCACTTTTTCTAGCTTCTTCAGGTGGAAACTCAGATCATGCTTTTCACTTTTCTTCTATTTTAAAACAAACATTTAATGCTCTAAATTACCCCCTAAATATCTCCAATTGATTAGCGGTTTTCCAGATATTTTCCCGTTACTTATTCCTAGTTTAATTCCATTATTGTTAGATAACACAATGCATGTTTTCAATCTTTTAAAGTTTATTGAGACGTTTCATACCCTGGCATGTGGTTTATCTTGGTGAACAAAAACCACATACATTTGAAAAGAATTTGTGTTCTATAGTTACTGAGTGCAGTGTCCTATAAAATATCAATTAGTTCAAAGTGGTTGATAACGCTATTCAGATCTTCTATGTCATTACTAAACTTCAATTTAGAGCTTCTGCTAAATACTAAGAGTGCTGAAAGCTCCAACTTGCATTTCGAATTTGTCTATTTCTATTTTCAGTTGTCAGTCTTACCGGACTTTAGGTGATTTCTGTATTCAGTTTTTGAGCCTTAAATAGTTCAAAAGTCTTCTCCACGCATGTATTTCAGGTGTCAGCCAGAAATATGGGCAGTTTATATACTGCATTTGGTCTTCCTCCTGCCTTCTCTCCTTTTGGGTATTTCCTGTCTTGGATTTCCCCTCACTTTCTAACTGTGCTAATTTCCCCCAAATTCTGCCTTCTGGTTTTTCAAGTCAGTAAGAGTGAGAGTAACAACCGGGACCAGCCCTCAAATAAAAAGCTATAAAAATGGCAAAACTCACTGAGTCCCATTTCTTTCTTACAAGCATAAACTCCTGTCCAGTATATGCCTTCTTTTGGGATTCTCCTGTATCTTCAGGGATTTATTTTTTCTATTACGTTCAGAGTTTGCAGTTTTTACCTGTAGGAGCATTGGTCCAATAGGAAGTACTTGACTGTTACTGGAGGCAGAAACCCTGATCTTCCTACTAAGGTCTGTAAGACCTGTACTGATTTTTCTTCTCTCATTCCTGGTATCGGTAATTTGTGTCCCTTCCCCTTTCTTTTTGACTTATCAGCTAAGCTAGAGGTTTACCAATTCTATAAATCTTTTAAAGAACCACCTTTTACATTAAATTGATTTCCAAAATTATCTTTACTTCCTTTCCTACTATTTTTGGTTTTTTCCTGATTTTTTTTAAAAATGGAAGCTTAAATAATTTAATTGAGACTTTTGTTCTTTTCTAATGCAAATACGCAAAGCTATAATTTTCCCCTCTGTTTTAAAATTTTTATTCAGTTCAAGATATTTTTCAATTTCCCTTGTGATTTCTTCTTTGACCCATAGGTTATTTACAAATGTGTTGTTTAATTTTGAAAATATTTGGAGTTTTCCCAGAAAGCTTTCTCCCATTGATTTCTAATTTAATTATATTATGGCAAGGTAACATATGGTGCATAATTTCAATTGATTGAGATCTGTTTTATTAGCCAGCATAAAAGTGAATATTCTGCACACTTAAATGGTACATTTTGGTTTTTTGTGAAGTGTTCTCTGAATATCAACAGGTCAAGTTGGTTGATAATGTTGTTTCAGTCTTCTACACACTTACGGAGGTTTTTATCTGGTTGTTCTGTGGATTACTGAGAGATGAATGTTAAAATTACCCACTGTAATTACCCACCCATAGCAGATCCATGCAATTCCCCATATAAACATACAGAGCAGGCATAGACTTTGGATTAGAGGTGACAGTTTGTTAGAGATTACAAAGAGCTTTCCCAGGTTTAAAACTGAGGGTATTGCCGTGGAATTTCATGTAAATAAACTAGTCAGGACTCAATTTCATGATGATAGTATGTAGGATCAGTAAGAAAAGACATTCATCCCAATCTAGCTAATGCTCATTTTATTAGTGTCTTTAAGGCAAATATTATCTAGTTTACACTTACTTTTATGGCAAGATGTAATGGTCTGCTCAATTGTTTTCTCAAAGCATCTGTGTCAAAAATTTCCCTGTTTTCTCAATAGCTGGATACTTCTTTATCATAAGAGATTATCTACCTCCAACCCCAAAACTACCAGCATGCTTAGTGGGGAAATTCTAGCAACATTCCATTAAATACACGAATAAGACAAGGAAGCCTTCTGTCTTCAGTATTATTAAACTTTTTTTTTTTTAAATGGAAATACTAGCTAATGCAATTAGATATGAAAAATAAGAGGAATAAAATTTGGAAATGATTAGGTAAAACTATCACTATTTCAATATGGCTGTAATCCTAGAAAATAAAAGAATCACTTGCAAACAATAAGGTAACTTAATAAGGTAGAAAAATATTAATATGCAGAAAACAATACTTCCACATGTATAAATAACGACCATGTATAGTATCTCCATTCAGATTTGATAATTCTAGGCTGCTGCTGAAAGATAGACTGGATATGCTGGATTGGACCCTGCTGCTACTGAGTGCATTTCTCAAAGTGACCATTTCAGCAATTAATAATACTCTTCATGGAAAGCATTATAGTCAACCCCTCACCTCTCTCCATCGTCTACCCTTGCCCCGGCTCCTTAGAAGTTAGGAGGCAGCAAAACAGATCCCTTCCTTAAATATATAGGAAAGACAGACATACGTATCAGATGGGATACATTTGACTGTAAGAAATAGAATCCTTGTCTCAAGTTGACTTAATGATAATAATGTAACTAACATTTTCGAGCACTTACAACATTACCACCACCATTTAAATTCATTTAATTTTCATACTGTCTTATCAGAAAATAAGAAAAATGCATGAGATATTGCTACAAGAAGTTCAGAAAAGGGGATGAGTTCTGGGTTTGGAATAATGTTTGTATCACTTGATGAAGCTGTCTTCAGCATCAGCTTTATTCTCTAGGGGTTGGCAAACGTCCATGCTGAGAGGAGGATGTGTTAGAAACTTTCCTCTAAGCACGACATGAAAGTCCTTTCCCTTCAGTCTGATTGCGCCAACTTGTGTCACTTGTTCATCCCTTGATCAATAACCATTCCTGGAGGAATTCTGTAGGCAATTGGTTTAGATGTGGTCAGTACCATTTTCTAGTGCTGGGAACAGGGGGCTATCTGAACAAAATAGAGATTTTGTTACAAAGGAGTAAGAGAGCAACAAATATCTGGTAGATATCTACCAATATTATTCACTATAGGGTATTTTTTAAAACCATAATAAAGTTAATATCAAAAGTTTAGCAGATGATGTCAGTCCAGACCTAGAAACATAAATTCTGAATTTTTAAGCAAATGATCAGAGAAGCCTATTTTACGCTTTCTTATTCACAGATTAAATCAACACATTTCTCTTTCTGGTATGGCAAGAGAATTAATTGATTCAGGGTTTATTTTCATGAACATTGTATAAAATTCACCTGTCTGTCTGTCTGTCTGTCTATCTGTCTATCTAAAACCTCAAAGTGTTTTGTTAGTTGATTTGTTCCAAGCCTGAAATGGGGCATTGCAATCTTCTTTGGATGTTTAACAAGTCAATAGTCAGTGATTACTTGATGGATGCATATTTTATTTCTTCATTTCCTCTGATGTATGAAACCATTCAAATAGCCCTTATAGTTCAAGCACCTCAAAATCTGATTAGTTTCTATTAATTCCTCACAAAAGATCTATTCTGGGGATTCATAATCTAATAACAGGCTGCTTTGATAATGCGCTCATTTAGCCAGTGGGCATCAAAGACATGGGATGTATGTATGGGAACCTGTCTGTTTTATGGGAAGAAAACAGAAGTATTAATATTTTTTATCTCACTTTTTGAAAGTTTTATTTCTTGTGAAAGTTTTATAGTATGTGTATGTATCAATACCATACATAGTACACATACATAATCTAATTTTCTTTTCTGATGGGAGATGTGTGATGGTTTTGAAGACCACTGCCTTAGACTAAACTTGATTAGTCTGATAATAGAACCTATCAAATTTAGGTGACCCACCCATTGTGAAGACTCATTGCTTTGTGGAAGAAAGGTACTTGTGAGGTAGGCTGGGACCCGGAACCCTTTACTGGAGTGCTTGCACCTGGACACACATCTCATGTTCTTGAGCAACAGAATACAAAGAAACTGTAAGGGACTAAGAATAACTGCACACATTTGCACTTGGGGCAATTATGAACAATAAGGTACAAAAAGGCTACAAACCAACTGCCACTTCCAAGGTGCCATGAGCAGAAACAGGGTACATGACCCCTGCACATGGCACCACAAAGGTGGTGGGCAGACCACCTAAGCTAAGGACCCACCCCCATTTTTAACTCCATTTAAGGGCCAAAGCAGTTGCCTTCAGCGGCAACTGTTTCTTGTTTTCACTCCCTCCTGCTGTAGCACAACCCTCAAGAAAGCCTTGCCTGGGATTCTCCTCTGGCCTCCACCAATTTCTATTGATTAAAGAGTCCAGGAGCCTGCGTCGGTAACACCTGGACTTCAAACATAACATTAAAAAAGTAAAAGATGACGTTAACAGTAGCAATGAGGGCAACGGAATGATCAAGATGAAAATAATAACTGGCGTTTATTGAGCACTTACAAAGTGCCAGATTATTCGGAGTGCTTTACATCCTCACAATAAATCTATAAAGTAAATACTATTATCCATTTTACTACTTAACTGCTTGAGAACAGAGACCACTACAGGCTTTCTTAGCACTACATTCCCTGAAGCACAGTAAGCATTTAATAAATATTTAGTGAGTAACAAAAGTTAGTGTTGTCAAATTTCTCAGCCGAGGAAGGCAAGTTGGACTTCAGTGTCAGACGGGGCTCAGATGGCCCGTGGTTTTGCATGCTCGGAGGTGAGCCCAAGCGCCAGGCCAGGAGCAAAACGAACCACTGGTTTAAATTTCCTCGGCAACCGCTGCGGGACTGAATGTGCACAGGGGGCCAACGGGGCGCAGAAAACAAGCGGGGATTTAAGGAGATAAATCGTCTCCCGGCGCGGGTAGGAGGTTCGGCGAAGTCCGCTTGCGCAAGAAACTTCCACAGGATCAGCCTCTGGGGCGCCGCGGGGCCGCATTCAGCCGGCGGCTCGCGCGTGCCGACGCTCTAGCCGCGCGAGGAGGAGACGCCGGAAGTCTCGACTGCTCCCCGCGGGGCGTGTCCTCCCGCCGGCGTCCCGCCCACCCGCTCCCCACGCCCCGCGTCCGGAAGGAACCGCGCGCGCTCCCCGGCGTGGTGCGTCTACGCCTGACAGGTTAGGGGCCCCGCGGGAGAAAGAGTAGGGTCTCTGCTGCCGCGGGTGCGTTTGTTGCCGCAGTCCCGGAGGCCGCGTTTGCGGGCCAGGTGGGCTGCTGCGAGGGGAGTTCCCTCAGGGGCCACCTACCGGCCCTCGGCTGCTTGTGTGGCGCCTGGGGTCCCGTGGTGGGCTCAGCCCTCGGGGTGCTACCAGGTGCCCCCTCCCGGGTAGCTAACGGAGTGGCCTTGCCTGTGGTCCTTGCCGAGCGTCCCAGGGGCACATTTGTGAAGAGGTGGAACTGGGCACTTTCTCGGTGGTCCCCACAGGCTGAGGAGGACCCTGCCCTGATGAGTGTAGAAAAGAATTTTCTGGCTTATTGGTCACAGTAGTTTATGTACCCGTCACATTTGAGCTCCTTTCCCAGGGCTGACTACAGAAGTGATTGTCAGTGTAACTGATTTTCAGGTGTTTGTATATGTCTGTGTGAATGTCTGTCAATCAACCAACCTGTGTGTGTGTGTCTGTGAGAGGAGGGCTTTGTGTAATTTAAAAAATCCGTAAATAGGCTTATAATTTGATACTTGATTCTGCTGTATTTTCCCAACTCTCCATTCTTGCCTGAGGAGTCTTGCCCTGCTTCACCTTTGGATAGAAGTAGCAACTCTCTACTTAGACTTTACACATTTAAAACACAGATCTAGGGGGTAAGGTATAGCTCAGTGGTAGAGCGCATGCTTAGCGTGCATGAGGTCCTGGGTTCAATCCCCAGTACCTCCATTAAAAACCCCAAAACTACCTTCCTCCCTCCACATACACCCCCCCCCCCCCGCCAGATCTGACTGTGTTAAAACCTAATGTTACAGACCTTTCCATTGATGCAGGATAATACAAATCCCTTAGACTGCCTCCTTCTTGCTTCTGCTGAATTTTTTGTTCCTTTTATGGAAAACACACCTATAAACACTCGTATGCCCTCCTCATGCCAACCTGCAGTAATTTCATCTCTGGATATGACAGAGTTTTGTAAATGGTTTACCCACGTTTAGAAAGTTACTTCTCCATTCAATTAGAATTTATTGAATTCCTGATATTGCTAGGAACTGTTTTAGGAGCTGGCGATATAATGGGAGGAAAAAAACCCCTCCAGTCCTTTTGAAAAATAACAGCTTAATTGAGATATAGTCACATACCATGGAGTTTTAAAATATACATTGGTTTTTAGTGCATTTATAGAGTTGTACAACCCACACCACAGTTTTCATCACCCCCAAAAGAAGCCCTGAACCAATTAACAGTCTCTCCTGATTTCCTCCCCTCACCCTACTCCTAGCCCTAAGCAATTACTAATCTACTGTTTATATATTTGCCTACTCTGGACTATTCATGTACAGGAAATAATAAACTGTGGGGTCTTTCTTGTCTTCTTTCACTGAACATTCTTGTTCATCTGTGTAGCATGTATCAGTACTTCACTTCTTTTTATAGCTTTTTATTTTGTAGTATGGCCAGACCACTATTTATTTATCCGTTGGTCAGTTGATGGACATTTTGGGTTGTGTGGCTGTTACGAATAACGCTGCTGTGAGCATTCGTGTACAAGTTTTTGTGTGAACATTATGATTTCATGCCTCTTGGTTATATACCTAAGAGTAGAATTGCTGGATCATATGCTAACTCTACATTTAACATTTTGAGAAACTGCCTGACTGTTTCCTTAAAGCAGCTTCACCATTTTCTATTCCTATAAACAGTGTATGCAGGTTCTGATTTCTTCACATTTTTGTCAACACTTGCCATTTTCTGTTTTTTTTTTTTTTTTTTTTTTTAATTTTAGCTATCCTGGTGGGTATGAAGTGGTATCTCATTGTGGTTTTGATATGTATTTCCCTGATGACTATTGACGTTGAGCATGTTTTCATGTGCTGGTGGCCATTTGTATATTTTCTTTGGAGAAACGTCTGTTCATATCCTTCGCCCATTTAAAAATGAGGATATTTGCTCTTTATCATTGAGTTGTAAGAGTTCTTTCTATATTCTAGATACAAGTCGCTTATCAGATATATGACAATCTTGTAGATTATTCTGTCGTTCCTTTAAATGAAAAGCACATGAGGTTAATTTTTGCTCTTCCTGAAGACCATGTTATGGATCTGTGGGAGTAATTCAGAGTGAGTTGAACAACTTCCACGTGTGAAAGACTAGGCCTAGGAAAAATGATGTGAAAACCCTGTGAGTAGCACTTTAAGATTTGAGATGTAAAGCACGGGGAAACAGTTTATCTGATTTTTCCATTCCCTATTGAGTTTTTGTCTTTTTCTTATTGATTTGTAGGACTTCTTTGTATAGAGGTATTGATTTATTATCAGTCTGTTTGCCTGTTAACTTTGTTTTATATCTTTAAATATACTAACGCTTTAATTTACATTTTTGTGTAGTCAGGATTGCCAGTCTTCCTTTAAAGGGCTTCTGGGTGGCGGTTTGGGATGGCTGTTCTTAAATGATGGGAATTACGGAAACTGACACAGTAGTTCCCCTGTTAGTGTGACATCTGCGTCCCTGGTACTGTATTTAACTTTATGGGCAGGACTTCATTGTATTGTCCTTCATAGCTTCTGTGTATTTCACAAATTGAAGGTCCGTGGCAAACTTGCATGGAGCAAGTCTGTCATTTTTCCAACAGTGTTGGCTCACTTCATGTCTCTGTGTCCCATTGCAGTAATTCTCACGGTATTTCAGACTTTTCATGATTATATTTGTTATGGTGATTTGTCATCAGTGATTCTTGATGTTACCATTGTAATTGTTTTGGGATGCCCTTAACTGGGCCCATATAAGACGGTGAACTTAATTGATGAACGTGTGTGTTCTGACTGTGCCACCAACCCCATTTCTCTCCGTCTCCTTGGGCCTCCCTAGTGCCTGAGACACAAAGATATTGAAACTAGGCTCATTAATAACCCTACAATGGCCTTCAGGTGTTAGGTGAGACTAAGTGTTGCATTTCTCTCACTTTAAGTCAAAAGCTAGAAAAGACAAGCTTGGTGAGGAAGGGATGTCAAAAGCCAAGATAAGCTGAAAGCTAGGCTTCCTGCACCGGAATAGTTAGCCAAGTTGCAAATGCAAAAGCGAAGTTCTAGGAGGAGATTAAAAGTGCCACTCCAGTGAACATACAAAGGAAAAGAAAGCGAAACAGCCTTATTGTTGATACGGAGGAAGTGTTAGTGGCCTGGCTAGAAGATCAACCAGCCACAACACTCCCTTAGGCCAAAGCCTAATCCAGAACAAGGCCTTCACTGTCTTCGGTTCTGTGAAAGTCGAGAGAGGTGAGGAAGTTGCAGAGGAAAAGTTTGAAGCCAGCAGAGATTGATTGATGAGGTTTAAGGAAAGAAGCCATCTCTGTAACATAAAAGTGCAAGGTGTAGCAAGTTCTACAAGAAGCTACAGCAAGTTCTCCGGAAGATCCAGCGCAGAGAATTAATGAGGTAGTTAATGTAGATGAAATAGCCTTCTGTTGAAAGAAGATGCCATCTAGGACTTCCCTAGAGAAGTCAATGCCTGGCTTCAAAGGACAGGCTGACTCTCTTGTTAGGGGCTAAGGCAGCTGATGAGTTTCAATTAAAGTCAATTCTCATTTACCATTGCGAAAATCCCAGGGCCCTTAAGAAGTATCTGCTCTGCCTGTGCTCTTTAGATGGATCAAAGCCTGGATGACATCATACCTGTTTACAATATACTTTACTGACTATTGAAAGCCCACTGTTGAGACCTGCTTCTCAGAAAAAGATTCCTTTCAGAATGCTATTGCTCATTGACAATGCACCTGGTCAACCAAGCGCTCTGACGGAGATGTACAAAGAGATTAATGTTGTTTTCAAACCTGCTAACACACCATTTATTCTGCAGCCCATGGATCAAGAGGTAATTTCAACTCTTAAGTCTTATTATTTAAGAAATACATTTCCTAAGGGCATAGCTGCCATAGATGGTGATTCCTCTGATGGATCTAGGCAAAGTCAGTTGAAAACCTGGAAAGGATTCACCATTCTAGATGCCATTAAGAAACATTCATGATTCATGGCAAGAGGTAAAATATTAACAGGAGTTTGGAAGAAGCTGATTCCAACCCACATGGGTAATTTTGAGGGATTCAAGACTTCAGTGGAGGACATACTGCAGATGTGGTGGAAATAGCAAGAGAACTAGAAGTGGAGCCTCATGATAAAGCTTCAAAGGATTAGGAGTTGCTTCTTATGGATGAGCAAAGAAAGTGGTTTCTTGAGACGGAAATCTACTTCTGGTGAAGATGCCGTGAAGATTGTTGAAATGACAACAAAGGATTTAGAATATTACGTAAATCTAGTTGATGAATCAGTGGCAGGGTTTGAGAAGAGTGACTCCAACTTTGAAAGAAGTTCTGCTGTGGGTAAAATGCTGTCAGACAGCATTACAGGCTACAGAGAAATCATTTGGGAAAGGAAGAGTCAGTCGATGAGGCAAACGTCACTGTTGTCTTATTTTAAGAAATTGCCACAGCCACCCCAACTTTCAGCAACCACCACCAGGATCAGTCAGCCACCATCAACATCAAGGCAAGACCCTCCACCAGCAAAAAGATTATTTTTCTCTGAAAGCTCATATGATGGTTAGCATTTTTTTTAGCAATAAAGTATTGAAATTTATTTTTAGATATAATGCTACTGCACACTTAATAAAATATAGATATAACGCACTGGGAAACCAAAAGATTTGTGTGACTCACTTTATTGCAATATTCACTTTATTGTGGTGGCCTGGGGCTGAACCCACAATATCTGAGAGGTATGCCTGTATAGCGTTCATTGTTTCAGACTTGTGCCTCCCTATTTCTCTGCCTTGAAAAATATACTAACATCTACTTAAGCTTTGTTGGTTCATTTAGTTTTCTATTTCAAACATTTCTAGAAGTTTTTCCTTATTCTCATCTTCATGTTTAATACACTTCATTCAATTGGTGAGAGCTATATTGGACAGTTGGTCATCAAATATTAGGTACTTATTGCATGCCAGCAGAAGTTTGAAGATTTTCTGTGTGCAGAACTTGAATGTAACTTTGCTGATTCTGTGTGGATTGGGGCATGCTGGGACTAGTAGTTTTATAAAATCCTATTCATGTTATTTGGTGTTTGTTTTTCTCATTTCATTGGTTTAAAGGTAGTGGTAATTCAGATATTTTTGGGGGTCTCTGAACATTTTGAGTGTTTGGGGAAAGCTATATATCATAGCTCCTTAGTAAAGGTTGCATTTCTATTTTATATACGGTGTCTGAGGCTTCCCTATGATTTGTTAAGAGGACTCTGTTTATTGCTTTAGTGTTTTTAAAATAGTGGTAAAATGTACATAACATGACATTTAGCATTCTAAGTGTACAATTCAGTGACATAAAGTACATTCGTTTCATTGTGCAACTGTTACCACCATCTTCTGCCGGATTTTCATGTTCCCAAACTGAAACTCTGTACCTGTTAAATAATAGCTCTCCATTCTCCCCTCTGTTTAGCCCCTTGCAATCACCATTCCACGTTTTGTCCCTGGAATCATACAATATTTGTCCCTTTTTGTCTGACTTACTTCACTTTGCATAACGTCTTTAAGGTTCATCCATGTTGTAGCATATTGTAGAATTTCCTTCCTTTTTAAGGCTGAATAATATTCTATTATATGCATATATCACATTTTGTTTATACATTCATTAGTTGACAGGCATTTGAGTTTCCATCTTTTAGCTATTGTGAATACTGCTTCTATGAACATTGGCACACAGTTACCTGTTTGAGTTCTGCATGTCTTACTTACCATAAGTGGAATTGCTGGATTATAGGGTAATTCTCTGTTAAGTTTTGGGGGAACTGTCCATAGGCTTCAGTGTTTTTTGTCACTCACATAAAATATGAGATGTAAAAGAACCTTGCAGTTTAGGCATGTATTAATGATCATACTTACCTTTCTAAAAATATAAATGTAAAGAGCCATCTCCTATTTGAAGAGATGTAGAAGTTTTTGTCTTAGGACTTGGAGATCTTTGAGTTTTAAAATGATGTTCTAGAATAACAGGTTTACCTGGATGGAGTCCCAAATCCTAAACTTCTTTATGATCCAAGCTCCTTGTTTTTTGTTTTTCTTCATTCTCTCTACATTCAGTCTGTTTGAGCAAATTACTCATCATGTCAGCTGCTAAAATGGAGGTGATTTTGCATACTTGTGTCATTGCAAAACTCTGGATTGCTCTGTTATCATTTGCTGCTCTAGCTGGATACTTCGGCAATTACTCTGGTATGCTGTGAATACAGGCAAAGTTAAACCTTCCCCAGTATAAAGATAACCATGTCATTACTCAGTGAAGAATGTGAAATGGCCACTATTATTTTTTTTTATTACTGTACCATTATTTTTTCAACTATTCCCCTGATGTTGGAAGTGTAAGTTGTGGGTACTGGCCTCCCTGGGATAAATGGGGAAGTGTAGATAAGCAGACGTCAGCATGTCTCAACCAAATCTTAGAAAACTAAGTTCTCATGCCTGCCAGACCCTCCCTCTTCCCCTCCAATTGCAGCGTCTTTCGTAAGCTCCCTGTGAATATTTCCTCATCATTGTGACAGCCCATACCCATGGTAAACATCGAGCATATTATCAGGAGCCACGGAAGGAAGTGTTAATGTGACTTTTACTCTTCAGTTTGGGCGCATTCGTCATCTGGGCTCTCAGCTGGTAATCCATCTGGTGGGCTTCTGGCCCCTAATGGCCTTTGGCATCTTCAGGTGCACTGGAAAGGTCCCCAGATGGCTCTGGATGCTCTAGACTCTTGGAACTTGAATATAACTTAGACTTGTTTGCGATTTCCCTGGCATCCGGCAAATACCAAGATTACATAGATGCTGAGTACCCAACTTGGGGTTTATGCCTCAGCTTTTTGAGGAAGACAAAACACAATTACATAAAAATGCCTTTTTAAGATAGGTGAATATTCCCAGTTTTTGGTAATAGATTGTTACTGTTCATCAGACTAGCCCATCCTAGGGACAGAATGATTTACTTCTAGCAAACATCGGTAGCCTTTAGAAACACTTCCAGGTCCATATTTAAATATTTAGATGCGCTTGTGTCAGATTAGGACCTTTCTAATTTTATTTGGGCCTCAGGTCTTTGGGCGGTAAATGGCAAAACTTGAATTCTATGTGAATCCTTTTGCATTCAAACTTTTTATGATTTTTCCTCTTTTCTATAAATTTATGGCACTATTTTTGTCCTCTTACTTGTTATCTGTCATTTAAATAATTGTCATGCAGTAAAGTTGACTATTTTACCTTTTGGCTTAGTTCTGTGAATTTTACTACATGTATAGCTTTGTGTAACTGCTACTGTAATCAGGGTGTACTGCATGCACCTCAGAAAGTCCCTTGTGTTTTCTCCTAATGGTCACTTTTCCATCACCCAAGTAACCAAATCCAAAAAGTGAATTGTCATTTTGTGCTTTTTATGGTGGGAAGCAGTACAGCTGTAACCCTTCCCTTTCCTTTCCTAGTGGTTTTAATCCAAGCGTGATAGGCTAAAAAGGATTGAAATAGACTTAATCTCTTTTCATTTTCTCTCAGAAGCTCAACAAACTTTCTTGCAAACTTGATTAGAAATAAAAATATCTCGCTCGTGATGCCTTCCAACAGGCGGCAGTGTTGTGCTGTAACAGGACATAATAAAAACTGCTAGAAAATAAGGTTTTACTTTAGGAAAACAGGACGGTTAATTAAGATTTAACATTTAACTCTAGAATTTATTTTCTTGAATCTGTTCCAAAATCTTACTCCTAGCAAAGCAATCTGTGGAAAAAAGCATCCCTCTTTTATATTTGTTTTCAAATAGTTTTAAATGTTTCCAGGGTTAGGAGTTCACACTTTGTTTAAGGTTCACCTTTGTGGCCAGAATAACTCCAGTGTTCTGGATGAATCCATGAGCTCTAGAATCTTATCAGCAAGACTTCAGGTGTTTTATATGCCAACTCTCTTTATCACGTGGAGGATCCCCATCTATAATATCCCTCACAATTGGTAGCATTAATTAATTAGAAAATGGAGCAGATGCAGAAGAAAAATACAGATTTTGATTGCCAGCACTCCGGGTTTGAAACTTTAACAGAGACGTTCGGTGAGAAATTATCAAGTGGAGCTTATGAGACATTCACAATTCGGTGACTCATAGGTTTTCAAACCTTAGCCACTTGAAAGGGGGTTCCCTGTCTGATACTTCCAGCCACTGACATCTGACCGTGTACTTCCCTGGGAACTGAGACCACCATTTACCTAGATGCCCATGCAAGATATCTGGGATCATCTTTAAGACCTCTCAACATTCTCTTAATTCTACTTGTTAGATAGAATTTCTCAAATGTAGTTACGACTCTACCTCTATCATCCTAGTCCAAACTACCTTGATCTCTCACCTGGATACTGCTTCCTAATTGGTGTTAATACCTCTATTTTCCACACAAAAGCTATTTAAAGAAATACAAAATTTGATCATGTCAGTCTCCTGCTTGAAACTCTTCTATCTTTTACCGTTATACTTAGAATAAACTTGAAATGTTTAACTTGACCCACAGCATTGTTCCCTTCCAGCCCCACCCCATGACCTGGCCTCTCTGCGTATTGCTTCAGCTGTGTATCATGTCACTTTCCTTTATCATGCCACTTCCCCTTATCATGCCACTTCCCCTTGTTCACTGTCCTCTGTCCTCTCTGATGTCCTCTTTGTTCCCTGATTGGAGGAGGGGAGAGGAATAGAAGCAGGGAGACCAACATGCAATTTGGGTAAAGAAATAATGGCTTAGTAATATATTAAAGTTTGTGGCTCAAAGGGACATTTTCGTAGCAATCAGGAACTCATTGCTTTGTCACTTTTCAACTCCTCAAGTTAGATTGAGGGATAAATGCACATCTGAGTTCAGATTCTACGAGGAAAGAAAATTATATAACACCAGAGAAAAGGAAATTTAGGACCAGACAGTCCTTGCCTGCTATGTACCAAGTGTGGACAATCTTTGCATTTGAGAGCTTTCACTCAATGTGCCTAAAATGACTCTATTTTTGTAATTTCATCATTCTAGCACTTAATTATGCATTAACTTTTTCACATGTGTCAGTCTTGCCTCAGCAACGATTTGGAGCACGCAGCCATCTGGGGCTTCGATGTCGGTGGCATCCTGAAGAAGTGGTAGTTTTGCAGCCTGTGCTTGAGTTTTCTCGCTTCCCCAGGCAGCTCATTCCTTTTTGGGTTAGTTTTGTCTGTTGAGAAGTTCTTCTCTGTCTTGAACCAGACCGCTGGCCTGCGGTTTTCCCACACTGGTTCTAGCTTTCCTCGGAGCCACAGAGAACACCCTACCTTCTCTTCTCCCATTAGCCCTTTAACTATTGAAGTAGCTGTTGTAGCTCCCAGCACATTCTCCTTGATAAATTTCCTCAGCTTCTTCAGCTGTTTCTCAGTGTGTTCACTATTCTGGGCACCTTCTACAGACTATCCTCCCATTCAGTATTTGAGAGTGTGATTTGGGACTTCCTGCAACACGGTCAGTTAAGATACTCATTAAAAGTGAAGATTCCTGTTGTGTTAAGATGGTAGATTGACTTCTGATCTTGCTCCCTCATGCAGCCCCACTAAAACTACAGTAAAGACCCAAAGGACAGGAACATCCGGAAAGGGGACAACAGCAATACAAGTTGAAAAACTGAAAAGCCCAAGAATGAGTGGAGATTTATCTAGACACGTAAGACTCATGAACCCTAAATTGGCAGAAGGAAAAAGCGATACTGATCGCATTTACCCGGTAAATCCTCAAAAAGCAAGAACTGGGCAATGCCAGGTATCTCTGGAAATTGGGGTACAAGGGAGATAAAATAAGGAAGATGGGGTGAATATTGCTGAGAAGTAACTCCCGTGGATTCTGTTCACCTTGGGACAAATTCTGGAGGCTCAGAACAGATGATCTCTGGATAAGGTGGTATTTATTTCCATATGGGAGGGCATTCCTAGCATTTCTCAGGAAATTTTATGTTTAGTCAAACCCCAAATCCTGAGGAAAGTCATTAAAAAGTCAGGAAAACTGAAAAAAAGAATTTAAAATTTCCTGAGAATTAAAGGTCAACGCTGAGTAGAAAGTAAAGGTGTACATTTCTGGGAACTGAGACAGGAGCATCTTGGAGACAAGCATCATGATTTAATCAGCTGGTCTTACTCGTTGTTGCCATCTTATAAGTAAATGTTTCATGCTCTGTCTGATGCTAACAAGTATTCTTACAAATAAAATAAGTTTCTATGCATAGTATACTTCATATAAATCCTATAAGTGGTCCCCAAGAAATAACAGGTTTGGGAGCAAAATGGATCTGTAAATTGGCAGTTACAACATAGTATTCTGTGTAGTACTGTTAACCTTGCTATGAGATTATAATTTAACGTTGTTTATATAAATATTACCCACTAATATTTGCTGCTGTTTTCAAGTTCAGAATATTCACTGATAGACTGTAGTTTTGTAAATCAGAGGAACTGAATAGAAGAGGGTATGAATCTTTTGGTGGAATACACCAATATAAAATGAAAACTTAATCTAAAGTCTGAATTAGTGAAAGCAATATTGAGTTCAAAGCAAAACCAAAATCAGAATAAAGACAAAATAGTTTTATCGTTAAAAAAGGAAAGAGCTTATTTCATAGACATTTACCCTAACACTCAACTTGAAGATGCTTTTTGATACGCTCTGAATTTGACCAACGTCAACACAAAAGGAGTGAAAATTTTCTACATCTGGAATATTTGTCATGAAAGACTATTGAACAGAACATGTAATAATACATGGTGTATTTTAAAATTTTATTTTGAGAATGGTAAGTCCTGGATATTTATAGTATTATCCTTCAACTATTGCAAGAATTTTTATTTGGCATTTTATATTAATGTTTCTTTTTAAAAGTCTTTTTCTTTCCCCTCAGGTTTCTTGAGATACACCTGATGAGTAAGTTTGTGGTACACATTATACATTGTGTAAGTTTGAGATACACAACGTGATGATTTGGTACACGTATATATTTAGAAATGATTGCTACAGTAAGGTTAGTTCACACCTTTGTTACCTCACGTAATTATTATTTGTTTGTTGGGTGTATGGTGAGAACATTTCAGATTGATTCTCTTAGCAACTTTCAAGTATATGACACAGTGTTAGCTATAGTCACTATGCTATACATGAGATCCCCAGAATTTATTTATCTTATAACTGGAAGTTGTATCTCTTGACCAACATCTTCCCATTTCCCCAGTCTTCAACCCCTGGCAAACACCATTCTATTCTCTGTTTCTATGGGTTTGACTTTATAGATTGCACATATGAGGGATATCTTATAGTAAACGTTTTTCTCTAAATTGTTTCAATTCATAATGTTTTCAGGGTCCACTGATGTTGTCCCAAATAGCAGGATTTCCTTCATTTTTTTAATGACAGTAATATATGAGTGTTTGTGTTTGTATCCATTTTTTTTATCCTTTCATCTACCACTGGACACTTAGGTTATTTCCATGTTTTCAATATTCTAAATAGTCCTGTAATGAACATGGGAGTGTGGCTATCCCTTTGACATAGTGATTTCGTTTCCTTTGGCTGTATATCCAGAAGTGGGATTCCTGGATCATGTGGCAGTTTTATTTTTAATTTTTTGAGGAATCTCAACACTTTTCCATAGTGCTGTACCAATTTATATTTCCACCAAAAATACACAAGGGTTCTTTTTTTCTGTATCCTTATGAACATTTATCTCTTGGGGTTTTTTTTTTTTTTTTTTGATAATAGCCATTATTCTAACAGATATGAGGTGATATTTTATTGTGGTTTTGATTTTCATTTCCTTGATGATTAATGATGAGTATCTTTTCATGTACCTGTTGGCCATTTGTGTGTCTTCTTTGGAAAAATGTCTGTTCACATCCTCTGCTCATTTTTCAGTCAGATTATTTGCTTTTTGCTATTGAGTTGTATGAGCTCCTTATATATTTTGGATATTAACCCTTATGAGATACATGATTTGCAAATACTTTCTCCTGTTCTGTAGATAGCCTTGTTGATTGTTTCTTTTGCTGTACAAAAGCTTTTTAGTTTGATGTAGTCCCACTTGTTGATTTTTCCCTTTTTTGGGAGGGTATTAGGTTTGATTGATTGATTGATTGATTGAATTTTTAAAATGGCGATACTGGGGGTTGAACCCAGCACCTTGTGCATGCTAAGCACGCACTCTACCACTGAGCTATACCCTCCACTACCCTGGTTTTTCCTTCTGTTGTTTACGCTTTTTGTGTCACAGCTAAAAAAATCACTACCAAGAAGATCATTGTCAAAGATCTTTTAATCTTATTTTCTTCTAGGAGTTTTATGGTTTAAGGTTTTACATTTAAGTTTTTTTTTTTTTTTTTTTTGGTTATAGACTGGACTGCATTTTATTTTATTTTATTTTATTTTAACATTTTTTATTGATTTATAATCATTTTACAATGTTGTGTCAAATTCCAGTGTTCAGCACAATTTTTCAGTCATTCATGGACATATACACACTCATTGTCACATTTTTTTCTCTGTGAGTTATCATAACATTTTGTGTATATCTCCCTGTGCTACACAGTGTAATCTTGTTTATCTATTCTACAATTTTGAAATCCCAGTCTATCCCTTCCCACCCTCCACCCCCCTGGTAACCACAAGTCTGTATTCTCTGTCTGTGAGTCTATTTCTGTCCTGTATTTACGCTTTGTTTTTGTTTGTTTGTTTTTTGTTTTTGTTTTTGTTTTTTAGATTCCACATGTGAGCGATCTCATATGGTATTTTTCTTTCTCTTTCTCGCTTACTTCACTTAGAATGACATTCTCCAGGAGCATCCATGTTGCTGCAAATGGCATTATGTTGTCGGTTTTTATGGCTGAGTAGTATTCCATTGTATAAATATACCACATCTTCTTTTTCCAGTCATCTGCTGATGGACATTTAGGCTGTTTCCATGTTTTGGCTATTGTAAATAGTGCTGCTATGAACATTGGGGTGCAGGTGTCATCCTCAAGTAGATTTCCTTCTGGATACAAGCCCAGGAGTGGGATTCCTGGGTCATATGGTAAGTCTATTCCTAGTCTTTTGAGGAATCTCCACACTGTTTTCCATAGTGGCTGCACCAAACTGCATTCCCACCAGCAGTGTAGGAGGGTTCCCCTTTCTCCACAGCCTCTCCAGCATTTGTCATTTGTGGATTTTTGAATGACGGCCATTCTGACTGGTGTGAGGTGATACCTCATTGTAGTTTTGATTTGCATTTCTCTGATAATTAGTGATATTGAGCATTTTTTCATGTGCTTTTTGATCATTTGTATGTCTTCCTTGGAGAATTGCTTGTTTAGGTCTTCTGCCCATTTTTGGATTGGGTTGTTTATTTTTTTCTTATTGAGTCGTATGAGCTGCTTATATATTCTGGAGATCAAGCCTTTGTCGGTTTCACTTGCAAAAATTTTCTCCCATTCCGTAGGTTTTCTTCTTGTTTTACTTCTGGTTTCCTTTGCTGTGCAGAAGCTTGTAAGTTTCAATAGGTCCCATTTGTTTATTCTTGCTTTTATTTCTTCTAGGAGAAAATTTTCGAAATGTACGTCAGATAATGTTTTGCCTATGTTTTCCTCTAGGAGGTTTATTGTATCTTGTCTTATGTTTAAGTCTTTAATCCATTTTGAGTTGATTTTTGTATATGGTGTAAGGGAGTGTTCTAGCTTCATTGTTTTACATGTTGCTGTCCAGTTTTCCCAACACCGTTTGCTGAAGAGACTGTCTTTATTCCATTGTATATTCTTGCCTCCTTTGTCGAAGATGAGTTGACCAAAAGTTTGTGGGTTCATTTTTGGGCTCTCTATTCTGTTCCATTGGTCTATATGTCTGTTTTGGTACCAATACCGTGCTGTCTTGATGACTGTAGCTCTGTAGTATTGTCTGAAGTCTGGGAGAGTTATTCCTCCAGCCTCTTTCTTTCTCTTCAGTAATGCTTTGGCAATTCTAGGTCTTTGATGGTTCCATATGAATTTTATTATGATTTGTTCCAGTTCTGTGAAATATGTCCTGGGTAATTTGATAGGGATTGCATTAAATCTGTAGATTGCCTTGGGCAGTGTGACCATTTTAACAATATTCATTCTTCCAATCCAAGAGCATGGAATATCTTTCCATTTTTTAAAGTCTTATTTAATTTCCTTCATCAATGGTTTATAGTTTTCTGTGTATAATTCTTTCACCTCCTTGGTTAGATTTATTCCCAGATATTTTATTACTTTGGGTGCTATTTTAAAGGGGATTGTTTCTTTACTTTCTTTTTCTGTTGATTTATCGTTAGTGTAAAGAAATGCAACTAATTTTTGAATGTTAATTTTGTAACCTACCTTGCTGAATTCTTCAATCAGCTCTAGTAGCTTTTGTGTGGACCTTTTAGGGTTTTCTATATATAGTAACATGTCATCAGCATATAATGACACTTTTACCTCTTCTTTTCCAATTTGGATCCCTTTTATTTCTTTTTCTTGCCTGACTGCTGTGGCTAGGACTTCCAGGACTATGTTGAATAGGAGTGGTGATAGTGGGGATCCTTGTCTTGTCCCAGATTTTAGTGGGAAGCTTTTGAGTTTTTCACCATTGAGTACTATGCTGGCTGTAGGTTTGTCATATATAGCTTTTATTATGTTGAGATATGTTCCCTCTATACCCACTTTGGCGAGAGTTTTTATCATAAATGGGTGTTGAATTTTATCAAATGCTTTTTCTGCATCGATTGAGATGATCATGTGGTTTTTGTCCTTTCTCTTGTTGATGTGATGTATTACATTGATTGATTTGCGTATGTTGAACCAGCCTTGTGTCCCTGGGATGAACCCCACTTGGTCATGATGTATAATCTTTTTTATGTGTTGTTGGATTCTATTTGCTAAAATTTTGGTGAGGATTTTGGCGTCTATGTTCATCAGTGATATTGGCCTATAATTCTCTTTTTTTGTAGTGTCTTTGCCTGGTTTTGGTATCTACATTTAAGTTTTTTATAATCCATTTCTGAGTTAAGTTTTGTGAATGGTGTAAGAGAGGGTTCTGATTTTGATTTTTTTTTTTTTGCTTGTGAATATCAAGTTTTCCAAACAACAGTTATTAAAGAGACTATCCTTTCCTCATTAAGTATTCTTGGCTCCCTAGTCAAATACTGGTTCACCACATGTGTGTGGGTTTGTTTTGGGGGCTCTCTATTCTGTTTCATTGATCTATGTGTTAGTTTTTAATGCCAGTATCATACTGTTTTGATTACTGTAGCTTTGTAATATAGTTAAAATCAGGAAGTGTGATTGTTTTTCCTTTCCTTCTCAGGATTGCTTTGGCTATTTGAATCTTTCGTGGTGTTATACAGATTTCAGAATTGTTTTCTCTGTTTCTGTAAAGAATGCCATTGGAATTTTCATAGGGACTAATTAAATCTATAGATGGTTTTGGGTAGTATGATCATTTTAACAATATTATCTTTTAATTTATGGACATGGGATATATTTCCATTTGTTTGTGTCTTCTTCAGTTTCTTCCATTAGTGTCTTACAGTTTTAGAATACAGATCTTTCACCTCTTTGGTTAAATATATTCCTAAGTAGCTTATTGTTTTCAGTACTATTATAAAGGGGATTGTTTTCATTATTTCTTTTTCAGATATTTCACTGTGAGTGAATAGAAATGCAGTTTTTTTTTAATATGTTGTATTTTTGTATGTTGATTTTGTATCCTGTAACTTTATTGAATTTGTTGATTAGTTTTAACAGATTTTTGGTATAGTCTTTAGGATTTTCTATATATAAGGTCATGTCATCTGCAAACAGAGAAACTTTTCTTCTTCCTTTCTCATTTGGTGCCTTTATTTCCTTTTCTTGCCTAATTGCTTTGGCTAACACTTCCAGTACTATGTTGAATAGGAATCATAACAATGGACATTTGTGTCTTGTTCCTGATCTTAGAGGAAAAACTTTTAGCATTTTATTATTTAGTATGTTATTAGCTATTGTCTGGACTTTATTATGTTGATATACATTTCTTTCTATAGCCTCTTTGTTCAGAGTTTTTATCATGAAAGGATGTGGAATTTTTATCAGTTCCAATTTTTTTAAGGTGATAATATGATTTTATACCTTTATTCTGTTGGATCAGATTTATTGATTTGCAGATATTGAACCATACTTTCATCCTAGGGACAAATTTCAGTTTATCATGGTGACCTTCTAATGTACTATTGAATTGAGCCTGCCAATATTGTGTTAAGAATTTTTACATCCATATTCACCAGGTATGTTGGCTAACAGTTTTTTTTTTTTTTTTTCCTTGTAGTGTCCATACCTGGCTTTAGTATCAGGATAATGCTGACCTGGTGAAATAAGTTTTTGAATGTTTTTTTCTCTTCGGTCGTTTGCAAGAGTTTAAGAAAGATTAATGTTAATTTTTTTCAAGTGTTTGGTAGAGTTTACTAGTGAAACTAGCTATTCCTGGTTTTTGTTGTTGTTGTGAGGAGTTTTTGGATTACTGAATCAATCTCCTTACTCCTTACTAATCTGTTCAGATTTCCTGTTACTTCATAATTCAGTCTTCATAGGGTTTATGCTTGTAGGAATTTCTGCATTTCATCTGGGTTATCCAATTTGTTGGTGTATAATTATTTATAGTAGTCTCTTCTGATCCTTTGTATTTATGTGATATCAGATATAACATCTCCTCTTTCACTTCTGATTTTGTTTACTTGAGTCTTTTTTATTTTTCTTAGTCTGGGTAAAGGATTGTGAACTTTATCAAAAACCAGCTCTTAGTTTTGTTGATTTTTTTTTTTTTTACTGTTTTTCTAGTCTCAATTTTGTTTATTTCTGTTGTCATCATTGTTATTTCTTTCCTTCTGCTAACTTTAGGCATAATTTGATTTTCCCTTTCTAGTTCCCTGAGGTGCGAGTTTAGGTTGTTTATTTGAGAGCTTTTTCTTAATGTAGACATTTAGAGCTATAAGATTCCCTCTTAAAAGTGCATTTGTAGCATCCTATGAATTTTGGTATGTTGTGTTTCCTTTTTCATGTATTTCAAGATATTTCCTTTTTAATTTCTTCTTTAATCCATTGGTTGTTCAGGAATGTGTTGTTTAATTTTCATACATTTTTGCATTTTCCAGTTTTCCTCCTATTATTGATGTCTAGTTCCATACCATCTTGTTCAGAAAAGATACTTGGTGTCATCTTAGTTTCTTAAATTTGCTAAGACATGTTTTGTGACTACACATATGATCTATCTTGGAGTATGTTTTGTGTGTGCTTGAGAAGGATGTGTATTCTGCTGCTTTGGGATGGGATGTTCTATATATGTCTTTTAGATCCATTTGGTCTGACATAATTCAAGTACAAGATTTCCTCATTGGCTTTCTGTCCAAGTGATTTATCCATTGTTGAAAGTGGGGCATCAAAGTCCCCTAATATCATTGCGTTGTTGTCTGTTTCTCCTTTCATATTTGCTTAAGATATGTAGATGCTCCCTTGTTAGGTGTACACACACACACACACATACATAGATGAGATTGATATATCCTCTTGATGAATTGATCCCTTTGTCATTTTATAATAATCTTCTTTGACTATTTCAACTTTTGAATTAAAGTATATCTTTTCTGAAATAAATATAGCTGCTTGTGCTCTCTTTTGGTTTCCATTTGCATGGAACATACCTTTTCTATCCTTTTGTTTTGAGCCTACGTGTGTACCTAAAGCTGAAATTTGTCTCTTATATGTATCACATAGTTGGGTCTTGTTTTTCACTTGTGCTGTCACTCTGTGTCTTTTGATTGAAGAATTTAATCCATTTATATTTAAAGTAATTACTAATAGGTAAGATCTTATTAATGCCATTTTATTAATTGTTTTCTGCTGTTTTATAGTTTCCTTTTCCCTGTCTTCTTCTGTCTTCCTTTGTGAATTGATGATTTTCTATAGCTTTGATTCCCTTCTATTTTTTTGTTTGTCTTCTGCAGGTTTTTGTTTCTTTGTTACCATTAGGCTTACATACATAAAACATCTTATAGATATAACAATCTGTTTTACTCTGTTAATAATTTAACTTTGATTGCATGCAAAACCTACCATTTTAAACCCCCACCTTTTATGTTTTTAATGTCACAATTTATGACTAATTTGCAAATAACTAATTATAGCTGTGGTTATTTTTCATACTTTCGCCCTTTATCCTTTATGTGGGAGTTAAGCGGTTAACACACCAATATATTACAGTATTAAAATATTATGAATTTGACTATATACCTACCTTTACAGTCTGTTGTATGTTTTCATGTTACTATTTAGCATCCTTTCATTTCCCCTTGTAGAACTCCTTTCACCATTTCTTGTGAGGCAGGTGAGGTAGTGGTAGAGGCAGAGGTAGAACTCCCTCAGCTTTTGTTTGTCTGGGAACATCTTTAGGTCTGATTTCTGAAGGACAACTTTGCCAGGTAACGTTTTAACCTGGAGTTTTTTTTCCTTCAGTACATTGGATATATCATACCCCTTCTCCTGGCCTATAAGGTTTGTATTGAGAAATTCACTGCTGGCTTTATGGGGGTTCCCTTGTCAGTGAGGATGTTTTTCTCTTAGTGCTTTTAAAATTCTCTCTTTGCCTTTTAGGTTTTAGACAGTTTTATTTTAATGTGTTTTGGAGAAGATCATTTAGGACTAAATCTTTTTGGGGAACGATGATTTTCATGAACTTGGACATCCAAATCTCTTCCCATATTTGGGAAATTCTCAGCCATTATTTCTTTAAATACGTTTTCTGCCCTTTCTCCCTTTCTTCTCCTTCTGAGACTGCAGTAGTATATAGATGATTTCTCTTAATGGTATCCCATAGTTCATATAGGCTTTCCTCACCTTTTTTCATTCTTTTTTCTTTTTCTTCTCTGAAAGGATAATTTTAAAAGTCTTGCCTTCTACTTCACATATTCTTTCTTCTGCTTGATCCATTCTCCTGTTGATGTTCTCTATTGTATTTTTCATTTCACTCATTGTATTCTTCAGCTCCACAATTTCCATTTGGTTCTTTTTCATTTCGATCTCTCTGCTAAACTTATCTTTATTTTTTTCTATTTGGTTCCCGATTTTATTGAATGATCTTTGTATTCCTGTAGCTCATGACTTTCTTAAAAAACTGTTTTGAATTCTTACTGGGTAAATTGCTGATCTCCATTTCTTTAGGTTTGGCTACTGGGAAATTATTGTGTTTCTTTTGTATTCCGTGTTTCCTTGATTTTTCATGTTCCTTGACATCTTGCATCATTGGCTTCACATTTGAAGAAGCACTCACCTCCTCCAGTCTGTACTGATCGGCTTTGGGAGAGAAATATCTTCTGTCACCCCTGTAAGGGATTCTGAGGTTTTCTCGGACCTCTTCTGTGGTACCCTTGATGCACACTTCTTGCTCTCTTGTGGCAGAATTCTTAAGTTTGTATGCCTTCTTTTCATCCTACAAAGCTAGAGTGGGTGCTGATAGCCTCCTTTTTGCTTTCCCTAGGGTGGAGCTGAATATTCAAGTTTCTGGTTTCTCCTGGACTGTCTTCCTAGGCATGCTCACTAGTTATCTGCAAAAGCTTGCTCTTGCTGCCATGGACAGCATGCAGGGAGCTATCCATGGGTGGGAGGCTATGTGGGTGAGGCACAAGGAGTGCTGAGGCTGCCCATGAGCCAGTTGTGGAGATCTGCTGGGAAGGTGTTCCCAGTGGCTTGTGGGCAGGCCTATGATAGAGTCCACAAAGTCATTAATACAATCTTTGTCCCTTTGATATGTTCCCTTCTGACCCCTGGCTGTTTTTCTCTAAGCCTCCCACCGCCCTGAGTTGTGCAGCTCACAACTCAGTACTCTGATGGAGCCAGAGAAATGGGCCTTGTTGGCAGCATCCTACACAGCTAGGAAAGCCAAGCCCTCACATTCTCATGCAGGAGAAATCACTGGCCAAGAAGGGCTCTCTTGGCACTGAGCTGTGCCCCTTTGTGGGAGGGATGGCACATTAAGTCAAACATTTCCTCTTACCCTCTTCAGTGGGTACAGTCTTGGACTTTTTGTTTCAGTGTGTGCTGGAACTTCTCTGCTGGACTCCTGGATTCCTACCAAGGCTCTCTTGTCTGTGGGTAGTTAAGTCCTAACTGGTGTTCTTTGGGGAGATGACAGTAGAAAACTCCCTATTCTGCTATTTTGATGATATCACTCTCTCCTGAAGTCTTTTGTCATCCCATGACTAATTCAGATACAAGTCATTTTTATATGTTTATGGAATACATAATCTTATCACAGTGTATTGGTTCATAACAAGCCTGCATGGATTTATTATTGGATTTTTTTTAAACATAAAGCCTTGGAAACTTTTATTATAACCTTATTGCAGAAAAACAACTCACTGTGTATTTTTTATAGTCACTCATTATTTAAAAACAAGTAAGTGAAGTCTTAAGAAAAATACAGAATAGCTTGTAATTTGGGAAATTTGTTTCTTGTTTCCAAGTCCCAAACATTAATGTCTGTTCAGAATTTGGAAATAATATTGGGAAATACATTATAATTGTGATAAAAATAGAAGAATAAATGATTGTATGCATGCTGAATCTGAGAGGATTGTTGCCCTGCTCCCATTCTCGTTCCTCCCATTTTTTTTTTCTCTAGGTTCACATAATTCTGGTAGCCAAGTAGGAGACTGAAATATTGTTCTAAGGGGATTCTGAATAGCCCTAGACAAAAGACTGGATATGAATTTCCTTGAAGATGTAAGTCACCAAGCCCCACTTAAAAGTTTATCTATAAGCTTTTTGGTCCCTGGTCTTAATCATAAGCAAACACCCAAGGATTTCCAGTTATTTGAGGAAGACCTTTTACACTGAAGGTGGAAGATGGGAACTAAAACAAACAGAGAAAAGCAACTTGGAAGAGACTTTGCAAAGAGGAAAGAACAAATCTCCCAAATTATTAATATATTAGGAGAGATAAGAGATGAAGATGAAATAAAAAAGGATTCTATAAAAAGCATAGTCAGAAAACAAACAGTTCAAAATATGATAGTAAAAATGAAATTTTAGGAGCATTGTAAGATAGCGTTCAGGAAATCTCCCTAGAAGCAGAATGAAAAGACACATAGAAAATAAAAGAGAACATTTAGCAGACTATTTTTGAATTTCAATACCCATACGATTAAGATCAGATAGGGAAAATAGGGGGAAATGAAAAGGGGAAAATAATAAATAATTCAAATTGAAGGTTAGAGTTCTCAGATTGAATGTGCCCAATGAGTGCCCAACCTAATAAATGAAAATATACCCATGCTAAGGCGCATCATTAGGAAATTTCAAAACACTGGGAGGCAAAGAGATGATTCTTGAGTGCAAAAGACAGGTTATGTATAAAGGATCAGGGATCAGAATGGCTTTGGATTTCTCTGCAGTAACCTAGGAATGCAAAAAGAGCAGAGCAATGCCTTTAAAATTCTCAAGGAAAATTATTTTGAACTTAGAAGTATATATTTAGCTAAATTATGGCCAGCTAGAATAAAGATGTTTTCAGACATACAAGGTCTGAAAATTTTTACTTCCCCTGTCTCCTTTATTAGAAGCTATTGTAGGGTGAGAAACACCAATTGAGAGTAAACTAAGAAAAAGAAAGACATGGGATATAGGAAACAAGAGACCCAAAAAGGAGAGAGATGAGGGGAATCCCCAGAATTACACTAGGAGATTCCAAGGTGCTGGCTGTGTATCGTATGTAGAAGGCAACCACTCTAGGTGGAGGGCTGTGAAGTAAGACATAGGGAATAACTACCAAGATGCTTGCTTGCTGTTATGAGTCCAAACTCATCCTGCTCACCACACGACAGGCCACATAAATCAGGAGACGAGATGTTGGGCAAGGGATAATGACTTTATTTGGAAAGCCAGCAGATCAAGAAGATGGGGGACTAATGTCCTAAAGGACCTTATTCTCCAAGTCAGAATTCAGGCTCTTTATAATGTGAAGGGGAGGATGTGTGGTTGGTTGTTGCAAACTTTTTGGTGTCGGAATCCTTTGTTCTTGCAGCTGTCCAAGTAATCAGGTCATGATATCCCTGTAACCTCTGACAAGACAAATGTTATTCTCTCTTCTGCAACTTTTTATCTCTATACGAATGGAACAGTGTTATACCCTTAAAGGTCAGAGCCTTGAGAATGGGTTGTCTTGTGTATTTCAGGCTGTAGGCAGCATTCTTTTACAGAAGGTGCAGAACCAGCAGGACTAAGCACAGGAAACAGAGCACAGGATTAGAGCTAAAGGAACAGGTCTAATATGGAGTCAGATTTGTTCTTCCCTGTTACATCACAGTTCTGCATCTTTAACCCGAGGACAGAATACCCTGGTGAGCTTGACTCAGATTTTATCTGTTCTCAGCTTGTCTTGACCATGTACTACAGAACTTCTGGCTCCGCCTCCATGCCCTGCTATCTGACTCAGCTGAAGACACTTGTTGCACATCTCCGATATATTCTACTTTGACCTACTCCCAAATCCTGGTGTAACCATAGTGAGCTTAGAAACAAAAGATGAACAGAGCTGGCTCTCTCATCTGTATTCCTGCTAAGTTCAGTGATAACTAGAGGCCCTGGCTGTGGTTGACCTATGTGTTTTCCAGGATTCATGTCTTTGCCTGCTAACTTTTTCAAAGTGGAGGAATTCTGTTAACTTTGTGGAAAGCTGAAACTGGACAGTGACATAGAGATTGTTTAGTTTATCTTTCGCTATCTTCCCTTAACTACCTTCATTTATAAGGGTACTATGCCCTCGTGTATCTAGGTTTGTGATTTCCATTAATTTTTTCAAAACTAGAAATACATTGTTTAGTGATTATATATATATTTATTTATTAATATATTAAAAGTAAAACTAATCAGAAAACAAGGGAATGATTAACACAGAAGTCAAGATAATCGTTACCTCGGGGAGGGGAAAGCAGATGGGATCAGGGGTCTCGTAAAGACCTGGTAAAGATCTGTATTTAAAGCAGTGCCAGTGGCTGCATGGAAGTTAATCTCATTAATTTCTCTTCATATGTGTATTTATATATAAACTCTTATGTATATTCTTACATGTGTTTGATGCATATGAAATAGAAATTTTTCCTTTTTTAATTGACATAAAATGTTACATTGCTATTAGAGGTGTACAACATAACGATTTGATATTTATATAAATTGCAAAATGATCACCACAATAAGTCTAGTTAACATTTATCACCATTACATTGTTTTATTTTTCCTTGTGAAGAGAACTTTTAAAATCTACTCTTAGCAACTTTCAAATATGTAATACAGTATTATTAACTATAGTTACCATGCTGTACATTACATCCGCATGACTTATTTATTTTATAAGTGGAAGTGTGTGCCTATTGACCCTCTTGACCTATTTTGCCCACCCCCTACCCCCTGCCTCTGGCAACCATCAATCTGTTCTCTGTATCTATGAGCTTTTTTTTTTTAAGATTCCATGTATAAATCAGATCATATAGTATTTGTCTGACTTATTTAATGTCCTCAGAGTTCATTATGTTGTTGCACATGGCAAGATTTCCTTCTTTTATGTGATTGAATAATATTCCATTGTGTGTGTGTGTGTGTGTGTGTGTGTGTATGTGTGTATGAGAGTGTATGAGGGGCGGGGGGGGGAGAGAGAGAATTTTCTTTATTCATTCATCCTTTTGATGAACACTTAGGTTGTTTCCATATCTTGAATATTGTAAATATTGCAGCAATGAACATGGGGATGCATATATCTTTTTGAATTAGTGTTTTCATTTTCTTTGGATAAACACCAGAAGTGGAATTGCTAGATCATATGGTGATTCTATTTTTAATTTTTTTGAGGAACCTGCCTACTGTTTTCCATGGTGGCTGCACCAGTTTACATTCCCACCAACTGTGCACCAGGGTTCCCTTTTCTCCACATCCTCTTCTCTCTTGTCTCTTTAATAATCGCCATTCTGACAGGTGTGTGGAGATATCTCATCATGGTTTTGATTTGCATTTGCCTGATGATTAAGTGATGTTGAGCATCTTTTCACATGCCTGTTGGCCATCCATATGTCTTCGGGAAAATGCCTATTCAGATTCTCTGCCCATTTTTTTTTTATTAGATTGTGTTTTTTTGTTACTGAATTATGAATTCTTTATGTATTTTGGATAGTAACCTCTTATCAGATATATGATTTGGAAATAGTTTTTCCTTTTTGGTAGGTTGCCTTTTCATTTTATTAATGGTTTCTTTTGCTATGCAGAAGCCTTTTAGTTTGATGTAATTCTATTTGTTTTGGCTTTTCTGCTTTTGATTTTGGTGTCAAAGCCAAAAAATCATCTCCAAGACAGATGTCAAGGAGCTTACCACCTATGTTTTCTTTTAAGGGTTTTATGGTTTCAGGTCTTACATTCAACTCTAATCATATTGAGTTGACTTTTGTTTATTATGTAAGATAATGTTCTAGTTTCGTTGTTTTTACATGTGGCTGTCCAGTTTTTTCAGCATCATCTGTTGAAGAGACTGTTGTTTTCCCATTGTATATTCTTAGCACCTTAGTCATAAACTATTTTTTTGGGCTCTGTTCTGTTTACTCATCTATGTGTCTGTTTTTATGCTAGTAAATACTTTTTTGATGACTATAGTTTTGTAATATGGTTTGAAATTAGGGAGCATTGACGCTTCCAGTTTTGTTTTTCTTTCTCAAGATTGCTTTGACTTTTCAGTGTTTTGTGTTCCATAGGAATCTTAGGATTGTTTCTTTTATGTGTGAAAATGGCATTGGAATTTTGATAGGGATTTCATTGAATTTGTAGGTTGCTTTGGTTAGTTTGGACATTTTAACAGTATTCTTCCAAACCTTGAGTGTGGAATATTATTTCATTTATTTGTGTCTTCTTCAGTTTCTTTCATCAGTGTCTTACGAATTTCTGTCTGCAGATCTTTCATTTCTAGGTATATTCTTTTTGATGCAACTGTAAATGGGATTCTTTTCTTAATTTCTCTTTCTGATAATTCATTATTAGTGTATAGAAACCAACAGACTTTTTTGTATATTGATTTTATATCCTGAAACTTTGCTGAATTTATTAGTTTTAATAGGTGTGTGTGTGTGTGTGTGTGTGTGTGTGTGTGTGTGTGTGTGTGTGTGTGTGTGTGGCATCTTTAGGGTTTTCTATATATAATATCATGTCAACTGCAAATAGTAACAGTTTTACTTCTTTCTGATTTGGATGCCTGTTCTTTCTTTT
Source organism: Camelus dromedarius (assembly GCF_036321535.1). Classification (NCBI taxonomy): domain Eukaryota; kingdom Metazoa; phylum Chordata; class Mammalia; order Artiodactyla; family Camelidae; genus Camelus; species Camelus dromedarius. The sequence continues at coordinate 83,222,506 of NC_087442.1, read as the reverse complement.
TCTTGCCTAATGGCTCTGGCTAGGAGTTCTCATAATATTTTGACTAAAAGTGGCAAGAGTGGGCATCCTTGCCTTGTTCCTGATCTTTGGGGAAAAGCTTTCAGTATTTCACCCTTGAGTGTAATATTAGCTGTGGGTTTTTCATATATAGCTTTTATTATATTGTGGTACATTCCTTCCTATACCCACTTTATTGAGAGTTTTTTTTTTAAATCATAAATGGATGTGGAATTTTATCAAATGCTTTTTCTACATCTATTGATATGATCATTAGATTTTTATCTTTTACGTTGTTACTGTGGTGTATCACATTGATTGATTTGAAGATACTGAAGCATACTTGCATCCCTGGAATAACTCCCACTTGATCATGATGTATGATCCTTTTAATGGATTGTTGAATTCGTTTGCTAGTATTTTGTCGATTTTTACATCTGTATTCATCAGGAATTTTCTCCTGTAATTTTCTTTTCTTGTCCTTGTCTGGTTTTGATATCAAGGTAATGATGACCTCATACAATCGGTTTGGAAGTTTGCTCTCTTTCGTTTTTTGAGAGTAAATTGAGAAGGATTGATATTAATTGTTTAAATGTTTTGTTAAATTCACCAGTGAAGCTATCTGGTCCTGAACTTTTTTTGGGGGCGGGAGGAGGTTTTTGATTATTGATTCAATCTCCTAACTGGTAATCAGTCTGTTCAGTTTTCTGTTTCCTCATGATTCAGTCTTGGTAGGTTGTATGTTTCTTGGAATTTGTCCATTCCTTATAGGTTGTTCAATTTGTTGGTATATACTTGTTTGTAGTAGTCTTTTATGATCCTTTGTATTTCTGTGGTATCAATTGTAATATCTCTTCTTTCATTTCTGATTGTATTTATTTGAGTCCTCTCTCTTTTTTTCATGGTGAGTCTAGCTAAGATTTGTCAATTTTGCTTATGTGTTAACAAAACCAGCCGTTGGGTTCATTGCTCTTTTTTGTTTTCTTTTTAGTCTCTATTTCATTTATTTCCACTCTGATCTTTTATTATTTCCTTCCTTCTACTAACTTTGTGCTTCATTTGTTTTTCTTTTTCTAGTTCCTTGAGGTGTATCATTAGATTGAGATTTTTCTTGTTTTTTGATGAAGACATTTATTGCTATAAAATTCTCTCTTAGAACTACTTTTGCTGCATCCTGTAAGTTTTGGTAAGCTGTATTTCCATTTTCATTTGTCTCAAGATATTTTTAATTCTCTTTTGATTTCTTCTTTGATCATTGGTTTTTCAGTAGCATGTTGTTTAATCTCCATATACATGTGACTTTTCCAGTTTTCTTCTTGTAATTGATTTGTAGTTTCATAGCTCTGTGGTCAGAAAAGGTGCTTGATGTGATTTCAGTCTTAAAATTTTTAAGGACTTGGTTGTAGCCTCACATTTTCTTTCCTGGGGAATGTTCCATGTCCACTTGAGAAGAGTGTATATTCTGTTGCTTTTGGATAGATATTCTGTATGTGTCTGTAAGTCCATCTGGTCAGTGTCTCATTTAAGGCCAATGTTTCCTTCTGATTATGTGTTTAAATGATGTATTTGTTGGTAAAAGTGTGGTATTAATATCCCCTACTATTACTATATTGCTATCTATATTTCTCCCTCAGATCTGTTAATATTTAGTTTATATATAATGTGCTTCTACAATGGGAGCTCATAAATATTTACAAATGTTATATCTTCTTGGTATATTGACTCCTTTATCATTATGTAATGACCTTTTTGTCTCTTATTACAGTCTTTGTCTTAATGCCTATTTTGTCTGATAGCAGTATGGCTACCCTAGATTTCTTTTGGTTTCTATTTGCATGGAATATTTGTTTTTCATCCCTTAACTTTTAGCCTGTCCTTATATCTGAGGTGAGTCTGTAGTAGGCAGCATATAGATAGGTCTTCTTTTTTTTTTTCAATCAATTCAGTTACTCTTTGTCTTTTGATTGGAGAATTTAGCCCATTTACACTTAAAGTAATTACTGATAGGTATGTAAATAGGTACGTGCTTATTGCCATTTTGTTAATTGTTTTCTGGCTGTTTTGCAGAAAATTTTTAGAAATCAAGATTTATAGGCCCCACCTTCAGACCCAATGCAATGGAAACTTTATAAATAATTTCTAGGAATCTGCATTATAAATCTTAACTCTTAGTTAATAATTGTTACTCTAGTTGATCTGTTGTATTAAGTGTATTGCCCAGTATTACAGATGTGGTCTGAAGAGTACAGAATGAAGTGGGTCCATCTCTTCCCTACTTGTAGTTCCCTTGCTCTTGTGCATATGAGAAAATGATTTTCTTCTGCCCAGTTACACCAAGGTGTATCATACGATCCCTTATCTTTTCATGACCCTATTCTACCTAGATTTAATTTATGTCAGAATATGTTAAAAAGCAAATCCTAAGATTTCTGCTGTCACTGCAGTGGGTTTTGTAAAAAGTGTGGGGTGAGCTATTACATGGTATCTAAGATGTATTACAGATGTAAAGTTGTTGTTGTTTTTAAGCTTACAGTGCCAAAATTTAAGGGGGAAGAAGGGCAGAAAAACCCAAGCAAACAAATGTAGCATTGTTTTCCAAGGTGACTTTGCTTGGGGCATTCATGTCAAAAGGCTCCCATGTGACTTCCTACATTTAGTTACAGTGAAACCTGACAGCTGCCTGGCTGTTGTTTTCGTGTCACTTGCGTATTCCCCAGTGGAAAATCTAGTCTTTCAGCTTCTTTGTGAAACAAATATCACATGGATATTAGCAGTTTGCTATGGTGGGAAGGACTTAGCAACTGAAGATTTCAGTTAAGATCTGATATTCAATACTTTCGTTCCTGTTCCTTTTTTTTTTTTTTTCGTGTGTAATTTGGGGCAGTAATACCTGCCGAACTGCTGGAGTTGGGAGGATGAGATGAAATAATTTATGTCAAGCTCTTACCACACTGCCTAGTTGCTACAGAAATATTTGCTCATAGAGTATTAGTTTTATGAATACCCTTTGCTCTAGCCAGACATTTGGGAATCATCTATGAATTTTTTTTCTCTCTTTTACCTAGCAAAGATCTTTCCATTTCACCTCCTTAACAGCCCTAGAATGGGAGTGAGGCATGACCCACATTTTATAACAATTGGGCTTTAAGCAGGCAGTAACTGAATCAATCCTTCAGGACACCTGGTTCTCTTCTGCCTTTATTAGTAGTAATCAATGTTAGTTTCCTAGAACTCTAAAAGGATTGTAGTAACTTTCACTTCCACTGGGAAAATCGGCACTGGTAGTACCAATTTCATAATAAGTTTGCCAGCATTGCCAGAATTAGGCATTTTAACATTACTTATAAGTTGAATAGGTATTAAAATAATACTTTATTATAACTCTTTCTTGGGTGTGTTTTTAGGCTTAACGCTTTCACATGTGCAAACATTGTAGGCTTGCAGGATATTGTAAAATGTGCAGTTTGCACAACCACACTCCTGGGTTCAGATCTAGGCTTTGCAGTTTTGTGATCTCTGTCAAGTTATATACGTTTTCTAGTGTTGCTTTGCCACATTTTAAAAAGGGATTGGTAAGATTTAGTTACATACAGGGTGTGACAACTATTAAAAGATAAATTTATATGAAAATGCATAAGACTGAGAAAAGCCAAGACACCCTTCAAGAACAAAGTGGAACAGCTTGTTTGATTAGATCTCAAGATTTCTGATGAAAATTAAGCTAAGATTAATGAACACAGTGTTCTTTTGGTGCAAGGATACATGATACTCTTGGTTCAGTAGCTCAGTAGAACAGAATGAGGAATACAGAAACAAGCATATGTGTATTATAGACACTTGATTTATGAGAAAGGTGGCACGCAGAACAGTCAAAATAAGATATTTCAGTAAATGCTCGTAGAGCATCACATATATTCATATGGAGCAAAGTGAACCAAGACCCCTATTTCATACACCCAAAATAAAGTCCCAGTGGATTGTAGATCTGTTATGAAAGCCAAAATAATACATATTTTTAGGAGGCTATATAGGAGAATATCTGTGTGATCTTGGAGTAGGAGAAATTTTCTTAAATAGGACCCAAAAAGCATTAACTATAAAAGAAAAATGATAAATTAGATTTTATTAAAATTAAGAACTTCTGTTCATCAAAAGCCACCTTTAAGAGAGCGAAAGGCAAGCCACAGAATGGGAGAAGATATTTGCAGCACTCTGACAAACAGCTCTTCCATCTGGGTTGACACGTGTATGTGTCTCACTTCCTCAGTGGCCTCTTGGCTCCATCTTAGCGAGGTTTCCTAGCAATACTCAATTCATTTTGATTTTCCTTTCACAGCGTTTGTGGAATGAATAAAGACTTGGTAGGAATTAGAATGCTGGGGGACAGGCCTGGGGGTGTGCTCTGCAGCCAGGAGGCTTCCTGGGTGAGCCAGTGAGACTATGTGGGCACACGGCAGGGCGGCAGGAGAGCAGTGAGGAGAGGAGGGGCCTGGTTTGGGATCCCCAGAGCAGACTTGGACTTGAACCCTGGGTCTCTCGTTTTTTTGGTTGTGTGTATTTGGGAAGTCTACGTATTCTCTCTCACAATGGCCCGTTCTTAAAAATAAGGCTAAGTTTAGAATCCACCATACACGGTTAGAATTAATGAGATGATGTAGGCTAGTATTTACCCACAGGTCTCCAGTCCTGTTATATCATCTCTGTTGGAGTTATTGTTCCTTGGAGGTGAGCGGTGGCTCTGCCAGCGGTGGGTGGATGGGGTCACTACAGATCAGTGAGAAAAAGACATCAATAGAAAAAGAAGTGAGAGACTTGAACAGGCACTTCACCAAAAGGATGTCCAAATGTCCAGTAAAAAGAAAAGGTGCTCAAGACCACAAGTCATTGGAGAAATGCAAATTCAAACCAGGGGGGCATATAACCTCTACGCATCTACCAGAACACTAAATTAAAAGGACCAACAGTAGAGAATTTGTGGGAACATGAGCAAAGAAACTCTCATACACTGTTGGTGGAATACAGATTGGTACAACCGCTTCTGCAGTTGGCAGTGCAGAAGCTGAATGTATGCATACTTTACGATCCTCCTGTTCCACATCCCACAGAAATGGTGTGTGTTAGTTAATGATTAATTGAGGGCTCTAGTTTTCATTGTAGAAAAGCATTAATTGAAAATAGTTGAAAATGGAAGAAGCAACAAATGTGTCATAAGAGAGTTTCACTACACTTCTGTCATTTTTAAAAAATATTACACTGCTCGTCGGTCACACAAAAACTTGGAGCATCTGAATTTCCAAGGGCAAAGTCACTTTATGTGTGCTGGCTAGAACTGCCCCTATCTAATCTTTACAGTTCAAATTTATGAGTATAACATCAAGCTCTCAATTAATCATTAATCAGAGGACTTAGGCAAATGCTCACAAATAAGCCTGTTAAATTTAAAAAGTTTTAATGTAGTTATTTTTCTCATTGCAAACAGGATATTATTTTGAAGTTTTTTCCTATCTAATTGTTGAGTACTTACAAGAATGTTGAGTTTTATAATTATCACTTACATCACACTTGATTAAGCTCATTGATTCTATAGTAATGGTTTTGAGTGATTTCTTTGTGTTATCATTCTGTGCAGTCATATCATTTACATCAACTGGTAATAATGGTGATGAAAAAAATCTTCTCTGTTTAAAAAATATCTTATTGCACACCAGGATTCGTAAAGCAGTGGAATTGTCATCTTTATTTAGTCCTATCCTCCTCCCTCCATACTTTTTTAAATAAGTAAAATTTCTCTGTTATTTGCTTTGCTGAATTTAAGTGGCACTTTTCTCTAGATTGTGCTTTAACCCCTGAATTCCTAGGAAGGGTCATGGACTAAATAAAGGGCTCAAGCCAGAATATAAGTAGGTTGAAAGCATGGATGATAAAGGGTCATTGAGGATTCTAATATTACTGCGTATCTTTTAAGCTTTTGTATCAAAATACTCTGTGCATTTATATGAGGTTTTCTTTCCAGTAAATCTTTAAGGAAAGATGAAAAATTTTCTCTACTTTTATTGTTAGTTACAAACAGGACTTTCACACGTTATTTTTTAAAAATAATTTCGTGGTAAAGAAGTGTTTTAACTTTTGATGAAAAGGATTCCTTGGAGTAATATATTGCTCTAAGTCTATATAAGCCTTTTGGTTTTGTTTGTAGCTTTCTTTCTTTTCTAGAAACGAGAACAGATAAGATAGACAGGATGTATTGGCATAAACTCATTACTGCTGTTGACGAAAATGATATGTTAGTCCATATTATAATTTCTGTGAGGCAGGGGACCCCTCTGAGCCCCCAGTAGCCTGGGAAGTACTTACTTCTTTACATAGCACCTAGGAGAGAGGTATGTGTTCTGGGTGCAGAGGCTAGCGTTGCTATGGCTTTGTTTTCTTAATTCACTACATTTGTAAACTATAAAGAACATTTGCCATCCCATTTAAAAATGTTTGGTTTTTATTATTTTTCTTTTCCATTTTATGGTTTATTACAAGATACTGAATCTAGTTCCCTGTGCTATATAGTAGGACCTTCTTGTTTATCTGTTTCATATATCGTAGTTTATATCTGCTAATCCCAAACTCCTAATTTATCTCTCCCTCCCTTCCTCCTTTGGTAGCCCTAAGTTTGTTTTCTATGTCTGTGAGTCTGTTTCTGTTTTGTAAATAAAGTTCGTTGTTATCATTTTTTAGATTCCATGTATAAGTGATATCATATGATATTTGTTTTTCTCTGTTTGACTTACTTCATTAAGTAAGATAATCTTTAGGCCCATCATGTTGGTGCAAATGGCATGGTTTCATTCTTTTTTATGGCTGAGTAATATTCCACTGTGTGTGTATGTATGTATGTGTGTGTATATACACATACACACACACCAGAAATTATATTTGAAATCTGAGGCCAGAATTAGTTTGAATATTTATATACACACAGCACATCTTCTTTGTCCAGTCATCTGTTGATGGACATGTAGGTTGTTTCCATGTCTTAGCTATTGTAGATAGTGTGGCTGTGAACATTGGGGTGCATGTATTTTTTTGAATTAAGAGTTTTCTCCGGATATATGCCCAGGAGTGGGATTGCTGGATCACATAACTCTATTTTTAGTTATTTAAGGAACCTCCATACTGTGTTCTATAGTGGCTGCACCAGTTTACATTCCCACCCACAGTGTAGGAGGGTTCCCTTTCCTCCACATGCTCTCCAATGTTTATTATTTGTAGACTTTTTGTGATGGCCATTCTGACTGGTGTGAGGTGATACCTTATTGTAGTGATACCTTTTTTTAATTTTTATGTTATTTTATTGTTTTTATTGAGTTATAGTCAGTTTACAATGCTGTATCAGTTTCTGGTGTACAGCACAATTTTTCAGTCATACGTGAATATACATATATTCATTTTCATATTCTTTTTCACCATGAACTACTGCAAGATCTTGAATATATTTCCCTGTGCTATACAGTATACACTTGTTTATCTATTCTATATATACCTGTCAGTATCTACAAATCTCGAACTCCCAGTCTGTCCCTTCCCACCCACCTCCCTCCTGGCAACCACAAGTTTGTAGTCTATGTCTGTGAGTCTGTTTCTGTTTTATATTTAAGTTCATTTGTCTTTATTTTTTTTAGATTCTACATATGAGTGATATCATATGATATTTTTCTTTATCTTTCTGGCTTACTTCACTTAGAATGACAATCTGCAGGTCCATTCATACTGCAGCAAATGGCATTATTTTAGGCCTTTTTATGGCTGAGTAGTATTCCTTTGTATACATAAACAACAGTTTTTTTATCCAGTCATCTGTTGATGGACATTTAGGTTGTTCCATGTCTTGGCTGTTATAAATAGTGCTGCTCTGAACATTGGGGTGCAAGGGTCTTTATGAATTAGGATTCCTTCTGGATATATGCCCAAGAGTGGGATTGTTGGGTCATATGGTAAGTCTATTCCTAGTCTTTGAGGAATCTCCATACTGTTTTCCACAGTGGCTGCACCAGACTGCATTCCCACCAGCAGTGTAGGAGAGTTCCCTTTTCTCCACAGCCTCTCCAGCATTTCAGTGATACCTTTTTTAAAATGGAACTATTATAATAAAATACAGCATGATTGCTGTGAGCTTGAGTATTATACTATAAATTCACGTTTTTTTCCCTTCATATATTTACAGGGATTTTCCTACATTTTTGGAAGGCTGATCATTCTCTGCCAAAATTTTTTTCTGATGTTACCAGAAATTATATTTGAAATCTGAGGCCAGAATTAGTTAGAATGTGTGTCTAAAGAATTTTTTTATGAGACAAATCAGACTACTTTCAGAGGCTTGCTTTCTTGTTCTTTTATTATGAAAAATTTCATACATACACAAAATTAGAGAGCATAGGATAACATATATGTATGTATCTATGACCCAAATGTAGTAATTCCAGAAGATTTCATTTGTACTGATACTGGAATATTATTACCATTTTGAGGTTTTCCATGACTTACTGTGGTCCCTACTTCTCCAATTTAAAGAATAACTTTGCCACCAGATAATGCTAAATATTTAGAGCCTAATTTGGAAAAAATCCATCAAAATCATAGAGCATCCTGGATTTGCTGGCACAGTCTTGATTTTTGTTTAGTGTGGGACACTAAAGAGGTAGAAGTTAAGTTTTCCCTTGCCCCTAAAGTGCTTACAAAATGATGTAAATATATAAATATACTTATATACTTAACATAGATCTACCAGATGAAGAATCACAAGAACAGATGGAAAAATATACCTGAAATAATCCCATGCCCTGGCATTTGTATATTCGAAAAGTTAAGCTGACTCTAATCATGCCCCAGGAATTCCCCACCTCCTGCATAATTTTTCTTTCAACATATTTCTCAAATGCCTCTGGCCATGACTTCTAAGATAACTCTCATTCTGACATGATAAAGTCTGTGATATGCTAATTAGCTGTTGGGATGTTAACAGCATTCTAAATATCTGTAGGATTACTTGTAAGACATCAAATAAGCTTCTGTCTAGGACATACTGAATCAATGAAAACATTTCTAACAGAATAGTGTAAAATTTCCTTTTTGTGGTTATGTGACAGTGGTGGTGTCTGGTGAAAAGATTCGAGTGGAAATGTAAGCAGTCTTTCTAGGCTGGGAACTATTAGGAGCAAGTCTATAACACACCCATGCCAATTAGTACTTAAAGAAAAAAGTTTTCACTTTTTTTTTTAAAACAAATAATAAGTTGACTCTGCAGATCCCACGGTTCGCTTTAGACAGACATAATTAACTCTGTAATTAATAAAGTGAATAGCTTTTAATTAAATCGTAATAACTACCTCGGTTACAGCCAGAAGGTTGCACAAATGTCTCCTCTCAGGGCTGTTTGCATTCCCTGCTGTGCTTCCTGTAAAATCTACCAAGTGAGGGGTATATGTGACTTTTTTCCGCACTGAGCCTAGTGTATCAGAGTGCAGGATTCACCTTTAAGGGTATATTCTTTTGTGAATGTCTCAGTTAATGTCTTTACCTCCCACTCCTATAATTTGATGAAGGAAGTCAAGATATAATTGTAGCTTTCCTAATCCACCCTGTTTTGAGTTCTCCCAAGCCCTAGATGTCTCTTCAGTGCTAACATGAAGCCCTTGGGAATTTGCAGGTTTCTGGTGGACAATTGCAAAAATGTTTATGCTAATATAAGGTGGTGGGGGTAAGGGCTTGTGACTTTCAAATGTGCAGGTGCTTTTCAGAATGGATATATCAACCCTTATGCAGATGGAACATTTGTTTAGTAGAATGGTGTTCTTGGTGTGCCCTCCAAGCAATATTTAATTGTGAAGGTTATTTATTTAATCACTAACTGCTGATAATGGGCTTTTAAAAGCACATTCTAGTTTAGATTAGTGACCTTGGAAACTACGTACCTAACCAGGTACAAACCACAGGTGTGACAAGCTATTGATTCATACCACATAGCCACTAACACAGTTTACACAGCTAATTAGCATAATAAGGTTGTTCTTGGGCTAGTTGACTCATCATTTTTGGCTCATGGCTGCCTGGTGAATCAACTCTTTAAACCTTCACTGTGCAGGTTACACGGCAGGATTTGCATTGCCTTTTGTCCTGTGATTCTCAAGGGTTCTGTATAAATACTCATGGGTGGCAAGCATCAGGATCCTTACAGGATATTACAGCAAGGAAACCATAGCACTGAGAGGCCTGTCATTTATGCCAGCCAGCTGGGTTTATGCTTTTGTATCTGCGGATTGTGCCCATGTCAGTGAAACTAACCTGTCTGATTTATCTAAGGGCTGAGTATCTGTTTTTCATATTGCACGTGGTTCCATAACTTTTGTTTTGACCTTGCAAACGTTAATTGTCCTGAAGATCATGCTTTAATGTCCCTAGACTCTTGTTATTCTAAGCGATCCTAAGGAGGATTTTCTTCCGAGTTCAAGTTCCACCGGCACTTTCTAGTTTTGGTAGAAGGTCTGAGAAAACAGAAGCCATATCACTGATCCTACTGGAATCAGAAACCTAAGGCTCTAAGTGAAAGATACGTTACTCATCTGTACCAACTGGTAATTTTAGCTCACGTGATGAGTCTCGGTGTCTCTTACCGTGTCTGCTTCAAATTGCATTTCCACTTGGCAGCCTTCCCTGGGGCATATTTACATAGTAGTGTTTACAGATGAGTAATATTTAAATAGAAAAGTGCTACCTGAAGGTCCTTTTAAGGGAAGAAAACTGAGGTGGAATAGTCAGTGTGATGGCAGCTAACCCTCTTGTACCATGTGGACAACTGGAATTCTGTCATTTTCAGAAAAGCCCTGGCAGCGTTACCATTCATTTCAATTAGAAGAAGCTGGTCAATGTTATTGATGAAGGTTGGAAAATGTGAAATTTTAATCGTATAAGTTTTCTTAGAATGCTTGGTTAAAATGTAATATGCTTGGTTTAAAATTATGAATATTTTAAGCATGAAGAAGAAGTTTACAGAATAACATAACAAATACCCATGTTCCTGTTGTCTACTTCTGTCAAACTCGGTATTTTCCCTTAGTTGACAGGCTCTTTTTAAGAAATAAAATGAAGTGGATACAATCAAAGTACCCTATATCATCCTCCCTAAATCTATTTTTCTGTCATCTTTCCTTCCTCTTCAGAGATAACCATTGTCCTGACACATACTATTATATATAAATATTGCCATACAAGTTAGCTTTGTTTTCCATGTTTTCAATAATATACATATACATACACACACACATACCATCATACTGTAATACATATCATTTTGCAACTTGCTATTTGTTCGTTCAGCATTGTGGTTTTTAACTACAGGTGTGTTGATAATTGTATGTTGGTCATTCATTTTAGCTGTTACATAGTACTCCATTATATATATCTATTATACTTTATATATTTCCTGTTGGTAGATATTTGGGTTTCTGGTTGTTTTGCCTTTACAGACAATGTGGAAGTGAGTATTCTTGTACTTATGAGAGAGTTGCTGTGGGCCCTAGACTCTGGGATATATATGCAGAAGTGCTGGGTTGAAGGGCATATGCATCTTCAGCTTTACTAGATATTGCCCAATTGTCCTCTAAAGTACGTGTATTAATTTATACCCTTGCTTCTGGTGTAGAAAAGTTTCTGTTCTTCATCGTCTTCGTCGTCGTTGTCGTCTTCCTCTTCTTCTTCTTCCTCTTCTTCCTCTTCCTCTTCTTCTCCTTCTCCTCCTCCTCCTTCTTTTAAATAACCAGTTACTTTTTTTTTTGGTATTTTTATTTTATATGTTTTTGTTTTTTGGCGGGGAGGTAATTAGGCTTATTTATTTAATTTTATTTATTTTTTAATGGAGGTACTGGAGATTGAACCCAGGACCTCGTGCATGCTAAGCATGCACTCTACCCCTGAACTATACCCTCCCCTCAATTATTCTTGGTTTTCATCAGACTTAAATTCTTAGCATATGATTGGGTATGTAGTCGCTTTTCATACTGCTCTAATTTGCATTTTCCTAATTATTAATGAGCATACATTCATTCAGTGGTTGAACTGAGTAGTGCTAAATGACAGGCCAAGTCCTGAGTGCTTACATTCTAGTAAAGGGAGGTGGAGAATGAACAGACCTGAAAATGCGTAGTGTCCTAGATGGTAGTAAGTGCTGTGCAGAGAGAGAGAAGAGAGCAAGTACCATGTGGATAACTGGAGGAAGGATATTCTAGCAGAGGGGATAACAAATGAGAAGGGTGACATGTTTCTGTGTGACATGTTTACAGAACTAAAAGGAAGCCAGGCAGCTGGAATAGAGTAAGTAACGGGGTAGAAGGAGGCGAGTGAGCATTATAAAAACTTTTTCTTTTACCTTGAGTGTGATTGCCACCTGAAATTTGAGGATTTTGAATAGAGGAGTGACATCATCTTATTTAGGCTTTAAAAGGACCATAGAGTGTTGCCGTGTTGAGAGGACACTGTATAAGAGGCTGAAGGAGGAAGCCAGGAGACGAATTAGGAGGTGGGTTGTTCTAATCGATGCAAGAGATGATGGTGACTTAGTCCAGGGTAGAGATGAAGGTGGTGCAAAGTGTTCACAGTCTGGATATCTTTGAAAGTAGAGTCAACAAGATACGCAGGTATATTAGATGTGGAATGGGAGAGAAAAAGTACAAAGTTTTTGGCAAGGACAGCTTTTCAGTGAAAGGGATTCCTGGGAGAAGCAGGTCTGGGGAGGAGCGAGGACTGAGGAGTTTGGTTTTGAACACGCAAGCTCCAGCCTTCAGGTTAAGATGTTGACCAGGCAGTAGATACATGAGTGTAGAGTACAAAGATGTCTGAGCTAGACACAAGGATGTCAGCCTAGAGGAGTGGTTTAAAGCCCCGAGATTGGATAAAGGAGTGAATGTGGAAATTGGAAAGAAGTCCAAGAAGAGCTCTGGGCCAGACCAGTGTTTAGAGGCCCGAAGGATGAGGCTTACCAACAAGAGAGACTGAAATTGAGTGCTCGGTAAGGAGGAGGAGAACCTGAGTAAGTCGTGCCCTAGAAGCCTACTGTAGGACCTGTTTCAAAACAGGGCTGGTTGGTGACATCAGATGTGCTCTTATAGATCAAGTAAGATGACTGCTGAGACTTGACCTTTGGTTTTACCAATGTGTGGGTCGTCCAAGACTTTCACAGGAGCTTTTTCTATGGAGTAGTGAGGAGATAAAGATCAGGTGGGTATGTCCTCGATGGAGAATGGAAAGACAGGAATTGGAGCTAGCAAAAATAGATATCTCTTTTGAAGAATTTCTCTCCAAGGAGGAGTAGAGAAGTGGGACTGTTGCTGAAAGAAGATACGGGATTAAGAGTGTTGTTTTTCAAAGATAGGAGCTACTTAGCATGTTTGATACTGATATGAATAATAAAGTGAGGGGAAACTGATGATGCATAAGAGAGAGAGGAGATTGTTGGAATGAGGCTGAGTACATGAAAGGAGATGGGATCTGGAGAACAGCGGAGAGACTGGCTTTAGATGGGCACAGCCGTTCATCCATAGTGGCAGTGGGAAGGCAAGTGTACTTTGGCACAAAGGTAGGTAAACTGATAGATTCTGATTGCTTTTATTTTCTCAGTGAATTAGGAAGCAAGGTCCTTTGCTGAGCCTGAGGAGGGGGAAGGAGATGCAGAAGTGAGAAGAGAGGAAAAGGCGTGACCCAATCCTCCAGGAGACAAGAGAGATTGTCTGTGGTTACAAGGCTCACCATGGCCCACCTGGAGTCACTGGTGTATAGTGAAGCCAGTCAGCAGAGTTAAGTTTGTTTTCTTCCTCCAGCCAAATTCACCTGTGCAGATAAGGTGGAGGTAGGATTTATCTAGGATTAGGGTTTTCCTGGTGATAATGATAGAAGAAGAGGGGCAGGAGAGTTGAGGGTCTGTTCAAAAGAGGTGGGTTATAATCATGAACCATGGACTCTAGGTTGGGTGAGGGACAGTGAAAAGGTGGTAGGGTCAATGGATCATAGAGCTAGGGTTTTAAAATATTGGGGTAAAGATACTTGAGGAGGTGCATTGTAAAAATAGAGGGTGGCTGGAGAGTAGGATGCTAGAAATTGAGATTGCGAAGGACTCAAGTTATTGGTAATGACAAATTCTAGGTTGTGACTGTGGGAATGAGTAGCTGTGGTCAAGTGAAGGATGGGATTCTGAGAGGAGAGGAGAATGTCAAGGATCATCTGTGTGGGTATTTAAATCATCATATATTTTGTTTCTAGGAATTTATCCATTTCTTCTAGGTTGTCAGATTTGTTGGCATATAACTGTTCATAATAATCTTTCATGATCTTTTGTATTTCTGTGGTATCACTTGTAACATTTCCTCTTTCATTTCTGATTTTATTTATTTGAGTCCTTTTTTTTTTCTTGGTGAGCCTAGCTAAAGGCTTGTCAATTTTGTTTATTTTTTCAGAGAAAAAATTAGTTCATTGATCTTTTCCATTGTCTTTTTTTTTTTGAGTTATAATCAGTTTACAGTGTTGTGTCAATTTCTGGTGTACAGCACAAGTTTTTAGTCATATATGAATATACATAGATTCATTTTCACCATAAGCTACTACAAGATCTTGACTATATGTCCCTGTGCTATACAGTATAAACTTGTTTATCTATTCTATATACACTTGTCAGTATTTACAAATCTTGAACTCCCAGTCTATCCCTTCCCACCCCCCTTCCCCTGGCAACTACAAGTTTGTATTCTACGTCTGTGAGTCTGTTTCTGTTTTATATTTATGTTCATTTGTCTTCATTTTTTTTTTAAATTAGATTCCACATACAAGTGATATCATATGGTCTTTTTCTTTTTCTTTCTGGCTTACTTCACTTAGAATGACATTCTTCAAGGACATCCATGTTGCTGCAAATGGCATTATATTGTCATTTTTATGGCTGAATAGTATTCCATTGTATAAATATACCACCACTTCTTTATCCAGTCATCTGTCAATGGACATTTAGTTTGTTTCCATATCTTGGCTTTGTAAATGGTGCTGCTGTGATCACTGGGGTGCAGGTGTCTTTATGAATTAGGGTTCCTTTTGGATATATGCCCAGAAGTGGGTCGTATGGTAAGTCTATTTTTAGTCTTTTGAGGAATCTCCATATTGTTTGCCACAATGGGTGCACCAAACTGCATTCCCTTTGTCTTTTTAGTCTCTTTCATTTATTTCTGCTCGGATCTTGTATTTCTTTCCTTTATAAACTCTGGGCTTTGGGCTTCGTTTGTTTTTCTTTTTCTAGTTCCTTGAGGTGTAATGTTAGGCTGGTCATTTGAGATTTTTCTTGTTTCTTAAGGTAGGCATTTATCCCTATGATGAACTTCTCTCTTAGAACTGATTTTGCTGCATCCTCTAAGTTTTGGTATATTGTTTTTCCATTTTCTTTTGTCTCAAGGTGTTTTTTGATTTCTTAAATTAACGTGCATTTTGATGAGAACAGTGTTAGAGAGGCTATTACAGCCAGGAGCTAAAATCTTTAAGGAGTGAGGTTGGCGGTGTCATGTTGATGATTGCAACAGGAGAATTAGGGATGGTATGGTCTGATAACATGAGACTGAAAGCTAGAATTTTAGGGAGGAGTTGAGACAGTGGTTTGGAAGTGGCAACGAGAAATAAGAACATCTTACCTCCAGCCTAATGGGAAGAGGAGTGTGAGAATAAAGACACCTGGAGTGAAGAGGGATGCAGGAAGAGCCAGGTTTCAGTTGGCAATGGCTTTTAACCCTGGCTGCACATTTAAATCACCAGGGAGGGCTTGTAAACATACCGTTTCCTGTGTCCCAGCCCCCAGAAATTCTGACTCAGATAGTCTGGGGTGGAGCTCAGGCTTAGGTAATTTCTTTTTAACTCTCAGGTGATTGTATGTGCAGCCAGGGTTGTGTCCCAAGCAGGAAGGTCTGAGAAAAAGTTGAGTAATTGGGGATGATAAGACATGTTTCTGAGGGCATAGAGAAAGGGTTCCGCAGTTTGAGAGAGCTGCGGCTTCTTTTCAAAGTTTATTGCCCTTTGGAGTTTCTGTGAATTGCCTATTCATACTCATTACTCTTTTATCCTATGGATGAATGTTTGATTTTTGTTTAGGCGTGAGCTTGTTATCAAAGTATTGCTTGAATACTGAAAAGTACGCACCTGCACACATTGTGTAATGAGCATTCAAATCTAGAGACAGAACATTACTAGCATCCAGAAGCCACACTTGTGCCCCCCACCCCTTCTAGTCACTGTTCCCCCTCTACTAGGGGAGAGTTGATGTTTAAAAGGATCTTTTGCCATCCACCTTGAATAAGAATTCATAGCAAAGTATACTGGCCTTAGGTTATATGGTAAATCGAAATAGTCTCAGCCATGATACACAGAAAATGGCTTGAAAATCCAAGATAACATATTTTTTTATCTGAAAACTGGTCTCCTGACAGTACATTGTAGTTGGAGACACGTAAGAGACTTTTCTGCCTTCTCATTCATCAGCTCTATCCTATCCTGACTAGAAATGAGCTGTTTTGGCAAGTGGAGACATGCTCTCCGTGACATGGCCTCACCCAGTGAACCAGTGCAGCTCGGGTCTTCGTACCTGCCTGACTGTGGTTCTGAGGCTAGGGTTAGGGCTTGCAAAACAGCCATAAGCCAGGCTTGAGTCATGGAAGAGAGAGCTCTGAGGACTGGTCACCATGGTTTTTCTTAACTGTGAAATACATCGAATAAATGTAAATTGCCAGGTGCTGCTTTTTGACAGCTTGTTAATTTCCAGCATTTTGACCACTGCTATTAAAAAAAAATAATAAAAGCTGGATTTTTGACCTACAGAATGAACAATGCAATGAACTTAATTTTTCCTTTGACAGAGAGCTGGGAAGCAGAAGCTGGTAGGACATGATGAAGCCACCTTGTTAGCATCAGGAGCAGGACACACCAGCTTCTTTGATTTTAGCCATACCTTGAGCATCTGTTGAAGAATAAAGCTAATTGAATATAACACTGTAAATATTAAAGACTATTTGGAAAAAATGGTAGGGTCAAAAATACTGCTTGCTGGCTTTCAGAGTCACATTGCATCACAGTCTCTAAAATTCTTTGAAGTTTAGCTGAGTACAGTATCAGAATATTGCTGTAATGAATGTATCAGTAGTTATTAATTTTACATTTCTGGAGTGCAGTATCTTCATCCTCTTGCCAGTTTCCTTACTCTGTACTGCCTAACAGTGACATAGCTCAGGTGCTCTGTGATGTTGTGTGACAGTGAGCAAAGACAGCTTAGGATGTCGAATGGCCGTAAAACAAGTCTTCCCAACTCTAGGCTGCATTGTCCTAAGTAAGTAAGCCTTTGGCCTTAAAAAAAAAAAAAGTAATTTGAGTAGAAAGATCAGTAGTTGCCAGGGGCTGGTGGGGAGGGAGAGGTGAACAGGCAAAGTCAGACGCCTTTCAGGGCAGTGACACTATTCTGTAATGGTGGAACATTTGCCAAAGCCCAAGGAATGTTAACACCAAGAGTGAACCCTAAATGTAAACTGTGAACTTTAGATGATGATGATGTGTCCCTGCAGGTTTATGGATTGTGATAACTGTCCCACTCTGGTGCCGGATATTGATAGTAGGGGAGGCTGTGCGGATGGGGCAGGGGATGGATGGGAGCTCTCTGTACTTTGCACTCAGTTTTCCTTTGAACCTAAAACTGCTCTAAAAATAAAGCTTATTATTAAACAAAAAAGTAATTTACAGGCCTTTCTGATGGCATGTTGCAGCATTTAACAATACTTTCTAGCAAATTTATTCCCTTATCCATTATAAGGCTTTTATTTGATAGTATACACCTGGTAATATTTGTCGTCAGTAAGTATGAAAAATAGCTAGCTGTCATCCTCTCAAATATTAGAAGATTTGTGATTGTAGAGGCGAGCAAACCTAGGCCTTTGGAGATTATGGGGACTAGAGCTCAGGTTTCCAAACATTTGTTACTGAAATCACAACCTTTATTTCATGATCCCTCTGTAAATACTCTATTCCTGACTCCAGCTACTATGTCCTTAAAAGTGCTGGCTCCGTATAGTTTTCTTTTGTACAGTCACCATTTTGAAAAGCAATTAGTTACAAAAAACTGTCACTTCCTTGCTGTGTAAATTACCCAGATAAATTTACTTCTGAATTCTCAAAGCCTACCTTACTAATATTTATGTAAGTGTTAATTGAGGCCAAAAAGTGGATGTCCAGATTATTATTTTGGAGGAGCTATCCCTTTACTTTTAGGTAGTCTAAAGTAATTCTTTATACTTTTCTGTGTTCTTCTGGCACATTTGTGTAGGATGCTAATGATTATAATTAGTTCTTTCTGGAAAAAAGTCTAGGTACCGTTTCTGGGGATTTAGTTACGTTGAATATCTGAGAATTGCTACTGTCAATAAACATTCCATATCGTGGACAGTATTCTTTTGTAATAGGGATTAACTACATAATATATTTCAATACTTTGTCTTTTTAAAATTAGTATTCTGAAATCATGTAGAGTGGGCATTTGATTAAATTTTTAAGGTTGTGTCCTAGGTGTTTAATAATCTGTTGATTGCCAATTTCATAACTCATAAATTATTCATCCTGAATAACACTTCCTACTTCTTAGGAACTGGTTCCTCCACATTTCTTAGTCCTTTCTCCCCAACACAAAAGATTGGTTAACCTTCTAAAGCTTTCTCTCTTTTCCTAATAGTATAATATTATCATTTTATATATTTGAATTATTAGAATCATCAGAATATGTCATCTGTTGGCTCTTTTAACTTACATGGATTGGGTTGGAAATTTAAGTAATAAATGATGCTATGGAGTCAGATTTTTCCACACACTTAGATGTTTCAAGGTGTTATTTATTTGGCCTTCAAATAAAAAAGTCTACTTTTCTATTCTCCATCCCCATGGGAAGATGAAATGCTAAGCCCTGGTTTTAAATTTAAGGAGAATAATCTTCTGGTCTCTTTTTTCCCTTTCTCCCCTATTGCATTACATCACAGCATTCTGACTTGGAAGAGACCTTGGAGGATAATTTAGATCAACTTTTTCATTTTATGGATGAGGAAGTGGGACATAGAAGTTAAGTGATTTGCATAAGTGAGACCTTGTAGCTAGCACCAAATCTTGGACTCAAACCTTGACTCTCCCCCTACTTTTTTTTTTTTTTTTTGTGTCTTTGTGCTTCTTGGTGTTTCTTCTGACTCAATCCATTCTGCAGTACTGTCGATTAGTCCTTGGTAGCCTTGTCCACACCGCTTCCTGAAGATCTGCAGAAGCATAGACTTGGAACCACAATGGTTACTTGTATTTCCTCCAATCTGTGCTGTTTCCCTCCTTTAAACAGTATTGCTTTACCCACGGAAATCGGTGGAAAAACCCCTATGGAAAACTGCTCGTGGCACTGTGGTAGGCAGAATAATGTCTCCATCCCCAACCTCCCTCCAGCTCCCGGTCCCCACCATGTTCACGCTCTAATCCTTGCAACCTCTGAATATGTTAGGTAACATGGCAAAGGGGAATTAAGATTGCTACTCAGCTGACCTTAAAATACAGAGATTATCCTGGATTAACTTGGTGATCTTAGTGTGATCACAGGGTTCCCTAGAAGTGGAAGAGGGAATTGGAAGAGAGACCCAGAGAGATAGTAGTGTGAGAAGGACTAGGCCTGCTGTGGCTAGCTTTGAGAATGGAGGGAGGGACCACGAGTCAAGGAAAGCAGATGACATCTACAAGGTGGAAAAGGCAAAGAAACAAATTCTTCCATAGAGCCCCCAGAAAAGATGCATGCTACTGACACCTTGGTCTTAGCCCAGTGTTAGACTGTGTCAGACTTCTGATTAACAACTGTGAGGTCATAAATCTGTGCTGTTTTTTGCCACTGAGTTTGTGGTAATCTGTTACAGTAGCCACAGAAAACTAATACAGGCATTTATACTGCTCCTCAAAAAGTCATCCACAAACACAACCCATGTTAAGAGGCTACATAAAATTTTGAAATGGGTCTGCTAGTGTCAGATGCTGATCCAGTAGTCCTGCCTTGCTTCAAGAAATTTTTTTCATATATATGTATTTTTTATTGAAGTAAAGACTTAAATATAAGACAAAATTTAAACACTACAAACCTCCTAGAAGAAAATATAGGCAAAACATTCTCTGACATAAATCTTAGCAATGTTCTCCTAGGGCAGTCTACTCACGCAATAGAAATAAAAGCAAAAATAAACAAAAGGGACCTAATTAAACTTATAAGCTTTTGCACAGCAAAGGAAACTATAAACAAAACAAAAAGACCACTTACTAAATGGAAAGAAATATTTGCAAATGATGTGACTGACAAGGGCTTAATCTCCAGAATATACAAACAGCTCATACAACTTAATAACGAAAAAACAACCTAATCCAAAAATGTGCAGAAGACATAAACAAGCATTTCTCCAGTGAAGATGTACAAATGGCCAATAGGTACATGAAAAATACTCAACATTGCTAATTATTGGAGAAATACAGATCAAAACTACAATGAGTTACCACCTCACACCAGTCAGAATGGCCATCATTCAAAAGTCCACAAATGATAAATGCTGGAGAGGGTGTGGAGACAAGGAAACCCTCCTACACTGCTGGTGGGAATGCACTTTGGTGCAGCCACTGTGGAAAACAGTATGGAGATTCCTTAAAAAGCTAAAAATAGACTTACCATATGATCCAACAGTCTCACTCCTGGGCATATATCTGGAGGGAACTCTTAATTCAAAAAGATGTATGCACCCCAATGTTCATAGTAGCACTGTATACAATAGTCAAGACATGGAAACAACCTAAATGTCCATCCACACATGACTGGATAAAAAAATTGTTGTTTATGTATACAAAGGAATACTACTCAGCCATAAAAAGGCCTAAAATAATGCCATTTGCTGCAATGTGAATGGACCTGCAGATTGTCATTCTAAGTGAAATAAGCCAGAAAGAGAGAGAAAAATACCACATGATACCACTTATATGTGGAATCTAAAAGAAAAAGACACAAACTTATTTCCAAAACAGAAACAGACTCACAGACACAGATAACAAACTTACGGTTACCAGTGGGAGAAAAGGGTTGGGAGGAGATAAATTGGGAGTTCGAGATTTGCAGATACTAGCTACTGTATATAAAATAAACAACAGTTTTTTTTTTTTATTATATAGCACAGTGAATTATTCAATATCTTATAGTAACCTATAATGAAAAGGAATATGTGTATGTATGGCTGAAGCATTATGCTGTACACCAGAAATTGACACAACATTGTAAACTAACCATACTTCAGTTAAAATAAAAGAACTTTTTTGTCACCTTGTGATGTTTATCAGGGAAACTATCCATATGACTGCAGAGGCTTGCTATTTATGAAAGAGACTGAGTGAAATGTTTATCTTCTTATTTGACAGAGGAGGAAAATGCTGGGCCATTGCCTGGTTACCTATTTCGCTTGCTTAGCAGGCTAAAAAGTGCACGTTTGACACTCTGACTTGCCAGGATGTGGCCAACACATCTATTAGCTCCTGCGAGTGATGCAGTCCTTGACTCGATGCAGCACCCAGTTTTTTTTCTCATTGCCCAATGACTGTTGTAGAGCTCATTGGTGTTGGGGACTTAATTTTGCAGAAGCCTCAGTGAGTCAGTGTAGGTCACTTAATATCTGTGTGGCTGGGAGGCTTAAATTCACCCAAAGCTTCTGTCTTCTCAGCACATTTCTAAGTTAGGGCTACCAGGAAGGCAGAATTCCTAATTCTGACTTTCTGCATTTGTTCACTCCCTGGCAGGGAAATTTTTTATTGATGTAAAATTTCTTGACCCAATATGAAATGAGGACTTTTCTGGGCCCTCCTTCCTGCACTATCCAGTAATTTCCCAGGTATAGGGAAGAAGATATTCTATATTTTTGTAGACCTTGGGGTCACTAGTTATTGTCATTGACCAACTAATTCTTGAAGATGGCATATCATAGTTTTGCTTTTTTTCTTTCATCCATTATGATAATCTCTGCCTTGTAATCATAGTGTTTAGACAGTTTATGTTTATTGTCAATATGGCCAAGTGTGAATCTGCCATCTTGCTCTTTGTTTTCTGTGTGTCTCCTCTGTCTTTGTCCTCTTTCTTCATATTTTCCTGCTTTCTTTCTGATTGAGTGTTTTTTTGTGATTCCATTTTTATCTCCATCATTGACTTATTAGCCATACCTTTTGCTTTATTTTTAAGTAGTTACTTTAGGGTTTACAATAAATGTTGAACTATTAATTTGCCTTCAAGTAATATACCATTTCACCCAAGAACCTTAGAAAAATATACTTCTATTCTACACCCTTATCTTGTGCTATTTTGTTATATATTTTATTGTTACATGTTATAAGCCCGTATACTTTATTATTAAGTTTGCTTTAAACAGCCAGTTAGTTTTTTTCCAGCCTTATGGAGATATAACTGATAAAACTGTAATATATTTAAAGTATACAACGTGATGATTGATATTCTTATAGATTGTAAAAAGATTCCTATTCTGCCATCTTGCTGACATCACTTCCAATTAATCTTTAAAAAGACCAAAAATGAGAAAATATTGTCCTTAACATTTAGCCATGTATCTTCCATTGTAGCCCTCTTTGTTGCTTTTACTCCTTTTTGTAGTTCCAAATTTCCATTTGAGATTTTCCTTTTGCTGAAAGAACTTTATTTAGTATTTCTTGTGAGAAAAGTCAGGCAGAGAAAGATAAATATTACATGATATCACTTATACAAAGAATCTAAAAAATTAAACTTGTAAAAAGAAAGACTAAAATGGTGGGTACCAGAGGATGGGTGTTGGACCAGTAGGACAGATTTTTAAGGGGGTAAACTTGGAATGGGTAATAAATAAGTCCTAGAGTTTTAATGCACAGTACAGTGAATATAAATGATGTTGTATTATAACCATCAAACTTACTAAGAGACTGAAACTTAGTTATTCCAACCACTAAAAAGAAATGATAATTATGTAACATGATAGAGGTGCTGATTACTGCTACAGTGGTAATCATATTACAGTATATGAATATCTAATTAACATGTTGTATACCTTAAATTTACACAATAGTATGTGTCACATATATTTCAATTAAAAAATTCTCACAGCGCAAGTCTGCTTTCAGTGAATTCTGTTAGCTTTTATTTGTCTGGAAAAGTTTTATTTTGCCTTCCTTTGTGGGAAATACTTGTGTTGAGTATAGAATTCTGGGTTGGCAATTTTTTTGATTCTGGCCCAACATTCTGCCAACTGAGAAGTATTTCCTGACATGCAGACTTGATTTCCTGTCCTGTGCAGACCCTCATCTCTGACCACTAGACCTCAGCAAGATTCCCCACAGATGTGCAGACACCAGATTGCAGTCACTGTCTCTTCCCCTAAGGGGCCTTAGTACATTTGCGTGGAAGAGCAGAGAGTTCCTCCTTGCCAGGATGGCATGTGTGAGCCTGAAGGAAAAGCTGTGGTGCCTCCCACTCAGATGACTCCACGCTTATGCCAGTCGGTATTGTTCTTTAGTTTCTGTGTCCAAATGGAATAGCTAATTTCCACCTGGCTCAAGGAGCTCAGTTCAGATGTCATAGCTCAAGCGAAGATGATGATAAGGTAAATTACAGCCACACTGATTGGCCTGACTCAGCTACATAAGGATGAAGAGCTGAGAGGCCATGGATGTGTGGAGTAAGAGTGAAGTGTCTTGGAGGGTGTGTGCTAATTGTGGCAAATGTTTTCTTCTTCCTTTGTATACTAGAACCCTGGTTTTAAGTTGGAAATATTGCTCAATGAAAAGATTGCATTTTCAAGTTCTTTTTGTAGCTCGATGTGAATATATCACTAAATTTAGACTAATGTGATGAAGGAAGCATTGTGTGCAACTTCTAGAAAGTGTTATGGAAAGGATTGAGCCCTGCTTCCCCTCTTTCCTACTGGCTATTATGGGCATGTGACAGCAGGAGCTCAGGCAGCCATCTTGGACCTTGAGGTGGGGGGCGCTTGTTGAGAAGGGCACATCATCAAAAGGGAAAGAGCCCGACACTGTGAACTGCTGTTCACCCGATGACTACATCGGGGCTTCTTTTTGTGGGAATACAATCACTTCCCATCTTGTGTAAGCCATTGGCTTTGTCTAATTGTCTGTTTTTGCTCTTGTTGTCCACGGCTATGTGCAGTTGGACTTAATCCTGACTAATGAAAGCAGGGTGACTGAAGAGGCCAGGTGTTCATCCTGGCTGACCGAACAACTGGTGATGCATTTGGAAAACAACAAACAGGTTCGGGGCTTCTGGAGGTAGATAATCCTATAGAACAATTAGGTGCTAACACGGATAGATCTCTGCAGTTACATTTTTTCTTAAACATGAAAGCATTCAAGCTGCGTTTGAATCTTTTTTTTTTTGCTTTTGCTTTCTTAGGCATAAACATTGGTCTCATACCTTAATCACTTTAGGAATTTGATGACTTCGTCTTACATCACAGTGGAGTTTGAAATATCAAGGCTCTCTCTGCTTCATTTCCTGTTAATGAAGGTACAGGTCTTAATCACATTCTTGAATTAGAAAGAGACTTTTAGGTTTTGGGATCCTCAAAAGATTAATTGAAATAAAGAATGGAGGAATGCCTGATATGTTAGAACTGTTCCTGAAGTGCTGTTTGTTTTCTCTTCATCTTCAGTCACCAACTGTTAAAAATATCACATGAAAGTTTCCTGTCAAAATTACTGTTGAGCACACTTATGGAAAATTAATTTCAATTTACATTTTTGGCTTTGTTACCATAAAACTTTGAAATAAGAGTAATGTTGGAGTGTAGAGTTCACTTTGCTTTTTTTTTTATCTTTCAAGCTATTCAAAGATTTTTTTTTTTAGGATGCAGGTATATCTTTAATCATTCTCTCCCTCTGATCTTTCTCCCTCTGGACAAATATGATGGATTTGTGGTGGTGGTTTTAAGCTTGAAGCCATCGGGAAAGCATTTAAAATGTCTTTAGGCAAGCTTGTTTTCCGGATCTTCTCATCTGGTAGTTAGTGATGAAAGCTGAATGTCTCTGCTTTTCCAAAAGTATGTCTTTTGTTGGTGCCGGCAAGCAAGTTGGAATTTGAACGACTTGTAGAATCTTTCAAGGCAGTGACTGTACGTGGGAGAAGGAATCTTTCAGGCAGATTCTGAGCTAGAGCTGATGTAATGCATCTCAGGGAAGCAGTGATTGGAACCCAGGTAGCTTCGGGCAGGTAACTTAATAGCAGAGGATACATACCAGAAATAAGCATGTATAAAAGAAGAAAAGAAATGGAAACAGTAAGACCATTGATTACAAAATACAAGAGGGAGGAGGGTTTAGGGCATTTCTGGAAATCCTTAGAGGCCAAAGGCTGTAAAAGGCAGGACTCCATTTTTCTTCCGATGTAGCAGTCATTAAGGAATAATAATATCAACATTGAAACTCACCTATGCTATATCGATTTTTTTTTTTTTTACCTGTTTTATAGCGTAGAACAGTGTTGTATACACAAGTCCTTTTTCTCCCAAACTGTGCACTTCACTGAAGACAAAGGCAGGCACACTTGGAACTGAATTGACAGCTTTGTGGCTGTAAAGATAAATATAGCACTTTTCAGGTAGTGAATTCATGAATAATCAATGAAGCAGCAAAGGACAAAAAGTGACATATGGCAGCCGGGTGTGGATTAAGTCTGATTGTCACATTCTCCTCCCCACCTTTTTCCCTTCTCTAGTTTATTGAAGGAAACAAAGCCAGCCGCACGTAGCCAGAACACAGTCCCTCTGGAAAAAGCCACATGGGCAAAGTGATAACAGGGGAGTTTTTTCATTAAATGTCTCCTCTGCTGTTTGGTTGTGTTAATAGTCCAGCTCAAGTTGTTTGTGTTAATTGAAATTTTATTCAAAATGAAAATTTGACTTGAATTCTTAAAATAAAAAAACTAGTAAAGCAGTTTTTAAAAATTACTGCTACACCCGCATTTCCAAATAAGTAACACTTAACCAGTTACGCGAATTTTGCCAGAGTGTTTCTCAGTAAATAAACCACAGATGCATTTAGCTGACTGTGTTTTCATGCCTTCACCTAGTGTATAAACCAAAATAGAGGGAAGGCATTCTTGCTTTTTCCCTTCGTATCAACCAACACTTTATTGAAGATAATGGTTTTATTATTTTTCATGAAAAATAACCAGATTTAATGAAATTCCTTGGTAACCCCAAGGTTTTTCAGAATAGTATTCTGAGGAACTGTTAACGAGGAGGTATTTATTCACAGCCCAAATAATAACTATACCACTTAAAACATTATTCTTCCTTGGCAGCTAACGAAGGGTGGGTTTTTAGTCCAGTGAGTCAGTTTGCAGCTTGCGTTTGCCTGGCTTTGTACCAGGGATCTGATTCTGAAAAATTTAACAGTGGAGAGTCTCTAAATAGCCTGATTCTCCAGTTCTCTCCATCCCACTCTTTCCAAACCCCTTGAAATTGTCAGAGAAATTAGCAGTCACTTTTGATTAAGTACATGTGATATAAAGTGATAAAAAATTATTATTTGTTTTGAATGGCTCCTTTAACTTCTCAGTCCCCCCAAAAAGGTTCTGGAAACTTGCTCTTGGACTTAAGATTTCCATCTGAGTATGAACTGCTTGTTCATTTATTTGTAAACAATGTGGATCTTTTATTGTGGAAGTTTTTTCTTTTTTATTGGAGTATTGATTTACAATATTGTGTTAGTTTTGGATGTACAGCAAAGTGGTTCAGTAATATGTATATTTTGTCAGATTATTTTCCATTATACATTATTACCTGAGGGTTTGTATCTGTTAATCCCATACTCCTAATTTATACCCGCTATCCTTTCCCTTTTGTTAACCGTAAGTTTGTTTTCTGTGTCTTTGAGTCTATTTCTGTTTTGTAGATTTCATTTGTATCATATTTTAGATTCCACATATAACTGATATCATATATTTGTCTTTCTCTGTCTGACTCATTTCCCTTAGTATGATATTCTCTAGGTCCATCCATGTTGCTACAAAAGGCATGATTTCATT
Source organism: Camelus dromedarius (assembly GCF_036321535.1). Classification (NCBI taxonomy): domain Eukaryota; kingdom Metazoa; phylum Chordata; class Mammalia; order Artiodactyla; family Camelidae; genus Camelus; species Camelus dromedarius. The sequence goes on along the minus strand of NC_087442.1, from coordinate 83,195,343 downwards.
CTTTATTATGGCTAAGTAATATTCTGTTATCTAATACTACATTTTCTTTATCCATTCATCTGTTGATGGACACAAGTTGCTTCCATGTCTTGGCTGTTGTAAATAATGCTGCCATAAACATTGGGGTGCATGTATCTTTTCAAATTAAGACTTTTCATCTTTTCCAGATGTATGCCCAGGAGTGGGATTGCTGGATCAGATGGTAGCTCTATTTTTAGCTTTTTAAGGAACCTGCATACAGTTTTTCACAGTGGTTGCATGGAAGTTTTAATGAGACCTTAGAGATCAAAGTCTGATTTGGGTTAGGTATATAATATTGGACACCAGATGATGGTGAGTGGACCAAAAGTCAAGTCTATGAGAGTAAGATGTCGATGGGGCATCCCTTTGCTTTTTTCAGGAACGCTTAAATTGATTTTTATGATGAAATTGGCCACCACTGGGAACTGTCATGGTGGAGAGATGATAAGAGACACTTTGTTTTCCTTGGTAATATAGAGAATCCTCTGTCTTCACTGCTGGCTTCCAGAGGGGAATGAACATGAAAGGATTGTAGCCTAAAGAAGCTTCTTCAGAACTCATTCTCCCCTTGGTCCCTTTGCCCATTCCAGATTCTGAATGGGATTGCATGTACACTAAAGCTTTTGGATTAGGTCAAGAGCATGGCCGTTAAGCACTATGAAGAGTGCCGCTTTTTGAGCTAGCAGCCGAGGTACGGTAGTTAAGAACGTGCACTGTGCATCTCTGCTATAAGATGCTGGTATATTTTCCAAAGACGGCTGCACTGCCCACCCCCTGCTCTTTATAGTCTGTGACCTTGACACTCCTCCACTGAGAGGAGGGGCCTCTATCTTTTCCTCTCCAGTCCGCACAGGCCTGTGATTTGCTTGTGACTAATGGAATGTGGCAGAAGTGCTGAGTGATGTGTGAGCCTAGGTCAGAAAGGCAATTTAGCCTCCACCTCGTTTTCTGGGGCACTTGCACTTGGATCCCCGTGTTGCCATGTAAGATGTCCTACTGTATGGAGCTGCTATGCTGTGAAGAAAGCCCAGGACACAAGGGAGGCCATAGGCGGGTGCTCCAGTTGACAGCTCCAGCTGAGATTCTAAATGACAGTCGTATCAACAGTCCGATCACTTCTTGCAAGTGAAGATTTTACCAGATGACTCCAGCCACCGGCCACTGAGACATACCTAGTTGCTGGTCTTCTTAGTTGTAGCCTCAGACATTGTGCGTTACCTTTGTGCCCTGTCCAAATTCCTCACCTACAGATTTCACATATGATAAAATTATTTTTCAAGCCACTGCATTTGGTGTAATTTGTGATGTAGCAATAGTAGCTGGAATGAAAACCGTGGCAAATTACTTGACTTTTGTGCCCCTTAGCTTCCTGTCTTTGAAATGATGATGATAATAATAGCATTCTTTCAGAGAAATGAGTTAATTATGTAAAGCATTTGGTGAAGACCCTGGCACACGGTAAGGGCTCATTAAATGTTAGCTATTAACGAAGGGAAATTCATTAGACTACTTGATCCTAGGTTGTAATCTCTTCAGGTTATTCTCATTTAAAGATGTGGCCCTTTGGGTTTCCAGCTTATTGTGAGGAAGGTCTTAGGTTAGATGGTCCTCACTTTTATTTCTGTATTGGTCATCCTGAGAATCAGTCAAAACAAAGGTTCCAATTTTCCAGGATCAGCAAGGACCCTTCGGAGGAAATGTGGCTTCAGAATTTGCCTTCTATGTTGAATTTTCATTCCCATTTCATTTTTTAAGAAACTATAGTAAAATATACATAACATAAAATTTACCATTTTGTAAGTGTACACAGTTCAGTGGCATTAAGTATATTCACATTGTTGTGCAAACATCACCACTGTCCCCCTCCAGAACTTTTTCATCATCTCAGACTGAAACTGTGCCCATTACGCAGTATTTTCATTACCCTGCTCACCCCAGCCCCTGGTAACCACTATTCTACGTCATGTCTGTGCAAACTTGACTTTTCTAGATACTTCATATGAGTAGAATCATGTAATAGTTGTCTTTTTGTGTCTGGCTCATTTGACTTAGTATAATGTCTTCAAGGTTCATCTATGTTATAACATGTATAAGAATTTCACTCTTTTTAAAGGCTGAATAATGTTCCATTGTGTGTGTGTGTGTATGTATGTGTACACACACACACACACACACACACCCATGTGTAGTTTATCCTTTCATCAATTGATTGGATCCTTTTTGGCCATTGTTTATAATGCTGCTATGAACATGGGTATTCAAATATCTGTTTTTGAGTCCTTTCATTTCTTTTGGGTATATACCCAGGAGTGGAATTGCTGGATCATATAGTAGTGATTCTATTTTTAAGTTTTTGAGGGATCACTGTACTGTTTTCCTCAGCAGTTGCACCATCTTACATCCCCACCAGCAGTATGTGAGGGTTTCAATTTCTCCACATCCTCAGCAACACTTGTTATTTTCTGCTTTAAAAAAAAACAACACTTTAATGGGTGTGAAGTATCTCATTGTGATCTTGATTTGCATTTCCCCAACGAGTAGTGATGCTCAGCATCTTTTCATGTGCTTATTGGCTAGTTTTATGTCTTCTTTGGAGAAATGTCAATTCAAGCCCTTAGCCCAGTTTTGAATTTGCTCAGTTTTTGTTGTTCAGTATTAGGATTTTTTTTTTGTATATTCTGGATGTGAATTCCTTATCAGATATGTGATTTGCAAATATTTTCTCCAATTCTGTGGGTTACCTTTTTATTCTGTTGACAGTTGCATGTTTATTCTATTGATATTCCGTTGATAAAATACCCTTTTATGCACAAAAGTTTAAAATTCTGATGTAGTCCAGTTTATCTATTTTTTTATTTTGTTGCTATGTTTTTAGTGTCATATCCAAGAAATCATTGCCAAGTTCAGTGTCATAGAGCTTTCAGAATTTTATAATTTCAGCTCTTAGATTGATGTCTTTGATCCATTTTGAGTTATTTTTTGTGTATGGTGTAAGGTTAATAATCTGTAATAATACAGATTATTAAGTTATTTTCAACAGGAAGATTGATATGTAAAACCTTTCTTTAAAAAATTTCAGTAATAAAGCAAATATTAATCATATGGTCTTCAAATGACACACTGCTAATGTTTCATTTCTTTCAGAAATTTCTTCTTTGAAATTTCTTCTTTGTTCATGGGTAGGCAGGTATAGGATTCCCAAAAGTGAGAGCTCGAAGCAGTCAGTATTCATGGGTAGTAATTTTCAGAGATCTGTTGAGGGTCTCCTAATACTAAAGGAATCAGCAAAGCAGTGCATTAATTATTTTATTTGGATAGTACCAGTGAGCCACTGATTAAACATCTGGCTCTGTTCAAATTCATTATAGGATCCCTTGATAAGATTTTTCATGTAAATCCTCTTGAACTGTGTACCAATAGTACCTTTCCCCCCCCCGCAGGGTGTCTCTGTGTGACGTCACCCCCCTGTAATTCAGAATAGTAATTGATCGCGAGGTGTTTAGCAGGTAGTTTGTTACATCTAAGAACTGAATTAAAGTCATTAATTTTCAATACAAATTAGGGTGGATTTACACTTAATCGTATAATAGTTTTCTCCTTGCTTCCCTGAACAGGGGAGAAAGAGTGTTACAGCAAATGTACTTATTTATTCTATAGCCTGGAAGAGTATCTGGGCTTGTAGGTGTCATTTATTATGTGTGTTAGGGGAGAAAAAAATCGTGAAGGGCTATTCTTGTTTGAGGGTATCTATGACAAATGCAAAGTGTAATATTTGTTGAAAAACAAGCTTGGCTAATGACCTTCAACTTTTAAATTACCTTCCACCGAGAAGCTTTATCAGTTTATCCAGAGTTTTGACCATAGCTAATATTTGTGCCATGGTTCAGCCACGGAGCGAGCACAAGCTGGGATGGAGTGAGGGAGGTCACGGGAAGCCTGCCCATACGTGTCCTGACGATAAGCCCTGATACCAAATTGTGCATGTTTACTCCCTCGGTGACTAACTCAATAAAGCCTATTCATTAAGGAAATCTTGTCCTTGACTCAGGTCCATTTGTCACAAATCACAGTCTCCAATTTTAGGGTTCCGTCAGGCTGGAGTCACGGACAAAGCATGTTGCTATGTTCATTCTTTTATAACACAAGGAGTGGCTTATTATCACTTTGCCCACAGCAATATCATCAGCAGTTTTATATGTTTAGGGTGATTATTCCAACACTTCCTTAAAGCCGTTGAGCCCTTTCACTTTTGGAGCAAGAAAGAAGCAGTCTTTGTTGTCTGTGAAATGCTTACCACTTGCCGCACATTGTATTATGTTGAATCCAAGACAGTTAATACAGTTTGTCCTTGCAGGTAAATATAGAGTCTTGTTAGGAAGACACAACACATAAAACAGGAGAAAAGTTCACCCAGAGCTGAATTTTAATAGCTTTGATGTTTATCAAAGACCATCTTAGTCCTGGAAGATTTATAATCCATATAACTGAAGTGTAAGAACTGTTACTGGGTGAGGGGAGAGGAAGAAGCATTTAAAAACTCTGTTTAAGAAGCCATTGCTGAACCTCTTTTTTAATTTCAGAAACTCTGATAGAATCTGGGGTTAGAAAGATCTGATTATACCCGCAAGATACTCAAAGTAGAGGGGGATAAGAGCAACTCAAAACTATGTTGCCGTTTACAGATTACAAATTGCTTTTATGTTGTTATCTCCAGTAGTCTTTGTAACAGTACTTTTGGGGCTTTACAGCTGGGGTGATGCAGAGACTGAATGAAGAATGGAGTGGGTATTTAGCCCCATTCCTGTGCTTCCTCAGTGTCTTCATGAGATGCTAAGTGAGGATTAGACCAGCTCCGTAGGGGGCACAAGGGACTGTGTGGGACCTTTGGAATGCATCCTCTGTTGGTCTTCGAGTCGCTTTGCTAGGGTAAAACGGCGAAGTCAAACCATTTAGTAGTTCGATAATATTGAAGACATGAGATATTTACATTTCTTTATTGTGACAGATGTGTGGTAAGTACATGATAGACATCAGACAGTGTATTCATTGACCGTTCTATTTGCTTCTGCTGTCACTTTTAGTAATTTAAGCATGCTTAATGCAGAAAGAAGATTTGTAAGTACAATTAAGTATGAGATCCAGAAAAAAAGTAATTTCCTCAGCCTCTTATCACCTGGAAGGAGTCACGGTGGACATTTTGGTTTACCTCAAGTTATTTTTTTAATCCGTAAAAAATAAATCCCATTTTATTGAGATCATGGCAGCGTATACATGATTGAATTATATTATACTACTTTTTATGTAAGTACTTTCCCCTCACAATATAAATAGTTACTATTTCTTGAGGATTTACTATATATTTGGCATAGAGCTAATATATAATTATTTTATAGTTTAAAAGGATGATTTTTATATTTAAAAATATGTACTGTTCAATACATGTGAAAGAATCTGCGTGTCCCGTATACACGTTGTGGGTTTCTGTAACTGATCACCCAATGTAAGAACAATGTGAGAACCAATACTATTGAAGAATGACAAAATATTCCACTGTGGCATAGGGATTATTTTGAGCTAAAGGCACTTGAAAAATGGCAGATGCAAGAAGGGTGCTCTAGCCCCATCTATTCTTTCTGAAATCAGGAGATAAAACTTGCAAGGGAAAGATGCCCTCTCGACACAGGAGGAACCGTTCTTATCGCTAGAGACAGGAGTTGAGCCGGAGTGGTCTGTACCGACAGACTTGTTAAAATAACTCCTATCTGCCTCTAGCCTTTTCCACAGTTGCCTCTCCTTGTCTGCCTAATATACAAGCACTTAGGTTTTGCCAGTCCTTTGGGTCTTCATTTTCTTGTGGAGACTGACATGTACAAATAAAATGTGTATGCTTTTCTCCTTTTAACCTGTCTGAAGTCAGTTTAATTCTCAGGCTCAGCTGGAGACCCTAAGAGGGTAAACGTCGGGTTTTAGGAAACTCCACCACTATGCTACTCTCTAACCTCCCCATCACAAAAACTACTACCTTCAATTTTGTTTATCATTTCTCTCTAGCTTTTAAAAATCATGAATTTGTGTGTCCCTAAGCAATATATAATTTTGTTTTGCTTATTTTTGAGATTTTATGAAAACATTATCATGTATTGGTTTTAAAAAAAATACTCATGTTTCTACATGTTGCTGCCTTTAATGGTGGTTGTTCATTCATTTTTATTACTGTCTGATATTCCTTTCTGCTAATAATACCATCATATATTATTTGCTTTTTTAGAGCATTTGAGTTGTTTCCAGTGTTTGGCTATCTTGAGCAATGCTATTATTCATTCTTAGGAGATGTGAATGCTGAGTTTTACAAGGTCTCCAGAATTGTGATTCAGAGTGATTATACCAGTTTACATTCCATCAGCAGTATGTGAGTGTTCCCAGTGATCTTCATCCTTGCTAAATAACACTTGGCATTTTCATGTTTCTTAATTTTTGCCATTCTAATGGATATGAAGCCTTATTCTATGGTCTTAATTTATATTTCCCTGAAAACGAATGAGATAAAACACTTTTTTTTATAAGTTTACTGCCATAAATCTTCTGTGAAATGTCTGTTTATATTTCTTGCTCATTTTTTCTTTTGAATTGTTTATTCTTATTGGTTTGTAGGACACGTATATGTTCTGGATACTATTTCTTGGGTAGTTATGGGCATAAGAGTTATTTTCTCCCAGTTCAAACTTGAATAAGTTTTGTCTGAGTACCTGTTTTTAGTTCTTTTGGGTACATACCTAGGAGTGTAGTTGCTGGATCATATGGTATCTCTGTGTTTTAACATTTGGAGGAGCTTCCAAACTGTTTTCCATAGCAGCTTCACCCTTTTATATGTCCACTAGCAATGTATAAGAGTTTTGATTTCTCCACACCCTCACAAACACTTGTTATCACCAGTCTTCTTTTTTTTTTTTTTTGATGTGTAACATTCTATAAATTTAAGGTGTACAACATGTTGAGTTGATGCATTTATATATTATGCTTGCCATTGTAGCAATGTTTAGCACCTTTATCACTTCACATAATTATAATTTCTTTAAGTGATTGGAATAATTAAGATCTAGTCTCCTAGCAAGTTTGATGATTATAATACAATATTGTTGTATTCACTGTACTGTTTGCTGCTTGTTCCAAGTTTGTGCCCGTAAGCAATGTGGGCTGCCCTGTTCTCTAATCCCCAGTCCCCTGGTAACCACCAATTTACTCTCTGTTTTTTAGAGTTTGGCTTTTTAGATTCCCTATATAAGTGATGTCATATAGTATTTGTCTTTTTCTGTCTGTCTTATCTCACTTAGCATAATGTCTTCAGGGTCTGTCCGTGTTGTAACATTGGCAAGCTGAATAAAATTCCATATAAACACACTTACACACACACACATATACCACATCTTCTTTATCCATTCATCTGTTACAAGCACTTTGGTGGTTTTCTTCTCTTGGCTGTAGTGAATAAAACTGCATTAAACATGGGAGTGCATATATCTCTTCAATAACCTGTTTTCAGTTCTTTGCGTTTATACCCAGAAGTAGAATTGTTGGATCTTACAGTAGTTCTATTTTTAATTTTTTGAGGAAATTCCATATTGTTTTCTGTAGTGACTAAACCAGCTTACATTCCCACCAAAAGTGTACAGGGGTTCTCTCTTCTTCACATCCTCACCAACATTTGTTATCTCTTGTCTTGATGATAGCAGTTCTAACGGGTGTGAGATGGTATCTCATGGTTTTGATTTGCATTTCCCATTGTTAGTAATGTCGAGCATCTTTTTCTGTACATGTTCACCATTTACATATTTTATTTGGAAAAATGTCTATGAAAGTTCCTCTGCTCATTTTTTAATCGGATTTTTTTTAATTATATGAATTTTTAATAATGTATCTTGGCTATTAATCTCTTACCTGAAATGTGGTTTGCAAAAGGTTTCTCCCATTCTGTAGGTTGCCATTTCACTTTCTTGATTGTTTCTTTTGTTGAAGCTTTTAAGGGTGAAGTAGTCCCACTTGTTGATTTTTGTTTTTGTTGTCTGTGCTTTTAGTATCATATCTAAAAACCCATTACCAAGACTCATGCTGAGGAGCTTCTTCCCTGTGTTTTCTTTTAGGAGTTTTATGGTATCAGGTCTTATGTTAAGGTCTTGATCCATTTCAAGTCAGTTTTTGTTAGCGGTGTAAGATACAGGCCCACTTTCATTGTTCTGCATGTGTTTATCCAATTTCCCCAACACCATTTGTTGAAGACACTATACTATCCCCTTTGGGTATTTTTGGTTCCCTTATTGACCACATATGTGGAGGTTTAATTCTGGGTCTCTATTCTGTTCCACTGGTCTATGTGTCGGTCTTTATGCCAAACCATACTGTTTTAATTACTATCGATTTGTAGTATAGTTTGAAATCAGGAAGTGTGACGCCTCTGGCTTTGTTCTTTTTTCTCAGGATTACTTTGGCTATTTGAGGTCTTGTGTATTTCTATACAAATTTTAGGATTGTCTGTTATATTTCTGTGAAGAATGTCATTGGGATTTTGATGGGAATTGCATTGAATGTATAGATGGCTTTGAGTAGTATGGACATTTAACAATATTTATCCTTCCTGTTTATGATCATGGGATAACTTTCCATTTGTTTCTTTAATTTATTTCAACAAGGTGTTGTAGTTTCATTTTATAGATCTTTCACTTCCTTGGTTAAATTTATCCTTAGGTACTTTATTATTTGTGAAGCTATTGTAAATGGGATAATTTTAAAAATTTTTTTCAGGTATTTCATTATTAGTAATTACAATTGATTCTATATGTTGATTTTATACCCTGCAACTTTACTAAATTCACTGATTAGTTCTGGCAGTTTTGGAGTAGAGTCTTTGGGATTTTCTATGTAAGAAATTGTATCATCTGCAAATAATGACAGTTTTACTGCTTTACGATTTGGATGCCTTTTATTTCTTTTTCTTGCCTAATTGCTCTGGCTAAGTCTCCCAGTGCTATGTGAAATAGGACTGGTAATTACAGGCATTCTTGTCTTGTTCCTTATCTTAAAGGAAAAACATTGAGGTTTTCACTGTTGAGTATGATGTTAACTGTGGGTTTGTTATATATGGCTTTATTATGTTGAAGTGTGTTCCTTTCTATACCCAGTCTGCTGAGGGTTTTTATCATGAAAGGGTGCTGTGTTTTGTCAAATGCTTTTTCTGTGTCTGTTCAGATGATCCTATGATTTTTTAATCTTTTATCTATTTATGTGACTTATTACATTTATTGATTTGTGAATGGTGAACCATCTTTGTATCCCAGGGGTAAATCCGACTTGATCATGGTGTGTAATCCTTATAATGTGTTGTTAAATTCAGTTTGCTAATATTTTCTTGAAAATTTTTGCATCTGTATTCATCAGGGATTATTGGTCTTTAGTTTTCTTTTTTGTGTGTCCATATCAGACTTTAGAATCAGAGTGATGCTGGCCTGGTAGAATGGGTTTGGATATGTTCCCTTTTCTTAAGCTTTTTGGAAGAATTTGAGAAGGATTGGTGTTAATTTTTCTCTTAGTGTTTGATAGAATCTGCCAGTGAAGCCGATTGGTCCTGGGGTATGTTTTGGGAGGATTTTGGTTGCTAAGTCAATCTCTTTACTCATTATGTGTCTATTCAGATTTTCTCTTTCTGATTCATTCTTGGTAGGTGTGTGTGTCTAGGAATTTTGTTTCTTCTAGGTCACCTAAGTTTTTGGCATTTACTTTTTCATATTAGTCTTTATAATCCTGTGTATTTCTATAGTATCAGTGTGAAGTCTCCTCTTTCAGTTCTAATTTTAGTTGAGTCTTCTATCTTTTTTTAGTTAGTCTGGCTAAAGTCTTGTCAATTTTATCTTTTAAAGAAACCACCTCATAATTTTATTGAACCTTTTTAGTTTTCCTTCTGATCTCAATTTCATTCATTTCTGATCTGATCTTTGTTCTTTCCTTCCTTCTAATGTTGAACTTAGTTTGTTCTTCCTTTTGTGATTCCTTGAAGCTTAAAGTTAGGTTGTTTATCTGAGATCTTTTTTAAAATACAGGTATTTATTGCTATAAACCGCCTACTTAGTACTGCTTTTGCTGAATCCCATGATTTGGTATGTTCTTGTTTGTTTGTTTATTGTTTCAAGATAATTTCTCCTTTGACCCATTTGTTGTGCAGGAGTATGTTGTTTAATTTCCATATATTAGTAAATTTTCTAGGTTTCTTCTTTTAATTGACTTCTAGTTTCCTAGAATTGTGGTCAGATTGGTATGATTTCAGTCTTTTAATATGGTAAGATTTGTTTTGTGACCTAACACAATCTATCCTTAAGATTGTTCTGTGCACACATGAGAAAGTGTATTCTGTAGCTGTTGGATAGAATGTTCTGTGTATGTCTGTTAGGTCTATTTGGTCAAAAGTACAATCAAGTTTCATGTTTCCAGATTAGTTTACATCTGGATCATCTATTCATTGTATTTAGGGGATAAAAAGTCCCCTATTATTATTGTATTGTTGTCTACTTTCTCCTTCAGATCTGTTAGTATTTGCTATATATATTAGGTGCTCCAGTGTTGGGTGCGTGTATCTGTTTACAGTTAAGTCCCTGTGGTTAAATGGACCCCTTTATCATTATATAATGATCTTTGTTTCCTGTTACGATTTTGACATAAAGTCTATTTTGTGTGATGTAAGTATAGTTTTCTTTGTTCTCTTTTGGTTTCCATTTGTGTGAAATATCTTTCCATCCCTTCACATTGAGTGTATGTGTGTCCTTAAAGCTTAAGTGAGTCTCTTACAGGTAGCATACAGTTGGACTTCTTTTATTTTTATTTTTTTTAATGCATATAGCCACTCTATTTCTTTGATTGAAGAATTTAATCCATTTACATTTAAAGTAATGATTTGTAGATAATTACATACTACTGCCAGCTTATTAATTTTTTCTAGATGCTTTCTTGTTCCTTTCTTCCTTTCTTACTCCTTTCTTTTGTCAACTGATTATTTTTCATGGCTCCCCCAACCCTTTAAAAAAATCTTTTGTGTATTTTTTTTTTTTTTTTTGCTTTGATTTCCATGAAGCTTTCATAGTATATCTTATGGCTATAACAGTCTATTTTAAACTTACTGCATTTTAACTTCAATCACATACAAAAAAACTCTACTCTTCTACTCCCCCTACATTTTTTGTTTTTGTTGTCACAATGTACATCTTTTATCATATTGTATATCCATTAGCAAATTATTGTAGTGACAGTTATTTTTAATACTTCTGTCCTTTAATCTTTGTCCTAGAGTTAAGTGATTAACATACACTATATTCCAGTACTGGAGTTACCTGAATTTGACTACTTAACTTTACTAGTGTGTTTCATATTTTCTTGTTACTATTTAGTGTCCTTACTTTTTAGCTTGAAGATCTTTTAACATTTTTTTGGTAAGGCAGGTCTAATAATGATGAGTTCCCTCACATTTTTCTTTTTCTTTCTTTTTTTTTTTGTCTGGGAACATTTTCCCCTCTCCCTCATTTCTTGAGGACGACTTTGCTAGATAAAGATTCTTGGTTTTCATTTTTTTCTTTCAACACTTTGAATATATCATCCCACTCTCTTCCAGCCTGTAATGTTTCTTCTTAGAAAGCCACAGATAGCTTATGGGGTGGGGGTGGGGAATGCCATTGTAAGTGACAAGCTTCTTTTGTTGCTCTCAAGGTTCTCTCTTTGTTTCTTAATTTTGAAATATATATTATAATGTGTCTTGGAGAAGATATCTTTGGGTTGAGTTGTTTAGAGATCTGTGAGCTTCAAGAACTTAGATGTCCAAATCACTCCACCATTACATCTTTAAACACATTTTCTGCCCTTTCTCTGTCTCTCCTTCTGGGACTCCCATAATGAATCATTTCTTTCTTTTAATGGTGTTCCATAGGCTTTCTTTATTCCTTTTCATTCTTTTATCTTTTTGTCTCACTAATCGGATAATTTCAAGTGACCTGTCTTTGATTTCACTGAGTCTTTCTTCTGTTTGATCTATTCTGTTGTTGAAGTTCTCTGTCAAATTCTTCAGTGATTGTATTTTTAGCTCCAAAATTTGGTTCTTTTTTTATGCTTTCTATTTCTTTGTTATACTTCCAATTTTATTCTTGAAATGTTTTCTTGATTTCCTTATTTCATTAAATTGTTTATCTGTGTTCTCTTGTAGCTCTCTGACCATCTTTATAATAATTTTTTGAATTTCTTTGTCAGGCAATTCATGTATCTCCATTTTGAGGAAGTCAGTTACTAGAATTTTACTGTGATTGTTTTGTGGTGTCATTTTTCCTTGTTTCTTTGTGAGTTGTAACCTTGTATAGGTATCTGTGTATTTGAAGAAGGGGTCACTTCTAAACTTTATGGACTGATTTCACTAAGGAAAGGTCTTCACTTGCAGGTAGGGGCAAACTGGAGTGTGCTGTAAACCTGAGTCTAGAGGTGCAGGGTGCCACATGTAGGGTCATGTGGCACCTCTAGGCCCCATGATATGTGGTGTCCTGTCAGTTCATGTAGCAGGAGTCCACTACATCAACAACTGTGTGATCCTTGGCTAGAGCTGGAGGGGGTCCACAGTGGCTGCAAGGGCCCTTGAGGTCCTCAGTGGTGCCTGTAGGTCCAGGGGCTAGGTCCCAGGACAGGCAGTGGTGGTGGCCGGAGTTGGTGGTTTGCACATACCTGGTTGTGAGGGCCAGCTGCAGGTGCCTGTGTGGGCAGGATTGTCGGTGAGGGAAGAAGCTCACAGTGGCAAGGTCAGAGGTTCAGTAGCAGGGTCAGGGGCCAACTCTAGAAGACTTGGCTGTTAGGGTTTACTTGTGAGTCCGCAGGAGCTAACTGCAGGGACATGCCCAGCTTTGGGAGCCAGTATCTGGAATCAAGGCCGGCGAGTATAGGGGTGTGTCTGCCAGGGCTGTCTTGAGCCCACATGAGGTGTAGGCCAGTGGCAGGGGTTGGGGCCTGCTCTGGGAGCCTGAGCAGCTGTGGGGACCTGGGCTATCGCCATGTAATTGTGTGGCTTCAGGGGCTTGCGACGGGCATGGTTTTGGAGGCCTGTGACTGGAATCGGGGCCCGTGGCCTGCAGGGGCTAGCTGCCAGCACGTGCACCTGTGCAGACCAGTGACAGGAGTCAGAGCCTCATCCAGGCCCACGAGCAGCCACGCGGGCCTTCGCCGTCAGTACGCACGTGTGTGGCTGCAAGGGGCAGGCACAGCGGCGGGGGTCAGCCGTCGGGGCCCGGGCTGATGGCTTGCTCACGTGCAGCTGCAGCAGCCAGAGCTGGCTGCTGGTGAGGCTCCCAGGCTCAGGCTGGAAGTCGGGGGAGGGAATGCGGAGGGCCTTAGGCCCTGTTGGCTGTGAACGTGGGAACCTGTGGGTGAAAATCTCAGCAGTGAAACCTGCAGGGGGCCCACAGCGGCCGTGCTGGCTGTTTGTCTTGTCAGTGGTGAAAGCTCTTGGGTCCTCTATGGAGCAGTCGGTTGGAGTTTGCAGTGAGGCCGTCGGTGATGAAGGTGGCCAGGTCTGCAGTGTCAGCAAGGCCTGTTTTTGTCCTCAGAGGTGAAAGCTGCTGGGATCCTCTGGGAACTACGTTACTCCTGCCGCACGGCTGATATGGGTAGCCCCTGGCCTTCCTCCTGTTCCTAGGCTCTCTGTATGGGTCAGCTTTGCTGGTCTCTGGTGGGGCGAAAATGCGGCAGGTCCTGTGTGCGGTGCCCTGCAAGGCTGGGGAAGCGAGTAGCTTTCCTCTTCCTGCCAAGGAGAGCCCTCTGCCCTGGAGGAGTTCCTTCTTGGCACCGAGCGGTGCTGGCCTGGGGGGATGGGCTGCTACAGGCAGTATTAAACTTTCTTCTTTCCTTTTTTTCGTGCAGTTATTCTCAGGCTTTTCCCACTGTGTTGCTGATGCTTCTTAAGTGCATTGCTGAGCTCTCCTGGGGCTATTTCCATCTGCGCACATCTGTCTAATTGTTGCTCTTCATTGGCAGATGCAGGCTGGGCTCTCTCACTTGGCCTCATTGGTGATGCCACTCTTGGTTGTGTGCACTTTACCACGCCACACGCACACGCACACACACACACACACACCCCCCTTTGGGAAGGCAAAACATTTTATGTACAGAGAAGTATTCAGTGTGCAGTATTTTGGGATCTAGACTTGTTTGGCCCAATGCTGTGTTTCTAAGGTTTATTGCCACCTGTTCATTGTCACTGCTGTATTGTGTGTCTTTCTACGAACATATAATGGTGGTTTTGCTGTTGTCCGTTCCATCACTGGAGGACATTCTTATTTGGGGCCTGTTATAAATACCATGGCTGTGAACACTCTTGTATGTGCTTTTTGATGCATGTGTGTATGTTTTCCTACTATACACATATCTTGGAGTGGGATTTCTGAGTTACGGGGTATGTACGTGCACACTTTAATAGATACTGTCAGACAGTTGTCCATGGTGCTTTTAGTCGCTTACACTCCAGCAGGAGTATATGTGAGTTCTAGTTGCTTTGAGGACATGCATGTAAAGCTCTCCCATGTTTAGTAAATATGTGGTGGCTATTTTTGTTTTTATGGGGGTGACTCCCAGGTGCCTTACTTAGGCACCTGGACTGCTTCCATCCCCCGCAGAAGGACACACAGGAAGGGGAGAGTGGGTGTGGTGTGGGGGATGGGGAGGTGAGGGAAGATGCTCACTTAGGGACGTGTGTAATAGATTTAGTTGAAGCACAGAAAGGATGCCTGGCCTAGATGAGATTTGGGGATCTTCTTAGTAGACCCAACTCAAACCATTGAATAAGACCTTAAGTGAAGGTTGGGATGGGGTTGGAAGTTGGGAGAGGAAGAGGGTACATTATGTGTATTCGTTTGCTGGGGCTGTCATAACAAGATACAGCAGACTGGGTGGCTTGAACAACAGAAATTTATTTCCTCACAATTCTGGAGGGTAGAAGTCCAAGATCAAGGTGTCATCGCTTTTGGTTTCTTCTGGGGCCTCTCTCCTTTGCTTGAAGATGGCCGCCTTCTCCCTTTGTCTTCGCATGGCCTTTCCTCTGTTGGCTTTCATGTCTCTGTTCAAATTTCCTCTTACGAGAACACCAGTCATAATTTTGATTAGGGCTTACCCTAAAGGCCTAAAGTTTAATTTAAGTACCCCCTTTAAAGACATTGCTTTCAAATACAGTTACATTCTGAGATAGTGGGCATTAGGGCTTCAACATGAATTTTGTGGTTGAAGGGGGAGGGGGGCAATTCAGGGGTAATATAGGGCAGGTAGCGGGCTGTAGGTCCCAGTAAGGAACTTAATTAAGAGCACTGGCCAGAGAGGTGAATGGAAAATACATAGAGAGTTGAGTCTGTGCAAGTTAAGGGAGGGTTTGAGGGATGGTGGAGTCAACCGTAAGCCTCCCAGATTCTAATTCTAATCACCAATACCTAATTGTTTTATTGTCCTACATTCTCTTTTTCTAAATGGAGGCTTTTAGTAGAAATGCTGAAGTAAATGTTTGATAGGGCTTACCTTACTCATGCTTGCTTGTAAAATACTTACGAGTCAGAGTCTACTGTATGAAGAAATGCCAGAAAATACTGAATATCTTCTTTTGTGTTTTCAGATCTATAAGAGAACGGCCTTGCAGTGTATTTTGTTCAAACAGATGAGACGTCATGAGTAATCAGATTTAGAAATCTTAGTTTGCTATTTAAAGCATTCTACCAAGATGCTTTTATCATTTCTAAATTCTAACTGCAAGCCTTTTAACTGGACTTCCTGCTTCCTTTGTGCCCCTTCTAAAGAAAATCTAAAAAAAAAAAAAAAAAGAAAAGAAAAGAAAAAGAAAAACCAAGCCAGAGTATGTATCCCCTGAATGCAACCTTCAGCAGTTTCTCATTATATTTGGAATAAAATTCCAGACACATCTCATGTAGCCACAGGGCAACATCAAAACCAGGAGACTGACATTAGTGAGGTGTGTGTGTGTGGAGTTCTGTGCCACTGCATCACACGTGGATTCCTGCAGCCACCGCAGTTAGGTTAGATACGGAACTATTTGCATCAGGGCTTAGCCTGATTTACTTGCCCTCCCCTGGCTTTCAGATTACTCCTTTCGGTCTCAACTCAATTCTTGGGTAGAGAGGTCTTCCCTCCCTCCCCAGCTGACATTTCTCTTTCCCCCTTGCATATTCTAGCATGTTCCATTTACGTGGGTATGTATGTAGTAGGTAGGTAGGTTGGTTTTGTAAGCAGCTGCGCAGCTGTCTCGCAAAGGGGAGATGTGCGCTCCCACCAGCAGTGGTTGCCCCACGTCCAGCATGTGGTCTTTTCAGTGTTTTGGATTTTAGCGGTTCTAGTAACATTGGACATCGTGTATCTTTTCATATGCTTCTATGTCATCTGTATGTCTTTCCAGTGAACTGTTTGTTCAGATTTTTGCCCATTTTTTAATCAGGTTATTCGTTTTCTTATTGTTGAGTTTTATGAGTTCTTTGTATATTTTGGATAAAAGTCCTTTATCAGATATGTCCTTTGTGAATATTTTCTCCTAGTCTGTGGCTTGTCTTCTCATTCTCTTGACACTCTATTTTTTAATAACAATTTTTTAAAATTGAAGTATAGTTAATTTACAATGTTGTGTTAGTTTCAGGTGTACAGCAAAGTGATTCAGTTATACATATATTCTTTTTCAGATTTTTTTCCATTGTAGATTATTACAAGGTATTGAATATAGTTCCCTGTGGCATACAGTAGGTCCTTGTTGTTTATCTATTTTATATATAGTTATATGTATATATTAATCCTAAATTTCAGATTTATCCCTCCTCCTCTTCCCCTTTGGTAACCATAAGTTTGTTTTCTAGGTCTGTGAGTCTATTTCTGTTTTTAAATAAGTTCATTGGTATCATTTTTAAAGAATCTACATATCACTGATATCATATAGTATTTGTCTTTCTCTGTCTGACTTCACT
Organism: Camelus dromedarius; assembly: GCF_036321535.1. Taxonomy (NCBI): domain Eukaryota; kingdom Metazoa; phylum Chordata; class Mammalia; order Artiodactyla; family Camelidae; genus Camelus; species Camelus dromedarius. Next base: position 83,178,310 of record NC_087442.1, on the reverse strand, counting down.
TAATGTGATAATCTCTAGGTCCATGCATGTTGCTGCAAATGGCATGATCTCTTTTTTATGGCTGAGTGATATTCCATTTTACATCTTCTTTACCCAGTCATTTGTCAATGGACATTTAGGTTGCTTCCATGTCTTGCCTATTGTAAATAGTGCTGCTGTGAACATTGGGGTGCATTTATCTTTTTAAATTAGAGTTTTCTCCAGATACATGCCCAGGAGTTGGATTGCTGGGTCATACGGTAACTCTATTTTAGTTTTTTAGGGAATCTCTATACTGTTCTCCATAGTGGCTGCACCAGTTTACCCTCCCACCAACTGTGTAGGAGGCTTCTTTTTCTCCACACCCTATCGAACATTTATTATTTGTAGACTTTTAAATGATGGTCATTCTGACTGGTAAGAGGTTTTGTCTCATTGTAGTTTTGATTTGCATTTCTCTAATAGTGATATTGAGCATCTTTTCATGTGCCTGCTCGCGATCTGTATGTCTTCTTTGGAGAAATGTCTATTTAGGTCTTTGACCCATTTTTTGAATTTTTTTTTTTTTTGATATTGAGCTGTATGGGCTGTTTGTATATTTTGGAAAATTAACCCCTTGTCGGTCACATTGTTTGCAAATGTTTTCTCCTATTCCGTAGGCTGTCTTTTTGTTTTGTGATGGTTTCCTTTGCTGTGCAAAAGCTTCTAAGTTTGATTAGGTGCCATTTATTTGTTAATTTGTGTTTTGTTTCCATTACTCGAGGAGACAGATCCCAAAAAGCGTTGCCTGTATTGCCCCCTCCCCTCCCCGCACGAGTAACCACTAGTTTGTTCTCTATATTTGTGAGTCTGCTTCTTTTTTGTTATTTCACTAGTTTGTTATGTTTCTGAGATTCCACATATAGTATAATTTTGCTATATCTCTTCCATTTAACAGTAATTATAATGATTGGTTTGGTTGATCTTAGTTCTAAAATTGGCTTTTGTCATTCTCTCACTCTGGATTTTCATGTTTTTGATCTTTCATTCCACATTATGGGAAAACTTCTTGAATGTAACTTCCTCATTCTGCCATGTTAATTCGGCTGTTTTTCTCCTGTGCTAATGTCAGTTCTGCTGTTGCATTTTCAAGTTTCCTTGAAATCTCATCTGAGTTTCTTCCATTTCCTTCTTAACATAGTGTCTCTTTATTCCTGTTGTGCTTGGTTCTTACAGGCAGTGTCTTTTAATAACTAATTAAGCGTTCAAATCAATGCTTTTCTTCCTATTATTTTATTTCTGGAGTAAATAGTTGCCACTGCCAGTCCTGTGTCTGCTTACTATGAGGTACTTACTAGGGTTGCAGTGTTTGATGGATATAGAAAAAGAACTTCTGGATGGAGACGGGAGAGGGGCTGTCAGGACTCACCCAGCCTGCGACTCGCTGCCTGTTTCCTGATTGCTGCAGACGCAGAAACTCAGGGCTGGGGTGGAGGGAGGGGAAGGGCTGAACCCTCTCCCCACGTACTTCCTGGCAGCTGTGCTATTACCTTTCAGAGGCAGGGGCGCAGTCAGCCGTTGGGGTGTGTCTCCATCTGCCTTCATTTGCACTGTAGTTAGTGGAAATTTCTTCCTGATTTTAGTAAGTGGTTATTTTTCAAAGCAAGCTCTACTTTCTGTCTTTTCTTGTGTGTGTCTTTATAGGTACTATCAATGGGATGTAGCTGGGTGCCCACTGAAACTAGATATTGTCTTTTGTTTAATCTTACATTTTATTAATCTTTTTAAAAAAGTGAATTCTTCTTACTGGCACCAAGGACCTCTTTCTGGGTAGCCCCTGTGTCCCTGATAGATAAGAAGAATGTTCGGCAGCCTTTTATTAGTATTCTTAACTCAGCTGAACCAAGGGGCAGAGTTGACTCGTGCCTGCCTGATGATTATCCTGAGTTCAGAATAGAGGGTTTTCCTCTTGAAGCATTCAGTTATTCTAAGACTGCAGAGCCAAAACTGGGGCAAAGCTAGCACTAATGTTTTTATGTTTAATTTTTAAAGTGCTTACCTTCTTAGTCTTCTAATCTGGGGCAAGAGCCTTAAACAACAGGAAATGATTTTCTCCCAGTTCTGGAGGCTGGAAGTTCAAGACCGTGGTGTTGGCAGGGTGGTTTCTTCTGAGGCCTCTCCTGGGTTTGCTGACGGCCTCCCTCCTGCTGCCTCTTCACGTGGTTTTCTCTGTGCGCCTGCATCCCTGGCGCATCCTCCTCTTCTTAGAAGGACACTAGTCATAATGGATTAGAGCGCCACCCTAGTGACCTCATTTCAACATAATCACCTTTTTTTTTTTTCCATTTCTGCTGAGGTGTAATTGACAAAATTGTAAGATCTTTAAAGTATACGTTGTAGTGAGTTGATAGATGTACACACTGTGAAAGGGTTCCGTCTGTCTAGTTAACAAATCCATCATTTCACGTGTTTATTTTTTTGGCGTGAACATTTATGGTCTTTTAATTAAAAAAGAACTTTTATCGTTTTTACTTGCATTGTTACAGTTTTGTTTTATGTTGTTAGCCTTTCTGTTTCCTTTTGCTCGAATAGAATCCATTTCATTCTTCTGAAATTTAGCCCTGTTGTCTTTCTTCTTTTGCTATTCATATTTCTTTGCTTAAATTCTTTGTTTTCCTCTGTTTTGGGGTTTTTGGTTTGATTTGTTTCTTACCCTTTCATTCTAATTTTAACTCTTCCTGCCTCAGTTTTTTAGTGTCTGTTTTCTTAAGCACGATTCCATCCCATCCTCTGCCCTCCCTCCCCCTCATGGTTTGATTTGACTGAGGCTAGAAGGCTGTGTAGTCCTCAGGGTGGTAGTAGCTGTGAGCAGTGTCACTCAGCAAATAGGGTTGTTTCTCCTCCCAGTAGTTTCTAAGCAGATGGTATATCTCTTTGTTTTGTCTTGACCCCTGAAGTTATAACTCTGGGGCATGTCAGCTTTTGGAGTGGCCCTTGGTCAGCACGTTCCACCTTTATGAGAAGCTGATGGTTGTGAAGTCCGTGGTCTGTAACGTGTGTTTTGTCACTCAGTGGAAAGACCATGGCCTCTGGGGTCAGACAGGTACACGTGATAGCTCTGTCCACGGGCTGCTCCTCAGATAACGCCAACCCGCACCAGAGGTGGGGACTGCGCCCTGGGCTGTTTCAGCCTTCCCTGGTTGGCTCCTGCCTGTGGCTCGAGCCCTCTGGGTGCTCCTGCTCACCCACCTCGTGGGACTTCCACAGACCTCCTTCATCTGCTCGGGGGCTTGAGGGGCGGCGGGAAGGCGGGGCCTCCAGTGCTGTGCCAGCTCCTGCAGCTGTCTGTTAAAAAGATTGCCCTTTGGCTGTAGAAAGGGGTTCAGTACTTTGAAAAAGGTTTGTAAGCCATTGGCCTCTGGGGGCCAAAGCCAGCCTTTGGTGTCAGAGCAGAGCCACTAGAGCTGCTTTCTGGAGGGACCTTGCCTGCACTTTGTTCCGCATTTCTGTGGCTAACCAACCCCTTCATTTTCAAAATGGGTTGCAACTCTTTCCTCTTGGTTGACTGCAAAGCAAAAAAAAAAAAAAAAAAAAAAAGCCAGAAAAAAACTCCTAAAAACAAAAAACATAAAAAAACAAAAAAATCCCTCAAACAACAAAAAAGAACCCCACTTTTCTTAACTGGCTGCGAGGTAGACTAATTGAATTGGAGTTTCTTGCAGATTTGCACGTCAAGTTTAAAAAATTTCAATTTTTATCCAAGGCTTAGTTGTAAAATACTGCATTCCTGGAGGTAGTGTAACATCTCTCTCTAGTTCTTCAGTGCCTTTCTGAAATTTTTTGTGAGGTTGCAAGGGCTGCTGAGTTACTCTTCCAAAGACAGCTGATGGGGCACGTAAACTGAAAATTAAAAAGGGGTGGGGGCTGAGCCCCCTTTCCTGCCCCCCACCTCAGTCCCTTCACCCCGTTTTGACACGTGGAGCAGCTCCCCGGAGACCAGGCCGATCATGACTGCCTCAGCTCACCACGGAGTCAAGGCAGCCCAGCAGACCTCCCTCCTGAGTCCTATTTGGGTCCCTTGTAAAATCCTTTTATGTTTTTTCTCGGACTGTGGTTGTGGTTTTCATTATGAGCTGTTGTAAAAAATAGTCATTTGAAAACTATGAACTTAAAAAAAAATTCTAGAGGTGTTGTTTGCAACGCCAGCCACTTCAGAGATTTCCTGTCTGAGCACGTGTGAGAGAGCTCTTCCTCAGGCTTGGCATGTCATTAGCAGGTGTATTCCTCCATGGATGCTCTGGACCTTGTATCTTGCTGAGCAGATAGGAAGCCCAGTGTCCAACCTGTGGCCACTGTGAGGAAATGTCTAGTGCATGGGAGTGTGTGTGTAATTTGGGGCTCTGACTTTACCCCAGCCCTATTTCTCTTCTTAAAATTATTTTCCATTTGTCTTCATTTCCTTATCCATTTATTTTCTCCTCTTCTAACATATGTGTCCTTGTTAGCCCCATCATTTCTTTTTGGAAGAAGCTGGTGTAAAAATTAGCAAATAAGAACTAGTCTAAATATTTTCAGAAACTGTCCATTTGATCCACTCTCACTACGCCGGCCTGAGCTCTTGGCTGTGCTGGCTGTCGCAGAAGTCCCTTGGCTGGCCTCCTGCATCACCTGTCCTCCCTGTCCGCAGCCCCTCACTGGCAGAGCAGACCCGGCAGCTCTGGGCGCACGGCCTTGCTGAGCAGTAACCGCCTCCATTTCTAGACCCATTTGCTGTGGCCACCCTTCCACTCCCCTAGTCCCGCAGCTCTTGCTTCTCTGCTCTGCTCTGCCTTTGCTTGTCATTTCTGCAGGTCCGAAGCCCTCTTCCCGCCCCTTCATCTTTCTCTGCTCGGAGCTGGTTTCCTCTGTGAAACCTCTGCTGATCCCCTCCACGCAGGGCAGACCACTTCCTGGGTGCTGCTTCCTCTCCTGGTGCACACGTTGGGTCGCGCTGTCTGGGCTGCCTGCCCATAGGTGCCTTTGTTTGAATTAGACCGGGGCACTTCATAGAACTTCCAACTGTTGGAAAGCTGTCTTAATAAATGGATGGGTCTAGGCTGCTCAGCCTGTGATTGGTGCCCTGCTGGGGGCAGGTGGCGGGGGTGTGTGTCCTCACTGCACAGTGGTGCTCCAGAGCCCTGTCTGTTGTAATCACCATGAGTTGTCTGTATGTACTCCCTCAGCACCGTCTGTCTCACCAGGGCAGGTCGGCCACAACTGTTTTGTTTGCTCAGCTAAAGGAAGAACAATGGTGCAAATACACACCACACTCTTGTCTGGAAAAACAGCAGGGAAGGCGTACCTGACAAGACCTTTAGCACTGAACATTATGAATATATTGTAATTCAGAGATTTTTTTTTTTTCTGCACATCCCAGTATTCCTGAAACTCAGATATCTTACAGTGTATCGTGGTAGGTGAGGAGGGCACAGCCCCTGGAGCTGGACTGCCTGGGTCTGACTCCCCCAGGTCTACCACTTACACACTTATTTGTGTGACTCTGGGCACATTACTTAACCGGTCTGTGCCTCAGTTTACTCATCTGTAAAATGGGATGATAGTCGTTCCTACTTCATGGGGTTATTGTGAGAATTCAATGAATTATTATATGTGCAGTGCTTAGAATAGCACCAGGCACATGGTAGTAAGAGATACAAGTGTTAGCTGTTGTCAGTATTGTCGTTACAGGCTACAAGTACATTTAACATACTGTTATTTCTTCCTCACCCTGAAAAGATGTTTTAACCCACTGTGTACAGCCTGCATGGATAGCATCTTGTGCTGGTGGCTGCGGACGGGCCCCGCGAGAGCGTGCGCTGCGGTCACACACGCTCTCCCGCCCACACCAGTACCAGTTTTCTGGTTGCTGCAACCAAACGTGCACAGTGCACAGACGGGGAACCAGCCGGCTTTGTTTTTTTTCTTCTCAATATGGCAGAAGAGAAAGAGGGGAAAAACCACGGCCCTTTACAGATGAGGCTTGTTTTAGAATTTAAACTTCTTGTTCATCTTGTAAAGCTGGGACTGGTAATCAATCACGGCTGTGTGAAACCAGAAACCAGAGAGAACTGGGTTTGAAAAAGCGATTTTAATGTGAAATGTTTTTCTGATTGCTGGGCAACTTCCCTTTGATGATTTGCAAGGAGTCTGGGCTATAAAGTGGCAGAAGGTGATGACTGTTGCAGGGCTGCGTTCCCCCTCAGAAGCCTCTGGGGCTTCCTCAAGTTAGACGGTAGATGAGCATCATTCCCCGGGTAGTTGTGGGTTTCTCCTGGTCTTCAGTGTTCACTTGTGGCTGTAACGCCGCATGAGAGCTGGGGTGGCTCTTCTGGGCATTTCCTCCCCCTGGTGTCTCATGCTCACTTAAGAAATTCCAGCCACGTGGGAAGCTGTGCGTAAGTCCCGCTCGCAGTCCCACCCTGCTGCTCTCTCCTTCAAGTTAAGCAAGATCTGACTAATGCATTCTTTAGAGATGCTCTGACCATTTTCATTATGCGACTAAATGGCTCTTCCCAGATCCTGTTACTGTAATTGACTTCGCCTTCAGCTTTGAGAAATATTCCTCCCTAGTCTGCGGCACAGCCGAAACGCCCGCAGCAGTTGCAGGACATTGATTTGGGGTTTCAGCAGCCTTTTCTTAGCTGAACAAAGCAGTGTATAAGTGAATAATACAGGGATGATCTGAAAACTTCACCCTCTAATTCGGTACGTTTATCAAAACCTTGGATTCAATGATACCTCAGTGTAGAACTGGTCAGCTTTAGCCCCGTTCGAGGGTGTGTTTAGTGATCAGTTCCCCAAAGGAGTGTCCACATGAGGAAGTTCACCCAACAGGCCTTCTGACCTTCAGGATTCAGAAACGACAGGCAGGCAGTTGCTACCGCGCTCCGTGTTCTAGAAGGCGGAGGAGCGGACAGTGAGGATGTGTTTACCTGGACTCAGATCAGCCAGTGGAGGGACCAGCGTTATCCCCAGTTCTGTACTGCGGTGCCTCCAAGCCCTTGAGATCATGTCACGGGCTTTATTTCCTTTGAAGCACATACAATCCAAGGTTCAGTATTCAGACGGGGACATAAACATTTATGGTTATCTTTTCCTTTGTCTAAACCTGGAATTTCCATCTCTGCCCAAGATCGCGCGCTCTCTATCTCTGTTTTTGGAGAAATGTCAGCAAAGAGGGCAGAGGAATTTACTAAATCTCACCTGCGGTGAGGATGCCCTGATGCCTCTGGGTGGTCAGAGCCAACTGGAAGCCCACAGTTTGGCTCACAAATGCATTTTGTTAAAAAAAAATTGGTTGTCCACTTTTAGAATTTAGGCAATTTCACATAAAAGACTTGAAAAATCAGAAGATCCATCCAGACTTGGCCCACGTGGTGCAGTTAGCCGCCCCTCCTGAGCCGTATCTGTCTCTCTGTGCAGTGTCTGTGCTCATTTATGTGACTTGTCTGGCCGTGAGGGCATTTCAGTTGTGACCTCTGATCCAGGCCGGTGTCCTCCTCTGTTTTATGGCTGGGTCTCTAACACTTCCCAGAAAGGCCCAGGCCCGGGGAGAGGAGTGGTTAAGAGGCCCCCAGGAAGGAGGATCCCTGGTGCCAGCGAGGCCCACCTGCTGCTTCTAGCCCCTCCCGGCCTGCAGGGGGCAGGAGTCAAGGCCAGGGTGGGTCTGGTGGACTGAATTTGCTGAGCCAGCCCCCCTCCATCTCTTCATTCAGCCTGAAAGTCATGATCACAGTTTCCTCATCCAGGGGGTGGGGCATTTTTCAAAATATGAAAGAAAACAGCCAGTGCCCGCTCCGGCCCCCTCGTCGGCTTTACAAGACCAGCTACTGCCACAAAAGGATAAGCTTCCTGTTTACCAGCCGGGATGAGACAAAGTGGTTGTGCTTCTGGCTGTGTGGGACTTGGCACGCGGGCTGGGTTCTGTCCGTCAGGGCGGCAGGGCTGAATGCTCGCTCTGTGCTCAGCCATCGCCCCCACGGCCTGGGTCCTGGATGCGGGCCACCCTCGGGAGGGCCCTTTGCTTGGGCTCCAGAACCGGCCCTGGCGTTCTGAAAGGAAGCGCATGAGGGAAGGCGGCCTCGCCTCCTCGCTGGCTTCCCTCCGAGCCTGCCTTTCCCTGTGCGGCCCGATCCAGGCAGAGGCCCTCGGCATGACCCTGAATGTAACCATAAATGCACATCTTTTGTTTTTAAGTCTCCAGGAAGCAGGATGCCAGTGCCTCTGGGGAAGCTGGTCCTTTTCACCGGTGTGGCGGGTACCGGGACCTGCGCCCTCCTGTATTACCTGATACAGAGTGAGTGTCCGGTGAAGCTCCCAAGGCAGGGCTTCCTCCCGGTTCTCTTGCCCCATCCTCCACCAAAGGAAATGCTTCAGATGCTTTCAGCAGATTAGAGAAAGAAGGAGAGAGGGCTATTTTTAGAAGGCAGCACACCATTCCATTGGCTATAGCTTCCTTCTTATCCCATGATCCCAGTTTTCCCAGGAGCCGCAGAACATGTGAAAGGAACAGGACCCGTGTGCGCCAGTAGCCTGGCAAAAAGCAGGGTGGCCCTTCACTCCAGTGCACGCAGATCCGTCAGGATTTCTGAGATTATATAAAGAACAGAGGGAGGGGTGGGTACCAGATGGTTCACAGGTGTTGGAAGCTGGCTCTGTCTCAAGTGTCCTCGGCCTGTGTGCCCTGCCATTCTCTACGGTTGACTGAGTGGAGGAGGGGACCTCAAGCAGGGGACTCTGGCCAGAGCAGAAAAATAAAAGCAGGGTCCAGGCTGGCAGAATCCTGACAGATGCGGCCTCCAGCCCCATTGCACCCAGATTTGAATTTGTAAAGACAGGCCACAATTATTGGGAGCAGCCGAGACATTTAAGGGCATTTCAATGCTACTGGTTGCGAAGCAGCCGCAGTTTTTTTTCTAGACTGACTTTCTTTGAAGCTCTTTTCTGCCCGCCCAGCTTGGCTCCCCACCCTGACTCCACAGCGTTCTCACTTCCTGCCAGGCAGACAGAGCCATGGCCCCTGCACTCATTCCTCCCCACCTTCCTTCACAGCCGGCCCAGAGGTCCCTGAGTCCGGAGGTGGCCGGAGATGAGTATTCCCAGGGATAATCATACTGAAATAGCTCACCCTGCTCTCCCCTCTGCCAAAGGGACGGAAGCAGGATTGGGCAGGAATGAGTACATTTTCGGGTCAGGGGCCAGACAGCCCTTCCCCCTTAGGAGGCTGGAGTCAGCTGGTAGTGACCGTCCAGCGGGCTTTGCAGCCCCCTGCCTGGGTTGAATCCCAGCTCCAGCTCTTGACTGGCTGTGTGGCCTTGAGGGAGAGTCTGTCACCTTCCTGGGTCTCAGTTATTTTATCTGTATGATGAGAGGTAATATTAGTGTCTATGCGTGGGTTCTCGTGAAAAAGATATCTCACAACCTGTGGGATACTGAGAACTGAGATACACAGAGTCTAGCCACAGAAATGGCTCAGTGAAGGTGAACTGCCTGGACCCAGCTCTGCTCCTCCTCCTGTCTGCACTCCGTTCATGCTTGCAGCATCCCCTGCAGCTGCGCTCCTGGGGAGCCGCACAGAAGGGGCGTTCTCCTTGGCCTATCCAGGCTCAAGCCTCCTCCCTTCCATTCCCACGATCTGGCCTGCAGAAGGAGGCCGTTCTGTTGCCAAGTCAAGAACCCTACTTGGGACGCTTACCTTTGCTCTCTCTGGAGCAGCTTGTCCGTATGCTTTCAGGGAGGTGCTTCTTGGAGTTCCTAAGACCTTCCTGAGGCTGAGAGCAGCTTATAAGCTTTCTCTGTATGAAATGTTGGCATAAATCTACAAACCTGATGAATTAGCATTTTCCTGTCCTATTTCCTGGCCCGAAGGTTTTATTGTAGTTGACGCTGTGTTTCTATTTTATGCTGCTTTATCAGGACCTTCCTCTTAGTGGAGGGAGCAACATTCAGAAGCCGAGGCCTAGATTCTGGCCCCAGCCCAGCCAGGTCACTTTGAGCAAGTCATGGAGTCATAGGACTTTAGAACCAAAAGGAAAGTTAGAGAAGATCTGGCTAAACCCCTCTGATGAAACAAACAAGTCCATGAGTGAAGTAGGGAAATAAGAGATGAAGAAACTGAGGCACAGAAAGGTCAGATACCTTGCCGAAGGTCACCCGCACATCCCCACTGATCCTGAATTTCTTTACTTTGGTTTTGGAGTCTCTAAGATGGACAGTTCAGAGTAGATGGTCCCTAATGACATTTCTACCCATAAATTTCACATTTATTTTTGTTTCCATGCGATACATGAATTGCATCATTTAATTTTCTACAGAGTCTACCTGACCAAGTCAATAAAGAGAAAACAAAAACTGTAACCACTCTGTTTCCCACTTAGAAACTTTTTCCAGGGCTTCCTATTACCAGCTCGCATTGGAGCAGCTGCGCAGCCACCCTGAGGCACTGGAAGCGCTGGGCACTCCTCTCCAGGTGCACCACCTCCGACTCACCGACAAGGACAATTTCGTGGACATCGCCGATGCCAAGGTAACGCGGCCCCCCTGCGGATCAGGTGAATTGCCTGCTGCAGTTGGCGGTGGGTGGGTGGGGCTGCCAACATTTGGAAGGAGTCTTGGAGGAAACTGGAGGAAGATTTGGGATGGGAAAATCCACAATATAAAATTGCCACTGGGTATTACTTAGCAGCTTTCAAAAAAGCATTATGGATTAATTTCTTTTTGTATGGTTTTCTTCCTTTCTGGGGAATTGATGTGGCAGGGAAAGCTGCGTTTGGGCTCAGGTCGCCATCTTAAACTGAAGCTTGTAGAGAAGTGACCAGTGGTGGTTTGCCACCACTTCAGCTTTGAACTTGAAATACATCTACAGCCAGTCAGTGCTCATTCAGATATAAACGACTTTTCAACTAAAGCTTATTTATTTACATTGCTTCCATGGAATGCCAGTCCATTTTTTTCAGCTTTATCTTCTCATCTTTTGTAGTTCAACTGATGTAACTCAACTGAATATAAAATACACTTGTTCTTCTGTTTAACAGATATGTGTTGAGTACATGCTGAGTTAGAGGAATGAATCTGAGTTGTGTGGGGAAGGAATAGAGAGACACAGCGGGCTTTCAGGGAGTTTATAGTTTAGAATCCCAGAATAAGACATGATGAAGCAAATGCTGTGGCAGAGGCCCAGGAGGGAGTGGTTAGCGAACCAGGAGGTTGTTTTGAAGCCAGGGAAGCCAGGCTGAGAAGCAGCGTATACACAAAGGCCCAGCCCTATGTTCCCTGCCAGCGTGAGCTCAGCGGAGGTCCAGCTGCCAAGAGAGGGTGTGGTTAGGGAGGAGGGGCAGGGACAGAGGGCTATGACATCATCACGTGAGGCGTGTGCACTCGATTCTGTGACCAGCAGGAGCCCACAGGTGTTTTGAGGACAAGAGTGAGGTGATCTGACCTAGTTTATTTTTATTATTGTTGTTTTTATTATTATTTTAATGGAAATAGTTTTTTTGAGACTTTTCCCCCAACTATGAAAGCAATTCGTGCTCAAATATTCTGATAAAAATATTTGATGTTTTTAAAAAAATTTTATCGAAGTATATTTGATTTAAAATATTGTAAAATTGTTAGTTTTGATGTACAGCAGAGTGATTGAGTTGTTTGGGTTTTTTTGCAGGTTATATTCCATTATAGGTTACTACAAGATATTGAGTATAATTCTCTGTGTTATACAGTAAATCCTTGTTGCTTATCTGTCTTTCTCTGTCTGACTTATTTCACTAAGCATAATATTCTTTAGGGCCATCCATGCTGCAAATGGCATTATTTCATTCTTTTTAATGGCTGAGTAGTATTCTACTCTCTCTCTCTCTCTCTCTGTCTATCTATCTGTCTATCTACAGCACATCTTCTTCAGCTGATTGTCTGTTGTTGGGCACTTGGGTTGCTTCCATGTCTTGGCTATTGTAAATAGTGCTGCGATGAACATTGGGGTGCATATATCCTTTTGAATCAGAATTTTCATTGTTTTCCAGATACCTACCCAGGAGTGGCATTGCTGGATCACCTGGCAGCTCTATTTTTAGCTTTTTGAAGAACCTCCATATTGTTTTCTATAGTGGCTGCACCAACTTACATTCCCACCAATAGTGTGGGCATGTTCCCTTTTCTCTGTACCTTCTCCAGCATTTTTTATTTGTAGCCTTTTTGATGATGGCCATTCTGACTGGTGTGAGTTGATACCTCATTTTGGTTTTGATTTGTATTTCTCTAATAATTAGTGATATTGAGCATCTCTTCGTGTGTCTGTTGTCCATCTATATGTCTCCTTTGGAAGAATGTCTGTTTAGGTCTTCTGCCCATTTTTTGATTGGGTTGTTTGTTTTTTCACTATTGAGTTGTATGAACTGTTTGTATATTTTGCATATTAACCCCTTGTTGGTTGTATCATTTGGAAATACTTTCTCCCATTCTATAGGTTGTCTTTTCACTTTGTTTATGGTTTCCTTTGCTGTGCAAAAGTTAGTAAGTTTGATTACATACCATTTGTTTATTTTTGCTTTTATTTCTTTTGCATTGGGAGACAGATCTAAGAAAATATTGCTATGATTTATGTCAAAGAATGTTTCACCTATGTTCTTTTGTAGGTGTTTTATGGTATCATGTCTTACATTTAGGTCTTTAAACCATTTTGATTTTATTTTTGTATAAAGTGTGAGGGAAGGTTCTAGTTTCATTGATTTACATGTAGTTGTTCAGCTTTCCCAGCACCACTTGCTGAAGAGACTGTCTTTTCTCCATTGTACATTCTTGCCTCCTTTGTTGTAGATTAATTGACCGTAGGCATGTGGTTTTATTTCTCTGTTCTGTTGATTTGTCTTTTTGTGACAATACCACACTGTTTTGATTACTGTAGCTTTGTAGTATAGACTGAAGTCTGAATGAGTTATTCCTCCAGCTTTTTTCTCAGGATTGCTTTGGCAGTTCTGGGTCTTTTGTGATTCCATATCAATTTTAGGATTATTTGTTCTAGTTCTGTGAAAAATGTCATGTCATTTTGATAGGGATTGGATTAAATCTGTAGATTGATTTGGGTAGTATGGCATTTTAACAATATTAATTTTTCCAATCCAAAAGCGCAGGATATCTTTCCATTTCTTTAAATCGTCTTCAGTTTCCTTTATCAGTGTTTTATAGTTTTCGGCATATAGGTGTTTAACCTCCTTGGTTAAGTTTATTCATAGGTATTTTATAATTTTTTAAAGTGATTTTAAAAGGGATTTTTTTTTTTTACTTTCTCTTTCTGATATTTCATTATTAGTGTAAAGAAATGCAATAGATTTGTGTATATTAACCTTGTAACATTTATTAATTCTAATAATTTTTGTGTGAAGAATAAGGGTTCTCTGCATAGAGTATCCTGTTGGGTGCAAATAGTGAGTTTTACCTTTTCCCTGCCAATTTATATACTTTATTTCTTTTTTTCTTCTTATTTTGTTGGTCTAATTGCTGTGGTTAAGACTTCTAATACTATGTTGAATAAAAGAGGTGAGAGTGGGCATCCTTATCTCGTTTCTGAATTTAATGGAATGGCCTTCAGCTTTTCGCTGTTGAGTATTATGTTGGCTGTGGGTTTGTTGTAAAATGGCCTTTATTATTTTGAGATGTGTTCCCTCTATATCCACTTTGGTGAGAGTTTTCTATCATGAATAGATGTTGAATTTTGTCAGATGCTTTCTCTGTGTTTATTGAGATGATAATGTGGTTTTTGTTAGTGTGGTGTATCACACTGATTGATTTACATATGTTGAACCATCTTTGTGACCTTGGAAAAGGTATCTTTATCTGCTTTTGGTATCAGGGTCATGGTGGCCTCATACAATGAATTTGAGAGTGTTCCCTCCTCTTCAATTTTTGGAATACTTTGAGGATAAGTATAAGTTCATTGTATGTTTAGTAGAATTCCACAGTGAAGCCATCTGCTCCTGAAGTTTTGTTTGCAGGGAATTTTTAAATTACAGATTCTGTTTCACTTCTAGTGATTGGCCTGTTCCAATGATCTGGTTCTTGACTCAGTCTGAGCAGACTGTATATTTCTAGAAACTTGTCCATTTCTTCTCAGTTGTCCAATTTGTTGGCATATAACTGTTCATAGTACTCGCTTATGCTTTTACATCTCTATGATATTGGTTGTTACCTCTTCTCTTTCAGTTTTTATTTTGTTTATTTGGGTCCTCTCTCTTTTCTTCTTGGTGGATCTGGCTAGAGGTCTGTCAATTTTGTTTATCTTTTCAAAAAACCAGTTCTTGGTTATATTGATCTTTCCTATTGTTTTTTCTTTAATGTCTATATTATTTATTCCCTCTTTGATCTTTAGTATTTCCTTCCTTCTGCTGACTTGGGTTTTGTTTGCTCCTGTTTTTCTAATTCTTCAGGTGGTAGTTAGGTTGTTAACTTGAGGTTTTTCTTATTTCTTGAGGAAGGCCTGTATTGCTGTGAACTTCCCTCTTAGAACTGCTTTTGCTGCATCTCACAGGTTTTGTAAAATAGTTTCTTCATTTTTCTTTTGTTTTGAGTTATTTTCTGATTTTTTCTTTCATTTCATCATTGACCCATTATTATTATTATTATTTTAGTAGCATGTTATTCAGAGGCCACATCTTTGTTCTTTTCCCACTTTTCTTTCTCTGGTTGATTTCTTGTTGTATACCATTGTGATCAGAAACAAAGCTTGAAGTATTTCCTATCCTCTTAAATTTGTTGAGGCTTGTTTTGTGGACTAGTATGTGGTTAATCCTAGAGATTGTTCCTTGTGTGCTTGAAAAAAATGTGTATTTTGGGTTTTTTGGGGGTGTAGTGTCCTGTAGGTATCAGGTAAGCCAAACTGGCCTGTTGTGTCATTTAGGACCTCTGCTGCCATATTGATTTTCTCTCCGGACGATCTGTCCATTGATACAGGTGGAGGTGTTAAAGTCTCCCAACTATTATTGTATTTGTCAGTTTCTGCCTTTATGTCTGCTAGTATTTGCTTTATGTATTTAGGTGCTTCTATATTGGATGTGTATGTGTTAATGAGTGTAATATCCCCTTGTTATGTTGATCCTTTTATCACTATACTGCTCTTCTTTGTCTTTATGACCTCTGTTTTAAAGTCTTGTTTTGTCTGATTTGAGTATTACTACTCCTACTTTCTTCGTTTTTTATTCCTTTCCTTTTGTGCTTTGATGATTTTCTTTTGTAGTATGCTGCTTTTCTCTTTGGTTTTTGTGAACCTGTTGTGATTTGTGGTTACCATGGAGTTCAAGTATTGTTTACCCTTAACTATATTCTACTTGCTTTAAACTGATAGTCATTCAAGTTCAAACATATTCTAAAAGACCTACATTTTTATACTCCCTCCCAATGCGTTTTGTGATTTTGATGTCCTATTTTACTGTTTATTGTAATTATAGTCACTTTTACAATTGTTTCTATTGTTTTTTAATTGACGTATTGGCTTATTTAAGTGATATTCAATCCTTGCTAAAAATTTGCTTTTCCTATTGTGATTTTTCCTTTCTTTTAGATTCTTGCTTCTTTTCTATCTAGAGAAGACCTTTCAATATTTCTTTTAGGGTAGTTTTAGTATTGTTGAATTCTTTTAGTTTTTCCTAGTCCAAGAAATTCTTTGTCTCTTCTTCTATTCTCAATGATAATCTTGCTGAGTAGAGAGTACTAGGTTGCAGGTTTTTCCCTTTCAGGACTTTGAATATATCATGCCACTCCCTTCTGGCCTGCAAATTTTCTGCAGAGAAGTCAGCTGATTTGGGGGTTCCCTTGTAAATGACTATTTTTCTCTTGGTGCCTTTAGAATCCTCTCTTTAACTTAGGCCATTTTAATTATATGTGAGTCTATTTGGGTTCATCCTAATTATCTTATTTGGGACCCTCTGTGCTTCCTGTACCTGGATATCTGTTTCCCTCTTGAGGTTTGGGACATTTTCAGCCATGATTCCTTGAAATACATTTTTGATCACCCCTTCCTTCTGGAACCCCTATTATGCATAGGTTAGCACATTTTATATTATCCCATAGTACTCGTATGTTGCTTTTATTTTTTATTTGACATTCTGCCTGCTGTTCTGACTGGGTGATTTCCACTTTTCTGTCTTTCAAATCACTTACTTGTTCTTCTGCATTAGTCAGGTAGTCATTGCTTCTAGGTCACTTTTGATCTTGGCAATTGAATTACCAATTTTGGGGGTTAATCTTTATAAGTTCTGGCTCCTTTTTACAGTGATCTGTGTGTTTCTATCAATAATCTTTCTTAATTCCATTAGCCTTTTTACTACCACCTTTTTGAACTCAGGATCTGGTAGACTGGTGAGCGCTGTTTCATTATTTGTTCTTTTGGGGGATTTCTCTTGCTCTGTTAATTGGGAACAGTTCCTCTGGCTTTTCCTTTTACTTAACTTTCTCTGCCTCTAGGAATTTAGAAGAAACAGTTATCTACTGGGTCTCGAAGGGGCTGCTTTTATGTGGGAGCATCCCTGTTTATCCTGTGTGTATCTGGTGTCTTTGGTGTGAGGGCTGGTTTTGGAATAGACACCAGCCGCATCTTTCCTCGGCGTGCTGGCTGTCACTTGGTTGACAGGGAGTGTGGCTGGTGCTGCCAAATCTAGAGCCTGTGTGGATTGTGAGGCTGGGCTTCCTCTCTGCTCAGTGTCACTGCCCTGTCAGGGGCAGGCTCTGCTCCCCAGTTGCTGGAGTAGAAGCCCGGAGGGTCGGGTTCGGTGAGACTCTGTTGCCCTTGAGTGCGTGCCCTGTCCTGAAGGAGATGACTGCAGAAGCTGGTGAGCCCTGGGAGGTCGCCACCTAGGCAGGCTTTCAGGACTCTGCTCAGAAGGAGCCCAAGGGTGTGTCCCTTTCCGTATTGTGTCCATCCCAGATCTAGGGCAAGGCTGTGGTGTGGAGCGGGCTGGGGCTGGGGGTCAGGGTGTTGTGGCTGCAGGAACTGAGGTGTCTGTGCTGCCGCCAGAGATCTGGGCTGCCTCTTTGGAAGACCTGTCTGCCCTAGGCCTGGGGCTGAGCTGCAAGGTGGCCTGGGCGGAGTCAGGGCACTGTGGCTGGGAGATGCGTTGCTGTGTGCTCCCAGGTGCCCTGGCAGTGGCCACTGCCGCCCCGCCCAGACCACACCCCAGGCCCTCCAGGCTGTCTCTGAGTGCAGACCCTTTTCCCGAGGCCAGGTTAGCCCAGATCTCACACCAGGCTGTGGTGTGGAGTGAGCAGGGCGGGGTTGTTTGTCTCATATGTGCTGGGAAGCTTGGTGAAGTGGCAGCCACCAGTGCAGGGGTCTCTCCAGCCTCCTTGTCCACAAGCCAGCAGGCGCGCACCCTCGCGAGTAGAGTCTAGGCTTCTCCAGCCCGTCTGTCTTTCCCAGCAGCCAAGGGGGCTGTGCCCTCTGCGTAGGACCCCAGGACAGGATGCCCAGTGTGTGGCTTGACCTGCTCACCCTACAGGGTGAGTGAGGGTCCACCCATCTGGACCTTCCCTTCCTTTCAGGTCCCTCCCAGGGGCACAGGTCCTGACACTATGCCTTTGTTCTGTCCTACCTGGTTACATGGAGAGCTTGCCTGCAGCTCTGGTTGTATAGGAGTTCTTCTGCCAGATTCCAGTCAATTTTCCATGAGAATTGTTCCACGTGTACATGTATTTTTCATGTGTTTATGGTGGGGAGGTGAGCTCTACGTCCTCCTATTTGGCCATCTTGAGCCCCCTCTGATCTGGTTCTAAAAGAAGGTGGAGTCATGCAGACTGGCAGTGACCAGGGACTGGATGCGGGGAGCCACCTTTGGGAGAGCAGTGTGGGCACACAGGGGTGCCGTGGTGAGAGTGTGAACCAGAGCTGTGGCCCAGAGAAAGAGAGATGGACACGAAGGCTGCTGTGGTGGCCAGGTGATAGGACTTGGTGACAGTTTTATACCAGATGTGGGTCAGAGGCGATGCTATAACATCTGACATGGGTGGTTGGTGAGACAGCAGTGGCCCTGAGTGAGTCAGGGGTGGACGTGAGTGCCTGCCTGGTGCCATGTGTGCATGTCACCATGTCCCTCATGCCGTGGGGTGTGGCTCCTTGTTTCCCCAGCTCCAGCTTCCCCTGGCTGGATCCTCCCAAGCATGAGAAATCAGAAAGGCCAGGGATTGGGTCCTGCTGTCCCCTGGGTCTCGAAGCACAGGGTACAGGGCCTGGCCTCGGTGCTCGGGACCCTGTGGGCACCTTTGCTGAGGGCGGGTTCCCTGATCTGGTTACCACATCTCGCCCCTTCACAAGGCTCAGTCAGTCTTTAGTTTTCACTGAAAAGCCAAAAACATTGCATTCGATATTTGTCTAAGTAGGGGCCTGAGCAAACACCTGCCAGCTCGCTCTGAGGCTCGCAGGCTCATCCCCAGGCTCAGGGCAGCGCAGCATCCGGGCTGCATCCCCACACGGTGTGAGCCCAGCTGCGGCGACCGGTGATGACAAACCACCAAGAACTCCTTGTTGTCCGTCCCACACGGGCCTTCACACACTTTCCGTAAAGCCTGGGCTCTGTGGTCCAGGTCACAGTCTGGACCAATTTGCTGGTAACAGTTCCCCCTTTTAAACAGTAGACTTTTTTTTTTTTTTCCTACTTTATTATGAAAAGTTTCAGACACACAGAAAGAGATCAAAGAATTTATGCTGTGGAACCAATATACCTGCCCTGCCACCTGGACTCGAATACTTGGCTCAGTTTGCTTCATCCTGTGCCTATTTACTTAGCTCTGTCTTTGTCCATGAGCTTGTCTTCTTCACATCCATACACTTCACCTTTAAATACATAAGCAGTATGTCATTTACTAGAATTTAGTATTTTTTATGGTTTTTTTTTTTTTTGCGGTGAAAGTCACATTCTGTGAAAGGTACAAATCTAAGTGTCCAATTTGATGAATTTTAATAAATGCATCCATCTGTGACTCAAGCCCCCACCTGCGTGTTTTCTGTTCTCATCACCTGCGAGTTCCAGCATGCTCTTCCCAGCTGGTCCCCTCCCATCCTCCAGCCCCAGCAATCACTTTTCTGATGTTTTTTTCCAACCTGGTTTGGCCTGTTCTAAAACGTGGAACCATGCATTACGTACTCTTGGGTAAGGCTTTTTCACGCCACGTGTTTTGGACCTTTAACCATGATGTTGTGCATATCAGTAGTTCTTTTTTAACTATGGCTTTAAAAATACTCATTGCAAATACTCAGGGCATTGAGTTTGGCCCAGATGGTCTCCTTGCCAAGTAGAAGGACTGCCATTGACCTCACCAAGCCATCCAAGGTGGGGCAGGGCATTTGGAGGGAGCCAGAAGGAAAATCAGGTGAATTCTTCACTGTGCTCAAGTTAGCAAACAACCAGATTCTGTGGCTAATCACTGGATTTTGTAGGGTCATCTCTTGAGAGGACATCATACCCACTTAGATCTCTCATTTTACACCCCCAGTTGAAGATTCCTGTCTCCGGACCCAGGGCAGAGGGCCATCTCTATGTCAACTCATCCAGGGATGCCCCCTTTAAGAGGTATTATGGGAAAGGGGGTGGGAATCGGGGAACGGGAGGAGAACCTTCCGCTGGAAACAATCTTGATTCCCATTTTCAATTGTAGTTATAGGATTGAGGTAGTAAGAATACGCTTTTCAAAGCTTGAGAAGTTTCACGGGCTGGACAGCAAGCCAGTGCCTTGGCTTCTAGCTCCGCCCAGACATTTTATCCCATGCAGCCTACTGAGTTGGCCTCTCCTTATGCTACTGAATTTGCAGGACTTCACAGTCACAGGGGTCGAGGTCTGCCGTAACTCGATGCTGTGTCTCTGTCCTCCCTCTTAAGATGAATAAGGCAGGGGTTCCTGTTCCAGAATTATTCATCACATTCTTTATGTAAGCTCCCCACCCCATTAATTGGCTTTCCTTGCCTGGTTGCCAGTAGCTACGTTCACTCACTTCCCCTACGGGAAGCCTCTCTCTCAGAGATGTTTGCTATTTAGCCAGGATGTGTTTTAATTCCCGAGGACAAAAGGAGCGGCAGCCCCGCCCACCTCCCCCTAACTCGCTGACCCCTGAGCCCGGGGATTAGCAGAGGAGCTGGCCGGCCTCCAGCGGGAACTGAAGGTCGAGGGGAATTAGGAAAAGCGAATAAGCTGCTCCTTCTCCTCCCCGATGTCAGCCCTTCCCTGTTAAACTTGCCCTGTTCATGATGCCAGTTAAATAGTGAGCGCCTGGAATAAAAGGCGCTGATGTTCTATTCACAGCACTAACATAAAATAGTGTTTCAAAATTTAAGATGACATTATTCCAAACCACTGCTTTTCTCTTTTTTGACCCTTTTTTTTTTTTTTTTTTTTGGCCTCAGTGTTTCCTTGATTAGAGACTGTATTTTTGGTTTCTCTCAGGTGGAACCTCCAAGAGGTCTTCTTAGAGCTCAAGGATGGTCAGCAGATTCCCGTGTTCAAGCCTGGTGGGGAGAACGGTGATGATGCGGTGAAAAGGGAGTGAAGGTGACCAGCTCCCTCCCAGCCGCTCCCCCCACCCCCACGTGCCCTGCATTCAGCCCCCGGGCGAGTGGCCGTTCTGCTGGGATGCTGGTTTCTGTGTCACTCTCCTTGGGCCACAACAAATGCTTCTGTGGTTTTTAATTTAATCAGAAAGAAACTTACTATAATTTATTAGAATGAATGTACTTGAAAGTTCTCTGTACAAAAGCAAAGCACAGAATTAAAGGAATCCTATTCATAACAACATGTTCGCTGATTTTTGCTATTTCTCGTCTCTTTCTTTTCCTCCCCTCACACCCCTCCCATCAGTGAGAAGGTTTTCTAGTACTGAGAAGGCTTTTAATTGTTAACATCAGAAAGCCAAGGCAGAACAGGCACCCACTTCTGTTTCATTGCTCTGCCCTGACGTCATGTTAAGTAGCTTGTGGACAGTCTCGAAGACCTGGGCCTTTTTTCTTCTCCACTGTTACTTTATTTCTGTTTTAGTCACCGAAGATTTACAAAACAACTGCCATAATCCAAATAATTTGAAAGCTTAAAATATTTATATATACAAAAGCACTCGTGGGACTAACACAGGATGTCCATTTAAAGCTGACAGGCCCTCCTTTGTCTCCTCTCCACACAACTTAACCACGTAGTAGAGAATCTTACCTGTAGGTTTTATTAGTCTTATAAGGGGACAGTATTTCAGAGCCAAAAGATCTTCCTTCTGAGCACCAGAGCCTACAGAGTCCAGAAATCTGGTACCTTTGCTTGGAAAACGCCAATTTAACCCCCTTAATATTATTAGGCTTAATATGGTTGTAATAAAGGACATTTATGAGCTCTCTTCCTGTATTCTGAATATTCATTGGAGAGAAGCCTCTCAAAAAAGATTAAGTTTAAACGTGCTGGTCGAGTACAAGGCCTTTTATCATTGGAAATTTTTTCTGTTCTGTAGTTTGTTTCTTTAAAAAGTATGTTCTTTGAATAGATGATAAAGTGAAAATATCTTTCCCTGAGAGCACTTTTTCTCTTGTGTTTGTTAAATATTACGATCTATTCACTCTTTTAAAACAGTGAATGGTAGAACACTGTACACAGTTTTGTGCTTTATGTAACGACTATGTACCGTTCTGTTGTGTACGTTATCAGTTTATATATTGCTTCATATCTGACTGTTCTTTTTACAGCTTTCATTTCCTTTTGGTGTTTTGTTTGCTAGATTTTTTTTTCTTGCTATGGCCAAACTGTAGAAAACCAGGGCCAGAGTGGGCCCTCTGTTCTGAAGTAAAAGTAAGTGACCGTTTCTGTTTGTGGAGAATTTGGATTAAGAGGCTCTTCTAACCCAACTGATGGGAAATAATATTATGGAGTGAGAAGGCCCTTGATTTCTATTTGAAAAGTCAGCATCTCGGGTGCTTCTTCCAGTTAAGCATACTTCCATGTATGTACTTATTAATGCCCTCATGGTTGACTGTGAACAGGCCGGAACCCAGTCATCGCAGTGGACATCTACATTCCTCTTCTTGAAGCAATGATGTGTATTTGCAGCCCACCACTTCCTGTGTATCCAGTAATCACTGTGGCTCAGCCATGGACTCCCAGTAATGGCCCTGAAGACATCTTGGAAAACACACACGGTCATCAGAGGCCAAGGTGACTTTTCACCGTGAGCGGCGTTAGAGCGAGTCATATAGACCAGCGACTGGCGAGAGGGCGGCACTGGAATTGTAGGAATTATGGGTTTGTGACAACTGAAGGAGATCACAGCCAACAGGTCAAAAACAACAGCCAATAAACGGCAGTCGGACTCCCACGTGCCTTTACGGAAGCTGCTGGTCTCTGCTTACAAGCTGCTTCCCAGCTGCGATGCTGGGCGGCTGCAGAGGGACCAGAGCGCCCAGCAGTGGTGCTCAAATGATGCAGCAGAGAAAGATACTGCTTTGAAGGAATCCAAGAGGCCCGTTGAGTCCCCTGTCCCTCATGGTGGACTAGTGACCTGATGGCCCTTGAAATCTTAGGATTTCAGACATGATGGAGACCACCTTGCAAGTAGAGGGAACAGGAAAGAAGGCCTCAGCAGGAGAAATGTGAGCCATGCTCCAGAAGGAAGACACCCCATTCGGCCAGTGGATGGGTTTGTTGAGGAGACAGTAAAAGGCAGCCCCGGACAGGAGAGGTGGCCACACCGTGAAAGCCAGCGCCAGCCTTTTGCATGCAGCTTGTGTCCATCAGATTCTGGAGTAAGTATCTGATTCTATTGTTAACAAAGGTTTAAGAGGCTGTGCTGAATTATACTGACAAGACCTAGATGACTTTCAAATAAATCACAGATTTTACAGATTTGGCCTTTTCCTCCCTCTCTCCCTTCCAACATCCCCCATTCACCAATCCAGGGATTTAACAGTACCTGATGAGACGAGGTTTTATTACGCCCCGTTTTTGGGAAGGTTACCTTCAGCAAAGACGGAGCAGCCAGCCCTGGACAGCGAGTGGGAGGGTCAGGGAGCTGCTCCACCTGCAGCGGCTCCACGGGGCTTTCTGAGGGACAGTGGCCACAGGCTACTTGAGTCTTTGGTGTCATTTGTCCATATGGAAAATATGAGTCCGTATTTACCAATCATTGCCTGTCTTACAGGTGAGGCCGTGTTTGTACTGCTCACTGGGACGCTTCGGCAAAGGATGCTGTACACACAGGAAGCCAGATGACCGTGAGGATCAAGGAGGAGGCGAGAGGCAGGTCGGAAACCCTCCAGGCTCCACCCACACAAAGACCCCGGTCCCCTCCTTAACCAGGCCGCGGTCCAGGCTTGTCTGGCCGACTTCAGCCAGTTGCTCAGGAATGTGTACAGAGAAGCTGGCACTTTACAATCCAGGCTTCAAAAGCAGGAGATGAAAATACACAGGTATGTATCAGATCACATGCGGTTTATTAAATGCCTTTTATTAGGTAATATGCCTTCAAGGCAGAAACTATTTTTCTGCCACCACATATCATTCCTATGTTTTAAATTTAGCTACCATTTTACTGCCAAATTCTTTTTATAAAGTACAAAACTATAGACTGATCTCTTATGAACGTCACAAAATTCTAAACATTAACAAGCTGAATCCAATGACACATAGTAGTAAGTGGCACATTGTATTTTTCATGAATTATCTTGGTGCCTCTCCCTTGCAGTGCCCTGCTCTGTGGACAAGTGTTGACTATGTGGTTGGTTTTGGCCAGTGGACTGTGAGTGGAAATGACGTGCAGGACTTCTCAGTTAGAAGTCTGAGTTCCGGCCCCTGGTTCACCAGGTGCTGTTTTCTTTCTTCCCCAAGATCAGTGATGTCCCAGCTGGCAGCCGCACCAAGGATCTGGGCTCTGGAATGAAGCTGTGTGGCAGAGCTACAGCTGACCCACAGTGAAGGTCACGGGACACGTGGCATGAGCGAGAAATAAACCCTCCTGAGCCTTTAAGGTTGGGGGGCCATTTTTACTCCAGCTGAACCGGACAGTTAACAGTGACTAGAGGTTTATTTCAGGAATGCAAGGGTGGTTCCATGTGAGGAGAGCCACTAATATGGTTCATCCCATTCATAGAGCTGAGGAGGAAAATTATGTGATAATTTTTGTAGGTACAGAAAGGCATCTGACAAAAGGTGCATTCAAATGAGAACGAATGGATAAGGTAGGTAGGGGTGTGTGTGTGTATGTGTGTAGACATACATATTTCCAAAGTCATCATCTTAATTGCGAACC
Source organism: Camelus dromedarius (assembly GCF_036321535.1). NCBI lineage: Eukaryota > Metazoa > Chordata > Mammalia > Artiodactyla > Camelidae > Camelus > Camelus dromedarius. The sequence goes on along the minus strand of NC_087442.1, from coordinate 83,154,066 downwards.
AGTAGAGGCTCTTCTAAGATAATAATTGATATAGTGCATCCTTAACATTGTATTGTATCCACCACAGTTAGATAAAAAGAAACAAAAGCAAGAGGCCTAAAAATCAGACAGGAAGAGTAGAGCATTGCTCTTTATGTAGATGATGACTTTGCAGCTGCAAAATCCACCACGATCTGTGGAACAGTACAGAGTAGTTAGCAGAAGCTATGAGATTAATTGTGGAAACAACATTCTTCACATACGCAACTAATAACCAGTTAGCAGTAACAGGGAGCAGACACTATTTAAAATGGCAAAAACCAAACCCAAACAAAAACTGCTTAGGAAGAAACTTAGCAAGAAAGCTGCAAAACTGAAATGAGAGCACCTGAGTGCAACGGAGAGATGCGCCATGTGCCTGGACGGCAAGAGTCTCCATCATAAAGATGTCACTTCTCCCTGAGTTACATTTAACACAATACCAATAAAAATTTCATTAGGGTTTTTTTTTTTTTTTTTTTTAAAGCTAGACAAGCTAATTAGTCATAAACTCATTTGGAAGACCAGATAAGTGAAGATGGCTAGGAAACCCCGGCAGAGGAGGGAGGCCTGGGCTTCCAGACGTTAGAACTTATTTGTAAATGAGATAATGAAAGTGCTGGCACAGGGAGAGACGATGCGGGGAAAGCACAGAAGTGCGTGTGGAAAGCTGGTCATGCCGAAGGCTGCGTCTTAATCAGGGAGGGAGGGGAAGGCGAATGGAGAACGGTGTTGAACCACCTGGCAGCTGTGTGCAAAAAGATGAAACTGGAGCCACTGCGCACCGTACAAATTCCAACTGGATCAAAGATCTACATGTGAGAATAAAACCATCTAATAAACTACTCGCAGAAAAATATGGGTGAATTCCTTTATAACCTGGAAGTGGAGAAGTAGCTAACCATGATTCATTATGGAAGTAATACAGGACACTGACTATGTAAAAACAAATTTCTGCATGTCTGAAAACGCCATAGCAGAAACCAAATGATGCACAGAGGGAAATGTTTACAATTTAAATCACAAAAGTTAAGATCTCTGATTTGTAAAGAGCAAAAGTTAAGAAAAATAGTAACCAAATAGAAAAAGGGGCAAAAAGATATTATGAATTCATGAAAATGAAACGTGACTCTTAAACATGTTAAAAAAAAAATGCTCAACCTCCCTCTTAAGAGGAATGCAAATTAAAACTACAGGAAGATACCATTTTTCTTCAAGCAGATTGGCAATAATCCCTAAATTTGAGAACCTCTTTTCTCGAAAGGCTGTGGGGAAACAGGCACTTTTAAATTCCTGGTGTGAAGACAAAATGATACAATGCCTGTGGAAGGGAACCACACATCTAGAAAGATGTCATGTACTGTTAAGCGTCCATCCAGCAATCCCACATCTAAGACTCTATCCCCAAGATACGCTGGCAAAAATGCAAAATGCCATTTGAGATTATTTCATGCAACGCAATCTGTAATAGCAAAAAATATATAACCCAAATATAATCCAGCTATCCATCAACAGAGAACAGGTTAAGTAAACTTTGATTCCATACAACTGAGAAGTCTACTTGTAAAAAGGAATTTTATATGTGCGTGTGCATATGAACCTATATATTAGCCACTAATTTCAAAAGGTATTTAATGGAAGAATAAGTAAAAGCAATTGTCTTTGGGACAGTGAACAAAACAGCAAGGGGGTCTAAATAGCAAACAGGGACGAAAGCTGTACTTCCCTGAATTTGAAACCATGCAGTTTTGTTTTTACGTAATTTAAAAATAAAATCACAGAACTTTCAAATATTTTTTTAAAATACTGAAAGAAATGAACCATAAAGAGAAGCAGCATTCCAAGTGACTGTGAAACAGCCCAGTGAGTGGGAACAGATACACAACAGGGAGTTCCACAACCGTTAACTCGAGAGAGCAGAAACCCCCTGCTCTTCCCGCGAAGCACAGCTGGAAACCCTGGACAGACGTCAGGTGAACATTAACAATTCTGAAAGATGAAAATGGGGCAGGTTGGCTGGGGACCTTGGGACCCAAGTAAAAGCACAGCAGCGAGTTCCCTGGGTTTTCTTTGGCCTCGTGTGTCTCACACTAGGTGCTGGTGGAACCAGCAGCCCGGAAACACCAGAGGGAGAGACAACAGAAGCCAAGCGAAGCCTGCTCTCTCAACCCAAAGGACCAGGAAAGAGGCGGCCCGGAAAGGCAAAGGACCTTCAACAGTAATTGCCCCACTCTAGCCAGGTACCAGGGGAAAAGACACAGTTCCACCCCCTACCCCGGTCAGCAAAGGCCAAGCGGAAAGCCTACACTTCTCCTTTCTTGGCGGTAATGAGGCCTCCTCCCGTCCCACTGGGTTGGTGGCAGAGAAGGCCCACTGGGGAGTTAGGACTGTCAACCCTGCCTGAGGGTACCCAACCCCACAGGCATCAGCGGAGGCCACGCAGGGAGTCCACACTTCGACGTTCCTCCAGCAGGAACATTCAGCCCTCCCACCCCCATGGCATCAGTGGGGTCCATGTTCTCCCGCGGGGAACAGTGACGAGGTGCCCCCCACCGCCTGGGGTCAGAGGCGGCCAAGCGGTGAACCTGGATCCCCAACTGGCAGCAGCGAGGCGGCACTGGGCGTACCCCCACTTTGCCCAGCAGTGTGGTGTCAGAGAAGGCCTGCTACAACAGGAGATTTACAGAACCCAGAGACTCATAAAACTGAATGTCCAGCGTTCTACACAAGAGAAAACCATGCTTTCCTACCAAGAACCAGGAAAATCTCAACTTGAAGAATCAGGAAGTTGATGATAAAATAGAAATTACCCAATCTGAGCAGAGAGAGAACAGACTGAAAAACAGTAAAAAAAAACAAAAACAAAAACAAAACCCAAAAACCTAGTATTTGTGTCCTTGGAGTCCCAGGAGAAGAGACAGGTGGGGCAGAAAAAGCATTTGAAAGAATAATGGCTGAAAAGTTGCCAAATTTGGCAAAAGACATCAACCTACCTATTTAAGAAGCTGAGTGAACACCCCAAACAGCATAAACCTAAACAAGTCTCTAACACAAACTTCTGAAAACTAGAGGCAAAGAAAAAAGCTTGAAAGGAGCAAGACAGAAACCCCACCTTACCTACGGGGGAAGGTCATTCACACGACAGATGCCACCTCAGGAACCACGGAGGCCAGACAAGTGGCAGCAGATTTTTCAAGTGCCAAAAAGAACCGTCAGCTCTGAATCCTGTGCCTGGCGAAATTATCCTTCCCGAATGAAGGGAAGATAAAGACATTCTCAGACGATGGAAAACAAAAAGCATTTGTTGCTTGAACAGACCTAAAGAGTGACTAAAGGAAGTTCCTGAAACAGAAAGGAAGTGTTTAAAAAAAGAAAGGCGTCTTGGAACAGCAGGAAGGAGGAACAGTGGGAAGAATGAAAATACGGGTAGACACGATAGACTGTCCTTCTCTTGAGTTTTCCCAAGAACGGTTTGATGGTGCAAACAAAATATCTGATTTACTACTCGACCCAAACTGGTAAAATGTGGACATCAACCCATCTTTGTTGCAGCCACATAGTTGGCGTCTTGCTGCGGCGGCTGCAGGAATCCGCGTTGTGGTAAGACGGCACAGAACTCCACACACACTCTGCTCGGGCGTCAGTCTCTGGCTTTGATGTTGTCCTGTAGCTGTCTTTCCAACTTCCCGTAAGTCTAAGTATTTCAAAATAAAACGTTTTTAAAGGTGTAGGACAAGGGCACTGAGTAGGCTGCTTTGAAAGGGCAAAGGATGAGGTGATGGTCCTTCCCGCCTAACTCCCAGCTCTCTGACGACTGAACATACCTCTTCCTTAAACACCCTTTTTCTTCTAGGTACATTTCTCTCACAATTTATTAGAAAGCTGGTCTTTTTTTTTCCCCAAAAAAAGAAACATGTTCTTTACTGTTTGAGGACTTCCATCTCTGTGCGTTTTTACTACTTGGGGTTTGAGAGACTACTAACTACATTTCCAAAACCATGAAAATTTAAGAGTGTTATTACCTTACAGTGAACTTACTCAGAAAGCTGGTCCTTTTAATAAAGGAGGTGACTAAAGAGGCACTAATTTTCATGAAAACCCATCACCGTATATTGAAACTAAGAGAACTTTTTTTTTATGTAAAAAGCTTAGTTTTAGTAAAATAAAACTCCTCTTATTTTAATAAAAACTGTAAGAAGGAATGCAATCAAAGTCCTAAGATTACTCTGCCATGTGAAATAAACTGCTCCCCAAAGGACTGTCAGGATTGGTTTGAAATAGGAATTATCTCCTATTTTATATGTTTAGGTTACAGTAGCCTGGGGGTTGGCAAACTGACTCTGTGAAGGGCCAGAGAGTTATAACTATTTTAGGCTGATTAGGGCATAAGATCTCTGCTGCACCTGCTCAAGCCTGTGGTTCTGCATTAAAGCAGCTGGAGACAAACGTAAATGAACAGGCTGTGTTCCAACAAAGCTCCATTTACCAAACAGGAAACAAGGGTATATACAGCACGCCGGCCTCGGTACCAGCCTGGTCTCAGTTACTTATCCTCCAGTTATTAAAACAGATCCAACCAAAATCAAGTTGCACAAAAATAATTTTTAAAGACGACTCTTTTATGAACATACAATGTAGCCAAAGGTAGACCCCACGGAGGCAAAGGCCCCGTGAAGCTCAATGAATCTATTCTCTGTTCTGCCGGCAGCTGTAAATCTTGGGCGAATTGCACATTCCCCTCTGAGACGCTATTAGCTCATCTCTACTTCGAGAGAATGAGAGGAGGGCGTGTGTTTTTATTTCCCAGTTCTGTCACTGTGAATTTCAGTTCAGCAGACTTACTTTCACTGTTACCACCACAACTTTATACTGCCTTTAAACGAACAATTTCAGAAGAAAAGTACACTCATTTTTGTTTAAATAAATTAGAGTTCTGATAAAGCACAATGAGCTAAAAATGACCATCAGAAGGTTAGGTGTATCAAAACCCCAAACTGGAGAGTATCCAAAACAACTGCACCAAGTAATAAAATATAAATAAAAAATATATAAAAATATAATAATATAACATAAAAATAAAATATAAAATAAAAAGGGACAAAGTTAAGGATGTACAAGGTCTCTCCACTGAAAAATATGAAAGTGCTGATCCTTATTTTGTAGTTGGCTTTTTTCCTTTGATAACCATGTAAGTTTAAAAAGCTAAAGATCTAATCTGTTCTTAGAAACAATAATTAGTACATAAATGTAAACTAAAAAAAATGTGCAGTAGACCGTATATATGTATTCACATGCAATATAATGTGTATGTGCAGTCGAACTATAGTAATTCTACCTAATAAAAGTGAAAAAGGAAAAAAAAACCTATGAGATCGAATACACGTATGTATATATATGACTAGGATGTTACGCTGTGCACCAGAGATCGACACATTGTAACTGACTATAATTCAATTAAAAAAAATCTATGAAAGAAATATAAAACAATGCTGAGAAAAGTGGGAATACATACTATGTTTATAGATTGGAAGACTCACTATTAAAAAGTCAATTTGATCTACAGATTCAATGAAATCTCCAAAATCCCAAGAGGCTTTTTTAGGGGGTAATTTTGGTAGAAGTTGACAAGTCAACTCTAAAATTTCTTTGGAAACGCAAAGGACCTAGAATAAACAATAATCTTAAAAAAGAAGGAACTGGAAGTCCTATTTCACTTGACTTCAGGACGTATATAATTCTCACAAAAGGATAAGCAAATAGATTAATGAAACAGAAGACTGTGCAGAAACAGATCTACAGATACACGGTCAAATGACTTCAGACAAGGACACCAAAACAGCTCAATGGGGAAAGGACAGTCTCTTTGACAAATGGTGCTGGAACCACTGAATATTCACATGAAAAACAGACATATTTGACCCCTACCTAACATCAAAGGGGGAAGAAGTTAATTCAAAGTGGATCATGAACGTGAACATAAAAGTTAAAACTATAAAGCATAGGAAAAAAATAATATCTTTATGACTTTGGGGTAGGTAAGGACTTCTTAAAGAGGATACACAGTGCGTTCACCATGAAAGAAAAATTGATCAGTTGGACTTCATCAAAATTAAAACCACCTTCCTTTCAGAAGATACCGTCGAGGAAACAAGACAACTCACAGAATGGGCAAAAAGATTTGTAACACATAAATCGGACTTGTATCTGGAATATATAAAAGAGGATCACAAGTCACTATCCAATTAGAAAGGAAAAAAAAGGACAAAAAATATGATCCAACGAACACTGGCATAGTATTCCTCATTGGTCATCAGGGAAATGCAATGTAACCCACCAAGAGATGCCATCACGGACCCGTGAGAATGGCGAGAGGAAAAAAGTGATGGCCAACACTGTGAAGCACCCACACCTCTCCTGTGTTGCTGGCAGGAATGGCAAACGGAACAATCACTTTGGAAACGGCTGGGTATTTTCTTGCAAAGTTTCATGTACATCTACCCCATGACCTAGAAACTCCTATTTAATCTAAGAGAAATGAGTAAGTGTCCACAGAAAAATACCTGGACAATGTCTAGAGCAGCTTTGTGCATAGGAGACAAAACCTGAAACAGCCCACGGGTCCTGTGAACAGAGATGCGGTTTTACATCAACTGCTGTGGGATGTTCAAAAGCGCTCCCCGGCAGTGACAAGGAACACGCTGCGGACACAGGCGCCAGCAGGGCTGGGCCTCAGGAACGCCACCCCAGGGGTACGTGCCACCCGACTCCATGCACACGAACGTGTACATTTGTCAAGCCCGACGCGGGCTGCTGTGGGCTTGCAGCTGTTCGTGTCACTATTTGCGAATTACATCCTCCCTCCCACAACAGACGCGCAGTCGGAGATGAAGGCGTTTGTGGTTAAGACTGAGGTTTGTAATCCAGCTCTTTTAATTCTACAGCAAATTAAAGGTACGAGGTGGTAAGTGATCTTGAACAACTTTTGACTACCTTATTTTTAACTTGATCAGTCTGATTCAAATTTCTACAAGTGTGAGCTTAACATGGATTTAGGATTCGTCTGCTGGTACCTTGGAATGACCAACATCGGCGTCCAGGGACCGACATCGCTCAGGCCTCCATGGACGAAGCCGCACACCTTCCCACGGATCACGAGGACTGAGGTCCACCTCCTGTCTGACCTGCTCTGGGCCGCCTCTTCTCTAGAACACTTTCTTTCAAACTGAGCTCAGTTGGAAAAGTTTAAGAGTTACCACAATTAGCATCTGAGCTTCCCCTCTACCTACCAGAGAGAGCCGTATTCTCCTACTTTTCATATGAGAACAAAAAAACCCCCATGAAAACACAATTTCCCGACTGACTAAAACGCCTTGTACATTTTGCGTATTTCATGAACAACTTCTCATCAAGCTAAAATATTATCACGTTGAAACCGTGTGGATAAACTCAACAGTACTGTTAAGTCCTTCATAACCCAGTCAAAAGGAAAAATGAACAGCTTTAGGTAAGTGCAGAGCTGGTTGGTTAGTAATTAATGTTAAGATTTGACTTGGTCCAATATTGTGAAGGCATTTGTGCTCCATTTATAGGACATAAACCAAAACCTTTCCTAGTCTATGTGCTTCTTAAGAAGCTCTGTACAACTCTGAATTTAAGGCACAAAAACTGCTAAGGGTGAGCAGCGCTCTGCAGACAGTGGCCAGCTGTGAGAAAACCCATCCTTTTTTTAATACAGCCGTTGTACTAAATGTATTTATTATGAATGTAATATTAAAAAAATGGTTTAGAAAAAGTCTGTTGTCCACATGATTCTAAAACTTAACAAATCTATCCAGTATAAAAATGTCATTCAATCATTCAGTAGTGGGTGTTTTTTTTTTTCCTCACCTCCTTCCTAATTTTGTCACAGAGATAGTGATAAAAATTTGCCCCAGATTGTGACTTACCTGACGCGTAACATTGTGGCCGTGGGTTTTCACTGAAAACTCTGCCACTGTAGCAGAATTTCCTCTTCCTCTTTCAAAAGCCTGTTTAGAAATGCTAGATTCCAAGAAACAGTAAATAAGCCAGTTTAGTGAGAAAACAAGGCAACTTGATGGTTCGAACTGCTGGCTCAGTTTCAGCTGACGGTGTGGGCACAGCGCCGGGGGCCCTGAGGCCCGCATGGCGGGGCTGGGAGCCGTCACAGACCATCCCTGTGACTGTCTGGCCCAGGACCCCCGCACACACGGGGCTGGGCGCTACCATCGGCATGACTTTGACGTTCAGGAAGCCAGGCTGGGAGGAGAGCTCTGTGCGACGCGCACGGTGCAGAGCGCATGTGACAGGTGGTGCGTGCACGCAGCGCACGGAACACAGACAAGCTGGGTTCACCAGCACCTAATACAACAGAAATAAGGACCCTCAGACTCGTTTGCGTGAGAAGGATATTTAGTTGCTTTAAGTTGCACAGTGTACGCTTCTGCATGTCCTTTTCCTAAAGGAATTTACTGTTCACTGTGGGGCCCAGATACGACTGAAGTGCTCAATCCTAAATAAATGACATGCTGTTGAGTACATTCTTTAAGTCTTTTGGGGACAAGGGTGACCTCCCTAATGACAGAGTCTCCAATGTCAAATATTGTTTATGAACAAAATAAAGGTTTATAAATATTTTGGCATTTTAGAACTTTTCCAGGTAGAGCCTGAGGGCTAACGTGAAACTCAACAGAAGCAGACGCTCGATGGCCAGCGTGGACATGCTTTCTAATTTTGTATTTCTTCCCGACTCGGGGTGGGGGGAGGTTATTACCAACAACGTGCCAGCATCTCTTCACTGACCAAAACACCACTGTGTTGATCAGATCACACTGACACTTGCAAGTGACCAAACTTAAGTGACAAGCGTGTGAGGAGGTGGCCGCCAAGACAGGGAAGGTGTGACGAGGGAGACAACTGAGGGGCCGACGCTGGTTTGGTATCACAGGATTACTTAACCTTGACCTTGAACACCAGAACCATCTCAGGGGTGACCAATCACCACCACTCTTATTAGCGATGTTGAAGGAAAAAAATGAGCCGGGTTTTGCATTGATAGGTTTACAAGCGCTAGGAACAGACAGGCAACAGGAGCAAAATCAAGTCAATATAAAGCAGTAATGAAATATAAAAATAAGACGTTATTAAACTATACTGGCTTTAGGTCTCAAAAATTTGGAAAATACCTGTTTAAACTCTGACTCCCTGCCAAAAATCCAAAGTGAAAAACTCTCAATTTTGTAGATACCAACGTACATGAATGCAGCTACAGATACACGTATGAATAACGCAAGGTAGATTTACAAAGATGTTAATTTTGGCACTTTTACTTGGAATTTTAAGGAAAGTGAATACAGTTATCTTTGCATACAAATTCTCATTCTGGAGAAACAGGATGTAGAAATAAAAGGTTCCAACATGTCCCTTCTTAAAAAATGACATTGAAACAGATAACTTTACCCGTTAAATCTCCTGGTTGGCAACTTTATAAATCTGGCTTGATTCCTCTAACTGCACCAGTGTGACAAAGTTATTTTAGTTTCTATCAGGGATACCTGGTTATCCACTTACAGCACACGTACCATTTGGCCAGAAGTCCATAAATAATATTAATGTTTCCAATGTAGAAATCTTAGAAAGTTCTAAAGGGAAATACTGCTCAGTAGATAAAATCTCCTGGAATTTCTTGTAGCAAAGGTTCCTCAAATTTAAATCGTTTGGAAATGGCCTTTTGCTCCATTTTCTCTTTTTCAGACTGTCTGCATTGTCCTAAAGTATATGAAGTAACAACAATTAATTCCTCCGTTACGATCGACTCCTCGGTTTCCGGTTTCTGAGGCTCTGAATTAATTTCAGGCACAGAATCACCTGCCTGGAGGCCATCTGCTTCTGCTGATGTGTCTTTCTCCTTGGAAGAAGGCTCGTGCACACAGCTCTGCGTCAACCACGGATGTTTCAGGCAGTCCTCAGCGGTGGCTCGGTCTCTGTGTAAAGATACACATTTTACTTAGGACAAGGCAGTCTGAAACTTCGCCTACAGATCAGAGCATAAGGTATTGTCGGCTTATTGTGACTCCGGAGTAAAAACTAGAAGTCTTGGCATTTGCGTGCAAATGCCATTCCCCACAACGTTGACAAATATTTAAGTAAGGGATCTCTGAAAAGCCTGCCTCAAAGCCCAAGGATGTACAGAAAATCTGTTATACTGAGGGACAGCTCACAGTTTCTAAAAACAGTTTCATTTTTGCCACTGTTTCTTTCAACAGATAAGAAGCAGCCAGAGGTTTCACCTAGTTTTTTCTTTTTTAAAATAGACTATTCTTTTAGAGCAGTTTCAGGTTCCCAGCAGAATTGGGCAGAAAATACAGAGAGTTCGCCCGTAGCCCTCCCACCCATACGCGTGTACTCCCCTCCCCTCAGCATCCCTCATCAGTGTGGCGTATTGGGTACAGTCGATGAACCATCATGGGCACTCTGTTGTCAACCAAAGTCCACACTTTACATTAGGGTTCCCTCTTGATGTTGTACATTCCGTGGGTTTTGACAAATGCATGATGCCATGGAGCCACCACTATAGTGTCATACAGAGTAATTTCACTGCCCCAAATCCCCTGTGCTCCGTCTTTTCATTCCTCCTTCCCTCCCTCTCCCCAGTTTCACCTAATTTTATGTCTACATTTTCAGGTGTTCATTTTGGGGTTTCAGCTGTTAATCCACTTTTGTTCAGAGCCGACTGCTCAAAAGATCAATATTAACTAATACTTACTCAGGCCTCTTAACCAGAAGCGTCTTGATGAAGTCAACAGCTGACTCAGAGACGACGTCAAATTCTTCCTCGGAAAAACTTAAATTCATCTGTGAGATGTTGAGGAATGTTTCTTGTTTATTATCACCCAAGAAAGGCGATATTCCGGTCAGCATGACGTATGTTAACACTCCAATGCTCCTAGATCAGAATGGAAATGTAAAAGGAAATTAGTATCAGATTCATTTCTTGACACTGATTTGATCGATTTTTCATAAATAATTCTTACCACATATCCGTTGCCATGCTGATAGGCTCATAACTGAGAACTTCAGGAGCTAGTGTTAGAAACAAAAGAAAACGTTTAGTTTTGTGGGGGCAAAAATGCCAAATTTTGCTGTTAGAGATAAAAATTCCAATAGTCATCAAACTATAAGACACTAAGGGTTGGGCTAAAATGAAATTAAGTTCACTTTATAAATCAAATGCATGTGAATTACTGTGACGTCTGACTAGACATTTGTAACTCACTTACATGCTTTTTGCACCTCCATCCTCCATCGCTGGATCCGAGAGTGTTTTTTAATTTTTGGATGCATAAATACTGCCTTTGTATAAACTGACTACTTTTACACTCTCCTCTTTCCACAACCTCTGTCTCATCCAGCATCAGCGCTAACGGATTACTGCTTTTAATCTTTTTCTGCCTCCCCACACCCTCACTCTCCCATCCATGGCACTCCCCACCCCGACCCCAACTCGGCCCACCCCTATCTACCCTCTGTGTTGCAGCTGGAGTGAGCTTTTAAAATGCCCACGCATTAATAAAAAGTCAATCGACACAGTTAATAAAAACCCCGGGCATCCTCAGATGACATGCATCCCACACAACCCAGACAACTCCATAGGGTTAAGAAAAACAATCTGCTTACTAAACCGCTGTCTTTCAAATTTTCCATTTTATAAACTGAAGACAAAGGAGGGGGTCTCTGATGATAGAATTTCGTCACAGTGGATGGCTGGCCCCACTACTAATCACACAGAAAGGCAACAGAAAGACATCCCCAGATGTGCAAGGACATGAGGAAATAAGGAAAATCCTTGAAAAGAAAAATCTACCCACTGATACAATCCAGTCAATCAAAAGACGATTGATTTCAAAAGTATACAAACAGGAAGGCCCCGGGCTAGGAAAAGACGGGCAGTAAGTACTGAATCCATTTAAAAACAGATCAAAGCCTAAACTGTGCTAATTACAATAAAAAAGGGAATGAAAATGTTCTAATTCTAGGAAAAACTAAAATGCTCAGAGTCGAATATCCATTACTGGTTGGGGACAAACCTGGCCCAGAATAGGAGGTGGAGGAAACGCGAGGGGAGCTGATTTCCTCAACTTCCAGCTCTAACTGTTGAGTTGAGAAATGGAGGTTATGAGTCTTTATTTTAAAGTTTGAAAAGAAACTCCTAGGAAATTGATGATGAAATGCACAGCATCCAAATTACTGGGTGGGCGCTCTTACGGGAGAGCGAAAGCCGGTGGGAGGAGGGGTGGGGATGACACTGCTGGGTGCTGACCCCAGAGCTTGGCTGAGCAGGTCCAGCGGGGCAGGACTTCTCCAGCCCCATTTCATGGACAGAGGAACGCGAGAGGTACAAAGCGTTTTGGGACCAAGGTCACCCGGCTGCCAGTTACAGAGCAGAACACGCCCAGGCCATCCGTTCCGTGTATTGAAACGCCAGGGGCTGGGGGATGAGGGGGTGGGAGGCTGAAACTCCCCTTTAAAAGGCAGGCCAGGGGAAGACACACCCCCCCGTGTTTTTCTGTACTGTATCTTTCTGAATTACCTTAGGATTTTTTGGGATTGCGCTTGTAATCATTCCGTGGACCTCTGGGTGTCTTCAGTTTACAGGGCCACCCATTAAAAACTGGCTGCACAACCCGGATGCCGCTCTCCCTGAAGGAGCACGTTAAGCCACATTCCTAAATCTCTTAGTGGTCATGATGCCTATCAGTCAGCACACTGGAGATTAAGTGTTCCCGTCCACAGAGCACACGGGCCAAGTCTGCAGGATGGTTCTCTCCCTGGCGTATCTTTTATCACCTAATTAATGAAGGATCTGTTCCAAATCGAAGGGCTTTAAAAAGTATTTTAAAACTTCAGATCATTTTTGGCACTATCATTGCCACACAGCTTTATTTTCCTCAACCCATCTGTCCTCTGCGGCTTTCTGTGTCCCCTGAATCCTTTTTATTCTTCGGCTCCTTCAAGGCTCTCCTGGTTCACCGTCCTCTCGCCAGGCCCCCAGGCTTTCCAGAAGGAGACTGCCTGTCTGCCTGCTTCATACCTCTGCCCTCAAGCAAATCTCCTTCCTCCCGCAGGCCCAGGCCACAGCCTTCTCTACTCCTGGTCAAGCTGCTCTCAGCTTCTGATACAAGACCTCTCCATCCTCCCCAGGGCTGCTGTCGCCCCGGGCCGCTTCCACAGTGACCTGAAGGACCCACGCAGCCCGGCACCCCCGCCTCGTGGCTACATCCAAGGCCTTGTAATTACAAAGGGCCGTTTCTACTCTGAAATTTTAAATGTTCTAACATCTGGCCATAGCCTTTAAATTATTTCACTGCTTTTTTTTTTAAAACCTCATTCAAACCACGATCCTTCTATGCCCCATCTTCCTTCCAGTCAATCAAAAAAGTCATAGTTCTTTTCCCACCAAACCATGCTGCATCACTTGAGCGCTCTCTCCTTTTTCTTTCTGCCAGAAGCTCGCAACACTGCATCAGTCCAACAGGATGCCCTGTTTTCCACATCTGTGCCATCACAGGGCTTGCAATTATTCTAATGTTTACTACCAACCGGAAGTTCTTAAAAGGTCCTTCCTTGTTAATATGCTTCCATCTTCAGATAACCTGATGTCCTCTGCTTTGTGAAAGTCCTCTCCTATTTCTCTGAGAAGCAATCTCTTCAAATTCCCAGTGCCCTCCAGGAAAGGGATCACAAGTTTGGTACCTGACTCTTCCAAGTTTTCCATTTTATAACTTAATTCAAAGGAAGGGGGTCTCTGATGTTGGAATTTCAGCCCAGTGGATGGCTGGCCCCACCACTACCCATGCCACACACGAGCCCCCAACAGAGGTGACGCCTGACCCCAAACACGAGACACACGCCACTCTGCCGAACACTTACCCACATATTCAGGAGTACCCATAATTTCTCGCAGCTCCTCGCTGTCCTTCATTATTCTTGAAAGACCAAAATCAACTATCTTAATGTCACCCAATGGAGAGTCACTTGTCAGCAGAATGTTCTGAGGCTGGAAAATAACATCCCCCAGATTAATAAAAGCAAGATTGAGCATGAAGAGCAAAAAGGGCAGGTCGCCCATGAAACAGACAGATTTTACCTGTGAAACAGCTCGAGAGATTTCACAGGAAACATTCATTACACAGGTACGTGCACAGGATACTTAGCACGTGTGAGGCAGCAGGCTTTGCACGATCTCCTCCCTTACACTGGCTCTCCCTCAGCACAGAAATATAAATATGCATCTATTCCTATCTTAGAACAAAATCAAACCACTTACAAAAAAATGCCCTCCCCCCGTGACTCTGCAGCCCTTTCCAGCCAACACACTCTGTCCCTCGGAGCTCCGCTTCTTGAAGCCAAGGCCGGGTATCCCAGCAACCACATCTCAGTCAAGCTGAATCAGGGCTTCCCTCTCTACTCCACCCGCTCTCACTAAGGTCACAGTACCGTGAGTACCAGAAGGGCCACCAAAGCCGGTGGGCGACTCAGGCTCGGTTCTGCACGCACTGACTGCTGTGCAGCTGGAACCACTCGTCATCCTTAACGCTCCTTCTTGGTCTAGTCCCCTCTCTCTCCGGATCCCTCACCATTTTCTCAGGACTTTTTTCTATGCCCTCTTTTTAAACATTGGTGCCGTCCAAGAGCTCTGGCAGGCCGGCCCCTCCTCCCGAGACTCCGCAGTCTATTTCTGGGCAGTTTCATCAACCATCAAAGCTTCCGCCGCCACTTAGATGGCAGCTTCTACCCTAAGCCCTCTCGGGACTCGCAGCGACAGTGAAAGTCAGCTCTGTTCATCTGGCTGCAATGCCCCCACCCTCAGCTACCACCACGGGCAAGGCCTTCAATTTGGCCAACAACTCAGTCAGACAGGGCCTCCTCCCCGCACCCCCTAAACTCACTCCTCTCTTCTGTGTTCCCAGTCTCGAAGCCCAAGTCAGGCACCAGGGCATCATCCTCAAACAGTCTTCATCTTCCACCGCTTACATTGGGTGATGTCACCAGTCATGCTCATTCTGTTTCCTAAATCCCAATGTCCCCACTGCTTGAAGTCTGGGATTCATGATTTCTTACGTGGACCACTACCCTCCTGTCTCTAGTTTTCCCCACCTTCGACCCATCCTCCAGTGTACCATAATCTTCCCACAATGTAAGCTGCTCACGGCATCTCCTCTCCCCATGGCGGGATGGCTGTCAGTCATCACCAGCAGACACACTCGAATGGGGGCGGCGGGACGCACATGGCGAATGTCGCCTAGAGCCACAGAATTGGCTTCTTGTTCCCGAAGTCATTTTGACTCAATCGAAAAGAACCTGACACTTTTGCGTAAAAAGTCGAGCAGATATATTAAGAACTAGAAGTAAAATTCATTAGAATTTTTAAAATAAAATACGAGATTTGAAAGAGTTTATGTTTGTTTTAGAGAGGGTCTGCACTTACTGTCTTTTGCCATTCAGAATATTTCCAAAGATAAACTGAGAAGCGTTGGCCCCAGTAAGGTATCAGCGCCTCGCCACAGCACCCAGAATGTTTTACGATCTAGCTCCTGCCTTTCTGGATGAATCCCCTGTCGCCATGCTGCAGGGAATCTGGGTTCCAAATCAAATTGGCTGTAATCCCTCAGCAAGATACACGGGCCACATCTCAGGCCTTTCATCCATGTTGCCTCTGCTCGGGAAGCCCTCCGCCCTCCCTGCCTGGCGGGTTTATTTTCATCACTCACTCCTGCCCGGCTGGGTCCTCTACCAAGTGCGCCCCTCCGCCCCACAGCACCTTGTCCATGGCACATTCATCCCATTGTCCTGCTGACTGTCACTCCTTGCCTCCTCCGTGACACCGTGCTTCTCCAGAGGTCGGCAGTGATGTTCATGTGACCCTTCCTCCCACTCACAGCTGACCGCTCCACCTGACCCCGTCTTCTCATCCCTGCTCTCTTCCAAGCTCCGTCTCAGCGCTGCCTGATGCTGCCACTGCTCCTTCCTTGCTTACAAACTCCCTTTCTCTTGGTTCCAGAACAAAACACTGTCCTGGTTTTCCTCCTAACTCTCCGGCTGCTGCTTGTCTCCCTGTTGGTCTGTCTTCCCTTCCTGGCCCGCCCAGCACTGGGTCCCTACAGCTTGATCCAGGGGCTCCTGCCTCTTGTCTCCCTGCACCCTCACCCGCACCAGCTGCCTGCACCCCAGGCTGAATGGTCCAGACCTCTGCAACCGACCCTTCACCGCCATCTCCCCTCTCAGGTCGCAAGGGCACCTCAAATTCATCTTGCCCAAATCAGGCTCATGTGCCCCTCCCAGATCAGGCCCTCCTGGTGCCATGGACATGGGCCTCGGGGAGCGCCCCTCTCCCCAGCAGGGCACAAGGCGGGGCAGCATCTCCGTCACTCCCCTGCCCCCGCCTCCGTCTAGCTGCCCGGCCGCCACATCCTACTGATCTGAGCCCCAAACGCAGGCCCTTCTCGACCTTGGCTACTGGCGAACACTAACTCAAGCCACCACCCTTTCCAGCTTAACTGCAACAGAATACTGGCCGTCCTGCAGCCAGAAGGGTCTTCTGGACCGTGTAAATCCGTCCTGCGAGCCCCCTGCCCAAGCCTTCAGCAGCTTCCCACGGCGCCCGTGGCCTTCAAGCTGCTCGCTGTGCTCCACAAACCCCGGCCGGGTCCGTTCCCGCCCGGCTCCGGGCTCCCCGCGGCCAGTCACTCAGACCGGTCACCCTCTCACGGCGGCGTCTCTGCCTGTGGGCCCCTTCCCTCCAGGACACCTTTTTCTGTTCTTAGCCTTGTGTCAACTTGGAGAGAAGACCTAGCACGGCAGGGAAGCAGATTATCGCAATTTTCCACCACGTGAAGGGCTGTGATGTGGCAAAGGAAACCGAGGTATGGATGGTCCCTGTCTTTGCAAAGCGTCCTACTACGTGACCAGACCCAACAGCCTACCCTCTCCTGTTACGAAAATGCGTGGAGATTCATCACCAGGGTGGGAAGAACCTGATGAGGACAGGAGCCACGGGCCGGCCCCCGTGATGTCACCAGGATCAGGCCCGGCCCCGCAGGCGCACAGCAGTGCCGCTGAGCGAGCGAAAGGGAGAAAGGCGACAGCTACAAGGAAAACCTCACAGGATCTGTACTGTGTGTGAGGACAGGTCCACAACCGGAGTTCATTATCAGAGCCTGTCGGGCTTCTCTCTGGGAAGTACATGGTCCACAACGTGCTCAGGCAATAAATAAACCAGAGGGGGTCGGTCTGCCTTGGAGAATCACAGAGGAGATAAGCAGGCAGAGCCGGAAGGGGAAAAAGGATGTCATCCTTTATTCAACAAAGTTTCACTGCCTGCCTGGGAGCTACGGCCTGGGGCGATGGCAGGGAACAGGCAGGAGTCCCCTGTTCCTTTGGAGCCTTACCTTTTAATAGGGATGGAAAAAGAACAAAAAAAATACCATGACATCGGGGGGTTTGGCGCCCTATAGAGAACTGGGATGGGGTTAAGGGGTGAGACGCCTGCTGGGGGCGCGCTGCGGATGCTCCTTCCCGGGGACTCAGGGACGGTGGATGTGAAGGGAGGGCAATGTCGGGAAGGGGCCTGCCGGGGGTTGGGGGGCAGGTGTGAGACTGGAAAGAAAAGGGGGCCGGGGGGCAGGACTCGCGGGGCTTTGTGGGCCACCGATGGCAGAGGAGGGGAGGGACGGAGGACACTCAGGGAAAGAGAAGAGGGAAGAACACAGGGGAGCCAGCGGTCAGCGCATCGCCTGCAGGGGACGGGCAAACGCAAGAGTGCGCCTGGAAACAGCCCTCTGAAGAATGTGCCCTTATCTTGTTTCCGACAGTCTCGAGAGGGAAACAGCATGAAAACGCTATGATGAAGCAAGGAATGCAAAAACAAAAAGCAAACAAAAAAGCCCCGAAGAAATACCACACATTACAGAGGCCAACCCCACAGGCATCCCATCAGGCGGCCGATGGCGCAGGAACAGGGAGATGTTGTCGTCCGCTGCCCGATACGCGGGTCCAGGTCCGCACAGAGGGCCGTCAGCCCCGCATCCTCAGACCTGCACCGGGACAGGCGGGGGTCCGCGGCCTGGGGGCGGCCAAGCCCCCGGGAGGAGCGGCGGGGGAAGAGCGCCACCCCCAGGACAGGGGAGGAACGGGGACCAGGAAGGAACCCGGAGCGAGTTATTTTGAGTAAAACGGTGGGAGAAAAAACTAGCTTACAGTTGGCTGAAAAGCAAATGGAAAGGCTGAGTGATGTATGACGGGCCCTTTTGGCTGAAATGGCTTCCGATACCCTCTTAAACCAGTGCTGTCCTCCAGCCCGGAGCAACTTAACATTTTCTAGTGGCCATATTGCAAGTAAAATGAAAGAGGTGAAGTGAAATATATTTAACTCAATATATCTCAATAAAATCTTACATCTTCAACATGTAATTAACGTGTTAAATTATTGTGATATTTTGCTTTTTTCCCACACTGAGTCTTTGAACGCTGGTCTGGATTTCACACTAAGTATGTCTCAGTTGAGACGGACCACATTGCAAGCGCTCAAAGGAAAAAAATGTGGCCAGTGGCACTGGGTTGATGGCGCAGCGATAAACTCCTTGAGAGAAAAAAAAAGATCCGGGTGATACACCAAGAAATGGTCACGGAATTCTTAGTGTCGCTTACCCAATGCCCTAATTTATTACCACGATGCAATTCTGGAATGATAGTTCATTTTGGGAACAGATTCATCAAAATAACAACCCTACTGTGGCTCAGTATCCTCCCTAATTTTGTATAAAAACCTGCTTTTTTTCTTTCAGTCATAGAAAGTTTTGGCTACAGTAAAAACATAATACTGAATAAAAAACAAGAACACTGTAGAAGTTTTCACTGCAGAGGCATGCTAAATAGTTATAAACATCCACAGCAGATAAAGTACACCCCACACCCCCACTCCCCACCAGCCAAAGATTGAGAATGAGTATTCGATCAGTTGAGAATCAATTTTTCTTTTCAGTGACAAAGTAACTATGGAGAGGTTGTGGTCAAAAAAACTTCATTATAAAGCCACATTCTCTTTGTTTACTAGCTTCTAGCTAATTCTTCAGGTTAAAAAAAAAAACCCTATGTAGCATCATGATTACGAGTCCCCAGAATTCCCAAGGCAATTTTAGTTTTGTTACATTAATGAAATACTACAGTACAACAAAATGTGGTTATTCAGGCAAATTAGATGAGAGGAGTTTGGCTCGGTGATGCACACTCATTACTGAACATCTTCTGCTTTTCCTACTACATAAAAAATGCCAAGAAAAAAACTGCTCATCACCAGATCTTCTGAAGGTTCATGATTAACAAAACGTGTACATCCTGAGTGTTCTTAAATATCATTTGTGCCCTTAAAGCAGATTAAATGTTTCCCCCCTACATTTTGTTTACCCTTTACATTCCCTGGGAAATGCTTTCTTCAGTTTTCATGCAAAAGCTAGTTGGTTTGATGATGACATAATAAATTCTGTATTAGTGTGACCAAATTATTAAAGTTACTGTAGTATCTGAAAATTGGGCTTAGTCATAAGTGTCCATGATCTACCAAAGTAAGAGATATTAAGCCCCTGAGAGAGTGACAGGAAAAAACGTGTTTCATAAAATCACAGCTATTTCATGGGATTTCATGATGTTTATTCTGCAATCTCTACCAACCATGCCCTGGCATGACCATGGGCACCTTTTAAAAACAGACTTTACTCCTCTAAATAAAATATAATTATAAGACTATAATCTCCATCAGTCTCTGATGCAGGAGTATATCCACTTCCAGTAAGTGAAATATACGTGCTAAAAACAAGGGTAAGTACCTTAAAGTTTACAGCTTGGTCAGACCTTTCTACGGAACCCAGTTCGTGATAAAGAGGTTGTAACTCACAATACTTAATTCTATTTGAGATGTATAAATCCCAGGTGGTAAGAGAGGAAAAACACAAGGTCCCTGGAGAAGTAATGACAGTGGAATAAACAGGAAACCTACAAAGTGTGCTCAAACAGACAATGGCGGCAGGGGAGTCTTTCTAAAATCTTATTTCTCAGCTTCGTGGGGGAAGAAATCCTCTTATTTATCTGGGTATCTTTGCTTCTGTATATAACCCATTTCCCATCTACTGAACAACCACCACCGGTAAGATCATTGTCAAGTTCAGGCTAACCTGCTTAACAATACGGCTTAAGGTACCACGGACAAGATTTTAAGGAACATTTGATCAGGTGATGAAAGTTCAAGTAAACTGACTCTATTTATTTAAAACCCAGATAAGAGTACAGAAAACGGTTAATAATCCTGTCTAAATAAATTTGGGGAACTGTTTAGAAACGGTACATGTTACCCCTCTTTTCAAGTAATCCACTAATGCTTAAACCATCAGTGATCAATTTAAATCTCAGATGGGAAAGTTCCAGCTTCCAGTTCCCAGCCTGCTCCTCTGCTCGTCATGGGACGTGGAACCGGGTGGACAGGTCTGGTGACTGAACACCTAGGAGAGAACCAGCTGGAAGGCCTGGCCAGCGCAGGCCCATTCCAACACAAACAGCACTGGATTTGTCTGTGCCCTCCTTGGCCAGTCCTCCCCTTGTGGGAGGGGAAAGCAGGCCACTCTGCCCACGACTAATTCACCAAATTATTGAGATGATTCTGAGACCTGAGCTTTGTCCTGACTTTGGGAGGGCTGCCTTTGCTCAGATCTGTCAGTCCTGCCATGATTTATGTGCAAGTGAATGGACTCTCCCTTAATCACATTTCAGTGTGTTTTATTTTTGTAGACGTGTAAGCACCCCAACATTTGCACCTGCTGCTCCTCAAAGAACCTTCCCGGGTTCAAGTCACGATATGGGCAGACCTCGTTTCACTGCGTGTTGTCTCACGGCAGTTCACAGAGATCACGCCTTTTACAAACCGCAGGTCTGTGGCAACCCCGCACCGGGCAAGCCGTTTTCCCTACAGCATTTGCTCATTTCATGTCTCCGGGCCACATTTTGGTAATTTCCGCAACATTTCACACTTTCCACTGTCGTATTTGTTATGGTGATCTGTGATCAGTGATCTCTACACTGGGAAACTGGAAAAGTCGTGCAACTTGCTTCACCGGGATACTGGCTTTACTGCGGTGGTCTGCAACCGAATCTGCAGCATCTCCGAGGTCAGCCTGCATTTGGCTGAGAGTCTTCAGCGAATCAAGTCTTTTGGCAAACTGACCATTCAGGGTTGGACCTGACGCTGAAGAGGGTGTTTCCCATTCTGTCAATGATCTCTTTTTATAGGGGCAACTATACCAGTTATTCTAACTAACTTCTGCCTCTAGGACCGGAATTGCCCATTTTAGCCATAACAGGGAATAAATGGTCTACAGCTCAAGTGGCAGAGTGCATGCATGCTTAGCATGCACAAGGTCCTGGGTTCAATCCCCAGTACCTCCTCTAAAAGTAAATAAATAAACCTAATTATCTCCCCAACTCAAAAAAAAAAAAAAAAAAAGGAACGCATTTAGCTCGATAGCTGAGTCTTTCAAATTCTAGACTGAGAGTCAACATTATAAACAAATCGTCTCTGGGCAGATGGCTGGTAAAAGTCTTCATCCAGACTTACAAAGGTCACTGAAGTCTACTTGGAAATGACCTTCTGGCAGAAGGCATTTCCGTCTGCACTGCCGGCTTCCCAGGCCCATCTCACCCGCCCCTTCTCAGTTCACTTGGAGACGAGGCCCACTGCGCATGTGCAGAGTGGGAGGGCAGAAGAAAGGCTGCGGACCCTCCAGGCCACCCTGTCTTCTAGTTCCTCAGGGCTAGGAAGCAGGGAGAGTCCTGTTTCCAACATCAAAGGCACGTCATCAAAGCCTCTATTAACTCTGGGAAGAATTCTACACTGGGTGCACTGGGGAGAAAGCCATGCAACGTACACTGGGTGCACTGGGGAGAAAGGGATATAATTTCCTCATGTAAATACACACTTGAACCTGGCATTCAAGGACTTAATGTTCGCCCTTGACAGCTTTCAAGTGACATCAAAGATCCATGGCACATGGTGTTGGCAACCTGTCTGACTCGCTTCTTAATTGGTTCTTGAATAATGTTGGGGGTTGAGCTGCCATAAATGGAAAGCTCATTTCCTATGGGTGTAATATTATTTAAGTCAGGGTTCCATTCCTGGAAGTCCTTTTTACATCATAAAACTAGCAAAACATCATAAAGATAACTGTATGGCTTTACAAAGTTAAATGTGCAAAGCCAAACATGAGAGAAGGCATAACACAAACATTACTTTTGGGGATTTTTCCGCATGGCTGATACCAACTGATGCTTCTTTTAAAGTCTGGGTCCACGGGAGTCTGAACTGCAAAGACCATCCCCTTCTGGCAAGTGTTCCCAAGGGAGGTACAGGTGGGTCTGTCTTGCAGCCGGGATCTTTGAATTTCTAACACACAAGACAGATTAAAGGGAAAAAACACAGCCCCAGTTCCCTCGCCCGCGCTGTGAGGGATTCAGCCAGGTGACCTCTAAGGCCACCGCAGCATCGTGGGACTACACGTGGGTGCACACACGTCCGCACCTGCCTTCCAAAATGCCACTGTCACTACCACGTCCTACCGTGTGGCAACCGTCCACTTTAGACACTCTACCAGAAAAAAGTATCCTGGAGAAAATTTATATTGGCTTCTTTCAGAAATGAACAGGAAAGTTTTCCTAATTGTTTTCTTTCCCCTGCATTTTTCTGGACGGAACTAGTATTTGAAGGAGTAACTATTACCCTTCCACCTGATTTCAAGTAGAATTTTATCAGGTTTACTTTTCAAGTCACCTTGAGGTGACACACGGGACAGCCCTCCTTGAGATTGCTCCTTCCTGAAACAAAGACCGAGCCCTGTTACTCACGCCGGCTGGCACGTGTCAGGGTGTCACAGAGCGTGCCGCCCAGCAGTGGTCGTCACAGTGGTGCCTGGTTCCGAGAATCAGCATCGTCTGGCCCAACCGTGACTCACATGCTCCGGAGCCGGGGCGCAGCACTTGGTTTTACAAGCCCCTTCCAGGTGGTCCTGATCCGGCCAGAGCTGGAGATGCAGCGCCGTCAGCATCCACGTTCCGCCGGGAAGCACCCCCGGCAGAGGTCAAGGTGGATGGGCAGATGCGTGAGATGAGGTCTGGGAGAGCAAAGCCCTTCAGGGTCCAGGGGCTCCAGCCCTCTCCCCGCCCCCACCCCATCTCCTCTGGCTGATAAGCTCTGGAGTCACTGTGGTGTGCTCTGCGTTTGAGGACTGACCGCTTCCCTTCCCCGCAGCCACCATTGGACTTGACAGGGAGGCGACCATCAGAGTATCAACCGGGATCTGAAACTTGCTGACTCATGCTCGGAATCCTTACAGTGGTCCTTACTGTCCCTCCCCTGAGCACCATCCTCGATTCTCTGCGATACAGAACTGGTCTGCGAACCCATCCCCGCCCCACGCTCGGTCCACAAACAACAGAAGATGGGATGGGGAGGCACATCCAACTCACCACCATCTTACTGCCATTCTGAGGAGACAGAGCTGGGAACTGAAGGAAAACGGGGCTACAACGGAAGTCACAGTCAGCCCTGGACTTTCTGGCCAATCAAGGCTCCTCTCTGGCTTTCCCTGCTTTCCGCGGTGTCCTGATCACTTGGAAGCCTCGTAACTGAGTTCCTGTCCTTTGTGTTTTCTCCCCTCCTTCCTCCCCCCCCCGTTCATTCTCTGACAATTTCAAATTAGAAATATGTCTGCCTCGGATCTCTTTAATTCTCTAATTTATGTTATTTATTGCTGCCTGCCTAACTTCCCACAACACTGCTCTTCAAATATTTCTGCTCAAAAATCAACCAACCTCTTCGTAACACTTGAAACCCCTGGAATCTGGCCTTGTCTCAATTTTCAATATTGCCTATTTCATCTGTCAATTCCAGTGGGACGATCCCATTCATTTTTGCCCAAACACATCACAAGTATTCCTAACTCTTGTGAGTTAACTTTCTCCTAGTCTTCTCTACCTAGCTAAATCCTAACTTTTCGGAAAGGTCTAGCTTGAGCCCTGTCTCCGCCAGGAAGCCTTCACCTACTCCGATCCCGGCAACATCCTCTCAGCTCCATTTTGGGGGCAATGTACGATTATTTATCTTTCTGTGCATTTTCTCCTTGATAAAGTAGGCTGGAGGATAAGAGCGAAGACTCAACTCTGATGCCCTTGTTACCTAATAAAACACACAGATCTGATAAACGTTTGAATAAATCACCATTGAAAATACTTCCCATCTGGCGAGTGTCATTCTCCAGCAAGCTCCGAACTGGAACGTAATTCAGGTCTTACCTTCAAATCAAGATGAATGACGTCATGAGCGTGTAAAAAGTGAACACCTTCTAAGATCTGCCTCATGAGCCTCTGAACATCTTCTTCTTTGAAGGCTTCGTCTCTGTCCGCAACACACTGGTCAAAGATTTCACCCCCAGCGGCACTAGAGAAGACGGGAAGCACATTTTATTTTATTTTATTTTGAATGACTATTTCCCTGTTTGTTTCATTAAGTAGTAGCCCATTTTAATTTTTTTTTTAATTTTTTTTTGGGGGGGTAGGTAATTAGGTTTACTTATTTATCTTTAGAGGAGGCACCGGGGATTGAACCCAGGACCTAGTGCACGCTAAGCAGGCGCTCTGCCCCTTGAGCGGTACCCCCGCCCCAGAGAAGCGCATTTTAAATAGAAAGAAAAAGGACTCATTAAAAATATTTAGCCTTTATGTTCTTAATATTTATACACAGTAAATACTCTCATTTAAACTATAATTTGAGTGTGGGTAAAGTTTTGTCCCTCTCCATGCCTAAATCCATCTGTTCTTCTTTTTTAAATAAAAAAAGTCAAGTTTTTAATATGAGCTAAGATGAGCATTTCCAAAGCTAAATAAAAATGTCAGTTTAAGAACGTCAAGAACTAAACTTTAATAGGAAAACGTATTAACACACTTTCAAGTAAAAAAATTCTCAAGAAGTTTTGGCTACAGAATACATAAAAATCCTGTTTTTGTAAAAAATGCAAATAATGAAAATAAAGCAAGTGCCCTCCACTGAAGACCCTTGCCCCAATCCTAGAGGCACATTTAGGGGTAAGCTCTGTTACCACTTTGCTTCACCCTTCCAGAGGTATTTTTAAAAAATATATATTTAAATGCATACAAAAATATTAATCTTGTGGATTTTTAAAGGCAAATAAATGGTAACACAGGACACATTGTACAGATACTGTTATATTACATTTTTCCTACTTAAACATGTCTTGAGAGTCTTTCCATGATGGTTTTATATTTATCTACCTACCTCACAATTTTTAACTCCTGTAACCCCATGAATAGATGAACCGTAGACTACTTTAAACAGCCATTCCCCTTTGAAGGACATTTAATTTTTTCTAATTGTTCGTGACTATAAACAATGTTGCGATGAGAAGGCACTAAGGTTCCAGTTTGCTCACGTGTGTGTATAATAAAGAATCGGTTATACAGGTTTAACCAAAATGAAAATCTTAATCAGCCAACGAATCATTTTCTTTCACTCTCATCACAGTCCTCAAGGTAGGTACCAGAATGAAACTGCTGGAAGGGGGTTATGTGTGCTGAAAGTTTTAGTAGACATGACTGAGGTCACCAAAAGAGCAAGACTGATTTAAACTTTCCTGTACCCTTTGGCCAAAGCTTCTCAGTTTTTTCTTTCTTCCCTCCAAATAATTTTGCCAATAAAAGAAAAATCACCATTTAAAATTTTTCATTTCCCTTCAGCAGTAATTCCATAGATAATTTGTTCTTACCATAATGAGAACTCATGTCATGCCTCAAAATTTCCTTTATGTGTTTAAAAAAAAAAAAAAGACTGGATTGCTTCCATGAAGTTGCTATGAAATTAATGTGAAATATATAACTCCCGCAGCCACACTGCTGTCAAACAGAAGCTACACCATTTCCTTTTCATAAGATAACGTACAGTTCTTTCCTTCCTTCCATGCCTCTGTCCTTCCTTCTTTTTTGTTAGGGCAACCTATTTTCCAAATTCTGTCCAGAGAAGAAAATGAAAATTTTCACCGGAATCAGTTGAGAATATATTTAAGTTTAGCTGAAAAGCTGCAGGTGATGAGAGCGAAAGAAAATGATTTACTGGCTGATTAATAAGATTTTCATTTTGGTTAAATCTGTATAACCGGTTCTTTATTATACACACACTTTTTTTTTTTTTTTTTCAATTTGAAACCTGGTTGTTGCTCTAGGTTGCTTTCCGTAGGACTTGGGCATCAGAATCTCTTCTCTCCCATCAGATGCTGCGGGAGAGGATGTCTCCTAAAGCTTGTTAAACTCAACGGAATATTATATTTTAATCATAGGATCAGAAAACCACACGCGAGAGCATCGAAACGCTTTTTATAATGAACTGTGAAACAGACATCACATATTCAGGCAACGTTACAGTGATGTGTAACTGACAAGAAAGGGAATGGTGAGCATTTACGGCAAAACTGAAGAGTAAATTACACTATACCGTACTGTGTACTGTTAATATGGAGCTAGTGGCCTGCAGCAAAACTCAGAATGAGCGGAGTCCACTCGGTCCTAAGCACTGTGGATGCACCAGGATGTAGGGTGCAGTCCAGAGTCCTCCACACACAAGGCCACAACCTGCAAGGCCGCTCAGAGCGGCCTCTGTTTGAGAACTGCATACTGGTTGCAAAAGCTTCTCAATCTCAATTTATTGTCCTCTGGGCCCATCAGCTCAATACCCACCGCCCACAGTAAAATTCAACAAAAGGTCAGTTTACATAAATACCAAGATTTCTTTACCTAAAGTTCAAGAACAATTTACTGTTAGTCCTTTGCACTTTGATGTCTGCCCATTCTTGCTTAACAAAAGGGCTTCCTCCCTGTTTTCCCAAGAATCTAAGCACTTCACATGAGCACAAAATGTGAAGCACAAAGCTAGTTTCCTAAAGATTTTTCAAGGATGTACTCTGAATGCAGGCGATTAGAAAGCAGTTGGAAACTGGCCTCGAATGATCAATGAGACATGCCCTCTCAGTACCATGTCCAATCATCACATCATTTTACCTGCTTAAACTGAAGCCTGACCCATTAACTCATGGTCAGATTAACTAATGGAACTAAATGAAACTCTGCTATGAAACAATGAGAGATGTTAAGAGCATCTGTCAAATATGGTCCAGAACATCCGAGACTGTTAACAACCACTTCACACAAAGCACCTTCCTCCGCACAGAAGCCAGAACAGCGCGGGGAGTTTTGCTGGCTCTGCCCTTGACCACAGAGAGACCTCCAGGTTCTCTGACAGCACCTGGACTCCAGGAACGCTTATTTTTCCGCTACTTTCTAATTATGCAGAAACTGAGTTAATTCATACAACTTTTGATCCAAATATTTTTCACAAAAAAGTTAACTCAAGGACTTCAGGAAATTTTACGCAAAAACTGGACGTGAAATGTTAAGAACTTCGGATTTCAAGTTTCGAGTGGTCCTCAGGAAGTTATAAGCCTCTTCTTTGTCAACATTATTCAGAGCCATCAGAATGATGTTTAGAAGCTAAGAGCAGCTGAGTTTCCCAGGCTGCCTGCACCTCACCTGGATCACAGCCCCCAGCCACAGACACCAAATGCTCCTTTTTCTTCCTAAACCAGTATTTCCATTTCTACCCTGCTTAGAGGCCCAGCTTGGACCTCCACTCCCCCACTGTTCAAATTCAACAAACATCAATCAAATATCCTAGAGGGCCAGTGCTACGTGCTAGGGACCGAAAGATAAATTATAAAGTACGCCTGAGATTCCACGTACTAGTGGGGAAGAGAAAAAGGAAAGATATTTTTTAAGACTATGCATAAATACATATGAGTTTGAAATTATACATCAAGTGATCTGATCATCTGGCAACTGAGCAATTAATTAGAAAGGAAGGAGAAGGGAAAAAAATCTTAGTGAGATGACATTTGTCCTGAGCCTTCAAGAATGAATAGGAATCCCCTGGATGGAATGGCAAGGGTGCATTGCAGGCAGAGTGAACCCACGTGTAAGGGCACACTGGTGTGCCAAATACACAGTACACTCACAGAAGGACAAGGAGCCACTTCCCTTTTCAGTCAAATGGGATGGAACTTGCCCCCTAGCCATGAAAAACTAGAAACTGAACCAGGTATATGAACCAGTTAATTTCAGACCTAAGGACAACAGGCAGTTAGGACTGTGGTCCCCGAGAAGGGACACAAACAGGCTGAGCCTTACAGGCCTCTCTTCCTCCTGGGAGGTCACTTAAGGACTGCGGTCCAGGGCTGGGGAGGACGGCGATCCTGCTAAACCGAGGAGGCAGGCGGGGAGTTTGGCAAGGCTCTGGGTTTTGTAGGAAGAGCAGCAGAGAGGAGGGGGCTGAACAGAGAAGGGCCTGCACACATCCACTTAGCCGCAGCCCAGAGTCTTAGACAAAATAACTTATGTGCACATTCGTTGGGCAGAACTCCGTGAGGTCAGGCAAATCACTGCTGGGCAATTATAAGCTGAACAATTCCTAGCATTCACAGAGGGCAGGATAAGATATTTGAACTCTGAGCAGGTGGGGCAGCAAAACCATGCCAGCCACTTGGGGCACTCAGCAGACCCCCCAGAAGGCCATGTCTCAGCCTTATTAAAGGCTAACGTAGCCCTAGACCTGCCCTAATGAGGCCGATCCACAAATAACGTAACTGTCTGCGAAACCTGCCGAAACAAACATCACCATTCTTCTCATGGAAGATCATAAAATGCACCTAGCATTGCCGTTCTAAGTGGATGGCACCCTTCCAAAAA
The DNA here is from genome assembly GCF_036321535.1 of Camelus dromedarius. Taxonomy (NCBI): domain Eukaryota; kingdom Metazoa; phylum Chordata; class Mammalia; order Artiodactyla; family Camelidae; genus Camelus; species Camelus dromedarius. Next base: position 83,125,131 of record NC_087442.1, on the reverse strand, counting down.
TCACTAGACATCTGAAAATGCCACAACTTGCTACTCATAACTAGCACGAAAGCAGTAAAAACAGACCCAGAGACGATCGAACTGGCAGATAAGGACTTAACAGATATTATAAATACACTCAAGGATTTAAAGTAAAATAGGAATGTACCAAGGAGAGAGATGGAATGTGTGAAAAGAACCAAATGGAGCTTTTAGAGATGAAAAATACTGTATTTAAAATGAAGATTTTACTGGACAGGCTTTATAGCAGATCAGATACTACAGAAGAATCAGTGCGTTTGAAGACAGAAATGGAAGCTATCCATGTAAAGTACAGAGAAGGGGGGAAAATAAAATAAACAGGACCCCGGGGATCTGAGCAACATATCCAGCAGTTTAACACACCATAATTGAAGGAACAAGAGAAGACAGGTGGGGGTAGAAAAACATCCTTTTAAAACTAATGGCTGAAAGATCGCCAGATGTGATAAAAACTCTAAATCGAAGATTCAGGTAACTCAATAAACTCCAAGCAGGATAAACAAAGAAAAATCAAGGCTCAAATTGCTGAAAACCAATGTGAAAGAGATGAAAATCTTTGAAAAGACACGTGTATAGGGGAACACAGAGCCAACACAGACTTTCTGTCATAAAACGGTGCATGGCAGGTGACAAGGCAACATCTTTAAGTCCTGAGAAAAAAGTGTGCTGAGAATGCAGGCTGAGGATGGAGAAGAACCAGCAGGAGAAGAGAAAGAACAGGAGTCAGACAGCATTGGAGGAGGCCCCAGCAATGTGGGATACCCTGGGTAACGCGATGACGGGCAAGCAGACGATGCTAAACGTGTCCTTCTCCAGAAGTGCTCCCCACCTCCCAGGCGGAGTGAAGCACACAACGCGCGGCTGAAAGCTTCGGACTCACACACTTCTGGACTAAAGCTTGGCTCTGCTACTTGTGGTGTGACCCTAGCTTGGTTATTTCTCTGAGTTGTTGTTGTTTTTTTTTTTTTTTCTCTCTTAGATAAAATTATGCCCTAAAATTTGTAAATAAAACAAATTCAGCTGCAGGATACACAATCAATGTACCCAAACCAGTGCATTCCTATACACTAACAGTGAGCTATCAGAGAAATTAATAACAACAACAAAAATCCCATTTTTCAATAGCATCAAAAAGAATATAATACTTACGAACATTTCTAACCAAGAAATGAAATATCTGTATGTGGAAAACTATAGGCATTGATGAAAGGAACTGAGTAAGACACAAATTAATGGAAAGATAACTCTGTTGCTCACGAACTGGAAGAATCAGCATTGTTAAGTATCGCTACTACCCGAAGTGATCTACAGATTCAATGCAATTGCCATCAAAATCCCCAAACAATAACAACAAAAACAATTCCAATGGCATTTTTCACAGACATAGAAAAGACAATCCTAAAATTTGTATGGAACCATAAAAGACGCCGAATAGCCAAAGCAATCTTGAGAAAGAACAACAAGTCTGGCGGTATCACACGTTCCAGTTTCAAAACATACCACAAAGCTACAGTAATCAAAACAGCACGATTCTGGCACAGAAACAGACATATATGTCAATGGAACAGGACAGAGAGTGATATATGATCGTGTAATTTATGACAAAGGAGCCAAGAATATACAAAGTGGGAAGAATAGTCTCTTCAATAAATGGTGTTTAGAAAAGTCTATATTCACATGCAAATGAATGAAACTGGACCCTCACCTAATGCATACACAAAAATCAACTCAAAATGGATTAAAGACTTGAGTGTAAGACCTGAAACCATAAAACTCCTAGAAGGAAACAGAGAGGGTAAGTTCCTTTACGTCACTCCTGGCAATGATTTTTTTTGATTTGTCAACTAAAGCGAAAAGAAACCGTTGGGACCACATCAAATGAAAAAGCTTCTGCACAGCTAAGGAAATTACAAACCCAAAAGGCAACTATGGAATGGCAGAAAATATCTGCAAATCATGTATCTGTTAAGGGGTTAATAACCAAAATATATAAAGAACTCATACAACTGAATAGTAAAACACCAAATAATCCAAATCAAAATTGGGCAGAGGAACTAAATGGACATTTTCCCATAAAAGACATACAAATGGCCCACAGATAAATGAAAGGGTGCTCAACGTCACCAATCATCAGGGAAATGCAAATGAAAACCACAATGAGATGTGACCTCACGCCTGTAAGGATGGCTGTCGTCGAAAAGGCAAGAGACAACACTGTCGGCAAGGACGAGGAGAAAAGGGAACCCCGGTGCGCTGCTGGTGGGAATGACTGTAAACTGGTGCAGACAGTATGGCAAAGAGTATGGAGGTTCCTCGAAAAATTAAAACCAGAACTACCATACAATCCAGCAATCCCACTTCCGGGTGTGCATCCAAAAGATATACAAGCAGGATCTCAGATATAATCTGCACCCCCGTGTTCACTGCAGCGTTACTCACCCCAGCCCAGACATGGAAACAAACTACGTGTCTGTCAAAACATGAATGGACAAAGATGTGATGTATATACAGCAGACCATTATTCAGCCATGGGAAACAATGACACCCTGCCATCTGCAGCAACATGGACGGGACCTGAGGACGCTATGCTCAGTGAAATAAGTCAGACAGAAGGACAGAGACTGTATGATATCACTCATATGTGGAATCTAAAAAATCCAAACTCATAGACACAGAGAGTAGGACGGTGGTTCCCAGGGACTAGGGATCGGGGGGGAAGGTCAGAGAGTATAAACTTCCAGTTGTAAGATGAGTAAGTTCTTGGGATCTAATGTAACTATAATCATTATGGTTAATAATACTGTATTACATACTTGAAAGTTGCTAAGAGAGTAGATCTTAAACGTTCTCACCACAAAAAAGAAATGGTAATGATGTGAGGTGATGTAGGTGTTAGTTGATGCTATGGTGGTAATTACTTTACAGGATAAAGTGTCTCAAAATGTTGCAGATCTCAAATTTACAACATGTTACATGTCAATGACATCTCATAAAGCTGAACAAAATTAAAAAAATAAAATGTACAAATAACGTATATAAAGCTTATAAATACTGTTAATAAAGTCGGCTAGAGACTTAGCACAGTGCCTGGCACTGAGTACATTCTTACTTGACGCACGGTGACTATTATTCTTCATGTATGTTCCCATGGCAAAGAACAAGGATTCTAGTAAAGCACCAGGACTGCTGCAAACATCTGTATCTTTCACTAAACTTCAGCACCTGGACGGAAGGGGTTGAGCTAACTTCACTTTTGTATTTCCAGCACCTATTTGTATCCAGGGCACATGGCCGTGCTTAACTGTATGTGGCGTGAATGTACAGTCATCAGAAACCTGCCTGTTTCCCGGTAACAAAAATCTGTCTCTGTGGCTGAGAATTTTGGTATCTCAATATCCAAAGTCTATTTCTAAGACTTCCTCTTCCAACAAAAAGGAGAATATAAAAATTTCTGGCCCAATCATGCTGATTTCTGGCTCCAAAAACATGATCACGGAAGCACCAGAAGCCACCAAATGTTTCAGAGGAAGGGAAGTTTTAGTTACCTGTCCAACAGGAGCCTGAGGGATGGTGTGGAACTGAAGCGAGAGTGATCAGCTAAGAAGCTACCATGACAGACCATGGTGGCGGCGGGGGGGGGGGAGACAGTGAGGACCCGACACAGAGGAGAAGCAGCAAGTACAGAGGAAAAGGGACCAGCAGGGGTCAGGTTTAGGCGGAAGACATGGTAATTCATTATATGTGAGCTTTAAAGGAGATAAAGCCATCAAGGATAGACTCGAAGTTTCTACTTGAGGGATGAAATGAAATACAAATGGATACCGCTGGAAATGGGGAACAAAAGAAACACAGGCATGAGAAAGGCAAGGCTGGAGGGCACGCACCCTGAGCCCGCTCTGGTGCAGGGGACACAGGAATACGCAGGAGGCACTTGGCACTTAAGAAAAGGTCTGATCCTTGGAGACAAAGACTTGGAAATAATCAGCATGTAAACAATAGCTGAAGCCACAAAAACGGACTGTTATCATCCAGGGTAAATGTGCAGAATATAAACATATAATAAGAGTGATACTAATGAACTCTGGGGAGCACACACACACACACACACAGTAGAAGTTTAAAAGGCTCTAAGATTTTTTTTTTTAAAAGAGGGAGCCATGAAAGCCAAGGAAGAACATAATTTTGAAAAAGGAGGTATAATATCAAGTGTTTAAAGAGAGTAAGAAGTAGAATGAAGACGAAGATGAGGAGATTGATTTTGGCCAGTGGGGCTGATGACCTCAGAAGAGCAGATGGCGTTAGACTGAAAAGTGATGGAGTATTGGCACATGAACAGATGAACGGATCAATGAAAGAGAACAAAATTGACCGGAAGGTGAGGGAAGCTGTAAATTCAGATCAGCCCCCTAAAGGGTCTAGCAGTAAAGGAAAGAGGTGGGCAAGACGATGGTTCAGAAAGCGTGAAAGCCGAGGACCAGGAATTTCAGGACAGGAGTGACTGAAATACGGGAAGATGAAGGGAGAAGAACAGGAGAGGAGGGGGCCCTAAGAGAGGTGGGATAACTGATTTAAAAAACAAAACACAAGTCCTAGGCAAGGAAGGAAGAGAACTGAAGAACGTTAAGTCAACGGTTTAGCCTTGGCGTTAAGGAGTGGAGTCTTCCTTTGAACAGAAGGGGAGGAGGTGGGAGCAGCACGGAGAGAGGGTGCTGAGGCAGCGTGTCTGATGGCCATACAGGGAGGGGAGGCCAGGCAGGAGCAGGCGGGAAGAGGGTGGTGTGGTAAGTGTGTTCAGGGTTTTGATCCGCTCCTGCCCGCCTGCCCGGGACGATAAAGGAAGGCGATGAGAGATCAGTAAAGAATAATCGAACCATCCCAAGGCCCCAGCAGAGGATGCAACCCCTATCCTTGTCATGAGCGGAACACAGACTATGCGGGTCTTCCCGAGGGAGGGCGCTCGAGAGGAAGGAGTAGATACCGTGAAGTGCTGGGGAGAGATGCGCTGCAGTAACTAGGAAAGAACTAAAGGGAATACGGGGAAGGGAAGGCTGGAGCGGGTGGGGCTCCGGGGGGAGGAGCGGGTGGGACTCCGGGGGGAGGAACGAGGGGAGGCAGGGCGGAAGGCTGAAGGGCAGGTTTTGTGAGGATGGAGGGGAGTGAGGACATGCTGGTGAGAGGATCGGACCTCAGGGGTCTCTTTCTTTTCTTTTTTTTTTTTTTTTTTTTTTTTTGGTAGGGGGAGAGATAATTAGGCTTTTTAGTTTATTTACTTACTTTTAGAGGAGGTGCTGGGGATGAACCCAGGACCTCGTGCATGCCGAGCATGCGCTCTACCACTGAGCTACACCCTCCCCCCTTCAGGGGTCTCTTCCGGATCACTTTCCAATGTTAACCTGATCCTCTCCAGAACAATCTGGAAACCGGAAGCCTCTAAACCAACTTTTTTTTTTCAGTTGAAAAACAACTTTATCGAGATAAAATTCACATCTACATTTCCAAACCGTTCTATCATTTGTGGCTATTTCTACCATTATAATTGAAAAAACATTGCGGAAAACACTTACGTGCTTCTCACTGTCCACATTTTTAGGGATTCCTACAGGTGAAGTGACTGAATTACAATATATGAACACAATGCTCGTGAACCATATTATCAAGAGAAAGACACTATTTGAGCCATCCAGACTTTTCCCTCTATAAACTTTTAAATAAAAACAAGACAGCAGGATACACGGTACTTTGTAACGTGTTCCTTTTTTTAACGTAGTCTTTGAAAACAGCTTTCTACGTCAGTACATTTTTATCTACCCTATCTTTTAAAATGACTGGCTAGCAATCCATTTGGTGACATTATCACCTATTTAACCAACTTCTTTCTATTAAACATTTAGATTATTTCTTTTTCGTTATAGAGAGGCTGCTGCGCTAAATGTTTCGTAACATGTCTTTGCGCAAGTGTCTATCTCCTCGTGAAAGAATTTACGTCAGTGAAACTGCTGGGGTAGAGAGTATAGATAGTTTTAAGGCCTTTGATATATATACTCCAGACCAGACTGCAAACTAAAAGAGTTACACCAGTTGACACACCCCCTGTAGTACAAATGAGGTGACCCGTCGCGTGAATATCACTTTTCTTAATAATCCTTGCCAATCTGATGGGGGAAATTGACAATTTAGTTTTAAATTTACATTATAAAAATAAGAACCAATATTTTCCATGCATGTACAGGCCATTGCATATATGTTTCTGTGTGAAATTTCTCTTTATATTCTTTCTTTGTCCATTTCTTTTTTAACCTAGGAGGTTCACGTTTGTGTGTCTTTGGTAACATCTAGTTATATATTAAAGAGATTGTAATCCTTTTGGGTGTACAGATATTAGAACTATTTTTCCCTGGGTCTGTCTTTTCGTTCTGTTTTCCTGATGGATTAATAAGGCTTTTCATGTGCTCAAAATCGATCAATCTTCTCCTTTGGTGGGAGAAGCAGACAGGGAAACAGGATTTCCTAAGGAGGAAAAACTGCCTTTCATTTTCCAAAGCTGTTTTCTTTGCTGTCCCTGCTTACTGACCGCAATTGAAAACATGGTCTGAATCAAAACAATTGTTTCTGAACGAGAGATTATTAACTCAGACCATGTGAACATTAAAGGGATTATAAAATGCCTTTTCATTATAATACTATCTTGGTACCACTTACCTTAAGAATGCCTCTAGTAAGAATATGAGAAATTTACCTGTTCTCAAAAGAATGTCATTAAACAACGAAAATGGAAAACATAACGTACATGCATCCTTGCAAATTTGGAGTGTGTCAAATTAATAAGAGGAACACGTAAAAAAGTTCTGGAAAAATCTTCAGATTTCCAGAGAACCAGGGCCTGCCACGCAGATGAGGGGCACCCTATAAAGGAGGATGGTCTGCCAAACACACTCGAGAAGGGGGACGATACTTACTATTCCAGAACCAGGATCATTTCTGACGGAGTCTCATACACTTCATGCAAGTTAATGACCCAGGGGCTGTCCTGCGCCAGTTCCAGGACGGCAATTTCATGAATTATTTCCATCCGACAGTCTTGGCCTTTTCTTCTCTTCCTCATGAACTTTGCAGCAAATTCTTTTCCAGAATCTTTCTTTATACATTTTCTCACCACTGCAAATTTCCCCCTAGAAATAAACGGAAAAACATTCACTGTTAAAGGGGACAGCTTTTCAGAGATGGTACATTTTAATGAAATTTCCAAATAGTCATCAGTGGATATTCAAAATTTAGGTCATGTTCAATCATAAAAGTAGCAATATGGCCTGGGAAGTACACCTAAAATCAAATAAAAGGTGCAAGATTCATTCTCCCAAATAGAGAATAACCACATATTAAAGTCAGTATTTTTGCAGAGTTATAGATAAAAATAACTTAATTTTTTGCACATGCATACATAAAAATGATTTAAATCTTAAAAAGCCATTTGACTTAAGAGAAAATGGTTATCAAAATTCCTAAAATAATGAATTTCACTGTCACTAATTGACTCTTAATGATCGGAGGACATTATCACCTTCCAGAATGATAAAAGTGAGGGACCTCATCTACACAACACCATTTCAGCTACAGCGTCAGATGGAAATGTCTACTTTCCCTATACAGACAGATAAACAAGCGTTATTCGGATACACCACACTACCGTTTGTCATTGTCACTACGCTAATAACCAGGTCACACAGGGGACCAGGAGAACATACTGATTAAGGGATAAGGCCTGGAATTAGACAGATGGGGACTTGAACCCCACAAATGGCTCTGCCCACTCACTTGACACATAACCTTGGGCAATTTTTTGAACCTCTTATATAAGAAAAATCTCATTTGCTTCTCTGTACAAGAAGAGACAAATGGAATCTGTTTCACAGGGTTGCCATGAGAACCAAAGAATATAATACATGTCAACTGCTTAGCACGGTACTTGCCACGTAGTAAGTACTCGATAAAATATTAATCGAACCAATCATTCCGTTGTAACAATCATCACCCATGAATATCCAATACTCAAGTTGGAAGGCAACTTGCATCACATAGGTTTTTTAACTCATGCCAAAGCCAACGTCTTCTTTCAAACTGGTCTCTTCCACTCACAGGTGTGTATTGGTTTAATAAGGCTATCATCCCAAGCCTAAATCTGACTTCAAGTGAAGTCGCTGTAGTCTGGGTCTTCTCCTGAGCGGAACAGAAGGACCCACACGACAAGTCCATCTATCAGGTACGGAGCACAGCTAACAAGATCTGTTCACTGCCGCTGCCTTTTCCAGTTTTCATTCCTCATCTCCTTGAGGTTTTTGAATCTCCTCACTACTAACGGCTCATAGGACGGCTAGTAAAATGTGCCAACCAAATCTGAAGCAACTACTCCATGTACAATCTGATCAAAGTGCTACATGATTATTATTTTGCTGATCTTGGCACAATACAACTTAATATGACTTAAAAAAAAAACTTGACAGGTTTTCCATATTCCATAAATAAAATAAACCACCTAGGTCTTTTTCCTCTGAAATTTTTTTTTTCAAGCCAGTGTCCTCATACTATATTTTAAACATATGTTTAAAAAAATTCAATGCAAGGCTTTAATTTGCTCTGTTAAATTCTACTTTCTAGGCTTTGGCCCGGCATTCTAGACCACTGACGTAATTTTGAGCACTAATTCTTCCTTCCTCGTTACTGTCAACCACAAATATGATTTTCATGCCCTCTACATTTTTGCTACCATCAGCAATAAAAATGTTACAGGAGAAATCTTCAGGCACCGTCCTGTACCTGTTCAATTAGGTGGCAATCCACCTAGCAGCACCCTTACTCAGAACAAGGTGCTTTGTGTTCAACAGAAATGTGAAAAGACTTCTACAGTTTACTAGTGAGATTAAACACTAAACTGTGCATCACAGGTTATACCTCCTTTTATTTCACCCTCCAAAAATCACTAGGCTAATATCACCAGTGAGTTTTAAAAGGTTCCCAGTGATCTCTGGATTCTTTTAAGAAAGAGAAAAAAAAAATCATTAATAATTTGATTTTTTTTATATCTATATGCCTGAAGTTTCCAAAGAAGAGAAAAGAGAAAGTGTAATTTGTCAAAAACTGACCAACATGTAATTGACGACAAGCATGTTCCTGTTAAATCAGAAATGACTGAGCTGAACCGCCCTCAGGGGGCTCCCACATCAAACACACAGACGTTTACTGTCACCACACCTAAGATTCAAGGCCACACAGTTCTGTGCGGTTAGTAAAATACTGCTTCTTATGTATCTGGCTGGAAGGTCTATTTCTGAAGACCAGAGAGGAAGACAAGTGACTCCCCAGAGAAATGAAGCACACGCATCGTTAACCTACAAACTCCGGGTTACAGAAGAGCCGCTGTTAAATGCAGGGGCCAGAGGCAAATGCAGGGAGGAGACCTATACTTATTCGATGTCCGGGGCCAGGCATCTGTTTCTCTGGGTCCCCAGAGCAGTTCCCACGGCTGTCCTCCCAGACCAGTCACTACTCCTGACACCACCTCTGTCTTAGAGGACATGCTCCTCGCAGTAGTGGGTTCTACTGTTTCCTTTCCCCCCACAGCGCACACTCTGCCGGGAGTCGGCAGACTTCTCCGGGAAGGGCCAGGTAGCAAGTGTCTTTGGCTTTGCTGGCCAGACTGTCTCCATCACCACTACTCAAGTCTGCTGTCGGAGAGTGCGAGCAGTTGGAGACAACAGGTAAAAATGGATGGGTGTGGCCGGGTCTCCAAAAAAACAAAAAACAAAAAACAAAAAACAAAAAAAAAAAAACCTGGTGAATGCTGAAATTAGAATTTCGCATGCAGTTTCCATGTCATGAAATATGATTCTTCTTTTGAATTTTGCAATCGTTTAAAAATGCAAAGGTCACTTTATTCAGCTAGCGAGCCTGACAAAACCCCAGGCAGCCCGCGGTAGGCTGCCAACCCGCCCTGTACCCGCAGGAGGAAACTTCCATCATGCTGATACTGACGCCGCTGAAACTGCCAGCCGGGCCGGGGGCCGCGGGGCTGGGGGAGCCCGGCAGCGCCTTCCCCTCCGAACGACTGGTGCGATGGGCGGGGAAGCCCTCCGACTCCTCAAGGAGTCAGGGGGAGATAGAATGAGACTTCTGGGAACCACTCTGTCTAAAGTAGAGCCACACAGGACACAGAAGTGGGAGCCTCAGCCTTCAGGGGAGGGAGTCCCAGGGAGCACGGTGTCCCCGAAGCCCACACCCACAAGGGGTCTGATACGCATGCTTTCCTGCAACTTCACGGTGAAAACCGTGACTGTGTCTCACCCTTAACTTCAGATTACTGAGGCCTCTCCAGGGCATGGAATAAACGGCGTTTCTCTGACACCACGGCCCCAGTTCCACGCAGACTTGACATTGATGAAGTTCAAAGGGCAGAAGATGTCTGCTGCACATCCACTTTCTTTGTCAACTTGGTCAAGATTCTTCCCAGATTACAGCTGTTAGTTTTCGGAGCGCTTCACTCATTTCACAAACATCTAGTTTAGACTGTTACACACGAAACTAGAAACTCAGGTTTTTTTGTTAAACGTTTTTTGGGGGAAGGGATATCAGAAATGAATACATCTCAGAACTACTTGATGATAACAAATTCCAGGTGAGAAAGGAAGGACACACGAATGATGACAACAGCAGGAAGTGACATCTGAGTTAGACCCACCGGTCCAGGCTCCCTAGGAACATGGCTGGGGTTTTTACCCAGTGTCTGACTGGTAATGCTTAGGAGGGCACAGTGAGCATCTTTAGGTAGGGATGACAGGCTAAGGGTGACAACGGGCGCCTGTGAGAATTTTTAAAATAAGGTAATTGTTTTAAAAAGGTAATTCTTACAGTGTTGTGAGGAGTGTATTGCCAAGCGTTAACCAGAAACTAGGGAAGCCAACAAAATAATTCACGGTAAGGGTCTGAACTACAGTAGAAGCAGCACGGGCTGGGAAGAGGGAACGCACATCTAAGTCATTCAAGGTCAAGACCCAGAAACACTTCCTGCCAGACTGCGATGCAGGCAGAGATGAGGGCAGATGGGAAAGGTGGACCTACAAGCCGACTTGGGGATTTTTAATCTGGGTACTGGGTAAACGTGGGTCAAAACCATCCACTGAGAGAATCATTTTAAGAACAATAACGGGTTTGCAGGGGTAGGGGTGCGTGGGGCAGTACGTGGTAGGCTTCGGATGGGAGAAGTTTTAGGTGTCTTTCTCTGTAAAGAGAAATTTTTTTTTTTAACTAGATGGATTCCAAATACAAGTTTCAGTGCTGGGTTACGCACAAAGGTGAACAGATAATGGAATATAGAGGGTTCAGGAAAAGATTAAAAAAAATGTAGATGCTAATTTGAGTGGTATATAGAGGAAGCAAAAGAAAGGGGAGCTCCGAGGTTCCAGGTTCGATTCCGGACGACCATACAGTGCTTTGTTCCCACCTGTATGCACTGTTACTGAAGCTGGCTTGACATGTCACCATTCACTCTGCACGATGATGTCTCCCAGGGGAACTATGAGTCCCAGGGACCTCACCTCTCATCCCTTCGCGTGACACAGTACCCCGCACATGGTAGGTGCCCAGACATGACCTCGGAAAGCAGCCTCTCTTGTTATTCCGTTAAATAAAAGTTCCATGGCAACTTAACCTCATAAAATTTAACATTTTAGCCACATGGAACTACATGCGATTCTCTTTCGTTGGACCCTTCTGCTACTTGTTTCACTGCCAGCGGCTGGGGCATCTTCCATCACTACTACTGAAATCCCATTCATTCTTTAAGGCTCAGCTCAAGTGTTGTTTTCCCTGTGAGATGTCCCCATGTGGCCTGTCACTTTGCCTGTAAAGGCAGTAGTGACTGATTTGTTAGATTTGGGAATAATTTCCAGAGCCTACCAGAAAGCCTTCCATGCTCAAAATGTACGTACAATACTTGCAAAGAAGCGACTAGATCTGTCTTCCTTACCTCTGGAAGGAAAACAACGAAAACATAAGCCATCTGTTGACTCGAGGTGTAAAAATCAGTGGCTCCATCAGATCAGACATCAGCATGAGTGACAAGAACAGGCAGGGCTTTGAAAGTCAGACTCTGGGGGTGGGTGGGGAGTGGGCAGAGCGCATGCTTAGCATGCACAAGGTCCTGGGTTCAATCCCCAGTACCTCCATACCGCCCCCCCCAAAAAAAAATTTAAAAAGAAGTCAGACTCAGTTTTGAATTCCAGCTGGTACCTGTAATCTTGGGCAATCAGCTCAAACTTTCTGAGCCTTTGACTCCTCATCTGTAAGATCAGGTTGACGGCACTCTCCCCGCAGGGTAGTGAAGACTAAACAGAATGACATCCCTAACATGTGCCGCATCTGGCAAATGATCAGTAATCAGTAAACAGCAGCTATTTTTATTGTTTTAGGCATTAATTTCAGATGTACGATAATGATAATAATTTGTAAAAAAAAAATCTTAGAACAAAGGAGTTCTGGAGGAGATCTAATTTGAACTCTCTACATGACGCATAAATTCCCTATGAATCGAGTTCTGTCTTCCTTTCCTGAACAGGTGAATAATGACTACACTTAGCTTTCTAATGCACCTGGTTCAATAATCCAATTTTATAAAATTTTGTTATAGTTCTGTAAAGAGGCTGAAATTCATTCAATCCTTACGTCGATGCATTTTAAATTAAGATTTTACGTTTAACGTTATAAGCCCCAACTTTGCACAATTAAAACAGCTGATTTACTGGAGTATCTACCTTAGAGCAGAAGCCTTCCCTTCTAAGTAATGTCTGGTGCCAAACCACAAACACAGCCAATTGTTGTTAATCCATCCAAAAATACTAGGTCACCCAAAACTGCAAACGTTCTTCAAATTGGTGACAAAGTGCCAAGAGAGCTTTAACTGTAGTTGTCCTAAAACAAGAGAATTTCTCCATAGGCAATATTATTTAACAGGGGTCTTTATTTCTAAAGAAATTACAATTTACAATTTATGACACAGGCTTAAGCCGTTGTAAGGTAGAAAACCTGAAGCCATCACCTACAGCCATGAATCTAGGTAAAGGACACCCACTTCCTGAGATACTTCCTCCGCTCGCCTGCGGCTTGAACATCCTCTCATTCTCTGATAAAAATCCTTCCTTGTTCCTGTTAGTCCCGGCCACTCCGAGGAGAATGAGATAAGACATCCCATCTCCCATAAAGCCCATCTGACACAGGCTGGGACCTGCGACCATTTAGCGGAGTGCTTGCACCCGGATGAATGACTCCTCAAGCAAGTGAATACAAAGAAACCCTAAGGGACTAAAAATAACCACGTGCAGGCGCAGTTGGGGCAATTAGGAACAGTAAGATACAAAAAGGCCACAAATCAACTGCCATTCCTGAGGTGCTGGGAGCAAAAAGCAGGCTATCCCTGCACACAGCACCACCAAGGAGGTGGGCAGACCACTTAAGCCGCCCCTCTGGCCAGATCCACCCATCCGCCTCTCCCCTCGCCCCATTTACCAGACCAGCCCTCTCTCTTCCCTGAGCAGCAAGGGCACCTGTCACTTGTTTTCCCTCCCTTACGCTGCAGCACGGGTCCCTGGAACTCTCGTCTGGCCTCTTATCAATTTTTTTACTGATTAAAGAGTCCAAGGACCAGGGTGGGTGACACAGCTGGGGAGGGAACTCTGTGACACTGGAGCCTGGCAGGGTCTGTTCCATGCTGGAACGCATCAACCTGTCTTCTCCTAAAAACTACGGGAAGTTGCTTCGGTCACAAGACAAGACGGCAGAGTACGCTTTGAGAAATATCTGTGGCGTGATGGAAGCGATTTCAGAGTCCCAGCTCAGCTGTCTCTCACAAGACTCTATCTGTGTCCTGATTTTCTCATCTGCAAAGGGGGACTTTCCAAGCATGCTTGTGATGTGAATTAAATGAGGTAATAACACACGTGAAAGCACCTGTAAAACTGTAAAGCCCCAGACATTTATGAAGTACTTGCTCCAGCAGAGAACTCATATTTGTATCTTTCTTCTGTAGGAAAATCCAACTGAGTATGTAACTATATATACACACACACACACACACACACACACATACACATACATATACATATAAAGATGCTCTTTTGGCTTTAAAAAAAAATCTTTTTTTCTTTCAAGATAAAATTTATGAATATATCAAACACTGTTAGAGTTTGAGGACGAGGCAAATCACCTGATGTGAAATTAGAATAATTTAAAATTCCCAGAAACATTTTTTTGTTCCTATACTAGCGACAAAAACTCAAGGGAAGTACCCACTATGAAAACGATTCTCAGAAGCCAAGGTCATGTCTCCTGCACCTCGAATCGTGAACGTGGTTCACACTGGCACACATCCTGCCTCGAAAGGTAACAAGCTTCAGGAGTAACAAGGCAAGCTTCAAGCAACAAAAGAAAATTTTACATCACGTATTTACCCACATTTAGGTTGCGAGGGACTCTGCTGGCAACATGAAAGAACGTGACATTTCTTAAAATAATTAATATCACATCCTCTCATTACTATGGAATCAATGTTGACCATTTACAATGTTTTCTCCAAACAATCATTTCTCTGAAAGCTTTATATTTCTGTAAGATTAAAATAACGGTTAACTCCTGACAGAATTCAATTTCTGTGTTTGAACAGTTAGCTCTTTACACTTCAGCATTTTTAACTAAAAGAAAGGCCACGGAACAAAATGAATAGATCTGGTTTTTCACACCACATCATTAAAATACAGCACAGGTAAATTTCAGTCTGTATCAGCATGAGCCCAATTAGTTCTATCAGAAATGTAACCCGAGTTAACAGCTGGAAAAAAAAGGCAACTTTTCCACCTTACTCCAGAAAGGATTATGCATAAACACACTTCATTATGTCAAAACCACAATATACAGGCAACATTTATAACCTTAATAAACAAAGACCGCTTCTAACACAAAACAGAACTCTAACTTCCTGAGACTGTTGAACAGTTTCTGAGTCTTTTTGCAATGAGGTTTTATTACTTTTGCAACACACAGAAGCATATTTGGAGGTTGGGCAGGTTTTCTTATTTTTGCTTTTGGGGTACATGTAAAATACCACTCACTGAGCTACACAATGAATTACGTTTTTTGAGGGCGCCCCCTAAGCTGAGCACAGCCTTAACGCAAAGATGTGTTTTATTTAATTCCCTCAACCCTAAGAGGTCATCAATGGTTAGATAACTTACTCAAGTACACATAACTATTAAGTAAGAAGCCAAGACTTAATCACAGACTGTCTGACTCCAAAGTCTATGTTCTTAACCACCGCATCACATTTCTCCACGAAGAAAAAGGGAACCTAAAAGAAACGAATACATTCATTTTCCTTTTTTTCAGTTTTAGGCTCTTATATCAAGCATCTATTTAACTGCATTGTTCTGTTGAATCAGGAGTTATTACTTCTGTAAAGAAATTTTTTATAAGATATGTAGATGACAACTTAAACACACATTTTACAGGCAAGCAAGTTTTATAACAGAAGTTGAAACAAGAGTTGAACGAAACATTCCTGGAGGAATTATCGCAACACCTGGTAAGGTGCAAATCCATTTTTTTAGATTAAGTCACCTGTTATGAAGTCTACAAGACACTGCTTGCCATCTGATGACACTTCTGTTTTGTAGTATGTCTTCGTTTTGTGGAATGAAGCCGGACAACTCAACCAAACAATGGAAAGTCCCAGCTTTCCTTTTTCAAGACATCAGGGTTACTTCAGAATGCCTGGAATTTTGACCAATTAGAATACCTAGATGAGTTAATAGCTATGTCTTCTGCTGTCATACGTAAGTGTCCAGAGATCCAGTTAATTAGTGCCAGCAGAGTGAAGTGAATCTTGTTCCTAAAAGGTGTTTTCCTTTTAGATCTGGGAAAGTCACTTTTTAAGGTAGGTTCCCCTGCCAAAAGAACTAATTCTAAAGGTACCTTAATACTTATGAGGCAGCTTTTTTTTTTTAACATTGTTTCTAACCAATATTACCAGCCCCTCTTTTTCCAAGACCCCAATGAAGGCTGCATAACTGTCATAACTTTCCCCACGACCACATGGTGTTATTTTGCAACCGGGATAAACGGCGTGTCAGGGCCAGTGGCTTACGCTTTGCAACCACTCTTTACAACACCCCCGTGAGATAGGTCCTGTCGCTATGCTAATTTTACGGGTTAGAAACGGAAGGCTGCGGAGTCGAAGTCACCACTCAAAGGCAAGCAGAGCGAGGATGTGAGCTCGGGTGTGACCGCAAAGCCAGTGCTGTCGACAATTTCTCCAAACTGTACTCATCCTCAAACATCTATCACTGTATGACGGCTCTGCAACGTACAAGATGTCAGGTATCCAAACAGCCTTCAAGACAACCCTACAAAGCAGGAGTTGGGGCGGGTAAGGGAAGGCAGGGGCCGGCTCACAGCACAGAAATTCAGACAAGGGCCCAGACCCGAGTGAAACCAATCTGAACTTGCAGGCATAGGGACCTAAGCCTTTTCAGGACGAAAACAGCACAAACCCAATAAACTGAAAACTAAGTCAGCAGAAGGCGGCTGACCGAAGCTGCCAGGGCGAGGGTGCACAGGAAGCGGTCGCGCTCGGGGCTCTGCTCCCCTCTGTCACGGCGACGGAAGGAGAAGCAGAAACCCACAAGAGCCCGACGGCAAAACCAGAGCTGGCTCTAAGCCTCGCGTCTGGCGTCAAACTCGCCTCCGCGGGAAAAGCGCGCAGCGCAGTTCCCACGCCGGCTCTGGCTAAGCGACCGCGCAAAGGACCGCAGAGGCCGCAGGCTCGGGGGAGACGAAGGGGGCAGGCTGCCTCCCGGCCGCGACCGGGTGCACAGCACACGCTCGGGGACGCCGCGCGCGGACGCGTGGCCGGCCGGGGGCGGGGAGGGCTCCGCCGCCCTAATCGCCGCCTGCACCCAAGTTTGCGCCCGGCCCCCGCGCGCGCTATCGGGCCCGCGCCGCCCGCTCCGCCGCCCGCACTTATCGGCGCCCGCCCGGCCCCCGCCCGCCTCACCTGCCCAGCTCCCGGCCCGGGCTCAGGCGGTAGCCGTCCTGGAAGGGCTCGGTGCGCACCGCGGTGCGGATCTCCGTCAGCAGCCCGCGGGCCTGGGGCTGGGGCGGCGGCCGGCGCGGCGTGCTCAGACCCCGGCCCGCCCGGCCCGAGCCGGCGGCGGCGGCGGCGGCGGCCGGGGAGGAGTCGCCGCTGCCCGGCTTCTCCAGAGGAATCATGGCGCTAGGGCGCGCTTTCTTTCCGGCCGCCCGGCTCTCTCCGGGCTGCGAGCGGGTAACGGCCCCGCCTCCAGCTGCCTCGAGCCGGTTGGAAACGGCCAGCCGTTCTCTCCCGCGCCGCGCTCCGACTGCGGCCGGCTGGCTCCCGGGCGCCCCGCCCCGCCCCGCCCGGCCCCGCCCCGCGTTCGACCTCGCCCCGCCCCCGTTTGACCCCGCCCCTATCCCCGCCCCTCGTCGTACTCCCACTGGTCCCAAGCGCCGCGTGCCTCGCGCGCGCCCTCTGCAGCCGAGGGAGGGAAGGTGCAGCCTGCCGGGCGGCCCGGGCAGCCTGGAGGCGACCAACAGCACCACCCTTCCGGCTGGAGGACCCGCTGCGTCAGCCAGTTACACACCTGCTGAGCATCTGAGTTCCACAGCCTGAGCCCTCGGTTAACGAACGGCGCCGCCAGCCAGAGCCAAACGACACCCCCCCTTGGGCGGGTTAGGAGGGCCGATGAGACTCAGATCAGGGAGGGCGGAAGTTGCCCCGGGCAGCTGGTTCCTTCCTACATTGAGCGGAGGATGTGGAGGCAAGAGTTGGAGAAATATTTTCACGTCCTCACACCAGCCCTATGAAATAGTCCGTATTATACTGCCAGTAGTCTTCCCTATAGTTCATTTTCAAGGTGCTCTCAACCGTCTTGTGCCTTTAATTACATCCGTACCCTCATGACTACAAAATTTGTATCTCCAGCTTCCAACTTTTTCTGGACTTCAGACTCACATATTCAAGTGTACACTTGGTATCACCAGTTGATGTCAAAGAGAATGAACAAAAGTCAGTTCCTGATTATCCTTCACAAGTGCACTCCTGCCCAGTTTCTCCCTCTCAGTAAAGGGTGGCTCCGTCCTGACAGTGATTCAGGCCAGAAACTGTGGGGTCCATACTGATGCCTCTCTTTCTGTCATACCCCTCATCCATTCTGTAGGCAAATCCTCTTGGCTTTACCTTCAGAAAATGTGCAGAGTCTGATCACTTCTCTCCATCCACAACCACATTCAGCATTATCTCTTGTCTAGGTTACTGTGCTAGTTTACTATCTGGATTACCTGCTTCCATCCTTCTTCCTCCCCAGTTGTACATAGTTTATTTTCAAGGCAGTCAGAGAGATCTTTTTGAAATAGAAATCAGATCATGTCACTGCTCTTCTCAGTGTTCCAAGAAAAATTTTGCTTTTGGTGATGCTGAACGACTTTACTTGTAATCAGTACTCTCACTGAGAAAAATCAGACAAAAATTAAAAACGAACAATTCTTGGCTTGAAACATCAGAGAGCTTCAAAAGCAGCAAGAATTTGGATGACAAAGATCCTGGAAAGGACAGCCCTGGAAAGGACTTTCCCATGAGGCATCTGAGGATTCAAAGCAGTGACTGAAAGGGTGAGAAAATAAGCGGGGCTTCAGGCATCTCTTGGGCGTGGGGAGACACAAAATTGGAGTTTAGGACCTATTAAGGAGGAGGAACTGGTTAAACACTGTAGACCTGCAGTTGGTACCCTATGAAGTGCTACATCCTAGGAGCATCAGTAAAAGGGAAATAGATCAGCCCTCACAAAGACTGAAGAACAGCTTCAGAATGCAGCCGTAAATCCCCTCTAGAGGAAAACGCCATCGTCAGAGCCACACGTTATCTGTGTATTTCATACACAATGTCTGACACTTAAGTTAAAACGGGGGATTATCTTAAATTGATCACAAAAAGAATTGTCTTAAAAAGTAAGAGAAAAAGACAGAAAACTGAAACAAGAAAGCAGGAGACCTAGA
Source organism: Camelus dromedarius (assembly GCF_036321535.1). Classification (NCBI taxonomy): domain Eukaryota; kingdom Metazoa; phylum Chordata; class Mammalia; order Artiodactyla; family Camelidae; genus Camelus; species Camelus dromedarius. The sequence continues at coordinate 83,106,003 of NC_087442.1, read as the reverse complement.
TACTGAATTTAAAAACAGATTTTTAAATAATTCTGTTTAATATCTACAATAAATTAAATGACACGGGAGAGAATTTCAGCATAGAACTGAGAACTCCACAGAATAAAATGGAATGTTCAGAACTGGGAAAAACAACTCCGCAAACTAAAAATTTGACTGAATAGATGGGTTTTATAACAGTTTACATACAATCAATATATTTAACAAAATTTGAATAAATCTAATATATGTCATAAAAGTCTAATAAATAATAATAAACTCTAGTAAATGATTTATTTGAGAATTTATTAAAATTATTCCAAAGTTCATCATGAAGAATGTTCAAATGAGAATAGCTAGGAAAATTTTGGAAAACAAAATCTATAAATAGAGAATTGTTCTAACAAACACTAATGTAACAGAATGCATAGTTCTGAAATAGTTACTATATATGAAACTACAATAAGTCCCAAATCTTCTAAATCATTTATTAAATTAAATATAAAATAAATTAATTAAATGCAAAAAAAGACTATAATATCTGATTTCTAATAATTAGCTGATTTCTAAAGGAGAAATAATTTCTAAACAGGAAAGCAGTGGGAAAAAAATCTCCAAAGAAATTATTTGACTACCTAAACATGAAAAATTCTTATATATTAAAAATGTTATATACAAAATGAAAAGACAAAAAGCATTATAAACAAAAATTATATCCTAAATATATAAAGAACCTACAAATTATTAAACAGTATGATAAAACTATATTAGAAAAAGGGCAAAGAAAATAAAAAATAATTTTTAAAGGGATCAATATTATTAAACTCACGTCAAATATTCACATTCACTAGAAATCAAAGAAGTATAAATTAACCAGAGGGGTTCCATTTTTGCCAGTAAAATTACCAAAAGATTTTAAGGTAAATCAATGCCCCTCATTAGCGATAATGGTAATTCAATGCCCCTAATTAGCAAATAAACAAGTAAGGGCTTTTCATTTCTTTTTTTGGTTCTAATCTGTATTTTTCTGCACTTTCCCAAGAACTCAGATGCCACTTTCTATAGGACATCTAACCTGATTCTACCAGATTAAGATAGAATCTCGCCTTCCTGCTTGTTTCCATATGGGCCTGAACTTACCTTTATCAAATTGCCTTCAGAATGTACAATTTTCTATTTTCCTGGTTAGAGAGGACAGAGACCATTTAATTCTGTATCCTCAGTGTGTGTAAGTGAAACTTCAGAAGTACTGATGAATGAAAGTGGTTGTTTTGACTATGCAACACTCTAAATGTCTCTCAGTAAGGAAATAATTAAATGAATTACGCTATATTTACTGGATAGGTTATTTTGCAACACTTCTTCAGGGATTTAATAACACTGCACTGTATTTGTTTTGCAAGGATAGCTATAAAAAAGAATGATTCAAAATTGTTTCTATTGTATAGTATATATTTTTAAGTGCATTGTAAAGAGATGACATGGCATTAGGACATTGTTAGTGACTCTTTTTGAGAGATGTGACTCTTGTTGAGTAATTTTCTTTTATGTTTTGTACTTTCCAAATGTCCTTAAATGATTATATATTACTTCTATAATTAAATGAAGTGAAGCAAATTTAAGCTTTGTTCTTAAAATAAGTATTCCATAGTCCAGCCATCCAGGCATGCACTGTGGTTATTTTAAACACATCTCACACCTACCCAGCTGCTTCCTATCTCTCCATTTACTGATGGGGGTTTAAGTCACTCCTTCATTCTCTTCATGTTGAAGCTTGTAGTATGTCCAAACTTTGGTTATTTTTTAAATACCAAAGCACTGGCTGGGAAATTATTTGCAAGTTCTCCAGCTCTAAGCTGTTTGAGGATGAATATGCCTTTGAGATCAGCAGTGCAGACAAACAACATAATTTCCCTTGCCGTCTGCTGTCAAAGGAAGAAGATTGATTTGTACTTCTCATTCAGGTGCCAAAATTAGCCCTTAGGTCAAATGTAAGACTGGACTCTACTCTTTCAGGGACCCTTTTTCAGAATTTAGCTCAGGAAGGGCCAACTCACCACAGTCATCTCTTCTGTCTTTCCCTTTGCCATTTAACCTTCCTAAACAAAGATGCCATTTGACAGAATGACAATTGTTCTGTCCAAGTTATATAAGATACCTTTGATGAGGAGATTTATTGTGAAACTAAATATAAATTCACACGCATTTGAGGGTTCAGATTTGAGAGCACATGGATCTGAGAGAACATAAGTGAATTACCTACACCATGTCATTCAGTGGCTGTTTGGTGAATGTCGTGGAATCCAATGAAATGATCAGCTCACACACTTTGAAATATTGATAAATGTGCAACTCAATTCCCAGATTAAAACCTTCTATATGATTTCCGAAGTGTCTATTGATTTAGAAAGTTAAATATCTTATTACATGCCGAAGAGTGAATGAAAATTGTAAGAAACATTTTCATGAATGGGATGAAATTCTCTGCAGTTCTGTGTTTTACGATGCAAACGCTAAAAGGAGAGGCTAGAGAGAGAAAAATGTGGGTCCACTTCAGGTTGGTTGAAAATGTGATTTAACTGGTATTTTACTGACTGTAACATATGGAGTTTTGAATTATTGCTGTGCAAAATACAGAAGAGATTTATGGAAATCTTTGAGCAAGAGGCAACAGCATCATCAGAAAAGATGATGGAAGATCTAAGGAAGCATCAGTGGCAAAGGAGCCTAGGTCCTCTCTCCTAACTTCTCATCTATGCCTAGGGGAAATAACCACTAAGCTCTAGAAAATAAAAGGGTGAAAAAACCAACTATATAATGGACTCTAGGATTACTTTCTCTTATTTACAGTTCTGAAGCCTGAAGACACAAGATTAGGAAATAGGATTAATGGGCATCCTTAGAAAACCATTTCTGATGATCTCCTAATGGGAAATGAGAGGCAGGTAAAGGTCAGCCTTTTATATTCTGCAAAGACTCTGGAAACACTGAAGTAATCATCTTGTACTGGACTTTACTGGCCTGACACAGAAACATTTTAATTCCTCAATTCTGTTTCCTACACAGGATAAGGCTGTTCAGCCAGAAATAACGTTTATTAAATCCCTAATATGTTCTAAGCGATGTTTTTAAAAATGTACCTGTACTTTCTTGAGGCCTCAAGATAGCACCATCTTGATCTGTAGATTAAAAGCAATCTTAATTGAAATCCCAATGAATTATTTTGTGGACATTGACAAACTGATTCTAAGATTCATACAGAGATGCAAAAGACACAGACTAGCCAGTACAATATTGAAGGAAAAGAACAAAGTAAGATGGCAGAAACTATCCAACTTCAAGACTTACTACAAAGCTATAGTGATCAAGACAGTGTGGTATTGGTGACATTAGCAATATGGTGAAATGGGAGGTTCCCAGGCACATTCCCCCACAGAAACAAACATTTGGTAGCCACCTATGCACAAAAGTGACTTTGTGGGCATTTTGGGATTTAAGAAGGAGGCTACGAAACCTCAGTGGAGCTCAAGACCGAGGAGGACCACATTGAAAAGGCAGGCTCATGAACCACAGATAAGCTGGCTCACTGTGGTCCCAGCCGTGGAACAGAAGCAGCCTGTCCCTCTGTGGACTCAACTCTATCTGCTTGTCCATTGGCTTGCTACCAGCCCCTTCTGCCAAGAGACCCAGGAAGAGTCAGACCCATCCATTCCCTCTGTAACAAGACTTGTTGACCTCAGACCCAACTGAAGTCCCTGAAGTAGTCCCAGGACCCAGCTCCGGCTTCACTCCAGAGAGTCCTGGGGCACTTACACCTGACGAGGGGACTGCCCAGGGATCCAGCAGGAGCCACGCCCATGGGTATCCCTGATAACATGCCCACTGATCTCAGACTGACTGTGGTCCTTGAAGCAGTCCTATGACATGACTCCAGTTCTGCTCTACTGTAGTTCGGAGACAGTTCTGCCCATGCAGGGACCCACCCAGGGATGTGGAGGGAGCATGCTCAGGGATCTGGCAAAAGTGATTCCCATTTGTGTCCCTGGTAACAAGCCTGCCAACCACAGAACTGACTGAAAACCTGGCAGCAGCCATGGGACCTAGTTCCAGCCTTGCTTGAATGTGATCCCAGAGGCAGTGCCATCAGCCAGGAGAAGGTCTTCATCTGCTGGAACCAGTCTGGAAAGCCTGGAAGAGTGTATTCCACTTCAAATACACAGCCATCAATGTAAGACTACACAGATAACAAAGAATCAGGCAAACGTGAAATGACCAAGGAAACTAATAAAGCTTTCATAATGGAGATCCATGAGCTGCTTGACAAAGAACTCAAAATAATTGTTCTAAAGAAGCTCAATGAGCTATAAGAGAACATGGATAAACAACTAAATGAAGTCAGGAAAACAATAGATGAACAAAATAAGAAGTTTAATATAAACCATAAAAAGAACCAAACAAGAATCCTGGAGCTGAAGAATACAATTGTTGAAATAAAAAATTCAATAGAGAGCTTCAACAGAAATTTAAACATGCAGAAGAAAGAATCAGTGAACTCCAAGATGGGTCATTTGAAAATATTCAGTTAGAGAAACAAAAAGAAAAAAGCATTAAAAAAATGAATAAAACCTACAGGACTACTGGTATACCAGGAAATGAACCAATATACATGTTATGGAAGTCCCAGAAGGTACAGAGAAAGAAGCAGAAAACTTAACTAAGGAAATAATGACAAAAAACTCCCCAAATTTAGGAAGGGCTTTGAACATTCAGATCCATCATGTCCAAGAATTCCAAAAAGACACATACAATCCAATTGTCAAAAATCAAAGACAAAGAGAAAATTTGAAATCAGCAAGAGAGAAATGACGTGTCATATACAAGTGAACACCCATAAAACTATCAGGAGATTTCTAGGCAGAAACATTGCAGGCCTAGAGAGAAGGGCATAATGTTTTCAAAGTGCTGACAGGATAAAAAACCTGCCAACCAAGGACACTATATCCAGCAAAGCTTTCTTTAATAAATAAAGAAGAAGTAAAGACTTTCCCAGACAAATAAAAGCCGAGTTCATCACCACTAGACCTACCTTGCAAGAAATGCTGAAAAGAGTTCTTCCAGTTTAAGTGAAAAGACACTAATGAGGAACATGGAAACATATAAAAGTACAAAACTCACTGGTAAAGGTAATTATATGGTCAAATTCACAATACTGTAATACTGTAATACTGTAATGGTAGTTAATAAATCACTTTCAACTCTATAAAAGTTGAAAGACCAAAAGTAGTAAAAATAACTATAGCTACAATAATTTGTAGTTAATGGATACACAGTATCAAAAGATGTAAATTGTAATATCAGTAATACAAAATGTGGGGGGAAGGGAAGTAAAAGTGAGTGTTTGTTTTGTGATTGAAGTTGTTATCAGCTCAAAATAGGCCATTATAACGATGGGATATATTATGTAAGCCTTATGGTAATCACAAAAATAAAACATAATAATAGATATACAAGAGATAAAGAGGAAAGTATCAAAGAATAAAACTACAGAAAGTCATCGAATCAGAAAGACTTCAAGAGAAGAAGAAAGGAACAGAACTACAAAACAGCTGGAAAACAATGAACAAAATGGCAAAGAGTTTGTATCTATCAATAATGTAAATGTTTTAAGTTCACCAATGGAAAGACATGAAGTGACTGAATAGATGAAAACACAGACACAATTATATACTTCCTACAAGAGACTCACTTTAGCTTCAAGGACACACACAGGTAGAAAGTAAAAGGATAGAAAAAGATATTCCATGGAAATGGTAACCGAAATGAAGCAGAGGTAGCTATACTTACATCAGACAAAATAGACTTTTGGTCAAAAGCAGTCTCAAGAGACAAAGAGGGTCTTTATATAATGATAAAGGTGTCAATTCATCAAAAGGTTATAAAAATCATAAACATATATGCACCCAACCTCAGAGCAGATAAATATATAAAGCAGATGTTAATAGGACTGAAGGCAAAACCAGACAGTGTTACTATACTAATTAGCAGTACTATTAGCAATATTTATAGTAGGGGATTTCAATACCCCATTTTCAAAGATGGATTGATCATTTGGACAGAAAATCAATAAGTAAATAGCAGACTTGAACTACATATTAGCTCAAATGGACCTAACGGAAATATACAGAACATTTCCTCCAACAGCAACAGAAGAGTCATTCTTCTCAAATACACAAAGAACGTTTTCTAGAATAGACCGTATGTTATGCCCCCAAAACTAAGTCTTAACAAATCTTTTTTGATTGCAATGGTATACAACTAAAAGTCAGTAATAGGAGGAAGCTGGAAAATCCACAAACATGGAAATGAAACAGCATCCTTTTGAATAAAGGCAGCTCTAAGAGGGAAGTTTATAGTGATAAACACCTACATTAAGGGGAAAATGATCTCAAATAAGCAATCTAACTTTATACCTCAAGGAACTGGAGAAAGAAGAACAAACTAAGCCCAATGTTAACAGAAGGATGGAAACAATGAAGAATAGTGCAGAAATAAATGAGACAGAGACTAGAAAAGCAATACAAAAGATCAACAAAATGAATGAATGGCTTTTTGAAAAGAGAAACAAAATTGACAATCCTTTCTTTACATAGTCTAAGAAAAAGAAGACAGAAGTTTCCAATTTAAAAAGATAGAAGTGAAAAAGGAGACATTACAACCAATACTACAGAAATGCCAAGGATCATAGGAGACTCCTATGAACAACTATACATCATCAAGCCAGATAACTCAGAAGAAATGGATTAATTCTTAGAAACATGCAACCTACCTATACTGAATCATGAGGAAACAAAATCTGAATAAACCAATAACTAATAAGGACAGAGGCTCAGAAAGCAAAAACCTCCTTTAAAAAAAAGTGCAGGACCAGACAGCTTCACGGGAGAATTTTACCAAACATTTAAACGAGTTAATGCCAGTCTTCTTACACTCTTTCAAAAAAGAAAAGAGGAGGGAACACTTCCAAACTCACTTTTACGAGGCCAGCACTATCCTGATATCAAAGCCAGACAATGACACTATAAGAAAAGAAAATTACAGGAAAATATGGCCGATGAACATAGATGCAAATATCCTCAAGAGAAATACCAGCAAACCTGATTCAACAGCATATCATATACCATTATCAACTTGGGTTTACCCCTGGGATTTGTTCTTTTTCTTATTCAAAAAGTGGCCATTAATTAATTAATTAATTAAATTAATTAATTAATTAATTAAATTAATTAATTAATTAAATTTGATTAACTAAATCAATTCATTACATTTGGTTAATTAACTAAATTAATTCATTAAATTGATACTTAGCCAGGAGCTCTTATAAGCCCTGGTGCTATAAGGGTAAACAAAACAATGTCTGTGCTTTCCTGGAGTTTACATTCTCATGCAGGAAACACAATAAGCAAACAGATACACAAGTCAGGTAGAGGTAAATAATATGAAAAAAAATGAAGCAAGAAAAGGTGACAGGAACAAACTTATGATTACCCGGGGGTAAAGGGGGTGGGAACGGATAGTCGGAAATTCGAAAATTGCACTTCTTGGGGAGTGATGGAAATGTTAGCTGTCTTGATTGTGGTGGTGGTTTCATGGGTGTAGACATCTATCAAAATTCATCAAAGTGTAATCTGAAATATGTGTAGTTTACTGTACAGGAACCACACCACAATAAAGGTGTTAAAAAAGAAAAGTACAGGAGACAGAGAGGGATTGGAGGCAGTCCTTCAGATACGATGGGACAGAAAAAGTCTCTCTGGGACAGTGACAGATGGGGAGACACCTAAGAGGAGAGAGGAAGAGAACCTTGTAGACTCACAGGGGAAGAGCTTTCCAAGCAGAGCAAATCACGACCACATGGGCTCTCGGGTGAAAACATGCTTGGGGTGTGCGGCAGGGAGAGAGAGGAAAGAGATAAGTGATGTAGCCTCACTCCATGGGCACATCATGTAGGGATTTAGAAACTGATGGGAAGCCATTAGAGGGCTTGAACTGGAGAGTGACACAATTTAACACGTTTTATGGGGATGCTTCTGGTTACAGTGTGGAGGGTAGACTCTAGGGCAGTGAATTGGAGCCAGGAAAGCCAGATAGGGGATGCTGGCAATAATATAGATGAGAAATTATTGTGGCTTGGACTGGGGAGGTGGCAATGGAATTGGTGAAAAGCAGCAGAAATTCTTTCCACATAAGTCTAACAGGAATTGCTGGTGGATGAGATGAAGAGTGGGAGGGAAGAATCTCCTTCTGCAGTCTCTCTGAGTTTTGGGTCAGGTATGTGTGTAGCGCCATCATGAAAGGAGCCATCATTTTCCGACATCCTTGAGGTGGTTTCTAGTTCATTGTCATGGGTTTCAGTTCATCCTTGTGAGCATCCTTCCATCTCCTAGATCTGCCCCGCTTATCTGGCTTTTCTTCTTGGTTCAGACCAACCATCAGCTGCAAAAGCTTCTGCGGACTTATTCACAGGCTCCCATAGCTGCGTAAGGTCTATCCCTATAAATACTTCCTTACTCTGTGTCACTCACAGTGACTCTCCTGTCCTGACCCAAACCTTCACTGATACAAGTTTGGCATGTTTATTAGCCCACTGGACAGAGATGGGCCCTTGGGATACAAAGTCTAAGAGCTGTTTCAGTGGTATCTGTGAGTTACAGGGAACCTAATGTTTTGTTATTATCCTGTGCTAAATAATTTTTTTTAAAACTAATTGGCTTCTATGTTGCACTGTGGTCAGAGAATGTGGGACTATGACTTCTTTGTCATTTATTGAGACATTGTTTGTAGTCTTTATTTATTTTTGAATTATGTTGTTGTTCTGCTTGGAAAGAATCCATATTCTCTGTTTGTTGGGTAAAGGGTGGGATGTGGATAACCATACAATCTTTAATAATTCTTAAAAATGAAGAGAATAGAATTTTAGGTGAATATTGTTGGGGATTAAGAAGGTCATTACCTATTTTTTTTTTAAATAAGCCACCAAGGGGACCCAACCATCATTAACTTATATACACATAATACAGAGACTCAAAAGAAATGGAGCTAACTGAATGACAAATTCAAAGAATTCTGATTTATAAATTATTTATAAAATCGACAAAAACAAATTCAACAAACCAAATCATATTTATATATCTGTGTGTGTTTCTATACCAAGGAAACAAATTATATTTCCCGTAACAAAACCAGATTTGAACGACATTGATAAACCACTGGCACACATCAACATTTTGAAAGTCGATGCTCAGCATTCTTAGGGCAGATGTTCCACGTTCTTATCGCAGCCTAATCGTTTAATCAACAAAGTAACAACCAACCAGGCAGTATTTGCTTTTCCCAATTATGACAAAACTACATTTTATAGACATATACGTATGAAAAACATAGATTCCACTTGTTTGAGAAACTCCTTCAAGTGCTGTGAGCTGCTGCCCATTTTCATGCACGTTGTATACTTAAAAGACTTCAAGTGGTTCGTTCCAGTTTAAAAAAAGAAAAAGGAAAAAGGCACAATATTACTCTTTTCATATCTACCTTTTCAAAGACTATAATCTTCTGTCCCTGTTTTATATATTCTATTCCTTCCCTGTCTCTTTGAACTTTTCAAAGTACTCCTTTTATGCCTCTTTTAGATTGCAGTATTATTTCAAATTCCTCTTGTTCATTCTATCCGGCAGTGGAGTCTCTCATGTATTTTATAATTTTTTTTTTGTGGATGAGCTCACGTAAATATGAAATTTCTCTTCCCTCTTCAGTATCATTATTAATTTAAATTAAATGTGGCCACCATGCAGAGTGGATGCAAGTCATAAGGTTAAATTAAACTCTTTCAGTGCTTGGTTTCAAGAGATCCCAGAAAGGAGAGATGCCTCAAGGTCTTTGACTCAGTTATCCATTGCCACCATCATGATCAACAACCATCAGAAAATATCACTGGCGTATAACCACGTCTCTGGGGTCAGCTGGAGTTTGGCTGGTGGCTTTCATGATCTTGGCTGGGCTTGCTCAAATATCTGGGGGTTGACTGGCTGTTGGTTGATCTAGCCTGGTCTCGGTGGTGCCCCCCGTGACTCCCATCTTCCTTCTACATCAGACGTACTCTCCTAATGACAGGAAAGCAGCAAGAGATGCCAGGCTTAGCTGTGCAAATAATTTACAAGCCTCTACTTGCAGTAAGTTGGCCAAAGCCAGTGGGTCAGAATGCTTGGCTTCCAGCAGGAGGTGACGGCAGAGTTACAAGTGTGGTAGATGGTGTGGTTATAGGGAGTGGTGAAGGAAGAATGGAGGTCATTTTACGAGATCTACTGTAATCTTAGAAAACAGATACTCCCCATTGTCATTTAACTTTTTCTACAGAAAGAATAAACTTGAAAGAAGAGAAGCTCTTAAAAAACAAACAAACACCTTTATTGTGGTGTGGTTCCTGTACAGTAAACTACACATATTTCAGATTACACTTTGATGAACTTTGATAGATGTCTACACCCATGAAACCACCACCACAATCAAGATAGCTAACATTTCCATCACTCCCCAAGAGGGGCAATTTTCAAATTCCCAATTTATCCCTTCCCACCCCCTTTACCTCCTGGTAACCGTAAGTTTGTTTCTATATGTCTGTGAATCTGTTTCTGTTTTGTAAATAAGTTCATTTGTATCTTTTTTTTTTTTTTTTTTTTAGATTCCACACATAAGCGATCTCATGTGGCATTTTTCTTTCTCTTTATGGCTTAGTTCACTTAGAATGATGATCTCCAGGTCCATCCATGTTGCTGTGAATGGCATTATTTTATTCTTTTTTATGGCTGAGTAGTATTCCATTGTATATATGTACCACATCTTATTTATCCAGTTATCTGTCAATGGACATTTGGGTTGTTTTCATGTCTTGGCTCTTGTAAATAGTGCTGCTATGAATGTTGGGGTGTATGTGTCTTTTTGAATTATGTTTTTCTCCAGATACATGCCCAGGAGTGGGGTTGCTGGATCATATGGTTAGTCTATTTTTAGTTTTTTAAGGAATTGTCATACTGTCTTCCATAGTGGCTACACTGATTTACACTCCCATCAACAGTGTAGGAGGGTTCCTTTTTAAGAGAAGCTCTTTTTATGGACAAATATAAAAGTCTGGATAAAATAAAAGTCATGACCCAATTTTTATTACATTTTGAAAGTACCAGGAATTATGTAACTATAAGGGCAAAAAGAAAACTCTATATAACACATACTCCTTGGAATAAAATGAAAAGATAAACAAGTTCTTGGGCGTATATGAGATGGCTAATTAACAAGTTTTAACACTAACTCACTCAGAGGTTCCAGACATTAAAAAAAAAAAAAAATCTTTGTAGAATTCAGCTCTTCAAGGTATGAAGGTTTTCAGGCTGATTTAGTCCCTTCTAGTCCCTTCTCTGTTTCCTGTTTCAGGAGGAACAACCATGTTCCCCTCTTAGTGATGAATGTAGATCATTTCCCCCAGTTTTATACATGCTCAAATCCTGTCTCCAGATAAAACATGTTTCTGTCATTCTTTCCCCTCCAGTGGAGCCAATGGCTCCTGTTCCCTTTCCCCATAGCCTTTTGCTTATTTATTACTATTATTTTGCAAGGACATCACATCTTACTCAGGAGCTGGGGCGGGGAGTTGGGGAGGGACTAGTCATATTAAAAACAGAGACAAAAATCTCAAATGATGGGGAAGAATGCAATGGTATATGCTAGACCACGGAACCCTGACAGCAAAGACTATCCCAAAACAGACCCAGCATGTAATAAGTATTCAAAAAATGCTTAATGGAATGAAGATAGTGTGTGGTGAGGGCTGAGTGCTGGTTCAGCCAGGCTTCTTATTCAAATCTAGGCTATCCATTTACTTTGGGCAAATTAATTAATTTCTCTATGTTTCAGGGTTTTTTTTTTCAGCATAAGATGGGGATATAAAAGTAGCTATTTCATAGGGTGATACATGAAAAGTACCAGTTAGTGGGTTTTTTTTTTTAAGTAGTAAAGAGTTCATTGTGATCATCTTCATCTTCATTAATCCATTGATTAAACAGATACTAACATTAGTCACTGATCTACTATGTTAAACTTTTTTTTTTGAGTGACGGTAGATTTATTTAGAGAGATACACACCTCATGGACTGATTGTGGGCAGGCTTCCTCAGAAGGGAGAGTGGCCATGAGATGTGGGGGTTGCTAATTTTTATTGGCTCAGTAACTTCATATGCTAATAAGTGGGGGGATTATTTCAACTACGTTGGGGAAGGGGCTGGGATTCCCAGGAACTGGGCCACCGCCTACCCTCTGACCTTCTGTGGTTAGCTTCGGAACTGTCATGGCCCCTGTGGGAGTTCCATTTACCATGTTAAACTATTTTAAACAGCAGCAACTTGTAGGTAACGTTTTTATTCCTTCCATGATTACTATTCTTGCAATTAAAAAAAGTCTTCAGTAAATTCATGATGAATCATGTGATTCTAAATATATTAGCTTTTATTATTATTACTATTACTCTTGGGGCTGATGACAGCTATTAATTGGCAGGAAGGAGGATGGTAGGGGTTTAATTGTGTCTTCCAAAGAAGACAGGTTGGTAACTATCTTCCTAACCTCCAGTTCCTCAGAACGTGACCTTAATTGGAGTTAGGGTCTTTATAGAGGTAATCAAGGTGAAATGAAATCACAGGGTGGGTTCTAAGGCAATACGGCTGGTGTCCTTATATAAAGGGGGAATTTGAACACAGACACACCAGACACACGGACATGCACACGTACCATACAAACACCCAGAATGGGAGTCCATCACTGAGGGTGAAGGCAGAGATCGCCAAGCCAAGGAGCGCCAAAGATTGCCAGCAAACCACTGGAATCTGGAAGAGAGAGATGGAATAAATTCTCTCTCACAGCATCAGAAGGAACCAGCCCCACCATCACCTTGATCTTGGACTTCTGGCCATGTTTAAGCCCCCCAGTCTATAATCCTTTGTCACAGCAGCCCATAGAAAACTGATCCAGGGGGCCATGGTGGTAAGCTGCCCACATCCTTTGGGGAATATGCATTGGCTGTGGGTTCCCAGCATCCCCTGTGGTACCCCAGGTGGGTCTCCATTCCATTTCTTCCACCCTTTTTGAAAGCTTCCTAATGGTGATGCCAGGTCCTGGGAGCCTAGGACCTTAAGGGACATTTTGTGACAGGGCATACTTGTAGTCCCCAAGACAAAGTTTAGTGGTTTGAGCAAAGCACCTCTCCTGATCTCAGATTCCTTTCTCCAAGATGAACTAGTCAGATAAAACTAAGTGTCTGTTCCCAGCGATAAACGCGATGATTCTTGTAGCACTGGGAAAGGCAGCTTGACTTTCCATAAATCCCTTCATTTATTCTGTTAGAGAACCAGCCTCTATTAAACATAGTTAAACCACATTTGAATATTAGTTATGTGTGTCAAGTTTTTTTTTTTACCGTATGTAATTAATGAGTTGTCAGCACAGTGTATTGGAAAATTATGGCCGTAGAAACCAGAAGATCTGAACTTCAATCTTGATTTCAGAATAATAATCAGATTAAAACGCAAAATAGTATCATCAACTCCTGTCTGTAAATTATGGTCTAGGCTAATTGTTTTTCTTATACCTCAAGAGAAAAATTATGTTCAGTTCCAATGAGTCTGAAGTAACCCCCGCATGTGTATAAAAATGCAATATCGAGATTTCTCAGATTTTTCCTTCTCTCAATTCTACGTGTACTTTTTTTTCCTAATAGTATTTTTTTTTCCCTTAAAGAATAAATCAGCTTCTAATCATCCAGTAAGAGTCTCATGACTTTTCTTGGAAGGAGGTCGTATCACTGTGGTAATGGGGAGTTATGATATGTGCCTCTGAACATCACATCTTTGCCTACAGCTAAAGCTTGTCCTGGGGTCACACTGGGTGTTAGGCTGTGGTCTAAAGCCTTTGCAGAAGAATCTCAAGAGGTAGGAATTCAATAAGCCAGTGTATGTCTGGTTCGACATAAAGGACACTCACAAAATCATGTTGTCTGTGTCCCGTTCTCATAGGCATACACAAGGAACTTGTTACAGAAGCTGTCCCTATATTCATGGATTTGTGAACACATACTATGCTTTGTTGATGAATAATTTTCCCCGGGGAGTGCTTACCATAGCAGCTGGTAGCTTTCTGGGTCGTTTTTCAGGCTTACCTCCAGCCAGAGCGCAGGCGTGGTGCAAATTGTTATGCATTGCCCTAGACTTCCGTTTGCAATAAGGAACACACGTGATGACATACCAAAGTGAGTTTATTGACATTCCTTTGAAGGTGGTGATGGGAGAGAAAGCTTGGCCTGAGTATTAACATGACATTTCTCTTGTCGATGTAAGCAAAATCAGCCCAGTAAACAAGGACTTCTCCTGCCGTTGACTAGAACAAAGACTTTGAACAAAATCATTATAGACATTTCCTTAGAGAAACTGGAAGCTGCAGGAAGTAGGCTAATGGAACAATATTTACTCTAAATACTACCTCTAGGCACCTTTTTTTTTTCTACTAGAACAAAGGGACTACATATCACTAACAGGAAAATAACACTTTCTCTTTTGGACCTTATGATGGCTGGAACATCCATCCCAGACTTTTATGATACAGTATTGCAGTAGTTGTAACGATGGACACTGAAGTACGTAATCATAATTAATAATAATCATAATTAATAATAATCATAAAGCACCACATTTGTTATGTAAAGTTCTAACGACTTTCATTGGAAAGTGTTTCATCTTGACTGGGAAAACATTTGTGGCAAAGGGGAAATTTTCTGAACCCAAATTTGGGACATGCGGTTTGACACATGGACGGATGGTGTCCCAGACGTCACTGAGAACTGCCCTGGGAAGCCCATGGGCTCGCCATACAAATGCACTCACTGTTAAAGGACATGTTGTCATGTGTGAGAAGAGAACAAGACTGAGATTCTGCAAATTTAAAGCTAAGTGACTGCCCTCCATTCATGATGATAGGGTAGTAAAACTTGTCATAACCATGGTCAACTTATACACACAGGGAATTACAAAGAACTCAACAGCTTTATAATACTTCTTCTGATTCTGTAGGATCAACAACTGATTTTAGATTAGCATCTTTATCTGATAGAATAAAAGGTGATATCCATGAAATTATTATTATAATACTCTATATATAGCATTTTTGAGGCATTTTTTCCAATTGAAACGTGTTTTCTCTTATTTCTTGTTCTTCTTTGTCCCACAATTAAAGACAATACATTGACTACAAATAGCTCTAAAAGATCTTGTTTTAGGGAAATCGTGGTTTATAAGTGATTAGTTTTCTAATATGCCTCCATGGAGAAAACTAGTATTTTAAAACAATATTTTAAAAAGAAATTACACGTGGTAACAGGTACATTTACCTTGCCTGTTATGAGTGATATGATTTGGGGTGGACTGCACCTGTTGAAATTAATAGCATGATTGAATTCTACAGCTGTTTTATCTGTCTAATAAAAATTATACATAATTTGAAAATCAGCCTCATATATGACAGAATATTTACTAAAGAAGCATCATCTGAGACATAGAGAAATAAAAAAGACCCTTCCTTAACAACTGTCTGTACCCCCCTTCTCTTTGCTTTTCTTCCGGAAGGATTCTGTGCAAAGCTGTAATGGAACCTGGGCTTTGGGTCCTTTTGGCTGACTCTGACACTAGTATTTCTTCCTGGAATTTTATGCTTTTATAAAATACTGTTCCTGTCATGCTTTGAGGGCTACATCTGAACCATGGCACTGGGAGGGGGCAGTAAGAACAAGGAAAAGTTAGCTGCAAACCATATTTGCCCCTGTTATTGTATGTACCTTGTTCCTTCTGTATAGGGCTAGACTAGACATCGATTAATCTAATTCATAGATTATTTAGATATTTGTGTAAATTATGAAGCTCCCAGGGGCAGGTTCCATCTTTTGGACAGCTTTCTCCCTTGCTGATACCTAATAAATAATACAAATACTAAAAAAATAAAAAGAGAACTGAATGCTTGAATGAATGTGTTTACATCTATATGACACCAAGTTCTAAAAATGAAAGATACTCCCCTCTACTAGAGATGCTGTTCAAAGAATTAGGATGGTGAAACGATTTGCATCGTCTTTATGTTCTGATTTCATCAGTAATAGCTCCACTGGGATCCATAACTTCCCAGGTGCTGAACCACGTCCTGAAATTTGCACATCCCTCAAATCCGGTATTGTGCAACTTACACATCCCATCCTATCTCGGTCAATACTCTTTTTAGACAGCGACAGAAGGCCAGATTTCTGCATCATATATATTCTCCTGATTCACAACAGACACACAGCAGCAGGGAAAGCTGGGCATTATCAGTAATTCTCACTAAAGGAATGTTTCCTTGTGGAGCGCAGAGAGCACAGTTTATGCCTCGTCTGGACACAAACCAAAACGAGCACGAGACATGGCTCCGGATGGCATTCAGCCAGTCCTGCATTTCTCACATTTCTTCCTTGTTTAATATATCGAAGGACAACAATGTGACATTTCAACATGTCTTTTTCCCAGTGAAGAAAAACACTTTCGTTTATGACATATTTCGGACCACATGGATAACAAGATTAGAAAAAATACCAAAAGACCATTATGTTTGGGTTTCTTCCAAATGTAATAGAGAGGTTAGGCTGTCTTCGGAGCCTGCTACTGTTGTTCTGAAAACACTCAGTTTTCAGAGACATCTCTTTACTGGATGCTGAGAGAAACTGGGTATCTATTTTGACACAGATCAGTGTGCCCTGGGGGGTTCGGTCACTGCCCCAGGAGAATTGCTATGGAGGAAGGAGAAGTAACATTTTGCCCTTGACCCCTAATGAGCACCGTCACTCTCTGCAGCTTCTTGTTTAGTGTGGTCAGATGCGAAGGAATCTGAACACTATGATAAAGGAAAAAAAAAAAAAAAAGAAAACATGAAAAAAATCAATATCAAAGTTGAAATAAAAGTCTGTTTGCTGAACAACGAATTACGTGGCTTTCACAAAAGTCAGGAGATCATCTGCACATTTTTTTTTCTTCCCTTTGGGAAGAACTGTGGCTAGATCAAGCAAAGCAGAACAAAACAGTACACAGCTCAGACATTGAAACCAACCGGATATGTCCTAAGGTCCTTTTCCCCTTTTCTCCTGTTTGCTTCATCACATTCTATACAACACAAGCAGGGATAGAAGCCCCACCACTTATGCTACATAATGACATCTCCGCCTTGGACTTGTGCACAAGTTTGTGCTCCTTGGGTGGTGAGTGTTCACGATGGGTGTGCCCCTCACCCCACCCCACCCCTAATCAGACTTCTCTGAACTCAAGTTGAGCCACAATCCTCACAACCACTGGGATGCGCTGTGTTGCATCAGCAGCAGGTGTTTTCCTTGCCGTTATAATTTGTCGGAAAGTGTCCTATTTGCTCCACGGGTCTAGGTTAGTTCCAGCTGAAGGACTGATGCCACGTCTGACTCATGGATGTATAAAAATTTCGGTTTTGCCACTGCTGTTTTTGGATTGATAGGATGCCCAGGGAAAAGGAAGAGTGGGAGGAAAAGAAAGAGTTGATCAGTTGGTGGTTAGAAATGATACAAAAAAATGGTGGCTCCTGCTCAGAAGACAAGGGCGTGGAAAAGCTTGGAATGCTTAATGCTCGAATTTTCCCTTAAATTATACAAATGGAAGTAAACATTTATTACCATTTGGTCAAGTGTCACATAACTTGCATTCAGATTTCATTGTTAGTAATGGAGGTATGTGGAGATTTACACAGACCTTGAGACAGCTGTTTTTCTTTTTTTTTTTAATATTGCATTACAGGCTAGCAGTTCATTGGAAATAGAGGAGATAAGCCTGAAGGTGAGATCTTAGAAGAAGGCAGTTCCTCATGCACAGCTCGTCAATCCTGACTTGGTTGGAAAATGAAATCATAGAATGCCCAAATCAAAGGAGAGTTGATTCCGGGAAGGGTAAAGGGTGATGTCAAGGGCCAGGAAAATGGCAGGTAAGTTTCCAGTTCCTCATTCCAGTCCAAAGGTGCTGGTTTCCTCGACTGCTGTTAATAGCTTTTCGTACAACATGGAGTATGAGGGATAAGGTGGAAGATCCAATCGGTTGAAGCACGTGTGTGCCCTGAATAGGGGAGAAAAGATGGGTCAAGGTGTTTGTTTCCATGAGACAACTGGTGGGGCTCTACTTGTGATCGATCTGAATCTGTGAATCAAAAGTGAGTGGAACCGTGCTCTAGGACCACTGCAACACGCCGCACACTAAGGATCATAGCCTTCCAGAGATGAACAGACCACTCGATGGCGTGCATTAACTAGAAACGGGTGATTTGCATTTGGAAGCAAACCACACTACATTTGCACTGCAGCTGCAAACTGGCAACATCTTACAATTGACATAGTTGGATGTGGTCAGTGAAGGAGGCAGAAATAGAATTAGTATTAGGGGACCAGGTTCCCAAGTCTCCCTGCCCAGCTCTGATTTCTCTGCAAACCATGTGGTACTGACATAGAGGTGCCCATGGACGCCCTGGAATTCGGAGCCCCCAGGCTCCATCAAGGCAGGTGTGCCCCAGAGAAGGTGGCTGGCTGCAGCTAAAGGTTCATTTAGTGCCTTCCTAGAAGGGGTGGTGTATTGAAGTGGTGTTTTGAGAAGCTGACCAGCACCGAAAAGGGCACTATGACATTAAAAGAAAATAATCACAAAATGAACATACTGACAAACAAAATTAAACAAAACCCTAACCATGGGAACCATTCCACTTTCTGTCGAATTTTATTTGGGATATGATGCTGTTTTGGTTACGAGGTCCCCAGGGCTGCTGTGTGTTGCATATAGCTTTGTTTTCAGAGTCCCGGCTCCGGCTGGTGCAGTGTTCGGGGTATGGGGGAGATGCTGTGGGATGGGAAGGTGGGAAGAGGGGAGATGGAAGGGAGATTTTGTGCGCAGGGAGAATCTGGGGAGAATGCTATTGCTTTTTTCCCCAGCATCCAGGCCTCTTCCTCTTAATAATGGCTCCTTCATGGTCCTTGGGAAATTAACCCCCTTCCCCCTTCCCTACCTCAAGCTCCAAGGATGGGCACGGGACTGTGGAGGGTCTGGCCATAGGGCTTAAGGATGTAACTGGGAAGAAACATCAAAATAGAGATTAGCAGAGGTCTCAAATCTTCATCTAAGATTCAAACAGGCCTATGATGATTTCAAAAGAAAATCTTTGACCTAAATGTGTTTGTTTGAGTAAAAGTGGAAGAGAACTCAGTAAATTGAATAGGACGACAATGACAATGGTCCTTCCCTGTGTTGACAAAGATTGAAATGAGGACCCACCCGGGGCTAGGACTAACCAAGTTAAGACGGGCAGAAAGGTGCCAAGCATGCTTTTGGAACTGGCTGAACTCAGGGGCAGGATATGAGCGGACATCACCTTCTTGGTTTTCTTTCTCTGGTCACGTTTTTTTTTTTCAAATTGAAGTACAGTCAGTTACAATGTGTCAGTTTCTGGTGTGCAGCACAATGTCCCAGTCATGCATATACATACATATATTCGTCCTCATATTCTTTTTCTTTAAAGGTTATCACAAGATATTGAATATAGTCCCCTGTGCTATACAGAAGAACTTATTTTTTTAAATCTATTTTAATATATAGTGTCCCCTGGTCATTTAAACTGGCACTCACGAGTGGAAATAATACAGGGAAAAAAACCAAAAGCCCCTATTTACGAAATAATTGGAATCAGATTAATTCGGTAAAAGGTAAGTTCTGGAAAAACAGAAAGCAAGAACAAACGGCACCTTTTCAAGACCTAGTCTGAACACCCAGAGTTTCTTCAAGAGTTGTTCTATGGCGTTAATCTGCAGCCTTGCTTAACTCCTTCAGGAGGTCTAGATGGTAATCTAGAATGAATGAACACAATCAAATCTCAATCCTTTTCCTATGCATTTCCTAGGAAGGCACAGGACTCCGCAATTCTACATGCTCGCTGCCCTCCACGTGTAGTCCTGACAGCACAGAGGACCTGCTTACCCCCTTCCCTGGGCACTGGACCCAGTGCTCTCAGGTTGGGGGCGGGGGTGATGGAGAGAGCACCTAACCTGGGTTTGGAAAACCCCTACTCTGATCACAGCCTAGCCACTTGCTTGCTTTATAACTTGGGAAAGTCAATTCGTCTTCCTGAGCCTCTGTTTTCCCACTTGTAAAATGGGGTAATAATGTATACCTCAGGCATTCAGAGGGCTGCTGTCAGGACAGAAAACACATAAACGCCTTTCGTAAACCGTGAGTCATCATTTAAACATCGGATGCTCTTAATAATGCATCCGCAACTGCAATCATAACTTTCGAAAATGGGTCACACTTGTGGGGACGTAATTAATGCCCTCGGGCCTTTTCCAAGTGAACGGCTAGCAAATGGATCTCCCTCCTCTCACATGTGCGCGGCTGGTATGTTGGAGCTCCACGTGGATCCGTCCAGGCGAGCCAGGTCAGACCGCGCCCTGTTGGAGTTGTCCTAGGGTTCCAGCAGTTGGAGATCATCCTGGATTTGGATTGGGCCAACCGAGGTATTATCTGTGGTACTTCTAAATCGGCGTCCTCTGGACAGTGGCGCTCCCTGTCTTCTCCAGGTTTCCCCAGTTAACTGATTAAAATGCGAGCCAAGACAGTGCCAAAGCCAGCCCCGCTCCCCTGCAGTGGAGACCACTTTGAGGTCAGGAGCAAGTAACAAAAACAGGCAGCCATCAGCCGTCACTGCTGTCTGTGGCTGGTTGTGCAGCCAATGGCGAGACCAGTGATTTTTTTCCCTCCACATATGCCCAGCAAACTTTTATTGGTGTACCCCAACACACTGTGAAATACTAAAAAAAAAAAAAAAAAAAAAAAAAATTCGTTACTGCGATTGAGCTAAGAGTTTGCAGCATCTGAGGGCTGTTCTTCTGGCTGTGCTGAGATGGGTAATTCAATGTAAATTGTGGGAGGTGACTTACTGCCTTGTGGTGGGTGGAGCATCTGTTTAGTGGGGGGTTGGGTGCTCTGTTCGGCTTGGCTCGGGAAAGTGGTGTCTGCGCCAACCTGGGAGCCCTGCCCAACAGGCTGCGCTGCGGACAGAAGCCAGTTTGCTCACCTGACAGCTCGACGTCTGAGTGTCTGGACTGGGCACGAGGCTCGAGGCAGAGCCCTGAGTCTTAGATCGTGCTACACCCCTTTTCATCTGCCTAGAAGCACTGCTAAGTGGACACGAATATTTGCTCCCATTTTATTTCGAAGAAGGTGAGGTTAAATGCCTTCCCCTTCTCGGTCACAGAGATAGCAAGTGATGGAGCAGAGACCTGAACCCTGGCGGTTTGACTCCAGGGACCCATCTGTTTGGAGCCAGCTCTTTATGACTCGCAAAGGAGGCTGTATGATAGAATGCAAGGCATGGGCCTTGTGTGTAGACAGTCCTGGGTTCCAATCCCAACCCAGTCCTAATAGGTGGGTGTCTTTGGGCCCCTTATTTAAGCTTTCTGGGATTTAGTTTCACCATCTGTGAAATGGGGTTGCTGTGACGATTGAATGAGATCAGCTGTATGAATGCCCCGCCTGACAGCTACTACGTGTTCAGAAATGTCAGCTTATTTCCTTTCAAGCTACTGGCTCATGTTCCATCCAGCACCTTAAATGGGTCTCAGGATGTGGTCCTCACTTCTGCTGGGAGGCGGGTGATTTAAGCTATGTCTCCCCTTCATGTCCTCTTCCTACGCCCATTGATGGCCTGGATCTCCAGAAAGGTTCTCACCCTTCCCACCGCCGAATCAACCCTTTTCAACTTTGTCAGTAAGCTCCCCATCCCCAAATCCAGAGGTGTGCTCCCCACCCCTCCTCCTCAAGCTCCTTGAAAGCGTCTGACAGCTCTTCCTATGAACACCTCTTTCCCCTTGGCTTCTCTGCAGCTTCTCAGCGGCCGTCAGTTTCTCGCAGGGATTCCCCATGGCTCCCTCGTGCCTCCTTTGCAACCCAGCAGCCTGCAGGGTGGGACTTCCCACCTCGGCACTAGGAACACTCCGAGCCTGGTGATTTCCCACCGGGAGGGGCTGCCTGTGCACTGTGGGTGTTCAGAAGCATCCTCAGCCTCTGCCTGATGGATGCCAGGAGCATCCTTCCCCGACGGCCAAAAATGTCTCCAGACATGGCCAAATGTGCCCTGGGGGGACAAAACCAACTCTTTCTGCCTCTCCTTGAGAACCATCCCTATAGATTAAGCCGAGCACTCACTTAACCAAGCCTCGGCCTCCACCCTGAGCTTGGGGCTCAGCTGACATCCACAGTGAAGCCTGTTCATGTCAGAATTGCTTGCTAGCTTTAGCCCAGTTTATCTGCCCATGACTCATAATTCTGTTACCCCGGTCCCTACTCTGAATGTAAACCTTCTATTCCTTTGTTCTGTCTCCACGCTGCCTGTGCTCTGTCTATCCAGACCAACTTCTATGTAATCTTTCCTTCCAAGTCTTTCCTCTGTCCCCTTTCCAGCCCTCGTTTCGCAGGAAGGAAGCTCTCCCATCTCCCGGCCTGGATGTGGCCTCTAAGTTCTCGAGTTCTTCTCAGCCCTCACGAGCGGAGTCAGACATCCCTCACCCCGCCGCGCTCTGGGGTGTGGATGGAAGAGCACTCTTCTCGCCTCACTGCCGATTCCAAACCGTTACTTTCCAATCTTCGATCAAAAATTTCCGTTCCTTTGAATCTCATGCCATGCAGATAATTTTTTCCCCCCAAACTCCAGGTTTTTGTCTGGCATTTAATTTTAATGAAACAGAGTGTTATTACCCTCAGGTAATAAGGACGAAGTATTGTTTTGAAGAACTTGAGTGTCAGATACACACGTGCAGGAGGACGTACGGCTGGACCAGTCATGATGTAAAGGGTGCTTCTTTCTGTGGGCTGTAGTTAAACCCTGTTGTTCGACAACCAGCGATATATCTCCCATAGCTTCTGACCTTATAGATAACTACATTTATTAAAATCTCTGGTTCTTGGCTTACATGCTTTCCATGATGGATCTTCCACCAGACTGTGCAGGATCTGAGGCCAGCGTGTCCTCGCCTGCCAGCTCCTTGACCTCAACCCCAGTGACCATCCTACTTGTCATGCTTCAGGGATGGTGGTTCATGAAGTTTCTCCACCAGGCACAGTACAATTGTAGTAAAATTGTGTCCTAGGGACCCCTACCCTCAAAGCCCTTTGTGCTGATCCCCACACGTTCCAGAAGGCAAGGACTTGGACTGATGTACGATTTTGCTGTGATGCTGTTTGGCAATCTTCTCCGGCAGGCCAGCTGCCTTTCTGTAGAGGGAAGATCTGAGGAGAAAGCAGCTCTGGACGCCTCTCATCAGAGTGCGGGTGGTGTGCAGGGGGCTCACAGTCTCTAGGGAGCCCGGGTCACCCTGTGAGTGCTGGGCACTCCTGCTCGCCTCTGGGCTTCCCATCACCTGCCATGTGGCTTGGCCAGGCCTTCCCCTGAACTATTATTCTTGGGAGTCAGAGGTTATTTCTTTCTCTCAACACAGACGTGACACTTTTTAGGTTCTTGGATCTTCAGAAAATGTACAAGAGAGACAAGTCAGGGGTTACGTCTCCAAGGGTCATTTTTCTGTCTTCTCAGAGGCATGTGAGCACTTGCTTCTTGGGGGCATCTGAGGCCCTGCTTCCCCCAGGAATCCCCTCTGGGGTTTGCAGGGCAGCAGCCTTTATAGGGGGGGCCTTGGCCCAGATATGCAGAGTCTGTTCATAAACCCAATGCCCACCTTGTGAGTTCTCTGTGTGGGTTAATAGGATTAATGCCTATTTCAAAGCTTCCCAGAGCACAGCTGTAACTAGACTCCATCTGTGACCCCAGATGACAAAGCAGTGGCTTACGTTCCCCAAAGAATAAGACTTCTCAGTGGTTTTCTCTCCACGGTCCATCAAACTCTCTCCCTCTCAACCGTGTCCCCTGCGAGTGTCACATTGAACGTCTTGTCCCCCGTGCTGGCTTCGTGCTCCTTCCTGAGCACAGCTGGCCCGAAACACCCCCAGGCCTTGCTCCTGCTGCTGCCTCATCCTGGAATCCCCTCCACCCTTCCTGCCCCCCTACCCCCGCCAGTGCTCGCTTAAATGCCAGCCTCTCTGTGACATCATCTCCTGTCATATTAATCAGGGTAAGGTCTCTCTTCTACATCCTCATGGCATCTGGCTTTTCCCTTCCCTTCTCAGTGCCCCTCTGATTCCACCTGCTTACTACCAGGCTCTGTTCCTCCCTAGACTGCGCTCTGCTGCATCCCAGCCCCTCCAGCAGGTGCACAGTCTGGTGCCCGCCGTGAGCGTAGGCTCTCATCACATGGTGACTCAGACTCACTTTTCCAAAGCAAGAGCAAACTGTTTCCACATAACCTCACCCTCCACGTCTATCATTAAACTACACAAATGGAAATCCTGCCTTTTTATAGCCTTATTTTCTTGCCAAACTTAATTCAGTAGGTTCAGCAGTCAGCAGAACCATGCAAATGAGCACTGAAGGTCTGCTGAACTAATTGGATGAAGCCAGGGCTGAAAAGTGCCCCAAG
This sequence comes from Camelus dromedarius, assembly GCF_036321535.1. NCBI lineage: Eukaryota > Metazoa > Chordata > Mammalia > Artiodactyla > Camelidae > Camelus > Camelus dromedarius. The sequence goes on along the minus strand of NC_087442.1, from coordinate 83,081,333 downwards.
GCTTTAGGCTGTTATTAACCAGCTGGGCACGCGCTCTTTCCCGGGCCTCCTAACGCTCCAATATTGTCATCATGTGAATTATCTCCGGGGTGCTGGAAAGTCTAGGAAGGCTAGGTGAAAATTATAGCTCAGTAAATCCTTCCACAATAGAGATTTAGCAAAGCGTCTGGGAGGCCATGTAGAAACAGAGCTGAATTAAATACGAATCTTCTATTATAATTAGACAATATCATAGTAGAAGAAAATAATGTGACTCAGTCTTTTCTTCTGTTTGTTGAGCAGTATTTGTTACTGTAGCACGTACACAGAAGTATCTCCTTAGTGCTCCTTATTTCACTGATCAGGAATAAGCTACCCACCACTTCTATTCAACATAGTCTTGGAAGCCCTAGCCACAGCAATCAGACAAGAAAAAGAAATAAAAGGGATCCAAATCGGAAAAGAAGAGGTAAAATTGTCACTATATGCAGAAGACATGACACTATATATAGAAAACCCTTAAGACTCCACACAACAACTTCTAGAACTGATAAATGAATTCAGCAAGGGAGCAGGATACAAGATTAGCCTGCAGGACTGTGTGACCCAAAGCGGCATAGAAAAGACCCAAGAAGTGTTGGGATTAAAACTCACGGCATAAGGAATTCATTTTGTTAAACTGCCTGGAGCCCTAGTTCTTGGTTTTCTGCATTATCTCACAATAATTTCCTCAATGCCTTACTATATAAAAGCCACTGTAGAGAGCCAGGATACACGTGGTCTTGTCTGCACACATTTTAAAACACAGTATGGAAAACGTAACATGTACATGATGACTGTCTCATGGAGCATCAAGCGATGTGCCACGGAGGTACAGACACCGTGCTGGAAGGGCCACTTTGGGCTTCCAACTTCTTTGCATCCGCCTCCCCTAGGTGAGACATTCGTCTTTAAATTCAGCTGGGCTACGTACGACTGACACGTGGACCTTGATGCTTACAACACAAATGCCATCAATCATGAAAAAATCACTTAGAATCCTGTCTAAATGCACCTCCGAGAGACTTCTCACCCACTTCTTCCACTAATGACTCAGATAACACTATTTTAAGGAAAGAATCTCATCCCAAAGGATGACCACCCAAGTTCAAATAACAAAATATACTTGGTGCCCTTTGGCAGGTTTCCCAAAGGTGGGCAGGAGCTGCGTACCTGGGGAGAGACGTAATTTTCCCCCATTTCTCTATGCAGAAACGCCGAAGCCCGTTGCTCCCTCGAAGGGCTGCAAAGCCTTCGTAGGGCACGCTTGATGTTCCCGTGACAAACTGAAGTAACCGTAGTCTCTGCTCGTTGTTGAAACGCTCCACCGCAGCCCAGAACCAGCGGATCACAAGATGCCCATCGTGATAACCTAGGCGGAGCAGAGGGAGGGAGACAAGAGTGGATGTGGAGATGGGAGGGAGGAAGGGAGTGGGGAGAGGAATGAAATACACCCCAGGGGTGAACTGAACAGCAGCTTTTGATTTGCTGTTTCCTCTAGGGATGGTCATTAGGTAGGTCTAAGACAATTTGCGTAACTAGGTCAAGTTTCAAAACAAAAGATTAAGAAAATGGCTATTTTATAAGAAGATTTTATGTTCTGAGGGATGTTCTCGGAGATGTTTGCTTTCTTTTAAACAATCTGGACCTCAGCAGTCATTTCCCTGCCTGATATAAATGCAGACAAGGAGTGGCAAGGCTCGGTAGGGATTTCTGGGCTTCTGAAGAGACAAAACTCTCCATGAATATAGTATTTCCTCATTTTTCCTTTGTTCTGATGTCTTAGCTCTTGGTAACCATGTACTGTGGGAGCGTCTAGGACTTAGAAAGGGTGGAGGTAAATGTCAAGCTTGATGAATGGAAGATGCCAGGATCCCCAGAAGCCCTTGGGCCAGCCCTGGGCTGGGATGAATTGGGCCCGTGGGAGAAGTATGGGGCATGTCACAGCTAGGAGACCACGCCTGGAGCAAACAGTTAAGTGATATGATTCACCACTGCAAATACAATTCAGAGATAGGAGAGATCTCTGGTGGAAGGAGGGGAAGCTTCATACAAGAGAAGTCAGGTGTGAGTTAAGCACATGAAGGGGTCGTGTGGGTAGGGTAGGGGAAATAAAGAATGACAAGAATGAAGAATAAATATGCAGGGAACAGCAAACTGACTAGAGGGGGTCCTGGCAAGGACTGAAGGGAACCTTGCTCGGGGCTTAGAGAACTTAACAGCTAGGCAGAGACACTGCAACGTGACACCTTAGGTTGGTGGCTTTCCTACCAAGCCAGGAAGGGCCTCATGGCCCCACAGAGGTGTCCTCCTACACGGCTGAGGGCACCAGGGAGACAAGGTGAGACAGGAGGGAAGGGGGCAGGGCACAACCGTTAAAAGAACGACACAGCAATTAGCACCAAGATGGCAGAAGATGCAACTCCAAGGAAACCTTGAGCTTCAATATACACTCACTGAAATACGCTAGCTGCTAAATGGCCCTCCCACGGGTGCCGGGACAGCTTCAAGGCTGACCATAAGAGGTCAACAAGTGGGTGATGGCCTGGTTCCTGGGACTCCTAGCCCCTTCCCCAAAGTAGTCAGAATAATCCTCCAACTTGTTAGCATATGAAGTTACTGACCCCATAAAAACTAAGAACCTCCACACCTCATGGCCAATCTCACTTTTTCTAGCTGACCCCATGCTCTGAGGCCACCTGTCTGCCTTCTGAATAAGGTGGCCCGCATTCTGCCTATGGAACATGTATCTCCTAGGCCTTTCTCTTGCTTTCTGAGATGGCCTGCACTCTATGGAGTGTGTATCTCTCTGAATGAATCTACTTTTACTCAACTGTGGCTTGCTCTTGAGTTCTTCCCTGTGCAAAGCCAAGGACCCTCACTCGGTAGGTCCCAGGGGCCTGACTGAGGGACTCAACCAAGACCTGGGGCACGGCCATCCTCTTGTGCCCAGTTGTTTTCCTGTACAAAGGGAGGCTGAGGTGGCCTTGCATACCCTCTATTGCACTGATTGGGGTTTCTCTGCAATACTTTATACGAAGAAAGGGTTTGGAGAATAAATAACTTTTGAAGACGTCTTCTGTACGTAATAAGGAGCTTGTTTTGGGGGTTGAGAAACGGTCTGATGAAAATTATGTTTCAGGAAGACTAGTTTGGCAGCATGAAGATGAACAGTCAGGAAGGTTAGACGTCAGACAGGGAGAGATGACAGCGAGAACTGTGTTGCAGCAAACCAGGATTGAGGCTTCAGTTCTACAGGAAGCAGGACACACTCCCCCGCTGTCATGTGACCCAGCTCTCAAGCTGGCCCGTGAATGGTTGTGTTCTCCGTAATGCATCAACACGGAGTCATGCCAGAGACGACCAATGGGGGTGACTATCACCAGAAGGAAAGCTCAGGTTGCAAGCTGGAGGAAGGCAGGCATGAAAATCTACGTTGCACGTATATTGAAGGAAGGCCAAGTTTTTGGTCGCCTTCAAAAAATGATATTATTTTCTACTTATATCCTTGCTACATACAGAATATATACATGAATATCACTCAGCCATAAAAAGGAGTTAAGTCCTGAAACATACCACAACAGGAGCAGACCTTACCGAAGGAAAGAAGCCAGATGCAAACATGGTGTGATTCTTTTTACATGAACTATGCAGCCTGGGTACCACCACAGAGACGGAACACAGACTGATAGCTGCGAGGGTCGGGGGAGGGAGGAATGGGGAGCTTTATGAGTGCAGGGTTTCCTCTGGGGATGAGGAGATGCTCTGGAACGAGCTAGAGGTGACGGGTGTACAACGATGTGAAGCACAGCACACTGCACTGTTCCCTTGGTTAATATCACGTCATGTCAATTTCCCCTCAATAACTTTTTTTTTTAATGAAGCCTGTGTCTGTGACGGTGGACCCGTCACCAGCCCTGCTCGCTCACCTCCCCGGTACTCCGAGTTGTTCCGCCAGTCCGTCAGGTCGATCTCGGCCGTGCCAGCGATCACCAGCTCCAGCTCCCTGGCGTCAAACACGGAGACCAGCCTCGAGTCCACCACCTGAAACCCAGGTTAGGCTTCAGCACACAGGCCCGATCAATCAAGAGGTGATACTCCTTGTTATTATTTCTGTGGGTTAAGCTGGGCAGCAGACCACTGTCGACTTTTTTTCCCCCAACATGCTATCGTCTTTAAGTTCAAAATCACGACTTGAACATTTTGAAACACAACCCGTTCATGACCTGGGAACTCAAAAAAGGCCCCCGGCTTTTCATCTCCCTCTGAGACTCCCTCTCAGAATGGTATTATGAACAAGCCTGACTCGACTTTTTCGCGCCCCACTTAGGTTTCCAAGTCACATTGCGTTTTAAATGCAAAAGGTCCAAGTTGCCTTGAAATGATTCATTAGCTGTGAGTGTTACCACTTTACCTAAAAGAGATCCTCTCTTTTATGTAAAACTAGGGCCTACTTCCTAGGAATGGCTATTATACATTACAAAGACCATCTTTTCCTTCCCTTCTCCCCTCACTTCCTCCCCTCACGTCCTCCCCTCCCTCCTCCAAAGATCTGGGAGGGTTCTGAGCTCCAGCTTTACATCTTGTTGCCAAATGTGTCAGGTACAACTGCACACCTGCCGTGGGTCCCTCCTTCAGTCAGACCAGTGACCCATCCTGTTCTCCATCACGGCAGCAAAGAAAACCTCTGACACCCAGGCCCTGAGGAACCACGGACAGCCTCTTGTTTCTAAACTGGAAAAGTTTAAGGATGTCAATTTTTGGTGCACAGGAGTGAGACAGGAGGGAAGCAGGCAGTAATCAACACCAAGATGGCAGAAGACTCAACTCCAGGTAGAACCAGAGCTTCATTTTATGTTACGCACATTGTAATATGTCAACATGGTGAACGGCACTCCCATGGGTGTCAGGACAGTTCCGAGGCTGACCACAAAAGGTCAAAAAGTCAGTGGTGGCCCACTTCCTGGGAATTCCAGCCTCTTTCCCAAAGTAGTTGGGATAATTCTCCCAATTGCTAGCATACGAAGATATCAAGTCCATAAAAACTCGCAACCCCGCACCTCCTGGCCTTTCTCTTGCCTTCTGAGCCGCCTGCCCTCTGTCTGCGGAGTATGTGTCTCTCTGAATAAGTCTACCTTCACTCAGCTGTGACTCGCTCTTGAATTCTTTCCTGTGCAAAGCCAGGGACCCTCACTTGAGGGAGCGCATCCCAGGGGCGTACCTGGGACCTGGGACACGGCCATCCTCTCACGGCCCATTTTTCCTGTGTGAGGAAGGCCAGCAGTTGTCACTGTCCTCTTGATTTGCCACCTCAGCATGGGTTACGTGGCAAAAAACAACACTACAGGCAGACCTCGTTTTATTGTGTTTTGCTTCATTGCTCTCTTCAGATACTGTGTTTTTTACAAATGGAAGATTTGGGGCAACCCTGCGTTGTCAGATGATGGTTAGCATTTTTTAGCAAGAAAGTATGTTTAAATTAAGGTGCGTACATTGCTTTTTTCTTTTTCTTTTTGGATGTGATGCTATTACACGGTATACTGTAACCATAACTTTTCTATGCACTGGGAAACCAAACAATTCTTATGACTTGCTTTATGATTAATGATATTGGCTTCATTGCCATGGTCTGGAACCGAACGTGCACTATCTCCGAGGCCTGCCTGTATGACAAAATACACTCCAGTGCCTTCATTTCACTGATTTTTTATTTCATTGAATCAAAGGAGGCTCAGCCTGCCCACGTCTGGACAGGAGGTGCCATGTGCTTTCCCATCTGGCACAGCGGGGCCACATGGATGCTGCTTCTGGGAGAGTGTCTGTCACCGCCCACTAGAGCTGGCTTAATCAGAGACCCCTGCCCCCTGCCCACCGACCCCCAGGAGGTCCGCTCTGCACGCTGGTCAGTAGAGCTGAGCCCCGTTCCCGCCTCGCCTCGCCTCCCTCCTCCTCCCGCTCCTCCTCCCGAGCTGTCCGGGCGGCGCCTCACCTCGTAGAAGCCCCGCACCAGGGCCTCGGTCTGCTGCACCACGCCGCGCTCCACCCGCCACTTCACCACCCGCTCGATGTACTCCTTCTTGTTCTTCTCCGTCACCTGGGTGTTGGCCCCGCCAGATTTCAGCTCCCTTTCCGTTACCTTGTGCGGAAACAAAAATCCGGACGCTTGTCAATTCAGCTTCTCTGGCAGTGAGACGTACAGATTTTTAGGAGGATGAACTATTTGCAAAAAGTCGTCTTTACACAGTTCAGTAGCATCGCCTCCTTGGCTCTTTTTCCTTTCCTGGAAGTGACTAACAAGGTTGTTCTAAGCAGATACTTAAATCAAGCACCTTAAAAAAGCTGCATTTTTGCTTCACGAAGAGGAAACATGTTTCTTGAACTCAAGAAGTGTAATGGAAATAAAAGAAAAATGTCCTGCGGTGTCTTTCACTTGAGTCTGCCCGTCTGTCTGCTCCTCACGCTCTCACGACTTGCCGCAAGAAGGGCTACAACCCAGCTTTCTAAGACCAAAGTCATTGTTCTTGGGGACCTTATTTGAAGAAAGACAGGATCTGTTTCAGCTTTAAACAGATATAGATTATTCTAGATCTACAACGCAGTCTTATTTTTGTCCCTGGGAACATTTCAAACTTTTCTCTGAGTTGCTCAGTTCCTGCACTAACACACATGCAGGATTGTACGTCTGCATTTTCAATGTTGTTTTTTTCCCAATAATTTTCTGTATTAGGTCATCTGTAGTTTACTTGATTTCTGTGCGGTCGATGGTATGTGTGCATGGAATGTAATTCAACTGGTATAAAAGGCCACACAAAGAAAAGCAAGTCTCTCTCCCACCTCATCCTCTCGCCATAGAATCTCCCTACCTGGGGAAAAATCACCCTTACTTCCCTTCCAGGGAAATTCAATATGCAGAGATCACGTCTTTTCCAACAAACAGTAGCGTATTACGCACACTGGTCATCTCCATACTTTTCTCCCTTAAAAATAAATCTTGGCAATGTTTTCCATCAATTTAGACCTGTCTTATTCTTTCTTTATTGCTGTTGATATAATACCCTGATTACTGTTTATGATTTATATGTAAATTGATGGACCGGGGTGTCACAGCACCCATCACTGGTCCACTATTCCACGGAGTGAGTGAATCACAATTTATTTCAGCATTACTCCACTGCTGAGTATTGAGATCGTTTCAGATCTTTTGCAATTATCGACAGTGCTGCAGTGAAGATCCTGATGCATTAGTCATTTCAGTTTGATGTGATTGTATCTGTAGGACAAATTTCTAGACGAGGATGCCGAGTCAAAGGCAGGTGTGTTTAGAACAAGGGAGGAGAGCACAAAGGTGCCTGTCATAGAGGGCGAACCAGATCTCTGCTCACTCCCACCTCCACTCCTGGACAGAGTGCCGGCTCCTCTACACCACCTCCAAAATGGACTACGGGAACTTTCCAATGTTTGACATTCTCATAAGGGAATATGGTATTCCACTATGCTTTAGTTTACATTCCAAAAAACTGTGAACGAAGTTGAGTATTTCCTTTTCTGGGAACTATCGATTTATATTCTTTGCCAATTTTCCACTGTGTTGTTAGCCATTTCTTTACTGATCTGCAGGATCTCTTCCTGTATTGCAAGGAACAGCTTTTTATCTGTGTTATGCACTGTAATGTAGCAAATGTTATGCCGTCTTTACTTTGTTTATGATGTATTTTTGCCATGCAGTATTAAAAAACTAATTTTAGTTGACGCCGCCAATCTTTGCTTTTGTGATTTTGAGTTTATGTCCTATCTACAGCAGCATTCTTTACAGCAAGATTAAAATGAAAAATTCTCTCATTTTCATCTTTTTATTATATATAATTCTTATAAAATTATAAAATATAACAATTATATATAATAAAATTATATAATATATAATATATTATAATTACAATTAATATTATAATTATAATATAATATATATATATTTTAACATTCGGCTTTTCACCCAAGTGGAATTTATTTTAGTGTAGTGAGTTAAGTTTGGGATCTAACATAACATTTTGAAGATAGGTACCCATTTGTCTTAATACATTTTGCTAAATAATGTGTTTACTTAACAAATTTACCCTCTAATATAGGGTAAATGTAAAGGATGGGCTAAAAGTAGTCACGCAGAGGGAACAGTGTATCTTACACATTCATCTAGTAAACATCTCAGGTGATGCAAGCAATAAAAGAAGTATTATTGTAGTTACATAGGTAAGAGAAATACCTTACAGATAGATGTATTGCACATTTTACAAAAATGTTTTCTCATCCATGATCACATCTGATTTTCAAAAAAATCTATTAACTAGATCCATATCATAACAAGAAAAGGAAGGAAGAAGTCATGGGTACCTTTAATAAAGAGAGTAGTCCTCAAAAAATTATATTTTGAATGAACAATTGTCCTTATTTTTAAACACAAAATCCCATTACCACATGATCCAGCAGCCCCACTTTTGGGTCTACATCCAAAAAAATTGAAAGCAGGGACTTGAACAGGGACCTCTCTTTATACCAACATTATTCACAACAGCCAAAAGGTAGAACCAACCTAAATGTCCATCACCAGATGAATGGCTAAACAAAATATGGTCTATACATACGGTGGAATATTATTCAGCCCTGAAAAAGGAGGAAATTCGCCCCATGCTTTAACATGGATGAACCTTGAAGGCATTACACCTAGTGAAATAAACCAGCCACAGAAAGACAAATGCCATATGATTCCTATATGAGGTACTTAGATTCATAATATTTATAATAAGAAAAAGTAGAATGGTTGCTAGGGACTGGGGAGAGGGGGGAAAGTGGGGGGGACTCTTGTTTAATGGGCACAGTTTTAGTTTTGCAAGATGAAGCAGTTCTGGAGATGGTCTGCACAACTCTGTGAACATCCCCAGTACACTGAATGAATGGCACGCGTAAAAGTGCTTCTGATGGTAAATTTTAACATTCTGTGAATTTTCCACGATAAAGAACAAGATGTCTTTCCCCAGCCCCACATCTCACAAACCTGTCCAAAGACCTCTTCGTTCACGGTGAACGTGAGGTCGAGGATATCCGTGATGTTGTTGTCCTTCATCCACTGCAGGCTCTGGTGGAATTCCTCATCCAAGTATTCCAGGTCGCTCAAGTCGCAGGGCCTGGGCGTATCCAAGGGGAGAAAGGTAAACGGATTGTTAAATAAACAGCTGCGCAGACCTCACGCCAAAATGTGGTTATGCCACTTGTGGCTGAAACAATGCCGACTTTTTCTCACAATTCAATACTTTTGAGTATATCAATGAATCTTTTCGGTTTGTTTAGTAATTTTTTTTTATCAGAAAAGGAAATACTAAAATGTTTACAGTAACAAACACAAAACAATGACTGACTCAGGGACTCTCCGTGGCAGTTGGAGAAAAGTATCATTTGAAAATAATCAAGTTAGAGACTGATCAATTCTACTTAATAGTTTAATGCAATGCTTACCATGTTACTATAACTATTAATAGAAATTAATTTATATCCATTATATGATGTTCTCCTATGCTTACATAAGATCTCCAAAAGCTTTTTTTTTTTTTTTTTCCATTGTACTGAAAGGTTTGTGTGATGGCTAAGCACACAGAAAAGCAAACCATCATAAACCTAGCAGGAGTGATCAGGGCAGAACAGGGACAGAAGGGCCAGACGTGCCAGGGAGGCCAGCGCCCGCTGTCCTGTGGGCAGGGCTGGGTGGGCACTTACAGTCTCAGGAGGGCCTTATAGAAGGGCCTTGTGAAGAAAGCATCCAGAAGGTACTGATGAATCAGAGCCAGGCCTAGGATCCGGCCACTAAACCTGAACCTGGAACACAGACAAGGCAGAGCAGTTGAAGGGCAGGTGGGAACTCACACAGTGAAGTACTTTCATTGGATGGTTTCTTCGGAGTACTCGTCTTAAGCCACTTAAAAAATTTGCCAATTGATGACACAAGAGATACCCACCCTAACCCTCATTCTTTACCATCAACACTGCCGTGAACTTGGGTATGTGCTCAAGGAGCCCTCCTCTCCTGCAAGTACCAGAACAGACTCACTTTGTGGGAACCCCTTTGTCAGACCTGAGAGTATCGGGACCCAAGAGAAGAAAAGCCCTGATGATGGGGAATCCTGGAACCCTCGATGAACAACCCACACCGAACCCAAGGATCTGAACACAAGGATGTAGAAAGTTCTCAGACCATCCATTCAAGCTTTCCATAGACACCACCCAAGGGTCTACCGTGCGCCTGACATCACGCTGGGAGGTGGGGGATTCGTGCATGGACCACGGGTGACAGCTGTGTTCACGCTGTGGGGGAGGAGGTACATGGAATCACACCGTGGGAAGCAGTAAGAGGAGCTATATCTCCACACACGAAGCACAAGGTTTCTCCTGGAACTGGTCACATAGACCTGGCCACCTCCAGAGGTAAGGGCGTCCACTGATTTAAGTCCTTGTTGGGGCGAACAGCTCCCTGGCATCTTGGCTGGTGACCCGCTTAGCTGAACGCTGTGGCTCCCAGGAGCTGGAGTCCATTGTTGCCCTGCTCCTAACGCAGCTTCTGCTCTACATGGTCTCGCACATAGGTTGCCTCACCACGCCCTCTGCCCATGTCTCTGGTGCCTTCCCCCATGACCGGGGTCTCTCCTGTCTCTTCCTAGCTACCTAGATTTTCACCTAAGCCTGGACTTAGTTGTGACTTTTCTCAGATCCTCCCTGGTGGATTTTCCAGCTAACCCTTCTCCACTACCTTTCATGAAGTTCTAAGACTCAAAAGATTTCGTACTTTGTAACTGCTATAAAAACAGTTCAGATTAGATTATCTGGTCCTGTAGTAAGACTAGTTATGAACAACACTTCGAATTGCTGTTTTAAAGTAGTTGCTACTTTTTGCATGAAATAACATGCAACTTTTATTGGCTCTGAAGAGACGAGAGGTGAGCAGAACCTCAGTAAAGGTGCTATGGGGGCACCGTGGATGGGGAGGCTCATGGGACAGCCGATGTCTTGGAGTCCTTGAGGCCAGGGTGCCCCACCCCCAGTGCTCTTTCCTGGCCACCCCAATAACTGACGGGTCCCCAGCATGGTGGCCACCATCCTGCGTATAAAAACCCAGTTCACTCCTGCCCCACCCAGGCTTACCCAAATCTAACTAGACTCTAAGGCATCACGTCTGATGCTCTTAACGTGATGGTGGGGCTGTGGCCATGTGGTGGAGATGTTGGGACCACCCATGAAGCAGAGCAAACGTCAACACAGAGTGCCTGCCAAGACCCTGTCTCACTTAGAGGTGGCCCTGGAGGGCCAGTAAAGAGAAATGGTCATCTCGGCAGGCTGTACGCAGATGTAGAGCGGATACAAATATTACAGGAGAGTAGCATTTTCGGCTCAGTGTTCAATGTTAAAAAATTGAATATCTCAATGAATTGTAAAATTTCCAGCAAAATATAAATTATTCAAATCTACTTAAGAAGAAGTAAGAACTTAAACAGACAAATAACCAGAGTGTAACTAGAAAACTTTGAAAAGAAAAAAAATGGACCATATCCAAAATTGACACTGGGACTGGCCGGATATATACATATGGACGGAAAGCACCCCTGTCATTTAAACAGTCCCGGAAGCCACAAAAGGGTAGAAAAACCTCTTAATTCGTCATTATTGAGCTACCATAACCACACAGTGGAATCTGGAAAAGAGCAAAAGAAGGCAAACTAAAGACATCCCACTCATACATAAAAAAGTCATGAATAAAACACAAGAGAAAGGACCAGCATATGCCCTGAATAATGCCAAATGACTTAAGGATGTTTGATTCTAGGAAACTGAAGATAGTTTCTTATTAGGCATTCTATTATTAAAATTAATTATAAGGTCAAAAGACAAAAATATGGCTTTTCTTTTTCTTTTTGTTTCTTTTTTTGATTAGAAACTGAAGAGTTACTTGCAAATATCCACTGTCAATTTCTGAAGAAAAGAAATCTTTGTAGCAAACAAGGAATCGAAGAACGCTTCCCTACATAGTAAAGATCATTGATCTCAGCTTTGTGTCTGACAGTGAGAACACAAAGGATGCTGGTCATCACTGCGCTTCACAACATTTCCATCAGGGCTAGTCATTGTAATTCATTATAAAGGGAAAAATGGGAAACAGAAATAACCTGTTGAACACCTATTGGAACAACAGGGATCACCCTGTCTCATCGACCCTTGCAACAACTCTGTTTCATGACTATTGTCTATTTGCATTTCACAAGAAATCGAGGGTCAGTAATTAGCCTCAGGCATGCAAGGGGTGCAGCAAGGACGCCGACCCCTATCTGCCTGGGGCCAGACCAAGCTTTTAAGTCCCTTTTGAGAAGCCAGATGGTAAAGAGGTTAATCCCCTGGTCGGTCTAGGGGTCTGGCTGCCTGGTGTGTGACCTCAGGCAAGGACTTAATCACCCAGTCTTCATTTTTCCTTCTGGAAGACTGCACTCTTTCAATGATGGTTATTATTGCTATTTTTATTTTATGTCGGCTTCCGACACCTCCTTGTGCCAATTAGAAATATTTTGATGGAAGTAACCTCCAACTAGCATAAACCCAAAGGGGGGGTTCATTATAAGGCCCTGGCGGTGTCTCAAGGAACGCAGAGTCAGGAATGCAGTTGGGTGCCAGGAGCTACCGTGACTCCACCTCCCTCATCTGGTGTCCCATCTTGGTCCTCCCTTTCTGTGCCCATCTGTCCCTTTCTTCTCTTTCGCTGCCAGCAGGGCCCATGTTCTTCAGCCCAGGGTTCAAATACCTAGAGAGACCAACGTGACTTTCACTGACCCAGGTCCAAATTTCCAGCATGATTCCCTGGTTGCCCCAGCTCAGGCTGGATGCCTCGTCACCTGGACCAGTCCTGAGAGATCAGGAAAGCAGGGTCTAGGGGGCAGATCTCAGAATCTGGTGTCCTGTTCAGCCCTTTTCAGCTCAGATCTCCATTGCTTCCTTTTCAACCTGGGAGGTGGGATCAGATGGAGTGGAGCAGCGTGTTTTTAGCACAAGGGACTGCAATGCAGACCACTGATCGAGAATTGTTTATTTGTTTTGAATGGGGTAGGGCATCAGATGGAATTTCTAAAGATAAAATGATGTTGGTTTCACAGGCTGATGAAAGCAACTAGTAGACCTTAGATATTTTTCCATAGCTGTGCGAGCAATCTATGAGAATGCGGTTTGGCTTTATATAAACACAGACAGAATGGCTCGTAGCCAGTCTAGTACATACAGTAAAATATACTCTAGGGCAATGAACTACGATCTGGGATGTGTTTGTATAAAGCATAATACAGAGATTGCTCAATTCAAACCCAAACAACAGCTGAAAAGGCAGAGACTGGAATGAAGAGCCCTTCCTGGTGGACGAGTCGCCATGACAATCTCGTGAAAAAGAAGACATCGTCCGGTGACTACGTTTCCCTTGTGGATTTCACCCAACTTGCACAATGCCTTGTTGGGAAATTGATGGTACTTGTCAACACAGGTTGTAAATGTGTAAGAATTACGGGGATGGAAAGAAAGGACTTTTCTTTAGCCTTTTGATTGATAATTGAAGCAACTATCCAGATCATTTCAGCAAAAAAAAAAAAAAAAAAAAGTTTTGATCTAAGTTACTTGGCACAAATAAAGAGTTCTAAGGATAAATGAAAGTGAGACCCTACAGAAGGAGCAGACGCCTCTTCCGTGCCCATGGCGTGCATGAGTTCCATGACTCTCCAGGTCCCAGGGTCTCCAGTTCGGGAGCCTGCATGTGTGAATGTGCAGGGGCTCCATCACTCCTTCCTCTCTGGGGACCCATGGGGCGTCTCCACTGATCCTGCAGCCAGTCCTGCTCCTGGGGTGTGGTATGGCTCCTTTGTTTATTTTCTTGGTGGCCTTTTTTTTTTTTTTTTAAATGGAGGTGCTGGGGATTGAACCCAGGACCTCATGCATGCTAACCACTGAGCTATGCCCTCCCCTACCCCCAGCTGCCGTTCTTGAAGCATCTGATCTCAGCAGGCCCAGTGATGGTTACTGGGCTGTATGTTCCAGTGTCTCTGCCACTGGCCCCTGAGCTGCTGCCCAAGGTGAGCTCTCCTGAGTGGCCCGTGCTCACTTCTATTTTGCTGGTAGGGAACCAGCTCCTCTGTGTTGACCTGCTCTGGGAGAGGGGTCTCACAGCGGAATCGCCTGGGCCCTGAGGGTTTCGGGGGATGGTTTTTGATGTTCACTCACTGTCCTTTCATCCCGAGGCTGGCAAAGTCGAGATGGGCTTTGGGGGCGACTGCCCCCACTCATGCACATCTAAACTTCAGTGCTGTTGGCCACTCCGGGCGTACTGGGCCATTCTTCTGCTTCTCTGGGGCTGCGTTATTTCTGAGGACCCCAGATTCTCTGCTGGCAATTTGCCTTCTGCTGGTTCTCCTTCCCAGGCACAGGGGATGAGCCCACGTGTGTCTGGTTCCAACCACGGGCACCATGCAACTTCTCCGCACAGGAGGGACCTCAGCTACTAAATAAATCAGCATGCAAAGTGGAGGACAGGAGGGGACAAGGCACGTCCCCCAGTGCATGTCCCAGAGGTCTCTAAATCCACATGCCAGCTCTACCAGGATGGGTCCCACTGGGACCCTCCCCCAGCACTAGACGGTGGGTCTCAACCTTCCCTCCATTCCAGCCATCTGAAGAATACAACACTCTGATGGGTCAGGAGCAAGGCCTCCCTCCATCAATTCGGGGGGAAAGAGAGAATTTCCCTCTGGCTCCCTCTTGGGTGTAATATTAAAAACTCCCCAGGAGATTCTGATAGGCTCACCTTAAGAGGTATTGTATTACTGACTTTTTAAAAACACATGAGCCCTTTTTATTTTTCCTATTTATTTTCTGATCAGAGATGGTTCCACAGAAACCCATGTGGACCTAAGCCATCCCATAAAGATGATCATATAGCAAAATACCAAGAACCCCATATTTAATAGGAAAACAATCCTCTCTATTGAGAGTCAGTCGAATACGGGTCTCGTGAGAAGCCCCGGTCTGTTTTCCTCCAGGGGAGGAGTGTGGACAAGCTCACACATTTCTCAACCTGACCCCACCCATCCTGTGGTTTGCAGAAACATCCCTTGGACTAAGTTGTTTTCAAGTGCGTGGTTTTCAACATGCTACAAGTTTTTGTTTTGGGGAAGCATCAATCCTCACCCTCCTGACAAAGAAAAATAACAGAATTGGGTATTTTTTAGTGTAAAGAAAAAATATAAGCAATATAGACAAAAGCGAATAAAAATGCACCATCTCCTGAGGCAAAGTCCTTGACCCTGGTGGGCGAGCGGGCACGCGCTGATGTAAACGGGGCCCTCCTGCCACTCCTGCTCCTGTGAAATGTCCCCATTTCATGCCACAGCACAGCCCAGAGACCCTCATATATTGGCAAACAGGTTTTCATCATCCAGTTTTTTGTTTGTTTGTTTTGATGGAGGCACTGGGGATTGAACCCAGGACCTCGTACACGCTAACCCTGTGCTCTACCACTGAGCTATACCCTCCCCCCTCATCACCCAATTTAAACAAACTCCAAAGTATTTCATTTTCTGAATGTTTTGCACTTGGTTTAGCCCTTCCTACTCTGATGGAAGCCTAGGTGGTTTTCATCCTTAACCATCTGCTCACAGGTTTTGGTGTGGGGGCAGCGTACAGCCAGGGAGCCCCGGGACCGTCGGAGAACTTGTGAAATGGGTGGACGTCACTGTCCAAGCATCCCCGTCAACACCTCCCCAGATGTCTGAGAGATGAACATGGCTTGCCTCTGATGAAAGCACCTGCAGACACTGAGGGAGGTTATGGCAGGAGATCTGAAAGGAACCAATGTTATGGGCAAGGATTTATCTCGGTCCCATCTGGCTTTTGTACATTTTAGTGGGTGTTCAAGGCTAAAGGAGTTTCACACATTTCCAGCACATCTTCCCACACGGTTTCCGAGGCCCAGCAAAGACTTGACTCCCTCCTTGAGTGATTTGTGGTTTATAATTTGTTGATTCATTACTCTTTGGGCTGTTTGTCAATAATCCAAGAAAGGCAGTGTGGTGGGTTGCCAGCTCTGAGGTCAGGCTGACTTAATTCTTCTGACCCGTGTGACTTCAGGCAAGCTCCTTACCTTCCACGGGCCTTAGTTTACTCATCTGTACAATGGGATCATAATGGAACCTACTGTATAGGGCAACTGCTAAGATGCTGAAGGACTTAGCCCAGGGACTACTGATCTACCTGGGTGTTCATCCAGTCTGGCACGCCTGATCCCTCATACCAGGCTCAGAACCCCACGGCTACACACCCGGGCCTGACTGAAGGGTAAGAATGTGGACTAGAGCAGTACTTTCCTCCTGTTGCAGAAACACAAACTTTTGCTCTGCTTACAAACAGTATTCATGTACGACAGTGCCTGGCAGGACAAGGGTGCCATCAAGATTTGCTGAATTGAATTATTCACAATAGCAAAGACATTGAAACAACCCAAATGTCTGTCAACAGATGACTGGATAAAGAAGATGTGGTATATATACACAGTGGAATACTACTCAGCCATAAAAAGAATAAAACAGTGCCATTTGCACCAAAAGGGATGGACCTGGAGATCATCATTCTAAATGAAGTAAGACAGGGAAAGAAAAATACCACATGATATCACTCACATGTGGAATCTAAAAAAAAAAAAGGATGCAAATGAACTTATCTACAAAACAGAAATAGACTCACAAACATACAGAACAAACTATAGTTACCAGGAGGGAAAGAGGGTGGGAAAAGATAAATCAGGAGTTCAAAATTGGTCCTTCTTGGGGAGTGATGGAAATGTTAGCTATCTTGATTGTGGTGGTGGTTTCATGGGTGTAGACATCTATCAAAATTCATCAAATTGTACATCTGAAATATGTGCAGTTTACTGTACAAGAATTATACCATGATAAAGGTTTAAAAAAAAGACACTGAAGGCTACTGACAAAAAGTATGGAAAATGAGAAGCTGCTATAATGCTTTGAGACCTAAAGATAGATCTTCAAATATAACTTAGTTTGAATTCTAGGTTATAAATCTGTTTTTAAATGTTAGTTTTAATATAAATGAATCTTGTCTGGAAAACTGAAAAAAAAAGAAAAGATTTGCTGAATCAAATTAAATTGAAAATTATCATTGGTTTCATTCCAGTGGATAAACTGGACAGACAGACCTACTGGAAATTTTGGAAACATCATCTGAAGGCTGTTCAGTTAGGTTAATTGCTCACATTTCCAATATCTAGAGTAGGTCTCTGTCCAGAAAGATGGACAGAAAGACCAAACTGCTGAGAAGACTAGACATGTCTGGGTCTATGTGTGGAAGGATGTGATGAGTGTTTTATACCCAGAAGCTGAAATAGCAGGTCTCTCCCCGCCTCCTTCCCTCTTTTTGTCGTCAGTCTCTCTAACGAAACTCTGTGTGGGAACATGTTTTAGCAGGAGGTGTCCTCTGCAGTGACTTCACAGCGTACTTCTTGACTGATTCTTCAAACAAGAGCAGTTTGCATAATGGCAAAAAATTCAGTCGGGAAGTTTGAGAGAGGAATTTCTTGCTCTCGGGTCAGATTTATGGAAAGGGAAGCAGGATGGTTTGAAATAAATAAAATAAGCGAAGAAAATAAAAGGCCTAATTTTACCCTGGAAGGACATTTTAGAGAGTGGAACCAAACCCCTTTCAAAGGCTTCTAGTTAATCCCTTTAGATGAACGTGATATAAAAATGGAATAACACCCTCAGTACGGTGCCCAGGCAACACGCCGAGCCTGAAAGGTTCTGCTGTGGGGTTTCTGGTAGTTGGATCCCCTGGCATAAAACTCGGCCCCCTAACACTTGTCTCAAGGTGTCTGTTGGTTTTGGTGACCTTCTTGGACTCTTCTTGACCTGTAAGCCGTCAGTCTCTCTCCGCATGACTCTTGGCTTCTGCATCTTTTGATGTATCACCACTAAACTCCCTGTACCGGCTTCAGCCTTGAGAGACCCAAAGCTGGCCCCCTCTCCTGGCCTTCCTGCCTGGAAAGGGGGTCCGATAGAGCTGGACACTTGGTGATAATGTGCTTGGCTCTTGCTGCCTTTGGTGAGGAGATGGGGGACTGAGGCAGAAGCAGGAACAGCCGGCAGGACACTGAGGTCGGCTCAAAACCCGGCACACAGTCTATAGACTTTGAAGGTCTTTTCCAAAAGCCATGGCACCTTCTAGAGCACGGGCACCTGTCAGAACCAGCACGGCTCTGGCAAATCTCAGAGGCTCAAAAACATGTCGTTGAGTCACTGAATGAGCCCAGAGGGCTGCTTAAATTGCCCCCATGGCTGAGTGCCCCCGGGACATCGTGACAATGGCCTGCCTCCCGAGCTATGACTCCGTGTTGGCACCCACCTGTGCTCGGCCGACCTCTTGCAGACTGACAGCTGAGTTCTAGAAGGCTCTCTCTGCAGTTTTCCATCCCTGCTCCTTTCTGGTTCTTCCCTCATCACTGCTTCCCTGGCAATGGACCAGGGCTTGCAAGGGCTGAGGTTCTTTAAGAAATCCTTGTGGTTCTCAAAAGAATAGAGTCAATTTCTCAACAGCTGTTGTCATTTGCTGTTCTGGGCTCAACAGGGGTTTCAACCACCCCTGGCCTCTTCCCACTCCATGCTGGTACCACCCATCCCCTCAAAGTTGTGATCACCAAAACTGTCTCTAGATATTCTCAAGTGTCCCTTGATGGGAGTGGGGGCCAAACTGGCCTCTCCAGGGCAGGAATATCTAGTCTCCTTTCCGACTGACATGTGGGTACCACGTGCCTCTCCTGGACCCTCTGAGGCAATGAAGGTCACCCCCCATTAGGCTTTGTGCTCCACTCGGCACACATTGGAGCAGTTTTCATCACTCCCTGAATCTCTAAGTCCACCTTCCTACTCCACCAAATATCACTTTAGACCCCCACCTGGAACTCGGGCCCCAGGGTGCTCTTGGGAGAAGGATGGAGGGGAGGACGAGTCTTCCCGAATGTACCAGATTGCATCATCCTTTCTGAGGGGACGATGCCTGATCTGAATGAAGAAAAGGAGTGAGCCTCCAGGACAAGGAGCATTCATTACTGGGGGAGTAGCGATGACCAAGATGGGAACATACATGGTTTGTTTGAATAACAGTAGAGAGGGCAGAGGGGCTGGATGCTGAGAGAGAAAGGGAGGATGGTAGGGGGTGACTCTGGAGAGCTACCCCAGGGGGCAGATCATGCAGGGCTCGGCAGGCCAGGGGAAGGACTCTGGATTTTATTCTGAGAGTGATGGGAATCCATTGGAGGTTTCATGTAGCGTCTGTGGACTGAATTGATTGAAGCAGAACATGATTGCTCTGGATGCTGCCTGGAGAGGCGAGACCAGCAAGAGGGGAGGTGGACAGACCAGTTTAGAGGCTCCTGCAGTGATCCAGATGGGAGGTGAGGGCAGCTGACCCTAGGGTGGTGGTAGTGGGGGTGAAGAGGTCAGATTGGGGATGTTTTTTCAGGAGACAGAGTCAAGAGGATTTTCTGATGGCTTGGAGGGGAGATGTGAGAAAAAGAGAGGCACCAGAGACAGCCCATGGTCTTGGGTCAGAGCAGTTGCGTGAATGGCGGTGCCACGTCCTGAGATAGGAAACACCGGGAGAGGAGGTTTGGAAGAGAAACTTGAGTGTAGACCTATTATGTTTGTGATGGCTATTAAATATCCGGGTGGAGCTGTGGAGCAGGAAGTTGGACCAATGAGTCAGCCCTTCCAGGAACAGGGCTGGGCTGCCGGTGTTAATGTGGGCTCATCAGGAGGCAGAGGGCGTCTGAGTTCAGGCAGCTGAACGAGATCACCAAGGAAGTGCATGCGGATGGAGAGATGGACCAAGGGCTGAACCTTAAGCAATGCAACATCCAGGGATCTGGAAGATGAGAGTGACAAGAAAGTAAACTGAGCAGCAATAGGCAGTAAGTTAGGAGAGGGACCGAGGGCTGTGGAGAGTGTTTCGAGAGTGAGGCAGAGACTGACGGAGTTAAGTGCTTCCATGAACAAGTAATAGGAGGTCTGAGAGTTGGGTTGGTAAAAGCTGTTTCTGTTCCCTCCCCTGATGAGAGGGAAAGGGGAGGGAAGGCTGGCTGGAGAGGATGGGAGAAGAGGAAGTGGGAAGTGAGCACCAATAACTCTTTGTAGGAGTATGTCTTTAAAGGGGAGCAGTGAATCAAAGCGGTAGGTGGAACAGGGTGTGACATCAAAGGACGCTTAGGTTTGTCTTTAAATGTGAGAGAAACGACAGTGTGTTCATGTATTTTTAATTTCAACAAATTTACTGAGCGCCTCCCATGTGCATCTGAAGATGCAAAGGCAAACGTTCCTTCTGAAGAATTTACAGGACAGTGAAGGGGAGAGAGAGAGAGGAATACAGCATCTCATTACCATGTAGCAGGTGCCATAGAAGAGGGCACAGGATGTGTGAAACCTCAGAGGAGAGAGACTTAGCTGACTTGGGGGAGATGAAATCTAGGTAGAGTTCCTGGGGGAGGTGATGACTGAGGCAAACTATGAAGAACGAGTAGGAATTAGTCTGCTTCAGAAGGCAGGGAAGGGCCTGCCAAGAAAATAAACTCACAGAAGGGAAAAGGCAGGAAATAGAATGGAATGTGTTTAGAACAGCAGGAAATTCATGATGACTAGAACAGAAAGGGAGAGAAGGGGCAAGATCCAGCCAAAGAAAGAGGAAGTGGGAGGTCCCGGAAGGTTTTATTTTCCGTGCCAGTGAGCTCAGCCTTTAAACTGCAGAAAACAGGGACTCACTGAAAAGCTTAAGGAAAGGAATGAGTTGCTTGGCATTTCAGAGAAATCAATCCATACCACGTGCAGGACAGATTTGAGGAGGGGGACGCACTGGACGCAGCATGCCCGGGTAACCGTGAGGCACATTTTGGAGGTGAAACTGGCAGGCCAGGGAGTTTTACATGAAGAGAAGGAGAAGTTAAAGATGACAGGAAGTGGCTCACGGGAGAGACTGGATGTTCACCTGAGGGAGGCTCAGGGTGAGCGTTTCGCAGGGACACAAGAGAAAAGAGTTTGAAGTTCAACAGAGAGGCTGAGCTAAAAACATAGATTTAGATTCATAGTTTGATGTGGAGGGAAACTTACAAAATAGTAAACTTTGGCTCCATGGCTGAATTTTATATAAAATGACATCTATCTATTCACCCATCCATCCATTCAATAAAACAACATGGAAAGATTGAGTCAAAATATTAATAGGATTTACTTCTGTGTGGAGCTATTTCCTTATGTGCATTAATTTTTTTTGCAATGAATGTGGATCACTAATATGATAAAATTATAAATGTTTACTTGCATATAAAAGAGATATAAGGACAACCAGAAGACATTGACATGTCAGAACATAAGGGGGTGGATTTTCAGGTAGGATCTACAGCAGTGAAGTGTCCATTGAGGTTGGGAGCGATAACAGCTCCTTGGGTTTGCAAGTTGGGGGTCTCTATTGCTCATGGAAAGGACAGTTTTGGTGCTGAATACTGAGGTCAGATTTCAGGAGGTGAAAAAGTGAAGGAGGGGAAAGGAGCCGTAAACAGGGGGAGAGAGTGAAGTAAAAAGATGGGTGGAGCAAAGGCGTGGAGGAGATGGGAAGGGATGGGTCCGGAGTCTTAAGTGGAAGGATCTTCCTGGGACAGGAGGAGGGCGGTGCAGGGAAAGCGTGAAGGTTGGGTGAGTCTTTGTAACCGCGGTGGGAAATTGATGTGGTCCCTCAAAGTTGGTCTTTCCGTAAGCTCTGAAGTCATCTCCTCAAAGTGAAGGAGTCTGCCTGCTAGGGGCTTTCGGTCCAGCGGAGTGAAAGAGGCATCTGAGGACTGGTGAGGTCAGAGAGTATGATTTAGAATCGTACCGTCTCTCAAGGTGATTTCATTTCCTCTTGTACTAGGAGTACAGGAGAGAGCTCAGGCATTGAACATGGCAACGTGAGTTATGTATTGACCCACGGTGGCATCTTGCCCATCAGATGGGGTGTAAGCACGGAGGGGGGAGGGGATGGTGTGCAGGGAGAGGAGGCGCTGAGGAGGCCTGGGGTGAAGGAAGCCATGGCAGATGGGCAGGGGAGGGTGAGTCTGAGGTGCAAATGAGCTTGGTGAACAGCTGCGGTCGGGGGAGGAGGTGGGAACACTGGCTGCAGAATCACTGACGGTGGGGTTTTAGAGCTTTGAACTTCCAGTATGGCGCAGTTCTGGGTGATAATGAGGTTGGGAGGGCCATTGTGGGAGCAGGCGGCTGGAGCAGAATGGAGGCCAAAGCCACTGGGGCTAGGTGAGTTAGATCTCTCCTCTACACCACCTTTACTCAGATAGCATTTCAAGCAATGTGTCAAGAATTGCCTCCCTCATGGCCTGAAAAGTTGCTGAAACACAGTAGATGCAAGGCATGATTTATATTTGGTTTACACGGCTTCCCTGTATGTGGAAACAGCGTTGCAAATTAGCTGAGGAAACTCGAAGTTTCCTTCTTCGGTCATGAAACTGTGTGTCATGACTCTGCCAACACAAGATAATGACAGGATGTTATCTTTTGATTGTTAATTAACAAGTGAAATGAATGTCTAGCTCTGGTGCCTGCCAAGTGCCCCCATTAACATCCACCCCATAGGGGGCAGAGGAGCTGTTCCTCAACCTGGCAACATGGGGGACCAAATGGGCCTCTCCCTTTCAGGGGAAGCTCTTCCAGGGACATATGCCGATCACCTGTATCGGCAGTGGGTTGAATGTTGGCTCCCTGCCCCCTGTCCACTTTCTAGACCCTGGAACTCATGAATGTGACCTTATTGAGAAAAAGAGTCTTTGTAGACATAATTAAGGATCCCAAGGCGAGATTGTCTTGGATTATCCACATGGGCCCTAAATGCACTGACAGACGCCCTTATAAGAGACAGAAGAGGAGAAGATGTGGAAACAGAGGAAAATGCCATGTGAAGACAGATGAGGATAATAGAGGGAGGCAGCCACAAAGCCAAGGAATGCCTGGAGCCCCTGGAGACTGAGTGAGGCAGGAAGGAGTCTCCCCTGGAGCCTTCAGAGGGAACAGGTCCTTGCTGATGCCTTAATTTTGGACTTTCAGCTTCCAGAGCTGAGAATACCCAGTTGGTGGTAGTTGGTTATGGCAGAAAGCAATGCAGTGTCCAGTGCAAAGGAAACCCCTCTTCTTTAGCCTTCTGGAACAATTATCACTAAGCACACTATTGTGAAGCTTGAAAGTTGATTCACTAAAGTCGTATATTTAATTTCATGCAAGAGGGGAATTTATCTAATTTTGAATGAGACAGAGTCTGGTTCCATGCCCAGAATTACGCAGAAAAGTTGATTGAAACATGCTGCTTGCCTGGATAGCTAAAACGCTCTGAAATCTGCTCGGTCCTCATCTGACTGGGTGAAACAGGAAGGTGCAGGCTCACAAGGTCTTAACTATGTGAGCTGCACAGACCAGAGAATCAAGGGAGAGCAAGTCAGTGCGTTCCAGGCAGAACCCTTTCAATGCTAGGTCCCTCTCTTGCCTGTGACTCACAGAGCAATGTACAGCATTTCATGGAAAACGGAGTCAGGCTAAAAAAAAATCATCAGTTTGATATAAACTAAACAACGTTCACGTTCTTCATTCATTCATTTATTCACTCCTTCAACCTTTCCACAAATCACGACGAGACACCCACCATTTCTGAGGAACTGGTTGCTGGGATATTTGGTAAGTTCAGCAGAAGAGGCTGCCAAGCTTCGGTGGAGCACACAATCTGGTGACATTAGAGCTCAGGAAGTCATTAGAAGTCACTGAAATGGCACTCTGTCATCTCCACGTGACTAGCAAAATAATTAGGTCTCTGATACCATCACGTTCTCACGCCGCATGGAAGCGTATGTGCTGGTACAACCACGTACCAGGAAGCCCTGAAGCTCTGTGAGTAACTGGTTCTGAATTACCCTCATTGGTGGAGGGGAAGCATGATCCGGGTAAACCAAACAATGTAATAAATCAATACGATGCCAGGGCTCATGACTATGTTCTGTTTCGCTCTATCGTTTTGAAGATCTCTCTACTGATGAGCATCTTTCTTTATAGAATAGAATGGGTTGATACTCTTTCAGATTAGATTATAAGTCTAGAATAGAAGTCTGGATAGCAGGGAGAGCCAATCTTGGAGTCTGTGTTGGAGCTCATCATCTGAAAACTGGAAGCCCATCTTTGGGACCATAAAGATCCCAAGGCATGTGTCTGATCTGCCCCCAGTCTGTGCCTGAGGATCTGTCCCCTGGGTGGTGTCACACACTTTCTTGGAAGTCTAGACTGGTTCCTATGTGTCTTTCACATACATAGCCCTGATCATCAGATTTATGTGTTTCCACCCATTGGCGCCTTTCTCAGATCCTGAGATCACTTGGGTACCTCGACCCTGTTCTCAGCTTGTTAGGGTTGAACTTCTGTCCCTGGTCCACCTCTGCAAATGCCATTTTCAACACTTTTTGGGACAGCCTTACTAGTCTCAACTTAGAAAATCCATTTAGGTTGACGTTGGCCCTTGGTCCTCCCTCCATTCCGATGTTTGCTGCAGTCAAACACTTCACCCTTGCCACTGCTCCGAATATTTATTTCTTCTCGTGAAATTGAGGCTACAACAGAAAATCAACCTTTGCATTTTCACGTAACTTACGTTTTTAAGGTCCTTTGAAAACCAGAAGTTGTTGATGCTATTCATTCTCTTCTTTAAACAAATCAGAAAATGAACACATCTCACGGATAGTATACCCTTCAATGACTTAAACAATAGTTCCAATTTTGTTAGTTTTTATACTTAAGAAGAGCCAAGCCCAGAGATTTCTCAGCCATGAAATGGACCACATATTGTCATGTATTCTTGGGCCTGTATTGTCGCTAGAGGACTTTCGTTTCCTTGGTCCTCAGAGCAAAATTTTAACGTGGGCAGCTTCGATTTCCATTTATTTAATCAAGCTGTAATATAGTCATAAAAAAGAGTTTGAGCCATGTAACCAAAGCCTAATTTTTAATCCCCATTTCACATGTTAGAATGCTGATGTAAGATAGTATAAACAGTCTGGTCAAAGTAATTCACTTGGATTCTTTTGAACCCCTTCCTCAGTTTAAATCTTGATACACCAGGGCAATTAGGAGAATAGGAAATGGCACGTCCCATTCCTGGGCAGCCCGGAAGCCTTTCCCACGCTCCACCAGTGGTTGCTTACAAAATGTGCTGGAACCCAATCAAAAAATGGGCAGAAGACTTAAACAAGCAATTCTCCAAGGAAGACATACAGATGATCAATAGGCACATGAAAAAATGCTCAATAGCACCAATTATCAGGGAAATGCAAATCAAAACTACAATGAGGTATCACCTCACACCAGTCAGATTGGCCGTCATTCAAAAGTCCACAAATCACAAATGCTGGAGAGGCTGTGGAGGAAGGGGAACCCTCCTACACTGCTGGTGGGAATGCAGTTTGGTGCAGCCACTATGGAAAACAGTGTGGAGATTCCTCAAAAGACTAGGAATAGACTTAACATGTGACCCGGGAATCCTGCTCCTGGGCTTGTATCCAGAAGGAACCCTACTTCAGGATGACACCTGCACCCCAATGTTCATAGCAGCACTATTTACAATAGCCAAGACAGGGAAACAGCCTAAACGTCCATCAGCAGATGACTGGATAAAGAAGAAGTGGTATATTTATACAATGGAATACTACTCAGCCATAAAAACTGACAACATAACGCCATTTGCAGCAACATGGATGCTCCTGGAGATTGTCATTCTAAGTGAAGTAAGCCAGAAAGAGAAAGAAAAATACCATATGAGATCGCTCATATGTGGAATCTAAAAAAAAATAAATACAAAACAGAAACAGACTCATAGACATAGAATCAAACATGTGGTTGCCAAGGGGGACAGGGGGTGGGAAGGGACTGGGATTTCAAAACCTAGAATAGATAAACAAGATTGTACTGTGTAGCACGGGGAAATATATACAGGATCTTGTGGTGGCTCACAGCGAAAGAGAATGTGACAATGAATGTCTGTATGTTCGTGTATAACTGAAAAATTGTGCTCTACACTGGAATTTGACACAACATTGTAAAATGACTATAACTCAATGAAAAAAAAATGTTAAAAAAAATAAAAGCACATATAGAGGAAAAGGTGTTCTTTCAAATATTTCCAACTCAAATAATTTAATCACATAACATTTTAATAAATTTTACAATGCCTAATACTAAAAAAAAACCCCCAAAAACCCCCACAAAATGTGCTGGAACTTCTTTTCCAATAATACAAGCACACAGGGGAGCTAAAGGCAAAAAGAATAACCCCAAAACCCAGATCTCCACAGTCTGTTTGGTGGGGACATTTTTTTTCCAAGTCCTTTCTATGGTCGGTTTACATGGGCATGTCACAGCCTCTCCACTCCTCTCTTCCCGTCTACAAATAAGGGATAATGATGTGCAATTTCGCCTAGCTACCTTACAGGAGAACTGTAGAAAAGAGTAATTTAGTGTTAATAGGTTCTTTGAAGATGAAAAGCGCTTCATAATTGCTCACTTCTATTATATTTTAAAAACCCATCTCAAAGATACTCCTCTTTCCTTAAGCTCATAACTTCAATAAATTAAAAATAATTATCCTTTCTCAACCTTATTATTCAAGTGCATAAAATATGATGTTCCCACGCAACATATATTTCCAGGCTGTACCCAATATTACTGTCACTTTTTTTTGACCTGTATTTTTTTTCTCTTAACTTCTCACATATTGGTAAGTTGAGTGAAAAATCTGTTGTTTCTGCCTGGGGTGATTTCAGCTCTTTGTGTGAAAACTGCACGAATGTCTAGCTTTCTCCTCACTCTCTCTGCGGGGGCTCTCAGAGCTGCCAGCATCTTTGGCAATGTTTCTCCAAGTGTGACCACCCTTCCTTTGGCATCAGATTCCCTGGGGAGGAGGGGAGCGGTGCTTGTTCAAATACAGGGGCCTGGAAATGAGACTTTCTGTGGGGTGGGTTCTGGGAATCTGCGTTTAAAACAAATTCTGCACTTGCTGACTGAAGTTTGAGAACCCCAGGCTCCAAGTTCCACATTCTTTTTTTTTTTTAAAGATGGAAAAAAAAATGATGTGAAGGTCAGAAGTGAAGTTTCACCTTAGGCATCAGCCATAGTGGTTCACGCATGGGTATCAGAGACGGGACAGTGCTCAAAGACACATATCTTCCCAAAGCAGAGGGTGTGAGTGTCCTGCTTGGCTCCCTCTCAGCCCGCTTACCTGCATCCATGCTTCCTCCCGCCCCACTAAATAGGGGGGGTTCTTTTTTTTGTCCCAAGTGAAGCCCTTCATGTGTCCCATCTCTGCAGTTGTGCCTCTGTAACCCACCCTGGACAGGACATTCCTCCCTAGTCCAGAGGAAGACGGGGACCGCCCAGGTCTCAGAGTTTCTCTCTCCACTCGGGCCAAGATCTTCTTCCCTCCTGCCTCCTGGGGCTCCTGGCCCACCCATCTTCCACCTTCTTTAATAATTCAAGTCTTTCCCTCTCTTCTGATTTTATCTCCTCCAAAACCTTGCGCCCTTCCAGCTGCCTCACTTAAGTGAGCTTCCAGAAACAGCAGTTTTCAGAACGATGGATGGCTAATAAAGATGGAAGCAAGCAGAACTCCCTGGGGAAAGCGAACACCCAGCTCAAACAGCGGGGGCAAGTGCCCACAATAACGTCCTTGCACTGGAGCTGTTCTGGAGTGAGTATTTGCAATGTGGGGTTGTGAGTCTCTGCAACATTTCCCTGCTCCTTGCTCCCACGCCACGCCCAGCATGGTTTGCTCTCCCTCTGCTGGGGGCACATTCTTGCCCGCTGAGTTCAGGGTTTGGCCCTAAGCTAGTCTCTCATCTCTGCAGCTAATAGTGGGTTCGGCTGGGCCCGGGCATCCCCACCAGTGGTTTTGCTTTGTAATTGTTCCCTCCTGGTCTGGGGGGTGACTGAGGTGTGGCATCTGGTCCTCCTGCTGGCCTGGAGGGAGGGAGAGGGTGGCCTGCTGCTGGGCAGGTGACAGCACTGGACCGGACCAGACAGGAACCCCCTCTCTGACACCCCCACCCCCTCCACCGCCCGCCCTGCCCCCAGCCAACCACAAACACTATGGGAATCCTGATTCCCAAGGGGCGTGGCCTCGTTCCTAGCTCCGCCCCTCATTGGAGTCCAGGAGGCAACTGTCCCAGGAAGCAAATGATTAAAGCCAATGGGAAGTTCTCTTCTGGATAGATTTGAAGGGAACTGGAGCATGGACTTGGCTCAGGGGCCTGACCACACCGTGGTTCTGGCCTGGTCCCCGCTCAGAGGCTGGGTTCTGCTGGTCCCGTAACCAGAGATGCTTGATATCTGACTTGTTCCAACGTTGCGCGTGTTTTTAAAGGACTACAGGCCACAGAAATATTCTTTATCCTGAAAAATATTGCTGCCTGTGTTCAGCTATGTGACACTTTTCATTTTCCCATCTTTTTCCTTCTGGGGACATGAAAGCAGTGTGTCTCAACTGGGAGGCATCAGGCAATGTGTGGAGACATTTTTGGTCGTTATAACTTGGGGGGGGGTGATGGCAGGACTGGAACTGGTGAGCAGAGACCAGGGATGCTGTTCAACATCCTCCAACACATAGGACCGTCCCCACAATAAGGAATTATCTGGGGGTAGTGGTAAAGCTCAGTGGTAGAGCGTGTGCTTAGCATGCGCAAGGTCCTGGATTCAATCCCCAGTCCCTCCACTGACAAAAACAAACCCACAAACAGATAGAAAAATTACACACACACAAAGAATGATCTGGCCCCAAATGTCAATAGCACCACGATTCAAATTAGAGAGGAATTTAACCAAATTGTTTGGTAGCCAAGCAGGGTGTGCTGCCATCATTAACTAAACAGTCCATTATTTTCCAACTTCATTGAACTACTGTCTCTGTCCTATATTAAAATCTTGTGCATCCTTAGGTCCATTTCGGGATAATGCAAAGTGTTTAAAAAGAGCGCCCTGTCTAATAGTCTGGAAAACCTTACTAGAAGTTTCTCGCAAGTTCTGAAGAAAGCTGGGTTAAGAAATGGACAGAGCCACACGTGGACACGCACATTTTGTGGTGCTTCTCTACGAATTCATGCCCGAGAGCTTCTCGAGGGCATCGCTAGGAAGGCTACTCAGAGTCAGCCAGAAATGGGACCCGGGAAGCGCTGGCAGGTGTCAAAGGGGAATTGGGGACCGCTGTTGGGATGGCGTGGGGGATGCAGGAGCTTCGCTCTCTGGTCCTTGACTCAAATGAAAACGACACATTGAGCTATTCTGTCAGGGGGCCCTTGGGGATTGAAGGACCAGGAGAGAGCCAACGGAATCTTGTGATCTTGTGGTTTCTACCTACTAATTCAGACTCTGCAGATGAAGCAAAGGATATTTAAAGGGTGTTATCCCGGACTTCTTAAATTCCATAAAACTCTGCAATTACCCTTAATACCCACTTGGCCAAACTTTAAACATGCTTGAAGGAGTTCCCCTTCCTCCTTCCACCTCCCTTTGCTAAAGACCTGAAAGCAGAAGATTTTTGCCACCCAAGTCGTGTCTGCTTAAAAAGGGAGAGGTCAGAGGTCAGAGTTCAGGGCAGGGGCAGAAGGACTCGAGAAAGAAGACTGGCTTGCAGTCAGCAAAGGCTTTTGGAGATTTTGGCTTCAGAGGTCCCGGAATTTCTCGTTGTGACACTAGTCCCGTTAGATCTGTCACCATCACTGACAGGAAAGGAGCCCAGGGAACTTTGGGTGGTTGTACAGAAACTGATCAAACAGCATCAGATTGAAACCTTCTCACACTGACCATTATGGAAAGCGTGACTCATCACAATTACGTCTCAAAATGTCACAGGCTAATACTTCAAACCAAAAGAGCACGTGGCCGCCCTGGCATTCTTCCTCAGAATGGAGAAGTTCACCCATTTCAATCGTTCAGTGCATCTTAGATTTGCTCTGGGAAGAGTGGCATTCAGAATCACTGAGGCAGAAAAAGAATTTCCAGCCACGATTTCAGAGAGAACAATTAGTAGGCACTTAAATGACACTCCACAACGACCACTGTTTTCTGAATCCCAAATATTGTGAACTAAAAATTGAAATGATATGGGAACTGTCATAACCAAGGAGTTTTAACTGAGGAGTATTCCCTTCTTCCTTCCATCCACCCATCCAACTATCCAACCAACAAACCGTCCAACCGTCCAGCCACCCAAGCAATCATCTTCCCTTCTTCCCTCTCTCCTTCTTGTCCTCCTTTCTTTCTTTCCTTCCTTCCACACATATTTACTGAGTGCCAAGTTTATGACTAGGAAAGCAAGACCTCAGTCTTACAAGGCTCACATTTTAGGGGGAGAGACAAATGGTACTGAGTTATAAATACATAAATACATTTTCTTTCAGATCATGATAAATGCTGTCAATATCATAAATGTTAAGTTGGAGAGCTATAAATGGCTGGGCTATTTTAAATTCAGTGCCCAGGGAAGGCACTTAGAGGAGATGTGTCAGTTGAAATGTGAATTTTTACTATTCAAGCATAAAAACTTGAATATATATGCATTTTGTACTATTCATAATTTATTAGACATAAAAATAAGTCTGGAGCTTTTCAGATTTGAAGCTTTGTTGTTTATGCTCATTATTCAAAATATATGAGAATTCTTTACCTGGTATTTTTGTATACATCCTTATGCAAGTAGGAAATTTCATACACTGAACTTCCCACTGTCTATAACCCATCACTAAGTCTTGCTCATTTGTTCATTCTTCTTCTGAAATAGCTTTCCATTCCCACGACTCCTGCCCCAGTTTGATTTTTTACCCTCTTGTCAAAGAACTATTTCAAAGAACCATCGCTTAAGTGACACCCTCATTGCCCACTCCAATTCAACTACTTGCGACCAGAGTTGACTTTCTAAAATACAGATCTGATCAAGGCACTCTTCTACCCTCCAAATCATCACCATCTTCATGATAAAATCCAAACTCCCTGGATGCCATCAAATGCCCTTCCCCATCTGCACAAGTTGCCTTTGTAGCCTCTTCCTCTATTTTGCAGCCACACCCGCCCAACATCTGCTTGGTCACCTGCCACCCTACAGTGAATACTGGGGCTCTCTACCTGGACATTCCCTGTCCCCATCTCTGCCAGCCTCATTCATTCTTAGAGCCCCTTGTATCTAATACTACTTACCATATAATGTGAAAAGTGCTATAAAAAAGGTATGCATGCATTTATCACATTGTATTGTAATTTGCCCAATGAAATATCTGTCTTTGCCTCAGTCTGGGGAGCTGACGCTGGAGCCAGGTTTTCTGGGTTCTGATCCCAGCTTCCCAGCTTGGTCTGTGACTATCTCTACGCCTTTCATTACATCTGTACCTTCTTTTCTTCATCCGTAACAGCAGTATAACTCAGTAGTACCCGGGTTATAGTATTGTTAGATGAATGTGTCTAGAACCGGGCTTGGCACATTGAACAAGTTTTCAATGTATGTTTTGCCGCTTAGTTTTATATTAACTTCTGTATCTCCAGGGACACAAAATCAGGATACAATGGTGATTACAAGAATAAAAAGATCAGCCTATGAGCACCTCATTAATATGCAAATGACATAATCATAATCAAAGATTGAGCATCTAGAATTGGTAATTTTACTTCAAGATTTCTATAGTCAAAGACACGTACAGTAGACACTGTTTAGCAACTGGTGATATTTCTAGGGGATGGATTGAAAGTTCCGAACTGTAGAGGCTTTTCTGGTTATTATTGATCCCTGCTCTGTACACCTGATGGGTTTCCCACCATTTTCTGTCCTCCTCTGTGACCCCGGCGGGGGGTGGGGAGGGAGCAGGCTGCTATGGGCTGCAGTATCTGGAGATCCTGTTGCTCTCTGGTTAATTGATGGCTTGGCCAATGGGACTGGAGGGTGGATGGAGGGTATTGAGATGTTATTTCTCTCTCTGTCTGACTCAGGGCTGGCAGGGCTGTGTCCACCTGTGACCGCAGTCCCCATGGGAGGCTCAGCAGGGATCCAGCTCCATCCCCTCTTTCTTCCCTGGCACGAGCATTACCTTTGAAGATTTTGACCGGTCCTTATCAACTTGGAAAGTCAGCGGTACAAATGTTGCCAGAGTTGCTCTAGGTCTTTGCTCAAAACTGGTCAACCCCTACCTTTAGCAGGAGTTAATACACATCTTTAAGTTAAAGGGCCCAGAAATAAGAAAGAAGCACAAACAAGCAAACAAAAACCCCAGGGGAACCAGCTGAAACCAAGATGTCTGTGAATCTGACCTCCAACAGACCCAGAGCCTCATCATACATTGATCTGACTACATATTTGCATATTAAATGACACATCTACCAGCAGCCATGACCGGACATTAAGAACCAGAAAGGATAGAAAGGGGGTGACACCCTCTTCCCCGGTAGACTAATGCATATGCCCCTTCCGGTACCTCTGGGCCGGGCACTTCTGGGCCTCTGACCTCTATAAAGGCTCCATCCAGAGAACTTGTCTAATTCCAACAACATCCCTGGAGTGTCCTTCCTACGTACTCAAGTGTAGCTGACACGCTGACACAGCCTCATCCAGCCAGAGATGAGCAGAGACAATGGAGCTTGGTTGAGAGCAGGGGCTGGGCAGCTGGCGAGGCGCCTTCCCCGGTTGGAAAGTCACTGAGGCCACTCTCAGGTGGCAACGAGCAGGCCAGAAGTCCAGCCAGTCTTCTGTGCTCTCCATCAGGCCCCTGCGGCTGCACTGAGACGTGCCTGATCCCAAGGTTTCCACTCGATCGCTGGGTCCCATTCATGCCACCGAGGTGCTCGCCCCTGTGGATCTCTGCCACCATCCAAACGCAGTTCCCTTGGCCATCCGAATGATCATGTCTTTCTGCTGTCCTAAGCTCTGTTCTCCCTACTCTGGGCTATAAAGCCCTGGGGGCCCCTTTCTGTTGCTTGCACACCCCATCGGCCTCCACCTTCTCAGACTGCCTCCTTCCCCAGGCAGGTCTCCATCTGAGCACCTCCTGCGCTCACCCCAGTCCTCCGGGGCTGAGCTGTCTGGCCAGTCCTTCTCAGCTTCCCTCAGGGACCCTGGGCTCTGCCCACCCCTCGCACATCAGCTCTGTGCACCTCTCTGCAAGCTGTCAGCTCCTGCCCCAGCTGAGCCCCTCCGCCTGTGCTGGCACCTCCCAAACCTCAGTTTCCAGTCCAGCTCCCATCCCACTTACTGGGGCCACAGTTCCAGTTACATATTAATATATCCATCTGTATTTACTTTTTAAAGAAATTTTAATTTTTATCTTAAATTTTTTTTTTTAATTTGGGGCATAGGTAATTAGATTTCTTTCTTTCTTTATTTTAATGGATGTCCTGGGGATTGAACCCAGGACCTTGTGCATGCTAGGCACGTGCTCTACCACTGAGCTACACCCTCCCCCAGTTCCGTCTGTATTTATAAAGGAAACTGCAAATTCTACCTGTCAAAGAGCGAATTCCTCATCTTTCCTCTACGCATCATCTACTTCATGCAACACCCATCATGGTTAATTGTCCCACCCCACCCCACTGTGTAACCAGAAATCTTGGACACGCTCTGGATTTCTCTCTCCCTCACCTCGGCATTCAACCCGGGAACCAGCTAGTTCAGTCTCGCCCTGTGCTGAGATGTTCCAAAGTCAGGTCCCTCCTCTCTGGGACCCTGCTGCCCCTGCTTCGCGTGTGGCCCCTGTTTCTCCCCTTGACGTAGCAACAGTTTCAGAGCTGGTCTCACTCTTGCCAGCCTTACCGCCTCAAAATTCTCCCCACGCTATGGCCAGATTTATTTTCTA
Organism: Camelus dromedarius; assembly: GCF_036321535.1. Taxonomy (NCBI): domain Eukaryota; kingdom Metazoa; phylum Chordata; class Mammalia; order Artiodactyla; family Camelidae; genus Camelus; species Camelus dromedarius. Next base: position 83,047,306 of record NC_087442.1, on the reverse strand, counting down.
AAACTCAAATCCATCAACAGTATACTCTGCCCTCTCCTCCATCTCCAGATTCGTTCCCACCACAACCCCAGATCTCCGGTGCTCTCTGATCCACCTGCACTGCCCACTGAAAGCTTCATTCCCTCTCATGCCTTTTAATTCCTACTTCCAATGTGTGCTCCTTGAAACGTCTTTTCTCCCTTCCTCTGCTGACTCTCCTACTCAACTGTACCTCAAGACTCGACGCAACTGTCTCCTCTTTTTGTGAGATCCCTGGACTTCACTCCCCACCCCCCATCCTCTGCCTTGGACTGACAGAGACAGTTTCCCTTGTGATTTACTACAATTCTAACATGTGTCTTGGGCTTATCCACACACACACACACACACACACACACACACACACACACACACACACGCAGCCCTATTTTACAGCAAGACGCAGAAGCTGACATTCACCGCATGACAGACCATCGGTCCAAAATCAAAGAATTTCAAACCCATGAATACTTTTGAGAAGCCTCCACCGGGAGCTCTCAGAATTTTAATAGAATTATTAATATTCAGGACCTGTGTCTTCTTACCTTAGCATCTCTTCAGAAGGCAATTCCAGTATCTTACATCAGTTTGCAGGGACAGGAAACTCACAGCATCTTTAGTAATTTATCTGGTATTCTGGGTAAAGATGGACACAGAGCCTTCCTTCTGGTGCCCCATTATTAACTCTCACCCCACCCCCTTGGGATTTCGGACCCACTGCTCCAAACACAGTGGCCCTCTGGAAAGACTGCTGACTCCTGACCAAGAAAGACCAGAACGCTCAAACACAAGATGGTGAAAATTCCTGCTCTTACCATTCAAGGTGGTTTTCCACAAACGCGGACATGGGGCTGATCTGCACGGTGTAAGTGTCATTGGCCGAGTACTCGAAAAGTCCGTAGTAGGGGTTGAAGAGCTCCTGAGACAAAAGGAAGAAGAACTCTCGCGAAGGACCACTGTAGTCCAGGCTGCAAAGGAAGCAGAGGCCCGGGGAGCTCATTACGTGTGGGATGCGGGGGACCGTTTCCACGCGGGGGCTGGTGGGCCCTGTCGCATTCGGTGCCGGGGGAGCAGAAGGCAGCCTCTGCTCTTTATGGTGGATCCCAATGGAAATACAACTTGCAGGGGAGAATGAAGGTGCTGTGATGGGTTTGGGGATGGTGGCCTTACTAGATGAACTCTTTTTTTTAATTTTATTTGATTTATTTTTATTTTGGGTGGGGTAGGTACTTAGGTAATTTTTCTTATTTATTTATTTTAATGGAGGTACTCAGGATTGAATGCAGGACCTTGTACATGCTAAGCATGTGCTCTACCACTTGATCTATACCCCACGTCTAGAAGAACTCTTGGTGATGAATTCATGAACTCTTATGACAGCGTTCCTTAACTTTTTTTCCCCCATCTTATAATATCTATTGGATAAAACACACAGCCGGTCCATTAAAAACAAGGGCTTTGTGGCGGGAGGCACAAAAGAATTTCCTGTGATGGTGTGTGTGTGTGTGTGTGCATGTGTATGAATTGAAAAAACTTCCAAGTTCACTCTGATATGCCCTCCTAGGTGGGTCTGCCCTCCACGGTTGAGATGGTTTGCCATGAAATCAGGGAAATGATGTGGAAAGTCTGGTATGTGGTCATCCGTGTGCCCTCCTGGGGGAAGAGTTCTTTAACCACATACTCAGAAGTGTACACCACCTGAAAAATCAAAGATCCAGTAGCTGAGGTCTGTATTTTTGGTTTCTCCTTTGACCAAGTAACCTCAGACTCTGAAACATACCAATAATCTCAAGCCTTTGAAGAACGTGAAGCCTAAAGCTTGGCAATCCCTGGGGAGAAAGGTGTCCTGATCAGAATCACCTTGGGGCAGAGGCTTAGAGCCTCCCACTCCTTCTGGAGCAAAATCACCCGAGATCTGGGGGCCCTGGTCCACCCACCCTGAGGGGACCACGTCAGGTTGCTGGAGCCTCACCCCTCTTCTCCAACGAAGGTGATGTAGAGCTTGTTTCGCTGGAGCTCCTTCCGGGAATAGGCCATCACCTGATTGAAGGTTCCCTCCAACAGGTGGTCCCGACGAATGATGAGCCTGGGAAGGAGAGGAAGCCACGTGGGCGGTGAGGCGGGGCTCCAGCTCAGACGCCAGGGAGTGTTGCAGGCGGGCTGTGAGGACCCAGGCCGATGGCCTCACTCCACAGCTTCCTCAACAAGGTGCGGTTTCCATCAGTGCAGCCATGGAATTATGCTAATACTTTTCAAAGCACTGGGGGCCCAGGACTACATGGACCCTTTTGTAATGAGATACCTTCCATCACACTGGACCACTGTTAGGATTCTTTTTGATCAATTCCAGGAAGAATCTCTTAAGTTGGATTCCTGCATTTGGGTGCGGCTTTTTAAGACAAAAATAATAAACTCAGAGGGGGGAAAGCACAACTTTTTACTTAGACCCCAAGGAGAAAGTTATAAAGAGTCCGTGAATTTGATTAATGAGTTAAATTTATCTCAAGATTATGAAGAGGAAATTCAATGATTTTTAAATTTAGTTCAAGATTCCTTGTTTTCTAAAAAGATCTACCATTGATTTTATATGTGGGTTTAAAAGGTTTTGTCTGAGATGACTGGATAAAGAAGTTGTGGTACATTTATACAATAGAATACTACTCAGCCATGAAAAAGAATAAGATAATGCCACTTGAAGCAACATGGATGGACCTACAGATTGTCATTCTAAGTGAAATAAACCAGAAAGAGAAAGAAAAATACCATATGATACCACTCATATGTGGCATCTAAAAAAAAGAAAAAAAAGAGGACACTATGAACTCATCTGCAAAACAGAAACAGACTTGCAAACATAGTAAACAGTCTTGTGGTTACCAGGGGAAAGCAGGTGGGAAGGGATAAGTTTGGGAGTTTAAGATTTGCAAATGTTAGCCAGTGTGTATAAAAGTTAATTTAAAAAAATTTCTTCTGTATAGCACAGGGAACTATATTCAGTATCTTGTAATAACCTTGAATGAAAAAGAATATGAAAATGAATATATGTTTGTATATGCATGACTGGGACATTGTGCTGTACACCAGAAATTGACACATTGTAACTGACTGTACTTCAATTAAAAAAAAGAGAAAAGAAATTTTAAAAAAACCTTTTGTCTGAAATCTACTGTTCTTTCTCTCCTTCCCTTTTTTTCCCTTCCCGCCTTCCTTCCAACTTCTGAACTTCCTTTCTTCTTTCTTTCCAACATCCTCATTTTTTTTTAACATTTTTTATTGATTTATAACCATTTTACAATGTGTCAAATTCCAGTGTTCAGCACAATTTTTCAGTCATTCATGGACATATACACAATCATTGTCACATTTTTTTCTCTGTGAGTTATCATAACATTTTGTGTATATTTCCCTGTGATATACAGTGTAATCTTGTTTATCTATTCTACAGTTTTGAAATCCCAGTCTATCCCTTCCCACCCTCCACCCCCCTGGTAACCACAAGTCTGTATTCTCTGTCTGTGAGTCTATTTCTGTCCTGTATTTACGCTTTGTTTTTGTTTGTTTGTTTTTTGTTTTTGTTTTTGTTTTTTAGATTCCACATATGAGCGATCTCATATGGTATTTTTCTTTCTCTTTCTCGCTTACTTCACTTAGAATGACATTCTCCAGGAGCATCCATGTTGCTGCAAATGGCATTATGTTGTCGGTTTTTATGGCTGAGTAGTATTCCATTGTATAAATACACCACATCTTCTTTATCCAGTCACCTGTTGATGGACATTCAGGCTGTTTCCATGTTTTGGCTATTGTAAATAGTGCTGCTATGAACATTGGGGTGCAGGTGTCATCCTCAAGTAGATTTCCTTCTGGATACAAGCCCAGGAGTGGGATTCCTGGGTCATATGGTAAGTCTATTCCTAGTCTTTTGAGGAATCTCCACACTGTTTTCCATAGTGGCTGCACCAAACTGCATTCCCACCAGCAGTGTAGGAGGGTTCCCCTTTCTCCACAGCCTCTCCAGCATTTGTCATTTGTGGATTTTTGAATGACGGCCATTCTGACTGGTGTGAGGTGATACCTCATTGTAGTTTTGATTTGCATTTCTCTGATAATTAGTGATATTGAGCATTTTTTCATGTGCTTTTTGATCATTTGTATGTCTTCCTTGGAGAATTGCTTGTTTAGGTCTTCTGCCCATTTTTGGATTGGGTTGTTTATTTTTTTCTTATTGAGTCGTATGAGCTGCTTATATATTCTGGAGATCAAGCCAACATCCTCATTTTTTCTTTCCTTCTTTCTATGTGCATGACTGCTATCACACCGTGGTATCCAATCTCCAAAAAAAAAAAAAAAAAAAAGAAAAAAAAAAAAGAAAAAATCCTACAGAGTCACAGGGGGGAAAGGATGGTAAAATCTACCATGTGAATTTAACAGTGAGGACTGGAGCACTCACTTAATTTTCCCTGGACCCTGACCAAATCCTTTGGCTTCCAGTTTTCGGTAGAAATTGCGGAGCTTGGCCTCAAAGTCTCTCCTGTAGGGTGACGGGGCTCGTGCACTGGCTCTCTGTAAACCTGCGGAGAGAAGCCATTTTTACTGAACAAGTCATGACAAGGGTCAGTAGAGGGAGGGCCACTCAGAGGCACATTCCCGTGTCTTCATACGTTTCTTCTCTAAGCACTTCCCCTTGATTACTATCACTCCTTTGATTACTTTTATAATAAATAGAAATAATACGTTTAAGAGAAAACTGAATTCTGATGACAATAAACATGTACATTTTCTACTCCATTTCAAGTTGTGTTTTTTCTTAAAAATACCTTGATGATCCTATTTCTTGGCTTAATTGTTCTTACATATTCTCAAACAATATAAATCAAACTAGACTCTTCTAAGCTGCAATTATACCATAAAGCAACCAGGGTTGTAATATGCGTGTGTGTTGCACAACTCTAACTGTATTTATATTGATGTTAAAATAAACATGCATGCCCATGAGGGCCCAGAGCATTTAGGAGTTTATGTTAGATTACCTTGCACCACAAAAACAAGATTAATAATATTATTATTAATAATCATTCCTTGACTCTTTATAGAAGACAGTTGTGTATCACTTAGAGTGCTTTGTAAATGATTTATTATCTTTACTTTTTAATGAAAAAAAAAAGGAATGGAAAAATAACATTCTTCTCCAAGTTTCACAGATGGCTAGAATCACAATTTACCCTTTCAATAACTGTTCATTAGTCTATATTCCAGGTATTGCATTTATAAGCCAGAGAAGATTGATACCACCAAGCTCACAGAAATGAGAATATAATTACAAGTTGAAATGACTGTTGCCTGTGAAGAACAGGAACTTAGTTCTTTGAGATCACAGAATACTCTGGCCCAGTTCAGAAAACCTTCCCTGAGGAATAGCTGAAGAATAAATAGGCATGAATTAGATGGAGTGAGTTTGGAAAGGTTGCCATTTAACTGAGAGAAGAGATGAGCTGGGAGAAGAGCAATCTAGGGAGAGGCAGCATGTGCAAATGTACTGTGGCAGAATGGAAAGCAGTGCTCTCGTTCATCTGGAGCACAGGGTGCCAGGACCAAAGTGATGCTGAACAAGGCTTGAGAGGTGGGCAGGAGACAGACCAAATGGGATAAGGTACACTCTGCTAAGCAATTTTGTTTAATGTTAAGCACAAAAGGAAGCCATTGTATGGGGGCCGACGTGATGTGTCTTGAGTTATTAAAAACATCAGTCTTTCTGCAGTAGAGAGAAAAGCTGGATTCTGTCCAGGGTGGATTTAGACAGTCTAAACTAGACTAGGGTGGTGTCAGTGTAGATGAGAAGTCATAGATTGGAGATGAGTTTAGGAGGCAATGAACCGGATATAGGTAGTGAGGCAAAGGTGAGTTTCCAATAGCATAACAGAATGGGCTGTGGCGACACTTACTGGGCTGGGAAACAACGGAAGAAGAACAAATTTGTGGGGACATCATGAACTTGGACTTTGATGGTGGGACCTCTGAATGCTTAATTGGAAAGAGACATAGCTTGAGAGAGAGGAGAAAAAAACTTGGCACTGAGTCTTGAGGATGGTAGGAAGGGAAGGATGAATCTGCAAAGGAGGCCAAAGACGTAGATGAGATGCCTACAGTGGTGTCACAGAAGCTAACTGAAGAGGTGACTTAAGGGGGACAGCCATCAATAATGCTAAATGTGGCTGAAAGATCAGGGGGAGGGCTGAGAATTACCCCCTGGACTGGGTGCCCAGAGGCCCTGGTCACCTTAGTGAAGACACCTCTTCTCATGCACAGGTTTGAGTTGGGGGATTTGGGGGCAGGTTTGGTAGGCTTGTACGATTGGCAGCAGGCATCTGAGAAGGCTTCTGCCTAAGAGCTTCAATGCTCTCCGTGAAGGAAGAAAGGGCCAAGATTTTCCAGGAGAGAACAAGGGGGTGGAGGTTTGAGAGAAGCAGAAATGTCTGAAACAGCAGTAGAAGAAAGATTAAGTTCACCAAAGAAATGTGGTTGAATTTTCTTTTGAGTGTTCACAGACCATGAGAGGTGAGAGATGGCCAATTTATAACTGACAACCTGCCCTGCCAGGTGAATTCGCCCAAGAATGCCTGACTACAGATGCAGAGGAAGCAGACGGAAGATGATCTCGGGGTGGAGTTCTGCGAATGAAATGGAAAGGATCGGGGATTTCAGGGCACTGGTGCTGAAATGATGAACCATGGACTCTGCGCTGGATGAGAGAGGGGCAGTGAGAAAGGGAAGGAGGGGCGTCCATTAACCGGAGGTCCTGATGAGGGCAAAGGGTGGTACTAGGGAGGGCAGTTGAATGGGCTTGTTGGATGGGAGCAGGATGCCTGAGTCAGTGATCTCAGAGATGGTAACAAGGGCAGGAAGGTGACAGGGGGACAGGTGGGTGAGGTGGAGGAGGACAAGGTTTGGGCAGACGAGGAGGTTCAGAAACTGGGAGGCCAGGGAACTGAACGGGTGCCCTTGTGGCTGCTGGAGTCATCCGGGATGATGGAAGGACTTGGGGAGGAGAGGGAGACTGTGAGATGAGTGCTGTGGTCCTTGAGAGGGAGAAAGAGGCTGGGAGATGACAGCAAGTAGGAAGGGGGTTGAAGCAGAGCAGTGTTAGCAAGGATGCTCGGAGGGCACCGGCCCCACTGGTGGGCCCTATAGCACCTGACGTGCGAGGGAACCAAGAGCCACCACTTGCAAAGGAACGTGGCATTGGTGAAACGCCAGGTTTCAGGACACAGTGGGAACTAGAATACAAGTCTATAGGTTCAGGTGTAATTTTCTGCCCAGCAGATGACAGTGCATTTTACAATGTGACTTTCACCACTGCTGGTACTACCACTGTGCCTGTGGTCACGACTGGGCACTTTTCTAATAACTCATGCTTTACGAAGTTGGGATAAACATCTGATTCACTATCTCTGCCTCCAGGTACACTTCATAAAGGCCTAGAAAAATGGAAGCTGTAAAATTTCCCATCAAAATATTTGGACCACATAATCTAAGACCCCGTGGTCAAAGCTAGGAGAGAAAAGGATTAAGCACTTTGACAGAATGAATTGGGTAATTGGATGCATGGTGTTAATCGTCTTTATCAGGAAAGATGGTTCCTTTTATAAAACTTCTCCAAATCATTCTCATTTAGCAACTAAGTTTTTATACTTTCTTATTTTTCTGTTTGCATTAGGATCTCTCCCCTGTGTAATGATGTTAAAATTATACTCTACTGCCAAAGGTTAGGACCAAAGCGTAGACATGCTGTCAGGTTGGGACAATCTCTGCAACAAAAGGGCAGCTCCTCAGGCAGACCCACAGGCCCCCACAGATGGAAGGCTCTGCTCCCCAGAAATAAGTCATCCTGTGCACTGGAAACAACCGACTGTCCCGATACTGACTCTGACCAAGCTCCCGGTCCTCTTTTCCCAGGCTGTGTTGTCTCATTTATCCTGTATGTCGGAGGCAGCACACATGGGACATTTCCTCAGCAATGCCGGTGACACAAATGTACGGAGGAAGGCACAACAGGGAGACACGGACTTAAAAACAGACGTTGGCAACTAGCAAAACTACCGCTAAGAAACAGTTCTGAACAACATGACGGGGATGAGCCGGACGAAAAGATGCTCTAGCTTTACAATCTTATGGTTACTGGGGAAAGGGGGGGTGGGAGGGGATACATTTGGAGTTTGAGATTTACAAATGTTAGCCACTATATATAAAAATAGATTTAAAAAATTTCTTTTGTATAGCACAGGAAATTATGCTCAATATCTTGTAGTAACCTTTAATGGAAAAAACATAAATATGAATATATGTATGTATATGCATGACTGGGACAGTGTGCTGCACACCAGAGATTGACACAATGTAATTGACTGTACTTCAGTGAAAAAAGATAAAATATGCTTGAGTTTTAGAGACCTGTGGCCGTACTGAGGGGCACTAGCTGAGTGAGACACCCCTTCTGAGGGGCGGACTGTATTGCTGGATCCTGTTTCTCATCTCAATTTCCCCACTGGCTTCAAAAGCCAAGCTTGGACTCTACCCCTAGGGGCGGTGAGACAGGAAGTGACTAGATTTTTCAAACTAACTTCCCTCATTCAGTTTTAAAGCTATAAAAATAAGTTTGGGTTTACCCCAAACACCCATGACAGGGGGATATAGAAAACCAAGCCAATGGGGACAAATGCTTCAATATCTGGATCCCATTCCAGGAGTATGGATTTGACTGAAGCTAATTCTCTTGATGAAGCCAGGACATAATGTCTTCTTTTTTCGCTAAAGAGTTCAACATGTATTTCCTCATTTCTGAGGGAAGAATTTTTGTACCATGAGTAAATTCATTCTAATACATAAAGGAAATTTTAGGGGAACAATTTCACATGATGTTAAAAAAAAAAAACTCTTTGGCCAGCACTGTGGGAGGGTTCCCTTCCCTCCAAGCCCTCTTCAGCATTTCTTGTCTGTGGACTTTTTAATGATGAAATAGATAAACAGAAAGGTTCTACACAAGGTATAGCACAGGGATATATCTTGTAATAACCTATGATGAAAAAGAATATGAAAAGGAATATATATATTATATATATATATATTATAAACTGACTATATTTCAATAAAAATAATTTAAAAAGAGAAAAAGAAAAAAAAGCTCTTGGGCATTTTCGTGGGGACCTAATGGTGGTTCCTAGTGAGCATATAACCTAGTAAACCCTTTACAACTTCACAAAATGTTACTAAAATTGGTATTTAATAACATTCTGAGTCATAAGGCACAATATTTCAGAAAGGGCACTTCCCTTTTAAGTGCTTGGAGAGTGTGTTTAAAATGCAACAGCAATTTAGAGCAGGGATCAACAGACTTTTTCTGTAAAGGGTCAGATAGTAAATATTTTTGGTTTTTTGAGCCATATGGTCCCTGTTGCTACTACTGAGCCCTGCTGTTGCAGCACGAAGGTTGCCACAGAAAATACAGAAATAAACAAGTGTGGCTGGGTTCCGATAAAATTGTATTTATAGACACCGAAACTTGAATTTCATGTAATTTTCACATGTCATGAAATATGGGTTTTGTAAAAAAAAAAAAAATTCCAAATCATTTAAAAATGTAGAACACATTCCAGCTTGGGGGCATTACCAAAATATTGGTGGTAATGGGTCAACACCTAATTTAGATAGTGTGTGTATGATCTGAAAATGGAAAGACATTTTCATCTGCTGGAAACTCAGGTGGCCGCTTGCAGGAGAGAGAGCTCCAGAGCATCAGGTTACCTGGGGAGTTCTGAGGCGAGGAGCAGGGTGAACAGCGGGGAGAGAAGCTGTACCCAGGGTGGAAGGCAGCCTGCAGGGGGACATAGGACATAATCTCTTCTTCAAAGAGACTGCAACGTAAAAAAAAAAAAAAAAAAAAAAAAGTTAGTTCTATGTCCAGGAGAGAACGTTCATGAATTGGGGTAAAAGCAGTTACAATTCTCACAGGGCAACCAAAGCACTGAGATTCACTTAGACAGGCACAGCCCAGCACGCAAACTCTTCCTGTTATTTTAAACCCTGATTAATCGTACAACGAGGTCGCCATCAAGCACTGCACGTAGCTTTTGGTACCCTAGCTGTGAATGTAAAGGCGGTGATGGACAGCAGGGAGGGTGTGTGTGTGGGGGGCCCTACTGCCGTCGTGGCCACTGGAATCCTCTAGAACAAACAACAAGTGTTTCAGTCCAGGCCGTGGTGGAGAACTGCCCAGAGCAGCTTTCCCAGTTGCTTTTTCCAGAACTGTTTCAGGCTTAGCCCCTTACCTCAGCAAAATGACCAGATCTGCATCACAGGACAACTTTTCAAGCCCATGATTACCCTCGGTCCGAATATAGTGGATTTTCTCCCTAGAATAAAGTGGGGAAGAAAATAAGAATTACACACTGGCACACAACTGGGGAATGAATCCCTTTCTGATCCTTTTTTATTTTTCTCTTCCAAGAGGGCTGAACAGTGATGTTTTAATGTCCAGGGTATTTCAAGGCATTTTAAGTTCACATGGCCAGGCTCCCACGATGCTCTTCTAGAAATTGCCTTTCCTCGCACTGCCTTCTGTGGTGAAGTAATTAAACTTGGGCAGAGTTGACCATCAGTGGAAGTGACAATCACTCAAGCTAAAGACCTTCCATTCACTCTAAAACTAATCTGCATTTCTTCAAAACAGAGGACCAGGCTCTGAGGGGAAGGTGGTACAAAGACAAAGAAGATATAGATCCTGCTCTAAAAGGGCTTAAAGTATTCAAAGGAGACATCAGTGCATGATAGAACACAAGAGAGGATGGAAAAATACCTTAGAGGTACAAAAAAGAATGCTATTAAAGTGAGGCAAAAGAAAAACTAGAGTTTGCCTGGATTCATCGAGGCTTTGTGTTTGATTGGAGCTTTTAAGATGGGTTGAAAAGCCTTTAAGACAGAAGCCACTCCAGGAATGAAAAAGGTAGGAGACGATACAGGCTGTTTGATGGAGGTGGAAGACTCCAGAAGGAAAAAACTAGCACAGGATGGAGATATAGGTTACAGCCAGACTTTGGAGACCATGGAAATTGTGCTTAGAAATCTTGACTTTATTATACATACAGCATGGGAACCATGGGAAGTTTTAGTTTTTGTTCTTTGGCATTATTTTGTTTCTTGGAGAAATGAAAAAGAAAGCCTTTGTTAATGCATTTTGAAATCCTGGAGAGAATACAGAAGTATCTCAAGATCGTTCATTTGGTTCTTCAGTTGCCATGAATTCCCCTCTTACGAGAAGGTTGACATCTTTCCTTAGCATGACCTCTAAAGGCAGAAAGGTTCTGTCAGGACCAGTCCCTTTTTGGAGAGGGAGCTCATAATTTCATAAGTAATGGAAGTGCCCCCCCAACAAAGAATTTCCCCTCAAAACTCCATGTAAGAAAGCTGATTTTATAAGTCAGCACATTTTTTCAGAAGCTCTCAGACGATACCCAGATTTCCACCCTTGTCCCCATCCCCAAACTCATAAGTCTTATCCTATTGCGTAAGAAGGAGAAATGCAAAATCTACCCCCTTTCATTTGTCCTTGAAAACCTCATGAGGTGGGCACAGGTCTCCCAGTCACAAATCTGGGCTCAATTGCTCAGCGGCCTGGCAGGGGCAGCCAGAGCAGAGATTAGAGGAAGGCAGGGCTGACTAGGGGCCCAGTGAGGGTGAAGGTCACTGCCCCCACTTCATCACAGTGAGGTTAGCATCACTTGCCCACCTCTGCCCTCCACCTGATGCTGTGTAGCGTACTTCCTCAAGGACTAAATTCCAGAAAGACTCCTTAGCTGCTTTGAGGTCCCCTAGAAGAGTGTCTAAAAGCTACCATGGTGGCTGGTCCTGAGGACAGATACTCCATGCAAAGTGTTTTTGAAGGGTGTGGGTGACATGTGCTAGAAGAAGATAATTCTGTTCCCAGCAGGGTGATTGGTGGCATCTTCCAAGAGACCACTGCAAGGTCCAGGAGCAAGATGATGAGGACCAAACATAGGCCATGGCAGGGAGAAGAGAAAGTAGGGCTGCAGGAAGTGAGGAGGTGAATGTTTAGATGGGAAAATGAAGAAAGAGGCAGAAGTGGAGATGACGGGCAGTTGGGAGGATGGTGGTTCTAATTTACAAAGAGTAAAACCACTGGGGAAGGAGGTGTCAGTGAGGGGGCGGTGGAGGGAAAAAAGAGAGAGTGATCCACCCTGGCAGGATTAATAAAGATTTGAAGAGCAAAGAGTCTATCTTTAGGTGTTGGTGACTCACTGAGGGAGTCAAAGTAGAAGGTTGCAGTGGTCAGCCAGGTTCAAAAGACCACCAAATGGGAGGCGAGGCGTTAGAGACAGTCACTGCCTGCATTTCTGCCCACCTTTACCTAATCTTTCACACACACCCCCAGTTAAGCATCTCAATGGTGCTCACACTGTGACCCTGTTTCAGTGATGAGGGGGCTGAGGGTAGAGGATTAATTAACATATCCTTCCATCAATGGTCCCTGAGGGCTGGAGCAAGTATTCAAATTCCAAGGGGACACACTTAACCACTATGCATCTCCAGTTCCTGGAAAGCTGGGTAGTAAACTGAAAAAGAGACAGGCTTGAATATCTCGGTGACAAAGTGGGCTCTAAGTTCAGAGGATACTTTCTCTTTTTGTCTCTTTGGGTGGGCATCCTTTCCACATGAAGTGATTGAGAGTTTCAGATACACTCATTCAAAAATGACCATAATGGACAATAGGGTTTAAGTAGTTAGAACATATATGATGCTTTTTGCTTGCTTGCTTGTTTATTTTTGAACATAGTCATCTAATATCCCATTTACCATTAAATAATTATATTTTAAAAATAAAAATAACTTATATGGTACTTTATGTAAACAATTGTTTGATGAAACAATTATTTTGCTCCCTTTCTGTGCTTCCCTTCAAATCAGTGGAAGTGATTTTAGCATCTTACGAGTAACCTGACAACATGACTGTCTCTGCTTGCAACACTTCAGAGAGCATTAGAACCCGCTGGACCTTTCATTTTAAGTGTTTAGGTTATAATTTAAGTTCATGAATAAAATTCATCAGAAGCATCTGCCCTCTCTCCACAGAGGTTGTCCCACCTGGAAAACTAGCTGGAGAGACCTGGAGTTTAGGAGGTGGCGGACAAGCCCCTACCTGAGTGAGTGGTTTCTCGCCAAGCTTGGCTGACGTTCTTGCAGCATTTCAAAAATGTTTGGCTGGCGAAGAAATGCCACAATCTTGTCATTATATGCTGAAACAGACAAAAGTACAGGTTGTGGTTGAGTCTTCAGCCCAGGGGTAATTTCTCTAATGATTGGAAAACGATTGCTTGATACCAGGATTAATGGAGGAGTTTGAAGGGCAGGTCGCATACTGGTCAAAACAAAATACAAGCTCTTGAGGGTTTTTTCCTGTGACATAAGAGCACTATTATTTTTAGAAGATCAAACCCAATGTGAATCAGATCTATGTTAATTATCTTTTACATTCCAGGAACTTACCTGGATGTTAACTCATCCCCTTGCGAACAGATGAAGGAGAATAAAACAGGTCTTCCATGTGGGGAGTTTGGCTGGCTTCCTTCTGACTTTTTTGGTTATTTTGTCATAGTTATTATGGCAAAAGATTCTTTATGAGTTAAAAGAAGTCCTTTCCTGAGCACTGGTACCTACGGCATTGGCCATTGGTTGATTTCCCAAGAGTAATAATTAAAATATCCCAACCTGTTTAGACTCTCACTTCATTTCCTTTGATACAAGTGGCATGTGTTTTGGAAAGAGGTGGCTGAGGTTAGGAATGGAGATTGTGCCAGCTTCCCCCGCCCCCATATACATGCAGAGAGAGGTCTAAATTAAAAATTGCATCTAATAGCAACAGAACGCATCACCTCACTTGAACTGTGCCCTCCTGGGACCCAGCTAACACATCACTGAATGGAATAAAGGTGAATTGGAATGAGGGTCTGGAGGAGAGGAGAGAAGAGGGAGGGGAGGGAAGAGAGAAGGACAAAGCAAAGAGGAAGGGAAACGGGAATAGAAACAAGGGGGGATGGGAGACAACGGCAGGGGAGTGGACTATGCTATAAGAGAAGAAAAAGAAAATACTGAATCCTGAGTATTAAAGAAGTCATGATAAGAAAAACAAGGTTAAGTACTGGGTACCAGGGGTTCAAAAGGCACAATACATACCCAGTGGCAATGACTCATGTTGATGTTGGCTTCGAATAGCAGCTACGAGGCTGTGTCCTGGCCTGGCCAGCAAAGAGGCTCCTCTGTTTCTAGAGACTTCGGAGGCCTAATTTCAAAAAAGGATGGTTAGCATTAGAAATCTCATCTATTTCGGATGATCTTTCGATACTAATTTTTCAATACGAGGAGTAAAAGACCCTGGCATCTCCAAAGTTAAAGACGCAAGGAAGTTATAATCCTCAAAGTGATGGAAAAATTAGCAAATTAAAAAAAAAATGACAATAGAATGGTTGATGTTATGGCTTTTAAAGAAAGTGGTCCTGCCAAATGTCATGAATGTTCATCAGATTAATACACGAACAGACTAAGAAACATTCCTTTTCATAAATACTCAAAGAGACATAAATAAACTCTTTGTGAAGACTGTCAGTAGGTAGATTTATGCCCTTCATCGCTAAGAGGCAGCACTAAGCCTTTCATTCATCACCGCACGCAGAATGGACCGGCTCTCTTAAACAGCATTTATCACACTCCAATGGCCGTTCTCTGTTTAATGCCGATTATTCCATTCACCATGCAGTATCTCGTGTCCTCACAAAATTCTGCAAGATAAGCATTATTAACCCCGTTTATAAGTGGGGAATCTGAGGATGAGAGAAAATTAAGTTTTTTTCAAAATTGTCAGCTGTAAGAGACAGAATCAGGGTATCAACAAATGCTTGACTGCAAAGAATTTTTTTTTTTTACTTCCCTTTACTAGTAGGCTGCATCCAATATCTTGGTTTGGGCTGGGCATCTTGACAAAACGTCAGCTTGCTGAGGTTAAAACTGATATTTGTGATGGTTAACCTTATTTTAGCTCAATTTTAAATTTTAATAAATTCCCTAGGTTCTAGAGCAAGACCATGAGCTTTCTCCCATGATTTACATACATTTTCGCTCCTTAAGGACCATTGAGGGGTGAGCTATTTAAACTGAGGCACCACAGGTTTTCCACATGGGGGCAGCTTCACCAGATACATGGGGTTTGGTGTAGATTATGACTCACTCTATGATATTTGGCAAAGTAGCCAAAGTAAGCTGTAAAGATATTTAAGAATTTTGCTTATGACTTTGTAAGGTACCCATAAAGAGCTCAAACATCCAGACAGAAAAAGGAAAGAAAATTCTCCCCCTGAAACCAGCATACAATTCACTCACACGGAATTCAGGAGGGGTGATGAGACCCTGTGGTGCAAATTCCAGGTCAGGTCAGGTCAATGTCAAAGTGATGACTGAGGACCAGAACATGTGTGATACTGCAGATGACAAGGCAGGGCAGATGGCTTAGGGGTTCATTATTAAAGAAACAGTAATTGCTGGCTTTACTGCAGGTCCTACTTTCATACTCCGCACAGGTAAGAAGAACATCCTTTGTAGGCAGAGATGTGCTGTCAGTTCTGTGTCTTTATTTGGTAGCCTTTGAACTGCTCTTCTGGAAGTAGTAGGGACGTAAATCCATCCCTTTTCTCTCCTGATCCTTCTCTTTGCCCATGGCTTACTTTTGGGACAAGGGAATAGATTTCGTGCCACTTTGGCTGGCTTGTCGTGTTGACGTCCTTAGCACTCAGCTCTGTTGAGCCAGTCACCAAGACTCAGAAGCTGGTACTTTCGTTACAGCCCTTTGCAGGGAAACGGTTGCAAAGTGATGAAAAGAAAGGTTTGCTGATCGCTGATATGCAATATTGAGCCTCACACTTCTCCTTTTTCTCTGTGAATTAATAAATATGTAAAGGCTTTTTGGGACTGAAATGCTCTGTCTCTTTTCTTTGGAAAGAATTACATCAGTCTGCCTTAATGCGTGTTTAAAATATTTTTGATGCTCTAAAGACCCTCAAACTCAAAGCCCAGTTCATTGAAGATGATCTAAGTGATGAATTAACAGAGAGAGAGACTGGGGAAGCAGATAGATCTGACAGTGAACTTCGAGGAGGCTTGGCTGTGCACTGAACTCGGGTGATACCTGCTGTCACACCCTGAGTGAAACTGTCTAATTGTCAGTAGGTTGCCTGGAGATGGATAAGGCTTTGAAACAGGAAGGAGCTGACTTCTATTCCTGGTAGACACAGGGAATTCATGTGCTGCGGATACACTTTTGGGGAAAAATGGTGTCTACTTCTGAAGTCACCTGCTCACTGGCAAAACTAAGCCAGACAGAAAAACTTCAGAAACCAGAGGAAGGTCAGCTGTTCTGAAGGCAGATGACTGGCTGAGGGGTATGCTTGAGGCTGGCGATGAGTGAGATGGAGAAAACAACACAGGGAAGGTGGGGCTGTTGGGGTCCTTGACACAGAAGCATCTGTCAAGGATAAAGGAGGTGGTTGCAAAGTGGTACTGGACGGCTTACAGACCAGAGTCAGAGGATGGGAGGGCCTCCATAGAAACATCCTTCTCCAACTGAGGGCTAGGAATTTACAGGGAGGGAGACAATTTCAGGTAGGGTGAAAAAAGACTGAGATTCTAAGATTGGATAGAACTTAGTATGCTCGAGGATCCTTGCAGCCCTGAATGGGTACCAAATGGTCCATCCTGAGGGATGTCTGTTATAACTGAGTGGCTGATTTAGCTCTCACTGCAAACATGATGCTAAAAATCGCTTCCCTAACTACTGAATACGCCTAGAAGAATGGATTTTCCATTTAACACCAAAATTAATATGACTCATTGAATTTCCCAGAATTTCACACTTTTAGTCTTAACTGAGTTTCTCATGCAGGAGGGGTTGTGTGTGTGTCAGAGAGACAGAGAGAGGAGAGCCCCCTAGTGGCCTGCCTCTCCCCGGACATGCTCTGACTGTACTGACTGGGTAAAACGCAGTTTGCAGGAAGAGCTGCTTTTAAGATTTCTTTTCCTTTTGATGTTGCGATAGCTTTAATCATAATTGCAAATGTGAAAACTAGCAACATTTAGCGGTCCAGACAAAGCAAAATAGATATGCTCACAACATAGTTTTCAACAATGTGTAAACAAGCGTCTCTTCTGTGTTCCAGTTTGGAAACGTAAATTGGTGTTTTTTTTTTTTTTTTTAAAGCTGTGATTGAAAATCGTAGGCTTTAGACTGAATTTGGGTCCACTAATGCTCCCTTGAAAACGCTAGAGACCTGATGATAAAAAAATAGCAGATCGAAAAGCCCAAGGATGAATTCATCACTAGATTCCTTTCGTATTCTAAAAATGGATTATTAATAAAGCTCGTAGAGCTATAAGAATAAAAGAGAGAGAGAGACCTATGTTTGAGTCATTCAACGTATTTATAACAGTGAAAAGTGGGCAAATAAACATAATGGACAAAGAAAGGCTTGAGTTAAATTACGGTAGATCCATGTGATAAAGTATGGAAGTATTTTAATGGCGTGGAAACCATCTACAAAGTATTGTAATGGTAAATAAAAGAAGATACAGAACCACAGACATGTTCCATGTTTTTCCTTCAATGTACCAGAAATTGTCTCTAGATGGGGGGGGGGAGTGGACTGTATGCGCCTTTTAACTTCTTTTCCATCTGTGCCTGTACTTTCTACACAGACTACATACTGCTCATAATTCAAAAGTTTATTTTCATAGGCGTCTGAATTTTACCAACTTCCAACCAAACCTGTAATCCAGGAAAGGTTAAGTGGAATCAAGAGGAAAATTGCCAATTTTAAGAAGCAGTGCAGAAGTCACCCTCCCCCAAGGCAAGCTTCCTGAATGAAGATTTCTGTCGTCGGAGCCAATGTGATGACTTTTGGCTTACGAGCAGGTCACTGCAAAGAGTGACTCAGAGTGACTTCTGCTTTGAGAGTGAAAAGTCAGTTTCTCTTTCCTTTCCCTTTCTCAGACCCTTCCCCTTTCCTGGGGCAACTATTGTTGAGCTTTTCTGTATGGGCCCTTCCAGAAATTTCCTATGACTGATGATTTCCTAACTGGACCAAGATAAGATGGTGAAAGAAATGAACATTATGTGCTCTGTTACCCTTCCCTATTCATGTTAATTTATATTGCAAATTGCAGTATAAATAAGACAGATTTGACCTACAGTGATTTCCTTACTGATGGAGAGATGGATCCAGTATTTATAGCCCCGTGTGTTCCTTCCATTCATTTATGTCCAATTCCATTTGGCTACTATGGAAGAGAAAAAGCTGATTTTGTTGACACTTAAATGTGTGGAGGACAGATGCGCCACTGTATTAAAATGCATGTTAAAGCATCAAACAGTCATCTTTTTATGCATAAAATCCCATATTACTGATAACTGCTTTCAGGAAATGGCCTGAAAATTTTTCAGGGGAGGTAAAGGCTAACCCAAAAGATGCTGAGCAGTGTCTCTCTTAAAAACCTATCATTGGGGTTTTGAGGGAAATGTTTACCATTTAGAATCTTGGCTATAGAAAGTGATTTTAATTCTGTCCTTACATGCAGTTGATCAAACATCAACTGCTAAGCGACACTCAAAAAATGGCTCATGAAGGTGAACAGAAAATATCGATTCCTAAAACGGAGGTCTAAGACAGACGTACAGTGAGCTCCCCATTACCCATGGTAGGTGACAGAGAAAAATCATGGATCCTTGATTATTCCTGAGTCTCATATTTCTGCTGCTTAGCTGTCCTTTCTAACTGGCCATCCTGCTGTTCCCACACTCATCATCAGCTCAGCTCCAGGCACACCGGCCAGCCTCCCCAGCCGGCTCTCCTGCTCATCTTCTCCATGTGCTGCTGGTGGGACTGCGACTCAAGCACCACAGACGCTGAGAATCGTAGACCTGGAATGGATTTAGTGGCCATCCAGTAAATCCATTGGCAGATGGGGAAACTGAGGCCCCAGAAAGGGCAGGAAAGGGCAACGACACACAGAACCTCTGTGGAGAAGCCGGAGCTCGGACTCCCACCTGCTGACTCAAGTCCCAGGTACCCCTTCCTCCACACTCCTCCATTTCCCTGAGGGTTTTCTCTTTGTCACCCCAACGTAAGGCCTTGTCACCTCATACCTGGCCTGTGGCAGTGGCCTCTCATGGCCTTTCTCTCTCAAATCCCTCTGTGCCACAAGCCTTCCTCTTCTTGGCCATCATCGTCTCCTTTTAAAACTACTAGTCGGGGGGAAGGTAATAGCTCAGTGGTAGAGCATATGCTTAGCACGCACGAGGTCCTGGGTTCAATCCCCAGTCCCTCTATTAAGAAAAAGTTACAATAAAAAGATAAAAAGTATTGAAGAGAAAGTGACAAATGTTGAAGTAAGGCACAGAACATCTAACACCCATATACTAATACGTGGGTATCATAAGTCCCTGGGAAGAAACATCAAAGTAAAGAACAAATATTAAAACTGGGAAAACTGGACAGCTACCTGTAAAAGTCTGAAATTAGGACATTTCCTAACACCATTTACAAAAATAAACTCAAAGTGGATTAAAGACCTAAATGTAAGACCAGATACTATAAAACTCCTAGAGGAAAACATAGGCAGAACACTTGTGGACATACATTACAGCAATGCATTTTTTGAACAAGCTTTTGGAGTACTGGAATTAAAAGCAAAAATAAATGGGATCTAATTAAACTTAAAAGCTTTTGCACAGCTAAGGATACCATCAACAAAATGTAAAGACAACTTACAGAATGGAAGAAAATATTTGCAAATGATGTGACTGACATGGGACTAATTTCCAAAATATACAAACAGCTCAGACACCTTAATATCAAAGAAACAAGCAACCCAAGCCAAAAATGGGCAGAAGACCTAAACAAGCATTTCTCCAGCGAAGACATACAAATGGCCAATAGGCACATGAAAAAATGCTCAGCATCGCTAATTGTCAGAGAAATGCGGATCAAAACTACAATGAGATATCACTTCACAACAGCCAGAATGGCCATCATTGAAAAGTCTATAAATGATAGATGCTGGAGAGGGTGTGGAGAAAAGGGAACCCTCCTACACTGTTGGTGGGAGTGTAGATTGGTGCAGCCACTATGAAGGACAGTATGGAGGTTCCTTAAAAATCTGAAAATAGACCTACCACGTGATCCAGCAATCCCACTCCTGGGCATATATCCAGAGAAAAATTAAATTCAAAAGGACACATGCACCTCACTGTTCACAGCAGCACTGTTTACGATACACAAGACATGGAAACAACCCAAATGTCCATCGACAGATGCCTGGATAAAGAAGATGTGATATATTTATACAATGGAATATTACTCAGCCATAAAAAAGAATAAAATAATGCCATTTGCAGCAATATGGATAAACCTGAAGACTGTCATTCAAAGTGAAGTGGGCTGGAAAGAGAAAGAAAAATGCCATATGACATCATTTATATGAAGAATCTAAAAATAATAATAATAATAAGGACACAAATGAACTAATTATTATTTTGATGTCTTGAATACGTGTAAGCATATTTGACTGTCCTTTATGACTGGATTACCGCATTCTGTTGTTTCTTATTTTGTAGTTGGCTTTATTCCTTTGATAACTATGTAAGTTTAAAAAGCTAAAGATCTAATCTGTTCTTAAAAAAAATGATCAGTACATACATGTAAACTTAAAAAAAGTGTAGTATACTGTATACATGTATTCACATACAATATAACGTGTACGTGCAGTCAAACTGTAATAATCCTACATAATAAAACTGGAAAAAAAAGATACACACACACACACAAAGAACAGACATTAAAACTTCATTAAATTAAATTAAAATTAATTAAATTAAATTAAATTAAAAAAATACTCGTTGACCCCTGGACTAGGAGCTGGGAAATCTGGACTGTGGTCCTGAACTCTCTGTGAGACTGAGTTCTTGATATTTCAGTTTACTTGGGTATAAAATATGATTCTTAACTGAAGTAGAATTACCACCGAAGAGTATTTGGAAATGCTTAGGGGGGTATTTTGTGTTGTTTGTTTGTTTTCATAGTAACTGGCAAGGTGGGGGCACTCCTGAAATTTAATGGACAGGACCAGACCTTACAATGGCCTGAGATGATTCCACGCATCAGAGAACTGGCCTCCCAAATGGCCAAGAGTCTTGCCCTCTTGAGAAACAATGGATGGACTGAGCTGTAAACCCCTTTTTAAAACACAAATCATCACTATTACTTGTCTTCAATTCATTCAATGGACCCATAAAAAAGTCCCAACTCTCTTCCATGTGGCATGCACAGCTTTCCAAAAACCAAGACAGAAGCCAAGTGGAAACTTCCTATCCTGGTCACACCAAACTAGTCACTGTCTCTCCACCTCCTCATGCCCAGCTGGGCGCCTGTGCTTATGCTGAGCCCTGTGTGGGGCTGCTCTTCCTCTGCCTTTGTACTCAGTGAGGGTTTACAGATCTTTCCAGGTCTAGGTCAAGTAACTCACTTAAAAAGGACCTTTCCCTGGCCTCCTCTGAACTTCTCTCTTGACACTCAGTCATATTCTAATTTCTCTTTTGACTTAACTCTGTGTGTATTTATGGCCTGGCTTCAAAAACAGAACGCAAAGTTCTCCAGGAGCAGGGAGCCTACCTCATACGTCTTGGCATTTCACGGGGCTCAAGGCAGGTCATGCACTTCATCGATGTTTGTTGAACAATATCACATCACAGCAAACACAATTAATATTCTCCCCCCCCCCCCGCCCGTCTCCTATTTTATACCCAGGTCCTCCTGGCTCCTCTGCCCCTGGGCTGTGCGTCCTCACAGTAGGAGGAGTCAGGCATTTGTTTTCATAGAGGCTGGATCTTTGTTTTCTCTGGTATGCTGCCCCTGGGTCAGATATCCTCAGCTCCCCAGCCTCTCTCTCTGCTGTTTTTCTTGGTTTTCCCTCGTGTCAGTGCAAAGCTACCAGCAGAGAGAGGCGGGGCAGAGGGATGAGGGGTTTAAAACCCTGATGGACAGTCGGTTGGAGAGTGAATGAATTAGGAAGCATACAGAGAGCTGAGTGCCCTTTTAGCATCATGTGTAGTCTGTCTTGGCATTAATATTGATATTTTATCATGATAATGTGACTTTGGGCTAGTCCATCGTATCAAACAAATGTTTTAGGAAAGGTAATGCAAGGGGTTCTCACCTTCTTAATCTTGTTCTCTCAACAGAGAGGTTTTTAATACTGATATTTTCAGGTTCATTTCTTGTAAGTGTAATAGATCTGTATGTTTAGGGGGTTTCATTGCATAATTGACATTTTTTGACTGATGGGGAATCTGTCTGCAGTACAGAGCTTCTTTTATCAGATGTAGTTACTCTATATTAGTACTGAAGTTACCTTATTATATTAAAGAACTCGGACATTTTAAAATTAGATTAAAATGGCATATTTCAAGCTGATGCGGAATTTGGATTTTATCCATGATCATGTCAAGACAATACATCTTGTACGTTCTGACGGTGCTATAAAAGCGAAGGCGACTATGTGTGTTGAGATGAGAAGTTGGGGCGCTGCTTTTGCAGTCTGTGAACGTGTCTGCTGCTGAGTGTCTGGTGTCTGGATAGTCCTGACACCACACAACCCTTGGGGGTATATAATACTCCCTCTCTGCATGGTCACATACACATTTATGTATACGCAGAGGGACTTAACATGCTCTCAGCAGTATCAATACACCGACAACAAACTCTTCCTTTGAGACTCTTGTTTGCTCTCTGGAAACTGACAGAGGTGTCTGACAGGTGGATGGTCATTTTCTGTTTCTCCTGGGATGTCCACTGCTGCCCTCACCGGAATGACTCTCTGTGGGGCCACGTATAGATATATATATATTTCTCTTCTTCCTATACCACTTTTTTCATCTTTTTACCTCTTTGTAATCTAACTACAAAGATGCTTTATGAGAAATTACTTTATAGGGAATTTTTCTCAGAGCCTGTATCTCCTGAGATCTGGGTGGTGTCTGTGAAAAGGAGGTACGGATAGATGCTTGGACAGACAAAAAAGGGTTTGCTTGTCACATTGTCAGGAACTAATCAGCAATGGAAAAGAGCTTTGATTTGAGAAAGAACGGGAAAGGGTACGAGATATAGAAACAGTCATTCAGAAAGACAAGGAACATGACGTTTAAGAAAAGTGGGAGCCTTTCACGTGGAATGAAAGACAATATAAACCAGGAAGGTGGGAGGGTGGGAACAGAGTATCCACGTGGCCCAGGGAGCTCCCCCAGTTTTTAGTCTGTGTTTATACTACTGAAGTCTTCTCTGGGGTCTGGGGAGGGGCAGAAATTTAAAGGCAGTCACACATGGCACCATAGTTCCGTGGTCTTGTAAGAAGGCACACGTGATCAGTAGCCCTGGGGAAGCACAGCCCCCACCGTGAGTGCAGGGATGTCCCGACACTGCATTCCAGTTCCTTTCAACTGGACCGATTTCCTGTAGCATGATTGTGGAGGACAAAAGTGAAGGTAGAAGGAAGGCCATCTGAAGATGGGTCTAGGGCGTGAAGTGGGTGCCCCAAGCCATCATCCATTATTCTATAGGGATCTGGACCCGGCTCAGCCCCTTGGGGAACGGGCACCCCCAGATCCCATCCACTGAGGGGTAGCTCTGGCCCCACCAGGAGAGGCAGGGCCGGTGGTCCTGTGGACGGTGGGGCAGGGGAGGGCGTGGCAGGGGGCTGTTACCTCTCCAGCGCTGTAACTTCGGAGTCTTTGGAGGTGCTGTCGGTGAGTCAGATGGTTGGGAAGACGACCGTTCTGGAGAGGGATTCGGGGGTCAATGAAAGTGGTGGCCCGGCTGTTGTGGTCCACGAAGAAAGACTGCAGACAGACCAGTAAAGAAAGCACACTGCATAAGAACGAGCCACAGGGAAGCCCGGGCTGCAGGGGGGTGATGCTCCGGGGCTGGGTCGTCATGTATGGGCCTGTCCCTCCTGTACATCTGCTCAAAGCCAGACGGGAGACGGAGCTGGTGCTGCAGCTTATCCAGTCGGTCAACGAAGCAACGCCAGTCGCTGATGACCCCTTTATGCTGTGGGGCTACGGAGCAGTGACCACAACACTTAACGTGGAAAACAAGAGGCATAGAGCCTTTGATGGATAAAAAGCAATTCTAGAAATTAATTTGTAGAGCATTTAAAATTATAGAATTTTTAAAATTTATAGAATTAGCAGTCTCACTGGGAAAAAAACTTTCAAAGGACAAAAAAATAGAAAGAAGATAAATAACCCAAATCATCCCAGATATTACAATGGAAAAGCAATCACCAAAGTATTTTTGTGGTTTTTTTCTCTTCCTATGCAAATATACATATATACATATACTCCCCACATCAGCACCTATAATTTTGTTATAAGATTTTTCACCTATTATTTTATAAGCATTTTTCTCAGTTATTAAATATTTCTTTTACCACAGAATTTTAATGAGTGTGTAGTATTCAGTTTGACGAATGCATAGCAATTAATTTCAGTACCCTCTAGCATTGGACATTTGACTTTTTTTACTATTTTACAGTAATGTTTCAGTTACCCCTCTTGTACATAAGTCTCTGTGGCATGCCTGATTAGTGTAGATCTTCCAATTTATGACAAGGTCATTCTTTAAATCTGAAATGATCTCTCACAAAAGAGAAACTAATGCTTTTTTGTTTCTTTTACAAAATCTTTTGTATTAGAAAACAATCTTACAAATACTCTCTTTTGAACAAAATGTAATGTTTGGTAAAGATATCTTTGCCTTCAGTGACCTCAGCCAGTGCTGACTCAGAAAGGGTTGTTATTTCCAACAGTGTGGATGGGACTGAAATGATGCCCCCCGCCGCAACAGTGTGTCAGTTGCTCAAAAAGTGATGCCAGTGAAAAGCAAAAACTTGAGTAAAGAATCTGAGTAAGAATGAAATGTGCGTGGAAAAACCCCAACACTTATCACGAGATTTTGAACAGATGAGTACAAGCTGAATGAATATCCAGTAAACGTGGACTTCTAAAAAAAAATTACAATTTAGTGGCATTAAGTATGTTCTATTGTGTGGCCATTACCATGATTCGTGTCCTCAACTTTCTCATGTTCCCAAACTGAAATTATGCTCCCATGAAATAATACTTCCTCATTCTTCCCTCCCCTCTAGATCCTGGTAACCTCTACTCTGTTTTCTGTTTCTATGAATTTGACTATTTTAGATAGCTCATATGGGATATATTTGTCCATTTTTCTCACTCAGCATAATGCTTTCAAGGTTAATCTAGGCTTTGTGCGTCAGATGGTCATTCCTTTTTGAAGGGTGAATAACGTTCCATTGTTTGCATATAACAATGCAATTCTTTTAAACAAAAGAATTAATATATGTTCCATTAACAGAAAAGTATTCAAATCCTGACTTACTTTGTCTACTTAATCTGTTGAACTGATGGTTATAATACACATTTTTCTACCATATTGTATTTCTTTCATTTCCTTTGTATTTCTCTTTTCTTTTTCTTTATATAATATGTATAAGTTCCTTGGCTCATACGGAACACATGATTACTGTATCTTTAATTGTGACATCAATTAATATCAAATCTTTCTCTGACCCCTTTATAATGATTCAGATTTCTACTCTCCTTTGTATGATATTAATACACCACCACTGATTTTTCTGTTATTGTTCTCGCAATATATTAACAGCGATTCTTTTCCTATTAAACTTTTGGAATCATTTCTTAGGTATGTTTTTTTATAAGCTGAATTTGTTTGCCATCAGATCTGATAGTTATCTACTTTCGGTATGTAAGTTTATCCCATTTCCACCTGCTGCCACAACTATTATGTTTGGCTTTACTTTTGCTATTTTATTTTTATTATTTTAATTTTCTTTGCTTTCTTATGGATTTTTGGGGGTGTGTTTTGCTATGTAAACTGTATTTTGTTTGATTTTATCTTTTGTAGGAATTCCAAAGAAAGAACTCTGGCTTGAAATGGTACAAACGGTTGCCAACTATGTATTTAGCCTTTGTTTTTCAAATTATCCGCTTTGACTCCCCTTACACTTGACTGGGAGCCTGGCACAACTTTTCTTGCGCTGCTCACCCACCCTCTTCCTGCTTCTTCATCCTTTAAATCCTAGTCTGGGGATACTGGTTCAGATCTTGATACTTCTTATACAAATGTATTCCATTTTTGTTATCCATATTTTATTGAGCCTTTTCCAATGAATTTTAGAACATTTTAATTTGAAAGCAATCATTTGCATTTATATTTATGTGTTTAGTTGATTTAAGTACCCACTACCATCGTTTCTCTATGATATGATTTTCCCATTATTAATTTTCTGTTCTGCTTCATTTGTGAGCCATCTGGAGAATGGTTTTTGGTGTTTTCTTAGGGCAGGCACAAGAGTAGCGTGAACTCTGAAACCTTAAACATGGAGTTTCTTCCTGAGTGTCTTCACACTTGAATGATAACAAATTTTTCTGGAAATAGGATGACTGGACTACAATCTTTCTCATCAATAACCTGCAGTCGGTGCTCTGTGGGCTTCTACAGTTTGGTTTTATGGATGGGAAATTTGAAGTTTGCCTGATTTTAATGCTTTTGTAAGTAACTTTCACACGATCGTGGCTGTATACCGATACTATGTAAAAAAAAAATCACTATTTAAAGATATTGCAGAGTATGTGTAGATACAGAATTTATTTTAATTAGTTTCGCTGTATAGCTCAGTGAGTCCAATCAATCTGCCCACCTGAACAATTTGTTTTCAATGTTTCAATGTTTTATTTTCAATATTTAACTAATAATTTATATTTATATTTAATGTTTACTTATTGCACTGTACCTATTATTCTGGTTTCTTCTTCACGAACATTTATAAGTCATTCATTCAACAGAGATTTACTAGGGGCCAACTACATGCCAGGCACTATTCAAAGCCCTCAGAGTTTCGTCAATGAGCAAAACAAAGTTCCTTGCTCTCAAGGAGCTTAAAATTCTGCCAGGAACAACAGACAAAGAGGTAAATCTAACAAATACATAAATTACATAGCAGAGCACGTGGGTTATGGGTCTTTGGGGAGCTTGCGATATTAAGTTGGTTGATATTAAATTGGTTCTCTCTGAGAATATAAGGGTTTTTTTTCTTTTTTCAGTTTTTACATTTTTTTTCCCACTTTATCCTTCACTGTTTGCGATCCAGCACCTCCCTGGGCTTTGGGGGCTGTTCCCATGGTCATATTTTATACTAGCGATTTGATTTCACACAGTGTCTGTTCTCTCTGTTTATCTCTCTGTTGTTACCTTTGGTTGTTCCTTGCCATCTTAGAACACTTATTTTTAGCCCGTGTTCTTTTCTTGTTTTTAATTGTAGGAAGAACACCTAACATGAGATTTACTTTCTAACGCATTTTCAAGTGCGTAGGACAGCACAGTTAACTACATGTGCAATACTGCACATCAGATCTCTGACTCACTCGTCTTGTGTGGCTGAAACTCTATACCCATTGAACAGAAACTTCCCACTTCCCCCTCTCCCCAGCCCCTGGCCACCCCGAGTCTCCTCTGCTTCTACGAGCTTGTCTATTTCAGATATCCCATGTAAATGACTAGCTAATTTCACTTAACACAACGTCTTCCAGGTTCATCCCCGGGGTAGCCTGTGTCAGAATTCCCTTGTTTTTTAAGGCTAAATAATATTCCATTGTATGCATACACCCCATTTCCTTTATCCAGTCATCCATCAACAGACATTTAGCTTGTTTCCAACCTAACCCAACCTAATCTCTTGGCCATGTGAATAACGGCAAACAACACGGGAGTGCAGATGTTTCTCTGAGATTGTGACTTCAGGTCTTTTGGATCAATACCCAGCCTGGGATTGCTGGATCCTTGGCTACTTCTGTTTTCTTATGTCTGCTTCCTCTTGACTTGTTTTCTGTTTGTAGCTGCTGCTGCTTGCTCAACTGAAGTCATATGCTCCCATGCCACTTTGCAGATGACGGGCAGGTGTCTTTAAAAAATTCATTTCTCTTTTCTGCAGGAAATTCTAGGAGATACGGTTTTTCTCAGATAAAGATTCTGTTTCCTTCAGGTAGAAGTAGAGGTCACTTCTCATTCTGTGTTACGTGTTCATTCTGCAGTAGGGGCTGCCTCTGTCTTGTGCCCGCCACCCACAGCCCCGCCACCTCTCTGGGTGGTAAGTCTCCTCGCCTCTGCCCTGGAGCCCACTGGGGCTCACACGCAATCTCTCCTGAAGTTGAGCAGGGGCTGTGTCCTCCTTCCTCGGATTTTCAAGATGACAGATGAGTCAGATGTCATTTTGTCCTCCTTGTTGGGATGACCATGCATTCAAAGACACCAAGCAGCTCAGCCCACACGGTGCATACTGCAAGTGAAGGCTGGCGTCTCTGAGTATGTCAAGAAAACAAGAAGCAGACTGCGCGAGTGAGGAACCAGAAGATGACTTAGAGTTCTAGAATCCTCTCTGGCTGCCTATGAAGACAGTTTTTGCATAGAAGGCTATCACCACACCATATTCCACTGTCATTCTCAGTCGAAGCCACATCCAGTAAACAAGAAGGTCCTGGGGAACAGATTCTTGCTATGGTGGCTTTTCTCCTACACAGGGTCTCCCCACAACCTGCTGGTTCATCCCCGACCACAGAGCTGGTCATAGAGATTCACTGTACTGCAGACTTGCATTAGTGGACACCATCTTCTCACACATACTCCAGAGAGTCGAGGATCTGAGGCAGGCTAAGGGGTTTGTAGGGGACGGATTTCTGGCTCCCAGGGCACAGTGACGCCCCATCAGGCCACTCTGGGAAACTGTGGTTTTGCATGTGCACAGTCACAGAGGAAAGGAGCTGTGTGACGCAATTTCCCACTGAGACACATGTCTGCTGGTAACACTTCTGATTCCTTTGACACTAAAAGAGGGACGGATTCTGTCTCCCCAAATTTGTAAAAGATCACACGGGGGCAGTTCTCTAGTACACTGTTTGGCTTATCCTAGAAATACACTGAGATGACTGATGGTGGTTAAGGAAAAACATTCTCATTCTTGCCTTCGCAAACTCAGCTGGGCTCCTAAAGCATCGCTGGGAAAGACTAGTTTTGGTTAAGGTCATACAAAAGCAAAATGTAAGCCAGTAATATTACATGAGCCCAATTCACCATGTCCCTGTTTGCCAGGCTGTTTTCACGAGGACTGAAGGCTTATTAGGGAAATCACAATGAGTAATCTAATAATGTCACTCCCATTGAACTAATAATTTCATTCCTTGAGAGGGAGTTGTCTAGGAGGCAAAACAATAGAAAGGTCATTGAACAGAATTGGGTTTCAAGTTCCAAACCTAAATTTAAAACTATGTAGCCCATAGTTCTCAGCTGGTGTGATATTTTCCCTCCCCCCACCACACACATACACCAGGGGACACAAAGCAATGTCACAACGTGGTGGCATCAGTGGGCGGAAGGCAGGGATGTTTGGAAACACCTTGCACATCACAAGATAGAAACCCCAATGCAGATCGTTACCCCTCCCTTCCTCCCGGTGGCCAGGCTTTCCTCTCCTCATCAGCCTCCCTCCTCACTTGCTCACTGGTCTTTTCCTTCAGGCAACGAGCCCTTTTGAGGTGAGACCCACTCAGCAGTCACGCTCACCTTTCCCTGCTGGTCCGTTTTGATCTCCCAGCCCCGGGGCAGTTCCAGCCGCGTGTCTGCGAACATGTTGATGAAATTCACCAAGTCCCGGTTGTGCTGGTAGCGTTCGAAATTGCGCGCATCCCGCCGGACTTTCAGGATCATGTGCTTTAAGCAGGTGCTACTGGTGAAGACTCGGTAGGCACTCTGAGACGGGGTCAGGCCGATCGGGGAAGGGAGTGGGGTTTAGGAGAAACACAGACCAAGCACACTTTGAGCACCTTAGCAGGCTGCAATATGATGGCTACGCAGAAATTTGCTGTGAGCCTTGCTGGGGAGGACTCAGGAGCAGAGATCTTGCTGGAGAAGTAAACGCCTGTCCACCACAAACATATATGGACCTGTTTGCCATCCTGAATCCACCTGCTGCTCCTGCAGCCTAGGACACTGTCAACCTTCCTGCATCTCAAAGCTCCCCTCCTCCATCCTCCCTCTCCTGTCTCCCCCCTCCCTCTGCCTCAGCCTCTGGAGTCCCCCCTCTGCCTCTCTGAGCATCGCTGCCCCCTCTCCTCCCTGGTTCCTCCTCTGACTGCACAGGTCCACCCTGGCTCCTCTCATCTGTCTATACAACAGGGAGTCAGGTCCCCTGGGGATTTCAGGCTGGACTTCAGAGGTCTACCACTCCTCTGAGCCCTGTGCAAAAAACTTATGTGTGTGGAGGGATTGGAGGCTGAGAAGAAACGAAAGTTTCAGGCATTTTTTCATTGTTCCAAATAATAATTTTATGCCACCAAGGGCTGGTGTGTGTGGATAAAGAAAAGGCTGCTGGCAGTCAGAGCAGGCCAGGGCAGGGGCTTGTTCTGTCCCAGGGCCATCTGGTGCTTGGAGCTGAGGGCATCACTCTCTGGCATCCTTGTTCCCCTTTGTGACTCAACCCTGCACCACTGGGCAGCTGCTCTAGGTCTAACCATCAGATGTCCCAGAGGCTTCTCAAATATAACTGGTCTCCTCCTCTGCCTCCCACAGCCTCCATCCCTCATCAAACTCCTGCACCTGCTTAGTGGGGCACCACCACCTACCTCAGGGGCCCTACTCAGAGAGGACTCAGACTTTCGTGAATCCTCATTGTCCGTGCCCCCTCAATCACAGTGTCCCAAAGCATGACTGATTCCACCCAGAACTCTCTGCTGAGCCGAGCGAGTCCTTCTTTCCCTGCTCTCAGCCCCTTCCTTAGGGCAGCCTTTCCTCACCTCTCACTTGAGCCTCTAGTCTTAGCCCTCCTCACTCTCTCTCCTGCACTTCTGCCAGAGAAAATGATGTCTCAAACATGCCGATCATGTGACGCTGATGCCTGAGATGGCTGCTGGTTCCTGTCGCCCACAAAGTAGAGCCAGGCTTCTTTCCATGATGTAGCAGGCAATTTGCTCATTCTCCATCTCCTCTTCCCAGCTCTGCCTGTCACCACACTCCAGGCCCACTGGCCCATCACAGCTGCATCCTCTCCCCCACCACGCCTGGACCATCCGCCCCGCCCACTTTCAACCTCCCAGACTCCATTCAGCAGCTGCCTCCTTGGGACTGCTCCCTGGGGTTCCAGAGCACACCCGTGTTCCCAGAGTATCTTGTTCCTCCCTGAGGTCAGGCCCTGTCCTGTCATATTAGACTCGTCTTTTTGCACATCTCTTGTTCCACAAAACGGGAGTTGGGGGGTGGGGGGAATCCTGGCTGTTCAGACATCGCCCTAATCTGTCCTTATGACTTTATTTAGCGCCTAGATCTGTGCCTGAACCACAGGAAATGTTTGTTAACTGAAAGAAATAATGACTCCAGTATTAGGTCATTGCTGTCTTGATAAAATATCAAAAAGGAAAGAAAAAAAACTACCAGTGTAAAAATCACATCAAAGCTACCTTAAGCAGGCTATTTGAAAAAACTGATTATATGAAAAGGAAACCTAGTTATTTATCTATTTACAAATCTCTTTCATGGAAGTGATTTTATCAAACGATTCAGGCTGAAGGGACTCTGTCAACTTCATCCTCTTGTTCCTTTAAAATTGTGAAAATACATGTTTGTTTCCAAATCACTTGCACCGACATGAACACACGTGAAGCCAACAGAAACCAAAGAAGCAACAGCATTTCCAAATCCAGCTTTTCTCCCTATTGGGAGGCTCCCAGAGAGCGAAAAAAGAAGAGTGGTTTTACTCATCTTTTTTCTTTTCTTGGTTTTTTTTCCTTGCCTGGGTTATAATGTTATCCTCTTTAACCTATCAAATGACTTTGCAGAGCTGTGTTTGGGGTCTTGCCAGAAGCCGGGCCCGGCCCCCTCTGCATGCGGGACACTCACATAATTGGCGTGCAGCACAGTGAAGAACTCGGGGTTGGTGATGAACTTGACCGCCGGGGACTGCAGCAGCAAGGTGATTTTTTGTGAGTTCACTGGAGAAAGCGACCCATCTCGCCTCAGATCTGGAAAAAGTGAAGCAAAGCCACTGAAGGCATTGGGGAAAAGATTGTTTCCAATAGAGTACTTCTCTGTCCACGCCAGCAACACACAAGCCTTCACCCGCAGAGCAGGAGCGGACGGTTGTTTTGAACAGTGATCTAAGCGGGTGTCACAGTGACCTGAGCGGGTGTCACACGCAGTGATTGGGTCAGGTGTCCTATCTTTGTATCAGTTATGAATCATTATTTCCTAGGAGTGCTCTTGTATAACTTGTTAGGCTCAGTCCTGAGCATCACGTCCCTTTGATCTCAATGACTTTTTTCGTACTTTCTTTACAATTGTTGACCACGGTTGTGATAGACTGTTTGCAGAAAGGGCCACAATTCCCCTCCTCCCTGAATCCCCAACAATATGGTCCTCGGTAGCATTTCCTTATTGAACAAAGCTGGCTTTGTGCTTTGCTTAACAGAATCTGTCAGGGGTTCTGAGCTAGGATGTTGAGTGGCCTGTGTGTCCCCACTCTTTCTCCCTCATCACACAGGCTGTGGCCTGTGCAAGATGAGAAGCCATGGGGAGCAGGGACAAGCCCCCCCGGCTGAGGGCACCTCAGTCCAGCCAGCCTGCGGCCGATTCCACAGCTGTCCAAGGATGCTTGTGGGAACCCAGCAGAGCTCGGCTCAAACTGCCTACCCTCAGAACTGGGGGACAAATGCAGGGCTGTGAGCCTAAGCTGTTAAGCTTTGGGATGCTTTGTTATGCAGCAAATGCCAGCAGATCCAACACCAAACCCAGAAATAAATTTTCTGTGTCTTTAATACTTCACCGCTCTAACTCCTTCTCTCTCAGAGGTCAAATAAAGAACTTGATAACAGAAAACCTAAACTAGTCAGTTTAGTTAGCACAACTAGTAAAGTGAAAAAACAGAGGCAATTAAAATGGTTGGTGGATCTGTGTCTTTGGAAGCACATGCCTGCTGCTCAGACTGTTCTACAGCTGTCAATCGGCCACCATTAACCCAGTTGAAAAAGAAACTGTATTGTTAGGATGTCACTGTGATAATATAAGGCCACTACAGGTAGAAAAAGCAGAAGCCAGTCTCTTCAAAGAAAACAAACTTATGGTTACCCAAGAGGGACAGGGGAGAGGAGGGATAAATGAGGAGTTTGGGATTAAAAGATACACACCACTATATATCAAACAGGGAACTATGTTCAATATCTTGTAGTAACCTATAATGGAAAAGAATCTGAAAAAAATAAATATATATATGACTGAATCACTTTGCTGTACACTTGAAACTAACAAACATTGTTAATCAACTACACTTCAATAATAATAATAATAAAAGAAGCATCCAGTTTCTTCTGCTTTTTGAATATTCTCATTGGAATTTGACTCAGGCAGATTCAAAGAAATGAACACCAGACCCTCGTGGATGCGGATGGTATCTGGTACCAACACCCCCAGGTGAGACGTAACCGTAAGCCGGCCGGAAAACCTCTTTTCTCCCTGGTTCCTCCCTCAGCGGGGATTGTATCTGAGTCAAAATGCAAACAAAGTATTATTCCTACTGTTGTCACGTGGCTCCTTGGAAGGAGACCGTGAATTCTTATTGCATGTTTTATTTATAAGTGGAAACAATCCTTAGGACACCAACAAATCAATGTCCTCAACAAGAAATGATTAAGCCACCAACACACTGACCTTGATGCATGGGTACTGAAACTTTTCACAAGTTCTCTGCGCCGTGAATCTGTTTCTCCTTTACATCCCTGGTGGGAAACCTCTGTCCATTTTACCCTGTGGGTGCTAAGCCTCTTTGGGACCTCGCGCACCCCATTGCTCTCTTCACCCCAGGGTGCGTGCCGCCTCCGAGGGGCAGGGTGTGGGGCTCCCACACTCAGTCAACACAGCCACTGGAGGTCAGCCCTGAAACCTGACCCCTCTTGCCATACCTAAGGTCGACTGAGAAGATTCAGCCTCAGAGTCACTCCCACCACCTCCTCCTGCTGGGACTTGCTCACAACTCTGACCGCCAGGATCTTCTTCGGGCCTCTCTGTAGCGATGGTTCGCTGGATGTTTTGATACCTTTGCGGCAGAAAATGGAAAGACAGGCGTTAACTTTGGTCTGTTGGCTTCTTGGGGGCTAAGGCTCTGAATCAGCTAAGTGGGGAAATCTGCAATGAATTGTTTTGGACGTCAAGAAGTGTCAGGAAAGAACCATTCAAAATCCCAACAACATAACCCAAGACAATCAGCAAGACAGGTATCTCTGGATGCTGTGGCTTCTTTTTGTTTTGTAAGCTGACTTAAAAAAAAAAATCAACACACACACACACACATCTACACAAAAACCAATCATAAAAAGTCTCTGCCCTGCATTAAACGAAATTGGTCTATGTCTAAAATAACGGTGTGGGACGGAACTTAAAATGCTATGGCAAGGATATCAAATCACCTCTGCTTGTTTGTGGTAAGTCTACAAACTAGAACAACAGTCTCACTCACTTGTTATTTGACAGGGAACTGACAGGACTGGCAGGGGTCATGCAAAGATTACACTAAAAACACACTGGCAGACAAGTAAATGTTTTCTGCTTATCTGAAGGTTCATTTGATTTTTCTTCCCAAGTTAGGGCATTAGTCAGTGGGTCAGCCGATCAGTCCTCTCACCAGGTACTTACTAAATATTTGCTAACTCTTCCCACGTGTCCGGGTTCTGTGCTGGACTTGCAGATCAGAGAGAAGTCTAGGATGGGATCTTGCCCTCTGAACACTCACGGACAGGATGGAACAAAGAAGGGAGAGGCACGTACACCGTGGTGACTCTAGCGATGTGAACAAGCTGCCCTGGGTGTGTAAGAGGTGTGAACACAGACGAGCAAACACTGGAGGCACACATGTTCTCAAGGGAGAGTATGGACTTGCCGGGGAGCTCGCAGGGAAGGAAGACAGAGAAAAGAACGTGTGTAAGACTTCAGCTTGGAGAACTTTGAGAAGTCTGAGAACCAAACTCCTCTTTAAGGTCAAGGAAAGAGGGCACTGGTACAGAAGATCTTGTCTGTGTAAGAGTGTGTCCCCGTGGCCCGACCTTGGATTGTACCCAGCTATTCACTGCTACCTGGACTCACCCTCCTTTTCCTATTCACGCCCCTTCCTCCACCCTCACATCTCTTCCGTGAGCACTAGCCCCACATAGCCACGTTCCCCTGGCTGCTGTCACTTGTGTGACCTCAAGGACTTCCAAGGCAACCTGCCCAAATCCACACGGGAGTCTTCCCGCCAATCTGCCCATCCTGCGCGCTCTTTATCCAGCACGTCCACCCACCTGCTGTAAGTCGAAACCCTGAACTTCACAGTCATCTGCTCCCTCTTCTTCAACCTCCATATCCAGTCAGGCCCCTAGTCCTATTGCGTCTACATCTAAGATTATTACAAATTCTGTCACTAAAGAGCTCTTGAATTCGGCCCCTTCTCTCATTGTTGCTGTGCTGGCGGGGGGAGCTGAACCCCCATCGTGGGCCTTAACAGGCTGGGGCGTCAGGCAAAGTCAAGGTCAGATGGGGAGAAGGATGGGAATTTTACACGGAGGTGGAGGTGCCGGTTCTCAGGTCTCCAGACCACTTGCAAGAGAATCATTCAGGTGACTGCTAGAATTACAGAAACTGGGGCAAAATTGCAATCTGCATAGATAACATCAAACTTAAAGAGAGCCCCAGACCAGCGATTCTCAGACAAAGGCATAGAAAATACTTTATAATATAATTATTGTCTATTATCTATAATGAAGTATTATCTACATCTATATTTGAGATTCACTGGTCTGGGGCTTTCTTTAAGTTTTATTTTATCTAAAGTGACTTAGCCACTCCCTTCTGACGCCTGCCAGAGGATAACTTTGCCTCCAGCAGTGACTGTGAGGCATTCCTGATAACGGCTCTTAGAAGAAAATGTGGAAGGAGGTAGGAGCAAGCAAAGAACCGTGGAGAGAAACATGTGTATTTATTTTCCCTCCACGGTAGGGAGGTTGGTGGGGAAGGTGCAGGCTGTCTGTCCGTGGTGCTCTCCCCGCTGGGACTCAGAGTGCAGCCATGGAGGGTGGGGGACAGAGTAGGCCAGTGAGAAGCTGCCTAAGCGTGTAACCTTGACCTGGGGGTGGACAACCTTGACCTGGGAGAGGACGACCTTGACCTGGTCTTCCAAAGACCAAGGAAGCCACTGTTGGAGGATTTCCCCCAAGTGGCTCAAGGCAGGTTGCATTTTCCAAAAATGGCTCAACAACATTTTTCATGAGGTCCCAGCCAACAGTCGACAGCCAACATCAACCCCCAGGTATGTGAGTCTCAGCTCAGCCACCGTCTGACTGCAACCCTGAGATACCCCAAGGGAAGGTGGACCTAAGTCAACAGCCCCAAATCCCAGGAGCTGGACCTCACCCCTGCCTGATATGCACAGAAGCAGGACACACAGTGGTTTGTGGAAGGTCCCCAGCAAGGGCAGGGCTGCAGCCTCAGAGGTTTTCTTTGCTTTAACAATGAGAGAGGGAGTCAGGGAGCTGGTTCTCTTCTATTTCATCAAGAATTAGCCTTCAGTAACCCCCTTCACAATTTTTTTCTTTTTGCAGCCAAACGTTAAATATTCATATAATATAGAGTTTATGGAAATACGGTAAGAATGTCAGCTGGAGTGTCGAGTTTGGAAACGGACACACAAACACGTGTGCACACACAGAAGAACACACACACACACACACACACACACACACACACACAACCAAACCAGAAAAAAAGACCTTTTCCAAAAGCAAAGCAAAGCAAAGCAAACCCAACTAAACCAAGCCCACACAAACAGACAATTCTCATGAGAGGAGTTAAAATTGGTAAAAAAAAAAAAAAAGCTCATAGAAATAGAATTTGACCCTCCCTCCCAGAAATGAAATGTAAGAAGCACCAAAATACCAGGAGTACCACTTAAGTCAGCAAAAACACACCAAAAGAGAAGACGGAAGGGAGGCTGCAGCTGTTGGCAGCGTGAACCCATGGAACCACCTTAGAGAACATTTAAGCATTGATGTCAAATTCGAAAACCACGTGGCTCTTCCTCGGCTGGCTCTTTTGGGAAGATAACCTTAAGGAAACTCTCTAAGATAATCCCAATATTTTATAGGCCCTGGGGATTTATCCAAAACAGTGATTAAAAGCAATAAACAAAACATCTAACAGTGTGGCAAATTAAGTGAACTAAATTACATCCGTTCATTGGAATACTATACAATCATTTAAGAGATAATCTTTTTAAAAATTAAAATTAGTTTTGTTTTGGGGGAGGTAATTACTTTTATTGAATTATTATTATTGTTGTTATTATATTTTTATTTAAAGGAGGTAGTGGGGATCGAACCCAGGACCTCATGCATGCTAAGCAAGCGTTCTACCACGGAGCTATACCCTCTGCTCAGTGATAATCTTAAGACTCTGTAGCAATATGAAAATTTTTATAAAGTAGTAAGAGAAAAATGAATATGAAACTATATGTTATCATTATAACTATACAAGGGCTGTGCCTATAGCACTTAAAGTTAGTTAAATTTTTTTTTTTTTAAAGCTAATTCTTGGGGAAGTAAGATTGTAAGGTCTTCTTTCTTCCTATTTAAAACTTCCATTTCTCAACGTTATCATAATTTTATCCAAATAGCTAAAAAATCAGACTTGAGTAGATGGTTTAAAATGAGAATGTACATTTGTATTTTTGGCTGGTTCAATAAATACTTGCGAAGGTTGAATTAGTTCGCGATATTCTGAAAGGAGAGGAATTAACTCGGGAGGCGGTCTTGGACTGAGTCCTGGTAAGCCCTGACCGCACACAGGCACTGGGAGGGGGGGGGACACAGAGGATGAGGCAAGAAGGTGAGGAGGGTACCAGGGGCTGGAGAGGAGGCGGCCACGGGCTTTGTGCGGAGGGATCTGGGAGGGGAGGTCGGGGTTCAGGGGCCACGTGATGTTCGGATTGGGCCTCGGAAGGATGGAGATGCGTGGTCGGTGGAAGGCAGGCAACGAGGGGCCTCTCTGCCGTGGGAGCCCGTGGTGAAGCCACAAGGACCACTTGGGGACACCACGCGCTCCTCCCTGCTCTCCACGTGCCACACTGTGTGCCTCTTGCCACAAACAAATTTTGCTTCTCACAACCCCCCTTATTAGGAGTCAAGGGAAACTTTTTCTTGCAACGCAGAAACATTTCCTAGGTTGTCGTGAAATAGCGTGATGGTTGTACATTTCTGCCTGTAACTGCAAGTTACTAAAAGAATGACCGTTGTGTGGGACCCCGTCTGCAGTGGATCAAGGACTGACAGCATCCTTTGTCGGACTGCCATTATCAGCCTAAATCACCGGAAAACTTGAAAGGCCTGAAAGCGATAGGTTAAAAGAAGTATTGAAGAGCCTGGATGCTTCTCTCAAGGGTAGCGGACCTCCCCTAGATAGATTTTCTTTTCCCAAGAAATATGCACATTCTCAAATCGCTGCATTCCCTTTCTTTTTATCTGTCCAGATGGAGGCAGCAAATACAGCTGCCCATTTGGCAAAGTCTGGCCTCAAAGTCCAGCAGTGGGGGGGGGGGGGCACAGGATTTACACATCAAAGCCTGCACAACTTCTCTAGAGGCCTGGCTCAGGATGGATTTGACCTCATTTTTATACGATACAAGCTGAGCGCTGTGAACGTCCATGGATTTTAATGTCAGGGGCCAAGGTGTTTACTTCTGCTTCTGATTGACTGTTGAACAAGTTCAGCTTAGCTGTCGGGCAAGACAGACGTCGAGGCTATTTCTGCCTGTGGCGTCTCAACAAGGTCTCTACGGAGAGTGAGCCTTGCTGTGTCCCCTGCATTTGCAGTTGGAGTGTTGTTGCAATTACCATGAAAGGGCTCTGCCAGGGATCTTGGCACGTTTGTATCTAACAAAACTGGGTTATCATGAAGTCCTTCCTTGTAATAAGTTTTCTTTCCATGGGAGTGACTGTAAAGAAATACACTGCCGATGAAAATACTTCACAGTTCTCACGAATGACTTAAACACTCAGCTACTGATGGGGGAAAAAATGGAAAGCCAGTGTCTTCCAATGCACAAGCCATGAGAGAATCCTGGTGATTTTCACCTAAAGCATCCTCCTCTGTGGACAATAGTAACCAATTTTCTGTTTCTGTGTATTTTTAACAGGATTAAATTGTCCACATTTTTTTTTTTTTCTGGAGGATACAGTTAACCTTCAAGGGACATCTGTTACCAATAGCGGTGTGCCCCAAACACAGTTATTTCTTCTTTTTCAGTCCCTCTCTGCCTTTCTTTTTTATTTCACACTAACAAGATGGCACATGGGTACAATCAAAGCTGAGCCTTCAGCCTGCATTCCTGGCGACTAAAAGTATCCCAAAGCCACCACGCTGGCCTTAAAGAATCAAGAGGTTGGATGTGACACTCATATTCGCTTACAGCATGGAGAGATGCTATTTTGGGTTTCACGTGCAGGTCGAAAACAAAATGACATCTTTACCTACTTCCTAAAAATGAGTAAGGGGTCTAATGTTAGACAAAACAATTCTCAAAAAGTGTTTTTAAACATTTCTTTTTCTCTGGATTTTTTTTTTTAAAGACGTTAAACTTCTTTTTTTGGCTGGGGAGGTAATTAGGTTTATTTATTTACTAATGGAGGTACTGGGGATTGAACCCAGGACCTCATGCATGCCAAGAAGTCACTCTCCCACTGAGCTATACCCTCCCCACTAAACATTTCTCTTTCTATCATGAAAGCTTTTTAAGAATTCATATTTTGGAGTAGATAGTGACTGTGGGACCAGGGTAGGCATGGAATGGAGCAATTTATAAGACAGCCTTTTCCCCAGGTAGCTTTTAGTATTCTGTTAAACCCATCCTTGGAATGTCCTCAACTGCTTGGGTTCTGAACCCGTTTGAAAATCTTATGACAGATATGGAAGAGTCTGGCAGACAAAGTGTGCATCCGTGTATAATTGTGCACAGTTTCTGGAGGGTTCCTGGAACACTGACACCCTCAGTGAATACCTGGGTGAGGCGTGCCCCACGGGCCCTCGGCTAACAACACCTGTTTCCCAGCCTGGACCATCAGGAGGTACACAGGATGCCCCATCTTTAAATGACACTCGGGCTTAGCTTGTCTCCTGCCGCCAAAATTCTAAGTCTAGCTTTCCAAGTGCTGAGCGTGAATGGGTTTCTTAAGATACGTAATTGCTTTGCATTTTCCTCGTGCAGCCTGAGCAGAAAAGCCTGAGAGGGGGCTTCCTTGGCGGCCCTTCTCCTTTCACGGGTTTACAGGGGCTCACTGCATGCTGGTCACCAACCGCCGGTTGAGTTGCTCCATCTGCTGGACGGACCCGGATCTCCGCATCCCGTCGGGGGTGGCCGCTGCTGTGGGGCGCTGCCAGGTGGTCGTGCGGTTCACGTGGTCCACGTAAAAGACGCGCCCGTGGCTGTCAATGCGAGCTTCCCAGTCTAGCGTGTAATAAAAAGGCAAAACGAGAAATCAAGGCCAAACCACTGGTCCACGTGAAACAGACACCCTTTCCAGGTTCCGCAGGTAGAAAGAACTCACCGCTGGTTACTTGCTGAAGACCAGACACTGCCACTGCCCAGGGCACCTGCCTGACTCCTGAGGCATTGGCATGGCATGGCATGGGCATCCCAGAAAAGAGCCCCCGGGGCCAAGCGTATCTGCTGGGCCATTTTAAACAGTAACCATGGTTCCTCCACTATGACCTATGTTAAAATTCTAATAATTTCTAAAGAGAAAGTCTAATGTTTCATTTATTTCCTTCTTTAAAAAGTTCTATCCCGTCAATTTTCTCGGCTACTCGAATGGCAGCTGGAAGACTGGGAACCTCCTCCACGGAGGGCTGACACCGTGAGGCTGGAAAACCCTTTCTCTGCTAAATC
The DNA here is from genome assembly GCF_036321535.1 of Camelus dromedarius. Classification (NCBI taxonomy): domain Eukaryota; kingdom Metazoa; phylum Chordata; class Mammalia; order Artiodactyla; family Camelidae; genus Camelus; species Camelus dromedarius. Next base: position 83,006,080 of record NC_087442.1, on the reverse strand, counting down.
TGATGGTGGATGACTGGTCAGGAGGGAATAACAGCTCTCGTACTAAAACCAGTTTGAGCTACAATTCTAGAAATCTCTCCGTGCAGCTTTGATGACGTCTGCCTGATACTGAGCGACCTTAACTGACTGCCATTCCTCCTAAGAAAGAGAATGGAAAGATTTGATACTTGGGGATTCAAAGCATCCTTTGATAAGTTGTGAATTCACAGTATATAGTCACCCACCCGTGGCTACCAGATCTCTCTTGACCAACAAAACAAAACCAATCACTACTTTTAACTAGCAGTTCAGCTTTTAAATCTCTCTTGGTTGCTCAATCACCAACCCAAACAGTAGGGGGAGCCCGAGGTAAAGACAAACTGCTTTGCTTCTCAAATTTCAACCACAGCAACAGAGTAAAAGGCGGGAGCATAGATGACACAGTACATGATACATGTAGGGGGCTGGGCTGGGGGGACAGGATGAAAAAGTCCTCAAAATGCGGAGAGCTGGGTCGTATGTACACATCTGAGAGGAGCAGTGTCTGCTGCATGGAAATGGGCAAAGCTTTTAGAGTCCACGTGTAAAAATGTGGTAGAAACACAGGTTCATGATAAAGTTATGCCGAAAAATGCATCAGACTGAAAAAGAAAAAGCAAAAATGACTGCAAACAAGGAAAACCATTCAGCCTTTTAAGTGAGAAAAGCCATAGCTTTTGGGAGTAGGTCAGATACTTAACAATTCTATTGAAACAGTATTGTCCAGGTAATGACATAGCAACTCTCGATTTTTTTTTTAATTAAAAATTCAATATATTTGGTGTATTTTTGGTTTGATATGTACATGATGGTTTATCTGTTTGTGAATATTATGGCTTTGTCTGACATCTTCTAGAGGAATTGCCAAATAATGCCCAATGAAAACTAAAATACCAGAAAACATCCAGTTCAGCTTACAGGACAGACTGAAGAAAAAGGGTAGTCAGAATGTATAAATATATTCTAGGAGATTCTGATTAAAATTGACCACTGGATAATCCAGCTGTCAACTGTTAGTTGTCAGTGTTAATTAGCTCATTGATGAAATTGTGTATTTGTGTAACTACAAGGAAATTAATCCTGATCGAAAAATGTTAAAATGTCAAATTCCCAAACTATAGCAACTGGGCAGTTTTTGCCTTGAGCCTAACTTGACTGTCATCCAACAACAACAAAAAAATGAGCATTAATCTTTGAAGAGTAGCTACTCTACTGAATTGAACAAACTCCTCTTAGCACTATGTCAGGTCCCGAGGACACACTGCTGAGTAACACACATCCCTGCCCTCCAGGCGCCCAGAGTAACGGAAGGATTTCCACAAAGACAAAGCTCCAGTCTCAGAGATTCTCCGAGGGATAAAAGCTCGAGTATGGTGCAGCGATAATAAAAATTTCTCCCTATGTGTTTCAGTATTTCCAAATCATTCGTGAAAAAGGATGGTGAGCCAAACAGACAGGCCTTTTTGTCAATACATTAAATACTTGGAATGTAGCATGCTAATGATAACTCTTATATATATTCAGAAAATAATAGCTAAGCATAACTGGTGATTCTAAGTGTGTTTTCTGGATGTCTTTGTCAAGAATTTACTTTCACCTACCGTAGAAACCATATTGCAGAAAGAAAAAATTTATGAATGGAACTTAAGGACTCAGCATGTCCAACGGACTTGATACGATGATGCCAAAGAGACTCCTGGAAATGATAAATTTACAGATGGCATTGGGGTAAGTTGGAGTCATTCATTTGTATCAATTCGTTTGTGACCGAGGGACCTTTCAAATATTAAATTATATATTTCCATGAAGTCCAAGAACAAGGTCATGCTTAATAATCTGTCCTATTTTAATTATTACACTAACAAAAGCCTGGAAAGTTGTATTTTTTTTTCCCACATTAACAAATGCAATACCATATTGTGGTCTAGATCTTTCTCCTGAACTTCGGTCACATCTCATTGCCTTCTTGGCATCGATACCTGGATGACGTGTCAAATATGACATGATCAAAACCAAGCTTCGGATCTCTCCCACCCACAACTGCTCTACCTGCAGCCTTTCCTTTCCATCTCCTTTAAAGTCAGCTCCATCCTTCTAGGGTAGAACTCTTGAAGTCATCTTGACCCTTATCTTTATCTCACACATCCCATCCCATCTGTCAGCCAATCTACCTCAAAATATCTGTTCAGAATCTGACCTCTCCTCACCCCCCTGCCTCCGCTCCCCACCCCAGCCCAAGCCACCACTGTTTCTCACCTGGGTCATCCCAATAACCTTACCTTGGGTCTCCTGCTTCTATCTTTCTGCCTCACGATTTCATGCCAACACAGCAACCACAGAAAACTTTTTAAAACCTAGGTCAGACAATGTCTCTTCTCTGCTCGAAAAACGACAATGTTCCCCTTTCATCCAGAGTAAAAGACCGTTAGATGATCTACAAGACCCTATGAGATCTGGAGCCCTGATAGACTGACTCGTTCACCTGCAGCTTTCTCCCCTCCTAAATCTGCCCCAGACGCACTGATCTTCTTGCTGTTCCTCACATCGACCAGGCAGGCTCTTCTCTTTGCTCAGAAAGCCCTTCCTGCCCGATGCCTGCAGGGATAACGCTCTCACCTCCTCTCAGGCCAGCTTCCAATATTGCCTTCTCAATGAAGCGTACCCGCTGCCCTATTTAAAATGACCAGCCAGCCACCACCACACGCTCCAGATCCCCCTTATCTTGCTCTGCTTTAATTTTTCCATAGCACTTAACATGCTGCACTATTTCCTCATTGATTCTCCTTACTGTTTATCATCTGTCTCTGCCAGTCTAGACCGTAAGCTCCTTGAGGGCAGGGATCTCTGCCTGTGTTGGCTTAGCTAGAACAGCCCCTCGTGCACAGTAAGCATTCAATAAATATCTGTTCAGTGAATAAATATGATGGAGTGGTGGAGTCATCTGTGTACTATTTGAAATTATCTAAAAAAACTCAGTTATTACCTTCATTCCTAATTTTTCGAATATTTTTCAGAGTCACATGGACAGAAAATTAAAGCCTATCTGGAGAAATTTGTTTCTGTTATCCAAAGCAGTAATTCTTTAAAATGGACTTCTATTCGATTATTTATAATATCTGTATGTATAACTGGATATTACTCTGGCATGGATTGAAGGTCAATTTATGCACGTACCCATTGACAGGTTTTTTTTCTTGTGGGGAAAATGTTCCTTTCTTGGAGAGAACATGTTATAGATATTTTTTTAAGTAGGAAGTGTCTATGGTTGACACAGAAATTTTACTATTCATCGGTGGAATATCCACAAATCAGTGTATAAAGAAAGAACCCAGGCAGCAAAAGTTAAAGGATATAATGTTTGGCTTGGCCTCTCAAAACAAACATAGTGTTCCTTAAATTAGTCTGCCTATTAAAGGCACTGTTTTATCACCAACAAATTACAACGGGATAGGAGAATGGTGTAAATGTAAAATATATCACATGACCAAGAATAGACGAATTAAGGGATAAGCATTTCTTCTTTCGAAAACTGTAATGGCTTAAAGTAAACGCAGGCAGAAGAATGTGAAGAAACATTGATTCATTACATCCTGGAAAGATCTTGCCATCGTAAAATTTGTCACATTTTAAAGGTGATCTTTGCTTGAAACATGAGCCCAAACCAAAACAGGGATGTTCTAGAATCCAGGAACTCATGTGATGCTAAGTGAATGTACAATGTCTGGGGAGTGTCAGTTCCTCCTTACAAATGTAACGTAACAGACTATTAGAAGGTTCAAGATGGAATGGTATCTGCAGACTACCTAACCCAGATCTAGCATTTAGCAGACGAGAAAATTAAAGCTTCACTTTACAAATAAGACACCTGAGTCTCTGAGAGATTGAGTGATTTTCCCAAGTTCAAATGACTAGTTAGATAATTATTTATTACACATTACTGTCACCAGGAGAAAGTGATATTGAATTCCATCCCTAAAGATGACATTTTTGCCTGGAAACCTCTAAGAACTGCAGAAAAAATTGGAGGTCGTCACCTACTGATGCAAGTTAGAGTAAGGAAATTGCAAACTCATGGGTCCTGATGGGGTGAAATGTTTTCTTACACGATGTTTTGAGCCATAAAAAGTCCAATGGAGGATAATAGGATTATTCCATTTTAAATATCAAAGAGGAAAATGTGAGAATTAAGGGTTATGAACAGTTTTCAAAGACTAGTTAAGTTTTGTAAAGAAATGCTCTCCATTTCAGAAGTTGAGGGGCACTGGCAATACTGGGTTATCTCTTTAAGATCACAACCTGAAACCACTAGACAAAAAAAAAAAGAAAAAAAAGAAAAAAAAGAAAAAAGAAAAAAAAAGAAAAAAGGAAAAAAGAAAGAAAAGGAAAATAAAGAAAAAAGAAAAAAGAAAAGAAAAGGAAAAAAAGAAAAAAGAAAAAATAGAAAAAAGAAAAAAGAAGAAAAAGAAAAAAGGAAAATAAAGAAAAAAGAAGAAAGAAAAAGAAAAAAGAATAAAAGAAAAGAAAAAAGAAAACAAGAGAAAAAAGAAAAAAGGAAAAAAGAAAAAAGAAAAAAAAGAACATCAAACAACTTTTCATGGTAGGTGTCATACTGGTTTCTGATAACAGTGTTAAGGTACGGAGTCAGGGAAGAGTCTGAGTGTTTATATACAAAATTCATACTGACCTGCTTAGACTTGAGAGTAAGAGTTAAGACACAGATTTTTTAAAAACTAAAGCTTACTTGGAGGAAGAGGCTCATCGATTGTTGGGTAGTGGTGATGTTCAGGCCTCAAGGAAGGAAGCTGGCTTACTGGCTGGGAATTATGGAGTATAGGACATTCACCTATGGACAAGATAGTCGAGACATTCAGATTCATTCATTGCTTGGCAACGTCATTTAAAAAAAGCATGGCTGTAACACAAACTACTACAAGAAAAAACCCTACAGAGCGGGAAATCTCTTTTTGTGTGTGTGGCAATTTGCTACATTCAGAGTCATTCATGAGCGAGGGAAGAGAGGGGACTACTGAGAAAAAAAAAAAAAAAAAAAAAAAAAAAACTCGAAGAAAACAGCCAAACACTTCATGACTACGATCTGCATCACAACAGGCCAATAGGTAGAATTGGGGTCTGATTCCGGAACCACCTTAATTTTGATGGGGGCGGGGTGGCAGCATCAGAAAAGGACCCGGAAGGAAATTAGCAGAGCCTGAGTTTAGCCTAGGAAAAGACACAGGCCTGCTGGAGAGATGCATAGTATTTATAAGGTCCCATAAAATCTCAGGCGCCTGTGCAAAGATACAGATCCTTGCTTACATAGGTCTGATCAGAAGGCTGCCAAGAGGCCATCTTTCAGATTTTGTGTTTGGAATGAAACTCTTAGATGGTGCCTTTCTGAGAAGGGGTTAAGGAACTGGTGGGATAAGACGGTAAACTCTTGTCCTTTGAAATCTAGGGGCCGGGGTGGGGAGCCAAGGAGCTATGGGATCTCGTGACTGTTCCTGATTATTCCGAGGAAGAATCAGACAAGCCAGTGTGTTCTGGAAAGAGAAAAGACAAGAGACCAAAGAGGTAGCGAAGAGGCAGGAAGACAGAGACAGGAAGACTTGAAACACACAGAAGTGGGGGAGCAGGAAGAAGACAGACAGACACGGAGAAATTTTAGAAATGAACATATCTGCAGAGTGCATGCCCCAATTATGAGAGACACAGCTAATATTATTGTCAGGCAGACTTATGACGAACTGAACCAACTTCTCAAGTGGAGTTCCTATTTGGTGGCGTCCTCACGTCCTGGTGACCCTGTGTGTAGAGTGGCCAAGTGCATGGGAAGCCTGTGGCACTTGCTGTGGGTTTGGGTTACGTAACCAGAGCCATTTGTGGATTTCATTTAGCCATTTAATTCCTAGAGCCAATTGGAAAACGGAACAGAGATGTATTCAGGAACAAAGGGTCCTTTTATAATGTTAAATATACAACCTTGTTTCTTGTGCAGACTCTGGTGTGTGACTCAGATCCTTGGGGTTCTCTGAGACTAAAGGAAGTCAAGGGGAGCGCCTCTTATGCCAACACATAGCTCCTTGCAAACTGACTCTTGTTTCAAAGCTGGATTCTGGGTTTAGTGGATATTGCACTCATGTTTGTCTTTATATGTGCTTAGTGTCAGAAACAAAAAACAAAAAACAATGGTACAGTTGTTATGTCACCAGCTGCTGCGTTTTTAATTTAGTTTCTTTAAAAAACAAACAAACAATGGACTTACCTCGTCATAATTAATTCAATCAATCAGGCTAATTACTCCTCCAAGCTAGCGGAAACATAATACTGTTGCTTGTGGGGGTTAATGGAGCTGACCCCACCTGCCCATGAACCCCAAGCAAATGCAATGATGTGACTGACACATTTCAGCCAACTAAACGGATGCAGCACACAGAGGAAGCAAGCGATTCTGTTCTGCACGAGGCTGAGGCTCCACACCATCCCCCTCACCTCAAACACAAAGAAAGCGTCTGACCCGCTAGCACTCCTGCGAAAAAAAACATATTCCACTGGAAAAGGGCGCCTCGCTGCTCATCTACCTGGAAGAACCCTCACTCAGTGAGAGGCTGGGCACTTCAAATGGATCAACTCATTTAATCCTCTCCAAAACCCTTTGCACTCATTTTACACTTGAAACAGGTAACTTGGCTAAGGTGTCCTGGCTAGGAAGTGAGTCCAGGGCTGAGCTCAAAAATCACATTATATTGCACTCTTCACTCGATGGTGAAACCATTTTATGTTGAGGTTAAAAAAAAAGAGTTTTGTATAGTGGGAAATGCATCAAAAAGTAGATAAAGGATACATTCTTCAAAACTGCATGCAGCACGTCCACCTTGGCTAATTTTGTGAAAGAATTTGTAATCTTAAAAGTCACACGGAGGGGGCAGCAGTGATTTTTATGGGAGAAGAGGGCACACATGTATCTGTCAGACCTCTGTGCTTTCTGTGATCATGTGCTCTTGGCAGCGTGGTGGTGAGCGGGGACGGATCTGCCACGCAGACACCGTTAGCCTGGGGACTCACTACTGAGGGAGAGAGGGCTGGCTGGAGGAAGTCATGTGCCCATGCACGCACAGCCTTTGTGAGCTCAGCAGTCCTTCCCAAGAACCCTCATACCCACCAAAGTGGTCCCCACCATAATGGTCCTCACCATAGTGGTCCCCACCATAGCGGTCCCTGCCATAGTGAAGCATGCCGGTGCTTTTTAACCTTTTCTGAGGTTACAATCAGCAGAATTCAAGAATCTAGACATTTCCTTAGAAACTGCCCTGCCAAGACTGTCACTCTGGCCCTGAAACACTTTCCCGTCCTTTCTGTTAAGGGGATGGCATCCCCCTGCTGGACTGTTCATCTTCCAAGGGGCATGGACAAGTCTTTTTTGGTAAAATGCGCTTTGATATTTGAACGTACACTGAGTCAGTTTCCAATCACCCACGTGTGGAGTGTCTCCCAACACGGCCGTCAAAATATACCCCATGGACGACAACAGGTTGACAATCTACAAACCCAGCCTTGGTTTTCAATGGCTCTGGGCTAAGAATGGTTATTATACTTCTAAAGGTAAAAGTTAAAAAAAAAAAAAAAACACCCCTTTGGTGAGAACAGTTGCTTGATTTTGCCTCTTGACCCACAAAGTCTAAAATATTTACTATCTGACCCTTTATAGGAAGTTTGGTCTGAAACACCCTTGGCAGCTCACGGTTGTGTCTTTGTATGGGTATATCCCCAAGTCTCCTTATCACATACTTAATTTTAATTTCTTTGTAATTACTGAGTACCTTCCACATTATCCATCTTCCTGTGCCCAGCACAAAGCATCTGGCCCAGGACAAAACGGAACTCAAGACACCCTTATTAAAGAAAGGAACTGTCCACCCCATTCTCATGCTCATGGGTGCCTTTCCATATTGCCTGTCACTACAGTTTGCCTCCCTGTGTTTCTTTCTTTACCGATTTCCTTGGACTTCTTATCCCGGGAGCCAATTTCCCTCACTCGTCTTTCTCTAACATGTAGGACTGGGCATTGTTAAATAGTTAAAATAATTTCTTTTATGCTCATGTTAGTTTCTGTAAAAATCTGTAGGTGCCAGGCATTTCTTAAGGTGCTGAAAACTCAAATCTAAAGAAGATACAATTCTGGCCCCTGATGAGCTTACAATCTAGAGACAATCCCACCACATCTCGTTTGGAGGCTAATTTAAACAAACTAGAACAGCAACGTAGCAGAATCTACATTTCTCTATTTTGAAACAACCGAATTATTTCATATTATGATGCAACTTTTGAGTGACTTCCCTCGATGTCACTGTCACTTGACTGGAAGGTGGTTCCCAATTCTAGAGAAGGAAATGCCAGTTAATTTGATATATGATTCCACAGGCATGACTGACAAGGAAGGACTTTGCTTCAAAACACAACACATTTTGAAACTAAAGGTGGTACCTGTTGGATTAGAGTCTTACTTGAGACAAAGTGATTTATACATTCATGTTATTCTTCCTTTCCATTAGCCAAAATAGCACCCCCGTGCCCCCCCAAACAACACAAAACAAAACCAACAACAGTAACAGAATTGAGTAGACAGAAAGCATGACACAAATACGTAGGCTGTACATATCCAGATGCACACAGGTTAGTTAAATTCTAAAACAGGCAATCTCAAGGTTCTTCCACTTATTTTGACATTTCTTGCTAATCTTCAGTAAGTTGGGGGGAGCCAGCCGATATTTACACGTTATCCACCTAACGCTAGTGATCATTTCCTGCTTGTATCACCGGCTACCAGCCATGATGCTCTGGTGGCTGTCAGGACTAGAGGGTGACACGGACACTAAGCAGTTCTGGCGGTTACTTAAAACCAGGAAGCACGCATACAAGCGCACGCTCACATCCCACTAGTTGTAATTCTCGGTGTGTATCTGAGCGGTGGTGGGGGTGTCAGCCATTCACAGTCTGGACTTCCGACAGACACATGTACACAGATACACACGCACACATGTAAGTACAGGACGGGCATTTGCGGCTGCGGCAAACTCACTCGGGACTGATTCCCTCACTCTCGGTTTTGCACCGTGTAGGTGACACCCGGGTCCCCCCGGTGGGCCTATTCTCACTCTGATCAGGTGTGAGGTCTAACCTTCTCTCCGACTGCTCGGCCCTGCCACGGGGGACTCCGGACCTTCCCGGGCTCTGGCTGTGCTCCCGGCGGGGGCGGCCAGCTCGTCGGGCCACGGCCCCACGCCGTTCGCCGGCTCCGGGTCCAGCTCGGGGCTCTGCACCGAGTCGGGCACCGACTCGAAGGCGCTGTTCTCGTCGTCGTCGTCGTCCTGCGAGGAGAAGACGGTGCTCTCGGAGATCTTGGCGCTGTCCACGGACGAGAAGCGGGTGTGGCTGGCGAACCGGCTGCCGCTGTAGCAGGAGGGGCTGTAGCAGGAGGCGCTGTAGCACGAGGAGCTGTAGCACGAGGAGCTGTAGCAGGAGGGGCTGCAGCAGGACGCGTCGCAGCCCTCGCAGCTGTGGTCCCCGCCCTGCCGCGGGCTCGAGTCGCTCTCGCTCCCCGTGCTGGGGAGCGTGTCGCCGTCGGCGAGCGAGCCGTCGGCCGGGTGGCCGGGAGGCGCCGTGCCTCGGGGAGCCTCCTCTCCATCCTCTGCCGGCGGGGGAGGCTCGGCGGCCACCGTGTCCAGCTCGCTGAGCGCATCCTTCTCCGAGGCCTCCCTGAGGGTCGCCTCCTCCTCCGCGCCGTCGTCGTCCGCGCGGGCGCCCTGCGCCGAGGGCAGGCTGTGCAGCAGCGTGTGGATGCGGATGTAGTGCGTCCGCGGGGTCTCGGGCTCCCCGCAGGCCGACGCGATCACCGTCTCCAGCTCGGACACCGGCAGGGAGCACGGCCTGCTCTTCCTCTTCACCGAGGCCCGCAGCTGCAGCCCGGCCTCCCCCTGCCCCAGGGCCGACACGTCCCCCTCCTCCTCCTCCTCCTCCTCCTCCTCCTCCTCCGCCGCGTGCTCCTTCTCCTCCTGCCCCCCAGCGCGGCTCTCCGCCGCCGCTTCCTCGGCCACCGCCGCCGGCCCCCCGGGGCTGCCAAGGGCTTGGCCATCCTCCGGCAGCCCCGGGGGGGCCGCCTCCCCGCCCAGGTCCAGCCGCTCGGCCAGTTCTTCGGCACTCAGGGCGGGCTCCGTGTCCTCCGGTCCCGGGGCCGGAAGCTCCCCAGCCCCCTCGGGTCCCAGAGAGGCTGCGCCATCGTCTCCCGCCTCGGGGGTACCTGCCGCTTCCTCGGCCGCGTTGGCAAGCTCCAGGCTCTCGTCCCGCGCGGGGCCCTCGGCGCTGCCCTGGCTCGGCTGCTCGGCCGCTGGGGTCCCCGAGGGCTCTGCTGCACTGCTCGGGGGCTCGCCTCGGCTGCTGGCCGCCAGGCTGTTCATGGGGCTGTCCTGGATTTCCGCGGACTCAGGTTCGGTGCTCAGGGAAGTCTCCTCGTCGTCTGCGGACAGGAAGAAAACGTCACTGTAACGGCGTTAGTCCGCTCTGCCGGACACGGACCATCCTAAGTGAGTTCTGCCTTAGGATATTAGATGCTGGCGTTGGTGAGGGTTTCCCACTGGCCAAAGCTCTGCTAAAAATTCTGCAAGAATGAGTGTTCCTTATGTTAAGGATAATTTGCAGTCACGATGTATCTGAGAATTCGGTTTCAAGGGATATTATTATTATTATTATTATTATTATTATTATTATTATTATTATTATTATTATTATTATTATTATTATTAAAAATACCCGAAGCCTATCCCTTTCTGGGCACATAGCAGGTGCTTCCCAACGCTTGCTACCCGGAAGACCTCAGAAACTAGGGACCCGGATTCCTTGCTGACCCCAGAAAGGGCTAATTACACGTGTTCAGGGTGTTTCCTATGGCTGGGCTCCCCCCAGGATGGTGGACTCAGGTGACTAAAGAGAAGGACATGTGAATGATGGGAGGAGCCACAGTCATTCAATAGCTCAGACTGGAAACCTGGAGATGACTGCAGTGGAAAAAGGAAGCAGGTCTCCACACCAAGCAACCACTCATGGAGCAGCAACCGTGGTTTACCCCTCCTTCCCCTCCATGTGCTGTATTGGATCCCTGCCAGGTATGAATTCCCATTTGAAGCCCTAGCACTCTTCACTGACTGAAGACAAACAACCTGTCTGGTGTGCTGGGAGTCTGTCCTCATTGCTATACTGAAGGAACAGTCAGTCTGATTTTCAGGATGTAGAAAAGGCGGGATTTGAAAGGATGAAACAGTCCAATGTTTTTCTTACAATCTGCATCACGTATTGGGCATAAACAAATGCAACTATTTTTTAAAAAATTGAAGTACAGTTGATTTACAATGTTGTGTTAGTTTCAGGTGTACAGCCAAGTGATCCTGTTATCCATATCTATGTGTGTGTGTATATATGTATTTTTCATATTCTTTTCCATTATAAGTTATTACAAGGTATAATATCTGTATTATACAGTAGGTCCTTGTTGTTTATCTATAGTGGTGTGTATCTGTTAGTCTCAAAGTCCTAATTGATCCCTCTCTCCCTTTCCCCTTTGATAGCCATAACTTTGTTTTCTACCTCTGTAAGTCTATTTCTGTTTTATAAATAAGTTCATTGGTATCATTTTTTAATAGATTCCACATATAAGTGATATCACATAATATTTGTCTTTCTTTGTCTGACTTACTTCACTTGGTATGATAATCTCTAGGTCCATCCATGTTGCTGCAAATGGCATTATTTCATTCTTTTTTATGACTGAGTAGTATTCCATTGTATAAATATACCACAGCTTCTTTGTCCAGTCATCTGTTGATAGACATTTAGGTTGCTTCCATATCTTGGCTACTGTAAATAGTGCTGCTATGAACACTGGGGTGCATATATCTTTTTGAATTAGAGTTTTCATTTTTTCCAGATATATGCCCAGGAGTAGGATTGCTGGATCATATGGCAACTCTGTTTTTAGTTTTTTAGGGAACCTCCGTATTGTTCTCCATAGTGACTATACCAATTTACATTCCCACCAACAGCGTAGGAAGGAGGGTTCCATTTTCTCCACATCTCTCCAGCATTTATCGTTTGTAGACTTTTTGATGGTGACCATTCTGACTGGTGTGAGGTGACACCTCATGAAAAGTGCAACTTTTGTTTGCTGAGTGGGTGGTGATAAACTCCAGACCCTGAGTTCTCAAAAGCTTTATTAGCTTTAACAGCAGCTCATAAATGTGGCCCAGGAGGACCGAACAGTTCTCAGTGTGCTCTACACTTTGGCTTGAAAAACTGAGCATGGGGTGATTCTGAAGCTTTTTGTCCAATTTATAGTTCTCATTTTCCCCTGTGATATGGTAAAAATCCACTGTGTGATCATAGTTCTTCAATAATACAACATATGATATGCTCATTCATTCACTCATGTATGTAATGATTCACCATCCATTGAGCACCTCCCATGTGGGTGCTGGGAGTAAAATGAGAAATTACATATGGCTCCATACCTTCCATGGCCTCATTGTCAATCCCTGCTCCACTGTCTAACCCGCTACCTTTGGGGCACCAGAAGAAAGAGAAACCTCTCAATCAAGGGGACAGAAACCTGGCTTCCAGAGCAGATCCCTGGCTTCTAGGCTTCAAATCAGGATGAAAGATAGAGAATCACAAAACCTACAACATACCTGGAAGGAACTGTGGTTATTGTATTTTTGAGAAAAGAATCACGCTGTGACACTAGGCTAGGACCAGACACGAAGTTCATGCGGAAGATACCTGGGTGGATGGAGGAAGTGATCTCAAACCGGAACTGCAGCTGTCCACTCACATGATCTGTTGGAAGCCTGCGGCCAAGTGTGTAGCTGACCACCCTGTCCCTAGAAGGAAATAAGTGTCGTCACGGATCTGGTCAATACCGCTCCTCCTAAAGACCATGCGATGTGCTTTCCCTGCCTGTGGGCGAGGCAGGCAAACCCAGGGAGGCCTTGCTCAGGTACAACTGAGATGGTCCTAAGGGAAAGATGAGCTAGTACATCTGCTCACCAGTAATTAAAAAAAACCTCAAGAAAATCCTTACTGAATACTCCAAAGCAGGAATCGGCCAACTACATACAGCCCGTGGTCCAAACCTGTTTTTGGGAGACCATGAGCTGCTTCTTCCATTTTGAAACGGTTGGAAAAAAAAAAAACAAAAGAAGAGTAGTATTTTGGGACACGTGAAAATGATACGAAATGTAAATTTCAACTTCCGAACATAAAAGTTTTATTGGAACGCGGCTATGGTTATCAGTTTACATCTTGGCTGGGCTGCTTTCGTGTTACAATGGCAGAGCTGAGCAGCTGAGACAGATATGACTCACACAGCCTGAAATAGTTATTCGCCTGGCCCTTACAGAAAGTTTGCCAACCTGTGTTCTAAAGAAAAAAGAAGAAAGAAAGGAAAAAAAAGGCATCAGTATCCTTTGCTTGCTTTTCCTGAGCAGGCTGACATTTTCCATATATGCCCTTAATAATGGACAGCACCAGCAGCAGATATGTGTGTTATGATGTATGTATATTCTGTACGGAATATCTACAGAAGGATGCTGTCCTGGTTACCAGAGACCCTGTGGCCAGCTTCAGAAAGGGACCTGCTGCAGAATGGAGCCTGTGACTTCCAATCACATCAACTCCAGGGTCCCACAGAAAGACTCCACTCTGGACTCTAGCACCGTCCCCTCTGCCGACTCAAGGCAATTTTAGTTACCAAGAAGCCAATGATCCAGAGGGAAATCAACCTGAACCTTTGCTATTATAATTTCATCAACAATGCAGCTTCAGCAGAGTACGTGGTCCCCCGTCTCGGCCCGAATAGGAAAGGTGACTACCTTGGGATGTTCAGAAATGAACAAATCCACTCTATCCAATGATAACAAAGACATATTGCAAAACCAGCTGTTACTTACATGAGTCTGTAATCATTCCATTTATTCATTTGTGACATTCAAATAAAAAGATAAATCACTGGCTGCTAGTGTTTTAATGTTTCTTTCTAGAAAGCACCAGCATCATGAAACATCTCACCCAGTGATCCACTGGCTTAGGAGTTCTCTTTGGTCAGCTCTAGTTTAGTGTTTGGAGTTCCTAGGAAGCCCAGCAAATAAAACATTATATGCCGGGAAAACAGAACGGGCCACACTATTTTATTTATTTAGAAAGGGCTTTGGTCAATATTATGAGGTAGGTCTGTTAGGACTGTAGGAAAGAGATCCTGAACCCAAAACCGAAGTGGAATCAGAGGAAGCCTAAAGACAGTCAAACAGTGAGACAAAAATTAAATTGATCATGCTGTGTGCTTGCCTTCCACGTATTTCTTTCCTTTGCTTTTCACCCACTGTATCGACAAATATTTTGGGGAGCCCGTGCCACGGAAAAAGTGTTGCAGTTGATGCAAACCCTACAAGACATTCCCTGCCTCTAAGTAGCTTACATCCATCTCGGGGGATGAGGCAGGACCACCGCATCAATGCTTCAAGGCAGCGGTGATATTTCCAATGTGAAGCCGAGGCGGGCAGGGGTAGAGGCAGGCAGAGAGCCAGGCAGATAGCTGAGGGCTGGGATGTTCCAGGCAAAGGAATCAAGGGCACCCTCTGAACTGTCTTTATTTTAAAAGTCATACAGTTTGCTATTTGAAAAATGAACAGTTTGGAATCATTTAGTCCCTGTGTGCCATGGACTGCTTTACATTCTTTATGTACTTTTTTGTTTCTTTCTTTGCTTAATCCTCAAGGCCATGGATGGAAGATGTGAACACCAGGTTTGAACACAGCTGGAGCTTCAGAAATGTCAACACCCTTTGGCTGGAGAGTTTAACGTGTGTCTGTGTGCTCACAGCTGCACATATGCTGTAAGGGTCTGATTAAACAGCCTTATGATAACTAATAGTGATTCTAAAGTCCTTTTGACAATCCAAAGAGCTTTGAATTAGGACCCCTGGAAATTCTGCATAATTTTTCTCATTCCTTTGATATCATTCTAAGTATTGCATTGAAACATATTTACGACCAGACAGCTACACTTTATGTTTTCAAATATAGTTGCTGTTACCTACAAAGATATCTATTACGTACAAGGATTTTATCTGGCCAGAGTTCATTTTAATGAGAACTCTGAGTGGATGTGCACATAGAAGTTACAAAACACAGAAACACGTTCTCACATACAGTTGAACTACGGGAGCAACAGAATTGCTGCCTTTGCGTGAGAATTCATGTTTTTGAAATCTCATACATATCATCTAGTATTTTCTACAAATTACTAGTGTTTGTGAAGGCAGTCTAAGCTAGCAACCCAGTATTTCATCTTGTTAGGGAAATGTCACAAATGATTAAATCGTATACACAAGATAGGAATATGAATGAAATGATATCCTTCATGGTAAAACAGATGTTAACTTCTACCTGTTCAGAAAAAAATGCTGCATAAAGGGCTTCTCTCACCACTGTGTCTTAGAGATTTTTACTCTCTTGAATAAGGAACCAGTGGTACACACATAAGGGGAAAGAGAAAGGTCTGTGTAGTTAATGATTATAGCTCAAGCAAAATAATTAATGGGAGAAGCCAAGGAAATACAATGGCACTCTTTTGTTTGCATCTCTATGAGGCTATGTTGTTGCCCCCCTTGGGCCTGGCCCACTGGCCGAAGCCCGGTGACCCTGCGCTCTCGGTCAAGGTTTACCCGATGGCATGTCTTTCCAGGAGCCTCTGAACGGGCATCGACAGCTTTCCCAAGAACCGCTTGATGATGGGGCGGCTCTTGGCAAACTTGTCCTTCACCTCGATTTCCAGCACGTCAGTGGGCAAGGACACAAAGCTGAACTGCTGTAATGAAGAAAACAAGTCCCGTCAATTTACTGCGAGGTGTGAAGGCTGGCCGATCCCCAGGCCATCTGCTTTGGGTGATGTCATTGTAAAAAACCCAAGCAGCCATATATTTACATCTATATTTATATCTACATTTATCTATCTATCCATCTGTCTATCTGTATATCATCTAAACATTTCAGAAATGCTGTGGACCCTGTTTATTCAATAAATGAATAATGACAACCATGAGGTGCTTCTTCAGTGCTTAAAAATAAGGTTATTCTCTGAGATTCCAATAATCAAATCAACTCTAAAGAGAAAGACTGCTACCCAGGTTTCATCATGTTTGACTAAAAGTACCAACATACCTAAAGAAAGAACAAGCAAGCGGGGTGGAGGGTGGGAAGGGATAGACTGGGATTTCAAAATTGTAGAATAGACTACACTGTATAGCACAGGGAGATATACACAAAATGTTATGATAACTCACAGAGAAAAAAATGTGACAATGAGTGTGTATATGTCCATGAATAACTGAAAAATTGTGCTGAACACTGGAATTTGACACAACATTGTAAAATGATTATAAATCAATAAAAAATGTTAAAAAAAGCATCCAAAATGAAAAAAGAAAAAAGAAAGAACAAGCAAAACTCATCTATTATTAAGGAAATGCACATTAAATCAACAATGCAATGTCTTTTTTTTTTTTCTTCATGATTATAATGGCAAAGATTTTTTAAAAGTTTGATGATACCCTGCATTCTGGAAAGTGGGGAGAGACAAGAATTCTCACACTCTATTGATGGTGATAAAAATTGATTTGACCCTTGGGAAGGGAATTGGCAATATTTATTGGTATTTAAATGATAAATTCCCTTCAACCCAGAATTCTACTTCTAGGAATTTTCTCTCTGAAACTTAACTTGTACAAGAGTGCAAAATGTATATACATTTTATAAGGATGTTCACTGGAGTATTATTAACAATAGCTAAAGGCTGGAAAGATTTAAAAAATGCCTACCAATAGGAAACCAGCTAAACGAAGGATGGCAAATCTTTGAAACAGAGAACTCTATTGTCATTAAAAGATCTAGGTAAATAAATATGTTCTAACATGAAATGATACTTGACCAATTAAATGAAAAAAGCCTGATATAGAAAAATGTGAAGAGTGGGATTCCACCTGTACTTTGAATTGCAGAGAAAACGCCTGGAGGGTACACTCCAAACTGAACGCGAGGAAGTGGGCTGGTAGAGGAGGGGAGAGAGCAAATCTTTTTCATTTGATTCTGAAGTGTTCGTTTCTTAAAGGGCACACTGTGTGGCTTTAAAAATAAAAGCCACAACAGTTAAAGGAAGACTGTGATCACCAGAAGTTGGCTTGGTCAACAACAAGCGTAGAAAAGGAGAGACAGGTAAACGTTTTCATTGCCCAGTTCAGATTACCTGGGAGGACTCTTGACTAACACTGAATGTTACAGTACCCTTAATCAAGGGTTGTAAAACAGCTGACATATATAATTATTTTCTTTTATTCTGATGAACTCCTAACAGCAATCTTTTCACTGTAGTTGATTTCGAATTTCAGAGATTAAATATGTTGGGCATGCTAATGTTAATGTTGCCTCCGTATCAGTCAGGATGGGCTAGGAAACGCTGCAGTAACAACCAAGTCCCCAGTCCCAGCGACTTCACGGTAGCAAGGTTCTGCTTCTTGCTCACAGTGCCACCGTGGGCTGGCAGAGGGCTCTGCTCCTTAGTCACTCAGGGAGCCAGGCTGATGGAGCGGGCACCCTCTCAAACACTGCCAGTCACAGTGACAGAGGGACAGAGAACTCTGGAGGGTCTTCCTCCAGTATATAAATGTTTGCTTTCAAACCCAAGTCTTCATCACAACTAGACACACACCCCAGCCATCCACAGGGACTAGGAAATGTGCTCCTACCATGTGTCTGGGAGATAACAGAAATATTTGGCAAACAGCAATAATGACTTCCACACCCTCCATGTGTTACTTCTAATTTCCATTACAAATTAGTTTCAGTTACCATCTATATAATTGTTAAGAAGCAATCATTCCTGGTACTGACAAAACTGAATTTCCAAACCCAGGAATAGGCTTGATCCTCGTCTAAGAAGGTCTGTTTGAGTGAGCATCCAGGCCCCCTAACTGTCTCAGGTCCCCAGACTCTGGTATCTTCTGCTCAGTGATTCCACGCTGAATGTACCATCACGGACCTCCTCACCTAAATGCTCACCCATAGGCAAGATGCGCTACAGTACTTGTACGTGACAGAACGGTTAATAATATTCTAAATGACAGTAATTTTTGGTTAGATGTAAATATCACAATAGCAACAATAACACATGAAAGGACATTAAGATAGAAGACGCTTGTTTTCCAAAGCCAAGTACCAAGAGCAGGAAACACGATTTATAATCACAGTGATATAAATGAAACACATAGAAAAAAGACTAGAAAGACTTACAACCAATTTTAATAGCAGTCATTTTACCAAGTAAGAATATACTTCCCCGCATTTCTTTCTCTGATGAGCATGTAGTTGTTTTTTTTTTTTTTATTTTAATTGAAGTCTAGTCAGTTTACAATGCTGTGTCAATTTCTGGTGTACAGCACAGTGCTTCAGTCATATAGGAACATACATGTATTCATTTTCATATTCTTTTTCACCATGAGTTACTATAAGATATTGAATATAGTTTCCCATGCTGTACAGTATAAGCTTGTTTCTAAGCATGTATTGTTTTTATAATTAAAAAATATAGTCAGCTTTATTAAAACAAGGGTTTTTCAGGCTCTAGCAGCCTGCATGGGACACTGAAGTCGGTGTCCCAAAACACGCTCTGAAACTTGGGGGCGACTCCTGGGTTCCTTCCTCCCTCCTCTCTTCACATATCCACCCCGTCGTCACTGGCACCAGCCTGTCCCCACCAGGCCCTCACTTCCGTGCCATGGTTATCGGAGTCCATGTAACCCCACAGCGAGGTCAGGTTCTTTAAAGAACCAGTGAGCACCTTTGAAAATGTAAAAGTCTGTCTGTTCACCAGCAAGCTACCTGCTCTTGGGAGCCTAAGGCCGGGGTGACGCGTGTCATCTGGCTGCTGCCCCGGCTCTCACTCTGAGCCTCTGAAGAGCTTCTGGAGTGAGGTGGGCTTGGCTTCTCTTCCAAGGTCTACACGTCTAAGTTCCTGACTTTCTCATTCGCAACCTCACGGAGCCTGAGCATCTTCAACTAGAGACTGGGAGAAGAAGGTCCATGCCATGTCACATTTGCTGCATCCTTCCTTCTCCATTCCTGGTCTCCCCAGACTCTACCTGCCCCATCCTCTACTATCTCCTTCTCCTTCTGACTCTTAAATGATTGGACTTCTTTCAAATTTACTACCTTATTTCAGCTGGATTTTAATGGTCAATAACTCTATACAGTTGTTTGTAGTAACTTGTAAGCCTGGTTCAAATAAGAGATAAGATAAGAGCTACAATGTTCCTACTATTAATGCCCACTGTTTTCCTGTCCAGGGAAATGGCCCAGTTAATGGTCAAAAGAGAAATCTGTGCACCATGTCTGCAAAAGATTTTCAAAAAATGCATCATGGATCTAAGCCCTCTGCTCCTTGGGGACTTTTGTCTCCTTGCATCCTAGTTCGCCTGAGAAAGAAATCAACGTGGCAAGTGAAACAACCACCCTCAGATCCTAGGGATCTACAGTCTGGCCATTTCCCACTTCATCGTCTTCTTTTTGCTCGAGAGCATCTAATGGGAACTGTACCCCATGCTTGGACCAATCAATCAATCAATGGCTCCTTATCTCAGGATAAACCATGAAACCATTCTAAACAAAGAAACTCTTGGTGTCTTGAGGGTCAGAGAATAAAATTCCATAGGTCACCTTTCCACCAGTGCATCAGATTCTGAATTCTTTTTCTTGGGTGCACTTGAAGAAAAAACTTCAATCATCAGACCTCTTATAATTGGGCAGGAATGGCAGGAAGAGAGGTGTGCAAGACTCTCAGGCATGAGCTGGGATGACACAGGATTCTCACAGCATCAAGCCTCCTTTTGGTTAAAAGTTAACTTTCTTTTGTTTATGCACAGGCTGTGGGACTCATTTCTGCTTTAGGCCACTGGTATGTAGCCTTGACTTTCATTAGAATCATCTGGGGAACTTTCACAAAAATACCCATTACTGGATCCCATCCTTGGCTTGTTAAATTAGATTCCATTAGAGATGGAACTGGGCACTGGGGTGTTTCAAGCACCCCAGATTCCCGTGCAACCAGAGTGGAGAACCACAGTTCTCTCAGTAATAATCCATTTCAACATGGAATACTCATTGTTAGGAAAAAACATCCCTTACGTCAAATCTAAATCTTCCTCTGTGGCCTAAATATTTAGTCCAGTGATTCGTAACCAGTTCTTCAAACCCCAGTTTAACAGCTTCTTTATTTTGTTGGTCTTGGCATTCTTATTAATAGCAGTGGATGGTAGCCAGCCTCTAGCCAGCAGATGCCAGCAACACATCCCAAGCTGTGACAACCAGAAACGACTTCAGACATTGCCCAATGTCCCCTGGAGACAAAGCTGCCCTTCCTGAGAACCACCGACACAGGTCTACGTTCTTCCGTTTTCCAGAGAGCTGTTAGACTGGTGTTGCAAAATATGTTTTTTTAAAAAAATATATTTTGGTTGGCATTGTTACATAATAGGCCATTTATAGAAATAAGGTGATTTATTTATTATAATCCACCTGGCTTCATAAAGGATATGGGGTAGATCTTTTATAAACAGAACTTCCATAAATTGAACTTACTGAAATAAAAACAGAGTAGAGAACTAAAAGAAATACTTAATTGGCAGTGGTGTAAACTGGCAGAAGTTCCATACTGGGCAACTGAGGCAGGGGTCAGAAGAGTGTTGGTCTTAAAGGAGCCAAGGGCTCAGAAGGAGGGGGGTTACATATTTACTCACAGACACTTGCTGGGCACTGACTCTGAGCAGGGTGCTGGTGACACGGCCACCGCCCTCAAGTCCTGGAGTCACAGGTCGTTAACTTTAAGAGCTCACAGTCTTACACTGTGGGTAAAATGCCAAAACAGATGGTTCCATAGTAAGACTCCTCAAAGGCTCAGCCTGATAGACAGGTATGGAGAGGAGGGGTGGCGATGGTGGTGGGGAGAAGGCTGATGAACAGGTAAAGACAGCTTCCCCAAGGCTGCAGTTCCTTAACTAAGCCTTCACAGACAAGTACACATCAGCTGGATGAAGAAGGTGTAGGAGGAACACTCCAGGGAGAGAGAAGGTGGTGGGAAAAAGGCTGAAATTCACAGAGTGTGCAGATCCCTTTGAGAAATGTGGGTGCCTCACTACATCTGGGTCATAGTGGGGATCACGTAATAAGATGAAATAGGATAGATAAGTAGGATCCAAATCATAAACAGCCTCCTGGCCAGAGCTTGGACTTACCCCAAGCCATGTAGGAGCAATCGAAGGATCTGAATTATGCAAATGACACACTTGGATTTGCATTTTAGAGGAGTCACTGCAGTAGTGCTGGGGATGTGCCCATAGATGGGTCAGGCCAGGAGGCAGACAGATCAGATGCGACAAGTGAGAAACGAGAAGGAAGCCTGCCAGGCAAGGGGTGGGTGGTGACAGGATTGTTGACTCGCTCAATGCCAGTGAGAGCCATGATGTGTGGGAGAGAAGGAGATCACAGTTCCCAAGACTGGATATGCAAGACTGAGAGCATGTGGGAGGACTGAGAGCTAGAAATGAAGAGAGGGGCTGAGTGACTGAATGTCCCAAAGTAATGAAGGTAAAGACTCACGGAAGCCGGAGGTTGGGTGTGGAAGGACCAGTGAAAAGAGAGCTGGAGAGCTTGCAATATTTTCACACGATCTAGGGTTGCACTGGAATGGATGACTGGTGACAGATGGAAGTAAAGGTCAATGAGATTGAAGAGGTTAAGGAAATGAGAATCTGATGGGTCATTCATGGGGACACTGATCATCCAGGATAATGGTTTAGGTCTTGGGGAGAAAGGGAAGATGGTGTTACAGGTAGAAAGTTCTAGTAAAGTTGTAGCTGAGGAAATAATGGGACCCATCATGTAGTCTTGATGGGACTACATCATTGATGTAGCCAAGACAGTAAGGACATCAATGGGAGTGGGGGAACTATAATCAAAAATGAAGAAGTAGCTGTGGGAAATTTCAGAGACACGTTCAGTATGAGTTGGAAAGTACTTTCACTTAGGCGTTTAGGGACATGTATGAGAAAAGATGACCCCAGTCGGAGACAGCAGAAGTCAGGAAGGGTTGAGAATTAAAAAGTGGTAAGGATGGTTAACTTGTTTTGGGTCATGTTACATTTGAAGAGGTAGGAGGCTATTTGGGAGTAAGGCAAGAATACAAACGCAAAGCCAAGATTGGATGCCTGGTGATGTGGGGCAGGAGTGGTCCAAACTGTTATGTGAAATAGGCCATGATACGTAGTTAGAGGGACATCTAGTTTTGCCTCTCTTCTCTCACAGCCATAAGGGGAAAATAAAACACCAATTCCACGCATGAGAGACTGCCTGGTGCCATTCAGCCAACATCATTATTTAACACTAATGGAAGTTAAATGGATTAGTCTTGGTTGCTTCCTGGGCAGAAGTTCTCCAAGGAGAAGGAAAGCAGGAAGGAAGTAAATGGAGCATGCAAACTGCAGCTACTCTTCTTTAGAAACTTGCATGGCATGTGACTGTCAATTCAGGTGACACTATTCGTTGAGTTTAAAAACGCCAAATAGAGTGCTGCCTACAGTCAAGTCCAAGAAGAGACAGAAAAACAGTTCCACTAGCAGAGCAATAATTGAATCAAGAGCAATTGTTTTCTCTCTTTAGCAATATTGTAGGGCTTTCTATTAAGAGGTGATGCCTTTGGGGTCTGCCATGCCATGCAGTGCGCAGCCTGACTGTATCCCAGGAAGGAAGTGTCAGAATCCTGCTGAGACAGAAGCCCTGTTATCCGCAGGGAATCTAATTGCTTTGAATAGTAAAAGCTGCTCTTGCAAATTTGTGATATATGGAAAGCTTATGTTTCCTCTTATGCCTAAGAACAAGTGAACTGGATCTTGACTGGGTCTCCACCACCTCCACATCAAGCTCTGAGAAAACTCAGAAACGGGACTGAATATTATTCATTTTATTTGCAGGCACTGCTATGGCAAAGTGAGGCCAAGATTTACTCATGGCTTGACTGAGTAGGAAGCAAGGTCTGCATGTGTGTTCTTGTAAACATGTTATGTAACTGTATATCATACTTAAAATATGTCAAATACAAAAATATTTATTATACATCCTACATACATGTATTCTATTGATAATCTGTTTCTATATCCATGTCCTTATCTACATCTATATCTGTATCTCTAAGTCTTTTGCTTCTGAAGATGATTCACTTGAGCACTTACAAAGAAGAAATGGGATTAGATAATAGATTGGAAACCAAGAAGACCAAAATTTGCTGTGTGATCATAAGCACCTTAATTAACCTTTCTGTGTCTACTTTACAGTGTCCCTAAGAAGGAAAAGAACCGTTCTCTCAACGTCACTGTCTGCATATTCTTTGTTGATAAATTGTCATCATCAGAGGCGAAGTTCCTCAACCGTACACCTTGGTCAATGCAGTTTGTTCTTCTCACCTTCAGGAGCTTATATCCAATCAGTCATTGAGTCTAAACTCTCTAGAGTTCATTCTCTCCTCCTCACTTCTGCTGTCACTGGCCCCTGTAATTCCCGCTCATACAATAACCTCCTAACTGGTCTTCCAGTCTTCAGTTTCTTTCTTACAGTTACCAGTAAATTTATGCTTCTGAAACACAGAGCTGATCCTTCCATTCTCTTGCATAATAACTTCCCCTGACTTTTTCTCACTTACAGGATGAAATCCAAATTTCCTAACGACACATCTGGTTCCTGTCAACCTTTCTAGTTGCATGTATTATGTACATTCTCTGACAACCTCATTTTCTTTCACACATTTTTCAGGGACTATTTTCCTAGAAGTTGTTTTTTCCCAACTTCCCAGCCATGCCAAACTCCTACTCATCCTTTAAAAGCCCATTCAATAGAATTTCTTCTGTGAAGTCTTTTCTGACTTCTGACAACTGTTCTTTCTTCTGCTTCAGTATCTCCTCTATGATTCTTATCACATTATTCATTTTCTTGTGGTTAATATGAATGCACATGTAGTATCTGTTTTTAGTATAGCTATTTGCATGTAGAAATGTGTAATTTGAATATAGAAATCCACATCAACAAATGAGGGAATGAGTGACTGGCTACTCCCTGAGGTAATTCCACCCTGTTATCACATACTGATGTTGTGAAAGTGGAATATAATCCAAGCTTACAGGTAACCTAAAATACACTCATCTACAAGTGCTAGATTGACCCTTCAGTGCCCAAGCCATACTAGTTATTGCTCTGGTAGAAAGTCTAAGGGTTATATTATAGAGATGAGCTTTTCTGAAATGGAACTCTTCATTTGGATGTGAGATGTGGCCACTGACACAGGCTGGCATTGAAGAGTGAAAAATGTGGTAGGGAGAATTCTGAGATGCCCAAGATCCCCCTGCCCATCTCATATAATGCCCTTTTGGAGTGTGGGTGGGGCCCGTGAATATGATGTATGTCATGCCCATGTAACCAGGCAACCAGGTAACCAATCAGTGGAGCCCAAGTTAATCAAAAGGCAGATTAGCTGGGTGGGCTGACCTAATCAGGTGAGGCGAACCCTTTTGAAAAAACTGAACACTTTCTGAAGTCAGAGAAATGGAAGTGCAAGAGGGAGTCAATGCAAGGAAGATTCCCCATCACTGACTTTGATGATGGAGAAGGCTATGTGGTAAGGACCAGAGAATTGCCTCTAGGAGCTGAGAGTGGCCACCAGCCACCAACCAGTGAGGATCTGAATTCTGCTAACAACCCCAATGATCTTGTAAATGGTCTAGAAGAGAACATAGCTCATCCAGCATCCTTGATTTCCAGCATCCCTACTTTCAGTCTTGGAGACCCTGACCACAGAATCCAGCTAGGCTGGTCAAGACTCTTGATCCACAGGACTGTGAAATAGTAAATAGCAATTGTTTCAAGTTGCTAGATTTGTGGTAATCTGTTATGCAACAACAGAAACTTAGTGCAATAATCTAAATTAGAGTAAGTAACAGCAGGGTGAGGACACCTTCTGAACAGGTATACAGAGCTGTTTGTTGGCAGTTAGTGTTTAAATCAGTGTGCTACAGCATCCCCCAAACTGGTTTCTACGTGATGTCGAGGGTTCCAGGAAAAAAAAGGGCTCTGATGAGAAGCACTGAGTTAAACAAGGGGAAAAAGATTTCCTTACTGTCAGTGACACAAGGCTTTACTTATACAAATGGGCAAAGATAGAATGCAGTCTCCATATTTGACTGTGGTGCCTCCCCTGGGGTGTGTGTGGTGTCATGGGAGAGACATATGGTAGACTGCTGTTAGGTAGATCACAGTTTAGGACATTGGCATTTTGTGTCCAGTTAAAGTTCAAAATACTGAGGGGAAAAAATAATTGTCAACCTAGAGTTTTATACCTACTAAATTCTCATTCAAGAATGAAGTAAAAATAAAGATATTGAAATACACAAACACTTCAAGAGTTCACCATCCACAAATTTCAGAGCTTTTTTTCCCCAGACAGTTTATAAATTATAAGCTAAGGCATCAGATTAATAAAAAGAGATACAGTAGAGATATAAAAAATCATGGTATATACAGATGGCCCCTGACTTAGGATGGTTCAACTTAGGACATTTTGACTTTACAATACATTCAGTAGAGACTATACCTTGAGTTTTGAATTTTGAACTTCTCTTGGGCTAGCAACACGTGTTATGATGATACTGTCCCGTGATGCCGGGCAGCAGCAGAGAGCCACGGCTGCCAGCTGGCCACGCGATCATGAGGGTGAACAACTGGTAACGCCCACAACCACTCTGTACCCAGACATTTATTTTTCACTTTCACTTTTAGTACAGAATTCAGTAAGTTACATGAGATATTAATCACTTTAGTATAAAGCAGGCTTTGTGTTGGATGATTTTGCCAAACTGTAGGCTAATGTAAGTGTTCTGAGAACATTCAAGACAGGCTAGGCTAACCTATGAAGTTCGGTTGGTTAAGGGATATTAAATGCACTTTTGACTTATGATATTTTCAACTTATGATGGGTTTATTGGGACATAATCCCACCATAAGTCAAGTAGAATCTCTATATCTATCTATCTATCTATCTATCTATCTATCTATCTATCTACCTACCTACCTATGTATGTATATATGTATCTATCTATCTATCTATCATCCATCTATTGATATAGTCTCCACATTTTTGTATATATTATTTATGAGCAACTTTATGAAAATAAATAGAAAAAAATGTGTGTGTGTGTGTGTGTATATATGATACACATATCTATACAGTATCATTGTAACACATGTCACATATATATATATATATATGCCAGGCTGAGTACTACCTGTGCGACTCTCCTCTGAGATCAGTAGCCCCTTCCTTCTTGGTCATTCCTAATGTTCTTCTAGAGGGTGTGTAATTTGTCAGACATTCATTTTATGTACTAACTTTATCTCACTTTTTACTCAAAATTTTCTCTGGTTTCATTTATCTCATCTATATTAAAATATATTTTATCTTGCTGTATTGTATGCATTTTGTATATTTCCAGGAACAAGAAGTAATGTAAATATTTTCAGCGTGTACAGGATGCTGTGTGGCCTTAGATTTGGCACTTCTGTGCTCATAGGCAATGTCAGGTCACTGAGTGCTACGTATCTAAAGAGACAGGCCAACATTGAGGCTAGACCCCCTCTCTTCTCCAGCATCAGGCAGACCATTAGGTAAGAAAATCACTCTCTCCCCTTTTCCCAATCCTAGCCCCCAACAGTGGGGCCGTTATCCCTGAAGGAAAAGGTAAGGGGATCCTCAGATCTCTGCCCTGATTTTGTTTCTCTTAAAAGTGTAGGAGCTGGGAGAAGGGAACAAAGAACAGAGTATGTCTCCTTCCCACTCCACGACCCTCAGGAGCCATAGTCCTGGTCTGCGGTGAACAGGAGTAAAAGAGATTTAAACGGAACATGAAATTAGACTTGACTGGCTTATTAATAACACAGAGTGACCAGGAAGTGATAGGATGTACCCAAGACATCTTTAAGAGACAGTTGAGCACGGCTGAACACGGTGACTGGAAGAAACTAAAACTGATTATGGCATCACTCCGCTGATTGGAGACAGCTGAATTAAGCAGCTTGTCTGCCCACCTGCCTATTTATTGTGTGTGATTTGGAAGGTATATAAAATATCGGATTCTCAAATGTCCTCTTGGTCATTTTAGCTGGGTTTGAAAGCTTCTGGGCTGCACAGCATCCCCTTCCAATCACCCTGTAAATCACTGGACTTGTGCTGTATTTATTCTGTCTGTATGTCTCTCTCACAAGTATACGAAGTTTACCCACGTCCATTGAATGCCTCTCTCAAATGTAATGTCCTTTTAGCCAAGGTTAGATATAGCTAATGGCCTAAATGTTTACCAGAAGCTTTTGACAAAAATAAACAAAATCCAAGAAAATGTGAAATTAGCTAATTAATCATAATATTGCTATAGTCATAATTTTGTAATACATGAAATCGATAGCCTGAACACAGTAATCCAGTTGTGACAAAACTGCAAATTCAAGTCATTGATAATATGATAAGAACGCTATTGATTTCTCCTGATTTTTTTTAATGTAAACAATGCTGTTCCTTTCACTGGCTTTTGTTCCTATTTCTTTATTAACTTTTTTCTAGGCTAATTATCCAAAGCACTGAAAAAGGCTGAGAAAGCTAAATAGATTAAAGCTTGATATGACTTGAGATTTTTCACTGGGCGCAGCCAATACTTCCTGCAAGACAAGCCTGAAGGAGGGAAAGATGGGGAGGGTGGAGTCACCATCAGAAATGGGCTTTCCTGAAGCAGAATTTCTGTTGTGTAAGCAAAGAGAGTCTATAGGATTTGGCCATTTCTATGCTTTAAACCCCACTGGCTATTTCTTTTTCATTCTTTAAATGTGGCTTTTGTGTAGATCTGCCAGAGACAACTGCATATCACCTCTGACATTCCTTGGGTCGTCTCCCACCTGTCTGCTCTGCTATTCCTTATTCCTTGTCTTTCCCGGTTCCTAGGTCCTCCTCTTTGGTTCATCTGTGCTTGGGTCCTGTTTTTCTCAAGACTTCATGCTCAGAAATCCACTTAGCTTGGTTCTCCCCAACTCTAGCCCTGCCTTTGATTGTTGGTCACAGCCAAAGTCGGATGTTGCTTTTGGTGTTGGTCTTTAGCTTAACGAATTTCAACCAATGAAAGAAGTACTACTCAGTTCCAACTCTGATTTGTAAAATTTGCCCAGTTTCTTGGTGTAAGTACCCCCATCGCGGCTGACTTCGCTCAATGTGGAGTCAGGAAGAGATGGGCACGGTGGCTTCCAGGAGCCCACGTGAGCCGGCTCCATGGGGACTAACCCCTCATCCAGCTCACTCTATCCCCTCACGAGAAATTAGGATGCATCGAGTTTTACAGCTGCTCTCGAAACCTCCATTTCCATCTTAGTTCTTCAGAGGCTGCAAAATGATGCCAACAGACAAGTACAAGAACTGTTTTAGCCACTCGACACCAAACTGCGTGCCTCTGAGTCCAAGTTCAGGATGAAGCTCAGGCGCCACCTGGGAACCAGAGGCAGTACCGCTCGAGTGGCGCCCCTAGTGTTCTCAAGCTGGTGTTGCAGCCTTAAGAGTTTAACCCATAACGGAACCCATTTGCTGCTCAGATGACGGTCGTCCGGATCAAGGAACTTCAAAAATTTTTATTTTCAAAACTATTGTCCTGGGGAAGGGCTGCCGGTTAGGGTTTCTTGCACACACACCACCAGTGTCAGCTTTGCTTTTTGAAGGACGCTTTTCTTCCATAAAAGGGACTTTGTGTTTATGATCCTGTTTACCTTGTCCAGGACGAGACTGCAATTTAATTTCTGATTAAATAGTTATCTTATTATTATTTACCTCTAGCTTTTTAAGTTTAAAAACACATACAAACTATTTAAAATCTTTGTCTAATAATAAGACTCCAATTATAAGCCATCCCTCTGTCAAGGAGAAAGCTTCTTTGACCTTCCTGCTTTCTTCCTACCTGGAACTAGAGTTTGAGGCTTTAAGACGGGAAGATGAGAGCCAGCTGCTAAGGTGTGATGAGAAGACCCAGCGAGCTCGGGCTCCTGGTGGCTGTATTCAGTAGCTGCACGGCCTGGACCACCTCCCTCTGGACTTCTTGTTTGTGAGAAACATCACAGTTGGCCAGACTTCTAGCTCAGAGCCAGATGCATCCCTAACTGACACACGATATAAGCAATGCCGGGTCACTGAAGACCTTGAATGTTCTGCACAGGGGCTGGGACTTCCACATTTGGGCACTGGGCAATGTGGTCTCACTTAGGGGCTTTGAAAGTACGGCTTGGCATTCACACAAACCTTGGTTTACATCACGGCTCAGCCAGTTACTTGTTGTTTAACTTGAGAAATCAGTTATCTCCAGTCTGAGCCTCATCAGGGAGACTCGTGGAGAAACTCACTTTAGGATGCTAACCTCAGCCACAGCACACCGGAGACAATGGAGGAGGTCAAAGGCAGAGGAAGAGTGAGTGTTTGCCAGTGTCCTTTTGGAGAAAAATAAATCTCAACTAAAGGTTCAGAAACAACTTCAGAATGTAAAGTGGATTGTGGTTGACATTCTTCAACCAAACAATATTCTGATGGTGCTGGATTTTGCACGTGTTCTTTGAGACTTTAATGCCTTTATAACTAAATGTCTTACACAAGTTGCTCTAAACTTCTTCAGAAGAGGGAGGCTTTTTTTTTTTTCTTTCATGCACCTTGCATTATGCCCAGGAACACAGTGAGGAGTCCATAAATAATTGGTGAGAGTAGCCAGCACTAAAGGAATCAATAATGTAAGATTCATTATTCCATGCGCGTGGCACTATGGGTGCTTGAGAGCCTGTTGATAACCAAAGTAGTAGGAATTTCAAGTACAACTTCATTTCCCTTATGGCTACTTAAAAAAAAATAAAGCTCTAATGTTGTTCTTCTGTAAAGCCTGGGTCAGGCTTAATTGAGCCTAGAAGTAGGTGGTATAATTTAAGAGGTAACAAAAAATGCTTTGGCCCCAAATATCTAATTATACTTTCTGGTCAAGGATGCTTGAAAGTTCTATATCAGAGATGCTCTACTTTGAAGAATAAAGGAAGGAACTCTGCCTAAAGTTAGGGCCTGGGGTAGGAATAGCATGTTTCCACCAGTACCAGCCTGATGTGGAAAATCTGAGGCTCAGATTGAGGATAACTGATTCCTCAACATTCCACAACTGGTACTGTGAGCTGGACTGTGAAGCAAGGTCTGTGTGGCTGCAAAGCTGTGCTTTTAACCCCTACATTATACCGTGCACCCTCATGCCATGTGTCTCTCTGCTCCCCAGTGCATGCAGTTTGCAGGTAGTACCCTCAAAGCTAGACGTCCAATGGCTGTGACGTTCTTTAGGACAGAACTTAGTCACTGTGATGCTCGACCTGATTAGCTTTGTTGAGGAACCTCCTAGCTCCTGGCCGGTGGAGGAGACACATGTGGGAGAGAAGAGCCTTCATCAGCCAAAACAAACTATTCCACACTCCAGCAGGTTGCCTAGCACCGTGCAAACCAGATAGATGGCATGAGCCATTAGGCTTCGTGTCTATTTAAATCAAACGATATGCAACCCCCTTGGGCTTCCTGAGTTACCTGTCCCAGGACTCTGACAGTTTCAGAATCTCGGGAACTTGTCCGGATGGGCACATTTCACACTCTCACTTAAGAACCTCATGCACAGGAAGAGCGTGAGACTATTTGGATCAAAAGGTGTCTCTTCCTCCTTCCACACAAAGGCAGAGAGAAGCTGTCCTGCCTTCAGGTGCAGGCTGAGACTCAGACGAAGAGGCTATTACAGTCATCCCCCAGTATCACGGGGGATTGGTTCCAGTACCCATCCCAATATCAAATCCACGGATGCACAAGTGCATTATATAAAATGGCGTAGTGTTGCGTATGAATGCTCATCCTCTTGCATGCTGTGAAACATCTCTGGATTACTTATGATATCTAATGCAGTGTAAATGCTACCTAAATAGTTGAAAATGCAACACAATGCTATGGAAAAAGTTACTGGTGTTCAGCAAGTTCAAGTTTTGCTTTCTGGAACTTTCTAGAATTTTTTTCTCAAATATTTTCCATCCATGGAGGGTTGAATCCCTGGATGCAGAAACTGCAGGTACAGAAGGCTGAATGCATGTAGCTACCGAGTGTAGCTGCAATGAACAGTTTCTGGGTACTGCCCTGAGAAATCGATCAAGATTCCTAGGATCTGCAACTCAAAAAGAACACGGCTCCTCTGTAGGACTAAGAGACCATGAACTTAGCAGCAGAGTTTGGGGCTCCAAGAAGGCAGGGAATAGCACGTGGGCTTCACAATCAGTCGTTTTGTTTTGTCATTTCAGCTTCTTTTCAGAGCCCGGGCACTCACCTCAGCCTGCCAGATGGGGTTCACCGTGTTGCCTATGATCTTGGATCTCCTCTCCTGTCCGTGGTGGGGCAGGGCGGGGAAGATGCTGTGCTTCCCAGGCTGAATGGAAATCTTCAGGTAAGGGTCTGGGTTGAAAAACATCCCTTTCTTCAACCCCATGGCCTGGAAATCTATAAGATAAAGGATATTTTAATTTGGATGTGTCTTAGAGAGATTAAAGATTCTATCAGGCCTTACACAAGGAGAAAAAGTCCATCTGAAACAGAAAAAAATTAAATCTTTTGACCATTTTTCACTTAATTATAAATATGGACTGATATGTCTACAGAACTCACTATATGCAACATTTCATGACATGTATTAAATTGTTTTGGTACGAAATCCCTGTAATAAATCAATACAATGGGCATTGCAGTTAACTATGCTTTTGAAGAAAGGACCATTGTCCCTTACTGGTCTGGACTTCTGGCATTCCTCAGGCAGACTGGAGTGAGTGGCTAAGGGTCACCTCCGGAAACTTGGGTGCACCCTGAGGGAAGAAATCCAACTTTGAAAATTCAATGGGTCTAGGCAAAAATTCTTCAAAGTGGAGACATAGAAAAACAAGGGCTGAGGTCTCACAGCAAATGTGATCTCCACTGAGTAAGGAGAGAGAGAATAAGGAGAGAAAAAAAGAGAAAGATGAGAGTTCAAAGAGCAAAGAGCACGGAGAGTAGAAAGAAGGAAAAAAGAAAACAAGGCTTCCATGGAGCTAACGCATATCAATGAGGGGAGTTTTGAGGAGAAATCATGCTGTCAGGGGGGCAAGGCTTTGAAAACTGAACCATTGCATGTAACTGCAAGTGTCTGGTCATGTACAATTTCATGCTGTGTGTGTGGGAAGAGAAAGTGAGAAAGAGAGAGAGAGAGAAGTCAATTGTGATAATGGTGTATGGTTGTTCTGAGATAATTTGAAATAATTTTATATTTATTGGAAATGTGTTTATAACAAGAAGAGGTAAAATTAAATTTTTTCCATTATTGAAGTATTTTCCAAAAATTATTCATAATTATACATAAATGAAGGAAATAAATGTAAAAATACATTGAATAAATCCTAAAGTGTGGTACTTTTTTTTTTTTTTACTGCCCTAAAAGTCCTCTGTGCTCTGACTATTCATCTCTCCTCCCCCTAATCCTCAACAACCACTGATCTTTTTACTGTCTCCATAGTTCTACCTTTTCCAGAAAGTCATATAGTTGGGATACATACAATATGTAACCTTTTTAGATTGGCTTTTCTCAGTGAGTAATATGCTTTAAGATTCCTTCATGTCTTTTCATGGCTTGATAGCTCATTTCTTTTTAGCGTTGAATAACATTCCATTATCTGAATGTACAACAGTTTATCTAGCCATTCACCTACTGAAAGACGTCTTGGTTGCTTCCAAGTTTTGGCAATCACAAATAAAACTGCTATAAACATCTGTGTTAGGTTTTTGAATGGACCGCAGTTTTCAACCCATTTGGGTAATTTGCAAGGAATGTGATTGCAGGGTCATGTGGTAAGAGTATGTTTAGTTTTGAAAGAAATTACCAAAATATCTTCCAGAGTGTCTACCATTTTGGATTCCTCCCAGCAATGAATGAGAGTTCTCATTGCTTCACATCCTCACCAGCATTTGGTGTTTTGGATTTTCATCATTCCATAGGTACATAGTGGATCTTGTTTGTTTTAATTTACATTTCCCTTATGAAGTATGATGTGGAGCATCTTCTCATATGATTATTTGCCATCTGTATATCTTCTTTGGTGAGCTGTCTGATAAGATCTTTGGCCCGTTTTTCAACTGGGTTGTTTGTTTTCATGTTGTGGAGTTTTAAGAGCTCTTTATATATTTTGGATTAACTGTCCTTTATCAGATGCATCTTTTGCAAATATTTTCTCTGAGTCTGTGGCTTGTCTTCTCATTCCCTTGACATTGTCCTTTGCAGGGTAGAAGTTTTTATTTTAATGAAATCCATCATATCCATTTTTTCTTTCATGTTATTGTGTCTTTGGTGTTGTACCTAAAAGGGCACCATCCTACCCAAAGTCATCTAGGGTTTCTCCTGTGTTACCTTAGGACCAAGAGTTTTATAGTCTCGTGTTTTACAATTAGGTCTATGATCCATTTTGGGTTAATTTTTGTAAAGGGTATGAGGTCTGTGTCTAGATTTATTTTTTGTGTGTGTAGATGTCCAGCTGTTCCAGCACCATTTGTGGGAGACACTATTTTGATCCATTGTGTTGCCTTTGCTCCTTTGTCAAAGATTAGTTGACTATATGGGGGTCTACTTCTGAGCTCTCTAGTCTGTTCCACTGGTCTAGTTATTCTGTTTTTTCTTTTCCCCACAAGTCCCACACTGTCTCGATTACTGTAGATTTATAGAAAGTCTTGAAATCGGGTAGTGTCAGTCCTCCAACTTTGATCTTCTCCTTCAATGTGATGGCTATTCGGGGTCTACTGCCTATCCTTATAAATTTTAGAATCAGTTTGTCAGAATCCACAAAATGACTTTCTAGAGTTTTGACTGGGATTGCATTGATTCTACAGGTCAATTTAGGAAGAACTGACATCCTTACAACATTGAGTCTTCCTATCCATGAACATGGGATATATCTCCATTTATTTAGCTCTTCTTTGATTTAACTCATCAGAGTTTTGTAGTTTTCCTTATAAATATCTTATACATATTTTGTTAGAGTTATACCTAAGCATTTCATTTTAGGAAATGCTAATGTAAATGGTATTGTGTTTTCAATTTAAATTCCATTTGTTCATTGCTGGTATATAGGAAAGTGACTGACTTTTTGTATATTAACCATCTATCTACAACCTTGTTACTATCACTTATCAGTGGATCTTTAGGCAAACATTTGCTTTACAGGGGGCTCACTTAGACATGAAAAGCCTCCATTGACCGTCCATCTCCTAAGAACACTCATGCACTTAATTTCTGTGATCTCAGATCTCTGACATTTATGGCCTAAAACATTCATTGGTTTGACAATAATCTAAAGCATAGTTTTCAAACTGTGCTCAACAGAATCCTAGAGCTACTTGCCATTGTGTCTTCACAAAGACTACTTAGGGTGAAATTGAATGCATTGGGGTCTGAACCTTGTATATCATTTTAGCCAAAGCAACTTAAGATTTTCTTCATATTTTAAAAATTTGAAATTATTTTACATTTACAGAAGAGTTGCAGAGATGATACAATACCCTTTACCCAGTTTCCCCATTGTTAACATATTACAGAACTATGATATGTTATGAAAACTAAAACATTAAATTAGTCTTAACTATTACCTAAATATTATTAACTAAGTTGCAGGCTTTATTTGGATTTCACTGGTCTTTCCATAAATTCACTTTTTTTGAGCAGCTCAGTTTTTATCCATTTTACCAATTGGGCTTCATGTGAGATTTTATTTAGACAAAGGGTCCGCTAGCTGCTTCTATCCCCAGGCTTTCCCTTACCTCCACTTTATAAACCCTCAATTACTGCTAGTTGGCAATAGAGGAAAAGTAGAATAGTAACTTTGCTTCTCATCATCTCGTATCACCTCAGGAATGCATCTATTTCTTATTGAATCACCCAATATCTTTGTGAGAATGGAGCATCTAATTTCAATATTCGTTTTACAAATGGAGAAATTGAGCACAGAGAAGTTGAGTCAAGATGAAGAAGTCTCCTGACTGTTGACTGACATTCTCATTCTCTCTACAAGACCTTCAGGTGAACGAAACATACCTGAGAGAGAAAAACTGATCAGTCTCCGACTTCCTTGCCCTTGCACGGCCTCATCAGAGCCAATGCTTTTAAAGATCTGTAAGAAGAAGGAAAAGAAGAGACAAATAAAACAAGCATTGAACTAGATAACACTCCGACACAAGCATGCTTAATCACAGTAATTTCTCTACTTGCAGAATACAAAAAAAAAAAAAACAAAAAAACAAAAAAACAAAAAAAACCCAGCAGTGTTGTGATTTCATTAGGCTACTATTGATTAAAACAAGCTGTTAGCAACCTAATGCCTTTCCCAGTAATAGAATGGGAAATGCTAGTGGGGGTGAGGGGTGCTTTTCGGGGAAATGGAAATCAACAAACATAATTACTGTAATATTAGAGGCCCTTTAAAACTACTTATTTTCATTTATTTATGTTTTTGTTTGTTTGTTTGTTGCTTGTGGCATATACTGAGGAATTTGAACTCTACCCCATAGGCAAGAGAGAGCCATTGAAGGTTTGGCTTTATTTTTTAGTAAACAGCATTTTATTGAAAAGATAAAATTTATTTAAAAAGTAATACATACTCGTTGAGGATGACCAGAGGTGCTCTGGAGAGGAGAGCAAAATGCTTACTTAGATTGTGCTCTGAAGACTGGTTCAGAGGCAGCCTGGAGGTCACAATGCACTTTCTGTGGGGCAAAGGGGCTGTCCAGACCAGGGGAGGCAGACTCTCTGGGGGTGGGACTGGCATCCATCCTTAATGCTCCCCAGGTGAGTCCAGGGTGCACCCCAGGCTGAGAACCATGAAATTAGAAAACACAAGATAGAGGCGGAGGACTAATTTGGAGACAGCTGCAGTGGCCCAGGCAAACTGTAATGAGGGTCTTGACAGTACGGTAGGGGGACAGAGAGGAGAGGGGAGGCTTGTACCACTAGGTGGTATGTGGATGGAACCTGGTGATCGGAAGAGGGTGTTGAGTAAAAGACAGAGTCCCTTTGGCCGATCTCTTTCTTTGCGTTCTCTCTGAATTTAGAATCTCTTTTTTAAATTTAATTTTTTTATTGAAGGGTAGTTGATTTACAATGTTAGTTTCAGCAAAGCAATTCAGTTATACATACACATACATACATATATTTTTCAGATTCTTTTCCATTATACTTATTGCAAGAAATTGAACATAGTTTCCTATTCCAGTAGGTCCTTGTTGTTAATCCATTTTATACATAGTAGTGTGTATCTGTTAATCCCAAACCCCATAATTTATCCCTCCCACCCTTTCCCCTTTGTTACAATCCCTTTCTTACAGATTATGAGATGCCTCAAAGTCACTGTCCTTCAGATCTGGCTTTTACCACCAGTAAGTCCAGCTAAGGATGGAGGAGTGACAAGAGTTAAGTCTTTCTGTCTAAGCCTATGAGGTTGGAGGGGGAAAAAAAACTGCTTTAATCCTACCTTTAAAAACCTTTAATGTAGAGCATAGGAAGTGCGTCAGCTGTCTCTCCATCTGGGTCAGACAGTCTGTTCAGTGCAAGCCAAAGACTGTATTTCGCACTGAGCTCTTTGCAGCCACCCACTCCCTCCGACTGAACAGACGGGCACCGTGAGGGGCCGCCCAGGGAGGGGTGCGGGCCATCGTTCATCCACCGGAGTGTGCAGTGTGATGGGGACAGTATTTACTTCTCATCAAATGAAAGGCGTTCCTGAAAAGATGCCTATGAAATGATTTTGCTTTCATACAAACATCTCCCCATCATTGACTTGCTTTAGGATTTGTAAGATGGATTCTCATGTTTACACTTGTTTTAAATATACTTAAGTTCTGGGCAAAAACATGTGTCTGTCTCTAGTGCAGTGTCTGTTGTCCAGTGACATGACACAGGGAGGCTCATCTTCTGAGAGATCCTAAAAAGAGCCCGCTAAGGTCCATGGATGAGCTGACCCGCTAGGTGCTCGGCACCTGCTCCCTACAACTAGCCAGGCCATGCGATGAGTGGGCACTTCCCCTCCTCTCCACAGGGCGGGAGAGTTTTTCCTCTTTCATTAAATACTGGTCAGCATCAAAGCACCTCAAAACCACCCCCTTCCTTTCCAAGGTTGTGATTTTCAAGGACAAGGTCTGTAAGTGACACGACTAGCGTGGGCACTAGAAGTACTTCTGATCTAGTTATTCTCTTACAAATATTTGTTAAACTATAACCCACAGCTCAGCCATCATTTCAAACTGCTCCCCAGCCATCCATCCTCCCAGCCATCCATCCACCTCACAGATACTATTCTAGGGGCAGTGAATTCTTTAAAGAAAACATCTTGAATGAAGGAATTAAACCCTTGTTTATAGGCAGTAACTCTATTTTTGGTACTGTCAACCTTTCTGTATATTGTCCAAGTATGTATTTGGCTTCTCTGTATAGCTCTGATACTGAAATCCATGTATCTTGCAACCAGTGAGCTGGAGCAGACCCACAGAGAGACAGTTTATGGGACCAGCTCGTGAGACCCTTACTGTATCCTCACTACATGGTGGGCAAGTGCTGAGAGCATTCTCTGGCATCATCCCACCGCATCCTCAGACAGCCTTTCAACAGTCCTGTGAAGTGGGTCCTATTTTTCTCACTCATCCATATCATTGTAGGTTCAGAAATTGAGCCTCAGAGAAGTTAAAGGCCACCAAGTTAAGTGGCTGAGCCGAGGTCTGCACTCGTGCCCACTGGGCACAAATGTTTTACGGAGGGCCTGCCAAAGTGCCTGGTATGGTTCTAGCTGGTCCTGGGAAACCACCCTGGGTAGGACAGGCAGGCGCATCCCTGACCTTAGAAACTATACCTTAATAGGGGAGCAAACACAAGGGAATCACATCATGACCATCATGAACAACAACAACAACAACAACAACAACAACAAAAAACAAAGCATGATGGAGCACGAGGGTGACTGGAGGTGTGCAGACACTAGGTTGGTGGTTATGGAGGCCCCTCGGAGGAGGTGACAGTGAGCAAAATCTTAAATGAAGACAGGGAGTAAGCCACTTCAACATCTGGGGGGAACGCTCCAAGCATAAAACACCAAGACCAGCTTGCTGCGTCCAAGGCTCAGAAAGACAAGCAGAACGGCTGGAAGTAAGTGGAAAAGCTGGAGGCGGGAGTAGGAAGGGGCAGGCCATGCAGGACTTGAAGGCTATGGAAAGAACGTTGTATGAAATGAAGCCAGTTTTGAGCAGAAATAGTATGTGATGAGGGGAGAAAGTTCCAGAGGACAGGAGAATTAACTATGCAGCAGACAGATCTAATCTCTGGATCAGAGTTTCTTAAAAGGCAAGATGGGACAGGGTCCTGCGCATCAATGGAGAGTTGGACGTGAGACAGTGTGGATGTGACGGCGGCACAGCCAGGGGATCCATGTGTAGGCAGGCCAATGGGAAGTGGGAAGTGGGGAGTGGGAAGGCAAGTTGGTTGGGTTCTGGTTGCCTCCATTTTCTCAGTGAAGGAAGGCAGGTCATATGGAGAGGGGACGAGTGTTGTAGGTTTGAGGAAAAAGAAGAAAATATGAAATAGTCTTCTCTAAACGGGGAAAAGGTGAGTGCTTCTGGGGAGCGTGAGAGATCCCTTGAGATTTCTGGTCATGAAGACTCTCCTGCTGCCAAGTAAGAGTAGATAGACCTGGGTTTAACCCCAGTTGGATTTTTCCAGTGATGGAGAGATAAACGGGGGAGTGAGACATGGCGGAATCTCAGCTAAGGAGGGAGGTGAAACATGGGGGTGATCGTGTGGTTAGGATCAACAGACTGGGGGTGGAGAAGTGAGCTGCAAAGCTGGGAGATGATGGTTCAAGAGTGTTGCACTTGGACCTGAGAATTTGGAAGAGATGCAGTTACTGGTGTCGGGAAGATGCAGAGTAGAATGACTGCAGTTGACCGCTGAGGTAGGTTGGCCTTAGGAACTGAGAAGCCAAAGGCTCGGATAGCTTACCCCTTTTATATGAATACAGAAGCCTTCAAAAATCGTAACAGAATGATCTCTTAGCCGCATATTATAGTATAATTCTGGATAATAAGAACGGTGGTCACTGATTTCTGTCCATGTTCATGTGTGGGATTAGATGTGCAGAGAATAGGACTCAGGACCTATAACTCCCACTTCTGGACCTTAATTCTACAGGATAACCCTGATGGTCAGGAATGTAAACTCATTTTTTTTTTTTTTTGGCATCCCTGTTTACTGTCTGGGAAATACAGGGCAGTTGGTGGTATTTTCTGTAATATTTGGCAGCAAATGCTTGCCAAATAAATACGAAAAACGTTATCCAATTTTAGACTCAAGTAAGAAGAAAAATTATGAGAAATGGTATTATTCCTTACTTTACTCCATTCTCTCCTTGCATTATTCAAGAAAGGATTTTTAGAGTGGGAACCAAGTATATAAAGGAATAAGGCAAAAAAAAAAAATGACCATATCATTGTTGGGGTTGGGTATCCTACTGGCCTGAAAGGGTGCCTTTTCTCCCTTTAAATGCACATAAACAGGGATTTGAATCCAGTTCTGACTTTAGTGTGATCTTAACTATTCTACTCCCAGCAGTCCAACAAGGTGTGTGCATATGTGTGTATACATACACACACACACACACACACACACTCACACTCACCCATAAGCAATAATTACCCCCACGTCCTACACCTGGAATAGAGTTTGTCCATACTCTTATCAGTTCAAAGTATTTCAACAATGCATATTTGGGATATCTGAGGGAACAATGCAGAATCTTCCCAAGGCAGGTGATCTGGCCATAAACCACGTGATTGTCCCAGTTACTTATAGCAGTAACTCTGAAAAGTAGATTCTGCCGCTCTTGAATAAACCTCCTCCTTGAAATTTCCCCTCTCTCCTCCCCAGCAGTCACCACACACACACAGAAGGCAAAATCACCTCTGATTGGCTCTTTAAATTCTTAAAAAATAAAAAAAGGCAATTCAAGAGACTTAGAAATTGCTAGAAAGGGTCTAGAAAGAAAAAGAATTCAAATAGCTAGATTAAGAAAAAGAATCTCAGGGTAATGTTGACATTTGTCAGCAAGCAAGATTTTTTTTTTCATCTGAAAATATTACACACGTATATACTTGGCTAATAAAATTAGAGGCTCCAGTGAAACTCAGGGAATTCTTTAAAACAACCTGTTAGTGACTACGTCCAAATGCATCTGTTTGGGTGCGTGTGCCCATGCGCTGACGCATGAATGCTAAAATTCGACTGACCTCCTCTGAAAAGCGGTCCTCTTTGGGTTCTGACGGAGCAGCCATTTCTCATAAAAGTTAGTTGCAGTCAAGCCCGCGGGCAGGGAAACTGTCCATCACCCCAAGGTTCAGACTCTGCCCAGATCCTAGGACTGCCTGTCAAGTCTGACTTCCCACCGACGGCTGAGCACACACAGGGACCTTTACGCCCTGGCATACGCCTGAGAGCTTCAGTAATTTATGGGCTTCTGCCCCCTTTGTTAAGAACAATATAGGGAAAACTCCAAAGGAGAGGAAAAAACCTGCATCTCTATGCATTAGAATGCACGGATTTCCTTCTGTGTTTTGGGGACTCCTTAAAGAAACAGCCTGGGAGAAGACCCCGATCTACAAGCGGGGGTCCTGGCTCCTCAGGCAGCCACAGCACCTTAAATCTGGGGCCCTGTTCAGGTGGTTGAAGGAAGCGGGACCTAATGATCTACCAGACCTGAGATTAATTATTGAGAGGTGCAGGGAGGGCGACAAACTCTTGAGTAAGCGCATTTGAGGGCTTTGTGCCCTGGCTCTGTCTTGCCTGTTGTGCCCTCTGAACCAAAGAAATGAAGCGATCGGAGTTAATTCGCTTGTTAATCAACCTGAACTTGACTTGCCTCGTAGACCAAGAAAGGCTAGAACCCTGATGCCAGTTCGCTGTACAGGATAACTACGGATGTTAATTAGGTCTGAAATGTGGTGGGCCAGGGAGGGGCAGCCCTCCCCCTTCTTTCCGGCCGGCATCCCCACCTGTGCCCGAGGTGGGGGGGGGGGGCGGGGGGACCGGGCCCCCCTGCCAGTGCCGGGCATCTCTGCCTACCAGACGCTGGATGCACTGCCTTCCCAGGAGTGCCTTCATTCACGCTGCTCACAGGTCAGAAAGGAGTGAATTTATCACGCCAGCTCCGTGAGGTCTTTGGGAAGTGAGAACTTACTGTCTCTTAGACCCTTTCCCTGAAGGAATGTTTTTTTTCTTTCCCCAGCATGTGACCACGGAGTTGAACAATGGAGGTGAAAGGTGCAAATTGGAAAGCAGCATCTTTATAATTTGAGATTTCTTATCCTTCCGTAAAATGTTAATAAAAAGTGTTTCTCTAGAAAGTCTGTTTAGGATTTAAAAACCAGTATGTTTTCAGCTAGACTGTTGTCAACCTGACAGCCATTTATTGGCCACTTTCTGTGTAAAAGCCACTGTGCGGGTGGCCCTGAGGGGCCCTGGAGCCCAGATGCCGGCTGGCCACCCCTCTCGCCAGGACACTTGTGGACTTTGTTCCCAACGCTGGCTCCAAGGCCAGAGGTAATCCTTTCTGCGGGGCCCCGAGGCTCTTTGAGGGCTGGGATTACAAGCGATATTTTCCTCTTTGCTTATAAGTATTTCCAAGGAGCACATACTATTTCTGTATTTTTAGATGTTAAAAATGATGACATCCTATATACTTACTTTGGCCCTCATTTTAATTTTAAAAACCTCTAATGTTTCATGGTTAAATAAGCAGAGTAAAGGGTGAGTATATATTTGCTTTGTTGGATTGTGTAGAAATGACTAAGTTCATGTCAATAAAAATAAAATAAAATTTCAGGTATATATACATATATGTGTAAATATAGGTCTGTGTATGTTTATATTTATATGTACATGATGAGGGAAACAGGACTGGCTCTTAAAAGAGCTGTCTAAAGATCAGGGGCTTCTCCAGTGTTGTTTCATTAAAGGGTCCCCTCAGATTAGAAAATTAGAATCAAATCCTTCTCGGTGTGTGTGTATATGTGTGTGTGTTTGTGTGTGTATGTGTGTGTATATGTGTGTATGCGTGTATATGTATGTGTCTGTGTGTATGTGTGTGTGTTTGTGTGTATGTTTGTGTGTCTGTGTGTATGTGTGTATGCATGTGTATGTGTATATGTGTGTTTATGTGTGTATCTGTGTGTGTTTGTGTGTGTTTGTGTGTTTGTGTGTATGTGTGTATGTGTGTATGTGTATATGTGTGTTTATGTATGTGTATGCGTGTGTATGCGTGTGTGTGTGTGTGTATGCGTGTACGCGTGTGTATGTGTATATGTGTGTGTTTATGTGTATGTGTGTATGTGTATA
The DNA here is from genome assembly GCF_036321535.1 of Camelus dromedarius. Lineage (NCBI taxonomy): Eukaryota > Metazoa > Chordata > Mammalia > Artiodactyla > Camelidae > Camelus > Camelus dromedarius. The sequence goes on along the minus strand of NC_087442.1, from coordinate 82,963,365 downwards.
TGTGTGTGTTTATGTGTATGTGTGTATGCATGTGTATGTGTGTATGAGTCTGTATGTGTGCATGTGTGTATGTGTGTATGTGTTTGTGGATGTGTGTGTGTGTGTGGATGTGTGTGTGTATGTGTGTGGACGTGTGTGGATGTATGTCTGTGTGGATGTGTGTGTGGATATGTATGTGTGTGGATGTGTGTGTGTGTGGATGTGTATATAGTAACAGTTGACGGATGGAAGGGTGATTTTTCCTGGAGCGCAGGGAATGCGCAGCAGACATCTGGGGTAGACTGCATCGAGCCAACTCAAGGAGACAATGGGTCTCTTTTGGATTGAACCCTGCCCCTCCTCCTTCCCCCTCAAAATCATACGTCAAAGGCCTAACTCCCAACGGGGCCTTTGGAGAGGTAATTAAGGGTAAATGAGGTCTTTAAGCTTGGGCTCTAATCCAACAGGACTGGTGTCCTTTATAAAAGGAAGAGACATCAGGGATGCAAGTGCACAGAGAAAAGGCCATTTTTCGGACCCAGTGTGAAGACAGTGGTCTGCGAGCCAAGGAGAGAGGCCTCACGAGAAATCAACCCCGCAGATACCTTGATCTTGGACTTCTAGCCTCCAAAACTTTGAGAAGCTGAAATGAAGCTGATGGGGAAACGTTATCAGGAAACCACGTCTCCAGGCCCAAGACCCCCACATGACCGTTTAGAGTGAGCTTTCACTCTTTGACTCTCTCCCCCAAAACTGAGCAAATTTCTTAATGTGGGGCCAGGATGGGGCCCGAACTTCAGGGGTGCCTCTTAGAGAGGTGTGACTGTGGGCAGGGCCTGGGTAAATTCTCTAAGAGAGGATGCCTTTGTGGCTGTGACTTCCCTTCTCTTCTCTTTTAGAAGAATGAGTCCGTCTGATGTGCAAACCAAAATACAGCTGTCTCACTGTTGCCCTGCTTTAGTTTAATCAAAACCTCAAGGGACTTTTGCTGACGTGAATAGCATGTCTGCACGGTCTGGGCTAAAGGAGAACAGAAAAAACAAGGGCTAAATCAGGAGTTATGGCTACAGGATGCACATAATTTGGTCTATTCCATCTCGAGAGCCCTGATCATGTTCTGCGCCTGCCCATCCTTGGTCCCCCCCAAAGTGTCCCATATGACCACTTACCACGGCACATCGAATAGTTCTCTGTTATTGTCTGCTTTCTCGTCTGTCTCCCTGGTACTCACTGCTTCGCATCCCAGGCCGGTGGCTTCAGGAAGATGGGGATTTAACTTGTTCAGTCTTCTACGCCTCGTAATTAGCAGAGAGGAGTTCATACACACACACATTTACTGAAAAAATTAATTACTGAAGCCACAGGCTACACAAAGATGTGCAAAATAACTATGTGCTAAACAGACCTCCAAACTTGAGAGACCAGAGTCCTGCATGGATTGTGGGGGGTTGGATACTGAGGATGTGGGGATGGGTCCCAAGGAAAGAGGATTAGAAGCAAGGGGCTCTGAGCACCATAAACCACGTTAGGAGTGAGATGAAATGGGGCTGTGGATTCTCAGCTAGAAGAAATTCTGCATTACACTGACATCTAACCACCAACCTCTCTATCCTCCTTAGAAACTCGTTTCTCATTCCATCTGTGGTTTTGTGGAATGGAGACAGAATTTAAAGCTACAATAGTCAGGAGATCTTGTAAAATACCCCCTTACAAAATCATTCTAAGGCACCACCGGTAAATGTCTGGGCGACCTTGATCGTCTGCATGTAAATAAAGCATGTGGGCAATTTTAGCTCGCGCACTCAAGTTTACATTCATCACGCTTTATCTGTAGCATTTGATTGACAGCTTCCACAAATTAAAACCTGCTCTTAAATTCACCCCAAAGGAAAATCTAACTGAAATAGATATGAAGGAAAGAAATTAAAAATTAGAATATTGTACTGTATAATTACTTCAGACTTCTTGCAGTCCCGGTGTAAATGGGATTATTTCATTTATACACTGATTTTCAGAATGATAGGGATAAAAACATAGTAGGCTTTTGTATCATCATAGGATTGTTGATGAAGTTCTTTTTTTCAGTGCCTGTTTTGACATACTTCAAAAATAAATTATGAACGTGTCAGTGAGGTGACAGGCAAGACAGAATTAATTCACAAAAGGCTCCTACCGCTATCACGAAATCCAAATCATAAACTAAATACCATGTCATCTTCTCAAAATGTCATGGAACCAGGTTTCTAGATCAAGACTGGAAATGAGGGCAGATTTAAGACTATGATTTGATTGTAGGGCGTGAGTTGCATGAGATCACGAAAGGCTTGATTCTGACTAACTGCTTAAAAAGCCCTGTTGTCTGATGATTTAAGGAAAATGGATGTGAATGTGTCCCAAGCCCCTCTTGCATTGTGTAGAGGAAATTCTTTACATAGCCTAACTCATTGAAAATTGAAATTATGAATTCTATGGCCATACCACCCTTCACGCACCCAATCTCATCTGAAATTAGGGGAAAAAAATAGCCCTTAGGAAGTGCTTCTGATTGGAGGCTTGTTTAAGGCTGCCTCTGACTGTGCGGCTGTGAAAACCAGTGCCCAGTCTCTGGATACTGGGAACCCTCATGAGAGCAGTACTGTCTATCCCAGTTAAAAAGAGATAATAAACCCTCTGCTCCTTGATTAAATTTTTTGATCCCCCTCTTTGACTTATTTTGGAGGGAAGCAGAGACTCCATGCGGACACACAGGATGAAGGAGACCCTTTGGTCATTTGGGAGACCTTCACCAAAATTGATGATGCATCTTGCTAGATGCTTATCAAAAGTAGCTTCACTGAAACAAAACAAAACAAAACAAAACAAAACAAAACAAAACAAAACAAAACGCAGCTTCCATGCTTATCAAAAGCAGCTTCACTGAAACAAAACAAAACAAAACAAAGCAAAACAAAACGCAGCTTCCGTGTCGGTGGAAATGCAGTTTGGTGCAGCCATTATGGAAAACAGTATGGAGATTCCACAAAAGACTAAAAATAGACTTATCCTGTGATCCAGCAATCCCACTCCCGGGCATATATCCAGAGGGAACTTTAATTTGAAAAGACACCTGCACCCCAATGTTCATAGCAGCACTGTTTACAATAGCCAGGTCATGGAAACAATCTAAATGTCCATTGACAGATGACTGGATAAAGAAGCTGTGGTATATTTATACAGTGGAATACTACTCAGCCATAAAAACTGACAACGTAACGCCATTTGCAGCAACATGGGTGCTCCTGGAGAATGTCATTCTAAGTGAAGCAAGCCAGAAAGAGAAAGAAAAATACCATATGATTTCACTCATATGTAGAATCTAAAAAAAAAGACAAATGAACTTACTTACAAAACAGAAACAGACTCACAGACATAGAAGACAAACTTATGGTTACCGGTGGGGGCAGGGTGGAGGGATAAAGTGGGAGTTGAAGATTTGCAGAGACTAACTACTATATACAAAATAAACAACAAGTTTATACTGTATAGCACAGGAAACTATATTCAATATCTTATAGTTACCTATAATGAAAAAGAATATGATAACGAATATATGTATGTATATATATATATATGACTGAATGACCATGCTGCACACCAGAAATTGACACAACACTATAAACTGACTATACTTCAATTAAAAAAAAAAAAGCAGTTTCAAGCAGCAACGGATCTTGCCACCTCATCTCTACCAAATACAAGAGCACAAGACTATTTATTACAAAACCAAGGTGTCTTGCAAATTCATTGGCTTATGTCTAACCATTCCAGATGGCTAGTCATATCAGTCATTTACCTGTGAATTAATTTTGCAACTAGTTTGGTTGGAGTATTTTCCAGCTGGTTTCATAACTTTAAAGTAGCTGTTCCCTAGTGGCTTTATTATGATTTAAAATATTTGAGGGGAATGATCTGCTTTTAAAATTCTTAAGACAAGTATTACTACAGCCAACCTTAACGACTTAAGAGTTTGGGAGTTATTAATCACCTATTTGTCTATTGCAGGAGACCCAGACTATTTGTGGATGAATGTCTTGACCTGATGAATTTATGAATTCATCCCCAAGGAAATGTTCTATTGAGTTGTTTTGTTTTGTTTTTGAGAGTGTCAACTCTACCTTTGCTTAGAAGGTCTGACAATGGGAATAAGTCTTTGTACGTGAACTTATGGAAAGATATTTCAAGTTTTGACAAAGAAATTTACTTTGAACTGTAGGCTGTTCAATTATTATCAGAAGCTTGGTTTCAGAGACACTGGGTTAAAGTGGTGAAATAAGAAGAACTTGAAATGTTCACTTCCAATTTCTCACTGAAAAAGCTAGAAGTACAGATTATACAAATGATAGATAGACAGACAGATAGAGAGACAGACACATAGACAGACAGAGAGACAGACAGACAGACAGACATAGACAGACAGACAGACAGACAGATTAGATAGATAGATAGATAGATAGACAGACAGATAGATTAGATAGATAAATAGACAGATAGACAGACAGACATTAGATAGATAGATAGACAGACAGACAGATAGACAGATAGATAGATTAGATAGATAAATAGATAGGTAGATAGACAGACAGACAGACACATAGATAGACAGATAGACAGATAGATAGATTAGATAGATAAATAGATAGGTAGATAGACAGACAGACAGACAGACACATAGATAGATAGACAGATTAGATAGATAGATAGACAGACAGATAGACAGATAGATTAGATAGATAAATAGATAGATAGACAGATAGACAGACAGATAGACATTAGATAGACAGACAGACAGATAGACATTAGATAGACAGACAGATAGATAGACACATAGATAGACAGATTAGATAGATAGACAGACAGACAGACAAACAGATAGACAGATTAGATAGACAGATAGACAGACAGATAGATAGACAGACACATAGACAGAGAGACAGACAGATAGACAGACAGATAGACAGACAGACAGACATAGACAGACAGATAGATAGATAGACAGATTAGATAGATAGATAGACAGATAGATAAATAGATAGACAGACAGACAGATAGACATTAGATAGATAGACAGATAGATAGACACATAGATAGACAGATTAGATAGACAGACAAACAGATAGACAGATTAGATAGATAGACAGACAGATAGACAGACAGATGGATGGATAGATAGATAGACAGACAGACCATTGCAATGTGAAGTAAGGAAAAGAATGATCCAGATAAATAGCATCCTGAAGAAATTTCCACAATTTTTAATGTCGATGATGATGGAATACGAAATACAGACCTGGACTACATATGGTCCAGCCTCTCAATCTGGGGACCTCTCCACACTAGGCCCCAAAGGAGGAAGGAACTTAATGTCCTCTGCCTGCCCCTCACTCTGGAAGCCTCTCCTCCTTGGGCCCTGCCTCCCGAGCCTCCTACCTCCAGCGGCCACTTATTTTTTGTGTCCAGGGGCTCCAGTCCCCAGGCCTCAGTGCTGCTGGGGACGAGGGAAACGTGGCGGCCACTGCAAGGCCAAGTGGTCGCTCCGCGGGGTAGGTTTTGAAAACAAGGCTCAGGACTTTGAACACATACTGGGAACAGCTACGGATGCGTCTAGAGTCTCCGCACTGTCGGGGAGCCCAGCAGGCAGAACGGGTGCCCTCACCCTGCCCAGGAGATGCCCACTGGTTACAGGATGCCTGCTCCATCCCGCAGAGGGGAAGGAGGGTTGAAAACCTCCTGCGGAGACAAAGACCTGAAGGGGGAGGCCTGGAGGCTCACAGTGGATGGTGTGATGAACTAGGGCGGTTTACCTGCCCTGTCCTTTGGCAAATGGTAGGTGTGCATAGAATTCTGCCCTTTGATGCATAAATGGAGAGAGGAAAAAGCACTCGTGGGGCTTATTCAGAGATTGTAAAGCACCAGGAGAAGACAGCATGGACAGAGATATTGGGAGGAAGGGCTTACTTTTGAAAATAAAAGGATGACATAAAACATACGCTGAGTGCTCTGGGTAAGATACAAAAACTATGAAAAATACAAAGTGCAGGGTGATAGTTGGAAAATGCTCAGTTAAGTCAAACTTACACTTACACCAAACACAATTAGGTCTCTTCCCCACCAGGTCTGTGGCATTTCACACCCCCCTGTCCCGGATGTGCAGAGGCCAGCCGGCACTCACGGCCCTCCCAGACCTGGCAGCGTGCTGTTCATTCACGCTGCCTGACTCAGCATGCATGGCCCTCCTCTGAAAGCCTTCCCAGCGGCTGCAGACCCCTCCTCACGGCTTTCCCCACACGCAGCACGATGGGTTTTCGCGCTCCAGTACCGAGCATTTCAGATAGCAACATTGTTTATAATAAATCAGACAGCATTATCGTTTATAACAGAGTACCTGCGTTCCCAGTGACAGGGTACCTATGACCCTAACCCATCACAGTTTCTGATACACAATTAAGACCAATAAGTGAGCATCTCAGAAAGCCAAGGGCAGGTGACCACTGCTTTTTATACCAGGGACCTCCACAGATGTCTGTAGGACAAGGACTAAGGGTAAGGGGAAATGAGAGAAGAAATTGGTAAATACTGACCACCTGCTACGCTCAGAGCATTAAAATCCTCATTCTACTAAAGGCGCCTTTGACATCCTTCCCCTCCTTTTCAAAGAATTGTGGTTTTAGCCTCTTGTCCCAAAGTAACTCAAAGACTCATGGGACATGATTTAATAGCCGCGGACAGCTCTTCGTAAGAGATGAGTGCAGCTCCCACAATCCTCAATTTAAAAATGACATCTCAGAGTTTACTGACAAGTTGATTTTGGAAACCGTGAATGGCATTTTCCCTTGGAAACAGCGTGCTGGACTCCCCAGACCAAATGTAAAGCCTTATTCAACCCAGAAGTTCGCTAGATTATGCCAGCAACTGAACTGAGTTGCAAGAAGCATAAAGTAGGTTGGATTCAGCTCCACCGCCAGATGGCCAGTGGTCACTTTACCAAAAGGATGCTTTCTGCCCATGTCACAGCTGTGCTGTGAATCACCTGGAATAATGCAAGTAAATCTCCTTTGAAAAGGACACCGATGAGGGCCACTGGTAGTTTAAGTGTTATAAAACCCAACTGTGTGTTAAAAACACCGTCTTGCAGGAAAACACACGCTCCCTTCTGCTGCAGGACTCATCTCCAAGGAGGCGGTGGGCAGTTTTACTCTCTTTCTGCCCCTGGCATCACATGGGCCTCACGGTCAGGGTCTCACATGTGTGGGTTTTAAGAAGGGAAATAAAAGTTGTCTGCAGAACGTCCACTAAAGCATCAACGCAACCGATTTCTGTCCGAAACTCATTATGGGGATGTTAACAGGACAACAGCAACATGTCAGAGTTTTTCCAGATGTCTGGGCTTGAAGTAGGACCCAGGGTAGCACACGCTGAGTAACGGGACGGGGCCAGGGCAGACACAACATCAGGCCGTCTCCTGAAGCTGCCTGTCCAACATGTGATGTTTCCTCGTCTCCGACCTATGCCCTTGTCTCTGGAAAACCTAAGCTGGGTGATGGTTGACCCTGCTTCTGAGAGCCTGCCTGCAGTGCGATGCCCGGCAGCTTTTTCTGGGTACCTGGCATCTGGTATTATGTTATGCGCCTCTGATGATGTCCATCACATTGCGCATTAGTCTGAGAAGCATGTTACATCTGGAGTCCCCAGTGGGTTGAGTTCAGAGAAGCCAAATGCCCCAGAGAGCTTCTCCAAAAAGCACTTTTCCGAAGATAAGAATTTGCTGCATTTTAGGGCTGGCCATGCTCTCAGCCGTGCTCCTGAGCAGAGGAAGGTGGGGAGCTCTTTCCAACCGCTCCAGCCTGGAGCCGACAGGCCAGTCCCATCCCTGGGCAGGGCCCATCCTTCCCGAGGGATTCGTGTGTCTGGCAAGAAGCTGCCTCATCACATGACCTGCTGTGCTGTGCACAGGGCAGCCACGCCTGCCTCTGGGGGGCTCTTCCTGAATCAGCTGGACCCCAAGTCCAGCCTCTTCCTTCTCTGTGATGTGTTCAAGGCCATCCTGGTTTGTCCACCTCACCTCTGGCTCCATTCAGCCCAGGTGTCACTGCCTCCACTTAGCTGCTCCTCCTGCCTTAACCATCGGCAACATGTCTCAGTGTCTCTTTGGCTTTACCAGGTACCCTGTCTGGAGGAGGGGCCCTCACAGATGGACATGGAGGAGGGGGGTTGGCATTCCGGGGATACCCACACGTAGATTCCCATCTTAGTGTGGGAAACTGACCCACCCAATGAAATGACAAGCATCGAGATCCGGTCTGCAGGGCTAGTGTAGGAAGAATGGTAGAGCTGGGAAAAAGTGCGGATGGTCCCTCCCTCTCTTCCCCCTGCCCCTCTCGCTGTGTGTCCCCTCTCGGGGAGCCCTGTCCACCCTCACTCTCCTGCCTCAGCCCAGGGTCCAGTTCTCCTCCACGTCTCAGGAGGGAAACAGGTGGGCTCCCAGCCCTCAAACCTGCTCGTCTTACTGCTCCCATCAAGGACTCAACACCTTCACCATCAGCAGGCGGAAGGACTGACTTGTGAAACAGCAAATGGTATCTTTTAGAGTCTGAGTTCCTTCTGTATCATTCTTATTTCATTTTCGTTTCTCTCTCTCTTAACGTTATTTTTTTACATAGGAACAATCCCAAATCTTTTTTACTCACACTAGCATGGCGAAGTCCACAGAGGTTTCTGTTCAGCCTCCCCCATCAGTCATTTTTAATATATGTGAAAGGAAAAAGAATGCCATTTGTAAGGGGAGTTCAGCTGGCCTAGTCAGATGTATTGAGAACTAAGGTAAAAAGCACCATAGAGATAAAAATGAGACGGTAATTTGGGGAAAGGTAGCGTCTGTTATAGTCCTGAGCGAAGCCACACAGTAGGGGACCAAAGGTATGATTTCAACCCCTGACCCGCAATTAGCTAATTATGTGACCCCAGGCCCATTGCTTAAGCTCTTTTCCCCATTGATATACAGAAAAAGAGGACCAGACATTCTAGTCTCTTCTAGGCCTATTGTTTAATCTAAGACTATAAATTCTATTGCAGAAATTTATTTATAAGCCTAAACAAATTAAAACATATGAAAATACAAATATTTAAAACCAAGGAATTAAAAAAAAAGTGTTCCCAAGAAAGGTTCTTTATCACTGCTGTTACGCATGAGTCTATTAGAAACACGTGGCTGTCTACTGAAGCTGGAAGTGTCTCTAACAAAAAGTGGTTTGTATGCATTCGAATACGTTTACCTTTGGATCGCATTCCTCACCAGGATTTTCAGATGTGTTTCCATCCATCTGTTCATCTACCTGTTCACAGTCTATCAATTCATCTCCACATGTGCGCGCACACCCGCCATCCCCAACACACACACACTAAAACATAAGAACACACTGGGGATGTAACAGCGGGTTAGTTCGGACCAACGAGGAAGACACAGGACTTACGGGAGCCGCCGAGTTTTTGACGGTGACACTCGGGGTGGTAGCTCGCAAGGCTCCGCTCACTCCATGGTAGTATTTGAAGCAGATCTTAGTTTCAGCTGAAAGACAGAAATAGAGTGGGACTGAGAAGTAGGGTGTAAACCAGGAAGAGATGGCTTTGGCCAGAGAGGACACCCTCAGAAAGTGCGTCATCAAAAATTGTGCTGGTTTTTAGTATTTTTGTGCCCAAGTTGAATCTATTATTTAGACTTCTTAGCATCCATCCTGTTCCATTAGAAGTTATTGCTTTTAAACCCTTGGTTCTAAGATTTTAGGTGCTTTAGTGACTATCACCAGTCTGTTTCTTCTTGAATTTTCTGTTATGTAACTCATTGTGATTAATATCTTGGTAATTTGAAACAAGATTTCAAGAAGTTATTGAAATACAAGGATGAGAGGTATATTTTCTCTTTTTCTGAAAAATTTCTTGGTTCTTAAAAAAAAATTATTTCCCCTCTTAATGGAGGCACTGGGGATTGAACCCAGGACCTGGTGCATGCCAAGCATGAGTCCTACCACTGAGCTATGGCCCCTACCCCAGAGGCACATTTTCTAAACTCTGGTGGGTACCAGTGATAACGTCTTTGCATCACAATTTTTTTTTTTCTCTTCCAAGCTCTCTAGATGTAAGCAGAAAAGATACGACCTTGGGGGAATCACACTGCCTGGGTTTGCATTTCAGCTCCATTATTGACAATCTGTGAGACAAGGAGTAATTCACTTAGCCTTCCTTACCTCATGTTCCTTGTAAAATAGAACCAGAATAAGACCTACCTCACAAGGTGTTGGGTAAGCAAATAAAAGTCCTTAGAGTTTAACTAGCTGCTCAGTTAACATTATGATGATGATGACAGCTAGACGGTAATGCTGAAACCTCATAACTTTTTGGCATTTTGTTTTGCAGAGGACAAAGTCTGTAGCCAACCTGAGTCTGGCTCATTTGAAGGTGACCTGTTTTTCCTAATTTATTATTTAGAGGATTTTTTTCTTTAAATTTGAAAACTTTACTAGGCTTTGTCTTAGTCCTTTATGTTAATTTGGTTTGGAACAGCACGCAGAATCTCCAATTTGAGATCCTGTTTCTCAAATCTGGGGATTTCCCTTCAATTATAATGTTTTAACAACTAATGTCTATAATTTTCTTAGCATGCCTTTCAAATTCTGTCATTATGGAAAATATGGACAATGAATAAAAGTATCAAAAAATCTTCTATGAGTGTTTTTTGCATACTTGAGTCTAAAAACTTTATACAAGAATGCATTTTGCTTTTTGAAATTAACATTATGAAATAAGCATGTTCGACTATCAATTCCAAACTTTGATAGATAACATTCCTTGTTTTAGGGAATCATTGAATCAATTTGTAACTTGTACATATTTCCTTATTCTTGGAATTTTGGACTTCTCCCTTAAAATGAATGCCTTTTTGAAGATTATTTTTAAGCTAAAGTTTGCTTTCTAGGATAATGGAGCAAAAATTGCTAGTTATCTATAAACACCCATTCTCACTTTCCTCCTTAATAACAAATCTCAATTTTATTTTGGGTGGTAACATCCAGCTAAAGAACTGCATTTTGGAGGCTTCCTTGCAGGTCAAATTTATGTTGTTTGCCATTATTATTGGGTATGTATATTATATGCAGCTAAACCTAAACATAACTGTTGTAGAAGGATTTCTTTCTGTATACCATATAAAAGATAAGAATATTGCAGTATTTTTCCTTAAAAGATAGGGCTATTTTAAGGATTCTCCCTTCCTGTGGCCAAATTGCTTTCCAAAAAAAACACTGTACTCTTCCATCAGAAAATGTAACTCTGACCATCTCTAGAACCCTTGCTAACATTGAACATTATCAATAAAGTATAAGCTTAAAATAGCATCTTCATTTTTATCTCATATATTGGATTACTAGTGAGATTAGACATTTTTCATCAAAACGTAATTAGCCATTTGTATTCAGTTTTTTGTTTTTGTTGTTTTTGTTTTAATCCATTGAACTGTAGCTGTTTGGACTTCCCACTGCCTGGCTGATTCCTGGGTGTCTACCGTTTAGTGGACCATGTTCCTATTTTACATATATCGACAGTTTTAGTTTCCTTCCTTCCTCATTCATCCCCTGCCGTGACTCTGCATTATCTGTTGATTGCCTTTTAAACTCTTGGCGGACAATCTTATAACCTAGGGCTGTTGTTGGTGATTAGGTTCTTGGCTTGTGGCAGAAAGAATTCAGAGACGAGACATGGAGGTCAAGAAAGTAAAGTGAAGGTTTATGAAGGAGTGGACAGTATGCGCTCAAGGGGAGAGCAGGCAGGCTCAGGTGAGCAGCTGCCCTGAGTTTCTTTGACAAGTTGGTTACATAGGGTGTAAAAATGAATGGGAGGAATATTCATTGGGGAGGGAAGGGTTTGGGGTCATATTCCCTGATTTTCATCCCAACTCCACCTTCTCAAAGGAAGGAAGGATTTTTGTCCTCATTGAGTCTGGATTGGAAGTGCCGTGGCGTTGTTGCATGATGGGTACTTTTAATCTGCAGGGCTGATTTTATTGTAATGAGGGCATAATGAGCAAAAGGTTGCATTCGGACACTGGAGATTCCTGCCTCTCCCACCTCTCTTTGGCTGCCTCCCGGACACTTAATCATCCCAAAATGTGATAAGTGATTTCTTACCTGTCCAGAGGTCCCTGCTTTCCTCTGTCTGCCTAAGGACCCCTGTTGCTCACAAGATGTATGGTTTCCTGCCATTTGGCCCGAGCTCCTCCTTTCTCTGCTCATCTCTAGCTATCTGCCTGCTCCAACAGTTCCATGTTCTCCAGGGCACCTCACAGTTGTCCCCACATTAGGTCTACTGCTGTCTCAGCCTGAGATGCAGGCATCTTGTAGGTCAAGGATCATGGAGCGACTCTGAATAACACAGTGAGCAGAATGGCAAGGTAACCCCACCGAGTCAGCGTAGGGGAATGTGAGTGGCCTCACTTCAAGTTTCATTGGGTAGAAGAAAATTTCAGGTAACAGTCCTCCTGAGCAGGCACTATTAGCTTTCCTTTCAAAGAAAATTATTCCAAAGACTTTGAGTATAAAAGGTCTGGGAAATTGTATATAATCCTATGGCTAGGTGAGCAGGTGAGTGCATGGTTAGAGCCAAGAATTCCTGGAAACCTTCAAAGTATAGTAATTTTTTTTCCTGATAAATTGCTTGCAAAGATTTTTTTTCTTCTTACCCAAGTGTTTTAAGAATCTATTCCAGTATTTAGCAATTAATGGAGCTTCCTTTTATTTAACCCAAACGTCTCCAGTAATTTAAAATGACTTCTTTCTCCAACTTGAACGAGACATTGAATTGTTTAAAATTTCTTAATTAGGGATGGGCTGTGAAGGGAAGTCCCCCCACAAATGCTAAAACACATGCACATATAAGTGATTTGTTGTAAGGGCTTTTAAAAATCAATTCATCTTGCAGAATTCCATGCTACTTTGTGACAGTTACCTTCAAGAGACGTGTTTACTTAACCTCACATTGAGTCTTTCCAGGAGAAGGAGAGTAGGTACTATTTATCTTTATATTTTCCAGTGCCATGTAATGTAGGGATTCTCCATAAATGCCTGTTGAAAATGACTAATAAACTACTGGTTTCATTCGATCGATTCCACTGCCTTATTATTAACCCAGGAGTGGGTACGGTGTCCTGGAGGCACCCAATTCTTCATAGAGAACACACATTTTCTATGGTCTAAAATCACATGACCTTTGGAATAGATTCAGGTATACATGAAGACATTGTCACATTGTAGCTATTAATTGCTGTGTCTGAGAAAAGTGTCAAGGCTCAAAGGCTGAGAAATTAAAGGGTTGTTGGTTATTATTTCAGAGGACCCATGGTACATAGTTCTGCCTTTCCTGCTAACATAATAAGAATTCAAAATTCCCTTCAAGGTGTGAACACAAGGCTTGTCTGTTATAATAGTTTTACTGTTTACTTTTAGTGATTATGTAACAGAAATTTAAGGCGGCAAAGGGATCTAAGGAAAAGAGTAGGATTGTGGGATTGAACAGATGAAAGTTCAATTGTTGGTCGGTCATTAAAAGAGTGAGCTATAGGGACTCTCTGAGCCTTAGTCTTAATGTAGAATGGTGACACCACTGCCAGCTTTGTATGTCCTGTTTTGTGTATGCTTGTTGCATAGAGCAAATGGAATAATGTGGGGAGCCCAGTACACACGGAGTCGTCACACACTTGACTTGCCCTTCTTCATTGCATATTCATTTATGATCAACAGGACTGTCTTGTATAATTGTTCAGGCACATTCTACATAAAGTTGTTCAACCAAGGGCTGTTGGGGGTGGTCAAAATCCAGCCTGTGCTCCACTCATCCAAGGGTGTAGTTTTTGCCCTTCCAGGGGAAGAGGCTGACGTCCTGCGCTCTTACAGGGTAATGGTGGCCTTGAAATAGATCTCCTCATGCCATTTTGGTTACTTTTACCTGGTACATGATTTGTTTTCAAATTTGGGCAGGCGTGACCAGCTCATTCACAAAGTGGAATAAACATGAAATTTCTACCTCTATAAATATGTACGTTTGCCACCATAATTTTTGTTTCAGGGCATGTATTCCAAACATGCAGACTATCTCACTTCACCTATAGTATCACTTAAAGAACAAAGAAAACTGTTCTTTTTTTCCCCCTCCACTCTTGGGGCCTTAGTAAGCCTGGGTAACATTTGAGAGATGATGGTAGTAATTCTGATGTAAGTATTATGTTCAATTTAGTTTAAAAGTGATAACAAATTGGTCTCAGCAGTTAATTAGCTCTGAATACGCACTAGACCATTCATACTGTTTTCTCATTTGATCCTCACAAAATCCCTGTGAAGTACAGGTAATTATCATTAACCTATTTTTAAAGTGCTTAGCACAATACTTGGCATATGACAAGGCGTCAACAAATGTCATCCATCATTCTTATTTTACATTTAAAGGAAATGAGGCCAAAATGTAAGGCCACTTATACAAGGTCACACATGTAATCTGGGGCAGCTAGGACTGAAACAAGCGTGTTAACTTTTCATTTGGTGATTTGTCTGTAACATTTTCTTAATAACTCAAGATTGTTGACTAACTTCCACTTCCAGAAATGATGTGCTAGGTAATTCGGAGAACAGGTAGAAAAGCTGAAAAAATTTGGAAATAAATCCACTTGAAGTAGGGTGGCCAGATAAAATACAGGATACCCAGTTAAATTTGAGTTTCAGATAAACAGGGAATAAATTTTCAGTATAAATCTGTCCCAATTATGACATGGGACAGACTTATACTAAAAGAAGTAGTCGTTGTTTGCCTCAAATTCAAATTTCATTAGGAGTCCTGTAATTTTTTCACCCTGAAACTGGAAACCCCAGCCTGCAGACTCAGAGACCTAGATAATGAAAAATATTGGGAAGACACGTTCCAGAAGAAGAAAACCCAGAGACAAGTCCAGGATCTGAGGTTGCTGTTTTCCTGGAGGAAAGGGAGGAAGTGGTATTGATTCCAGAAAATGCACTGAGAGGCCGGGAAGGTGAAAAGAACCTTTGTCAGACTCATATAGCTAAGTGGATAACACTTGGGTTCAGAGCTTACCAAAGAAGAGGACTCTGGTAAATCTTTCATGATTCACATTGGAACCCTGAACAGCAGAACAGCCATGCTGCTGAGAAATATACCAGCCCTAGCCCTTCAAATCATTTCAAGTCTTGAAATTCAATTGAGGTTATTCTGGATTGCTAGATGTACCCCAGGAGGAACTGCAAATCCTTTCAGAAGGACATTAACATCATTCTAAGGTTCAAATGATTGCTACAAGTTTTCACTTACAATGTTTAGTTCTCAATTAACACTGACCAGGCACATGTAGAAATAAAACAAAGTAAAAAAAAAAAAAAACCAACAGAAAGAGGAAGTATTATACACAGACTCTTGGGTTTCCAGATATTTGAGTTATCAGACACAAGCTTTATTGATTATAGACTCAAAACATTCAAGGAATAAAAGATGAAGTCCATAAAAAAATGAAGTCCATAAAAAAGAACCAAACAGACATTCTGGATCTGAAAAACAACATTTTGGAAACAGTGTACTCAACGGATGGCTTTAATGCAGATTAAACAAAATACAGGAGAAAATTGAGGGAACTGGCACACAGGTCAGAAAAAAAACCTCCAGATTGAGGCATGCAGAGAAAAAGGTGTAAAATATAGACGACAACTAAGAAACATATGGGATACTAGGGGGTGGTTTAAAATACTTGTAAATTGGAATCCAAAAGAAAAGGGAAGAGTCATGCTAAAGTTTCAAATTTCCCCAAAGTTATGAAAGACATCAAGTTATAGATTCTAGAAGTCCTATGAATCCAAAAAGAACACGATGCCCAGATATCACTATAAAACTCTGGGGAAAAAAAAGAAAAAATATCACATCATCAGTGAATTGCAGAAAAGCAATCCCCTCACAGGAGCAACAGTTAGACTGATAGATGACTTCCCAACATAAACAGAAACAATGGAAGGCAAAGGAATGATGGCTTCACAATTCCAAAGGAAAGTAGCTGTCAGTATAGAACTCTGCAACTAGGAAAAATATTCTTTAAGAATAAGGACTCCTGTTGCTGTCCAGACATTGCATGTACAGGTCGAAGCACCACAATTACCTGAACTTTGTAGCAAGTTTTTAGCTCTCTGTGTGTCACGATGTCTGCAGTGCAGAAATGCCCAAATCCCATAAACAGAAGTGTGATCAGAGCTGATGAACTAGCCAGACACACAGATCAGCATAGCAGAGAAATGTCTTCCATTGTGAATCACTTACTTGTGCAGAAGGAACCAAATTATCGATGTATTAACATTTTTTTTAGCAAGAACAATGAACTTAAATAGACTAATATTTCATTTACAAAGTAGACTTGAGACAAATGTCAACCACATCCTCAAAATCCGGGAAACGAAATTTTAACTCAAGAAGCTATCATCACAGTGAAGGAGTCAATCTCAGTAGTGATCTAGAAAGCACAGTATCTTCCAATGCTCGGAAAGTTCAAGAAGAAATGAAATAACGAGATAGAAATTAAAATTTGAATCTGAAGAACATTTAGCTTCAGTAAGAGGAAATTGCAAGGGCATTTCTTTCAACGAAGTAATCAACATTCATCGTATAAAACCTGAGTCCTCCCTGTCTATCCTACCTGGCAGTATGTTCATTGGTACTTGGTTTTTTTATTTAAGAATATGAATTAAATGGATTTTTAAGAAATAAGCAGAATAGAGAAAGGCTGTGACTTTTGATCAAAACAAAAGGAAGGGTGAAGGGCCTCTTAATGAATGGAATTAGTGCGCGTTGATTGACAAGGCACCCAACACTGCGGATTCCACTAAATGTGTAAAGATATAACATTGGAAAAGCTATTTTAATTTAAAATTGATATTGCCTGTTGGATCTCATTAAGGTCCATGCATGGACCTTGGTTTTAGACCAGCACCAAATGAAGCAGTCACCTTTTATACATGCTTATCCTGTTAGATTTAATCTTAGCAACTTGCATCCAATAACTAATTCAAAAGAAAAAATTATATAATTTTAAAAGCCATGTTAACTTGTACCCCCAAAACTTTGTTCTCTTATGAATAACCCTAAAAAAAAGTGGTGTTTCTATTTGGTACTCAGATGATATTTCTGTAGGAAGATTCTCATTATAGTAATATCTCATCTTATCCTGTTACAGAATATCACATTGATTTGTCAAAATTTTGTAATTTGGTAAAAATGTCATCTTACTGGGACTTGCACTTCCAGAAGTGATTTGGAATGCTGTATTATGGTCTGCTTACTATTAACTTTATAATTCGAAAATAATTGAAAAAAATAAAGTCATAAATTTTTGAATAGATGGAGAGGTTTGCGTCTTCAAGCATTCCACATTTGCCTAACATAAAAATTGTCATGCAATAAAGCCATGTTTCTCGAAGAGCTAAATTATTATTTGAATGAAAAATGGTTAATTGTAACTTTTTTGAATTGTGATAACCAGTATGTCTTTTTATATCAAGAGCTGTATATTACTTGGCTAATTTCCTGTGTAGAAAAGCAGCATAAATCCTATGTTAATGCTTTAAATATGGTACCACAGCAAAAATGGGAGACTGATTAAAATGAAGTATTACGTCAAACGACACTAGAAATTTCATTTATGGAAAATACCTATTTCAGACGATAGAGGGCCAATTCCAAAATCAAAAACAAGCCAATGAATGGATTTTGTTTCCTATTTCAGTGCTGGTTATTATCACCCCCTAGATGGTGTTTCTGGTCTCTGGGATCATTGCAGGTGGAATATTTGCTTAAAGGCAATTAGAGACTTCCTTTTCCTGCTAGGATAGAGTAATTGTAGCAGGTTAATGCTTCTGCTGCTAACTAGATAAGCTGATTTTAAAACAACATGTTTAAAGTGCTGCAGAATGATGGAAGCAACAAGGACTACACATTCTAGACAAGGAAAATACCAGTGAGGTGAGCTGATTACCTGCAGCCCCTTTATTCTGGTCGCAGGGAAACCAGCAGAGCCGCTGGTGGCCATGTGGGGCCAGAGTGACAGGACTGCAGGAGACCTCACATACCCAGCTGGTTTCCCCTCAGACATTTGCTGAGTCCAGAATCGTGAAAACATCTGAAAAGTAGAGCCTGAATCTTCTGTCTTTTGGTACGGAGGAGACCTGGCAAAGAAAAGGTCAGGGAAGTGTCCCTGGTGAAAACCCTCAGCTCTCTAGGAGAACCCTGGAGAAGGGTCCCTAGGAACAGGGTGAGCTAGAAGAGGACCGAGGGTTACCAAGGCTGGATGGCACTCCATCAAGTTTGTCCTCCTACTGGGCCAAGGCCAGCAGCACCCCCACTGCCTAGCTGAGGGAGAGCAGACCCTTCTGATGGAAGATGCCACCACCAAAATATCTCCAATATTTCACACCCAATTTATGGTGACTGATAGAAAATTACCAAGCAGGGGAAGAGACAGAAGCAAATGACCAAAAGCAAAGCAGAAATGGAAACAGGCTCCTGAGAGTGAAGTCACTGGGCAAGGATGTCAAAGAAATTATGATTTATATATGCAGAAAACAAAGTGTAGACTTTGCCAGAAAATTAGAACCAATAGAAAAGAATCAAATGGGGATTTTATTATTGAAAATAACATGAAGAACTGCATATGTGGGGTAGGCAGCAGATCAGAGACAGCAGAAAGAGGGTTAAGTAAAGTGGAAGGCAGGTTGATAGAAAATATACAGATTGAAGGAAGAGGGAGAGAGGAGAATGGAAAGGACAGAGGAGAGGATAAGGGACACAAGGGAATGAGTGGAGTTCCAGAAACTGGGGCAAAGGATTTCGAGGAGATAATAGCATTTCACCAAGAATCACTTGTAAGCACTTGTATGTGGAATAAAACAAGAATCACCAGCAGACACATGAAAAGATGCTCAACATCACTAATTATCAGAGAAATGCAAATCAAAGCTACAATGAGAATGGCCATCCTCAAGGAGTCTACAAATAATAAATGCTGGAGAGAGTGTGGGGAAAAAGAAAGACTGCCTAGGGGAAAACTTACAGCCTTACATGCATACACAGAGAAGAAGAACAGCCCAAAACCAATGATCTAAGAAATTGTCTCAAGAAATTAGAAGAGGACAACAAATTAAACCCAAGGAAAGTTAACAAAAGGAAGGAAGTAATAAAAAAAAAAATAAGAACAGAAAGTAATTAAACAGAAAACAAATAAATACAGGAGATCAAGAAAACCAAAAGTGGGTTCTTTGAAAAGACTAATAAAATTTAAAATCCCTGGTGAGGAGCAGACACGGCTTAAGCTACGAGTACATGAAATGGAAAAGGAGCACCCCACGGTTGCTGCCATCCTTCAAGTCCTCCCTCCGGGACGGAGCGGGCGGAGCTGTTTCCCAGCCTCCCCAGGCATTCAGGCTGAAGGAAAGATTCCATCAGACCCTCCAAGGCCAAGTGCAGGAGTAGCAGTGACACCATAGACGAGTGCCCTCTCTACCACATATTTTTGTCCCTAATCCTGGATTACTGAGGTGGGTCTCCATATCTCAGGCCAAGTGGAAGCAAGGGTCATGGCTGGTCAGATGGTAGGGGACTGAGTTGCCTGGAATTGAGATAGGACAAGGACCAGAAGGTTCCATTCAAGAGCTCCAGAAGGTAGAAAGAATGGCTCCTAGCATGCAGGGAGAGGGCCAGATGGAGACCCTTCCCCACATCCTATGCTGATGACATTGTGTCTTGAGACAGTTCTTGATCTGCTGGAGATCTTTCTGCGAAGTACGTACTTTCCTTAGGTATTGGCCAACATTTTCCCGATTAGTGGCCAAGAAGTGTGAGGGTTATTGGGGCATAGGTCTAAATGTCTGAAGGGCAGTGTTTTCGAGTGTGTGGAGGTCATGGGGGGAAGCAATGTCAGCATGACTTTTAAATGAACTCTTTATAGTCAGGGAGAGGATTTTGAATACTGCTATTCAAAACTGGATCGAGGTGAGAGCCACCAGCAAAGACCAGGTGGCTATTTTAGAAGATCTAACTGATGAACAGGTTTCATGATATCACGGGCATGAGCTATGATGCAATTTCACAGTAAAGCAGGGCAGAGCTCAAGCCCATGGCTGTTCAGAAGGTGGGAGGGTTGCAGCAACCCTTTGGGATAACTGGGTATGTCCTTGACCACACACAGATCTTGGCAAGAATTACGGGAGTCCATCCTAGTGGAAAAAGCTGCTCTCACCTGCATTCTCCCTTTCTTCTCAGGGTGCCCAAATTTCCCTTGGATTCTAGGAGAGATCATTGGAGTTTCTCACAATTTGATGCTCAGCCAAGACTAAGTTGGTCAGCTGCAGATGGAGCAGAATGACCAGAGCCTTACGTGGGGAGAATCTTGCAGGCGAGATGCTGCAGTTTTGGGCCCTGGGAGAACCCAGCCACCATCCTGGCTTCCTGGTGGCACATAGGACATGGGAACCCAAAGCGCATGTAAAAATGCCAGGCCATCTGGAATGCTGCATATTGAATTGGTTGCTGCTTTTCCCAGCTGCAGTTTATTCCGCGGAAAATTAGTAAACAGAAACCTCAATTAAATATAGTTGGAGACCAGAAGGGGGCGCTCTCACGCCCCGCAGTGGTAGCAAAGCCCAACAGGAAGAAGAAAGACTCCTTTCTTGGCAAGGACTCAGCCAATGAGAAGCCATGGACTCTGTTCACTGTAGCCCTCCCACTTTTGTTTTCGTCTCTATAAAAGTTCTCCTTTCCTGACTGTCCTGGGACTTGTAAGTGGCTCACTGTGGTTTCAGACCCTGAATTGCAAGTCTTGGCTGATCCCAAAGAAACCCATCTTTGCCAGAGAAATATCTGGCAGTCCGTTTGTTTTAGATCAACGATTCTGACCTAGGATACAGTAACTGGATGCTGGGTCCCTCTAAGGGATCCCTGACACCCAAAAAGCAGCCTTTACAGCAGCAGCTTCCTTTCCTGAAAAAGGGACACTGCACTCTACTGTTGTGCGTTTCATGAAAAGAATAAGATTTGCAGGTTTGGAATTTACTGGAATTGCTGGCTCTTGGGAAGAACCCATTTCAGAGTGGAAGCATTGATCCTGGCTATTTGGCTGAGTTGGGGAGGCTATCCAGGAAGAGTGTGCAGACACTGAGACGCTGTGATGGGGCAGGTCAGTACCAGGGCTATTCCAGAAAAAAGTGATGAAACACACACACATTGTCCTGTAACGCAGGTTAATGATGCTGCGTTTGATCAGTTGGCAGGGGCACCCTCTCCCTTTTTTATTTTTTATTTTTGGTCTTGCACATGTGGGCCACTTGGCTGAACTGGAAATGTTAGCATGTTTTTCAAAGTAGGCTCAGAGACGAGTCTATAGAAGATGACTAAGAACTGTCCTGGAGGGAAGTGTGTGGAGGTGGGGGAGGTGACAGAAGTCCCTCCGCACACCAAATTCTGGCTCTTGCTTGTGTGAGAGGTGGCACTTTTATGCTTCCTTCCTTCTACACTTCCTCTAGGTGGCAGGAACCACGGGCTTTATGAAATTCTTCCTACCATGCACCCAGGTTTCCTTGGTGCCCACTGACAGCTTAGAGCTTCCTGTAAACTTCACATCCTCCTCTCGCGTTTTGCACAAAGAGTCTCGGGACATCTTTCCCGATGCGTTTGGCTAGTTCTGGGCTCCCTGCCTGCTGTCCAGCCTCAGTCGGTGGCCGCACATGCTGAGTCTTGCTGATCTTCGCTGGGTCGCTGCCAGGGACCTGCCGACAGAGGGCGCTGCAGGGGCTGAAGCGGGAAACCCTGCAAGTGGTCCAGCCGGACTGAGCTGGAGCCGGAAGCTGGAGATGGAAGAAAGTCTTGCCCACCTCCTTCCCGGAGAGCGGGCTGGGTCTTCGCTCAAGAGTCTTCACTCTTGTAAGAATTTGCTTTGCACTGCTGTAAGGTCATTGTGGTCACCTTATCTGTGTCAAGTACCTAGAACTTCCATTGATTCCGATGTCTTAATGCGTTTTTTATATGAAGTTTGCTCTCCAATTTGGGAACTGCCTGTGATTAGGTTAGTAGAAACGGCGAAGTCTCATGGTAGATTATTTTGACTATTATTTCTTTTCCATGTTCCCATGTCTTTTTACCGTTTCGCTTCTATTATGATGATGATGATGATGATGATGATGATTTTAACATAATCTATTCTTCCCCTTCTGAAAAATATTTCATATTCTTTATATTCTCTTATTATCTTTTCCTTTGTTCAAGGCTCATCCAGGCTGTGAAGGTTTAGTTTTCGCTAGGAACTTGTGTTCTCTTACAGAAAATTCATACTGTAAAATGTCTCTTTTTCTTTTTTCTTTTTTTTCAGGGATAACTATTCGTGGAAAGGAAAATAGATTGAGAGGTTTTAAATATAAAGAATAGGAGTCACATGAAAAGGCTTTCAAGGTTCAAATGTCTAGATGTTGTGTAAAAATAGGAGTATTTCATATAGAGTATTCTATGGTAGAGGGTGCAGTATTCATAATTGTATTCTTCCCATGGAGATGGGAGACATAAGACAGAATTCCTCCCTTAGAAAAGGGGTTCTCTGGTTCGGATTTTAGGTCTTGAGCCACCTGGGAGAGACCGGTGTTCATTCAAGAAACAGCTGGCAGCGGCAACATGGGTCTAAATACGGACCAGGTCCTGTGGACTCTGGTTTTGCTTGGAAAGAGGGAAACAGAGCTTGGATTAGCAGCTGGTGCACTGGCTGAGGCATGGCTTGCGTCTTCTAGATTTTGTGGCTGTCAACTCTGGAATTCGGGGAAAGTGTGACACATGAGAATTTGTGAGAAGTCTGCACCTTTTAAATATTATTTGGGCTCTGAACTCTTTCCTGGCTGTCCAGAGCTGGTGTGGGCTGTATATCGGGCATCACTTTAAAGTGGCCTTGGAGTTGACTGGAGATCTGCCTTGGCTGTTGTCAGAGACTCCTGGGAGTAACCTCTGATGGGTGCATGAGAGCAATGACATGTTTCTGGGAAGGCATACATGGTGACAGGAAGGCAGGACTTCCCTGCCCACTGTGGGTCTCTGTCCTCACCAAGAACACTGTAGCTGTGCGTGACCATAGACTTGGCCGAAAGGCTCAATGGGTCAAAAGAGAGAAGTGGAAAAAGGGAAAATCCTCTCTTCCCATTGCTCTTGTGGTATCAACTTCTGAGCCCGAATCAAAGGGAAGAGGAGATGCTGGAGTGTTCAAATGTCTTTCCCAGTATGGACCGGGTCATGTTCCCTAGACAACGGAGTCCTCTGCTTTCAAAGGTGGTAGCCCCCTGCCACCCTCCTGTTCCAAGAAGTTGGACAGGACAGTTGGCTGTTCTCTTTGTGGTACCCTCCTGCCACGTGTCTGACCAGGAACCACCTGGCTTCTGCCCTCCACCTGTTTCCCTGTCTCCTCCTCTCAATGGCTCAGGGGCCGTGGGTGGGGAAGATAAGACACAATGGTTGTCATCCCCGAACACAAGTCTGCTTCCTGCACAGAAGTTCTGAGCACTTGCTTACTCCATTCATTCATTAACTCAATAAATAATTTATTAAGGCCATCTAAGGAGATATGCTACTAACAACATCAACCACAAAAATCTTTGAAAATGTTATTCTTTGCTGAAATGATGGATGATTTTTTACTTTGCTATTTTTCTCAAGATTTCTGTAGAGAGTAAGTAATATTTTTTAAAACCGTGTACACAAATGGGATTCATACACACATAACAAATACATTGAAATGGAGGAGATTCTGAATTTACGTGCAAGTGAATGATTGAAATCGTGGATCACTTCTGTCTTCTATTTTGACTTTTTCTACAGCTTTTTTTATGGTGGGGCCGATGGAGTGCCCCACTCAGAATCATCTGGAGGGAAGAAAAGCCATATGTTAACCATCTCAACTCTCCTTCCTCTATTTAAGGACTTGCTAGCTCATGACAACTGGGTTCCCACTTTGCTACCTAAATAATTTCCCTGCCAATCACTCTGCGAGGTAAGCCCCTCAGCACTGATTGCAACTTCAGAGTTCTCGCCAGTGTATTACCTGGCACCTCGCCCTCCATGGGACCAGAACTCTGCACTGAATCTCCACCTTCGTGATGGGGGTCCTTCCGGCCAGCTTGAGTCTTATAAGGTCATGGTGGCTAAAGGAGCAGGCTCTGAGGTCAGACTGCCTGGTTCGAGTCCTGGTCCCATCATTTGTTTGTTACTTGTAAATCTCAGACCAGCTACGTTATCTTCTTGCATCTCAGACTCCTTATCAAAAAAGGGAAAACTAACATCTGCCGCTAGGGTCCTCATGAGGATTAAATGGGGCGAGACGTCTGAGGCACATCGGGAGAGCTCAGAGATATTTAGTTGCTGTTCCTACTGTTATTTCTCCTCTATTCAGGACAGCAGCCTTAGCCCAAACGACAGCCCGGGGTGGGATCTTGTAAGCCATGCACAGATGCCCCAGGGACACGCCCAGGCCACCCTGGTGGGATGGCTGCAGCCCATCTGCCGTGTCTAATTGGACGTGATTGTAATGAGCTTGCCATGCCCTTCAGATGCCTGGCTGCAGGTCCAGACACAGCATCTTAGTTAGGTCAGTTTCCCTTGTCTGCCCCACATACTCTCCTGCCAGTCTGGCCTCTCTCGGCCCTCACCTGCCACGGGCCTTTATGACAAAGCTATTGTCCCCGTCTCCTGGATACTAGAACGGGCATAATTCTCCCTCCTTATCTTGTCAAAGCCCTCTCTGGAGGCAGAGACACAGAGGGCCTCAGCGGCCCTGGTGGTTTCTAGCTCCATGTGTCTGTGACTTAGAGTAAAAGAGATTCATTCTGTGCAAAGAGTGGCTTTGAGAGGGACAGAGAGAATCTGCTTTTTAGAGTTCTAATTTGACTCTACCATGTCTGTATAGGTGAAAATCACTCCTGAGCTCTTCCTGTTTCTTCTTATTTCCCTCTGGTTAGGAAAAGGGACACTGTAGCATGATCAGCACGACACGTTTCTTCCTCGCCTCTCTCCTGTCCCCATCCTGCCCCCCCTCCACTTCTGACTGCAAGTCCCTAGCAGGTCAAGGGCTTCCAAGAAAGGCTGGATTCATTAACTATTCTCTGCATCCTGTTCCTTCCAATTCTTTATGGGCCTTGGTTCATCAAACATCCCTTCTGTGTCTCGCATCTCCAGCATCCCCATAGACCCTTCCCTGAGGCTGATGAGCCCAAGTGAATGAGCCTGTTCCAATCCCAGCTCCACATAAACTACTGTGTCTTTCAGAGACTAAGTTGTCTCCTCAAATGCAGTGCTGATGGTACCCACCTCATGTCTCTCATCAGCACAAAATTAAAGGATGTATTCAGACTATGCTACAAAGCTATAATAATCAAAACAGTATGGTACCAGCATAAAAACAGACACATAGATCAATGGAACAGGATCAGAAGTCCAAAAATAACCCCGTGCACTTATGGTCACTTAATTTTTGACAATGGAGGCAAGAGTATACAATGGAGAAAAGACAGTTTCTTCAATAAGTGGTGCTGGGAAAACTGGACAGCCAAATGTAAAAGAATGAAATTATAACATTCTCTAACATCGTATACAAAAATAAACTCAAAATGGATTAAAGACCTAAATATAAGACCAGATACTCCAAAATTCATAGAGGAAAACATAGGCAGAACACTCTCTGACATAAATCAAAGCAGTATGTTCTGGATCTCTCTCCTAAACTAAATAAAAGCTAGCATAAATAAATGGGACCTAATTAAACGTAAAAGCTCTTAAACAGCAAAGGAAATCATTCACAAAATGAAAAGACAACCTGCTGAATGGGAGAAAATATTTGCAAATGATATTACAGATAAGGGATTAATATCCAACATATATAAGTAGTTCATACAACTCAACATCAGAAAAACACACAACCCAATTAAAAAATGGGCAGAAGAATTGAACAGACATTTTTCCAAAGAGGAAATGCAGATGGCAAGCAGTCACATAAAAAGATGCTCAACATTGCTAATTATCAAGGAAATGAAAATCAAAATTGCAATAAGATATCATCTCACACCTGTCAGAATGGCTATCATCAAAAAGTCTACATATGTTGGCAAGGATATGGAGAAAAGGGAACCCTTCTACACTGTTGGTGGGAATGTAAACTGATGCAGCCACTGTGGAAGACAGTACAGAGATTTCTCAAAAAACTAAAAACTACCATTTGACCCATCAATTCCCACTCCTGGGTATATATCTGAAAAAAACAAAAACATTAACTCAAAAAGATACACGCATCCCAGTGTTCACAGCAGAACAATTTACAATAGCCAAGACTTGGAGACAATCTAAATGTCCATCAACAGATGAATGGATAAAGAAGTTGTGGTGTGTATAAATAAATAAATAGTAAATAAATAAAGGAATACTACTGAGCCACAAAAAAGAATAAAATGTTGTCATTTGCAGCAACATGGATGGACTTGGAGGGCATTATGCTAAGTGAAATAAGTGGGACAGAGAAAGGTGACTACTGTTTGATATCACTTATATGTGGCATCTGAAAAATACAACAGACTAATGATATAACAAGGAAGAAATAGACTCACAGATACAGAGAACAAACTAGTGGTTACCAGTGGGTGGGAGAGTGGGAGATGCAAACTGCTGGATGTACCAAAGGATACAAGGATGTCCTATACAACACGGGGAATATAGATAATATTTTGTAATAACTGTAAGTGGGAAGTAACCTTTAAAATTTTTATAAAATGTTCACAAAATATAAAAATAAAATATAAAGTATAAAAATACAAAGAATTTTAAAAGGATGTCAGATGTTTGCCAAGAAGTGGATGCAAGTAAGGACCAAATAAAGCAGAACTTTCCTTTGTGTGGCTCGTTCTGCTTTGCATGTGTTCAAGCCCATCTCCATCCTGTTTCTCAGCTGCCTCCTCCGAGGCACACCCTCACAGCCACCTGTCCTGGAGGATGCATCATACACTTTGCATCTTCTCTATCGATGCAGATTTACTGGGGGATCTTCACCATTCCCATGTACCCAGGACTGGGAGGTTTTCTAGGACTAAGGGCTTTCAGGGCTCAAACCAGGAACAATCTAAATTGGCCACTCTACTCTTTAGCCTACAGTCTTTCTCTTCAGCTCATTAAAAAAAAATTTTTTTTTTTTTGCAAACATCACTGTAAGCCCTGTGTGGTGACCCTCCACCCTGCACTCTTGGCCACGTCTCCTGTGAGTCCCTGATGGCACTCACAAGGTCGTGCTGATGACACTTCCTTTAATAGTTTCCCCACCTTTGACTTCTGCGGCCCTGCCCTTCTGGATTCCCTGATGCTATGGTTACCACTGCTGTGTAACAATCGAACCCAAAATGTAACAGCTTAAAACAACTCTGTATTATCATCTCTCAGAGTTCTGTGGGGTGACTGTGCTCAACTAGGCAGCTCTCCCTTACAGCTTCTCATGCTGCTGCCAGGGGTAACAGCTGGGCTGGCCCTCTGCTGTCCCCTGGGTGGGGACGGCTGGAGCAGCAGTCTCTATGCAGCCTTTCACATGGCCACCTTGGGCTTCTCACAGCAGCCGTCTCAGGGCTCCAAGCACCAGTGTTCTTACTAAGAGGTAGGAAGTGGGAGCTACCACTCTCTGGAAGCTGGTGCAGTATCGCTTTAGCATGGAAACTGGCACAGGGTTACAGAGCCCTCCCAGCCCAAGGGGAGGGCATGTGGACCCCACCTCTAGGCAAGAAGAATGTCAAGGAATTTGTGGCCATACATAATTGTCCACACTCCATGACCTCTCTTCCTCCATCTCCACCGCTTCCTCCTCCTCCTCCTTCCCCTCTTTCTCAGGACTCCAGCCTCAACTCCACCTCCCCATGCCTCCATGCCTTTGCCTAGAATGATCCCTCTGCCACTTGGTCCCCAGTGCCACTCCTTCCTTCCCACTGGTCAAGTCCACCTCCTGGCTCCTCTTATCCATGGTTGGTGATGATAACTCTGGGCCCCAAAGCCATGTTGGCTGTTCCCCTTCAGGAACACAGGATGCAGTAACAATTATGTGCTTGTCCCCCTCCTGGAATGTGGGAGCCCCAGTGGGCAGGGGTTGAGCCTTCACCTCTAGATCGGAGTCCCGGGAGACCAGCACAGTTCTCCGCGAGCATACAGCACTGTAGGGTTCAAAGAGGCAGGTGAGTCCGTACCTTCTCTTACTGAAATAGCAACTCAAGATTAATCTAGAAAAGTCTCAGTTTGGGTTAATATGGCCTTGACCATGTATTTGTGTTGATTAAGAGCTTTCATCCCATTGGGAGAATCTGACACACATTTAGCAAGAAGTCAGCACCATTCATATTGCTGCAAATCTGAACGGAATGATTTGGCTGTATCTTTCTAGCAGTTTTCTGCAGCAATGCTTAGCCACTCTTTGTATGCCCTGTTATTTATCTGAGAGACTGACAGCTCTGGGGACTGAAGATGGATTTTGATGCCCCTGGATGTAATGGACCATTTGACACGGTACGAGGTGATTGCATACAACAGTTTGACTTCTCCCATTGGGTGGACTGAGGCTAAGCCTGCCATGTGGCTGAGCCTCTCACTCCTATGTCCTGTCTTCCCACCTGGAGCCCTGCCCTCCCACTGCCACTCTCCTACTATCTCATTAGCCTCGTTCAGTCAGAACCACTGCACCCCAAGGTCGGCCTCCGGCAGCCCAGACATCATTATGGCATGAATATTTCCAACCATTTCACTCTGGTCTGCTAAAGAGTGAGTAATTGTGTATATGGTGGCTTGCATTCCTTCTTCTACCATTCCAGGAGCTTTCTCTCTGGACAGATTACTTCATTTAGGCTTTTACATCAAAATGTACAGGAAATAAGGAAGGGAAGAAGACCAGCATGAGTGTGAGCTCCAACCAGGGTGATAGAGAAATTAAAGGTGGGGGAAGGAACACCAGGGGAGTTGCGTAGTGAAAGGACACAGGTGCAGAGAGGCATGCATTTTAGAACTGCCGTGAACTATATATTCTTTTCTCAAGATTGAAGAAATTATAATTAAGAGCATAAACGATAGGGAAATGACTTTAGGATTGTCGTAGAGTACAATTTTGACCAGGGTTTCCCTTTAGGACAGTATGAAACTGGATGAACACTGGAGTAGCCACAGCTTCCACGGATTATATGCTAAGATGACATAAATAAAATGCCCATCGTCATGCAAATATTCACATGGAGCCACACTTGCTCCTAAAGGAACACCTGCGAAGCAGTATCATCGTCATCAGATTATGTTACACATTTCCACTTTCTTAGAGCCTACGACTCAGGTGTTTATTATCGCACACATGGAAACACCTCCTGGGGAGGAACACAACGGTGATGGAAGACGGCAGCCCACGGTGTGGTTCTTAGCCAGACCGGTTCTAAAAACAGAGCAGTCCTAGTGGAGATGTGTCCAGATTCAAAAGCAAGGCTGTAACAGTGAGTCACCTAAACCACCTGGATGGTTGATCTGACGAGATCCCTGCGTTTAATCACAGATCAGGGGAACTTACTGACTCCAGCAGGCTTATCCTGGCTCTGCCTCATTGCTGGAGAGCAGAAAGCATGGACCAGAAATGCTAACGAGGGGGAGCAACTAGTTCTCTTGATCCCCACTTTTCCTTTAGCGCCCTTCCATCTCCAACTTTGGCTGCAAAGAATATCCCCCCCCCCCCCCAGGAAACTTTCAGAATAAAGCCACTGAATTCAGAGTTGTCACCCAGACTCCACCACACCCATTCCCAGAAGAGAAACACCACGCAGAGTGTACGTTCTGCTCTGCTCTCTCTCGGGTAGCACTGCCATTCCTAATTCGGAGCCTTCTCACCCCTGGCTGCACCAGACACCCCATTGGCCCTGCACGTGTGCTCTCTGTCTTCATGGGGTCACCTGGTGGGGCTCATCCATGAACTTCATTTTATAGATGAAGGAACAGAATCTCAAGAGTCCTAGGGCCACACCGAGTGGACGTTGAGCCCACGTGCCTCTCACTTGGAAGCCACGTGCTGCAGCATGGAGAGAGGAGGCAAATCCTGCCCCCAACCTGTGGACATTTCACCTTGCCACGCTCAAGGGGTGTTGTTAAAAACTCACAGCAGGACGAGGGCTTAGATTTGCTGCAGTTGTGTCATCAGGGGCCACCGTGTTTCTTTTTTAATTTGGGAGGATGTGATAGAAAAGGATATGGAAGTGGTGTGCGGAGAAGGGATTTGAAGAACGGACGTCCTTCTGACAAATGCAGGGAATGATGACATCAGAGAAGGCAGCAATCAGGGTGTGAATCTGGAAGCCAGGGCAGAGACTGGGAAGGGGTTGACCAGGAGGGACTGAGCTGGAGGTGAGGCTGGACCTGGTGACCGGTGGTCCTGAGCGGGCAGGAAACCAAGGCAAAGCAGAGCAGTCAAAATGACTGCAGAGTTCTGGTTTATGCCTAGGCGGCTGTGAGAAGGCAGCTTGACCATGATCTTGACCATGATCACAACATGACTGGACCCGAGGGTAGGTGGAGAAAGGAGGTCCCTTTGGGAGAAACTCTTTTGGCTGTCATCAGTGGTCCTTCCAGGCTACTGATGGGAACCAACAATGAACTGGAGGTGCACATAACAGATCTGGGCCAGAGATCTAAACTTTGTGTTTCTCTCCTCATTGTTTCTAGGCAACCCAAGCCCCCATTTTGAAGGACATCTGATGGGAGCATGCAGTCAACAAGGACTGAGATAACTCCTTCTGAAAACTGGAGACCTACACGCTGAACCCACCCGCGCAAGTTAAAAAATAGCATTAGAGTTACTATAACAATACACCATTCTAAGATTTTGTCAGGATAGGTAAAGCTAAAATTTCACCAGTTATTTCTTTTGTTGGTGTTCAAATTTGTATCTCTGCAGTTCTCATATAACAGCAATGATTACTGCAGTCAAATAGCCCTCTAGGGAGACATTATAG
The DNA here is from genome assembly GCF_036321535.1 of Camelus dromedarius. Taxonomy (NCBI): domain Eukaryota; kingdom Metazoa; phylum Chordata; class Mammalia; order Artiodactyla; family Camelidae; genus Camelus; species Camelus dromedarius. The sequence continues at coordinate 82,932,253 of NC_087442.1, read as the reverse complement.
CAGAGAATAGGAAATGATTCAGGATTTATCTCCTTTTGTAGTTTATCATGCATGTAACTCCTTGGAGAGTGCAGAAAATATTTGTTTGGAATATTCCTAATTTGATGGCACTTTCAAAGTCTGACTTAATCAGACCTTTAAAAAAATCATCTAAATCAACAACAATTTCCTAATTCTTAACTGAATCGTAACTCCAAAAGCAACGTGCTATTAGAATAGATTTCAGGTAATCACTGATGTATCTCCACTCTCATAAAAGGAAATCACAAAAAGAAGAAAATGAAGAGAAAAATGGAAAAAATAAAACAAAACCTCATTTATTTTTATTATTTTCATGTAACCCCCAGGTAGAAGGACCTTCTGTTGCACTTCAAGATTTTAAACCTGGCTGCTCTTCAAAATTCATAAAAAGATTTTTATTTTAATGAGGTATAATTTACCAATTGGATTAATGTGTTTATTACTACCTAGAGACTGTGAAGAGCCTTATTTTTGATTTGCAACAAAAACGTCTCTAATCTTCCGGATAATGGCCTGGATGCTGCATTTGTCTATTATAGCAAGAGGATATTTGATGCTCTGATGTAATATGCTTTGGTAGCCATATTAGAACATTCTGTACATCCAATCTCCTCCTATTCCTTATTCGGCTCTTGTTCTATAGTACGTTTTTCAAAATGTAAATTATTTCACAAAAAATATAAATTCATATAGCATATTATATACAGGTTTAATGCATGCAGACTCCTAAAGTGATAATTCATCATAGCATTTTAATTTATCTGATATCTGTGTGTGCCCTGAGTCAATATTCTAATCATTTTCAAACCCAATTAAGCTTTGTCTCAATAAATTTTCACTTTTTGACAAATTATGTTACATTTGCACATTCTTAGTATATTGTCCATTCATTTGATGTGTGTGCAAAATGGACATATCTACCTTCCAATTTCACTTTTATCTATTTTCCCAAAGCACTGAGTTATTGCTAGTCCAACAGGTATATTGTGGAGTGGGATCTTCTTAGGTCTGCACGTGGGAAAAAAGTCCTTTTTTCCTTAAGTGCTCAACTTTTAGTTGCTTTGAGTATGATCTGGTAAGCCATTTGTCTACTCTAGGACATTGCAACTTCACCAAGTTGAAATACACTTCCACCCAAATTTGACAGCATTTTATATCTTTCACAGAGCTAATTTTATAATATCTTTCTAATGATATTTAAAGTGTGTCTTCATACTGCTGATGGAGACAGTTACGTTGAATGGTTTGTTATTTGAGGCAGTTATGTTGAATAGTTTACACAGGGTGCATTTCTAAGTGCAGGCGATGCAACACAGCAAAGAACAAAGCTGTTGAATTCTGCTTCATCCTGAGCAACAGGATTGGGAAATGTACTCACGTTCCACAAAGTAAGAGCTGGCATCAATCTTCCAGATGATCTGGCCCCGATGAGAACCGTTAACTCCACGGTTCTTATAGTCCAGGAAGTTTTCCGACAAGACCTCATCTGTATTCCCAGGAAAGAAAGAAAGCAGAGTAGAGAAACCCATCAGATAACAGCATATTTAGAAAATTAGGAAAAAAAAAAAGTAAAAGAGCAAAGGATATTCATGCCACCTCCAGCTCAGCAGAAGAAAATGCACCTGGAATCATAGAATCAGAGAGAGAGAGGCATCCTCAGGTACCATCTGGACCAACCCCTTCTTATTTTTATTTAAAAAACTTTTTGCCTTATTTTTTAAATTGAAGTACAGTCAGTTACAATGTGTCAGCGTCTGGTGTACAGCATAATGTCCCACCCAAGGAACATACATATATTCCTTTTTCATTAAAGGTTATTATAAGATATTGAATATAGCTTCCTGTGTTATACAGAAGAAATTTATTTTTTTTTAAACCAACCTCTTTTTAATACAGGAGTCTCTTCCCCATTTCTCAACATTCCTGGCAAGTGATCTTCTAGTTGGTTCTTGAACACCCTCCAGAAACAGAGAAATAATTGCTCCTGTGCCAGTTCATTTCACTTTTGAATAGCTCTTAAATGTGCGGAATCTTGGTATAAAAATCTTCCTCCTAAAGCTTTCATTAACTGGTCCCCGTTTGGGTCTAAGAGTAAGGCATAAACTAGAAAACATCCAATAACACTTTCTGGGCCTTATCCTATGTCATCTCTGCTCCAGCCTGGGCACTATCGTCATCCAACATTTGGAACTCATCCATGAATTTATCCATCCATCCTTTACACAGTCATGCATTCATCTCTTTGTCCAACAGATACTTACTGAGATCCAGTCTGATCTGGTTGGATGGTCATCTGCCATGCTAGGAAAGGGGCAGCAGCCAGGGTGTTGGGCAAAATCATTCTGAACTAAAACTTACAAACAACTGAAGACACAGCCTTTAAACACTAAGTAAAGAAACAAGTGCATTATTACAACTTGTAATAGGGGATAGGAAGGAAAGGAACAGGGTACTCTGACAGGGAGTTAGTTACAAGGAAGGAGAACAACAGGGGGATGGTCAGGGGAGACTGGGAGGAGGAGAAGGAACCATGAAGGTGGAGATGGCGGGGGTGCGTGTGGAGGGTGGAGATACCACATGGTGTCTAAGGCCCCAGAGGGGGAGAGCCTGCCCCATGGAGGCACTGAACGGAGCTAGTTGGGGGATGCACACTTTTCCTCTTCTGCCCTTCCTCTGCTCATCAATTGCAACCCATCAATGTCCCTCTTAAAACTGGAGAGAGCAAGGCAGCATCCTTGGAGACACCAGATCCACGAAGACAGAGCTAGCTACCTCCTTGTTGGTTCCAGACCTCTTGTTCTCAGCACAGAAGAAGATAGGGATATTAATTTTACCTCAATCTTCCCTAAGGCCCTTGCAGTTTCCACTTCACCAGAAAGTAACTATCTGAACTAGGTGAATCTGAAGCTGTGGAGAAACCATGTTTTGAGAGTTCAAATCCACTACAGTGTCTGGAGAAACAACCAGAACTCAGGGGCTCCCGAGGGCTGGCCCCAGAGCCCCAGCTCTGCAGAGAGTGGCTAGGTCATGGTTGCCCTTTTGGCAACTGAGATGCCCTGAAATTCACATCCTGAATCTGGCTGGACTGGGAAAATGGGATGAGGTGAAGGAAGGCAGGGTTTGTGGCTAAAGGACCCAGCTCTAAGGACATATGTGCTATTTACCAACAGTCTCATTTCTATAGTCACAGGTCCTCATGTGCGAGATGGGGGTGGTGATAACCAGGACTTCATGGAGGAGGATTACATGAGATAATGGTAAATGTGCTGATGACCTGCTAAGGTGATTCCACATTTTCGGCTGCCTCTTCTTTGGCAAAGACGGTCAGGCAAAGCCACACTGTCCCTGCCTCATTAACGGCAAGGACTGTTTGTATATGTTGGAAAATCACTTGTTTGCAAAATTTGTCTGTCTTTATAATCACAGTGTGTGTTCACAGCCCTGTTTGGGTTCCTAAGATGATTGCATAATACGTCTTTTACAGTAATTGCCTCATTTCTGCAAAAAAGGCATAATATTTTCCTAGCTCCCTGGGTCTTTAGTACAGATATAACGAGTCTCATACCCAGATAGAAATTTGCCTTATTATGGCAATTCTCCAAGGAGAGGTATTTCCCTGAATTAATCTGTTCTCATCACAAGGATATTTGCTTTAATAGTCATGGTCAGTTATCCATATATAATAGCACCTAGAAAGGGTGGTGTTCATTCATGCACTAGGTCAGTGTGTACCGAGTACTTACTCCACTCTAGTCACTGTGCTAAACCCTGGGGATACAGTGCTGAACAAGACAGGGTCTATGTCTTCAAGAAGTTTCTAATAGATTTGGGGATCTATTCAAGAAAGTGCAGTTTCATTAGAAGATAGGAGGTATAAGAATGTGTTAAATATCAAGAAACCAAATGAGAAAAAGATAAGGGTGAGTAGGTGGGAAGAATCAGAAAAGAGTGAAGAGAATCGCAAAATAACATGCATTTTAAAGAGAACAAGATGCATTTCAATGTATAGGTTCAAACACATTTTAAGAGAATGCCATTTGGTCCTGATAAGTATCCCCATTCCCTTACAGCAATAATAACACTTATTAGCAAATATTGTACAAGAAAACAGAATAGTCTGTATTCTTGCCTGGACCATCTGTGCTGAGAGGTCAAGCAACTCTTTCCCCAAAGGCGTTTACTGACAATTGTTACAAAAGTTACTAGCCTTTGCTTGGGAATCAAAGTGTATTTTCAGGGTCAGAGGCAGGAAAACAGAATCAGACTAGATGTTTTATGCAGAAGGGGATTTAATGCAGAGAATCAGGTTTTAGAATAATGGACTCTAGGCTGGGGCTCTGGGAACAGCCCCAGAATAACTGTGGCTCTCCAAGGTGCTGATTCTGCCTCACTCAGAGAGGACCCGCTGAGGACAAGAACCCCAGACAGTAGCTGTGATCTGGACAGCAGGAGGCTGCTGCACTGCCTGAAGTCACTGTGTCTTTACCCCTAAAGAGAGTGACCAGCCAGTGGCAAGCTGAGTGGGTAGGTCCCTGCCACCACCACAAGGCTGCCTGTGACACCCACGAGGGGAGGGAGGGGATGCTAGGGCACTGTGATAGTAAAGCTTAATTTCTCAGAGCCACGCTCGGGCAGCCACAGGCTAAACAGCAGGAGGAACCTAACAGTTGACTTCCACCTTCCCAGTCCTGCACCTAAGGTGCATCTAAGGAAGGGACCCAAGTTTGCATCTGGAACATGGTTGCACCGGAGTCTGGGAAATGTCATTTTTGGGGACCAGATTCTACACTGAAGGAAGGCATTGAAGGAAGAGGACTGGTATAGGTGATGGGAGCCAAGATGTGCTTTCCACTACACTGAGGGATGGGGACCCCCTGGCTACCTACTCTGAGGATCTTTTTGCTGCATTCTTTGTCATGGTAGAAGATTTTGTGGGAGCAATGTCTGTGTGACTACAAGGATATCTGCAGCTGCCTTGAGGCAAGAAGGTTAGGCTATCATGACTAGCTATGCGATCTTAGGGACTGTACTTAAATCCTGTGTCTTCCTCACTGCACAATGGGGTTAATATTGCCATACTAAGTGAAGTCAGTTAGAAAGAGACAAATATCACAAGATATCACTTATATGTGGAATCCAAAAAATGAGCCAAATGAACTTATTTACAAAACAGAAACAGACTTAGACATAGAAAACAAACTTATGGTTACTGAGGGGAAAAGGAGAGGAGGGATAGAGGAGTTCGGAATTTGCAGATACGAACTACTATATATAAAATGGATAAACAACAAAGTCCTACTGTATAGCACAGGGAACTACATTCAATATCTTGTAATAACCTATAATAAAAAATAAAATGAAAAGGAATATATATATGTATGTATAACTATGTTGTAGACCAGAAACAACACAACATTGTAAACTGACTATAGTTTAATTTAAAAAAGTAAAAATAAAGATGGTAAAAAGACAAAAAAATGGGGATAATATTAATTTTAACCTCAAAGCCTCTTGTGAGGAATAAATGAAATAATACAGGTAGTGGTCTCAGAACAGTGTCAGACATCTAATGAGCAGCTGTTTCTGTTTATAGTCTGGGCTAAAAATAGGGCTCTCTATGGCAAAGCTCCATGCTACTTAATGAGCAAAACCATTGGTAATAACCTGAAACATTAGCTTAAGCCAGGACTATTTAAGTTTTTCTCATTATTCGTTTTGTACAGAATATAGAGAGATGTATTAAATTTCTCCAAAAAATATATTTGCTAGATGATATTTATTTCTTCTAGTATGTAGAATCCTACCTCCTGCTCCTCAGTTTATAACAGAGAAAAGATCTCTGCACATTATTAAAATTTTGAGTCGGAACGTCATAGTGAAGCTTCCAGAAACAAGCACATCTAAGAAACCAGGGATGTATTTATCGTACTTTGTCTTCAACATGGAAACTATACTATGCTTTCAACAGTACTTTCGATCTATAATAGAAGAGTGTACAGCAAAGATTATTGCTGTTGAGAACAGAATGGGCAAGGGAGCATAGAATCAATTAAAAGGAGAATTGATCCATTACCTAAGCCCACCAGAAAAAAATACAACGTGGATTTCACTTCCCAGAGGAATTCATGCCTTAACCAATCTCAGAAAAATCTCCAAGGATTCTCTCACTATTGCTAGACTAGGGGTTTACTAACTAGTAGGTCAGATCTGGAGAGATCTACTTGCCTTTCACTCTACTAAGCCAAGGATGTAGAAGCTCTGTTCTCTTGTACTAGGAAGGGAATCTAAGGATAAAAGGCAGGGCCCTTTAATCAATGTCACTCTCTTTTTTTGTGGCTTTTCCCTCAGATTGTTTCCCTGACCACAAGTATTCTCATCAAGTGCTTGGCATAAAAGAAAAGCTTCAGTTCCTCAAGAGTAGATGTCCATAAGGAAGCATTCTGGGAGTTTCTGTGTGCAGGTGGCTAGCCAGAGAGACAATTCAGCCTTCATCCTAAAACATTACATTTCAAGGCTGTGCACATTAGATGTTTCTTAAGAGCAAGGGCTGGGTTTCTGTACTTACCGTATAATTTCCTATAACTCCTACTATGTGGTTCCCCAAACTGGCACACCTGACAGACAAATACTGGGAAATAAAAGAGGGAATCTTGCTCAAGAAATGCTGTGTTAAACCGAGTAAAGCGGGTTGCTTACTCAAACCTTTAATATGTACTGTGAGTCTCTAAAAGTGGGGCAATGTAGGCAGACTTTCCCATCCTTATTTAACCATAGAACCATTGTTCCATGGAGCGATAACTGAAATCCACTGAAACTAATGTGTAGGATGCGAGTGCTATTCACACGGCTATAGTGTTCATGCTTTCATCCATCACTGCACTTATCCTGCCAGAATGTGTGAGTTCTGGTGAAAAATGGAATAGGAAGCTAGAAGAGAATCAGCTTCCAGCTGATTGAGAAACTGTCCCAGAAACAAAGTTGGAAAATATACAAAAAGACCAAGGCATATTGAGAATAAAAGGAAAAGTGTCCATATCTGGAAAAAGAGGGTCCTGAAAGATCAAAGGAATATGAAATTTTGTTGGATGAACTACTAGTTGGTTGCAAAAAGAGATAGTGATAAGGTTAAAAAACTCAATGGTGGCAAATATGGTGGTCTAGCCAGGGTTTCTCAGCCTTGGCACTACTGATGTTTTGGGCTGGATAACTCTGTTATCTTTGTTGTGGTGGGGCTGTTTTGTGCATTATAGGCTGTTTGGTGGCATCTCTGGCTACTTACTAGCAGATGCCAGAAGCATCCCTTATAATGAGACATCCAAAAGTGTCTTCAGACATTACCAGATGTCCACTGGGGGGCAAAATTACCCTTGATTGAGAACTACTGGTCTATGATTAAAAGCAGTCAGTGAAAGAACAATGGAAAAATGGATAACCTTTAATTCAACAGATCTAATGGAAAGCAGAAAAGGAAAGCACAAAGAAACAAAAAGAAAATGCAATAAATAATCTGAAGAAAGATGGCAAAAACAAGTCCCAATAAAACAGTAAGTACAATAAATGTAAATGTGCTATTCTAGCCAATTAAAAGTCAGAGACTCCCAGACCAGAATAAAAAAAGCACACACAAAGAAAGATGTTTAAAAAAAAGACAAAAATTGAAAGTAAAGAAAAGAAAAAGGTAGCTCAAGCAAACATGAAGCAGAAGAAAGCTAAGAGACTAACAGTCTTGAATGGTTAAAAAAAAAGGTAGAATTCAAGGCAAAGAGTAGAACAAGGAACACAGGCAGATCTGTAGTAATAAACTGTAAGAAACTGTACAGGAAAAGATATGAGCATCATGAACATTCATCCATGTAATATTCAGCATCAAATCTGAAAAGTCTAAAATGGAAACAAATATAGAGAAAGACAAATTAAAATTAAAATTAAATTTTTTGATAGTAATTTTCATACACTCCATTCAAAAAAAAGGAAGAGACAAAAAATTCAAATATACAATATATTATTGAATTGATATGATTGAAATTAAATTCACACACATACATGTGCCTCAGGGGGAGGGAGAGAATCCTTGCTTTGTGAGGTACCCTATGAACTGAAACTTGCACATATCAGAATTGTGTCCTTGTTTTGCCTGGTTCTATGGGAACTGTTACCACTGTATATTAATATAATATAAAATTAAATATTACACATATTTATCTGTAATACATATATACAAAACCTCTCTCTATATATACAGATATCTATATAATGATATTCTCTCTCTCTATATATATATATATAGAATATTTTCTATCTCTAGATAGATGATAGATAGAATGAACCTTAGTCACAACAAAAATACACTTATTTATGTCCACACTTGGAATATTTACAAACATTGAGCAGGGATAGGTCGCAGAAGAAGCCTCAAAAAATAAAAAAAAAAAAATCAGTTTGATACAGATCATAATCTCTAACCTCACCCAAGTGAAGCAACCAAAAAGTATGGAAGAGAATATATGTCCTCAGGCACCAGTCTCTAGGTGGTGGGTCAAAGATGCCATTTTAGGGAATTTTTAGTTTTAAGTTTGCTCTGAGTTACCATCTCTTTATTTGTTGAAATTTGAATGCATGAACGTACTCTAGTTTCATTATGATTGAAGTTGCTGAGTGAATTCTAGGTATAGGAATAGCATGGTGCAGCACGGTATGATAATATGATTTATTAAAATTCTAATTAATAAGAAGGCTAGTTTTGCAAACTATGAGCGTATTATGCCTACTGTACTTATTCAATTCTATTTTCATAATTTTAATTGCACATTTATTTCATGTTTCAGCAGTTTTATTAAGGGCTGCTTGCAACAGAGTCAAAGGAATGGCTATTTTTAAACGTTGATCATCCTGAAGAGGGTTTTAAGGTATTAAATATTATTTTAACATTGGAATGTGAAATGAAGAGGCAAAAAATACTCAAATAGATTCGCTCTAATTAATTCGCTCTAATTAAGTTAGCATTCTGATGATTAGAGAGGTCTTAATTGTATCCTTCAATTTATGTATCTTAACCCAATTATACAATAGTGTTCCCTCAGAGTGAGTAAGTCATGGACATTGCTGAATCTTTAACCCGAAGTTTAGGAGTCATAAACAATCAGATTTCACTTGTCAAAGTCTAGCAGGTGTCACTGAATGAATCATCGCAAAACTACTTCCCGGAAATACTGATGTCTAGCGAATCTGCCTCTATGTACTTGTTTTTGACCAAATCATAAGCTTCTGCGCATTTACTGACAATTAAAAGCTCTTTCCAGGTCCCTGTTGGTTTGGTAGGAAGCTTTTATCTATAATGTAGAAATGAAGCGACTGAGGACACGTCTAAGGGCCATAGCTAGGCTCAGTGAAGCCTGGGGATTAGGGGAATTGGCCATGATGGATCCAGAGACTAGACTCCCTGACAAACTAGATCAAGACACGCTGTGTCCATCAACAGGCAATAAACGCACAGTGTCTTATCAATTCCGTTCAACGATCCCGAGAAGACGGTTACGGTTTTCTCTCCATCTTGGAGACAAGGAGCCTGAAGTTCTGACGGCAGTATCTAGCTGGGGCCCCACATGCAGCCAGTGGCAGAGACTGATTCTAAACCAGGTCAAGCTGTCACTGAAACCCCAAGGTCTTTCCCCATTCTGTGTCACTAGGAGAGAGAGAATTCTTTGTCACTCTCCTCTAGTTCAGGAACCACTCCATAAACGAGGGCACCCAAATGCAATTGCACTGTTAAAATAACAGTAATGTTACTGTTACTGTCCCATCGCTGGGCTCCTGGCTAAAGACACACTGGTGACTCGGTGACAGTGGCAGTGAGCAGGGCCACACGTGCCCTTCCAAGTCCAGATGTCTTACTTGCTATGGCAGGAGAAATCACATCTGCCTGGAGAACTGTGGAGGTCGGAGCTGCAAGCATCACCTGGTCCCCCACGGACAGCTGGGGTGCCCACTGACGTGGAATGGTCCGCACCCGATTTTGCACCTGCATGTGCCAAGCTGTCCCCAAGGGCAGCGTGGGGTCTGTCGCCAGGGTAGGCAGCTGTGTGGCCTTGGGAACCACTGACTTGGGCTCCCTCAGCTGTGAAATGACAGATTAGATGAAATCACCTCGCTCTATGATCTGCTCTTTGGCAAGACACTGCCAATCTGGCAGATGAGTTGCTAAGGATCTACAAATGATGAACTTTTAAGGTTCACAGATAATTCTGGATTTGGAGATTGTTTTTGAAATGCTCTGCCGCCGAAAGCGTTGGCATTTTGCATTAAATCGCTTCACAGCTGTAGATGCGCAGCTACTGTGAGAAGAGCAAACTGTCAGATTAAGATGCTAAGATGATGAGCTGTGTTTGCTTTCGTCTCAGTCAAAAATGTCACGTTCACAGCAGATCTTATTCATTCATGGAGTTTCAGGCCGCTTGATACTGCGGACAGCCCCTTCCTTCCTGTAACGTCCTCTCTCCCGTCTTCTGTGATGTGGTAGCCGAGTTCTGGTCCTCCTCTCCATCACGCCTCCACCTCCTTTCTGAGTTCCCCCTCTGCCTCTCTCTCTCTGGCAGGGGCTTTCTGGTGCTTTCTGGCTGCACACAACCCACGAGTGAACTCTTCTACTCTGCGGACCAATTACTGCAGATCTGCACCCCAGCCCGGATCTAGGGCTGAACTCCAGACGCATCCATTCCTTCATTATGGATGAAGGCGTCCACCCCTTCTCCCTTCCAGATGCTCCTTTTCCCACCGTTCCCTGACTTGAGAAATAAATGGCATTGACTCTCACCACGGCAGAAAGGTACGGCTGTGAAGAGCTGATTCAGAACTAGATCTGGGGCCCCAAACTTAATGGTCTAAGGTGCTAAAAATAAATCAATATTCCCATTCAAAGTAGGGGATGGGTGGGAAGGGGACAGGGGCAAAACCGAGGGGGGCAAGCTAGTCTAAAGGGGGAGGCTGACGCTTAACTGCAGCTCACAAGAGCCACGTAGAATCACAGGCTCACTCTGCCCAACTGAGGGCTTTTGTGAGAGAAGCCGGAAATGTGGGTTTCAGCGTGAAATCTCTACATTTTAAAATGTTGACAACCAATCAAATTTAAGACAATACAGACTAAACAAAATATGAGTGGTAGGCTGTTATTTGACAGCTCTGTTTTAGACTGACGGTATTCAAACACTTATTCAAGAACTGTTTTTAGAGCAAATTAAATTTTACCTCTTTGGAAGTCCAATTTAGCAAGTAACCACTATTCGTGTAACAATTTCAAAAACTGTGGTTTTCCATCTTTATAACAAGGTGTGTGCTTTACAGCTCACCGAACTGATTGTAAAAACTTTAAGAGAGCCAAAAATATGTCCCTAATAGCTAGCTAGTTAGACAAGAGCCCCAAATTTTATCATAAAAACGGTCCAGTCTGTGAAATACTGATAACAATCATCTGATGCCTGTGATGTTACGTCTGGCATTGTGTGTCTGAATGTGTGAATATTTCGTTGCCCAGACTGAATGTAGAAAGCCCCGCCTCTGTCGAACGTGGGTCCTCCCGCCATTATACCCTGACTTGCTGATTCCCCAGCATAAACGTGTCAATTTTCAGCACACCTGATTCCATCATGTAAAATAGATGGAATACATTTTTCATGTCAATTTCTTTTCATCATCTCGACTCTGTGATATTTATTTTCTCCAGTCGCTTTCCTTTTAGCCGGCACCCTGTTTGTCAGCCTGTAATGTGCCTGCTCTCACGGCCCGTGTAATCCATTATGTCTTTTAAATATAAAGCAGTAAAAATGCTGAAAGAGGGCCTATGATTATGTTGAAAACAAAAGTGAAATTACTCCACAAAGATGTGTGTACCGTGGTGGCACACATGGCGTTGCTTTGGTCTTAGAAACACATGGATTTAAAAAAATAAGCTTTTCCTATAAACTTATTCATAAGCACAAAAGCTTCTAAATGATCACGACGTCTGTGTTTGGCCACACCTCGCCCTGCTAGTTCCTGATTCTCATGGAATCGAGGTGGCAGGAGATGCCTTAGCGTGTGGTCTTCAGGGTGTTAGAGTTTGGTGTATAACACCTTTGACTGTGAACTGAGCGTTTTAGTAAAATGATCGCATTTCCTAAAATAGTAAAGCATCCATAAAACTGAATGACGTATAGCACAGGGAACTGTATTCAATATCTTGTAGTCACCTATGGTGAAAAAGATTATGAAAACGAATATGTGTATGTTCCTGTGTAGCTGAAGCATCGTGCTGTACACCAGAAATTGACACAACATTGTAAACTGACTCGACTTCAATAAAATAATATATATACATATACATAATCGAAAAAGACAAATCTGACTCCATGTTAGGTCTGTTCCTTTGGCTTTAACCCTGTGCCCTGTGTTCTAGGCTTGGTCTTGCTAGCTCTGCGCTCACATAAAGATAACAAAGTTGCAGAATAGAGGATAACAATCGTTTTGTGGAGGTTTTGCAGGAGCACGATGAGCTGGCCCAGGTGGACGGCTGCAAGAACAAACAATTCCTACACCAAGAAGTTTGCAACAATGTGGACGGCTGCAAGAACAAACAATTCCTACACCAAGTTTGCAACAATCAACAACACTACCTTCCCTGTTTTTTTGTATAAAAGAAGCCTGTATTCTGACTGGGGGATGATGGTTCTCCAGCACATTAGTCTGCCATCCTCTCGGTCTGCCAGCTTTCCGAATAAAGTTGCTTATTCCTTGCCCCAACACCTCGTCTCCTGATTTATTGGCCTGTCAGGTGGCGAGCAGAACGAGTTTGGACTCGGCAACATACATAAAAGTGAATGATGAATTACAGACCTGTTGGACACCCAGACCGCGCGCACAGACTGTCACTTCTGCGGGACTCGGGGCTGTCCTACTCACCGATGAGGTACATGCCGATCCAGTCCCCAGCGTCCACCTCCTCCTTTATGTCCCAGTGGATCACCAGGTCCTGGGAGTGCCCAATGGAGTAGTAGGAGCTGCTGACCATGAGCGTGGAGCGGCTGTCGGAGGTGACCAGGTCGGTGTCGCTGGTGGAGCGGGGGATGGTGACGGCACCGTGGGGGCCGGTCCTGATGGCCATGCTGTGGAACTGGCCCGGGTTGTAGCTGTGGCGGAAGGACTCCTTGCACCGGCGTCGGTTCTGGGAGTTTCTGGATGGAGATGCCATGGCGGCCAGGCCTAAAAACCTGTTCTGGTACAGATTCTGTTGGGGGCAAACAGACAGTCAGCAGGGGTGGGAGATGCCGGCTACGCAGTCAGTCACTGTCTTCACAGGGAAGGGAGGGGATGTGGGAACGCAGCCTCCCCGGGAAGGTCAGAAACAGACATAGAGCGTCTTCCTCAGGGCATATGCTGAGCTCTGGGCTCACATGGGGAAGGCAAGAATGATATGCAAACTCACCAATGGCTATGCCTCCCCCAGCTCCCTCCTGCTTGCTTAGTATTAAAAGGCCAGGCATGTCTGCAGACCGGCCCTGGAGATGCGACTGCCCCCAGACAGAGTGCTATCTCTTGAGTCCACCAGCATTAATTCAATCGGATCCAATTTTCTCCTTCGTTAGAGTAAATGATGGTTGTTACCACTGAACATTATAGCGATCCCTGCAGCATTCAAGGCCTTACACGCAGCCCAGAATTAGAGGTGGTCCCTGCTGGGTGAGGCCGTCACTCGCTCCTCTTCCATTTACAACTCTTTCGCTCTACAGAGTGTCTCTGAGCCATCTGACATTCTTATTAAGGATCTCAGATAGCCTAGTAATCTTCAAACACTGCAATTTTCACTAAAACCCTATTTCAGAGGACCCGTGTCTCCTTCAGAGCCAATGTTTTTGCAGCAAACATTGCAACTGTTGAGGAAAAAAAAAAGGCATTTTTTTTTTTATTGTAAATTTACAACACTGAGCACTTAAAACGGGCTGAGCTGATGCAGAGCAAGAACTCAGCTGTTTTGGATCCAGAGAGCTTTCCAAACACGGGCAACAGGGCATCTTATGGAATTAGGACAAAGGATTCTTTTTTGAAACAAGCAAGGGTGATTCTGACTTCATCGAAGGTTACTAAAATTGGGATTTCAATGCACATCTTTGGGGCTGCTGGCTATAAAAGTACACGCTGTTGTACAAGTAATAACACTTCTGTTTCCAAGAAGAGAAGATTAAGGCCTTAAAATGTGTCGAATCATGCTGCTTAGATCCCTGGGACTGTAATTTATTACCCACATCCATCAAATCCAAGTTACTGACTTTTCTGTTTACCAGCCACGAGGACCAGATCCCAGCACCAGTCTACTCTTTAGATTATATAAAGTCTATTGAGCAGTAATTTAGGTCTGTTCTTTTTCCATCTCCCCAGACCAGGCACTTGTAAAAAGTCTATTAACCTGATAAAGCCTGATGCTGGCATTCGGAGCCTCAGGCCTCCGTGGCCATGTGGCGCACCTATCCGTTCATTATTTGAGTCTCTTGTTCGGAATTTTTCTGGCCCCACGGGCAGTAACCATGGAGTTACCGTCGGCAGAAAAGCCAGACTTCAGAAAGCATCTCATTACACTATTGATACCATATGTCTTATTTTTCAAAAAAAAAAAAAAAAAAAAAAAGGCTTGCCACTGCAACAGCATGAAAATAGATGGACCACACTGTTGCCTGGAAACCGGTCCACCTCTCCGGAAGATGGGCACAGTCTTGAGCCCAGGAAGCACGAAGGGCCCACCCACCTCCCAGGCTCCCTGTCTCTTCTGGGCCGTTCCGGGAGGATCTCGGTAACCTGACCACCACGCAGGGGGCTTTGTCCAGAGACCTTTGTAGAATCTCCAAAACAAGGAAGGCTGTTGCTGGAGAGCATAATGTTTCTCCTGTTTGTACGTACTTTCTGTGTACTAAGAGCATCTTACAGTGTCCTTATGGAGATGAAAAGCGACTACTTGGAATTAAATGAGATAATCGCGTCTATGATTGTGGCTTAGACCAAACCATGGGCGAATTTAGAGCAGCACCTCCCAGTTTCCTGAGACAACTCATTGGATCTTTCTAGTCCTCCGTTTTCTCATCTGTAAATGGATTGCTGTCAGAATTCAATGATAACGCAAATCAAGCTCTTACCATAGCAAGCGCTCAATAAATAAAAATCCGCTACTAAAATACTGCTAGCATTGCTTGAGGAAGAGAGTCGCCCTGCAGTGGAGGTCCCAGGCAGTCGGCCAGGCTCCCCTACTGGCCAAGGGCCCCTCACATCATCCCCAGAGCTTCACATTTGAAGTCATCCTGCAGCAAACCTGCAAATCATTTAGTCACGGCCCTCCAGCTTTCCTTACAAAACCGAAATAGCAAACATTCAACAGGGCAGCATGTTTATAAAGATAGATTATATTAAATCTATTTAGCAGTAATTTAGGTCTGTCCTTTTTCCACCTTCCAAGACCAGGGCACCTGCAAAAGGTCTATTAACCTGATAAACACAGAATTGGCATTTGGACTCTTGGGATTTCTGAATGGCCACGTGGTGGGCCTATCCATTCATATTTGAGTCCCTTGTTAGGAATTTTACCAGACTACCTATCTGCCACTTTTTTGGGTAAAACGTCCTTTGCTTTTTGGGTAAATACACCTCCCTTTATTTGTCAGGTGAGAGCTTGAGTGGGACGTGTTTGCATTAATGCTGAGGCCGAGAGATCTTTATCCATGTGGTGTCAAAAAAGATTACAGGGTGCTTTTCCTTCATTGGAGACACTTCTGCTGGGGTAATTTTTCTTAGAATTCCCTGGATATCAGCCAAGTCTCCTGAAACTGTCAAATTACACCAGTGATCACTGTCCATGTGGTGGGAACAAAGGCATAGATAGAAAGGGACATTAGTCAGGGAAGACGTTCAACAGTAATTTACCAGACTGGAATGATGGCAGTGGCCTGGAATAAGAAAGGCACCCTCAATGCTGCACCTTGAAGACCGCACGCCCCTCCCCTGCCCTCACCCCAGCCTTGCCCGCGTGCTCCCCACTCACACTTGCAGGCAGACTTTGCATTCTGATTTGAGGTTAAGCTCCCATCACCAACTCTGCTATGACCTCTCCTTATAGCCTTTCCCATTCCCGAGGGAATGGGTCTTTCTGCTCCGCGATCCCTCAGGAATCATATTCCCCTGCAAAGATTCTCGTTGGATTTTTGTTAGTTGACCTGTTCATGCTCTGCCCTATGCTGTGAAGACCCCTAAGTCAGGGTTTCCCGTTCTTTCTACCCCTTGGATCTGGCATAACTTCCAACACACACACACACACACACAAACACACACACAGACACACACACACACACAAACACACACACAGACACACACACACAAACACACACACACACAGACACACACACACACAGACACACACAGACACACACACAAACACACACACAAACACACACACACACACACACAGACACACACACACACACAGACACACACACACAGACACACACACAGACACACACACAAACACACACACACACAAACACACACAGACACACACACAGACACACAAACACACACACAGACACACACACACAGAGACACATAGAAACACACACACACAAACACACACACACAAACACACACACACACAGACACACACACACAGACACACACACAAACACACACAGACACACACAAACACACACACACACACAAAGTGCTAAGAACTTTAATACATAAAATTTACTTTATTCAGTTATATCCTGTCTTGTTCCAGAAACGGTTTAAGATGACTAATAAAAATTGATAACATACAGAAAGACATGCTAAGTTAGTAGTAGCTGGTGCAGAGGGTGAAGAAAATAGAGACAAAAAGCTATGTGGGGAGACAGCTAGCAGAAAACTCCACGCCGTCATGTCCTGAACAGGTGTTATTGTTAGAGACTCACGGCAGCTGCTTGAGTGCAGCAGGTGGATGGCTGACTCTCAGTGTGCGGTTCCTTCCCCGCCATGCTTTCCCCAGGCTTTCACAAGTGTTCTCGTTTACATTATACACTCATCCGGCTGCAAGAAGCGATTTAATCACTCTCCCTTCACATCTGAACCGTGGGAGATGAAGGAGGATCTGCCCTGTTCTTAAATAGCCTTGGATAAAAGACCACTCTCTTCCCAGACAGCGATTCCGTTGTTTTACAACCTCACATTTTCTTCCTCATCTCTAAGGCAAATCTCTTCTCCTCCCTTCCAGCACAGGGGAGGGGCGGCTTTCCCCGCTCTGTGGATGATGAGGAAGTTAACGGTATCACTAAATTGTTCCCAGCCTTTTCTCTGTCCCACCAAGTAATTCAAATTCAGGCAACAGACACTGGTAAGAAAACCACAAGAATATTAGTAAAGTTTCAGTAACATTGTGATTTCCTGATTAATGGTTGTCATCGAAGGCCCCTAGTTATGGGCTATGCCGAGCATCGATTTGAATTGACCCTTGAAAACGTGGGTCCAGTGAGTGAGCCACGGAGAACAATCTGATCACATTGTGTCCTGCTTTGTAGGGACTGAGATCCCATCTGCTGGCCTGTTTCCTATTTGAAGTGGAGGGTCCAACAATGACGTTTTGTTTACTTGTTTTGCTTTTTGATGAAAATAACTCGTAATTGTTGAAATGTTTTGAATTAAGTAATATGTTCTTCAATGATTTTTTAAAAATCTTGGAATAGACCTTGTGTGTTTAATATGATTAATATGCATTACATTACGTTAGCAAAAACAAAATCTTCCAGAAGGAGACAGAATCTTAACAGCAAAAAATCATCACTTCTGGGGAAGGAACAAGTTACTATGTATATCCTTAAAAAAAAAAAAAACGCAGTGGGAGACAAAAGATTTGGTTGTGTCAATTTCTGACAGAGTCACTAATAGCTTTTCTGTTTTGGAATAGAAAGCCCTGAGGGCTGTCTCAGAATAAAAAGAAAGCAGACAAAAGGCATCTCCAGAACAGAGAAAACGATTCTTCAAAATTGAGTCTACACTCAGAAATCAAAAACTGTGGGTGAAAAACACACAGAAGGAAACTTCATTAAAGTATACAGGATGAGGGTATAGAAACTGGCATTAGTTAGTGGGAAGAAAGAATATAGGAGTTTTTGAGTTCATGAACGCATTTTATTTTGAGCAAGTAAAGGCCTGAAGTATTTTTATCCTATACTCAGCTCTTGTTATGATGTGGACAGTGTGGAGGTGGTAATGGAACTTCAGAAATATTATATACCTTGTCTTTTTTTGCAATGGATTTGAGAGCATTTACAACCAAAGATGTGAACAAGGAAATAGGGAAATACCAACCAGACAGAAATCAAGAAGTAGCAGTAAGAAAGAGAATGATAATCATTATGAACATTCGCTCAGTGCAGGAAACTTGCTGCATTATCTCATTAAAACCCTATCAACCATCACCCTTCAAGTTGGTGAGAAACTCAGCCCAGAACGGTTAATCAGCATTCCCCAGGTCACACCTTTTACAGCAGGAAATAGGGATTTGAGCCAATTCTGTGTGATTATAAGTGGGTACTTGTATCACTCATGAGCACTCTCTCCAAGTTATAACGTGGGAAGTTATAAAGTTGCAGAATTGACCCTCAGATACTCGCTGAGATTCGTGGCACCAAAAGATAAAGCAAAATGTAGCACTCGTGATCAGAACATTGGAATGTTTTTCTCCCTCCATGTTCTTAATAAGATGCTCCATTTTAGACTCTATGTAGGGAACACCACATGATGTGGTGAACAATATCTTAGAAGACTTTTTAGAAAAAAAATCACAAATGTGGTGGTAGATTGCTTGGACAAGTCTTTGACAAAAAGTGAGATCATAAGGCAAAGAGAGTTATTAGGGGCTGAAGGAACAGGCTTTAGGTGTGTTGCCTTTGACCACATTCAAAAGTTCCCTTGACTTTTTCCACCTCTGATGCCCCAAACCTCCTGCTCTCAACTCAGTGCCTGTTCTCAGTCCTGCATCTCCCTCTCTGGCCTCGAAACTAATGAAAGAAATGTTCACATTATTGAGGTATGGGGAAGTCACTCGGGCTCATACATGAGTTCACTTGAATTTTATGTTAACTAGGAGAGTTTATTGGTGGCCTACCAAACACACATGGTGTTCCTGCTTTGATTATTAAAGAAAAGGGCACATTGACCAGAAGTAAAAAATGTCCATGTTAAAAATTAAGATGAAATGCCTCCCTTCCTGGGATGCCAGTGCTGGTCCTCCTTCCATGATACGGCTCCCTCCCCAGGTGCCAACCCAGTACTGACTTGCTGTGTACATGCTGATTTGGTTTTTTGAAACCTTGAAGGACTGTATCCCTGACTTGTTTGATGTTCTTTGTTCTGACAAGATATAAGACTGTACTGAAAACCATGCTTCTCCAGAGCAGTTCTTCAGAGTAACCTGAGAGACTGTCTTCCGGGCTATAGTCCTCAGTTTGGCACAAATGAAGCTCTTTTCTAGTCCTATTATAGATTGTTTATTGATTATTTTTGTTGACCATGCAAATAAGCCAGAGCCTGAGGGACGTGTTCTCTCTGCAACTGTCTTACTTCTCAAATTACTTCTTATCAGTGCCCCTCTAGTAGGATGTAAACACCAAGACAGCATCATCCCTCCCTAGTTCTTTTAGGTCAGCATTTCCGGCTGAAGTTGTGCCAGGAAAGAATGTAGCGAATGCTCAGTGAATGGATGGATGAGTGAGTGAATGGGTGGGCACGGGGGTGTTACGGGCTGGGCGCATCTGCTTCTTCTGTCTGAGAGCCATGGAGTGATGCTCTGTTCCCTGAGCTCAGGAAACCATCTCAGTGCCCATTTTTGTCTCAAGCACAAGACTTGGTGCTCAGAATCCCCCAAGTTACTGGTTCCTGAATGACACTGGTCAGAAGGGAGAGTTGAGGGCAAAACTAAACACTGCCCCTGCCCCCTTCTCCATCTCACCTCCTGAGATCTGAGTCCTGCCCATATATGTGTATGTCTGCTGTTGTGAGTAAGGCTGTGGTACAGAGGCGGGAGTGGGGGGCTGAAGTGGCCCTGACCCCACGAGATGGTGGAGCCCTTCTGAGGAGGAGGGTGGGAGGTGATTGCAATACCACCATCTCTGTCCAGCTCTTCAGCTCCTGGGCACCCATCCCTGAAGCTGTGCCTCCAGCCTGTGTTTTTAGTCTCAGAGCCATGTGTCGAAAACCCCCTCTTTTGTGCTGGCCATGGTGCAGAAGAACATCACAGAGTTACATAAACTAAATTGTGTGGGCTCCTTTTCTTTGAAGAAGAAATAGAATCCCACACATTGGCAGCTGAAAAGGAACACTAGGCAGAGACGATTTTAATAAGCAAATCAAGCCAAGCCAGGGAGTAGCCACATAAGAAGTCAGGATTTAAAAGACAAGGGACTTGTTAAAATGACGGTCAACACATTCTTTTGGGAACACATAAAGCCTCATCATTCACGAACGAAGTCCAACAACACATCTGAGAGAGTCGAACAGCCCGACCCCCATGTCTCTGGGGCCCCACTGATGGAGAGGGAGGTCTTTGCTTGTGGCTCAGATGCCCATCTCTCTGCTCACACCTGAGCAGAGTGAGCAGGACAGCCGGCCACACTTTGCTGGGTGCGCACCTTTTCCTGCTTTTGCTAAGTCTGGAATTCCCGGGTGCAGCTCTGGGTCACTCGGGAGGTTTACACTGGGAGGTGCTCAAGAACCAAGTTGTCAACAACTGGGCAGTGAGTGTGACTGGAACAGTGGGCAGGGGCTTGGGGAGAGGAGAGAGAGGAAGGTAGGAGGTTGGGGGCCCGCCCATGTTATTTAGGGGAGATCCCAGATCCCTAGTACCTTTTCCTGTTCTACCCTAAAAGGAAAAGGTCACTGGAAGTGGTAGTCCTGTGTGTGTGTGTGCGCGCGCGCACATGTGTACGTGTGTGTGTGTGTGTGTGTGAGAGAGAGAGAGAGACACAGAATGAATGGGTGTGCCCAGATGTGACAATGTTCCTGTCTTTCCGTTCTCAGTGTTAATCAGGTCCATTTCTTCCTCAAGAGGGTCCCACCCTGACGGATGGTGGAAAAGTTCCTTCTTTACCTATTTTTTTCCCTCTAAGAAACTTCTTTCTTATAGTGACAACATATTTTTCTTCATCTGGTTTTCCTCCTCCACTGAGTCTCTCGAGACAGAGACCTAATCACAAAGACACATAGTAACCTAGGAACCAAGGTACAGGAAAGACCTCTCAGATAACTCGTACCATAAAACCAGCATCCATCATCCAAACCACCACTGCCGTCAAAAGAGACAGTGTGAGGGAACGGAGAGCTTAAGAACTTACAGCCTCCTGAAACTAAGCAACGTTGCAAATCAACTCTACTTCAGTTAAAAAAAAACAGCAAAAACCAAAAAAACCCTTACAGGCTCATTGGCTTAGGGAGTAAAACCGTGAAAAATCTAGAACAGCTTAAGTTGCAAAGTACATGTAGGACTGGTCTTCCTAGAACTAACTGTTTTCACCCTTACCAAGAAAAATGCCCTCTTGAAACTGCCTGCATTTTTTTATACACACATTTATATGTATATATCTTTATATATTCTCTTTTCAGATTCTTCTCCATGATTACTAGAAATTGAATCTAGTTCCCTGTGCTATATAGTAGGACCTCCTTGTTTATATGTTTTATGTATAGTAATGTGTATCTGTGAATCCCCAGCCCTGAATTTATCCCTCCCCACCCTTCCCCCTTTGATAACCAGAGTTTGTGACTTACGGGACAATAAAAAATTCACTAAGCTTCTTTACCTATCGACACAGGAGAAAAGAATATGCTTTTATCTCCCAGAACAGCAGGGATGGTCCAGCCAAGTCAGGGTGTCCACACTCCAGGACGCTGCTGCCCACTTGGGAGGCAGCTGGTGGGAGTGCGGGGCAGGGGAGCGGCTGCATGTCACCAGCATCCTCCCCACCCCCCGGGGCATCCAGCACTGGGCAGCAGTGAGGAACACCCCGACACCCGTGGTCCCGTTCCTGGAACTCGGAGGGGCAGCTGAGCCGAGTGTGGGTGACTGTGTCTCTTCCATTTCCAGGGTACCACTGCCTGCTTGCCCACAGTCCTTCCTGTCTCCCAAACCCGACTGATGAAACCAAGCCACGCAGACTGCAGAGTGAGCTGTGGGAGGTCCTGTCGTGCCTGGCTCCTGCCCGCTAGGAAGCAGAGATCCCACCTCCACCCAGAGGGGCAGCAGCCCGCCCTGACCACAGCGAGTGACGGCAGACCTGTGAGGGAACCCAAGCCCCACGGTCTGCCTCTCTCCAGAAGGACATCAGGCTGGCGGAGAATGTGTGTTTCCCTCCTATTTTCGGGAACCTGATCAGATTTGCTGGCTAATAGGCAATGCGGCCAGGCAATGAACGCAGTTGTAAGAAGGACATTTCAGTAGGATTCCAAATGAGGTGCTAAGTTTGCACAAATATTGAAGTCAATTCTCAAAAGTGACTTCTTATCTGCTCTGGAGGTTCAGGGTGCTACGTAGATGCTCTCTCTCTTTTTCATTGTTGAAGTATTGTTGATTTACAATGTTGTGTTAGTTTCTGGATATGGAAACTCCTTAAAAAACTAAAAATAGAGTCACTATATGATCCAGCAATCCCACTCCTGGGTGTACATCCAGAAAAGCCGAAAACTCTAATTTGGGAAGATACATGCACCTCAAGTTCATAGCAACACTATTTACAATAGCCAAGACATGGAAGAAAACTAAATCAACAGATGACTGGATAAAGAAGTTGTGGTATATATGTGATGGAATACTACTCAGCCATAAAAAAGAATGAAATCATGCCATTTGCAGCAACATGGATGGATCTAGAGATGATCATACTAAGTAAGTAAGTCAGAGAAAGACAAATACCATATGACATCACTTGTATGTGGAATCTACAGACGTTCTCTTTTAAATTCTTCCGCCCCCTGGAAGGTTGAGCCCTGCATCACTGGGTGGATGTTTAAGTAAACTCTGCTCTTGGTTTTCCTCTTCCTTCCTTTATCCCGTTCAGGGAGCAAATGTTTACTGGGTCATTAGTATGTACCAGACACCATGCTCAGTATTGAGTATGGATACAGAGATGAATTAAACACTGCTCCTCCCCTCAGAGAGCTTTGTGCAGGAGGTGGATATTTAAGCAGTGAACTATGACACAAGACCAGGGAAGTGACCAGAGTGGTGGGCGAGGTCCCCCGTAGGAGGGAGAAAGATGCAGGGAAGGACTTCCCATGAGGGGGAACAGGCTGAACTTGGAAGGAGCAGTAGGAAGGTCACCAGCTAAGCAAGGGCACAGGGAAATCCAATCGAAGCAGAAGGAACTCGGTGTGTAAAGGCCCAGCTTTACAGAAAAGCACGGGGGTGCTTCCAGATTCAGCAGACCTTCTCCCAGCTGCTTGCAGGAGAGTCAGGTGGGGGCAGCTGGAAGTGAGGGACGCAGGTCTCCCATGCCATGCCAAGGCAAAGGACCTCCCTTCCCTGGAGGATGGGGAGCCACAGGAGATTTCTGACCTGGGGAAACGTTACCATCTGTTCCCCTTAGAAGCATCTCCCTGAAGCAATGATGGGAAGAGCAAGGAGCCTGCTGTGTCAGGAGAGCCCGAGCTACAAGCAACTCTGAAAGTCAAGTCCGTGTGCAGGGAGAAGCTGATGGTCCCTTAAGTCTAAACCCTTAGTACCATCTGCAATGTAGGCGCTCAGTCTCATTGCAGGAGGAGGAGAGGTAAAGGAACAAGGTACATCCTGGGTCCTTGAAGGGCTGTGCAAATGACAGGGCACTCGGAAGTCACAGTCACGGAGACCACGGAGGCACCACACGTGGCCTGGGGTCTCACCACCATTGCATTCATCGAGGAGTGTCACGTACCGCGCGGCGTCTTCTGAGACAGACGGTCCTTGTGCCTAATTTTGGGAGGGGCCTTTGCATCACTAAGTAGCACGTGCTCCAGAATGCTCTGCTCTTCAGAACTAATCAGGCGAAGCACATTTCAGGATTTTTGCATTCTTTGTTTGCAAAGCTTGGCCAACACATCAATGCAGAGTGAATTAGACCGACTTTCTGGAACACTGCGTTTGTAATCTTATATCGCCATAGAATTCGGTACAAAGGCTATTATCCTTCCCAGTTATAGCAAAGCAATGTTGCCAGTGGTGGACCAGAGCCAATTAATATGTAAGTTAAACACATATGAGCACATACAATACGACCTGTCCCATGCTTGGGATGAGGCATACGCTTTGGGCTGGCTTACAGTCTGCTGATAAGAAAGATAAATAAGCAATAATTTCAATACAGGGTGACAGACAAACCAGTTTAAAAGGATACAAAGGACAGGGAGAGAACTACTCATTGTGTGTGAAGAGGAAGGAAATTAAGACTTTAGGGCAAAGTGAAGAAGGTATGTTTTAGGCAGAAGGGAAATATGCAAAGGATGAGAGTCCTAAAGATCATCCACACGTGTTCAGGGCACAGGGAGAAGACCTGTGTGTCGGAGGCAGGGTCCCTGGGGAGGGATGAGGCTGGAACAGAGACGAGACCAGTCTGAAGGCCAAGTGTGCGAAGGTAAGGAGAGAGGTGTTTCTTTGGGGGAGAGTGAGCCCTTCCGAAGATAGAGGGGGAAATGCAGTCGTGAGTTCACCAACATCATGCTGTCACAAACTCTGTGCCCCTGAACAACTTCCTTCAGGAGCAACTCAGAAGTGCCTGCCACCTGACCTCTCTCATCTCAGCAGTACGAGAGGTTCTCAGCGCTGCTTTTTCAGATCGCCCATCAGGACAGAGGAAGGTACCATCTTGGACCAGAGCGCTCACAAAGATGCCAATCGTTAGGAACATGAACCATAACGGCCCTTTATGAGGACACAGAGGAATGGGACCAGTAGCAGCCCTTTCCTTCTGTTACAGTGTGTCGGGAAAGAACACATCCCCATCTGATGTCACTTCAATGTCAATACCTAAGACATTTTTGGAAGACAGCTTAGAGCAGAGGTGAAGAGTAAGACAGAAATAGCATTTGGCAATACGAACGGAATGCATCCGGTCTCTCTCCTTCTTTCTGTTGCGCGTCCATCCCTCTGCCTCCCTGGAGAAGTCACAAAGTCAGTTCCTATCCCAAGTAATACATTCCCTCGCAAATGCCTTCCCTGTTACCCACTGCGCCCACTCCTGCAGTATTTCTAGCCCACGTGACTCAATTCTGTTCTAGCTGTCACCAGTTCTCTTGGCCACTGCAAGGTGCACCATCTCTGTACCCAGGCTAGGAGATGAGGGCCAGCAGAGATGGTTGAAGAATAAAATAAGAAACAAAAACTGGTGCTATTACAAAGGATTTAGGCTTAGCTTCGGTGATTTAGGACAAAACGATTGGGACACTTGAAATGATAGGGAGGAAAATCAGCCCACGAGAGTAAAGAAACTTAGCAAGTACTTTTCTTTTTTTAGAGGAGATAAACCAATTTTACTGTCCATCATTTTGTTATACAAAAATCTAGAAACAGGTCTGTAGAAGAACCAAATGAGAGGCAGGAGAAATAAGTTACAATTGAATTATTTTCCATGACATTGGGATGAAAACCATTTCAAAGCACGTGGGTCTGGCTTCAGAGTAGGTTTTGTTGTTCACTGGCCGAAGCCTTCCATAAAATTAAGGTGTTTGGCACCTTGTCTCCTCTACTGGCTTTTGACAAAACCTTTGAGGTCCTCAACGAAAGTGATGGACTCCCAGTGCTCCAGGGTTGTACTGAGTTCCACCAACTCCTCTGTGAAAGCATTGTCCACTCCTTAGTCTGCGAGGAAATCCATTAGGTGGTCATATAAACCCCAATCCGGGGAATCTGTGTTGAGTGTGTAATTAGTGTCCTTCCAGTAACGCTCATTGGTGGACTGAAAGCTCACTTCCTTGATGGAGAAAATGTCACTCTGGTCCCCCTCTTCTGGTCCAACCTCGTCTTCCGGGTAATGACAGCCCAGCACCAGGGCCGTCTTGCTGCCTTCCTTTATAACTTCAACCACAAAGTGGGGAGCGGACATCAATTCAGCCTCCTGTTCTTCAAGCTTCCGCCCTTGGGAGGGCTCTTTGTCTCTATCACGTTGGGGTGGGGTGCGGTTGTTAATGCTGAAAGTCACAGTGATCTTTTCTCCAGCAATTTTCCGCACTAATCTGGCTTCCTTCCCATTCACCTCCAGCTCCCAACCTCCAGACATCCTGGGGAGAGACTTCTACTTCTGTATTTTCTTCTCCTCATTAATCTCATCACTGAGGAAGGCAACAAAAGCTTTGCCCCTTCGGTGTGCAGTCTGCCACTACAGCCGCAGCCACAGGCGCAGGGCCACCCCCCTCCCACCCCACCCCCCAGGCTGCAGGAGGCCGGGCCGCTGCACTGACCCTGCAAGCGTGCTGAGCTTTGCAGCATCTTGGCAGCAAAGGCATCAGAAGACACATTTAGAAGAGGAACGACTTTTTAAACATGCTTATTTTACGCTCGCTACTGTAATTCTTGAAGAGCCTTCAGAAAAAGTCCCTTCTGACACTTGTCATACCAATGCATTTTTTTTTTTTTTTTGATTTTTCAGAACTAAAGAGAAGGGACACTCGATGGAGGCAGCTTGGAGCCTATGAACTCATGGGCAGGAGCTACAGTCCACTGGAGATTTTGGAGAGTATCTTCAGTTTTGTAAAACTGAAAGTCTGGCACACGTTACTGTATCTAAAATAGATAAACAACAAGGACCTTCTGAATAACACAGGGAACTATAGTCAAATTCTTATAAAAACCTATAATGGAAAAGAATCTGAAAAGAAAAAAAAATGTATGTATGTACATGTATAAGGGAATCACTTTGTTGTACACCTGAAACTAACATCGTAAATCAGCTATACGTCAATGAAAAATTAAAAGGAAAAAACGGAAAGTCTCAGACCATCACCTGAGTTTGTCCACGATACACAAAAGATGTAGCTGCCGCAGTGAAATGCCAAGCCCCAGTGCTTCCCCCCTCTCCCCGCAAGTTCTTGGCCATTTGCTCAATAGCACAGCATGGGTTTACATTCAACTTAATGGAAATACAATTTAATTTGGCTCTCTGTAACCATTACCAGAAGGTAAACCAGATGATTACCAGCTGGCTAAGACTTTTTTCACTCTTAAGCTAATGCCTAGAAGTCATAGGTCTCAATGAGATGGTAATATATTCAAGGGCTCTCACTGCCATTTCAGTTACTTAAAAGACAAGCCTTCTACACCCAGACAAATAGAAACTGAGAAGTCTCAATGATCTAGATACATTACAATAGTTTTTTTTTTTCATTTGAGGCTTGAATTAATTATTCAGATAACATCTCTAATTTTCCATTTTACCTTGCAGGCAGAAAACATCAGAGATGAAGGTTTTGCATCCTTCCAGGGATCCACATCAGACACTGCATGAGGTAGCAATGACAGAGTCTGTCATCTGCCTCGGTTGCCGTTCAAACTGCTCATTAAGCTTTTGTGCAAAGACCCAAGAGACAGCGGAATTAAAAGGAAAAGGAGAAAGTGAAGAAATTCAGGTTTTTGAAAGGCTGTTCAAGGCGAAACATTAGTTCTAAAGAGGCAAGAGCCACAGGTCCATGCTAATGAATCTTAAGTGCATAGATTTCCAAGACATTAGCTTTGTTCTTTGCAGAGGACGAGGCTTACTGCCACCAGTCCTGGGAAGACAGCACACTTCATGTCAGCAGCTTAATTATGACCCACAGTCAGAGGCCGGCATCCTACTCTCGCTTTATTAATATTACTCCAAGGTCATTAGAGGCACATGTCAAAATGGCTTCAAACTGCTCAGGGTGCAACTCCTAGACAATCCCCATTTATTTATGCATTCAGTCAACAAATGCACGTGTCAAACACTTAGAAAATGAACCGGAGTGTTAGCTATGGCTTCTACCTGCTCTGGAAAGCCAGCACACATCGGTATGAAAAATTAACAACAGCCCGAGATACTAGATGGAGTCTCATATACCCAAATGGCAAAGCAAGCGTTACCAGGAAGAAACACACAAGCAGGGCTGCAGGGGGAGGCACGGGACGGATTCTTGCTGGGACTGGTGACTGGAAAGCCTGCAAAACAATTTTGGTGAGTGACTCCTGAGTGTCCCTGAGCCATCTCGCTTCTTGGTGGCCCCTGCACTGCTCTCCCTAGAGAATACTGGCCGCAGACAACAAACGGGAGACCGGTTCCACACAGCCTCCGCTTTATAGGACGCAAAACCAATCTGAAAGATGATAAACAGCAATCTCTATAATTAACAAGTTTCCATCTGCTGATTAGGAAGTGTTAGAAATAAACAAAAACAAACAAAAGTAATTGTGGCGTTTTGGCAAGGACTTGAACATCAGGACTGAAGTGTGCCCTTGCTTTGATTGAATATAATTCAATTCCGTTTAACAAACATCCCCTGAATATCGACTCTCTGCAAAGCTCTGGGCTAGCTGTTTAAGACATCATCCCTGTTCTCAAGTCAATGTAACTGACACAGAAAAAGCTGACTGTATTAGATGAGAACAAAATTAAAACAAACGCCCCGCCCTCCTGGAGATTCTAATTCAGCAGACCGGGGTGGGGGGGCCCAGGAAGCTGTATTTTAACCATCACCCACAGATGGTCCATCACTGTCTTTAATGGGTGGTGGTCACAGAAAGCTGTAAAGAGGAGGCAGCCATTGGGGTATTTTAACAACTGCAATCAGACTTGGGGAAGCACAGGATGGAGAGGGAGGCAGTTTCCAACCAGAAGCAGAGCTACTGAGGCTGCCAAGCGCATCTTGAAGGCTGCAGAATCTTGAGAGGTGCCAGGAAGAACCTTGGGACAGTTCACTTCTAAACAGATTCAGCGGCCTTAGTTCACATCCGGCCTCATTCCTCAGTCTGGAGTGGCCAAACGGGCCATAAATCCGCATGTCAAGTGAAGGTGACATGGAAACGTTTGCTCTGGACCTGAGAGCATCAGTGGTGGATGAGAGCACTTCCTTCAGCTGGAGTCACGCCACCGTGTCCACGGCGGCACCACTGACCTCAGAGCTGAACATTCGGGTGTGTTTTGCAAGGGCCACGAGCCTCGCCCTCACCACTGGGCAGACACTGCCACCGCCTTCCCTGGGCATCAAGAAAAGCCAAGCCACATTCTGCAGATTCCAAGGACCCGAGGAAGTCCAGATGTGGGACTTCTAAGTGAAAAAGTGTCACGTGCTAAAATTTTGAGAAATACCCAAAAATTTAAAAAAAACTTATGCCCCCACAACAGTGCCACTCAGAAGTTACCAAATGGTCATTTGCCAATATTTCTTTCCTTTTTCCTGTATACACTTTGTTAGACAGTTGAGATCACACATTTTTGTATTTTGCTTTTTATGTTTGACTATTATAGTATATAAGCATTTTCTCTTATTATTAAAAATACATCACAAGAATTTCAATAACTACAATATTTTAACACATGGATATTTATAATAATTATCACACTAATTCTATTTGTAGAAATTGAGATTGTTCTAATTTTCCTTATTGCAAGTGATGCTAATTAAGCTGGCATGACCATGTACCAGTGAAAATGTTCAAGCCAAAAGTGGCGTTTTGTTTATAGAGTTGAGATCTTAAAAATAATCAAAAGCAAGATGGTGATGTCAGAGATGCCATTAATGTTTAAAGGCAATTTAGTGAATCTTTCTTTCTGTTTGTCTGATATGAATGGGTTTACATTCACTTGTCTCTCCCTCACCAAAGTGATGTAGGAATTACTGATTAGGGCTATGAATGGAGAGGTAATCAGGTAGAAATAAAGGATGATGTGAAAGTCTTTAGCGGGACTGGAAAACATACGTGTCACACAAAAATCCTCTTCCATCAATCATCCAGCCCCACTCTTGCTTCTGCCCCCCTCCCTGTCCTCTGGTCTTCCCCTCAGCCTCCAAGAGTGGGCTTATCCCGGTCCAGTGCCCCGATGGTCCTCAGTCCTCAATCTTGCCGCCAGCACCCAGGATGCTGGGCCCAGGGAACATCCTTCCTGGTAGCAAAAATGGCTGGGGATTGGGGGCAAAAGCCTCTGAAGCCAGATTGACTTGGGTTTAAATACTCTTCCACCTGCTGTGTGATCCTTAACAAAAATCACCGGCCCTCTCCAAGCTTCAGTTGATTCAATAAAACAAGACCTGCCCTCCTCAGGGAATGGTTGCTGCGGCCAGAGTTGGGCTGGGATGGGGATTAAGGAGCCAGGTGTTAGCAAAGTGAATAACCTGCGTTTGCTTGGCTTTACATAAGCTGCTTCCTGTCGGATCAGAAGGAGCTGGTTTTCCAGCAGTAGTGGTGGCCAGTCCTGCAGGGTCTCTCTGGGTCACTTCCCCTCTCTCTGCCCAGAAAGCGCTAGTTACAAACACCCTCCCTCCCACCACCGCTCCCACGCTTCAGAAAGCCTGGTGTAGCGCTGTCGCCTACGTCTTGAAGTTCTCCCTGTTGGGGTCACCTGTGCGGATGCGCCTGTTGCTCTCTGAGGGAGGTGACGGGCCTGTGGAAGGTGCCAGCATGTCTGAGGTCACGGGAGACGCAGCAGTGAGTTTCTGCTGCCTGGCACTGAGAGCTGTCCCCTTTAGCGCGTGTTAGACCTTCCCTCCTCGGGTTTAAAGCTTACCTAAGGCACTGAAAGTTGTTTCTTATTTCAAGAAACAAAATCCCACCCTCCCACCACCGCACCGGAGAACTGTCTCTACATCTGGAGAGCGCCCTAAAGCACGTGATGCCCAAGACTGAGGACCGGACTTGGGGAAGGTGCAGATGCCAGGACAGAGCATTATTTGATACCAAAGCCCAGATGTTGCCCTGTCTTATTGGAGGAGCTGAGCTAAATGCAGAGCGCCCACTGCTCACTTCCTCGCATGATGGTGAAGTTGGGGGAGATCGCAGGGCGGCGTGAGAACTGCTGGATGGAGGAGGAATGGATGTCGCCTCAGATCGTGACCCACCCGGCTCTGTCCTCCACCCCTCCTCTTGCTGCTGGGGGTTCCCTGAGCTCCCTGTCAAGACTCCAGGCCACCCTGTGCTTAGTCCTTAGTTGGGGACGTGGGGTGAAATCCAGTTTGCATCTTTTCACTGTGACCTTGTGACCTGGTTATTAACTGGGCTTTGGGTGTTCTTGTAAGTTAGCCCCAGTTTGGCCCGCGTGACTGTGGCTGGTTCCCTGGGGCCACATGACACGGAGGAAAGAACGCTTGCTTGGGATCAGGACACACCTGTGCAAAGAACTGACCACCAACGGGGCCCTAAGCCGGCTATGCGTAACCAGATCGGCCTAATGCTTCCTTCCTCTCCGAGCTTCAGTTCCATCAGCTGGTAACTATCCTGGACGGTTGTAAAAATTAAATGGAGAATGGAGGCAAGCCGCCTGGCCCAGGCGGGCTTTTGGCAACGGTACATGTCTCTATGGTGTATTCTCACATCTTGTCTTGATGGAGACGTCATCGCTCTCCGTGCTCCTCTGTGACTGGGTCCCTGCCTTGTCCGGCCATTCTCCCTGGACAGACACCTACCCCTGCAATTCAGTCCCACCGTCAGCTCTCAGATCTCTACCCTGTCCACAGCCAGCCTGGGCCCCCCCAAAGCGGCCTCCTGGGCTCACCCTGCTGGCTCACACCCCATTTGCTGGGCTTCCTGGATACTCTGCCTGCACGGACCTGCCACTTGTCGTACGGGCTCTGGACCCTCCCGCCCACCTCCCCGGCGTCGCCTGTGGGCCAGGTCCAACCTGCACGCGCCTGATCCACCAACGGTCCTGTCTCCAGGTCCTCGTTCCCTTCCATTCTAGCCCACGACCTTCTGGCAAGAGACGACATCAGGGAATTTTCAGAAAGGGGCTGGAAGCCAACTGCAAACAGGGCCAGGCTACCCTTCACGTAGGAACAGCCTTAGCAAGTACTGGGAGACTGCACTCCACTCCTTCATTGGATGATATTTTTGAATGCCTGAGACCCACCGGGCACTGTTGTGGGCAATGGGAAAACCAGTGAACAGAGACAGAACCGGAGACAAGAAGTCCCAGCCCCTGGGAAGCTGGCATCCGCGCAGGCTCAGCACACCTGGATACTGACCGAGTTGGAAGGGGAGTCTGAAGTGGGAGAGGTAGGCTGGGGCCAGCTCTGGGGAGCCTTGAATGTGGGCAGTGGAGTTGGGGATTCAATATCCCTGCTGGGGAAGAACCCACGGTTGCACATGCTTCAGAGGGGGCGGGGGACGGTAACAGGATGAAAATGGACTCCTAGAAAAACGAGTCTGAGGCAAGAGATGGATGAGTGACAACAGCAAGCTTTTGCACTAGCATTTGGCAATTTACAAGAAGCCTCCTCAGCTGTCACGTCACAAGACCCTCCTCCTGGTGGTGATGGTGGGCGGGGGGCAGGTCCCAGTCCCCAGCAGAGGGGGAGCTGGGCTCTGAGGGGGCACTTGCCTGGGGCCCCAGAGCCAGGGAGCAGCAACGTGGAGCCTCAGATCCAGGCCTGTGACTCCTAGATGCCTAGTCTGTGTGCTTCCTTTCCCAGCAAAAATTTTATTGACTCCAAATACATTGTGCATTATCAAGAAGCACTCTTGATTAAAAATTTTAGGAAACCTTATTGCAATGTTCCCAGAAAAATACTAAGCAGGGGGAAGATGAATAGAAATACCTGGGGTTATTTTTCCAAGTACACATGGGCACCCTGCCCCTCCTTCCTGGCTTTGCTCCCAAATTCTGACACTGTGGCCTCGATGCGTCTAACTTGCAGGACATCCTGTGGCTCTACCGTCTATCAGCCTTGGCTGCAGCCTGTCCAGCTAATCGCCCTCCTCCTGTTGTCCAGGAAGCTCAGTCCTGGTGGTTCAGCCCTGAAGCGAGAGATGTTACTGTAACACTCCCCATGAGAAGACCCGAGGAAAACACCCCAATTTGTAATATGCGGACAATCATACGATTAGTGCTGGTGGGATTCCCCCCTAGCTAGCTCCATCCACGTGGATATCTAACCTGAGTCCCAAGCACCAGCCCACACACAAGTTCTCCATCAACCCAGCCCCTCGTCTGCTCTTCCCCATCTCAGTAGATGGTAACTCTGTTATTCCAGGGGCTCAGGCTGAACATTGGGAGACATCCTTGCTCCCGTGATCTGCCCTCCTGCCTGGCATCCCCGACCTCATTCCCACCCTTCTCCTCCCTTGGGCTCTAGCAGCTCTGCCTCAGGACTATTCGTTCAGCCCATCGATCACAGCTGTGCCAGAGGACCTCTGCCCTCACGGCTCCCTCTGCCACGATGCTTTTCCTCCAGGGATGTGCAGGGCCCTTCATCCCCCTTCCCTCAAGCCTCTGCTCCAGCATCACTCATCACCTACTTGTCTGCTCATCCCTAATCGCCCTGCAGCAAGTAGCATCCTTGTCCCACATTCACTCACGTTCCCCTTCCCGCTGCGCTCTCGTTATACAGTTTAACACCACGGACTAACAAATACGCATCCATTTGCTTATTGTCCATCTCCTTCCATTACAAGGCACGTCTACATGAGAACCAGGACTGTTTGGTTCACACGTGGTGCCCGGGACACAGCAAATCACTCAGTAACATTTGAATAAATGAACATTACTGCCGTCGCGGTAGGTAAATACTCTGCAGATCTACTGACTTTCCCATTTAATTAGCAGAGTCATTAGATGACCGCCCCTTCTGCACTCTCCTGGGAAGTTGAGTGCTTCTCTGCGGGCACTCACACAGCATCACGCAGCTTCCTGAGCTCTGTCCATGACTTCCAAATTGTAAACAGACTGTCCAGCAGGGGTAACAGGTGTAATTCTGGGTGAGGTTGGTTGGTGATGGCTCTCTTAGGGGTAGCAGTTTAGATTTCTATTGGATACAAAACATTTTAAGGGTGGTGAACAGAAACTCTGTGTATCTGCCAACAGTGGTAGTAATGGAAAGATAAATGGCTACCATTTTTGAGAGCCTACAATTTGTCAGCATTTTTGCTAAGCATTCTTTTAAATATTTATAAATATGTACATAATGGACTATATAAAATATAAATAATATAAATATATTTATATTTGAAACATATAGAAATATGTGTATAAATGAAATATAAATATGTAAGGAAATTTATGAAAATATAAATAACATAAATAATAACATCATATAAATATGTGATATAATATAAATAATATAAACAAAACTGACTTTAGATTTACTTGTTCCAGGGTATAAACTGAGCAGGGATCAACTACACAACCAGGAAAAGGGAAGAGGGAGCAGAAAATGCCCTCAGCCAGCCTCCCTGCCGTGCCGCACTCTTCAGAGGAGCCAACCTGCACCCTGCAAAGGAAGGTGTCCTGAGGGCTCCCCGTGGCGGCAGCACAGTCCTGGCAGCTTCATCACTGGGTGCACGCTTGGTGCTTCACCAGCCCCAGTGCACCCAGCCCTCTTCTTCAAGCAAAACCGGTTTGGACTGTGCTGACTGCTCACCAGGAACTACAATCCATCAATGAAAGAGGAAGTGCAAATGGGCTCTGTCACCACTGGTGTCAGCTACAGGAGGCGTGGTCTCCTTTGAGCATCTCTCCTTTCAGAGGAGCGTGGGCAAGGGTTCCCAGTCCTGACCCAGCGTCTGGGGCAGACATCCCTGGAGCCAGAGTTCTCGCACCCCTCACTCCCTTTCTGTATTTGATCGACTTCTGCCCCACTCTGATTTTCTTCTCTTCTGCATCCCAGATGGGCTGTGCACACCCAGTGGAGGGAGCCCTGGGGACCCCTGACCAAGAGAAAGCGCCCAGTGAATTTCCACTGTGACAGTCACCCAGCTGCTGCGTTTACTTACTTAAGTAGCTGAACACAGCAGGTACAGCCCTGTCCTCAGGCAACTTACAGCTTAGGGAGACAGTCAAGGAAACATAGAAACACGCACGTCATATGCACTTAAGAATTGCAATAAGCCACGGAGGAAAAGATCAGTTGCTATAAGAGAAGCAAGATGAGGGGAACCTTGGAGACAGCGGCAGAGAAGACCTCTCAGCAGAGGTGACACATGACCTGAGATCTGAGAGCAAATGAACGAGGCGACCAGGATGGGGGTTGTTTTTCTAGACAGAAGCAGAGCGAGGGTGAAGATGCAGCGAAGGGAATTCCTGGCGGTTCAAGGAACTGAATGAAAACTAGCGAGGCCGTACACAGTGAGCAAAGAAAAGAGCCCTGGGGCAGATGTGAGCAGGGGCAGGTGAGACAGGAGCACCGGGAAGAAACGCAGGTACACACTACTATATATAAAATAGATAAACAGCAAGTTTCTCCTGCATAGCACAAGGAACTATATTCAATATCTTGTAGTAACCTATAATAAAAAGAATATGAAAACAAACATATGTATGTATATGTATGACTGAAACATTACGCTGCACCCCAGAAATGGACATAACATTGTAAACTGACTTATATTACAATAAATAAATAAATGCCATGGGGAAGGTTTTGAGGGTGTCAGACATGATCCAATGGAAGTCCAGGGGTTCTGGTGATGAACACATCACAGTTTATTTAAAATGTCTTTTCCCATTTAGTTGAAACTGGGACATAATCCCTCCCACATCAGAAAAAGGACACAGAGAAGAAGTTTGCGGCTAGTGCTTGTACAAATGTTCATTGGGGGCTGGTGAGCAGACAAGGAAGTCAGCTAGAGAGTTTGATGTGAGGTGTATATTAGGCATCTACTTAGAGATCTCAAGGAATGTGTCTCCTTATCTATTAAGTAGTAACAGAAAGAAAGAAAGAAAGAAAGAAAGAAAGAAAGAAAGAAAGAAAGAAAGAAAGAAAGAAAGAAAGAAAGAAAGAAAGAAAGAAAGAAAGAAAGAAAGAAAGGAAGGAAGGAAGGAAGGAAGAAAGAAAAAGAAAGGAAGGAAGAAAGGAAGAAAGGAAGGAAGGAGGGAGGGAGGGAAGGAAGGAAGGAAGAAAGAAAGAAAGAAAAAGAAAGAAGGAAAGAAAGAAAGAAAGGAAGGAAGAAAGAAAAAGAAAGGAAGGAAGAAAGAAAAAGAAAGAAGGAAAGAAAGAAAGAAAGGAAGAAAGAAAAAGAAAGAGGGAAAGAAGGAAAGAAAGGAACGAAGGAAGGAAGGAAGAAAAAGAAAGAAAGAGAATGAAAGAAAGAAAGAAAGAAAGAGAAAGAAAGAAAGAAAGAAAGAAAGGAAGGAAGGAAGGAAGAAAGAAAGAAAGAAAGGAAGGAAGGAAGAGAAAGGAAGGAAGGAAGGAAGGAAGGAAGGAAGGAAGGAAGGAAGGAAGGAAGGAAGGAAGGAAGAAAGAAAGAAAGAAAGAAAGAAAGAAAGAAAGAAAGAAAGAAAGAAAGAAAGAGAAAGAAAGAAAGAAGGAAAGAAAAGAAAGGAAGGAAGGGAGAAAAGAAAGGAAGGAAGGGAGAAAGAAGGAAAAAGAAAGAAGGAAAGAAAGAAAGAAAGGAAGGAAGAAAGAAAAAGAAAAAAGGAAAGAAAGAAAGGAAGGAAGAAAGAAAAAGAAAGAGGGAAAGAAGGAAAGAAAGGAACGAAGGAAGGAAGGAAGAAAAAGAAAGAAAGAGAATGAAAGAAAGAAAGAAAGAAAGAGAAAGAAAGAAAGAAAGAAAGAAAGGAAGGAAGGAAGGAAGAAAGAAAGAAAGAAAGGAAGGAAGGAAGAGAAAGGAAGGAAGGAAGGAAGGAAGGAAGGAAGGAAGGAAGGAAGGAAGGAAGGAGCAGCAGTACAAAAGCCTAAGATTGCAGTTTTAAATGGGGGGGGGGGTGGTCAGGGAAGAACTCCCCGCGGGTGGTATCTGAGGAGGAGGGGAAACAGGCCACCTGGACATCAGGGGAAGGAGCATCGGAGCAGAGGGGACACCAAGTGCGAAATCCCCAGGCAGGTGCGCCCTGGAGGGTGGGAGGGACATTAAAGAGGCCCAGAGGCTGGAGCAAGCGAGCAGGAGAGGAAAGGGGACTGGGTCATGTAGTGTCTCGTAGGCCACTGAACAGGCTTTGGGAGCCTCCAGAGGCTCAAACAGAGAAGTGACACGTCCCAGATTAGGTTTCAAAAGTCACAGGCTTGGGGGATGTGTTGCCATATGAGCCAAAGGTGGAAAGAGGGCAGGCAGGAAGCTGCTGCAGGAATCAGGGGAAAGATGCTGGTGGCCAGGGCCGGGTGCGGGGTAGCTGGGGACGTCCGAGAAGAGGTCTATGTGTGGGGATGGAGGTTTGAGTGTGGGGTACAGAGAAAGGAGGAGTCAAGGATGATGCTACAGTTCTGGGCATGAGATACAGGAAGGAAAGAATTGTCATCAGCTGACACCGGGGAGACTGTGGGTGGCGGAGGCTGGTGAGCAGGTAAGGAAGTCAGCTGGGGAGGTCAACGTGAGGTGTTTATTAAGCATTTGCTTGGAGATCTCAAGCAGGAGTGGAATATTCAAGCTTGGAGTTCAGAGGAAAGGTCTGAAATGGACATATCAGCGTGAAAGTCACCAGCCTACAGATGATTTTTTGAAGTCACGAGAGTGGATGAGACCGGGAAGGGGGAGGTGTGGGTACAGATAGGAGAGCGCTAACGTCCGCGTCCTGGGGCAGCCCACAGGTGCGGGGAGTCAGGGCCCAAGATGCCATCAGTGAATCAGGAAAAAAAACCAGGAAATTACGTTTTCCTGGGAGTGGAGAAAGCAACGTTTCTTGGAAAGTGCTGTCAAGCATGTCAAGGGCTAGGAAGGTGAGAACTAAAATTTGACCGATGGATTTTCCAGAGTAGAGGCCAGTGGTGACTAACAAGAGCTGGAGTTATGGAAGCTGGAGCGGAGACCTGGAGAGGAGCTGGAGGCAGTCCAGATTCCTGGCTGAAGACGTTCTGCCTTTCGGGAAGGAGATGGGTGGAAGATGGAGAGGGGCGTGGGCAACGAGGAGCTCTGGGAGAAAAAGCTGGTGCACATTTAGAGGCGTGATCTAACAGAGGAGGGGAGGGGGTGATGGAGAGGTGTCCTCAGCTGGTGACAGAGGGCAGGTCTAGTCCCCAGGCGGGTTTAGAGAGGGCTGTGGGGAGCTCATCTACCAAAAAAAAAAAAAGAGGCAGGAAGGTTTTTCTGATCACTTCTGATCCTCTTTTCTGATCCCTTCAATTGTCTCAAGAAAGTGTGATGCAGGGTCATCCATCATCTGAGAAGGAAGGAGATGGGAAGCCACCGTGTGAGACACTTGCATTTTTTAAAATCAGTAGCAAACGGGGAGCAGCTTCCGTGGGGGTCTCTAGTCACTTGCTGGAACAGAAGGAGGGGAATTCTTGGGGCAGCCACACACAGCAGGGGTTATGAGTCCTGACGTGGAAATCAATGTTCCTGGCTTCTAGACACCTCTGAAAGAACAGGCCAGGCTGTAAGTCAGTCTGTTAGATTGATCCCAAACTGTCCCTTGCACGCTTTTTATGTACCGCGATTTCGCACTGTTTCTGCCGTCCTTTACGCAGACAGCAAGATAAATAAAGGGGTCACGTCTCGCGGCAGGGCCTCCATCAGCTGGAACTAGAAGGGGCCCTTTGACAAGAGGACTTCTGTACAATCAATTCCTGAAACCTTAGGACTTTCCCCCACCCCTGCCTCCTTCCAGCACCGGTATCGAACGCCATTCCCTAGAATAGATCTCAATTTAGGAAACAATTCTGACGACAAAAATCCAGCAGGGAAATTCAATAAAGGCTGACGCCGTGAAATACGATAAATCACTAGAGGAAATGGCTCCACGGGTCAATTAGCAAGATATTGGCAAAAACTCTACAAAGCATTTGATTGAATAAGCCTACAGCCACCCACCCAGTCAGTGAAAAAGCAGTGATTGGACCTGTTGTAGGTGTACGCGTGTGTCTGTGGGAGGTGGGGAGAGACGGGGGTGGGGAGGAAGAGAGAGACAGGCTGTGTGAGTCATCAGGAGACAACCACATGGAGGAACCAGAGACCAGGCTGAAGGCACCTCCATGATTTGGGCCCTCTACATTACTTCTTCCTCTTGCCTTTTCAAAACTTAATACTATTTCTTCTCTAGTCACGGTTCTTCTGATAAAAAACAGTGCTAGCTAATTATAAGCAGCTTATGAAACAAAATAAACAGAGAAAAATAAAAGCCACCTCGAGCCCCATCACTCCGAGATAAACACTATTGATACATTAGAAATTTCCTTCCCACTATATTCAATGGAGACATATGTATTTTTCAGCCGAAAAATACTGCGCCGCGTGTAACATTAATATTGTGCTTGACTTAAGTAACACATCACGAGTAATTTTTATTTTATTAAATATTCTTAGGAGATTCGTTTCATAGTGATTATACATTATTCTACATTGTGGTGCTTTTTTAAGAACTTCGAGCAATCTTTTTGATGGATTCTGTAAGATATTTCTAATTTTTCACTATTGTAAATATACTGCAAATAAAGAATTTATAGCTTATTCTTTGCACCGTCATCTGAGTACTTTGTGACGTCATTCTCTGAGGACCCCGGTAACTCAGTCATACTCTTGATGTGTCCTGCCAAACTGCCAGCTCATGTATTTGAACCTGGCTCATCCACAATTCCTCTGCATTTTTTGAGTGCCTGTCCCAGCGTATCTTCAACAGCATTGAGTAGCATCGTTTAACATTTTTATTTCGTTAGGCAAAAACCAGAGTGTTTGTGTTTTGATTTTTAGTATGGCTAAATATACTCTCACTGGTTTAATAATCTTTCACATGTGTGACTCACACCCATGACAGTGTCTGTGACGTCGTAGGTGCTGGATAAATATATAGCAAATGAATAACCAATGCAGAAATGACTCATATCTGTCCTATTTTTGAAATAGGGTTTTATGGCTTTTCTTATTATCATAAGAGCACATTTTACTACTTCTCATGTATTTGGGATATCCGCCCTTTTCAGTAAATAGGACAAAATGTCCCAATATTTACTTGTCTTTTCATTTTGTTTATGTTTTTTTTAACGTACAGAGAATTTCACATTTTATATTGGCAACTATCTGGATTTCTTTTCCATTGTTATTCTGTTGCTTTATGCTTGAAAGATCTCTCTCGCGCTCCAACTCAAGATAATATTCATTCATGTTTTCTTTTGACTTTTTGTGGTTTCACATTTAAATTTAATGCAAATCTATTAGGGACTGGTGTATGGCGAAAGGAAGAAATAGACATTAAGGGTTTTTCAAAGTAGTTAATTAATTCTATCAGTAGCCTTATTCTGTAATATATTTCTTACTCAAGGAGTTTTTTTTTATTCCATCACTATTATTTACAAAACTTACATGTGGGTTAATTTCATGTTAACATACATCCACTGGTCTTTCATTATATGATTGTACTGACACCACGCATTCTCAACTACTTTATAACATACTAATATTAAACTGAACATCCACCCTTCCTTCCCCAAAGTTTCTTGGTTATGTTGTTCCATTGATTCTTCTTGATAAGTTCTGGGCTTGGTTAATGAAATACATACATACACAAAATATTTGTCATATTCATACAAGTCTATCACCTATTCATCCCTCCCTCCATCAACCTTAAACAACCACTAATCTTTTTACTGTCTCCATAGTTTTGCTTTTCCAGAATGTTATATACTTGGAATCATAGATTCTGTAGCTTTTCCAGATTGGCTTCTTTCACTTACTAATATGCATTTAAGGTTTGTCCATGCCTTTTTCATGGTTTAATAGTGCATTTCTTTTTTAGCGTTGAATAACATTCCATTGTCTGGATGTACCACAGTTTAATTGATCCATTCAGCTACTGAAGATATCTTGGCTGTTTAAAAGTTTTGACAATTATGTATAAAGCTATAAACATTTGTGCACCGATTTTTACATGTATATAAGTTTTCAAATGGCTCAGTTAAATGTCAAGAAGCATGACCCCTGCAATTTTTGGAAAGAGTATGTTTAGTTTTGAAAAAAAACTACCAAACTGTCTTCCACAGTGAATGTACCATTTTGCGTTTCCACTAGCAATAAACAAGAGTTCCTGGTGCTCCACAGCCTCACCAGCATTTTGTGGTGTCAGTGTTCTGGATTTTAACCATTCTAATAGGTGCCTGGTGTTATGTCGTTATTGTTTTAATTTGCATTTCCCTGGTGACATATGATGTGGAGTGTCTTTTCATATGATTATTGGCCATCTGTAAAACTTCTTTAGTGAGGAGTCTGCTAAGGTCTTTGGCCCATTTTTAAATTGGTTGTTTGGTTTCTTATAGTTAAGTTTTAAGAGTTCTTTGTATTCTTTGGATAATAGTACTTTATCAGATGTGTCTTTTGCAAATATTTCCTTCTGGTCTGTGGCTTTTCTTCTCATTCTCCTGATATTGTCTTTCACAGAGCAGAAGATTTTAACTTTAATGATGTCAGCTTATGTCTTTCATGGGTCATGCCTTTGGTTTTACATCTAAAAGTCATCACAGTACCCTAGGTCACCCCAAGTTATATCATCTTCTAGGAGTCTCATAGTTCTCATTTAACATTTAGGTCTATGATCTATTTTGAGTTAATTTTTTTGAAGGGTGTAAGGTCTGTGTCTAGACACAGTCCTTTTTTTTTTTGCAGGTCAATGTCTAGTTGTTTCAGCATCATTTGTTCAAGGGACTATCTTTGCTCCATTGTATTGACATTGCTTCTTTGTCAAACATTAGTTGACTGTATGTATCTGTTAAAGATCAGTTGACTGTATGTAAGTCTCTTTCTGGGCTCCCCATTGTGTTCCATTGATCTATTTGTCTGTTCGTCTTCAAAATCACACCATCTTGCTTAACGTAGCTTTCTAATGTCTTGAAAATCAGATAGTGTTAGTCCTCTAACTTTTTGTTCTTTTTATTCAATATTTTGTTGGCTATTCTGGGTTTTTTGCCTGTCTATATAAACTTTAGAATCAACTTGTCAATACGCACAGAATAATTTGCTAGGATTTTGATTGGGATTGCACTGAGGCTATAGATCATGCCGGGAAATACTAACATTTTGACAATATTGAGTCTTCTGATCTATGAACATGGAATCTCTCTCCATTTATTTAGTTCTCTTTTGATTTCATTCATAAGAGTTTTGTAGTTTTCCTCATATAAATTTTGTACTTATGTTGTAGATTTATATCTAAATATTTTTGGTGCTAGTATAAACGGTGTTGTGTTTTTAATTTCATATTCCACTTGTTCATTGCTGGTATATAGGAAAGCAATTTTTTTTTTTGTGTGTGTGTTTTAACCTTGTATCCTGA
Source organism: Camelus dromedarius (assembly GCF_036321535.1). Lineage (NCBI taxonomy): Eukaryota > Metazoa > Chordata > Mammalia > Artiodactyla > Camelidae > Camelus > Camelus dromedarius. The sequence continues at coordinate 82,889,879 of NC_087442.1, read as the reverse complement.
AACCTTGTTATAATTACTATTGGTTCCAGGAGTTTGGGTCTTTTTTTTTTTTTTTTTTCATTTTTTACATAGACAATTCTGTCATTTGTGAACAAAGACAGTTTATTCCCAATCTGTATATCTTTTACTTCCTTTTCTTGTCTTATTATGTAAGCTAGAACATCCGGTATGATACTGTAAAGGCATGATAAGAGGGGATATCCTTGCTTTGTTCCTGATGATAGTGGAAATATTTACGTTTCTCACCTAAATATGATATTAGTTGTAGGTATTTGTAGTTATTCTTAATCAAGTTGAGGAGTTCTTCTCTATTCTTAGCTTATTGAGAGTATTTATCATGCAAGGGTGTTTGATATTGTCAAATGCTTTTTCTGAAAATATTAATACAACCATGTGATTTTTCTTCTTTTGTCCTTTGACGTGATGGATTACATTAGTTGATTTTCCAATGTTGAATCAGTCCTGTATAGTTGGGATGAATCCCACTTGCTTTTGTTGCATTCTTTTTATACGTTGTTGGATTCAATTTGCTAATATTTTGCTGAGGGTTTTTGCATCTATGTCCATGAGAGATATTGGTTTACATATCTTTTTCTTACAATGTCTATGTCTAGTTTTGGTATTATGCTAATGATGGTCTCATGGAATGAATTAAGAAGTCTTTTCTCTATGAGATGTTTGGTAGAATTCACCGGTGAACAAATCTGGCACTTGTGCTTTCTGTTTTGGAGGGTTATCAATTGTTGATGTATTTTCTTAAAAAAAAATTTGTGTATGCCTATTTAGATTGTCTATTTCTTCTTCTGTGAATTTTGGCAAATTGTGTCTTTCAAGAGAGTGGTATATTTCATCTATGTTATCAAATTTGTGGGTACAGATTATGTATTAAAAGGACAAAGAAAGAATACTATGAACAACTACCATAAAATTTGTAAGTATTTGTTCATAGTATTCCTTTATTATCCTTTTAATGTCCTTGGATTCTTTAGTGATGTCCCCACTTTCATTTTTTATATTATTAATTTGCATTCTTTCTCTTTTTTTTCTTAGTTAGCCTGGGCTAGAACCTTATTGATTTTATTGATCTTTTCAAATAACCATCTTTTGGGTTGATTTCTCGATTGATGTAACTGTTTTAAATTTACTTGATTTCTACACTAGTCTCTATTATTTCTTTTCTTCTGCTTACTTTGGATTTAATTTGCTTTTCTTTTTCTACTTTTTATAAGGTGGAAATGGACATTATTGATTTTAGGTCTTTCTTCTTTTCTAACATCCATTCAATGCTATAAATTTCCTTCTAAGCACTGCTTTTGTTGCATTCCACCAATTTTAATAAATTGGTTCTCATTTTCAAATAGTTGAAATATTTAAAGATTTATCTTGAGATTTTTTTTTCCTGTGACTTGTGTTATTTAGAAGTTCTTGCTTAATCTCCATGCATTTGGGGAGTTTCAAGTTATTTTTCTGTTATTGACTTCTAGTTTAATTCCATTGTGGTTTCAGAGTAGATACTATGTGATTTCTATCCTTTCATACTTCTAAGGTGTTTTATGCCCCAGAATGTGGTCTATCTTGGTGAATGTGAGAAGTGTGTTCATTCTGCTTTTGTTGGATGAAGTAATCTGTAGATCTCAATTATATCCAATTGGCCAAAGGATGTTGCTGACCTCAACTATGCATCAAAATAGAACACTGGCAATTATATACTTTTCAACATATACTTACATTATCTGATATTAGGGTTTCTATTTTTTATGCTTCCTGTGATAAAATTTGTGATTTTCCTCAAACATGTCTTCTCTGAGCCATCCAGGCACATGGCAGGGCGACATTTCCTGGCCCTCTTCTGGTTACGAGGGCCATGGGACCCACAATGGCCAAGGAGTTGTAAGTGTGTCAACTTCATGATGAGGTGTTTGAATGGCTCTGCAAAACATTTCAGAACTTTTGCTCTCCCTCTGAGATGGCAGCTGGCAACATAGGAGATGGTGTCTCTTTGTCACCCAAGTGACTACCATGAGCAGAGTAGAACCAGGGACTAGTAATACAGTGAGTAATATGTAATATTTGTTTAAGCTACTGAGATTTTTTTGGGGGGGGTTGTTTGTTACCACAAATAACCTATTGTATCCTGACATACTTTCTGTCCACTTTGTTTTCCCAATTTCTTTACTATGTGAATGATATAATCTTGCTTCTATGTGTTCACATTTTCATGGTAAATCAGAAGAAATGGAGGAATGAATTTAATATACCAGGTCATTTAGACTAATTACCTTCATATATTTCATAAAGGGAAAGCAGACCAAAGATACATTCATTTCTTAATAATTGTAATTATTTCTTACTGTGGAAAAACAAAGGGTAAAAATTTTAGATTTATGCACTTTATCATTTCTTTGGACTTTGTGAATGGCAGATAGTCAACAAAAAATGGAAGGTGTAGAGAAATATGAGTTTAACTTAAAAAATTATGATGCTCCAAAGAATAAAATAAATCCTGTAGCCTCTTTCTGTTCTTCTCCTCCTTCTTTCCTCCTTCCCTCTCTCCCTCTTCCCAAGTATTTCTTCCTATGTTTTCATTATTGATAACAGAGCTCAGAATATTTTAGCAATAGACGGCCTGCTCTGAAGTACTATTCCTGACAAGAATATTTGTAATTCTCTCTAATTCTTCATGTTTACTAGTAAATTAATGGAAATCCTCACCTGTCTGTCTCTTTAAAGAGGCAGAGGTCTCTTTAATGCTTTCATGAAATTACCATTTTTTTCCCTCTCTAAAATGTGGACATTGAATTGTATTCCTTTCTTTTCTTTATATAGGTAAATATTATCAGGAAAAGCAGATGAGAGAAAAATTATTCAAAATCCTACCAACCCTCAATCACCATTCTTGTCACTTTGGTATCTTTTAAGTGCAACCTTTGCATACAGAACTGTAACCTGCTCTTCTCAGCAAACATATAATGTGACCAGGAGGTTGTACGTGGAGGTGAATGTACGGCAGGAGGAGCTGGGATGAGGTGGTGGGGAGAAGGTGGATGTAATGATGAACAAGGATGCTGGTTCTGCTTGTCTCCCAGAGCTGGTGGCAGTTACCTATACTGTATCTTTGCTCTGTTTTATAGAAGCTGTTCAGAGGAAATCAAGCAGAAAAATGGCATTTTAAACTGAAAAGTAATTATTTTAATAGTCTATTTCCCCTCGGAATGCCTGTTAATCTTATTACTGGATTGAAGACTCTTTGCTGGAGAAAAATAGGTCTTGTATTTTCATAGCTTAGTTCTGGTAAAAGAACTGCTAACGAATTATACAGTTGATCTTTGAACAACATGGGTTTGAACTGCGTGGGTTCACTTACAGGCAATTTTTTTCAGTGGTAAATATTACAGTACTACATGATTTATGGTCGGATGACTCCCTGGACGGAGAACTGAGGATACAGAGGAACCCAATCGCAGATATGGAAGGATCTCTGGATACACACTACAAGTTTTTGACTGCTTGAGAGGTTGGCATGCCTAACGTCTGTATTGTTCATGGGTCAACTGCAGATTCATTTGGAGACATTGTAACACAGGGAATAGAACCTAGCTTTTGGACCCCACAAAGACTGGGTCTGAATCTTGTCTTCTTCGCCTCAGTAGCTACGGGCTCCTGGAAAAGGGCCGTGGCTTGTCAGAGTCTGGGTTTTCTCATGTGTGGATGATGGCATCATTGACATCTTGTTGGTTTGCTGTGAATGTCGAATCAGGTAAAATAAAAGAGCCGATGGGTTGACATTATTCAATGATTAATAGCTATTGTTTTCTTTCTGACTTTCCTGTAGTTTCAAATATTTATCAATTTCTTTAGATCTGTAGATTTTTATTGGCTAATTTGGCCAGGCAAGGAATAAGCAAGTAACACTGCAAAATAAAGTCTGCCAGTCACTGATCTGTTGCAAGACAGAAGCACTAGCAATGGTCCCCTCACCATCACAATAAAGATATAGTTGGTATGGCTGAAATCAGGGAATCCATGAAATATGAATGTTAATTATGTCAACAGCCACTGGTTTCAAAAACACAGTACTGGCAGGAAGAAAACGCTTTCTGGCTTGTCTGCCTGCTGGTGTGGTTATTCCTCCTATTTAACTGAAGGTACCAGGTAACTTGGGTGGAAGTTGTAACCTGTGCCACATGTTCCAAGAATCAGAGCTGCGTGGTCCTGAGGCTCCACCAGAAGTAACCAGGACACAAGGGGTTAACCTGCCTTGCACGTGGGGCAGAGCTCCTGAGGGTCCCTAGAGGACAGCAAACAGGAGGAGACTTGCAAATGTGATGACAAGAAGACATTCAAGTAACACTCCTCAGGACAAGGGGTTCTGTCCCGTTCAGAGAGCATACTTGGGAAACTATGCAGAGCCCAGTAACAAATTCTAGACGTAAGTTTTTAAGGAGAAAAGGCAATCTCCTTTACATCCAAGACCAAATCTACCTTCTCAATGCCAATAACTTTCAAATATTCACCCCTAGCCCAAACTCTCTTCTGCGTTCTGTCCCGATATCCCTGTGAATGTCTCAGTCTCCCGAAACTCATTATCTTTATGCTTTTCCACATGCAACTGAGTGTGATAATGGTCAGGAACACATTTTCTGGAGTCAGAATGTCACCTCTCTCCATCTTCACCAATACATTCCAAGTCCAAGACACCACCACTCCTCATTGGAATCACTCCTATGGCCCCCTGCTACTGTCACCCTCCTTACTCAGAGGGCAGACTCCTGCTCAGTTGCTTACAGAAGCATTCCCAGAATGTACCCAAGGAATGACATTGGCAGCTGGTATGTTGAAAAAAAAAAGCCATGTACATGCTGCATTGCTAACTCCCCACCTCATCACATAACAAACATTCTGAGAGGTCTTCCAGCATATACATCAGATTAGGTTTGACCTATTGCTTCCCAGGCATTCAGGAACACAGACCCCTTTTACGAACAGCTCCCAATCCACGCACCTTGGATGGTTAACACGTACTGTCTTTACATAAACATCTGTGTGTGTCTTATTCACTTGGGTGCCTCACAGCCCTTAATGCAGAGATCAGTTAAGGCTCACAGAATGAATGAATAATGGAAATAATGAGCAAACACCTGGTAGTCATCACTGTCACACAAGCTGCTAACCTGGAAGGGGAAGAGAGTAGACATTTTTCCTTTCATTTCCTGATTTCTGTATCAATTATACTAAAATGTTTTAGACTCAGATTGAAATTAAGCCTTAGACAGCATAAATCCAGCCAGTCAAGTGTTACCCAATATATGACCTATACACATTTCATTTTTGGGGGGAAAAGGGAGCCACACACAGAGAGAAGAGAAGGCTCTGTCCTAGGAAATGTTGCTTTTAGTGGAGTAGCTCTTACTTAGCTAATCACTCCCTAGGTGCACATTAGGCTAATGTATTACTTATTAATTATTCCAGCATTTCACTGTAGTATTATTAATCAGAAGAAATTACCTTCCTGCTCCTCTCTTACTCCGCTATCTCCTTACTTGGCTTGAGCCGTAATTCTTCTTTTGTACGATGCTCAGTTGGCCTCTGATGCCACACACAACTTCATGACCGACATACTCATCCTTGACACTTACTATTTTGGGCCATATGATAAAGCAAATAAACAGCCATTGTTTTTTTCCTTGAAGACTCTCAAAATATTTCCAGGGGACTATGACGCTATGGACCTAGAGTGTGCAATTAACTCAAAGAGCAATTGCCCAGAGCAGAGTCAGAATTGACCGACCTAGTAATAGGAGCTGGCATGCGAGGTAATGAGCAGTCCACTTTAAACGTTCAAAAGATGGTTCTAGAAAAGACCGACTAAAAAGTGCAAGTTTGTGTTATTTTTAACCCTCTTCATATTAAATAATGAGGTCAGATTTTCCTGGAAGCAGATGACATCCCTTTTTATAATAAGGAAGAGATAATGTTCTCTCTCACCTAATCAATTACAATTCATATTTCAGTTTCCAAGGATGCTTCCCAAATCCCAGTCCAAGTAAAGCTCCCCCCTCCATTATGCGTGCTCACAGAGCTATGTTCTTTGCCTTCAGAAAACCCATCTTGGCTATAATTTGAGTGAGTTTCTCCTTCGCCGGACTGTCAGATATTTATGCACACATAATATAGACGTTAAACACACATATTTGTGGAATAGAACTTGCTGTACGCCACAGCGCCTGAAATTCTCAAAATACAAGGCAACGTCGTATCTGAAGCAGCACTCGACACTTCAGGTGTTTTTATTTCAAACTCTTTTTGCTCGGAGGTGGGATTCCAGATGAGGAAGGGGTCGGCAGGTTGCATCACAATGGGCACACTTCATTAGCCTTTAGATGCTCTAATTCTTAAGTAATAGAGAGCTGGGGTTCTAATTTTTAACTTATTGTATTGACTAACTAGGACATTATGCTTCCCCTTCTTGACTTACAGTTGTACCTTTCCATACATGTCTGCAAGAAAGAAATGGGGAGTGGGTGTCTGGACTGAGCGTTCAAAGATTTTTGTACTCACTGGGCTACTGGGTGGCTCAGTGAGGAACGACCAAAGTGACCCCAGAGAAAGTAATTGCATACTTTTTCTTCTAGTGACACCAAAGGGTCTTAGGGACACAAGTGGCCGTGGTGGAGGCAAGTTTAGATAGATAACAGGAATAGTTGGTTCTGTGGTTTTCAGGAAAGCAGAGAGCAGCCATCTCTCTGGGAGGGAGGAACAGTGTTGGAAGAGAGGAGGAGAGAAACGATAGTCCAACGGAGGTCAAGCTGAGAGGGGCCTGGCTCCTCATACACGTTCACTTATCCTGTTCCAAGGCAGCTGGAGGGCTGAACCTTCTGCTGAAGACAGGCAATGGTGGGGAAGGCGAGGAGGTTTTTAGTAAGTTCCCGTGAGTACGGTGTCAGCAGACTGTATATTGACTTAGTGTTTGGTATGTGTGATTTCTAGTACATTCTGCTGAACTCCTTGATATAACTTTCCATTGAGATAGTTAGTCTAGGATGTCAGATATTTCCAAGAGGGCTGGTAAAGCAGAAAATCCTCACCTGGCAATATTTCATAAAATTAATTAATTGAGGGAATTCATAAAAAAAATTGTAGCTACATGTGCTACAATACAGGGTTAGTGGACCATGTCATATTTTCTTCTAACAATTATCTAAACTGTGTTATTTTCCGTTTAAGTGAGACCATTATTTCATCCTGAGTGATCATTGATTCTCCAGTGAAAAAAAAAAAAACGATCCTCTGTGTATGGTCTCCTCAGATTTGAGAAGACCCTAAGATAAGACAAAATTGAAGCCTGACTCAGGAAGCAAAAGATATTTCCCAGACAATTGTTAATCCAACCTGGGGAGATGTATTAACAGTCAGTCAAGGTTTGCCTGGAAAATTCCCCTTATTATGAGCTTTTGGTAGAAAGACAGTTTCTAAGTCCAAAGACCTGAACCCAATTCCGGGTTGTACAGTGGGCAGTTCTAAGCAAGTCCCTTGCTTCTTTCAATCTGCGTCCTCAGTTATCAAATGAGGTTACATTCATGTGATAGCTCGGTGCACCTCTCAAGATTGGAGCGAATGTCAAGGACGTTAAAGCACTTGGAAAATTGAAAGTACTGAACAACCGTAAAACAATTAAAAGGGTGGAGCCAAGCCTGGTGCAGAACTGCCAGCAGCCATAATAAAACAATCATACTTATCCTGGCAATTTATGTTAATGGACCTCTGGACAGACCCACATATAAAGTAAAGCTCATAACGTTAGATGTGAGCACATCCAGGTGGCGTGTAAATGGAGCCTGCATCGTCATCCTTACTGTTAGCACCACCACCTTCGTTATCATCGTCAGCATCATCATCATCTTGTTATCATCGCCGTTGATGGGGAGCAACCACAACACATCAGGCATGGGACCAGATCAGTTCCCTCAAAACCCCACAAGACTGCTCTGTTCCTATCCCCTTTGAAAAAAGAGGGGTTTAGTGGTTCCATGAAGTTGCCAGTCGCTCCCAAACTCAGCTGTGCACCAAAATGACCCGAGGGCTTTTTAAAAATTTGGATTAGAAAAAAAAAAAAAAAGAACAGCAACTCTATTGGTGGATCCCAGGCAGCTGAAGATTTGTTTCCCAGCTCTACGGATGATTGTCCTGGGCAGATGGGCTTGGAAATGACTGAGCTAAGTAACCTCCCCAAGGTCACGCAGCTGGAAGCAACGCTGGACCCTAACTTAGGCTGGCCACTGGACTCCCACATCAGCTCTTAACCACTTTTCTGTCTTGTCTGCCTGGCAATAACAATCTATTTAATTTAACAACTGTCTTTTAGTGAGTTTAATTGGGTTTTTTCCACATTCTACAGCCACTGTCAAACTACACTGCAAGATTACTTTTCCCTTAATGATCATTTAGTGGTTTCAGATGAATGACTTAGTTCCCAGGGATATTTTATACGGTGGCCAACTGCTGAACGATATGGTGGTATTTACGTGTAGCTGAATGTATTAACTACCAGAAATGAAGATCACAAAATGCGTGGGTCTGTGTTTGACTCGGGGAACTCACAACCAGCGATCAGAGAGTGTCCATTCAGTGTTGAGCTTTGCACAAAAAGCTGTGAGATGACAGGGGAGCCGATGGGCCCAGGGGCAGTGGTGGAAGGCTGTGATTTTTCTACTTAAAGGTCCACATGAAGTTCCCAGAAATCTTATTAAAATGCAGATATCGATTTAGCATTTCCAGAGTGGGCTTGGCAGTCTGCATTCCTAAGCTCCCAGCTGATGCTAGGGTGGATGCTGGTTCTGGGGAGAGGCAATCGCAGCCTTAGGGAACCCAGTGGGGAAACCCATTCTCAGAAGAATGAGCGTAGGCCTGATGAGTGAGGATCAGACTGCCCCTCACTGATGGAGACACCGGCTGGGGCGAAAAGTTGTTCCGGTGGTACACTTAGAGGCAAGTTGCTTCTTCTTCTTTTTTGTTTTTTGTTTTGTTTTGTTTTTTTTCATTTTGGAGACTCTCTTCCTTTTTTTCTCCTTTTCTAAAAATTGAAGTATAGTCAGTTAACAATGTTGTGTCATTTTCTGGTGTGTCTATAAAACAGATAAACAACAAGTCTCTATCGTAGAGCACAGGGAACTATAGTCAATATTTTGCAGTAGCCTATAATGAAAAGAATATGAAAAGGAATATATGTATGTATATGGGTGCTTCTGACATGAGAAAAGTCACAAGGGGAGGCATCGCCCAGCAAAGAATCTATTGCCTATTATGGGGTAAGGAAAGGTTATTTGTTTAAGTAAAAAGTACACTTATGCACTGGCTAGAGGGCTTACAAATACTTGGTTAGGACAGTTAAGTAGCATTTAGAAATATTCTGTTTAAGGCAAATGAGTGAATTCTAGGCTAACAATGGTTGATTGGCTGAGACAAGGAGGAGAGGGGGGTGCTGTGAAAAGCAGACCTTCTTGGGAGGTGAGCCAAGGATCCCACATCATGTGCCCCGGTCTAGCTCAGGGGACACTGCCCCTTGCAATTGCTGCGGTCCCGTCCCTACCTGTCAGATGATGAATGGCATGGTCTTCTGAAAAGCCACATAGAAATGAAATAAACATTAACCGGATCAAAATAGCACATGCTTTGGCTCATGCGTTTTGGAGAAGGGGAAGTCTGGGGAACATTTGGTGGGTGGAATTGTGTAAGCAACCAAAGATGAAATGGGCTTGAGTTTTAATTAAGCAAGAGTGCCACAAAACCATAGCTCCAAGAGCACCTTGCGCATTTAGACCTGCAGCTGTCAGGAGTGGAAATGTACTAGGTGTTGTGAGTTCCACTGAGTCCCCTGCTCTGCTGGGCCAGGTGGAAGCAACCTGGGACTGCAAAAGGACGGAGCTCACTCTCCGACTCGATGACTTCTCCAGCTTAGCCTGGGACGGTGACAGCCTGGCGGCACCTTGGCAGCCCCTTGCAGCTGGCAAAGAGAGTGAAACCTGCATAGTGTGGTCGGGAAAGAAACAGGAGGTCAAAGCTCCCCAGTGCCCGGCCAGGACAAAAGGGTCCTGCTACCGGAGATGTCACTGCCCTGGGCATTTGCAGGGCGGGCACCAAACAGGCTGAAACCACGGCTGCCTTCAGTGGCCAGCAGGAAGTGAGCGAAGTGGAGACAGTGACAATTGGAAGGTCCCAACAGGGACCTCCTCGTTCAGCGCTTGCCAAGCAGAACGTGGCCCTGGGGCTGCAGAGCTTTTGCTTTTTTTCAAGAGAAGCTAAGATTTGAAAATTTTATATAAAATTGTCTGTTTTTTAAAGGTCATCAACAAAATCAAAGATCATCATCATCATCATCATCATTATCATCATCATAATAAAGCCACTGGCAGCTAACTAAAATAATGTTAGTAGGGAGTTGTAGAGGTGATGACCATCGGGCTATACTTCTAGGCAAATTCAGAGGCAGCATGGGTTTGTAGAGTCTGTACCCAGAGGGGGGACCCAGTGGCAGAGCAACTGAGCACGGAGTGTCCATGCCCCGCCCCCCTTGCCTCCCATCCTTACCCGGCTTTCTCTTCTTAGCCCTTCCCTGTTCCTGGCGTTATGTTATGTACTTATTTGTGATTTTCATCTTCTGACAACCCCTTTCCCCAACTGGAAAGAATTCTTCATGCGGTCAGGGACTTGTCTGTTTGTTCACAGCTGAATCCCACACCTCCACTGTGTCTGGTACGTAGCAGGTGCTCAATTGCTAGGTGTCCAGTGAATTATAAATGACTGGTCTATGCCTCCACCTAAAACATCCAAGCCAGGATGAGCTTGTGTCATAGGGCCCTTACTCCAGGGTCTGATGTCCAATTTCTAGCAGCTTATGGGGCTGCTTTGGGCCAGAGTGACCCAACATAATGTCTATCCCCCCAAATTTTTTAACAGAGGTACCGGGGATGGAACCAGGACCTCGTGCATGCTAAGCATGCGCTTTGCCACTGAGCTATACCCTCCCCTCCAATCAAACATTTGAAGGCGAATAAAATACTCCCCAGTCCTACTTATACTTTGTTTCAAAAAATCTGCAAAAGAGAAAGTCAAGGACACATCCACTCGTGGTGTGTATTTAGCTGTGGTCATGAAAATACTGACTTATTTTTTGAAATCGTATGAAACAAGGGGCTTCATTAAGAAAGCGCAGCTGGGCAAAGAGACCCCGGACCCTCTTCTGCTGACACACAGAGCTACTGAGACCATCAGCGATGCCACGTTCTTTAAGAATTCTGCACAACCCGAACAGGCATGAGAGGATAAAAACCAACACCGGGGAACTTCTAGTTCTAGCAGAAAGAGAAAATTCTGGCTCTGAATCCGGCCCCAAACAAGAGGGGCATTTCACTTGTGCTGCATAGAAAGCTGGCACTCCTTTGCTTGCACAAAACCACTCACAATACACCTACTTCAGATAAGCAAAACTCAGAACGGTTAGCCACACATACATTTTTTTTTTTTTTTTTTTTTTTTTTGCCATCTGCTGTCTGGGGAAAATAGTTATGCAATGTGCACGACCTGGTTTAAACCAATCTTTGGATTTCACACAAAAGCATCCTTCCTCTCCTGGACTCCTTTTCTAAAGTTGAATCCACAAAGGGACGAGAAATACATTTCCCTTTAAGTAAGAAAAAAAAAAAAAAAAAGAAGTCTAGAGGACACTGCAGACCTTTTATAAAAGTACTTACTTTGAAAGAACAGGGCGGATTATGTATTCAAAACAAGGCACCGTCTAGAGAGCAGACCGAGATGTTGTTCGATGCCACGGCTCTGCTCGGTGTATGCGGCTCTGGTCCTGCTGGGCATGGTTGACAGAAAGGGCTGAGCCTGCGAGGCCTGGTCCTCTGGGGCTGCAGCGTCAGGATGACGCTCAGACCGGTCACTGGGACAGGCTGTGAGCAAGTCAGCAGCTCTGTCTCATCTCTGCGCTGAGGCGGATGCTTTCTGATGGGAAAATGGTGGTGGCAGAACTCTCCCTCCAGGTACAGGCAGAGCCAAGTCTCCCCAGATGATCTGAGCTCAAGGAGTGGGGGCTGAGCATCAACTGATGGGCAGAGACAAACAGTCCCCAAAGGAGGTGACCTTTGTCAGGTCAGACCCCTTCCAGACTCAGCCAAGGCTATCATTGGTCTCCTTGACAAAGTTCCTTGACTCGGCCAAGGGCATGACTCAGCTCACCACGAGCGGTGGGGACAACGCTATTTCTCCCTCATGGTCCAGGAGGGCTGAGTTCAAAGCAGTGACTGGAGAAAGGCCAGAGGGGAGACCATGGTGGTCCCTAACTCAGTGAAGTCAAAAGCTTGTGGCTTCCTGGGCAGAGAGATTGAGCACTTATCTCTACAGCAGTTACTGCAGTACAGTGGCTCACGATTCTGGAAATCAGAAACTATTTAGGATGGGGGTTGGGGGGAGAAGGAGGAGGAAAAAGGGGAGGAGGAGGAAGAAAAGGAGGAAGAGGAGGGCCACAGTCAGATATTAATTGCATTTCAAAGTCAGTAAGTGTAGAGGATTAATGAGATGCTATTGGTGTTAGGATGACAAATTGTTGGGTAGAGCTGAAGGCTTCTGATGACTTTTTCCATTTATGCCTGGACAGAGATGTAGTGGAAATTTAAGGAAGCCAGCTGTGGGCTTCAGACGCCCAAGGATTCACACCTTTGTCTACTAAAACCTTCCAGATACAGAGCTGAACACTGAGGACATGATGGGGTGGGGATATGGTGTAGGAAATCCTGGAATCATTTTTAGGTTGGAATTTGTACACAAGAACACAAAAGTTAGGGAGCCATGCGATTTTTCTTTATCACATAGACTTTGGGGTCAAGGAAAAGCAACTGAGCAAGAGCATTCAGTCTGTGAGCAGACATGTGTGTGTGTGTGTGTGTGTGTGTTTGCGCGCGCACGCGTGCGTGGGGTGTGCGGTGACGAGCAGACAGCAAGCTGAGTGGAGCTCAGGGCTGAGCCTGGGGCTCCCTGGGCGCTGTCATCTCTGGCTGATTCTGGATAACACACAACCTCTCTGGGCTTCACTTTCTACATGAGAAGGTTTTAAGATCCCTGGAATCCGAATGCCCTGTTCTCCGAGGTCTCACCACCCAGCACATGCCCTAACCCAGACAGAAATCTAATGAGCGTGTTGATACTAATCTAATGCTTTTCTTCCTCTTTCTTCCAGTCCCCTCCCCCACCTCGACAGAAGGCACTGAATTCCTACAAAGGACCTCATCTCAGTGCTGCCTCCCTCTTCCAGCTGCTTCTGAGCAGATTCTGAAAAGGCCAGAAGAACTGACTTTCTGAAGTCTTTGGAGAGGAGAGGAGCTGCTCAGATGCCCCTTTAAGAAGGAACTCATCACCCAGCGGCCAGGAGGGTGTCAGCTGACAACTGCCAACCCCTTCAGGTTTGTCTCAGCTTTTGTGGTGTGCACAGTCTCCTTAGGGTGCCCTGAGCTACAGGAAGGTACAAGGGCTTGCCTGATCCCACCCAACATGAGTGTCTCTAAGTAGGCAGGCTTATTCCCTAGGGACCACTGGGCTGGAAGAGACTGTCAGGAGTCAGGTCTGATCCTATGTCCTCCTCTTTTCTCTCCCAGGCTTTACTTCCCTCTGAAACCACCAGGGACCCGACAGACAGAGCTGCTAGTCATTATAACACGTAAGCCCTAAGGCTGGTTCCTTTTCCAAAAAGGATCTTTGACAAGCTTCAGGAAACCTATCTTGGAGCAACAAGATCTTTGTGGTGTAAGCATCTGCAGTGTAGATTTCTTTCCCATTCTCTTATTCACAGACATCTAGAGACTTAGTTCCCACCAGTTTTAGCCAGTGGTTCTCCACCAGGGGTGCATGTAAGGATCAGCCCAGAGACATTCACAAAATGCAAGTGCCCGGACTCCACATGCAAAGCTACTGTTGGTGGCTTGAGACATACACTAGTCGAGAACCACTGGTTTGCGCATGAAATCACCCCCTTGTTTCCAAGAAGATGAATGCTTCCTCTTCTTCCAGAGATGAGCATTCATCCTGCTGAGGATCATTCCAGAAACTAAAAAGTAAATCTACATTAAATAGTCAATTCAGGGATCCCCAGTTCATTTCCAGATATTTTGATAAGTTCCGCTAGTAATGCTTGCAAGACTCACGGTGTCGCATGGTGAGTCTTCTTAGAAAATGTTAGGAAACCTTGGGATCATTTTCAAGTTTGAAGATTTAACAAAAAAAAAAAAAAAAAAAAAAAAAAAAGGACAATGTGTGGGCCCCTATGATTTCCTTTATCTTGCAGTTTGGGGCCGGAAGTTTTGCAGTGACTTTCCATGGAGACTGGGAACAAGGCAGCTGGTTCTGTCCCCTCAGGTTTCCAGTGTTTCCCTTGTGCAGGGGGTTGTGGTTTTGGTCACATTTCACAAACTAAGTTCTTTGGGACCATCAGTCGTGAACGCCCTCGTCTCTCTCCTGTCGATCAGGGAGAGTTCATGCATGTAAATGTTCGACTGGTATTTCCTGGATCACTGAATAAAATCCCCTGGGATGATGTGTGCGCCCACTTAGCTTTGCTGATCAATTCAAGGAGTTTTATTCTGAGGCTAAGCTTGTATCTGAAGATGGCACAGGAGCTGAGACTCCCTAGGACAGGGAAGACCTCACTTTCCCAAGGACACTAGTCCTTGAAAGAGGAAAGAGGGGCCGTCTCCCAAAATGTCAAAAGCACCCAAAAGGAACTACTTGATATTTTTAAAAGGCTTCTTATTGTGTCTTTACAGCTGAAGAGAAAATTCAGAAATCCAAGGGGGATGTAAACAGAGAGGAAGGCTGGGCTTTGGGGAAAGTGTTCTCTTTGCAAAAGTCAAGTGTTCCCCAAATGGAGGAGTAACTGAGTGCAATCCACTCTGCTGACAGCACAACAAACTGGGATGCGCGATAAGAAGAGGACAAACTTCTGTAGAGCACAGGGAACTATATTCAATATCTTATAATAACCTTAAATGAAAAAGAATATGAAAACGAACATATGTATGTATACGCATGACTGGGACACTGAGCTGCACACCAGAAATTGACACATTGTAACTGACTGTACTTCAGTTAAAAAAAGAAAAAGAAAAGGACATTAAAAGTCACTGCCCTGTGACCATCCCCTGGGGCATTCAGCAGGACATGCTTAAGTAGTAATTTAATGCTTCCTGAATACAATACATAGAATGCTGTCTCTAAGTGCGTTACTTAAAACTCACTAATTAAGAGAGTGCCCTCCGGGTGATGTGGAAACAGTGCCCTGCAATGGGAGAGAAGAGCTGAGCTTGAGGCTTCTTCCTCCGCCTGGCCTGCGAACTGGGCAGTACCAAGATGCTCACGGAACATCCCCTGCTTCCTTCCTGCTTGGGTATTTCCTTGATTAGCTGAATCCACACGTGGATACGCTTAGTAAATTTTTGAAGCACTATGCATGTGTGAGCTTTTTTTTTTTTTTTCTTCAACACAAGCCTTCTTTAAAGAATGGCCGAGTGCCTATCCCAGGATCAGCAGCAGGGCGCATGGACGGGGCTTCCAGCTCAGACAGGCTGGCTGCACTGAATCCCTGCTCCTCATCCGCCCACCCGGAGACTGGGAGCAGTGACTCAGCCCTGAGGCTAAGACAGGGCTGGGTCACCGACCTGTCCCAATTCCCTCATAAGTTGGGAACCAGGGTCACACCTACATCTTCAGATCGTTGTGAGTCGAGAGGAACTCACGGAGGAAAAAACGTACAATGCCAATTATGGTGCACAGTGTCCAGTAAATGTGAGCTGTCACTGAAAGTTGTAAAACTGGGACACACTAGCAGGAGGGCTTGGAGGGGAGCTGGAGGAAGACCCTTCCGGGAGAACCGCCAGCTGCTCCAGGCCCCTTGCAGTGAACTGGCCACCTCCCAGCGGCGGCCCGACTCCGAGCCAGCAGGAGAAATCACTGCTCTGGCCTCATCATATCAACAGTAAGGCGAGTACCCACAGCCTGGCAGAGCTCTCGACCGTGATTCCGGAAGGACCATCACAGATTGTTCATTTCCAGGTACAAATTCACTTGTGACAACTGTACGTTCACATCACACAGGGAGAACTTGACATGCAAAGAACATCATCTCAAAATGGAGCACAGTCAGATTCGGGGGAGTGGAGGCAGGCAGGCAGGGAGCGGTGGGTGATGGATCGCGAACGTCAGGGCTGCCCTCGTGAGAATTCCTGGGCGGGGCACCCGCGATGGGCTCATTCCATTATGAGTGGAGGGGGTTTATAATGGAATGACATGGATGGGTTCTTATAATCAGAAAAACACACTGACCTTCACACTACACAGGTGCAGCAGCATAATTGACCCACCACGTGTACGCGCATCAATTCCTGGGGAAAGTCCAACGAGGTTAACTCAGCGTGTATCCCGAGCAAACAAAACCAGCGACATTCCCCGCGTGAAGAGCGTCGTGCCCCCACCCCCACCAAGACACATGGTTTGGGCAACCCACCCGTGCCAAGGCCACACGGGGATCAGACTCATTCTGGAAAAAAAAAAAAAAAAAAAAAAGTACCCTGTGCTTCAAGCAGCGTTATTTTATGCCATGAATAATATGATTTGGATTTTTTTAAAATTTAAGTTTCAGGGGTAAGAATCAAGGGCTTAGAAAACATTTTTTTAATTTTCCTTTTCAGGAAATAAGCATTTGGTATGGGATTTGCAGGGAGGGAAAGTTTCTGTTCCCCCAGAAAACTGCCTAAATGCATCCTCAGATACGCTCCCCTTGTAACACCCCTCAACCGCCAAACAACTAGATTTATAATTAAACTGATGAAAATGTCACTGACTTATCTCGGCGTCTTTACTTTCTCAGGCATTGACTCAGATCTGAAAGTCTCAAGAGGGAGTGCCATTCCGTTACACTGTATCATCCAAGTGGCAGTCACTGGTCACACCGTGGGCACTTTGGTACAGAGAAACCATCTCAAAAATGAGGACGTGAACAGAGAGCTGCCAGGCATAGAAATGCTGGTGGAATTTTACCCGGGTCCTGTTAATCCGGGTATCGCTTTGATTCATGAGTTATTTAAAAATTTTTTTTTCTGATTTTATATACCCTTCTTCCTCTGAAGTTAAAGTTATGGTGAAAGTAATCAATACAGAAAGCAGTGTGTAATGTCAGCTTTCAAAAAACCCCAGTGAAAACTGAAGCGTTGCTGACAAATGGGTTCGTGTAAGAAACGGGTTGCAAGCTTGCATTCTGGGTGCGTGGGTTCTCCTCCCAACCCTGGTCCAAGCAGATGCGAATAGGAAAGACAGAGGGTTCAGTATTCATGTCCTAAGACCCTGCTCTGCGCCAGCCCCAGGCTGGGCGCTCCTTGGCCTTGCACGGGTGAGGTCCCTTTCCCTGTCGTGACCACTGGCCTCCCAGCGCCTCCCCCGCTGCCCCAGCTCTGCCCAGTCTGCAGGTTCCTCCACATTGGAGGTCCTCAGACCCTCCTGTTTTTACACAAGTGTCCATACGCCCACCCATGGCCTCGATTACTCCCTGAACATGGTTCCCGTGACAGCTCAGAGCTCTCGTCTGAAATCCAAGTCCAGCATCCACTGGGACGCCTCACACCCGCCAAACACAGTGCAATAAACACTCTGCATCTTTATCCTCAACCTCGACTCAGTAGGAGTTTCTCACCCACTGGGTTTTCCATCAAGACCCTGGGAGTCCATCTCCAGTCTTCCTTCTCCCCCAGCTCCTCCTCTTCATCCAATCAAGCGCCCAGCTCACTCACTCCTTCCTCTTAGCTGTTCTATAATCCATCTGCTTCTCACCATTTCCGCCTCCTCCATCACGGCCCAAGCCTCCCTCTCCGACCCAGTCTCAGTGGACTCCAACGGGTCTCCACCCATCCCTTGCCCCAGATACATTCTCTGCAGCAGGCAGAAGGCGTCTTCAAAAGGGAACATCTGATTGTGCGCCTCCCTTATTTCAGTGGCTTCACACTTCTTTTAGGCTAAAGTTCTAAATACCAGTTTGAGACATTTCATATAAACATGCAAAAAGGGTCTGGCCCTGCCTCCTCCCTGGCCCACACATGGCACCCGGGCCACGCGGGGAGTTTCACAGTCTTCAGACACACTTGCTTCTCCTTTCCTGGAGACTTTGGCATGCTGTTCCCTCTGCCTGAAACACGCTTCCTTCAGCCCTTCCTTCTCCAGGGCCTCCAGCTCTTGGTCTCCCTGCCCACCACCCACCTCTCCGCAGCCAGGACAGATGCCCCCAGAACAGTATCCTATATTTATTTTGGAAGTCTTGAAAATAAATCTCAAGAACTATTTTTGTAACTTGTTTAACCTCCGTCTTGCCAGGTCGACCTAGAGCTCTCAGGGCTGAGGCTGTACCCGGTGTGCTTCCTCAGGGACTGTCTACATCCACGCGGAGCACAGTCTAGACTTCAAAAGATATGAAAGAAGCCTTTTGCTGCTGACTGCCCTAATCCAAATGTTGATCCAATAATCAAACACACACGCACACATTAGGAGAGTAAGCAGAACAGAAAAAAAAAAGACCATTCAAATTAGACATTTGCTTCTTGGTAGCGCTTAGCCCCGGGGACACTGGTGCATTTCACGTGACAGTTTACTGCAAATTGTTTTCTTACAGCTGGCGAATTGTTTGATGGCAAAACTTGATGCTGGCAAAGAAGGATGAGAGCGGAAGTGGAGGCTTTATAAACAAAGTGTGCAAGATGACAAAGGCCCCAGCGCTAGATCCCCCAATCCCACGCCACCCTCCCACAGAGGATGCCGACAGAACCCTCTCCAGTCAGAAATGAGCTGGAGCCAGAGCAAATGAAGGACCAAAGTGACCTGTCTATAGGAATGCAACCAGACACGTGCTCTACCCTCTGCTTTCAGCCCGTCTAAGCTTTACAGATCCACACAGGCTCTTCCCATAAACGAGTGCAAAGATTTCCTACAGAGGAAATTGCACGAGAAATGACAGTTGACAGTGTCAGGAGTCAGCAAAGTTGTACCTCGTGAAAAACCTAAGATTAGACAATTCTTCCTGCAAATGCAGCCATAGCCGCTTCTTCTGTTGCGGTCCAGGGGCTGTGACCCTGGGGTGGGGGGGCACGCTTGGAGCCCCGTGCACAGGGCGGCAGGTAAGTCGAGTGGGAAGGACCCCTCCGCAGACCTTGGCAGCAGTGCCTGGGGCAGAAGCCCCAGCGGGAGAGCAGGGGAGAGGCAAGGGGAGCCCCTGACGAGCTGCTCCTTTGTGAGTCACTGTGTCTGCTCTCCAGGCCCGTGGCATCCACGCCAGCACCCTGCAAGATAGCCTCTGACAGTGCTGTTCCGTCAGCCAAGGCTGAAAAATGGCAGAAAGTATGAGATGCGGGAAGGAGGGGAAGCTCTGCCTCCCCCACTAGGTCACCTGGGTGTAAGTTACCATCATAAAAAAAAAAAAATCAAATAAATCAGCTAAAATATTACTCCAGGGCCAGTCTGGGTCCTGCCCCAGCCAAAAGGAGCTGAGGTTAAAAACCTAATCCCGAAGGCCTGACACTGGCCCTCCGGTCACGATCACGTGGTGATTTATCACGTGCTAAAACAAATCTGTTTTGCTTTTTTGTTTTTGCCTTCCTCCTGTTCCCTTTGGTCTGCATCTGATAAGTGGAGGATTACCGAGGAACAGATCAAGATCATTCAGGGTTGGAAAGGAAAAAAGTGAGCAATAGAAAAGACTTTCTGAACATTTTTTTTTTTTTTTTTTGTAATTATAGAAACAGTGTATAGTTGCTGTTTAAAAGCCAAGCCAAGCAGACAATATGTGAAAAGTCACCCCCACCCCTGAAGAAAGCCAGAGGTACCGGATGGCAGTGGGTTCCTCATTTGTAAGTGATGCA
Source organism: Camelus dromedarius (assembly GCF_036321535.1). Lineage (NCBI taxonomy): Eukaryota > Metazoa > Chordata > Mammalia > Artiodactyla > Camelidae > Camelus > Camelus dromedarius. The sequence goes on along the minus strand of NC_087442.1, from coordinate 82,869,936 downwards.
GGAAAACAGATGTGGGGCTTGAGGAGGGCCGTGTCCCAGGCTTCGGTTGAGCCCCTGGGACGTGCCCCCGCCAAGTGTGGGTCCTTGGCTTCGCGCAGGAAAGAATTCAACAGCGAGCCACAGCTGAGTGAAGGTAGATTTATTCAGAGAGATACACTGAAAGGCAAGAGAAAGGCCACGCGGTGTGGGGGTTGGGTGCTCAGATTAAAAGTAGCTACACACTCCATAGACAGAATGTGGGCCCTCTCTGAAGACGGAGAGAGAGGGGCGGTGGCTGTGAGGCGCTGTGTTGCCAGTTTTTACGGGCTTGGTGGCTTCATGTGCTAATAAGTGGAAGGACCAGACTGACTAGCCTGGGGAGGGGGCTGGGATTCCCAGGAAGTTGGCCATTTCCCACTCTGACCTTTTGTGGCTTGCCTTGGGGCTGCCCTGGTGCCTGTGGGCGTGTTATTCACCATGTTAATATCTTACAATGGACACATAATGATGCTCAAGATCTGCTAAAAGTTAAATCTCATCATCCTGAGCCTCAAGGCCTCCTGGGGGCTGAATCTTTCACCATTTTGATGCTAATTGCCGTGGCCTTCCTTGAATGGCCGTGCCCTGCCCCCTTCCTGTCTCATAAGGAGCAGCTGGAGGAAAATCTGGCCAAGGTGCCACCTTCTGGGTGGCCAGGTCCCTGCAGGTCCCACTAGCCGGTGAAGGGGCATTATGAGAAATTAGCCCTACAGTGGCTGGCCCTCAGAGGAGGTTTGTGATATTTAAAAAGAATTTACACAAACTTTAAGTGGTTAATCTATCTCATCTCCTCAGAAACCCAGTCACAATCACCCCTCACAAAAGACCGTCATCGTGACTATCAGTCATTTTTCATTTTTCCCAAGATGGATGATTGACATTTCGGATCTGTTGAGTTCCATCGGGGGATGCCAAGTTGTAGAGACATTTAAGGACACACAGTTTCCATTTCAGAGTCCCAAGCCCTCAAGAAAATCTAACACCCTCCTTTTTCTCACCTGCAAACACCTTAGCCCAGTGTCCATCATCAGATCAAATATTTGCTGACCAACCGAATCAGTGGAGGAAGGAATAATCTACAAATGCATTCTCGCACCCCAGGGGCAACCCCCGATACACCACACCAGACCCCCTGGGAAGGACAAATTGAATTCAGTTGTACATGTTGTGAATGAGATTGTAAAAAAACCTATTTCTTCTTAGAAACCAGAACAATTACATTGGCTAATTTAACAAAACGATTCTTGTTGGGAGACCCCAAAAACAAGGAGGTTCACTCCATCTCCCCCTCATGTCACAGCAAACCCATCAGCTGACGGCAGTGTGGACAGGATGCGGAGAACGTTTGGTCCTGTTTTCAGCTTTGGGACCACAACCCATCAGCACTACTGGTCTTTACCCTCTGACTGGTTTCATCTCATCCCAAGCTCATTTCTTTCTGTCTTTTGTCTTGATCCCATTTAAATTCTCAGGAAACAGAAGATTCACCATCACGTGAAGGGTACTGCTGTCCCTGAACTTGCCTTCCTGGGAGGAGTTCTCTTCATGAGCCCACCCCTAACAGCATCCTTTTCTATCACTAATGACTTACAATCCCTTCCGATTTCTTCGGCCCCTCCATTCTTACAGATCATCTCTCTTAAATTAAAAAAAAAAAAAAAAGTCTTTGACAAACAAGTCAGGCTTTACTTGAAGCAGATGGACTTGGTGGTATAACCAGTGAGCTTTTCACTGTTTTTAATATTCATCTTTTTAATATGTGTACTTCCTTATATATATATTTTAATCCCTTTTCTGTGGTATGGTTTCCGTGCTGTAAACGACACATATTTCAGATGTACACGTTGATGAATTTTGATAGACGTCTACACCCATGAAATCATCACCACAGTCAAGATAGCTAATATTTCCATCACTCCCCAAGAGGTGCAATTTTTGAATCCCTATTTTATATCTTCCCACTCCCTTTAACCCCTGGTAACCATAAGTTTGTTCTCTGCGTCCGTGAGTCTGTTTCTGTTTTGTAGATAAGTTCGTTTGTATCCTTTTTTTTTTCCAGATCTCACATATAAGCGATATCATATGGCATTTTTCTTTCTCTGTCTGGCTTAATTCACTTATTCATATAGTTCTCCAGCTCTGCAGCATATTCATGACAAAATCTCTACTACTAATTATACATTATTAGTATCAAAACATCCCATTTGACATTTTCTTCCCAAACTGATGGATTCATGCCGGATCTAAGGAAGACTATTCCCAAAGATGGCTGGTGGGTGGTCCTCAGGGGGAAGTTCTAACTCCATGACCAGGCAACATACATTTGTGGGTGCAGCCTCCTCCCTGCCTTCTCCTCCCAGTACCTTATTCCTCAGACACCAACTCTGAGCTGCAGAGGGGCAATGCCGGGAGGAGGAGTAAAGCCGAGTCCTGCAGCCAACGTGATGAGGACAGGGTGAGGGCAGCCCTCTTGCTCGGGTCAGTGGTCATGGCCATGAGCTGGGTCCCCGCCCCACCACTCCCATCCCTCCCAGTGCTGTGAGCTTCCTGCTGCTCAGCTTGGACCGTTTGCCCCTCCCCAGCCTTCATATTCCATTGCAGGACATCTGTGATGGGGAAACATAATAGAACTCCATCCCTGACTGACTCTACAGCAAAGCTGTCTTCGAAGAATAATGGCTGATCCCAGGATGTTTTCATTAAAAACAGATTTCAGTGACAGATTATCAAAACGTGTCCCTTGTACCGTAAGCAGGGTGATGGGACAGAATTATGCAAAACATATGGGCTTAGCTCTGCCCTCAGCAACTGCAGGCTCGCTGCTGATGGTTTCAATGGCTCATTTAACTCACCCATCACCGGTGTGCAAATAGACTTCGTCCTGCTCAGCGCCTTAGCATGCTCCAAGTGGCAGGAGAGAAATCGAAAGGCTGGTGAGCTGCATTCCTGCCTCTGTTTTCAAAATCTGCCACCAGTGGCCTTTGGGAGGTGGGGTTCATTTACAGCCTGAAGCAGCCAGAGAGCTACCATATAGCCAAGCAAGCTGAGGGTCATTCATCCCTTACTGGCCATTTACCACATGCCTGGCATCACTTCGGCACCGGCAAATGCATTGGTGAGAGTTAACATCCAACATTTATACAGCTTCCTAAGAGCCAGGCATCCTTCTAAATGCTTTACAAATAGTCACTCATCTAATCCTCGCAATGACCCGGCAAGGCAGCACTAGGGTTGTCTACATTTTGCATATGAGGAAACTGAGGCCCGGACGGGTCATGGAATGTGCTCTGTGCATAACGTCACACAAAGACTTAGGAGAAGAGCCAGGATTCAGAGCTCAGACAGGACCTGATCCCCACCCTCCAGGAACCAACATCCTAGTGTGTATCTTAAGACACACTGAGCAGATAAAGTGAATACACCACATACCTCAGATCATTGAACTAAGGATCTGAGGAGGGTCCAGGCAGATTCTGTTCAGTGATTTAAAATTAATTTTGGTCAGAAATACCTTTAAGATGCTGGAAAGACTATATCTCCTTCTCTCTCTTCTCATAACCTCTGACACCCCTCCCCACCCCACAACTAGCTTCCTCTCAGGTAAACAGAGAGTTCCCTCCCCGACATTTTTTTTTTTTTCAGTTTCCACTTTATGGTCTCATCTTTCTGAAATTTATCTTTGCATGTGGTTTATTATATTAATTATCTCTTTCATTTTAAGTTTTTGCCCCCAAATTATTTTGCAGTGCAATTAGTTTAGCAATCACTTATTATATTAGAATATACTAACTTTGTTATAAATTCATTTGAATTTCAGCATCAGGATTGTTTTTTTCTATACTGACACAGCGTTTTCAGGTTTGCATCAGTTTACATAAAGACATATAAACTTGCTTGCTAATGTTTATGATAATGTATCTCATTGGGTAGCGGAAGTACCTTCTTCATTAATTTTTGAAATGTGTTCTTATTCATCTCCTAGCGATGCTTGTTTTTTTTTTTTTTTATCAGTCTAGAATCTGGAGAATCAGGTTGCTGTGTCCCCAAGGGGACATGTGGAGACACCTCTGGGAGCATTATAGTTATAAGCAGGCGTTTATAAGGCAGGGGGCCAGGGGAATGCTGGCCACACCCATGTGGATTCAAAGGAACTCAATACTTACACTCAACTGGTCACTTTTTGGAACATAGAAATCACACGGATATGGTTGCTTGGATTACATGGAACTAACACGTGAATATGAGACGGTTTTATGCAGTAAGTTATGCCATCCAGGAGCATGATCTGTTTCTCCACTTACTAAATTTCTGTTTTGATTTTAAAAATTCCTATTCATAGCTTTCTCCATGCAGGTCACACAAAGTCCTTAATGTTTGTACTCCATGTCTTCTTTCTAGAGAATTCAAGATGGTTTTTAAAATTATCATGGGTTTGGGCCAAAGGATGCCTTTTTTGTTTTGCAGTTTTTTAAAAGAATAATGATCTTCTACTTCCTTTTTATTATTATTTTTTTTTTGTCTTTCAGAATCTTTTTATTAGCCTAGTATCCATTCTCAGGTATTGAAACTGCATATAAACCCCTGTATCTCTGTCCTTGGAAGGAAGTGTCTCCCCGGCCTCCCTTGAGTCTCAAAACGTTGACTCAACAGTGAATGATTCGGAAAGGTGACGATGTAGAAACAAAGAATAGGATGCAGAAACAGAATTGCTGTCAGGCCTGCAAACTGGTAATAATTTAGGCTATAAAACCAGCCACACAGCAGAGTCACCAATAAAACCAGCCACACAGCGGAGTCACCAAACTCCCAGTTCTCTGAAAGCTACAGATAAAGGTCCGACACACATTCCTAAGTTGTTTTTACAGGAAGAAGAACCCCCATCAGATGAAAAATGTTGACCACAAGCTCGTGGACCTCAGATGGGTTGAAACCAGAGGATGGATGATACTCAAAACTTCACCTGGATGCCACCCAATCCGAGAACTGAGCAGGAGATGCTCATGCCCCCTGCAGCGCCACCCTCACACTGCCTTTAGAACCTCTGTCTTCTCTCTGGCAACTGGGAGATGGTCTTAGGACGTGACCCACCTCTTCCCACGTTGCTGGCCTCTTGGATAAAGCAACTTTTCCTTTTCCACCAACACCTGCCTCTCAAGCATTGGCCTTTTGAGCGGCGAGCTGCCCAGCTTGGGTTTGGTACCAGTCCTATCCGGTTACAGTATTATCACATTTTATTATCATGTCTTGTCAAATATTAACCTGTCTGCTAGCTGGGTTCACCAGTATCCTATGTCCCCTTCTAGGAAGGGCCCAAATCTCCTTCTCTTGCAGCCATGGCTGGGCCAAGGGCAGAGGTTCTGTGCAGGGTCCTCCTCCTCCGAGGAGCCTGTGGGTTGGGATCTACTTCCTCCTGCAGTGTTTCTAGGGGTAGAGCTCTGCACACCTTTAGATGAGGCTCTGCCCAGTTCCAGGTGAGCTCTCTCCCTGCCCAGGTCTTCTTAGGCAGGTGCGCTGTGGCTGGGCCTTGGAAGGTCAAGTGTGGTCCAGACTTGGGTCCAGCAGGGGATTAGCCCTGGAGATGAGGCAATGTTAGTGAACCACAGACTACAAGACCTGGCTGTGGAGCACATGTTTGAGAGAGAGAGAAACAAAAAAAAAAAACCCAATAAATAAATAAGATACACATGTTGGATGGTAGGAAATTTTAAGAAGAAAGAAACAAGAAAATGAATTCTTAAGATAAGGGTAGGAGGTGACGTTTTAGACTGAGTTTCTCAAAAATAAAAAGACTTTGAGTAAAAAGATGAGAAAGAAGAAAACAAAGTATCCAAGGAGATGTCTGGGGAAAGAACACTCCAGGCAAAGGGAGCAGCAAGTGCAAAGGTCCTGAGGTGGAAGGTGCATGGGTGTTTTGAGAAGCAACAAGGAGGCCAATGTGACCAGGGCAAAGAGAAGAGGAGGAGAATGGTAGGAAATAAAGTTGAAGATGGGATGAGGGGGCCAGCTGCTGGTAGGTTTCCTAGTTCAGTGGAAAGGCTCTGGTGTCCACACGGAGCGAGGTGGGGAGTCACTAGAGAGCTCTGAGTAAGGAGGTGACACCACCTGGCTGGCAATGAACAGGGTGTCTCTGGTTGCTGGTTTAAGAACACACTGAAGGGAAGGCAAGGGAGGAAGTCGGGGGACCTTGCAAGGATCCAGGCCAGATGTAAAGGTGGCATGAACGGGGTAGAGGGTGGGGGAGCCGTGAGAATTTGGTCAGGACTGTAGCTGGGGGCGGGCTGTCACTAGTAAGGCTGCGCTGAATCTGTAAGGCTTCTAACTAACCTTGGGTTTGTCTAGAACATGCAGACAGAGGAAGGATGCTTGCTGCTCCTCGCCTGCTCCCAGGCTTCCTGCAGTGAAGCTGCTTTCTGGATAATCTGAAGAAGCTTCTCTTCCTCTTGCCAGAAACTATCACCTGTTTCCGCATCTCTCTCTGAACCTACCTTTTCTGCTCGTAGGTACCTCAGCCTCTATGATGCCCACTGTATCTCTGTATTCACTTCCAGCTTTGCTGTTTTGGGGGAGTGGAGGACCCTCAAAAGTAAACAGCAAGAGAGGAACAAGTGGAGGGGAGGAGGAGGTGGACTGGTGCAGGCCTGGAGCTACTGGGGGCAGGCGGAGTGTGCAGGCAGGCTGAGGTCTGGCCCTGGTCTTCAGGGCCCCAGTTACACTTCATACGCTGGAAATCAGTTTTGGAGTCAGATACATTGATCGCTACTTCTAGGTTACAGAACAGCATCATTTTGCATCATTCTGGAAGCTTTTCATCAAACTATTTTCCTGGAAGTTGTTCTTGCGGGAGGGAGAGGCAGCCGGTAAAGTCTATCACTGCTGGTCCATCCCCCTGGTAACTGGATGTCACCCCATTTTTTTTCAGTCACGCTTTTTCCCACTGGTTAATATTTTAAGACTCCACAGACACATAAAAGAGTTTCTCAGACATTGGAAAACAAACAATAGCAGCTTTTCTTTGACTACGTTGTCCCTTAGAGAAATAAAAATCCGTAGGCGTACGCTGACCCAGATATGTGTGACTGTGTGTGGCCAACTCTTGTCTTTTCCACAACAGCATCTCAAAAACCCTGGGGGTTAAACATAAATAAATCATTTGATAACAAGATGTTGAGGGCTCTTATGAGGCAAGAAAGAAAATGAGTTGTGGCTTCTTTAGTAACTGTTCCTTCTACCTTGATGATGTGTGAAGACATAAAAAGAGTTTCCAGATATAAAGTCAAAGACCACAGTGTCAACCAGCTGGGGAGGGAGAGGAGTGTGAGATTTTGGATCTGGTCTCGGTGTTTCAGCCAAAGGGGAAAGTTTACCCACCGAGAATTGTGAACCAGAGGGGCACGTTTGCACAACTCTGAAAGCTTGGGTCTGCTAAAAGTAAACAACAAAGTCAGAACATTAAAAAGCACCATTATTGGGGGCCACTCCAAGGATGGAGACCCCTTATCTCCTCTGGAGATGTCTGTTTGCACCCCAGGGGTCGTAAGCCCAGAATCTTTTGTCTCCTTTCCTCAGTAAAGATTTCTTTATGTTCCAGAACATAAGTCCCTCTTCTCTGCTCCAGAGGGACCCAGAGGGGAAGAGAGCCAGACGCACCTGCATCTCCTGCACAAGCTCAGAGGTTCATAATTCCAGCGCTTCTCTCCTGTGACACAAACCCCTGCGTGGCAGGGAACATCTGGCTCCAACACTTCACCCCACGGGGAACTGGGCATGGGGGAATGGTAATAAGATTGCTCTAGTAATCAGTCTGCTTTCTGATCTGGAAGCCGCAAGGTTTCCGTCCCAGTGAATAAATACAAGCAGATGTGTAACTTAACGATAAAAGGAGAGCTGGCTGTGACTGTAATACTATTCGCTCTTGTCTAGTGCGTTACGGTCACGATCCACCCATCAATCATCCCATCGTCCTTTTCGGGGGGGGTCACACATCCCTGCCTGCCAGGTGACTTGCTCGTGCTGCCTGTGGGGACAGTATATACCCCCACCTCACAGACTTCGGTCTTGGCCGTGTCATATGTAACACGCTTTGCCCAGCTAGATGTGACGTTCTCTTCTGAGCATCATCAAATCAGTTGCCTTTTAAGAGGCATCGTGAGTTTCTAGCACCCCTCTTGCTCCTGTTGCCCATCCCACAAGAACAGCACGTTCTAGTTCTCGACGGGGCTGTGCCTTCAGCCTAGACTTCAGAAGAAAGAGGACACACGCAACACTTCTGAGCCCAACCCATAAGATAATGGAGAGCTGCGCCTGACCCACCGCCTAAATGGGATGTGAGTGGGAAGTAAACCTTTGTGGAGGAAGCCACTGAGCTCTTGTGCATGTTTATTTTACAGCCCAAGCAGCCCAACGTCTGCTTCTCGACACCACCAGCAAAACATGCCAACGCAGGGCACACCCAGCCTCCATGTCCACCCTGCTCCTGAACTGAACCCCGCTGCTCAGCGGGAGGTCCTGCCTCCTGATTCTTCTCTGCCAACCAACACCTGGAATTTCCCCAAACTGACTTTCTTTGAAAGGAAGGTCTTATATTTCACGAGTCAGGAAGAGGTTTCAGTGTAAATACAGACTTGCAAGGTGGCGATGATCTAAGAGGTGAATTTCTTCTCTCCTGCGTCCCATTCAACCAAGTCTTCTACTTTGTCTTTTTCATCCTTGCTGATTTCTCTCGTTCACTGAAATGCCAAGCTCTTTATGGTCATTTTTTTTCTCTAGTTACTGTCAACTCCCAGATCAAATTTCTTCCAGCAATCGTCACATCAGGACGCACAGTACATCTCCTCCTCAGTGTTTCCCATGAGGAAAGCATTCTCTGCAAATGAGAGAGAGGAAGGTTGGACTCCACTCTGCAGCCGCAGTGCTGTGTGGCTGCCAAGGGCTCACCGCTCAGTTCTTGCATTTTACTATGTTCTTAAGTCAAAGCATAGAGAACCAGGGGAAGTAAGTCTCTAGCACCATCCAAGAGCTACTTTTTTCCCTTGAATCTCCTGTTTTGAGTCCTTTTCAGTCTCTTAGCTGGCAAACAGCCAGTCCCCACTAGGGCACTAACACAATTACAACATTGGAGTTTAATAGACGTAAACAGGGTCCTCCTGGAGGCATTTACACTCCAGAATTAAGAGCAGCCTCACATCACAGGAGTAGAAGGGGTCCTGCCAGGAAAGGTTAGCATCTGGTGTCTTCTCCCTGCCTACCATGGCCAGGAGGGGCTTCTGATAAAACAGAGCCAGGCTGTGTTAAGAGATTGTTCATATCAAGCCAAAGAGCTTAAAGGATCTCACATTTACAGACCTGTTGAAATAGGTCACTGCTTCATTTTTCCTATCCAGAGACAAAAATCTAAGGCGTTTTAGGGCAGGACTACAACGTGATTTTAATGGTGGGACACTGAGCAAAATGAGGTAACGTGCCCCGGTACAAATCAATTCTGGGAATCCAAGTCATGTGCAAGGACCACATGGGTGCTTTTAGACTGGTAAACACCCAGAACAACAACAACAAAAAGTTACATTGTAAGAGTTGTTGCATGCTTAGCGTGCAGGAGGTCCTGGTTTCAATTCCCAGCATCTTCATTAAAAAAAAAAAAAAAAAAAAAAAAAAAGAGCAGGGGAACAGGGAAGTAGCTCAGTGGTAGAGTCCAGGCTTAGCATGCATGAGGTCCTGGGTTCAATCCCCAGTTCCTCCATTAATTTTTTTAAAAAGAGAAAGGTTCATGATGGGAGTGACAGATAATTCCCAGATGTGGAACAGGTAGAAGAGCAGATGGAGGCAAAGGAGCCCGTGCTCAAGTCTCATTCTGCCTCTTCTGGCTCTGGGATCTTAACCTCTCTAAATGACAGTTTTTCTTTACTTGTAAATGAGGATTATAACTGTAACTACTCCATAGACCTGTCAACGGATACAGGTGGGAAAATTTATGAAAAGTTCTTAAGAACAGCACCAGACAGGTAGCATCCATTGTCCAAACAGGACGGAGAGCCCAGTGGGAAAAAGGTGTGTCAGGTTTAAGAAACAGGGGGCTTTACATCCCAGCCAGGGTCCAAATGATGTACTAATGCTGGGCTGAGCAGGCGACCACTCGGCTGGTTTCCGCCTTAACTTTTGCAACTTTTTTCAGACTTTCAGAAAAGTTGCAAGAATATTACAACGAATGATCGAAAATTATTTCACACAGATTCTCCAAACATTACTATTTTGCTTTGTTTTTCCTCTCTCTCTCTCTGTGCATATATATGTGTATATATACATGTATGATTTATATAATTATGCATATTTATATATACACATATGTGTATTTATCTAATTTTTTCTGAACCATTCAAAAGGCATCTGTAGACAGGATGGCCCTTTACTCCTAAATACTTTGATGTGTAGTTCCTAAAAACAAGAAATTCTTTTATACAACTGCAGTGCAATTATAAACATTAGGAAATTGACTTTGGCACAATTCTATTATCTACTCTATAGACGTTATTCAGATTTCACCGTTTTTTCCAATAACGTCCTTTATGGCAAAGGGAAATCCAAGATCCAAAATCATGTGTTACATTCAGTTGTCTTTGTCTTTTGTGACATTGATAGTTTTCCAAGGTACAGGCCAATGATGTTGTACACCGTCCCTCACCTTGGTTTTGTCTGATGTTTCCTTGTGGTTAGAATTCAGGGTATGCCCTTTAGGCGGGAACACGATGGAAGCCACGCTCTTTCTCTGAGCACGTCTGATGCGCGTGCTGTCACAAGTCCCGTTTCTGGTGATGCTAACTTTGATAACTTGGTTGACATGATGTCTGCCAGGTTACTCCACTGTGAAGTTACGACTTCATCCTTTGTAATTATAAGTATCTTGTGGAGAGATATTTCGGGATTACGTCAATACACTATTACCCCTTCAATGCTCACCCACTTCCAATAGCATCCATTCATTATTTTTGTCTGCATCAGTTATTGTTTTGATGGTTCTAACATCTTTCTTCACAGAAGTTTTGAATTTTGTCTTTCGAGGAATATTTTCCATGGCAATGGATTTCATAGTGAGTTTCACTAATGCCACTGCGCTGTAAAGCATTTTTCTAAAGACTGAGCTCCCCCCTGGTGTCAGCTGGTTGCAAAGACTTCATTTTGGGAAAGGTGAGAATGATCAACACTGGAAACACAGCTTATTTACCAGAAAGTGAATAAAAATTAAATTCCTCTTGAGTTTACATTCTAGTCATTTCACATCTGGTTTCAACATAACACTGTCAGTTCTTTCTCTCTTTTTTAAATTATAAAAGTCATTTTTATTGTTTAAAATCTGAATGCTTTTATAAAAAGTGGAAAACAGAAGGAAAAGAGACCCCCATAATCCCAAATTTACTACCGTTAACCAGTTTGATATATTCTTTGCAATCACTTTTTTCCCTTTCCTTTTGTCTTAAGACATATTGTCAGTATAATTTTTAAAAAATTGAAGCATAGTCAGTTTATAATGTGTCAATTTCTGGTGTACAGCATAATGTTTCAGTCATACATGTACATACATACATTAATTTTTATATTATTTTTCATTGTTAGTTACTACAAGATATTGAATATAATTTATCTATTTTATATATACTAGTTAATATTTGCAAATCTCAAACTCCCAATTTATCCCTTCACACCCCCTTTCCCCCTAGTAACCATAAGATTGTTTACTGTCTGTGAGTCATTTCTGTTTTGTAGATAAGTTTATTAGAATCTTCTTTCTTCTTTTTTTAGATTCCACATATGATTGATATCATATGGTATTTTTCTTTCTCCTTCTGGCTCACTTCACTTAGAATGACAATCTCTAGGTCCATCAATGTTGCTGTAAACGGCATTGTTTTATTCTTTTTTATGGCTGAGTAGTATTCCATTATATAAATAAACCACAACTTGTTCTCCTGGTCATCTGTCGATGGACATTTAGGTTGTTTCCATGTCTTGGCTATTGTATACAGTGCTGCTGTGAACATTTTGAAGTAGCGTTTCCTCCTATATAATTTTATATTTCAAATTTTCAATAAAATATAAGTATTTCCAATGTTAAGATTTTTTTCATAAATAAATCTTAAAGGATGTCTTTTACAAACATACTATAGCTGAGTTCCTTGTTCCCTATGGTGGGTATTTAGGTCATTTTTATATTTCTGCAATTTAATGATGGGACAAACATCTTTGCATGCACAAAAAGTATTTTCTGCATTTCGCTTTATTTCCACAGGAAATAGCATGGCCGGAATGAGCGTGGCTGAGTAACGTCTATGCATACGCACAGCCAAGCGGTCTTACATACAAGGGCCTGGCAGCTGACACTCCACGTGAGCGCTGTTCCTCGAAGTGCTCCAAAACACCGGGCGTTCTCATGCTTCTATCCCTGATTACATTTCCAACCTTCTCTTACCCATTTTTATTGCCCTCTTGTTCACTCTCTGATTTTGCTCACTGAGTGCTCATCTCCTGAAGCTGGGTGTCATTTTTCACCTTAAAAATATGAGTTATGTACACCCCCAAATATTCAGCTTTGGTCCAACGTGTATGTTGCAAATATTTTCCCAGTGTATTCTTTACCTTTTAATTTTGTGTATTTAGATATCAATGGAAGATTTCCAATTCTATGTAGTCAAAACCCTTCTTTCTGATCCCTTCTAATATTTCAGTTTCAGAAAGCCCATCCCTCCCTCCCTCCTGCACCCACCTGATAGGTTATGACTCTACTCTGAAAACCTCGGCTCTCAAATCCCTTTGTACTTTATTTGGGAGCATGTGAATAACGTCCCTCCTCCTTGCTGTTACCTGCTGCTCCTTATCACATTCTCCGAGTGTTAGAATCTACGCTCAGTTATGCAGTTTCATGGATCTAGTGTTTCTTCTGGGGTTGGGACCACATTTTATTTGCTATTGAAGCTTTAAATATAGAAATATTCATCTCACTTCTTCATTCCTCCTCTTTCACCCTCTAAATGCCCCTCTTTGAGCCTATTTATTCTTTCAGACTATTTTAGAATAATTTTATTCCTTTCAACTGATAAGAGATTTTAATTAACAGGGAAATGGAGTATTTTTTAATTATAACATTGTGACCTGTAAGTGAATTAGCATGAAACAGAGCAACAACTTTACAATATTCCGTTTTCTCATGAAAGGACACGCAGCATCTGTAGATTACTTCAATCTTTTATGTTTCTTAGTAAAGTTCCATAGTTTTAATTGCATACTTTCTATTCTGTAAGAGGATGTATGGATAGTTTATGTTTTCATTATTACTGTAAGAAGGATCCTTTTAAAGTGTCTTTTAAATTTTATATTAATTAAATCGATATTTAAAATTTATTTATATGTTTATCAGATATATATTTAATATATTAAATAAATAAAGATTAATATACAATCTAAATTTAAAATTTATTTATTGAATATATAAAATATATATCTGAATATTAATTTTGTAATCTGTCTTGATCATTCAGTTACCTAGCTATTTCCCTCACATTTTACAGATATACAATCATATGCCTAAAAAGAATTATCATTGTGTTCTCAATTTCGTAATAGGTATTCCCATAGCTTTTCCCCTAGATCTTATTCCATTAGCCAGAACTTCGAGATCAACGTTAAATGATCACTAAAAGTGGTAGTCAATCAATTTTACATAGTTTCTGGCAGTGACAGGAATGCATTTAACACAAAGCAGAACCACTGGCCATTAGTTTGAAATAGACATTAAGTGCCATCTTATAATATCTATATGAATATATTTTTAACGTCATCTCGCTCTGAAGAAAAGCAATTATGGCCATCCAGTAGCAAACACAACAGGGAGCCTTCAGGCACCCATGAACACACAGCTCTCAGATGTCTGACAGTTGGCGGTGGAGCCCGTGACTTTCACACCATCCCAAGGTCATACCTCTACAGGTGGGGGCTCCTACCCAGGGCGCAGGATGGCAGGGATGCCAGGGTGGGCCCACTCCTGGGGGAGGAAAGGCTCCCCTGAAGGGCGACACTTAGAATCACACTGTGACCTGCAAGGCTGCCTTCACCTTCTCCTTCCCTCTCTCCCCTCAAGGGTCCGACCTGAACTGCCTCCCAGGCCCTCGGGGCTCCTCCCCACCTCCCCTCCCAGGCCTTCCTCCCAGTCAGCCTCTTCCACATCTCATCCCACCTTGGCACCTGCTGCTCAAAGGACCCAGAGTAATGCAGGCATTAATTGTTTTTGGTCCCGGCTGTTTTCCAGTCCTTTCAGAACTTTCAGCTGAGTGACAGCGTTCCTTTGAAACCTATTACTTTAGTAGTGAAAAAAAAAGCCACCACTTTTGGGCAGTGAATTAATAATTAAGTGCATGGAGGCACTTATACTTTACAAGACCCTGTCCTGGCCACTGTCTCACCATCACAGTCAGAACCAGGGTAGATATTCCTGTCCTCATGTTGCAACAAACAACGAACAACTGAAATCTTGGAGAGCTTAAGTGACACGAGCAAAGTTACATTAATAAGAAGAACACAGCCCTGGCCAGAGCTGGCAGCTTTTCAATTTTTATTCAAACCCCCTTCCTTTTTAACCCCAATATTCCCTAAATTCACATGACTCATGTTATTTTTTATTTTCTGGTTTACAAAAGAAAATATGCTATTTAGCAGTATTTTGACTTTTCATATAGGTTAAAAATAATCTAATAATGCAAAGCAGACGCACGTTCTGTTGGTCATCACTGTATCCCATGCATGTTCCATGCTGATGTCATAGGAAACTGACAGAATTTTCTATCATTACTCACAGTTGTAAATTAATCCTTTCTGGTAGCATGAATGATTTCACATTAGTATGGAAAAAAATCTCTTTATGTTCTAGAAATAATAATTTTATATTTGGAATATTTACTTACATTAATACAGAGCTCTCGATTTCCGGTTTAATCACTCTACACCATCTCATTAATGTCTATTCCAAAATGCATTTCTCTAGTCTCCTCCCCGCAAGCATTTAGGTTGCTCCCAATTTCTTTTTCTTTTGCTGTTACAAGCAAAGTCACTTTCTTACCCACAACCCGTCACGCACACGGATCAGAGGCTCCCGAGTGAATACACGGGTGTTGGTTCCTTGGACCAGGCATCTACTCATCTCCTACTTTGTGCTCACCAAAGGGGCAGAACCAGTTAATTTTCCCACCATCTGTGTAGCTCCCATATTTCTATTCTACACTCTTGCCAAACTTGCTATCGTCAGCCTTCTTTGTTTTTAATTAGACTGGCGTGATGCAGTCTATCATTGTCAGTTTCATTTACCTTTCTTGTTTTACCGGTGCTTACAATTTACTCCCCACTTGTGACTTTGGCTACTAAAAACAGGCCAGCCACCCTTGAATCTCTCCGCAAGTCCCTTGACCCTCCTCATTCCACTACCAGGCCCCGGACAAACCTCCAGCCTCTCAGCAGCTGACCTCCCTCCTCCTCCTCCTCGCATTTGCACTTCCACCGGAGGCATTTACCTGCCATTAACTTAATTATGTTACTTCTTTGCCTAAAACACTTAATGGTCCTCCATTGCCTCAGGATCAAATCCCAATTTGCCAGCACAGCAAATTCACCCCCCCCCCCCCCCCCGCAAGTCAGATCATCCCTTCTCTTTCCAGGATGATCCCAGCCACTCCCACCTACATACCACACTCCAACCTGCGGTCCAGGGGTTCCAGAAACACTTTCTCACCTGTGCCCCTTTTCCCATGGTGCTGTCTGCAGCTCCCAGATGCCTGGATAATGTCTTACTGATCCATGCCACTGGTGTGGGGCCGGGTAAACACTGCGTGACACACACATGATGATTTACATGAAATGGGGTTCAGTCTTCTCTGGAATAACAAATAATTCCATTCATTTGTTGTACATGCCCTTCCTGGATGCTAGTAATACAACAGTGAATCAGACCGTGGAAATCCCTTTTTTTTTTTTTTTAAGCCATCATGGTGCTTGCATTCTAGAGCGAGAAGATAATGAACAAAAATGACTGAGTATGTAGTGTTGTAGAAAGTGATGTGAGCTATGGGGAAGAGAGAGCATGGACACAAGGTGGAAGAGAAGGAGGGAGCAGGGGAGACATGGGACTGTCTAGGGGCAGAGCTTTCCAGGCAGAAGGCAGAGCGAGAGCAAAAGCCCAGAGGAGGGAGCTCGCTGGCTTGCTGCGCTGGAGGAAAGCTGGAGACACAGATGGAGAGGGGAGGGAGGGGGGCACTCAGGTACCACTTGGTGAGTCAGTAAGGACTTTGACTTGGCTGCTCAAAGTTGGGAAACCAGCGAAGGGATTTGAGCAGAGAAGTTGTAACGGGCTGCCCCTCAGGGGGTTGTGCTATGAACAGTCTGAAGGTGACCAGAGGAAAAGCAAGGAGAGAAACCAGGAGTCTTTGCAATAATTCCAGTGAGAAATGTTGGTGCTTTGGACTAGGCTGGTGGCGAGAAGTCGTTGCTGGATTCGAGACGTGCCTTGGAGATAGGAGCCAAGGGTCGGCTGCTGAATCTGACGTGGAGTTTAAGAGCAAGAGAAGGATGACTCCATTTTTGACCCGAGCAAATCATCAAGACGGATCTGCCACAAACTGAGATGGGGAAGTGGGTGGAGCAGGGGCTGGGGGAAAAGAAGAGTTCAGTTTTAGACATTCTATGTTTGAAAATGCTTACTAGACATCCAGGTGGAGAAAGAAAAACAAGTCTGGTATTCAGAGGAGAGGTGTCGGGTGGGAATGAAAATTCATGAGGCATCAGTACCTGGATGAAGCTGAAAGTCCAAAAACCAGATGCGATCATCAGGGCAGTGAGTGGAGAGAAGAGAGGAGGCCAAGGCCAGAACCCCTTCCCCACCAGAGATGCTCCCAAGAGGGCAGGGGAAGAACGAAGAACACACAAAGGAGACACAGAAGTCAAGATGGCCGTGAAGGTCATTCCGTGGCTACGGGAAGATAAACTGAAGGTCACAAACCTCACACAGATCAGGTTTCCAGATTAATTTTGTAAACCGAAGCATCTGTGCAAGCTGCCCCCCACTGAACTTGGCTCTTCATAGAAGAAAAACAATTTCTCCAGATTCTAATTCTGGACTGGCCGCAGCAGAAAACATGGTGAAAAGATCTGACCCCAAAGACAGACACTGCAAATTTCTTGTGCTGTTCCTCAAACCACTTCAACCATCCTCTTCAAAGTCCACATTTTCAAAACAGCTGATCTTAGATTAGACCTGCCCTCAGTGCAATTCCTCTTCCACAAAACACCTGCTAGATATGAATATTCTATGGTTTTGTAAGATGTGTGAGATACAGAGATGGAACTAGAATTTATTAGAAAGAAAGGTGACTCAGTTCATGATGGTGGCATCTGATTTCCAGAGCATAAAACCAGATTACCTAAATTGATCAAGATTGCTTCCCCCTAACTTCAGTGCTCTATCCATCTGGTTTTCCTGGGGAGCTTTGAAAAATACCGAAGCCTGGCTTTTACACACGGGAAGTCTAACCTAATTGCCACTAGAGTTGAGAAACACTGGTCTAGAGTGGGCTTCTTAAACATAAATGCATACACATTTCCCACAGATCTGTTAAAATGTAGACTCTGATTCAGGAGAATCAGAGGATGGGGGCCTGAGGCTCCACATTGCCATTGACCTCCCAGATGAGGACATGATCTGGTCCAAGGACCACATTTCGAGTAGCAAGGATCTACATTACATAATCCTCTTTACAAAAGTCATCTGGCATCGCCATCTATGATGATAAAATGCAGATGACTTGACTATTAAAAGCTAGTTCTCCAGACATTTCATTTAGCAAATATTTACTGAGCACTTACCATGCATGAGGCTTGGCAGTAGAGGCTTCAAGAAATAGAGAGGTAAGAGGAGAAAAGAGTCAGGGTTCTGACCAGGGTTAGGAAGGACAAAAAGGCTTCAATTCAAGTGTCTTTTCTGACTGACTGCATATATGTCACCCTTGGTCTAAGGAGATCAAAATATAAAATAACCTAGAAACTCAGCATCAGAAACCCTAGACTCTCCTTAATCCTTTAATGTGGCACCAGGTACCATTACATTCCTCTAGGACACAAGAAAAGGGACCCTTGGCAACTGTCTGTCCAAGCTCCCTTAGCCTTAAAGCCCAGGTCATTAACCGCTAACTGCACTATTTGATAAGGGACCTATAAACAGTGCTCCAAGTGCTTCCAGGCCTTAGAAAAAAGATCCTTTAAGGCATTCAGCAAGCCCACAGTGTCTTGCATAGGTGCATACCAAATGCTGCACCCACACGTCTCTCTAGGGTCGTAGGATCTGATATGAACATGCATTTCTCATGGCTTCCTTCTGTGACACCAGCCACATCTGATTACGCACAGTGAGGCTTGTGAATTTCTGGTCCAGCTCTGCCCATGTTGAGGGCCAATGGGCGCCATCATAGAAAGTGCCTAAGAAGCTGGTGTCTCTCTTCCCTTGGTGCTGGGGCAAAGCCTGGGGGGATGAAGGGGTTGGCTGCTACCCTAATGCTAATGTCTGATTGTCTGGGACCACACCTTGTCACTTGCACCTCAACAAACTCCCTTATTTGTCTGCTCAGCCAAAAAATGACTAGGGGTTTCTATGGAATAAAGAATATGGCTAGCCTTTGTCTCCAGCTTATGGGAGGAAAACTCTAAATCTTTGAAACTTCTCAAGTGATAGCAGTGTCTTTGTTACTTGTGGAAGCCTTAATAGTTTACACTAACGAGGTGACTGACAGTGGCCCCCCCCAGATAAGTTACACTAACAATGTGATTCAGGGTGGAGGCTGGCCACGCCAGAAAGACCAACCATGTGATTAGAGGGTTGGGACTTTAAGTCACGGGATATCAATCTGACATCTGGGGAGGGGAGAGGTGCTAAAGATTGAGTTCAACCACAGAACTCATGATTCCATCAATCCTGCCAAATAACAAAACCCCAATGTTCATAGCAGCACTATTTACAATATCCAACATATAGAAACAGCCTAAATGTCCATCAAGAGATGACTTGATAAAGAAGATGTGGTATATTTATACAATGGAATACTATTCAGCCATAAAAAAGACAACATAACGCCATTTGCAGCAACATGGATGTCCCTGGAAAATGTCATTCTAAGTGAAGTAAGCCAGAAAGAGAAAGAAAAATACCATATGAGATTGCTCATATGTGGAATCTAAAAAAACAAAACAAAACACATAAATACAAAACAGAAAAAGACTCATAGACATAGAATACAAACTTGTGGTTGCCAGTGGGGAGAGGGGTGGGAAGGGACAGATGGGGAGTTTGAAATTTGTAGATACTGACAGGCATATGTAGAATAGATAAACAAGATTATACTGCATAGCACAGGGAAATATATACAAGATCTTGTGGTAGCTCATGGTGAAAAAGTGTGCAACAATGAATGTATGTGTGTTCCTGTATAGCTGAAAAATTGTGCTCTACACTGGAAATTGACACAACATTGTAAACTGACTATAACTCAATCAAATCAAATTAAAAAAAAAAACAAAGAAAAAAAAGTCTGAACACCAAAGTCCAGGTGAGCTTCCCTGGTTGGCGATACTCTGCACATTGTCACACATTGATGTGCTGGGTGGGGGGTGGGGGTATCCTATCTCCTGACTCCACAGGGAAGAGACACTGGAAGCTTTGCGTTTGGGGCCATCTCAGACCTCATTCTGTATGTCTCTTCTTCGGGTTGATTCCGATTTGTATCCTTTTGCTGTAATAAAACTAATTTTAAGAATAGCACTACCCTTTGTTCTGTGTCATGCTAGTGAGTTTCTGAGCCGGAAGTGGTAGTGAGAACCCCTGAATCTGTAGCCAGTTGGTCAAAAGTGCAAATGACCTGGGAGCCCTGAGCTTGTGATGGGGTTGCGGTGGATGGAGGCCTTAACCTATGAGGAGTGGCTCAACTCCAGGCTGTTGGTGTCAGAATACGTGGCCAGAGTCTGTCTCAGGTCCTGAGTAGCGCTGCCCTGGATGATGCCCAACTGACTGAGGCTGCGTCCAGGTCCTCCGCCCCAAAGGACCTTTCCCTGCAGACCTCCCGACCCTGCTGGGGATTTGCTCCCATCTAGTGAACCTCTTAGAACATGACATATTCTTCACCTTGGACTTCGCTCACCAAGGGCCGTCAATCCAGATGACTTAGACTTCAACAGCCCATTAGTAAAATGCCCTTGGATGTACATACTGCCCAAGGCCAGGCTTTGCCATGCCTCCCAGGACACTGATGTGCAGTGTCACATCCAGGCTTATTCCCTGAGCCCGGCTGTACCCTGTTGTCTACCTCCCTTCCTTCTCCTCCAAAACATGTCAGCTCCCAGGTGCCTCTCAAATAAGGCCACCCATCGGGATGTGCTATCCTGAGTCACTGCCACTTTCAAATCCTTCATACATCTTATCCTCTTGTTTGGAAAAAAGAATCTGAGCTCCAGAGAAATAAAGAGCAGGGTTTTCAAGATGACCCAGCACTGCTGCATGAGAAAGAACTGGGACCTTCTGACTTCTCTCAGATCGTGTTGCTGTTCAGAAACAAAAATTCAATCCGCAATCTAAATATACCTTAAGTTGAATG
This sequence comes from Camelus dromedarius, assembly GCF_036321535.1. Classification (NCBI taxonomy): domain Eukaryota; kingdom Metazoa; phylum Chordata; class Mammalia; order Artiodactyla; family Camelidae; genus Camelus; species Camelus dromedarius. The sequence continues at coordinate 82,849,255 of NC_087442.1, read as the reverse complement.
GTCTGGCATCATGATACCGATTTTTTAAGTGAAAAATACAGGATAAACTATCAGTTTTCAACTGCAAAATTCTGCTCCAAAAGCTTCACCATCCTTTTTGACTCAGACTCTGTGGGGTCATGTACACGGGTCTTCTCCAAAGGGGAGGATAAAATTTCTCCCCGTACTTGGTGGGACTCTGCCCCACCCCTGCTCACGCACCACACATGCCTCCCTGCCTGTCCTTCCAGCTCAGACTCTCCTCTTCTGGGAAACTCTTCCCCCTCCTGCCGCACAAGAAGCAGGTGCTGGCGGCCAGGTTTGCCCTAAATGACACCACTCCTGAGCCAGCACTGACTCCCAGACATGGATTGGGCACCAACTGGAGCTAATTAATTGGCTGGTCAGTAACCAACGAGAGTTCCTTTCCTGATGATTCTAAGACACCTGAGTGCTGGGTGTTACTTCTGTGAGAATATTCAAACCTCAGGTCACGTAAGGACACGGATGAGCAAAAGAATACAGTCCAGAAAGAAAACTGGAGCAAAACCTAAGCCCGTTGTGATTTTGCAAGCGATCTGTCTGTTGTATGATTTTTACAACACGGCTTCTCTCTTTTGGTCATTTGAATTAGCTCAGATACATTTCTCTTCCTTGCAAGCAATGATTCTAGAGGGAATAAGACATATCTTTCCCTCTAGGATACCAAGATTCACCTACAAATGGAAAGACGCTGCAATAGATCCCATTAATTTGATAAAGGCATTCAACCATAATCCAACGCCGACCCTATTTAACAGAATTCATGCATTTTAAGTAGGGAAAAAGATGTTTCTTATTTCTTACCTGCAGTCCCAGGGAGGGACTTCATTTAGCTGGAGCCAAGAATATATTTTACAAATCTGAAACTCAGTTAGAATTTAGAGTACTGGGTTCAGGATCAGAATTCAGAATAAATCGTCTATGGAGCAACATGTGGAGAAAAGACAAAGTTAAGTGAGTCTCAAATTTTTCTAGTCTGTTTGCAAATTTGTTTTTATTGGATCAGGGGCCAGTTTGATAGTGTAATTGATAATAAGCTGCTATCATTAAAACATGGGCGTGGTCTAGGGGTGTGATCAGAGCAGGAGTGTTAAAATGGAGCCGTAAGCACTCCAGTTCCACCGATGCCCGGATCTTGAGCATCCCCTGAGGGCTGGTCCGAGGATGCTCTAAGATGGCACAGTGTTTGCCACTCATCTAAAGGCAAGCAGGACGTGTGCTAGCAGTCCTGTGCCTCTGGGCTGACAAAACATCTAGAGAGCACTACCAGGCAATGTCTTCTGCTTATTGTGGCCCCGGAAACAGAAAAAGGCAACAGTGCTGATGACTAAGCTGGACGGACTGCCTGCTGCCAGAGCTGAGGCCATTGAGGTCTTCAAAACCTGCCTCATCTCATCAGACCCAAATTTCATCTCATAAAACCAAGATCACACAAAATGACAGTCAGATGACTATAACTTCCGAGTCTGCGTTCTCTCCGACTCAGAGGGCCCGGGTCTGCCCCCTAAGAACACTGGGAAAACAGCTCTCTTTCATGGGAGTCAGGTATTTTGAAGAAACTACAGTGGTTTCTGCCTGACCCCCTCCCTGCCTGGATCTCCTATACTATCCCTCCATGTCCTTGTATCCGAGACAACAAAGACCAGGACAAAGCCATGGAGAAAAGCTTTCAGTTTAGGAAAGCTGCCAATCAAAGAACATACTCTGTGGGGGAAGGTATAGCTCAGTGGATAGAGTACATGCTTAGTATGCACAGGGTCCTGGGTTCAATTCCCGGTACCTTGATTTAAAAAAAAAAAACAAAAAACGATGGGATTTCAAAACTGTAGAATAGATAAACAAGATTATACTGTACAGCACAGGGAAATATACACAAGATCTTATGGTAGCTCACAGAGAAATAAATGTGACAATGAATATATATATGTTCATGTATAACTGAAAAATTGTGCTCTACACTGGATGTTGACACAACATTGTAAAATGATTATAAATCAATAAAAAATGTTAAAAAAAAACGAAATAAATCTAATTACCTACCTCCAAAAAAAAAAAAAACAAAACCCACACTAAAAACAGACAAAAACACCAAAAACAAACAAACCAAAGAACAGATTTTGTTTCATAATGTAAATGAACCATTTACAAAGACTCATTATACAAGAGTCGTAAAGAAAAACTGGATAAATTACCAAATGCAGCACGAGGGTGGCTGACGGTTTCTGACCACAGAGCAACCAGGCTGGATATTAATAATACAGGTTTGAAGTTTAAAAATACCTCAACCAATTTCCAACCAAGAGCCCACATAGCTTTTTGGTTAAAAAGGAGTTTTAAGTTGCAATGACAGACTTTGGAAATGAATGACGATGAAAAGGAACACATATGGAACGACTGTCAGGATGAGGAGCTGTGGCATTAAATAGGACTGCCATCTAGCCCTGGGTGGGCTGTCTGACTGTTAATACATGGAAACCCTTTTGAGGGGCTTGGCCAATAGCACCACTCTGAGCCTCTCCCCCTGCCCGCACGAATACTAATCATCCAGTTCTGATCAGTCAGAACCAATACGGACTGGTAATTAAACACTGTATGCTTTAACTGCTTCTGTGATAAAGCAAAGAAGGTAAGTAAAGGAACTGAGCATCCGATCCTCATATTTCTTAAAATTAGAGGGAAAAACAAGAAGAGCAAAGTCAATCCAAAGACAGCAGGAAGGATGGATTAAGGAGGACCTTAAATGTGAGGGATGTCTTCTGTCTGCTTCTCCCATCCCCCCTCTTCTGCCTGACCCTGCAGAGGCACCGATGGGCTCCCTCACCTCCTGTGGTCTGGCTGGGTTCAGTCACCGCGAGCACAACAGGGAGGCAGCAGTGTGAGGCTAGACTGTGTCCCCGTGGTCCCCTCACTGCAGGCTGTGAGCTGCCCGAGGGCCCGGCCCCCTCAGGAGACCCTCTCTGCTCTGCTCTGGATTCAGAGCTGCTGCTCCTTCTGGATTAGCTCCCGTGCTCAACCAGCTCCTGAGGGGTTTCCTCCAGTCCCTGGACTAAACTCTCTTCAAACTGCCCACTTTGTCTTTGCCATCGCTTCCTGATGGGACCCTGACTGATGCGCTGACAGTAATAACAAAAGAATAATGAAAAGGAACACGTGGGCAGGGGGAGGCAGGGGATCGCTGAATTAAACAGCCCAACTCCAGTTTGTCTAGTGTTTGGAACAGACATTACTCAGGAAATCTACCTGAATATATTATTTCCTGAATATGTTATTTATTTATGATAAATGAATTACCCTAGACCTTTAAATAGCTTTCTTTCATTTTTTAAAAGCTGTTTTCACCCTATCAATGGTAATTGTAACCTCCTTTCATGTCACTAATTGTGTTTGCTTTATTCTCTTTATATATATGTACATGTATATAAAACAGAAATTATATTTGGAAGAAGTAAAAAAGAACTAGAAACATCAGAAAAACATATAAGAAAAACTAGAGAAATAAATACATGTGTGTATAACTGTATTATGTATTGAGGAAAGAAAAACTTGCAGAAAAAAATCAATATTAGCAATATGAAAGGAGATTAGAGTTACTACTATTGGTAGGAAAAGTGGTTTTAAATCATAAAAGAAAGATATCTAAAGCTGTAGTAAAATAAATTCCAAAATCCTGGTAAAATGGTTAATTTTTCTGAAAATTTGACTTTTTCTTCTAAAGATTTTTCTTCTGAAGTAAAGAATACTGAGACTTGTATATACAGAAGAAATTCAAGACTGTTTTTGTGCTTTCTGTTTATCAGAAAATTATTTCATAAATTTAAGGAATTAATAACTATTGTACAATGTCCGTATTTCAGAAGGTAAAAGATAGCGTCCTCATTTATTATAAAAGGGTGACAATGAGTATATGTACGTTCATGTATAACCGAAAAACTGGGCTGTACACTGGAATTTGACACATTGTAAAATGACTATAACTCAATAAAAAAATGTTAAAAAACGAAGCAATGCCTATGCCATGGCCCTGCCCTTCAAAAAATGCAACCTATGCTTTCTTAAAGTAAATGACACAAAAATTCTAAATCAAGATACAGAAAATGAATCCAGCAATATGCTTAAAGAAAAATAATCCATCAGTGGAGGGGAATTTGGCACTTGTACCCCACGAGCGTGCTGGTAACCTGGCTTTCTGGGGTGGAAGGTAGCGTTTGCTGATTACTGGGGTGTAAATTCCCCCGCTATGTTGATTTCAAGTTGACACTGGTTTAACAGTAAACTCACAAAATTCCTGACAATATAGCAATTAATTCTTTTGAGCCTGTGCCTGAGCGAGTGGACTCCAGTACCGCTGCTCTTTCGCGGGGCAATCCCACTTCTAGGAAGGTGGGCTGGAGATATGCCTCCAGAATATGAAAACACAGATGCACAGGGGCTTCCACTGCAATCTCGTAACTACGAAACACTGGGAACGACCTCAGTGACCACGCGTGGGACACTGCTGAATAGACTTTGTTCCCAATGTGCCATCATGGCTACGTCGTGCACACCTCACTGTGCACCTCCATTTCCCCTAAATAGGTCCTACTTTCTGTGTCTCATCTCTGGCTTATGTTGGCTCCTCCTCACATTTTTTTTAGTCCCAGCTCAGTTATCAGTGACAGGTCACATAATCACTAAATGTATTTTTTTAAAAAACTATGTAGTCACCTGGACATTTTTAGGTTGAAAAATTTTTTTTCATCAAAAATTGAAACTACAAAGGATGCTATTTCTGGTATAGTGTAGTTATTGATATTCTAAAATAAAATGGTTATATCCTCTTTTAGATGGATATATTGCTAGATATCCAACAGATTGTAACATACTCATTTGATACTCCGAACATATGGAAAATTTACACCTTCTGTTATTCCCATTTAAATTCTCTGAAATAATTTAATCCTAATGCTATATATATATATATATATATATATATATAGCATTCTCTATGTGTATATATATATAGCATTATATATGATGCAAATTCTTTTATTAATTATGCTTTTCTGTACAGAGTTTAGATTTAAATTAGATTTAAATTTAATTTAAAAAAGTTGAACAATCTCCAGCTCTAATTGTTAAATAATTTCTTCTAGGTTGGGTAATCAATGATTACTGTTGTTAAAATTAATATCAATAGGATATAGTTGTGCCAAACTAAATAAATATATTACAAATTTGATTTTAAGATTACTAATCTTAAAGCATTATTAGAAATGCATCTCTTAATCACACGAATAGGGCTATTTGTCTTCAAGTAACTCGTGTATCCATATTGCTATAATGATTCAGGCTTCTAAGTTAATGCAATTCCTTTTTAAAATTATTATTATAGAACTAAGCAGTGATGTATTTTGGTAACATAAATAAACAGATATGAATGGAAAAGATTTTATGATAGACATATTGCATAAGTCCTTGAACTATTTCCAAGTTTCATACTCCAAATTCCACAGTCATTCACTGTCCAGAATATGTTTAATGATCATAAGCCACATAGCAACTCAATTCCTGCTTCAGTTTGGTGAAAATGAAGAACTGGAAAACACCTGACTTGGAAAAGATTTGTTCCCCATCATCAGAGCCATTCACTTCCTGGGAAGTGCTCAAAAAAACGTTTACCAAGATTTACCAGATAATCAAAATTACTTTTTCACTTAGAAGTATATTGATTAACTCATGAAAGGTTGGGAAAATTTATGTATTATTAATTTCATTACACTTTCATCAATACAATATTTTTAATAAAATTATTTTGTATCAGTCTATGCTTTAAACATATTTTTGTCATAATCTTGCAGCTAAGATTTGATCATTTATTTATGGAAAACATCAGGTATACAACATAAATAGTGAAGCCAGTCCTCTTTGTCAAACCAATTAGCCAAAACAGATTTTTTTGATCAGAAAAAAAAAAGTCTGACCTCATTTTAAAATCTGAAATCAATGTGCTAATAAATGTTTCAAAGAACATTACAAATATGACTAGAAATAAAATGAAAGAGGTCACCTGCAAGTTAGATGACTAAAAAAATTCCAGTAAGATTAAAATGATATAGATCTAATATATTTACCCTTTTTAGAGTAAGTTACATAAACAAGATGATAAATCATTCTCATTACTGAATTTGTTCTAATGCAATGTAATTTGCAGCTAGAATTACCGGTTGTCCGGGAGGAGTACAGCATGATAATAGACTCGGCATTTCTTCTGTAATTGTGTGTATATGATTTAGTTTTGAAGGACAATTAAATGAGTCTCATGTATTATAAAAACCCAGAATAACTCCAATAATTTCGTTAGGCATAATCATCAAAATTTTTATATCTCTTTTAAAAAGTGAAAAAGAATATAGTGCTAAAAACAATCAGTCTGGCAGATAGCATATATTAACATTTTATTTTGTATGAGTAGTAGTAGGAAAATATTAAACATTTTATAACATGATAAATAATTGTAAAGGATGAATTCATGATATGATTTGAAAACCTAGGTTTTGACTGTCTTCATTGACAACCATATTGCTAATCAGAGAGAAGCCAGGGAAAGTGATACTCAGGGATTTTGTTTAATAGCCTTGAAAATGCTGGTAGTCCCAGGAGACATCTGGATTCAATGATTGGCCCTTGGGGTGAGTGCTGAGGCCAGATGTGAACAGATGCTTACAGGTAAATATAGGTGGGCCTGTTTTTTCGTTTCATTATTTTGTACAGAAGCTCTCTTTGCCTTGCTCTCCAGTAGGTCTCCCTTAAGAACTCTCACTAAGAGGAGAGAATGGAAGAGAAAAAGTCCTGAAGTGAAAGCTACCATTGCTTCACATACCATCCAGCTGTTGGACTCAAAACATCACAAACATGCCCGGCCAAGCACCCCCTTTCCAATACCACACTTCATTCTTACCAGGAACGCAGAAGACAGGAACAGAGTGGGACGCTCCAGGGGTTAATGATGTCTTGATTCATTATTTAAAAAAAAAAAAAAAAAAGGTTTTCTCTTCGTTTGATGCCCTTGAAGTTTGCAGCCTATGCGTGATGCACCAGGGTAAGATTTGAAAGAGCTGAAGTAGGTGTGGGGAAATGCCTCCTTGACGGGAAGCATTATTGTGAACCCAGGAGTACCCAAGAGGATTCATTTGAGAAAAGAATACATAGATGAGGGTATGAGAGCAGAATTCTGTTAAATATCCATGCTTGAGAATTCCTTGGAAAGTCTTCTTAGACCCCCAGTTTGAATCATGTTCTCCAGTTTGAGGACAATGCCCATGAGAGGACAGAGACAATCTCAACCACCCCTGCACCTCTGGTCCGTCCCCTAGTGCCTGGCCCAGAGCATCACAAATAAACATTCATTGAGTGAATTAGTTCAGTCATTTGCAGAAGAGGAAGGTGACATTTCAGAATGGACTTAAAAGTGGGCACTGCTTGAATAAGCCAAAAGCAAGTTGCATTTATGTGAGACTATAAAGGTTAGATTTTTCATCTTGAGTTTTAGGCTATCTGCTCCCCCCCCAACACACACACACACACACACACACACACACACACACACACACACACCCCTACCTAACACTTCTTGAGTCCCCTCCCAAAGGCATGCACAAATTCTGTCTTGTAGATGGCTGGAATTCCTCTCTATAATACTCTGCAAAAGCTATCCCACTGTCTTGTAGTTTTCTTATACTCATTCTGTTGTGAACTGAGTGTTTTTCCCCCAAAATTCATATGATGAAGCCCTGAAATCTAATGTGATGATATTTGAAGGTGTGGCCTTTGGGAAGCGATTGGGTTTAGATGAAGTCATAAGGGTGGAGCCTTCATGATGGGATTAGTGTTCTTGTAAGGAGGAGAGGAAGAAATCAGAGCCTTTTCTCTCTCTACCACATGAGACAGAGCAAGAAGGCAACCATCTCCAAACCAGGAAGCGAATCAGATGGCATCTTGATCTCAGCCTTTCCAGCCTCCAGAACTGAGAAATAAATGCCTATTCTTGAAGCTACCCAGTGTATGGTATTTTGTTACAGCAGCTGGAACTGACTTGAATTCCTCATCACAATGTTATCTATGCAAGGACCCATCTCCATAAGCTCCTTTTGGGCAGTGACAATAGGCACATGAACTTCTTTGAAACTCCTCCTGTAAAAGATTCACTGACTGCAGGGTCTCCTGACCCAGGCAGTCTGACAGGCTGCAGGGGTCCTTTGGTTGAGGACAGCCCCACATCACACCCACAGGAGGCTGACTCCAGCCAGTGGAGGACTGAGCTCCATCAAGTCAAAACACAAGGATGGTGATTTCTAGTCTCTCTCAACTCTGCCCACCCTGTTGGGAGAAGAGCCCAAAGTGAAGCTGGGGCTGTTCCTTCAGTACATTTCCCCCTCTGACACACCCATCACATCACCTTAAATAGAGACACTGTAGGGCTGTGGCTGTCAGGTCACCTGGTCCTCCTCTGTGACTTTGTTCTATTAATTACTCCTTCACTGTCCTGGAAATCCAGCCTCATTTATCTGGGTTCCTTCCGTTCAGCAAATACATTCACGCCTCTCTTACATTCCTCCCACTCTAATAACTAATTTATCTTCCTCCCTTCTCAGCAGACTTGTGGAAAGACATTTATACTCTGAGCTTCCCTTCTCCATGCCTCCCTCAATTTTTTCCCCAGTTGTAGCATGGTGGCAAACTCACCCTCCAACTTAAATTTCTCTCACAGAGGAAAAAATGGGGTTAGGGGCTCCTTCTTGCTAATTCCAATCTATGAGAGACAGGAGAGAGGGGAGGAGTTCCCTCACAAATGAGACAGGAGCCCTGAGATATCGCTGAAAAAGAAAAACACATCCACCTGCAAGAGTCAGAGAACCAGAATCCAGAAGGAGCCACTCAGGAAGCAGAGTGATGCCTCTTGTGTCTGGAGAACGTCATATCCCCACAGTCACTGACTGAGGACATTTGCCTGGGAGGGGCCATCTGCTTCTGAGTCAGCAGGAGTGACAGGGAAGCATCCATCTTCAATAGGCCAGTGCGCCCAACATCATCCCGAAACCATTCGTCACGAGAGCATCTGGGCAAGTTGATCAAGAAGGCTCAGTGACTCTGATGTCAACGTTAGGCCAGCTTCATAAAACAACATGGGGCCTCATGTACCAGGGCCAGCTGAGCTAATATGAAAGGCACCTGCCTCCTGACACTACCCAAATATTATAGAAACCTGAATCCTGTCGAGAGACCAAGCGACACTCGGAGGGTTGGAGAATTCAGGTTTATTATGTCGACGGGCTCAGAGGCTTTACTACTCCAACCTCTAGACCCCATCTGTAGGTTTACATAGACTTTTATAGGGTTTTAGGTTCTGATTAAGTTTATGCCATATGCAAATGAGGTGTTAGAAATGGACCAATCAGGAGTGAGCTTTTGGGAACCAATGGAATTTTAGGGGTAAATGCAAATGAGGTGGTAGAAATGGACCAATCAGGAGTGAGCTTTTGTGAAACAATGGAATTTTAGGGGTAATTTTTGTTTTCCTAGAAGCAAGCCGTTTTACAGAAGTGCAAAAGCGAAAGGCAATGGCCCTGCCTGGGAGGTCTTGCTGGTCCCTTTGTGAGTTTTGCCCCTTCACTATGTGCTTCAAATACAGCTGACCCTTGAACAACACAAGTTTGAACTGCACAGGTCCACTTATATGCAGATTTTGTATTCAGTGGTAAATATTACAGCACTACACAATCCTCACTGGTTGACTGCTCAGATGCGGTACAGTGGATATGAGGAACCAGGGATATGGAGGGCTGACTATAAGTTATATGTAGATTTTTGACTGTGCAGAGTTGGCACCCCTAACCCCCGAGTTGTTCAATGGTCAACTGTACAAAAAAGCACTAAATAAAACATACTATTCTGTGTCTATATCCAAGTTCAATACCAAAAGAGGTGCCAGGAATGAATAGAAACTAAAAGTCAGGGCAGTTTGGCTAAAGCTGAAGCCAAAGACAGGCACAGGCATTTCAGAGCTGTATGCTGGCCTTAAATCTGGGGAGCGTAGCTTCTGATGAATCCACACCCCAGGTTCCACGCTGGAGTTTATAAGCCATGGAGAGCTGACTTGTGCTTAAGCAGAGCAGAGATAAACAGTGCCCACCAGCCCAGGAGAATAGTGGCTCCAAAGAGGCCAAGAGTGATGGAAATTACTCTTGAGGAAAACAGAAACGTGTCCCACACCTAACTCACCAACAGACATGGAGTCAGAATTCATACTATGTGGGCAGTCAAGACACACACACACACATGCCCAGCCAAAAATTAACATTAAAAGTTGCCCTGAACTAGTGAATCATATGAGGCCCAGAGAGGTAAATGTGACTATCCCATTGAGACACAACCATGGCCCAGACCCATGGGACTCTCAAGTGAGAAAATCATCACTAGATACAATCAGCACGTAAAAAATGGGAGACTTTAAGCCCCCAAAACAAACATAATTGAACAACCCAAGAGATTCTTTAAATCTGTTAAAGTGAAAAACCACATGATTGAAAATGGCATCACTTGTGCTAAAACCCATGATACCAAACCTAGATTTAATACCTAACCTAACTGCAGTGTTGACTTTCCCCAGAAATGTAATCTTAATCCACCAGTTTGGAATTTTCTGGTCAGCACCAATGAGGGAATCTGTCAGTGGTAATCTGTCACATGGGTCCTCTCCATCCCCCAGAGGAAGAAGAGGGGTTCCTGCAGGATAAAACCTTTGTCATCCCTTTCCCCCTAAAAGAAGATGACTTGGCCCCACATAACCCTTTCTTTTCCTTTGCTAATGACTCCCTTGTCCCACCCTCCTGTCTACAGAAGCCTTCCATTTGGACCCCTCCTTGGTTGCTACATGGGATGCTACCGGATTCACGAATTGTTGAATAAAGCCAATTAGATTTTCAAATATACTCAGTTAAAATCTCTTTTTAAGAGATTGGTGGCAGCATCAGGACCAAATCAAACTTCTGAAGGCATGTAGGGACAACAAGAAAGACAGGCATGGTGCCCTTGAATCCCGTCTTGAGTTCACTATGTTTCTGGCCATTTCCGAAAGCTATTGGTGAGTTTCTCTTGGTTGATCTCTACTCTTTTTTGCATTCAACCACCCAATCTGATTGGCTTTTCAGACCATGATTCCTGAGAATTTGAGTGGAAAACCTCAATTTTGTCCCCAGATTCCACCCTGGGAAGAGCTGTAGTTCCCTATTTGTTTGGAATCCTTCCCCCATTTCCACGTTAGGAACTGTTGGTGGCAGCTGTGGTTCTCCATTTGTTTAGAATCAGTCTGCAGTCCCCAGATTTTGAGGTCTGCTGCTTCAACCCTTTCCCCATTCCAAAGTTACATTGGAATTGGCGGTGGTTATCAGGAGAGTTGGACTGGGTCCAACTTTGGAAGTGAACTGGGTCTGGGATGGAACTGGGTCTGATTTGGACTGTACTGGGTCCAGTGGGCAGCCTTAGGTGGACGGTAAACAAAGGCTTTGCTGAAAGACACGGGATCCTTCACATCCAAAGAGCTGAGTATGCCGCCTTCCAGCACATCTGCTTATTTTAGGTTTAACAACTGTAGTCCTGGGAGCTGCCGGTGTCTGACAAGACAGCAAGGTTTTTACTAAAAACCTAGAATTACAATGGTCTTTATGGGGAGCATTCCAATTAGACAGGATTGTTCATTTAAGAAGCACACTTGAAAGTAAGAAACCCCAAATTGGGCAGATGAGAACAGGATGCCTACTTTAGTTGGTATGTGGAAGCTTGCAAAAGCCTTCAACATTCCAAAATAGCTTCGTTAAAAGACTCATTACAAAGGGCTAATGGAAAAATAAGGTACCCCAAACAAAAGATAGGGCCCACCTGACTCTTACTGCTCCCTCCCTCTTCCCTTTTCACCTGAGTGCTCACGTTTTACTCATTCTCTGTCTGAACTGCCTTTTGACTCCAAAAAAACACTATTAGACAGTTGGTATTTAAAATAAAAAACTGCTTGAAGTTGCAGACAAACACCCTCAGGTATTTTTCAGGGCTATGGTTAAAGAATTTCTAAACCTAGGGGGGAATCCCAGCATTTTGTGTGCGTGTGTGTGAAGAATTTAGAGTTGTCATCAGGGCCTATGACTCCAGGCTGCCAGATCTCTGTCAGCTTGTGCATAAGCTGGTGGGACCTGGGGAAGGCCCTCCAAAATGGATACAGGAAGCAAGATGGCAAGACCCCGGGGATGACATTCAAGACCTTCGAAAGAAAGGGCTCAGGTAACTTTAAAAGCCATTCCTAGAGCCCTCCCTGCCCACACTGATGACCTATTATTCAAACATGCAAAGAAAAGGAAGGTGAATCTGGCAGAGTTTTAAGCCCCCTTGAAGCCCCTTCTCTTGGCATTCTGGGTTCCAAAACATAAATAAGGTCACCCAGGCTGCTGTAGGTGCTCTCCTTGTAAACGGATTCTCTGTAACAGAGATTAGCAGATCGATACAAAAGCGGAAAATAGGATAGAAGGCCACAAGCCTGACCAAACTTGTGCCTCTAGCTGAGCATTTTGAAAGGACCCTGGAGCAAGACCACGAACAAAAAGTCCACCCGCTAACAGCTCTACAGCTGCAGCAGCTCCAGGGCCAGAGACCCAGAATGACTCCCAGGTCTCCTGCACTGCACTCCCCAGGGACCCGTCACCAAAGCACTGGTCCGAAGATCGATGTCTCCATTGCAATTAACTGGGACACTGTCCTCAAAGGTCCCATGCAAATTCCTCTCTCACGCCCTCACATCTACCTCTAGGGGAGGGTCCCCACGTGGGCCCCTCCCATAGCTGACAGGGCTCCGAGGGGGTTCTCTGGGAAACTTATTACAGGTAATGTCCTTAAACAGCCAAGAGGAAACCAACATTTAAATTGATGAGAAACTTTGCCAAATTCTAGTTGATGGCAGAGCGATGCTTTCTGCTTTAAACCCCATCCTCATAAAACAACAAATCTCTAGCAGTAAAAAGGAGGTTTCCATAGTGGGACTATCTCATAAAATTCAGAGAGAATTTTTATCTCAACCAACACAAATAATATGGGACCATTTACTGAAAAGCATGCCTTTTTCACTGTGTGAAGCAGCTCCAGCCAACCTATCAGGCAGAGGTCTGCTTTGTAAATTAAAAGGGCTGATGGACATCTTCCCGCCAATGGACACCTCACCTTAGAATTCCCTGACCAATCAGGACTGCTCTTTTATGTTCCTTGCTGTCTGTTTTTTTTTTTTTTAATTAATTAATTAATTAATTATTTTCCTTTTTTAAAAATTGAGTTATAGTCAGTTTACAATGTTGTGTCAATTTCTGGTGTGCAGCACAATGCTTCAGTCACACATGAATATACGTATATTCATTTTCATATTCTTTTTCACCGTAAGCTACTACAAGATATTGAACATAGTTCCCTGTGCTCTACCGTATAAACTTGTTTGTCTATTTTATATATACCTGTCAGTATCTGCAAATCTCGAACTCCAAGTTTATCCCTTCCCACTCAACACCTGTCTGTTCTTCATGTACAAGAAGACAAATTTCAGCAAAAGTCCCCTGATTTAGTTGAGGTGCCTGAAAATTTGTGGGCTACTTCGAACACTGATATTGGAAGAAGAAAAAGCTCAGAACCTACAAAAACTCAGATACATATGGCTAGATGCTCCCTCGGTTACCTCAATATCCATTAAAGCCTGAGGCCATATAAGGCCTCAAACCCACAGCAGAAGATTCAATCACCCAGAAGCTAATCATTCGCTGCACTAGACCCTGGCAAAAACTGATCTTGCTAGTCCGGAAATCTAACGGGCAAGGGTGGCGATTTGTCCAGGATCGGAGAGCTATTGATAAGATACTGATGCCCTGTTCTCCAGTTCTGAACCTTCTGTCAAGGGTCTGCCTGACTCAAAAGAGTTCATTGCTATAAACCTTTTTCATGCTTTTTCGACATCCCTGTAAACCCCAACAGCCAACATCTATTTGCCTTTACGTGGAAGGACCGACATTACACCTGGACACTCATGCCTCAATCGCTCACTGAGGCCCCCTTCTTACTTCTCCCAAGTGCTCTGCTAAGATGTAAGCTTCATCCAGTCTCCAGGAAATCAACCCTTTTACAGTATGTAGACGGCTCCTCATTGTGCTCAGTTACCAAAGAGGTGCTAATTTCCCGCAACAATTAGCTGTAAAAGGGCACAAAGTCTCCAAGGAAAAAAAATCACAATTATTTCTAGACACTGTTCATTACCTAGGTCATAATCTAAGTGCTAAAGAAACCCGACTAGCTCCAAAAAGAATTCAACCAATCCAAGAATCTCCTAGACCCACAACAAAGCGACAGCTTCGTGGGGATTTCTAGGTCTAGCTGGTTACTGCAGACTGTGGGTTCCTAGTTTTTCTCTATTAGCTCCCCTACTCTATGAACTTACTAAAGCTTCAGTCCCTGAACGCTTTCCTTAGGAAGATAAACACAAGTAGGTTTTTTTTTGTTTTTTTTTTAATATAAGACCAAAACAAGCGCTCTAAGAGCCACCTGCCTTAAGGGCTGCTCAACTATTCAAGACCTCTAACTTTATTTGTGAATGAAAGGGGCAGCCAAGCTCTGGGAATTTCACGCAAGAGCACGGTGATGAACGCGGCAGTAAATACAGGCTTCTTGCATGTTACTGCATAGCACTTGGTCCAGTGGCTCATGCCTGTCCCAGCAGCCTTAAGGCTCTAGCTGCAACTGTAAAGTTAGTAGAAATCCCAGCAGATGTATTCCCAGAAAATGATGGTTATTTACAAACTCCTTACGCTGTCCAAAGTCTTAGTTCTGAACTGACTCAACTTTTCTCCGCAAGCAGACTGACCTCCTATGAGGTCCTCCTGCTCCCACATCCTCACCTGCATCTTGAGCATTCCAATGTTCTCAATCCTGTTACATTACTACGTCTCCCTGGGGAAGGCGAGCCCCACAACTCTGAGGTAATAACGCCCCGTTTTGTGACACCACGGTCCTGATTTACAAGACAACCCTTTAATCAATCCCCATTTCCTCTTGCTTGTTGGCGGGTCATATTGTAGAAATGAAAGAGGGAATTTTCAAGCTGCTTACGCTATTACTACCCAATATGATCTACTCAAAAAAGGAAACTTCGCACAGCTTAAATCAGCCCAATAAGCAGAGCTGTGCGCCCCTAGCCTGCCAGTTATCAGAAGATAAAGTGCTAATATTTATACTGACAGCCGGTATGCCTTTGGGATCAGCCATGACTTGGGGATGTAATGGAAACAAAGATGTTTGCTTACATCCTCTGGGACCCCATCACAAATGGGCAACAAGTAAAAGATTTTCTTACTGCCCTTCTCTTGCCTTCTGTAACTGCTGTCACCGAAATTGAGGCTCAGACTAAACGGGCTGAACCTGAGTGTCAGGGAAATGTCCTACTTGACTTTCATGCAGAAACAGCAGAAACAGAATCTATAAAGACTGCGGCACGTGTGGATGAAGTCCATTCTGCTCCTGCAAAACATGGTCCCTTATTGCTAGACTTTTGCTCTCCTAATGTCCTTGTAACATGGCAACAGTCTGCTACTGAATCAGAAAAATTAAGGTGGGTGAACCATGGCTGCAAATTAAATAAACAGTTGGGACTATGAGAAACCCAGGACAGCCGCTTGGTTCTTCCCAGCTTCCTGGCAAACCTCATTTTTGGATTTTTTGCATTGTTTCACTATGCCATAGGATGATGCAAATTATGAAAAGGTATTAGTGGGGAGGCTTCTATAAAATTGTGAAAACAATTTACCAGCAATACCTGAACTGTCAGGTCAATAACCCTGGGAGAATTATTTTTGTCCCCAGAAGCCTCAGATCTCCTCCCTCTGGACTCTTTGAGCATCTACAGCTGGACTTCATCCAACTGCTGCTCAGGATGGGTTATCAATATGTTCTTGCTATTGTGTGGATGTTTTCAGATGGGTTGAAGCCTTCCCCTACCACAAACCTGATGTCCTCATGGTAGCAAAGAAATTGTTAGAAAATGTGTTTCCCCCTTGGGGTGTACCTTCCATCATCTCCAGTGGTCAAGGCACCCACTTCCATGGGCAAATCACACAAGCCTTAACAAAAACCCTGCAAACGTTGGAATTATCACTATTCCTATCACCCCCCGTTATCAGGCAAGCTCACAAGAACCAATGAAAATACTGGATTCCATCAGAATAAGAATGATCAACATGGAACTGAATGAACTGATGAGGAGGACTGTAATTTTTTTAACCTTATGTTTAAAATATTGTTGGTTCTTTAATGGTTTTTTTTTCCAGTTTTGAAGAAATCTTTTCTCTTAAGCTATCAGTTATTTGGCAAGATACACCTTTGTGAATAAAGATGAAACAGGTATTTTTCTCCCTACATGATCCCTCCAGGATTCAGAAACTCTTAGTGAGGATTCTTGTCATCCTGCTCCTTGTAACAGGACACAATTAGAAACATTGGCTGTATTTACCAAGGCTTTGGCTGGAATGTCATATCTGGGAGAAGAGATTCAGATGCTACCATACAGCTTTGAGGAATCACTTGGAAAAACTGACCTGGTACCTTGTCTACTGGATTCCAGCCAATCTGTCTTAAAAAGGACCAATATGGTCAGTGACTACTCTTACTGTATTTATATAAATAACCAGGCTAAGTTAAATATAAGCACACCAGTTTACTGTGATTATCTCTGGTAAAAAGTGGGGGTAATTGTGGAGAGAAAATTTGGGTTTGCACCTTTGTAGATATTAGATTCTAGTCCTATTAAAATGTCTTTGAGGTTTTGTTGTATACCTACCTATAAACTGGACTGGACCCTGAATTTGTCTGGTTTCCTCAAATACCTGGCTATAATTCACTAAACTAATGTTTACAGTCTTCTCTCACTCTCCTGACTTAGAATCACTAAGAACAAAGGCAGCGCTCAAGCTGTGTTCAGACTACTGCTCCTGCGGCAAAACTAGAAGATATGGAGTGTTGAGTGCACATCTCACAGCTAAGGAGGATGCCACCTGACACTAGGTCCTTTACAACCTAGAGGCCTCCAAACCCAGCTGACGAGGAAAAGAAGTAACTGACATCAAGTAACTGACATCAAGTAACTGACACCAGCTGGTTTGAAAGGGTGACTCCATCAACAGGGTCTTTTTTGATTGGTTTGGTCTTGGGAACCATGGCTTCAAAATGCACTCAGTAGGGGAAGAAAAATTTCCACCCCAAAATGCTCTTCGGCATGCAGATTATATCAAGCTGAAAACAAGGCCCAAAAGATTCAGGAAGAGCCTTTGACCTTCCCCCCAACTACCAAAAAGAATGCAGACGGAGGACCTGTTCCAGGAAGAGAGCTGTCCTCAGAGTAGGTGTTCTGACCAAGAGGAACCTAACAAAGTCCGTTAATTAAAATTCCTCTGTGTCCCATTGTCTCTGCAAGGCCCAGAACACATTTTTTTTTCACCAAACATTTGCTTTTCCATCTCCAAGTCACTTGCATTCCTCCCACCACCTCCAACATCCTTTTTTGTCTTTAGCTGAAGATGGTATTGAGAGTGAAGGTTTGAGCTAGTTTTGCATTGTTTGCTAGTTACTCAGTTGTCCTGTGTCTCTCTCATGTATACATGTTATTAAACTTCTGTTTGATTTTTTCTCCTGTTAAGCTACCTCATGTCAATTTAATTCTGACATCAGCCAGAAGAACCAAGAAAGATAGAGGAAAATTTCCTCTGCAGCAACTGCAAACATTAGAAATTATTCTGTTTATCATCATCGTAATAACCCCCTTGGTGTGTTATATTCTCTGAAAAGCTTTAAACGCACGTTTACAGCTGTTAACTGCCAGACAAATGATCTACCTAAGACTGGATTATCATGTATAACTGAAAAATTGTGCTCTACACTGGAATTTGACACAACATTGTAAAATGATTATAAATCAATAAAAAAAATACAGCATATTTTAAAAAGCAAAACAAACAAACAAAACAACAACAACAACAAAAGACTGGAGCATCATAAAAGGACCAGAGAGAAAGACTCACTTAATGATTGTAAACCTGAAGCTGTGACCTGTGAACACCACAGGGAGTAAGCAAAAACATCACGACCTCTGGATACCTCACCAAAGATCGACAAAGCTGCGAGAACCTCAGAGCACAGCTGAGAGTGGCACTAAGGCCTTAAATTCTGATCACATCTCTCGGGCTGAGAGCTCTGATCAAAAGGGGGAACTATTAAATAGAAAAATCACAGGCCCCAAACGGCGCCACTTATGCTAAAACCCATGACACCAAACCAAGGTTTAATACATAATCTAACTGCAGTTTTGACTTTCCCCAGAAATGTAATCTTACTCAATCAGTTTGGAATTTTCTGGTCAGCATGGAAGAGGTAATCTGTCCTGTGGACCCTCTCCAACCCCCAGAGGAAGAAGAGATGATCTGGATGATAAAACCCTAGTTATTCCCTTCCTCCTAAAAGCAGATGTCATGGCCCCAAATGACCCTTTCTCCTCTTTTGCTAATGACTTCCTTGCCTCACCCCTCTCTCTACAAAACCTTTCATTTTGTACCCCTCTGGTTGCTGGTGGGATGCTGTCCAATTCATGAATCATTGTATAAAGCCAATTAGATTTTCTAATTTACTAGGTTGAATTTTGTTTTCTTAACAAATTATGTCACCTTAACCTGTTCAGAGATAAAGGAAGGTACACATCATAAGATAATAACAGAATCCTATGGGAAAAGGATGCAAAAGAGGCAAAGAACTTCTACGTATGAAATATCTAGTCATCCAAACAGAGAAATCAACACCCAGGTTGAAGAACAGACCTCAGAGAATTAGTCTATTGGAAGAAAAACATGGGAAAAAAAAATCACCTGGAGTACAGCAGAAAGAAGCAACGATCTGGCAAATACGAGGTTTAAGAAATATGGAGGCAGAATGAAAATGCTCTCTCTGTATTAACAGGAGTTCCAGAAACTTAGATTGAAAATGGGAAGGGGTGATGTTAGAAGGAATGGCAGTGGAGAAGTTTCCAGGTGTGAAGACTGAGTTAAGATTTAGAGCAGCATGGTGAGTCCCAATCAGAAATAAATAAATGTACACAGTGAATCTGCAGAATGTACAAAGAAAAATGCTTTGAAAATTACCAGAAGGAAAGATTATCTAAAAAGTCATGACAATTAGACAAAAGCACATTTTTCCTAAGCAGCAAAAATCTCCAGAAGATAATGTAATAATATATTCAAAGTGCCAAGGGAAAATAGAACTGCTAGCCTAGAATTATATACTTAGTAAGCCTGTAATTCAAGAGCGAGGATTAACTTTCAGATATAACAAAGGCTGAGAGGCTTTCCCACTCTAAATAGCTTAAAGATGATTTCAGCCCGCAGGATATTGAATCTAGAAGGGAGCTGGTTTTAAGACACCATATAAATCAAAGAAACTGGCAAACATTTTAGTGCATCTCAATGTGAATTGACTATAAAAAATAATGATAAATGACCAGACTTGAAAGTTGACCAAAAGAAGGAAATAAAAGCAGTGCCAAAGATGAGAGGCAGAGGAGGGGAGCTGGACATTTAAAGGCTTTTGTGTTGTCAGAGGACAATACAGAGATTAATGAGTTTCAGTGTTTATGAAGTGAACGATGCCTCTTAAAAATGTAAAGTTAGCGAATAAAAGAATGGAAATAGAACACTCCTCTTCCTGGGGTAGCGGGGAGAAAACTATAAAAAAAAATGTGATTGATCCCATATAAAGAAGAATGAAAGAAGACAAAAAAAAAAAAAAAAAAAGAAAGAAAAAGAAAAAGAAAAAAGAGCATGCCAGGCCTTTTCAGCCAGCTCTCCCCTTTGCACTGTATTCCCCCCTCTTCTGCCTACCTACCCTTGCTTTACAGAAGAGTCAGTGTCTCCTGGAAGACTCTCGTGTCTCTGCTGCAGACTGGCTGATGTGTCCCTGCTATCTGCTCCCAGAACTCCCTCACTTTCTTACCAGAATCCTTCAATCGCTTCCTTGTGAGAGCTTCTGGCAAGAGTCTTATCTAGATGTGTTGAGCAATGTGTTTCCTGTGTTCTTTAATTTTCTCTCCCCACTGCAAAGGGGAAAAGAGGACTGGAAAGAGGACCACTGTGGGTGTTAGACAGTGTCTGCTTGTGGAGATTTTAGTCTCTGAGGAGCAGGGGCAGAGGGCAGGGGGCAGGGGTGTCCTGGATGGGAAGGTAAGTGAAGGTCCTCCCTGGAGGATCAAAGGACAGGATGAAAGGAAGCTGGGGCTGACTTGTGCTCAGTGTGTGATCCCACCCACCCAGCACTTCAGACCATGAACAGTCTAATAGCCCAACCCCCTCCAATCAAATGACAATCAAATGATACCGTGGGTGAAGACAGAATAGGAGAGAACTTCCCCTTTGACCAAAATGGAACTGAAGAAAAGCAAACGAAAATTCTTTTACCATCCAAAGTAGCTGTGGTCACAGGACCACTGCACACGGCCATGCAAGCTGTGCACTGCACCACTCAGGGGCAGGCAGTCATTCCCATAGACTGTGAAGTAAATAGCACCCCTAGAATTGTGCAGTGCGCAACTTGTACACCATTCCTGGCATTTACACACTAAGCCTTATTTCAACTGACTGTACCCTGACAAAGACTCTTTCCTTGACCGAACTTTAGGTAGGCTTCTGAGCCCACGTCTCTGCTAGGCCTCAGCCTTGGCCTGTAAGAAGTGTAACACTCAGCACAAGCAATTTTGTCCAGTCCCCCCAATCTGCACACACAAACACTAGCACAATTTCCATCAGCTCAAGGTTGTATTCCTGTTATGATGACTCCAGCACCCTTTAAATGCCTGCCTGAGAAAACTCAGTGTTGCCAAAAGAATTTATTTGTTCCAGCCTAAACCTACTGTAGTCCCCAGACCTCCCTTTCTCTAGAGCATTTATTTAGAAAGCTTGCAATTATATCCTTTCCTTGCCTCTTATAGCTGTAAATCTTCTACCACCCAGAAATGTCCCCTTAGGGTCCTAGAGCCCATCTCTGAAATGTAGGCATGCTAGGAGATACTCCTGTCTCCCAGTTTCCGTGGGAGGGTAAGACCTTAACTTCCCTGGGTGCCTTGCTCCCATTTGCAAAACTACCTTCTGCCTTAACGGTATGAGAATGTTGTTTTCCCCCCAGATGAGCACCAGTTAACAAGCCCAGGAGACCTAATCATGGAGACCAACCCCCCTTAACATCCTCATAATCTTCCCTTTAGCACACACCAGGTTTAAAAGGCAGAAGGCCTGTGTTTTGGCAGAACTGAGCTCAGGTTGCACTGAGCTCTCTCCACTGCTGCAGTAGCATTGAGTAAACTCTGTCTTACTGCCTTTAACTGGTGTCCAGCCTTGTTTTTCACTGACAGCCCAAACTGGACCATAAGTTCCATCATAGCAAGGTCATGTATAATTGGCTGCCTTGTACAATTGGTTATCCGAACAGTGAAGGTGCTCAGTGAGTATTTGTAATAACAAATAACTTAGTATAAGATTTTTCTCGCTTGATTTGGACTCTGATAGTGACTTGCTCTATTTAAGCGCCATCTTGCCAAAAATACGGCACCGGACAAACTGATCCACAAAGAACACGAGTTAGGGTTTCTTGAACAAAATCGACTGCAAATAAAACAAAAAAAGGAGTGATCTCATTGCTTTAGGCTTCTTTTGTTTATTCAATGAACTATGCGTGAGTCATGAGAAATGGCTTCAGTTTCAAGGCTTCTTCAGCGATTTCCTCATCATATGAGTGAACTTACACAATGATAGAGCAACAAAATAGCTGCTTTGACATCTACTGTTGAAGAAGGCAAAAATATTTATTTATTGCGGTGCAGGGGTAAGAAAAAGATCTCTAACCACAATCTGCCAAGAACTGCAGGAATTATGCATACTCTGAGCTAATGAGCCACAGTCAGCTTTCTTGTTAAATGAAATTTCAGTTGTGATTACTTCAGAATAAATCCTCTGGGTAAGACAAAGAGATTTTATTTATAATTCAATTTGGGCTTTTTTCAGCAAAACGCACCTAAAACACAATGAATACAAGCTATTACTACATGATGGTCAGACTTGTCAGCTCCTGAATACATGTAACTCAAGAGAGAGGGGGTACAGCTTGCAAAAGGATTTTAATGTGAAAAGGCATGAATACTTGTGAGATTGCGGAGAAATAGCACATTTTGTTACTGCTGACCGCGTAGAGCCACCCACCAGAAAAGTAATGTGACCTTATTTTTGCAAGCAACTAAAAAGTTCTTACCCTTTGCCTAGTAATCTGTCTCCTGGGGGTCTATCCTTATGAAGTAACCCAGAAGAAAGAAAAGGAATAATGTATGAGATGCTCACTGCAATGTTATTTGCGATATTACACAAAAAAGGAAACAAGAGAAGATGGTCTCAATAAATTACAGAACATCAATTTGTTGAAGCATTTTACAACTCCTAGAATGATTATTAGAAAGATGATGGAGCAAAATATAAATATTTGAAATAAAATAGGTAGAAAAAGCAGGGAGCAAAATTTTACCTATCTTATGATTCTGATTTTATAGTAATTATGTGAGTTTTAACTCACTGCAGGTTTAAATTTTCAATAAGTAAAAGGAGGCAATTTAACTCCACAACGTAACTAAAAACCAGCCAAAGTGACTTTGTAACTGACGTGCACAGTGAGAGAAGCCACTGAACCCACTCGCCTAGCATCTCAATCCGAGCCCAGCCATGCCTCCTACTATGGTGGCTCTGAGCCTTGAGTGGACAGCTGCATCTCTGAGGGTGCTGAGTCAAGGAGGCGGGAGATTTTGTGCACACACAATTACCCTCTGAGGGTCAGAGCCAAATGGCAGGGACGTGTGACAGCCCCTACCTGGGACAACACAAAGCTGGGCTCCGTCATCACGGAGGGGCTGCCTGCTTGCCACCAAAGTGTGCTTCCCTCCTTGCAAAGAAAAACAATTGAATGTGAAAAATCCCACCCAGGCCCTAGACATTTCATAAAATAATTGTCTTAGGAACAGCAAGACACATTGGGGTTAAGACAAAATCAAGTGAAAATAGAAGTGGTCCGGTCTACTTTGTGAATTAAAATACCAAAAGTGTTAAAATACCCCCAAACTGATGTCCTATAAAATGTCAAAATTAAGAAACAAACAAAAAAGAATATCACCTCATCGTACTTGGGAGGAAAGAAAACTCATCCATTTGTCATCTAATGACATCTGTGTCATTAGACATCTAATGTCTGCATTAGGTGCCTAATATAGACCGACCACAGCACAGATGGTGTCAGGCTGGGGGATAACTCATCCCCTGTGGGCTCTGCCCTCTGGAGCAGCAGAATCTGAAGTGGGGAGGGAAAGGGCGCAGCGTCACCCAGGGGCGCTGGGTTCAAGTCACCAAGCGCATCAGCAGCCCAGCGGGTCTTGCCCACTGGAGGGGCCTTTCTGTGTATGAAGGAGTTGAGGTTTCTGCTAGGAAACCCAGTGGGAGGTAACTTATCACCTCCTGGACTGCGTGACCTTCTCACATAAAGCACAGGACACATCCATGCCATTTGGGGAGATCCAAGTTTAATCCCCCCTTAAAAGCCTGAAACCCCAGGAATCATCGCCATGCCATTAATGATTCTTTTTCTTCCAGGAGAAATGGAATTAGCCAAAGATGACAGTTATCTAGTGTTCTTAAGTCACTTTTACCATCTGGGTGTCCCTCGGTCTAGACAGCAAATTATATCTGTGGCGACAAGTAAGGGGAACACAGTGATTTCCAAAGTCCTGTGAAAAAAATCTCTCCTTCATTAAAAAAGAAGCTTGCTTGCTCGTTCAGTGTCTCTTTGAGAGAATACCTCCTCACTGAACCTGCCTCACACGAGCCAGCCGGGGTTTGGACGCTGGTTGCCCCAGTCCACCTTTTTTGGCTCGTGAAAAGTGATAATAGGTTAAAACACCCTCTCCCCTCCCTTTGAAGCATCTGCCTGGCTGTACCCACCGAGCTGGGTCCCCATAGGAACTTTAAAAAGGGAGAGCTACCCTAGGAAAGGACATCATCTCTGAATTTGACAAGGATTTGTGGGAAACAAGGAAGAGCTGGAGGCACACACACTGGGGTTAGTTTTTGATGTGCCGCTTCTGATCAGAGAAGAATGACAGAATATCCCAGCTTCTTCTTCTTTTTTTTAATCATAGCACTTGCCATGAACAAGTGCCTTTAAATTTTTTTTTCCTTTTATTATCTTTCTCAGGGGGAGAAGTAACTAGATTGATTGATTGATTGATTGATTGATTTAATGGAGGAACTGGGGATTGAACCCAGGACCTCATGCATGCTAAGCACTGAGCTATAACCTCCCCGCCCAGCTTCCTAAGGACAAAGAAAATCTCATTTTAGGTGAGTATTTAACACAAAAGTAAATTCCCACTAAGTGCAAATCCATTCATGCAGTGTTACATACGTTAGAGAAAAACCTGGAAGTCAATATATCCAATAAGGACGTGATTTGTTACATTGCAAACTCTAAAAAAAGACACATTTGCACCACTAAATGAGTATTTATCAAGAGTTTATGGTAAGACAGAAAGACACAAATGTTGTAATGCCTAGGGAAAAGTCAGAATACAGAAATAAATGTATAATCTTAACAGCTGAGGAACGATTCTACCAAAATAAGATTAAAAAAAAAAGATAAAAAGATAAGATATTGACATTGATTATTACAAGGTGGTGGCTTCAAGGATTACTTTCTTTTCTTCTTTATACTTTTCTGTGTGTTTCAGTTTCCTAAAACGAGCAGGTATACCTTGCCATTCGGAGAATTAGTTGAAGAACTTCTTTAAAAAGAATCTTCAGTAATGTACCATTTGTTAAAGCAGCAGCAATTTGAGGCTAAGCGATCAAAGACATATTTTTCGCTTCGTGATTTTCCATCAGTTCTCCTTTTTTACAGGGTGTGAATTTGCAGTATCATTTGAGACTATTCAACTCAGCTAAAGAGACGAGAAAAGCAAATAAAATGGATGAAATGCATATGCGATATAAGGTACAGACAGTGAGTTAGGAAGCGGTTGTGAGCTGGGGAGAAACTCACAGTATGTGTTAGGTACAAAGGATAAGTAAGCAAATGGCTTACAGGACATGGACAGAATTCACGGTATGTGCTAAACACTGACAGTAAGGTGGAAACCTACAGTGCTAAAAATAGATAGAAAATGGAATATCTAATGGCACAAATGTGTATGTTACTCAGAGCCAGGAACAGATGGAGGGACCAAGTCATGAGCTACCAGCTGGGTCATCCCTGACATCAACCACCCACTGGGGACACCCACTGTGCCCCAGCTCTGGCTCCATGCATGCTTTGCCCAAGAAGTGCAATTAAAAATTGCCTGTTTAGCAGCTAATTGGCAAACTGCAGCCCTGGGTTAGCCCCACTTGCCCCCATGTTTCTCCCCGAGAGCAAGAGTGTGTCAGTATCCCCAGGCATCTTCAGCCTGTGGGATCTCCTTGGTCAAAGCCAACTCTGGCCATCAATGGGGAGGGCCACTTCGTTAAAGAGACAGGACGCACCAACTTTACTAGCAGGATTCAGGTAGTGTGACCTTACCCACTGATATCCTAACCCAAGTATGTTAATCGACCCCACTGTGTCCCCTTGTTTGTGTTTTAAGTAGAATTAGTCAACTTGGGGAAATTTAAGCATTTTAATTTGGTCTTCAAGCCTCTCTGTTTTGCAACTTCTGGAATATCTTGCCCAGAATGTACTTGCATCGAGGTCCTTCCCTGCATGACCTATGGAAAGGGAAAAGTTCTCCTCTAGCCCGGTCTCAACAATGCCACTTGAGTTTGGGAATCAAGATCCCAAGATAAGACTCAAGTTTGGGATTTAATGTGAACTGACACAGTGAAACAATGAACAGTCAGAAACCAAGACTGGATCTGGACCAGGAATTAATAAATAATTTGTGCCGAATAATCCTCTACAAACTTAGTGGAATTGAACAAGAGAAAGTGGAGTTTAAATGTGGAGGGTAAGCACCGTGGGAAGAGGCTGTGTGTGCAGACGGGTCTGTCTGTAAACCATGAGGTTTCCCCACTTGGGGTGGCTGGCGGAGGGGCCATTTCTCAACGTATCCTAAAGCCGCAAGCTCTCTGGTCCTTGGACCGCTTCCAGAAGGTGAGGACTGAAATAATTCTTGTTGTAAATACATCACTGACCAACTGAATACTGTATGAGAAATAATTCTCAACCCATGGCTCCCACACACCAGTGTATTTCTGAAAATCCCTCAAGCTTATCAGGACTTAGTGGTATGATGAAGAAATTCATTCATACATCCCCTTCCTACTCTAACTATAAAATACATCTCCTCAGTCCTCACCATGGGTATGTAAAGGCAAAGTCAGAGAGAGGGACATTTATTTGCTTTGAATCCACCCAGCACACCATCCTCTCTCTCCAAACTAACTCTGGAGTGTTGAATATCTACCATGGTTCATAATCTTCCCTGTATTAGAAAACAAAGCAAAACTGAAAAAGCTCCAAGGCTGAAGATATGTTGTAGGTCTGCTATCATATTCTGTTTAAAAAGTACCCCTTGGAACTAAGCAAATGAAAATTTTGAATTCAATCATATAAAATCAACAAACGTTTCGAACAATATTAAGAGTATGAGAGATAAAAGTCATGAACAAGACTTTAGAATGAATAAAAGCTAATAGTGTCTATAAGAACAAAATACAGATAATGTAATGAGCTATTAAAAAGTAAAATAAAAGCCCTAAAATTGGAAACATAAATTTGAATCATAACATGAACTAAAGTTACCTAAAACTATAGTATGTGGTGGTTCAAAACGTGTCCGCAAATTCTTTCACACTACCTTCCAAAGGTGTAGCCTAATTTCCTTTCCTGGAATGGCCTGAACGTAATGACTCATTTCTAATGAAAAGAATAAAGCTCAAGGGATGGTGTGACTGCTGGGACCGGGGCATAGAAGTCTTCACGGTCTCCTGCTTGCTCTGTCTTGTGTCTCTGGCTCCAGCAGAAGCAGCGGCCATGTTGTGAGGACACTCAAGTATCCCCGTGGAGGCGTCTGCACGGCAAGGTCATCTTAGAAGCAGACCTTCTGGGACCAGCCAGGCCTCCAGACACCGTTGTCTTGACTGATACTGTAGTCTTGACTGCAACCTCACAAGAAACCGAGCCAGAACCTGTCATCTGAGCCTCTCCCAGACACCTGACTCTCGAAAACTGTGTGAGAAAATAAGCACTTGTTATTTCAAGCTACGAAATTTTAGGTAATATGTAAAGCAGAAATAGATAATGAACACAAACTGTTGGGCCAATTTTATATTTTTGGCATGTGGGTTCTTTTTTTTTTTTTTTTCTTTTTTAAAATTGAAGCATAGTCAGTTTACAATGTGTCAATTTCTGGTGTACAACATAATGTTTCAGTCATACATATATATCCATATATTCATTTTCATATTCTTTTTAATTATAGGTTACTACAAGATATTGAATATAGTTCCCTGTGCTATCCAGTAGAAACTTGTTGTTTATCTATTTTATATATAGTAGTTAGTATCTACAAGTCTCGACTCCCAATTTATCCCTTCCCACTCTGTTTACCTTCTGGTAACCGTAAGTTTGTTCTCTATGTCTGTGAGTCTGTTTCTGTTTTGTAAAAAAGTTCATTTGCGTCTTTTTTTTTTTTTTTTTGATTCCACATATGAATGATGTCATATGGTATTTTTCTTTCTCTTAGAATGACCACCTCCAGGTCTATCCATGTTGCTGCAAATGGCATTATTTTATTCCTGTTGGACCAATTTTTAAAATGAGCAGATACATCATCTGTAGAGGTTAGGAGTCAAACAGAGGGTGTTCTAACGAGCCCTCTCATTGGAGATAGAAAGGATCTCAAAGCATGAAACTCCCAGAGAAGCTCTCTGAGGATGGTGTTACCCTTGATCTTTGAGCAGGTAAACTCTGGCCACTGTCCCTTATCCAGGGTCTACCAGCTAGAGCGGGTCCATCCTCTTCTGCAACCACATGTGAAGACTCTCAAATTAGTGAGCTAACACATACGCCATCCTGGCTTGCTGGAGCCAGCTCCTACTGGCTTGTGAGAGAAGACTGCTAAATTTTCAGAAATTCTGCATGCTAGTTGTTAACTAAAACCATGAAAAATTTAATTACATGAACTTAAAAATTAAATCAATTATATTAAAGAAACAGGTAATAAATACAGAACACTCATCACATCTTAATTATTTCACTACTTTATGATGTTATCCGTGCTTTTACAAATCAGGGCTCGATTTTTTGAAACTGTCTATTCTTTAAAGAGTGATGGGGAAGATGTGAATCAGGCAGGTTGAAGTCTGTATTTCTATACCTTCTTACCTGCTGCGTTTGGGATAGTACAAAACTGAAGAAACAGTCTTCCAGCATTCCAAAAAATGTATCCGTTTCATCACGGAAGAATGAATAAAGTTCTAATATACACCTTCATTGTCTCACTTTTGTCTTTCTAGTCAAAGTAAATAGAAATATCAAGTGACATTCACTCATCTGTCAGTTGTAACCACAGGTTGACTATGGATACAAAAATTTGGCAAAAATCAACATAAACATTCCATGAAAATCAACTGACTTCACAGAAGTTACAGCAGAGAAGATTGTGTACATATTTCATTATTATTTGTGAAACGTGGGCTGCACAGCCTTTTTATCAGGAAAATTCTCAATAAATGTGTGAATACATTCAAATGTACTTCGTTTTTAAAAATCAACCCAGTTTTTAAGCATTTACCGGCATACTACTGATGCCAATTCATGCTGACCACAACGGGGAAATTACTGTTCTTAATAATAAGCCAACACTGTATGGCAGGGACTGTGCTGAGGGGCAAGGGTGTTAGGACATCTTTACCTGGGGCCAGGAGCAGAAGTGCACAGAACAAGGCAGGAGAAGCAGGTATCTAGTCTCCAGCCTGATGGATCTACAGGATGGAGGGCTCCTGGCAGAAGCTGCTTTCCCAGGGGAACGGTTTAGGGGATCAATGCTCCTGTGGCCTCAACTGTAAGCTAAGCAGTGAGGCCAGATGTAAATGACAGGTGAGCACCTGCACGCAAAGACCACATCTGATACCCTTTGCTTCCACAACGCAGCACCTACCCCCACGGGGCACAGATTCTAGTAGATGCTTGATAAATATTTGGCTAGAACATGCATTTCAAAAAAAGATGCAGTGAGAGCTGCTGTCCCTTGATAATTGTGTACAAGGGGCAGGGATCTTGTCTGTGCACTACAGGGATGCCCGCGGGGGGTACCCTTGAAAGTTACAGCCAAAGTTGCACTTGAATCACTGAAAAGAAGAACATACTTGGCACAAATGAGCCTAAGCCGATTTGCATACTCAAAATCATTAGGCTCTTTGGATAGCCTGGAACCACTGCGGGGAACTAGAGGGGCGGGTACCAGGGGACGTGGTGCAGCGGAAGGAAGGCTCCATCACACCTGGAAGAGAGCACTCATTCCCCGCAGGCTCACACAGTCACACAGCCTGTGCCATACGCTGGCCACGTCCCCAGGCTTTGTCTGATATTTTACTGTCTGTCCAGTAAGACCTTCCAAGCCAAACGGGACCCTTGCTCATTTCACCAACGGAAAAATTACTCCTAACATCCCTTGTGCTGATTAATGAACCCTTCGGACTGACTTGGATGCCAACAAATACAGCTCAGCCAAGAGGGCTGCAGTCTTTAGTATGGACAATCCACAATACTAAATACATTAAAACACACTTCTTTGTATTCACCTGTTCTTAAAATTGGAAGTATAATTTTTGCATTTGGATATATTTGATCTCTCAGCCAAAAACAAACAAAAAAAGCACATATCAAATTTCCCAAGTAACTTCTGTTCTTCATTTTAATGGGTGAACATAACCACATTCACGGGTTCAGGTACCAATAAAATAAAAAAAGACTATTCAAGTTGAATACCACACCGAGGCTCTCACACGCAAGGAACTTCTACGGAAGCACAATACAGCTCAAGCCAAGGCTGGCATTAATATTGCACTTGGAGGGCTAAGATCGGGAGTGAAAGCGTTAATTAACAATCTCCCTTGCTCTCAGTGCGGTAGATTTCAGCTTCCCCTTTGATGTTGCACAAATAATGCAGCTTCATTCAAACCGGAGCCCTTGGGTGGAGCTGTCAGCCACTCTCCCCAGCATCCTAGGATGGCTATTTTCCATTTATTATTTCCTGTGGAAAGCAAGACTCTCCCTTGACTGTCAACAACTTTGATGGTTTCTCACTGCAGGAGAAAAGTGGATGAATTATTCTGGAGAAAATGCTTTCTTTCCTCTTGGTGATACATCTGTGAAAGGCCTGGCACTTCCAAGAAAGTGGTTGATACGCTCCGAGGCCTCATCCTCTAGACAACATTATCTTCAGGGTTTCATTAATTTAAGTCAGGTGTTATCCTCCACGTAGAAGATATTTTCAGGGAGAGTTCTGAAAATGCCACTTTGGTAGTTAAGCTTTTCATTTGACCATGACGTCTCTAATTTAAAGGATGCGCAATGAAAGGACCTTTGGAAGACTTAAAAGTCAGAGTGGCCCAGGACAGGGCTGGGGGCATCAGAGCCATGCAGCCGTTCAAAGCATGAGCTCCCCTTGGTTGTGCATCCTCTAGCTCTGGGAACTTGGGCACCTCTTCCTTACCTAAGACTCCACGTTCTCACCTTTATACTGAGGGGCTAAGAGAACCCACATCAAAGGGCCATTGAAAGGATGAGATGAGGTAGACTTCACAGTGAAGCTGTAGAGTCATTTGATATTTGATAATGTCTCCTTGTTTAATCCAGCCAATTCCTGAGCAATATGGAAAACACACTAAATTCCCCTCTATTATAAATAGCATTAAAACCAGCTTCCAGGTGAGCACCTTCGTGTGCCCGAAGGCTTTTGGCTGTGTCCATGGGGATAATCAGACAGGACTCCTGCCCTCAGGGAGCAGGGGAGATAAGACAGGTACAGAAAAGTCGCACAGAGCAGGGAGTGGTCAATGCCAAAGAAAGGTAAGAATGAAATGTTTCCGGTATTCAGGAGAGGGAGAGAGCGCCTCCTGCAGGGGAGTGATGGGAATACCCAAGGACGCTTCAAGGAGCTGGAAAGGCTGGGAGTAGAGAAGGGGGAAGGCAGAGGGACACGAGCGATAGGGTCAGCATTTGTGCTCTTCCCTGTGTGCCAGACACGGTGCTAGTAAGTCCCATGTTTGCACAGAATGGTTTGATTCTTCTGAAGATTTGCTGAGATCGGTGCAATGACCCTCATGTTATTGAGGATGAAATTGAGGCTCAGCGTGATTAAGTTACTTGCCTAGAATCACACGGCTGACCTGTAGCAGTGCCACGGCTGGAACTCGGAACTGTCTGACTCTGTGACACATGGGGGATAAAGTGGTGACAGGCTCTCCCTGGCTGGACCACCCAGCACAGGGAGGACGAATGGGAGGAATATACTGAATAACACGGTGAGGGACCAGCCCAGCCCAAACCGCTCCATGTATCAGGCTAAACAGTCATTAGGTAGTGGGAGCACAAGGCGTTTCTGAATAAGGGGCCACGTGATCAGAACTGAGAGCTGCCAGAATAACTGTGCGAGTCCTCACCCCCGGTGGGCTAGAGAGAGGAGAGCTGGGGCTTGGTTCTGCCAAGTTCTCCGAATCGTTAAGCCTCTTTGGGTGCCATTTGCCACGGAAGCCAAGCCACTCAACCCCACATCTGTGAAAGAGTAGTATTAACTCCTTCAGGGCCCAAGGCTTCTGTGCTCTAGACTAGTGGTTCCAAAAATTCCAACCGTCGTGGAAAATTGTTCCTATGCAAATAACCGGAATATATGCATATACAAATTCAGGGGTGTCCTGACCCTGAAACTCTCAAGAAGTGGTTCTCAAACGTTAATGTGCAATAAAGAACAGCCAGAAGACCTTGTTTAAAATGCAAATATGCAAACTCCAGCCCCCAGAATAATAATCTAGGAGACCTAGGGGGAGGCCCAGGAACTTGCCTGTTGACAGGCACGGCCAGGTGATCCTAATACAGCTGGTCTCTGCAAAAACTTCCAGAAACTCTGACTAGAGGCCCCCAAACCCCAGAGGAAGAGGCTCTATTCGAGGGCAGCACAGACACATACTAAATTATGGCAGCTTCATGGCCCGCTCACTATAGCTCCATTTGAATAGTTCTCCTGGCTGTAGCCTCTTTCTTTTTCCTAAAAAAATATGGCAGAGCAAACGGAGACATTGGGAGCCTCTTTTACAGCCGCCCCACAAAGCACTGTGCACACAGTAATGGACTCCAGAGTTGGATCCTGGGGTACCAAAGGTCCAGTGTCATTTATCATTTGCCACTCTATCTGCAACTACCATCTCCATCAGGGAATCTATTTTTCCTCCTCAAGGAGTATTTGCAAAATAGGTAAACAT
The DNA here is from genome assembly GCF_036321535.1 of Camelus dromedarius. Classification (NCBI taxonomy): domain Eukaryota; kingdom Metazoa; phylum Chordata; class Mammalia; order Artiodactyla; family Camelidae; genus Camelus; species Camelus dromedarius. The sequence goes on along the minus strand of NC_087442.1, from coordinate 82,816,610 downwards.
TAGGCTGAGAAAATACTACGTGGCTCTCTGAGAAGAATTATCTAAAAGGTTACTCAAATGTGAGCAGACCATTAACCACTGCGAATGCTAAGAGGCAGCGTGCTCTGGTGAGGGCAAGAGAAAAACAGCGCTCGAGACATAATTAGATATTGAAAAGGCAGCAGAGCTTGGAGGCTGTCAAAATAAGGTATGCTTATGAGAAGAGCAAAAATGCCAACGCCACCCGTCCCGCCGCTGAAGGACCGCACTTATCGAAATGTGCAGTTTACGGTAAGAGAGTGAGAAACGTGTCACCCCGGCGCCCCCATGAGTTCTGTGCCACATAACATGTCCTTCCCCTAGCTATTTCCTCTTAACATGCAAGGAGGAGATCTGGCAAATATGAGCATGTTTACCCTGCTTACTTTCAAATCAGTTGCATTTTGGAAGTGACTGGTTGTGCTTATAAAGAGCCTTTCACCTGAAAAGTCACAACCTACAAGGTCAACGAATGTCCTGCCTACGTGAGTAAGAATCAACCAGCATTGAGAGAGGAGTCTGTTACTGAAACTCAGTCTTTTTAACATTTCAGAAGACATTTTTACTTTAAAAATAATGTTGACACTAAAATTCTTCTAACCTTCCCATATTTTTGGAAACTTTCATACAAAAATATTGGGGACATGATATCAGGAAAACAGGAGGATGGGTGAGGGGAACACATACATAGATTTGTAAGGGAGCAGGACCCTGTGGGGCCTTCGCATGCCATGGCCTCCACCTGCCTTTTGTCTGTAGAAAAATCTTCAGTCAAAGAATCTATTTAATCCCCCCCCCCCCAGAGAACCCTAGTTTCAGATTAAATTTTACACAAAACTGAAAGATACAAAACAGAGAACCAGGCAACCTTCAAGCTGTAAGGGGTGGGAGGTCTGAACTATTCCCCGGAACCTGAGACTTCTGTAAATACAGAGTGAAAACCACTGCCTTGGAGGGATTCAGGGTGAGGAACCCGAAAACAGTGAGCCCTTCAAAGCCCGGTCAGGGATTTGACAAGAGAAAACAACCCAGCCGGAGGTGAAGTGGTCCCTCTGCTCATCTGCTCCATCCTGAGTTAAAAAGCATCCTTTTCACTGCACGTGTGGCTTGCTGCAGAGCCTCTTCATGCTGTGACCAAGGATTGCTTATAATGTGACTGAGAAAATAAGAGTATTTCCCAACACCGCGTATTCCTTTGAGCCTATTAAATGAGGGCAGCTTTCTAATTGTCACATTGGTTCCCTGTAGGGATCTGTGCCAATTAAGAGGATTCTTGAGTTCTGGGGGAGTGGAATAGGGTAAGAAGGGCTGAGCCCCAAGCATCGCTCATCTCTTTTGATTGTTTATTTTCCTTAAACCTAAAGCATGTTTATAAAAGTGACACTGAACCTTAAGTAACACATTACATTCGAGCGCATATAATAGTTTAATTAGTACATAAGTATGTTTGACCCTGACTGTGTGTATATACGTGTTTGATTTAAAACACAGGCATATATGAAAGAATTTACTTTTAAAAAAATCCGAGAAGACCCTAAAGCCCTGTTTTCATAGTGGAAATACAAAGCGTTGTAGTTTTCATATTTTTTATTTATAATGGACATAAATATCACTCAGTGACTGTAAAAATCTTGCATCTGCTCAAATATTCAACTCATCAGAACTTAAAGCTCACGGCGCACAAGTAATATTAAACTAATCTCAAAAGCTGTCAGACGAAATACCCAAAAGGCATTTTACTTTTATTATCCAGAAGAGCCAGCTTCCTGGAAACCATTTCCTGCAATGCAGCTGCCAACGTGGAGAAAGGTAAGGATGTCCGAGCCTCTGAAGAAGAATCTGTATCAAACCTTTCAAGTCTGATAGTTTATCGTCCACAGGAAATTTCTTCAAAATTTCAAGACTGGAGATTTTCCTATGATATGAGCTAAAACTCCCTCATTTTATTTTTCTTCCATTCTATCTCATACCTCTGTTTGGGCCCATTGCATTGGATTAATTTTTTATGAGACTGCCTCTTCCCATTAGGTCGTCTGTATGGGACTCGTAAGTGTCCTATTCGTGGGGACTGGCTGGCGCACAGTGAATCTGTTGAAAGCACGCTGCTTACATTTTAAATGTTCACTCACACTCTGAGCAGGGCCTAAAGAAATACAACTTGAAAAATGAGGTGTTAGAACAACAACAGATCAGGACTCAAACGTGTGTGTGTAGGTGTATGTGTGTGTGTGTGTGTAAAACTAGTGACCTCAGGCAGCTCAGCACTGAGCGGATTACATTTCCCATCACTCAGGATGGTTTTGGAATTCCATACAAGGATGTCAGACGCTTTATTTTTCATAAACTCACACGCTTACTTCTAGCTGTTTTTATTTGAGAAGTAAAATTTGAGGAAAAGAAGAATCAAACGTAAATACACGGACCGTTTGTAAGTGGGTGTGAAGGCACACCACGCCCTGACGGTATCACGTCCTCCAAGTTTTGAAGGATGCTGGTTCCATCCATGCTCCCTTCGCTGCCTAACCTTTTGCAGGAATATTCATCTTACCTTTCTGTGTGCAAAAGGACCCCTGCACTGCGCACACGCTGCTCTAGCCCTATTTCCCCCTGAACCTGTTGTCTGACTTCCTCGAAATCCACAACCGTGCTCTGTCCCCACTGGCACAGAGTTGGTGGGGCCGTTCTCATCTCTCCCTGGCTACTGGCATCCGCTCAGTAGATTCTTTCTCATCCCACTCTCATTCTCTGACTCAGCCTCCGGGTGTGGCGATCCATGACTTAACACCTTCTCTTCCCTTTGGACCAGCAACGCGCATCCCCTAACACAGCTGACAGGTTCCCCTACTGCCACTCTGACTTCGTTTCCCAGCTGCCACTTCTTTGCCTGTCTTTTGGCTTCAACTAGTTTATGGGGGTTTCTGTTATAACCAAGAGCCCTAATGCACATATGACTGGAAGTCGAGTGTGTCCACTGGAATGATCTGTCTAGAGGCTCTGATGATGCTCAACAGAAAAATAACCACTTTCTCTATGTACCCGCATGGCTCTGAGCTACGTGGAGGGTCAAATCCCACTAAGCCTTGGCAAGTGGAGCGTCGCCCCTACTGGGGTGGAGAAGTATATCTAAGACACAGATAAGAAAAAGCAATAAACACAATTTTGTCAAGGAATATACAACAGCTGTCATTTTAGGGAATAGCAAAGTACTCTATATATCAAATTAAGTCCATTGTTTTTTCTCTTGCAGAAGTGGAATGAGTGGGCTGAGTGGGATGTTTAGGTTATTTTTCTGGACTTTCCCTGGACCGGTGGTTCCCACTGGAAAGGAGGGTGTGTCACCCAGGGGAGATTTGTCAATGTCTGGAGACATTTTTGGTTGTCCCAGCTTGGGAAGGGGGATGTAACTGAGCAGGACCTTGTGGGGCCCTCCCAGGATGGACCTCAGCTGTGTTCTCCATCTGCCTCTTGTTTGTAGAAAAGCTTTAGTTTCCTACGCCTCCCCTGAGTCACAGAAAGCTGGCTCAAGAATTAATGATTGAAAGAATGTGAATATGTGGTGACGAAAAAAAATCAGAGTTGAGCCAGGAGAACTGGTAACAATTTAAACAGTAAATCAGCCATATGACAGTCACAGAATCTTTAGTTCCTCCCTGAAGGATATGGCTAAGTGTCTGACGCACACTCCTGAGTTGTTTTACAGACACTGAAACACCTGCCAGATGGAAGACGTTAACTACATGATGACCGTGAGCGGGTAGCCCCCAGACTGGCGGGAGCCTGAGAACTGATAATTAGTGACCTCTGTGACACCGCCCTGTGACTTTACCATCAACCAATCAGAGAACTGTGCACCAGCCGATCACACACCCTGCAACTCCTCTCCCTCACCTTGCCTTTAAAACTGCTTCCCTGAAACTCATTGGAGAGTCTGGTCTTTTGAGCATTAGCTTCCCAGACTCCTTGCTTGGTCCCAGGAATAAATGCCACACTTTCCTTCACCACAACCCAGTGTCAGTGGATTGGCTTTACTGCACACAGGCAAGCGGACCCACGTTTGGTTCTCTAACAGGGAGAAGCCAGGGACGCTGCTGAATATCCTATGTTGCACAGGACAGCCCCCAACCACACAGAAGAGCTCAGCCCCAAATGATATTACTCTTATTGAGAAATCCTGCTTTAGACACACTACATTCCTCCTCTAAATCCGTAAGTCCTTTACTTTTAGATTCCATCTCACTATCATTCACACGTGGTGGAAAGATAACAGAACTGGTAATGCAAGTCCTAATTTTCCTACTGTGAACGTAACATGTGTCATGATTCCTTATAATTACCCAATAATGCAAAATGAGGGGAGGTGGTGATTTCTTTCTTTATTAATTTTAAATAGACAAGGAATGCTCTAACTCATTCTCCTAGTAAAACAATTTAAACATTACGGATAAAAATAGCACTTCCCTAGCAACCACCCCGCTTTGCCCTCAGAAATAACCGTTCCAGTTTATTCTCCGTTTGGTGTGTATTTTCCTGTGTGATAACACAAATTTCCTGCCCTCCTTAAACTGTTTATTTCAGCAGTCTGGTGGGAGTAAAATCATATCTGTTGCTGTTTAACTTGCATGTTGCTAATTACAGGTGAAACTGAGTGTATGTTTATTTCCTGAGAATTGCCTATTCATTTCCTTTGCTTATTTGCATCACTATACACAAATGTGTGGCTTATCCCTATTGGGTAGTTCACAAATGCCTTGACAATTATATGCATGTGTACTCCAAGGAGTTTTTCCCGGCTCCATTTCTTGTGTTTTATTTTTGTTACTCCCTCTTGAACAAAAGCTTTCAATATTGCTGTCAAATTTGCCAAGCGTTTCCCTTAAAGGTATGGCTTTCGCTGTGTTGTTTAAGAAGGTCTTCCCAACTCGGTGATTTCCAAAACTCCCTCCAACTCTAAAATTCATTCTTTCAGAACACAGGCCTCCTATTATTCAAACAGCTCCTACAGTGCAAAGATGCAAAACCCAGCGACCCCTCAGACATCTGCACCTGGAGTTGCAAACTCACCAGTCCAAAAACCAAATCATTAACTTCCCTTCCCCAAATGCTGCTCCCCTAAGGCTCACATCAGAAGTCAACTTGGACCCCTTACTTCCTGCACTCCCATCTTGGCCACCAAGCTCTTTTGAGCCTCACATCTAATGGTCAGCCCTCCTCGTCCCTTCTCGTCCCTTCTCTACACCTGGGCTGGCTCTGCTGGTTTCCCAGCATCCATACTCTCCTCCTAGACACAGAGCTGGCTCTTAACTGACCTTCCTTCCTCCAGGCTCATCTGCTTACAACTTACCTTCCACCGTGAAGATGCCTGAGAGCTCTCTCCAAAAACCTGAGTTTGATCCTTTGACTCTTCCACTCTTTAAACTCTTTCATTGTTTCCTCTGGATAAAAGTCAAACTTTTCAGCACAACAGAAAACGTTCTGATGGCCTTGCTGCTGACTGCCTGCGCAAGCTGATACCTAGCCACCACCCTCCTTTCCTCCCGCCCCCAGCCAGACTGAGCCCCATGTGGGGCTCCAAACAGACCCTGCTCTCTCTGTCTGGAACCTTCCTGGGCGACCTCTATCCACTCCCGTGGGTGCTGCTCAGGACCTCAGGCCCAGGAAGCTGCCCTCCTCTGAACCTCCCCTTCCCCTCCCCAACAAGTCTGAGCTAAGCGCCCTTCTTAGGTGCATCCCAAGTCTACGCTCACCTTTGTCTTGGCACACAATACAGTGTTCAATAATTGTATGTTTCCTTGTCTGTCTCTCACACAGTCTGGACATCTAACTGTGTTTTGGATTACTACTCCTCTTTTATTCTGTGAACACTCATGAATATGACCTTTGTGCAATCAAGATGTAAGATACTGGGGGCACCATGCAGAAGTGAAACAGACCCAGCTCCTGCCCTCCAGACATGTACACAAACCTACACATAAAAATGAACTAGCTAGAAATTGACAAAGGCCCAAAGAGAGGTGCAGACCACATGGTGTGGGGATTCAAAGAAAGGAAGATTAACCTTGCTGATGGGGATGGCACTGGGGGCTTGTGATGTGTGAGTGTTCGGGTGCGCTGGCTTTGGAGTGTGGCTGTCTGGTTCAGATCCCAGTTACAGCATTTCTTCACTAGCAAGTCACCTAACCTCTTCAAGACTCAGTTTTTCCATCTTTAAAATGGGGTTGGGGGGTGATCATGATAGTACCTGCTTCTGAAGAACATTTAAGAATTAAATAAGATAATGCTAGCAACGCTCTTAACACAGTGCTAGCCATAAAGCAAAGGATTAAAAAATGTTATTAGCCATTATAGAAGAAAAAGTGGCATCTAAGCTAGGATTTAAGTGACAGAAAACACCTAGATGTGGAGAAAGCAAATTTCGTGAAGATTAAGTTTTTAATCCATAATCCCTCATCCTTTTTAAACTTTCCTCCCTTGTTCTCCCTAAATACACATTTCCTGAAATCTACTTCCCATACTCTCATTCCTCCCTATAGTATCTTCCCAGGTCCTTCGAGAATCTGATTACCTGAGTCTCTCTGAAACTCTCCCCAGCTGTAGTGGATTGACTAGGGTACCCCCAAAACTCATGTCTACCTGGAACCTCAGAAAGTGATCTTGTTTGGAAATAGGGTCTTTGTAGATGATTTAACTAAAGATCTCAAGATGAAATCAACCTGGATTTAAGGTGGGTTCTAAATCCAGTAACTAGTGTCTTTATTAAAGGGGGAAAGCCTCAGAGACACAGGGAAGGAGGCCGTGTAAAGACAGAGGCAGAGAGTGGAGTGATGCTGCCATAAACCAAGAGGCCACCAGGAGCCGGAGGACAATGTAGAAGGATTTGCCCTTACAGCATTTCCCCACACCTTGGTCTGAGACTTCTGGCCTCCAGAACTGTGAGAGAATTGATTCATCTTGTTTTAAGACCCCAAATTTGTTACAGCAGTCCTAGGAAACAAATCCACCATCCCATCAGAATGCAATCACACAGAATCTCTCTGAAACACCCCTCTCTGAGCATGCTCTTGCCTGCCTAGCAACCTTCAGTGGCCGCCAAGAACCTCTGGCCTTCCTACGGAGCCACTTCTGAGCTCTGCAGGCACTCCTGCCATCGCTCCTGACCAGACTCTCTTGTGCTGTCATTCCTGGCCCCACCGCCCAGCCTGGCATCTGGTAATATTTATTCTTCTCTAAGATCAAGAATTCTGGGTATTTATTCAAGAAAAATGAAGAAACTAATTTGAAAATATACATGCACCCCAATGTTCATAGCGATATTATTTACCAAGATATGGAAGCAACCTAAGTGTCCATCAACAGACGAATGGATAAAGAAGATGTGGTATACATATACAATGGAATACTACTCAGACATTTTAAAAAAAGAATGAAATTTTGCCATTCGTGACAACACAGATGCACCTGGAGGGTATAAATGCTTAGAGAAGTAAGTCAGACAGAGAAAGACAAATACTCTATGTTATCACTTAGATGTGGAATCTAAAACATAAAACAAACGAATATAACAAAATAGAAGCAGACTCACAGGTATACAGAACAAACCAGTGGTTACCACTGGGGAGAGGGGAGAGGGTGCAAAGCAGGGACAGAGGATTAAGATACAAACTACTACATATAAAATAGATAAGTTAGAGGGATGTATTGTACAGCACAAGGAATACAGCCAATATTTTGAAATAACTTTAAATGGAGCATAATCTATAAAACTATTGAACCACTATGCTGTACACCTATAACCAATATAATATTGTAAATCAACTATACCTCAATAATAATAATAATAAAAAAAGAACTCAAATGAACCCTTCCACTCAACGACCAGAATGACCACAGAACGATTAAGATAATTCAGCTTAATTCCTTATTCCTGTCTCATGGGCAGATTCCCACTATATTTTCTCTCCAGTAACTAACCATCTATAATAATCTATAAAATGTAATCTGAAATGTAATGTATAATCTGTAATGTAAGTCAAGCAGTTACTAACATTTGGATGGGTGCAAAGGGAAGCTTTTTTTTTTTTTTTAAATGTGATTAACTGCTTCCTTTCTAAAAATATCCATGATAAAGAAGATTTGGCTCAGAGGTCAGCTTCTACAGACGACCTTGCCTCACCCATCTCTGCCTTGCAGTTTGACTAGGTGTTTCTTTCAGAATTAGATAATGTTCTAAAATCTGTAGCTTCTTGCTTAACACTTAGCGTGTTAGAATCACCCCATTCCTTGTCAGTCTCCCTCACCAGACTGTAAGGCCTGTGACGGTGCCCCGTTCATCTCTGTGATGCACTGACTGCAACGGTGCTGGAATCACATGGGAACTCATGAACACTGACTGGAAACCTGAATGAATGAGGGGGCAAGGAGTTAGAAAGGAGGTCGCCTTCCGGGACCCAGAATCTCGGCACACAGCTTATAATACTGTTTCTTACCTCCGGCATGACTGATTGCTAGACATGGCCTCCGACTTTGAATAGAAAGCTCATAGAATGTTTTCACAACTGCTGGCATGACTGATTGATAGGGAAACCATTACCAGGAAAAGTTCAGTGATTATACTGGGTTCATGATGCTTGTCTGTGGATAAAAAAACCCCAAAGAGATGCAAAAAAAAACCAAACCAACAACCTCCATACAGGATAGCCATTTCCTTTTCAAATGCACAAAAAGCAAAAGCAAAAACACTCCAACATTCTCAAAGTAATCTAAGCTTCAAAGAATAAACCTCTTTCAAAAGCCCAGTTTCCTTGACATTCATTATTTTTTAGTTTTCCAACCTTATGATATGTATGCTCTAACACAATTTACACATATTGCACTAAAACTATAAATTTCATGTCAGTAGCTACTAACGTGTTTCGGAAATCTCCAACACGGGAATCTTTGAAAACAGAGGAAAAGAAAAAAAGAAATATGTATATATTTTATATATATGCAAATATAGTGTATACACACACACACACACACACACACAATAAACATCACAAACAGTTCAGCAATGCTCTGTAGTCACACTTGAAATTCATGCCAGTAAAAAATTAAGATCTTTCATTTTCATTATTTCATTACTTTCGTTACTTAGGGACTGAGAAACCTTTGACATTAAAGCCAAACTTCAAACTAGACTACTTTACGGCATTTCTCAAAAAGTGGGAAGGTTCTGAAGCAGTTAAAAATAAAGACAAGTGTATTCCCAGCTCACAGCAGGAAGGGCTAATTCTCTCTTCTGCTGTCAACCAGGACACTTCATTTCTAAGCCACTCTCTGATAAATGAGCTTCCCCTCACTATTTTTTACCATTGTTTCCTTTTTTATAAATTGGAAGTACAGCTGACTGTTCCAGGTATACAGCCAAGTAATTCAGTTAGAGACACACAGACACACACACACATTTTTTTATATATATAATATACACATATTCTTTTTCAGATTCGTTTCCATTACAGCTGTTACAAGATACTGACTCTATTTCCCTGTAATAGACAGTATGTCTTTGTTGTTTGTATATTTGATATGCAGTAGTGTGTATCCGTTAATGCCAAATTTCTAGTTTATCCCTCCCTCAGTGAATGAGCTCTTACCGTCACGACCCACGCACTGTGTGACAGTATTCTAAAAAATGCACCAGCTAAGTGCTTCTCCACTCCCCGGCATCTCCTTTGATTCTGTAAAAGAAAGGCTTGTACCTGCCCCCTAACTTGGTCACTCCTGGGGATCTGAGCCCTGCCCACGACACTGCGCTGTCCTTTCTCCCCCTCCGGCTCCTCCCTCCTCCTGCATTGTTTCTTCCCCCACCTTCCATGTCGAGGCAAAGTCCAGCTCTGGAGCTCCCTGGGGGCAGGAAGCGGAGGCTCCACCAAGGTCATGGCCACGCAGGAGAGGCAGGGCTGGCTCCCCGACGAGGTCCACCACACCTTCTGCTCATTCATACAAATGGAAAGGCACCTCACTGTTCAGAAACAAGCCTCCTGTTTTGTTGTCCCTGTACCTTTAATTAGAAGGCTTCATCTTTTTAAAAAAGCAACTGAGGCATACATAAATCATTAAAATATATGATAAATAATGAATGACTTCCTCCCGCCTTCGTTGCTGCCTCTCTGTCTCCAGCCCACGCAGATGAGATGCCCACTCTGACTGCCCCTCAGAGCCCAGCCTGGTCCAAACCCAAAAGGCAAACCCAAAGCATGTGAGCATGTGCAAGTCCAGGGTTTGGTGGCGAGCACCGCAAGCTCATGGATGGCGGGCCGGTGGCCTGGCCCTTCAGATGGAAGGTCTGGAGCTGGGTCCTGGTGGGTTAGGAGCACAAACTAAACAGAGCCTGCCTCCACCTCCCTAGTCTGCACAGCATCTCCCTTCAGACAGAACAGGGAAGAGGCTGGCAAACAGATGGCACTCCTGTCGTGCACCGCTGTGTGTGCTGTGTGTGTGTGTGTGATTGCTAATCAACCCTGGTCTCCTTTCCACGTGTGGTTCACAATCCTCCCCAAGACGCATGTATTTGGTATCTCCAAACTAATGACAAATCTGAAGGCATCTGCATTCTTTCCTCCAATAGCTTGGCAGTAGAGAGAAACTTCTGGAAACCCAGCTGTTTGGTTTTTTTTAAACTGTCCCATGGACAGGACAGAGCAGAAGGCTTTGAGACTGTTCTCCAGCTCATCTGGGCCACCCTGCTCCTAGCCAACTCCCTCCCCTGCCTCTGCCTGGACAGGTCACAGGGGAGGCTGGAGCGTTTCCATTACTGCGCTGAACCATCCTGGTTACCAATACAGCCCTTGGAATCTAACAAATGTGACTTTTCCACTTACTGCTCCTGTGACCTTAGGCAAGTTCCTTACCATCTCTAAGACTCATTTTCTTCGCCTATAAAACAACACTAGTAGTAGCTGCCTCCTCACAGACTTGGGAGAATTAGCTGAGATAATGCCAGTGAAGTTGATCAGAACAACACCTGGGACATAACAAGTGCTCCAAAAATTACAGCTGTTATCATTATCATGTTAGTATGACAGTAATATGGGGTCTCTGTTCATAGGGACCACTGACTCAGTATTCAGTGGCATTCCCCAGCATCTCCAAGAGAGACCACACTCAGTTTCCCTCTGTTCCCATAAGCTCTCCTGCCTTACTGCCTGGAGGGGCGTGGATGGTGCCCCCTCCCCAACAGAGACGTCCACATTCTAATTCATGGCAACTGTATGACCATATTTGCAAAACTGGTGCATATGTAATCAAGTCAAAGATCTTGAGATAAGATCATCCTGGATGATCCAAGTGGGCCCTAAATCCAAAGACAAGTGTCCTTATAAGAGACTCATGGAGCAGAGAGAGAAGAGGTGGTGGCAATGTGACCACAGAGACAGAGATGGGACCCATGCAGCCACCAGCCAAGGAATGCCTGGGCCACCAGAAGCTAGAAGAGACCAAGAACCGATTCTTCCCAGAGCCTTGGGAGGGAGCCCAGGTCTGTGACACCTTGATTTCAGACTTCTGACCTCCAGAACTTTGAGAGAACATATTTCATTTTTAAGCCACCAAGTTCGTGGTAATTTGTTACCGGAGCCCTAGGAAACCGATACACTGATAAGTATGTTTTAAAAGTGATCTTGCCTTTCTTTTTCAATTCCTGTTAAAATTTTAATTTGTTTTGTAAGACAAAATGAAGCCAACCAAAAGTAGCAAAAAAGTGACTCACTCGTCAGAAAGGTAAACGTTAATCGGTACATCTTGACGTTGGCTGAAGCGGACATCCAGCTGTTTGCGGTGCTTAAGAACGTGACATCATCTTTCTCCTTCCATCATTTATGAGAAAAGAGAGCCCGCTGAGCAAGTGACAGATGCTGCCATCACATCTGCATACTCGATAAAGACAAATGGGTTTTGAAAGGAGCAAGCAAATGAAGGGTAGCAGGACTTCCCTAGGAATAACCAGGAGGTGGATCGCAGCTGCACTCATAATTCAGGGGACACACGTGCATACAAGCAACAGGACAAATGAACTGGGTGGAAAAAATGAATAAAGGGAGCTAGGGCAAGGAGAAAATTGAAAAGTTTTAAACACAAGCTCCGTGAGCCAGGAATCCCAGAATCACTGGATCTTAGGGACCTCACCCTCCAAGAGAATGAAAGCAGTAATCACCTCCACAGCGCCCACTGACACCTGTTATCCAGCCTCTGCTTGAATACTTCCCGGTATGGAGAGTTTACTACCTCACAAGCCTGCATGACCTGAAAGCTCTATTTGAAATACTTCTTCGGCAAAACGGGATAAAGTATATCTCCCTGCCTCTTTCATCCCCGGGCGCCAGTTCTCATTTAAGAACTTTACACAGTTTTGCATTAGTTCACTGAACAGGTAGTGACCAGCTTATGAGCCAAGCACCGACATACACAAGGATCTAGAGGATCTGAGCCCGCCTGCTCTCAGGGTCAGGCCAGTCTCACAGTTACACGGGGTGAGGGGGAGAGGCAGCAGGCAGGTACCCTGTGGCATTGCTCACACAATTGCGATGGCAAATCCGAGGAGGAGGAGCCAGCCTGAAGAAGGGGATTAACACAGAGAACGTCCTGGAAGAGATGACCCATCTGTTGAATCCTTAAAGCTGATTCAAGTCTCAGCCTGACAGAAGGTGCGTGTGTTTGCGTGTATCGAAAATGCAGCGCACCTCTGGTGGGAGAGGGTCCAGGCTTTCATTCACTTAGTCGAATATTCTTGAGCCCACCTGATATGGGCCGAAGACTGAGATGCTCAGGAGACACAGAGAAGGAAATAAATAAAATGTCCAAGCCTCACGCAGCTTCCATTCTCGTGGAGCACACAGACGATACATTAAATCCTTGAAGACAGGGTCAAAAAACAAAATAAATAAGAAAATATATAGTCTCTCAGGTGATGGCAAGTGCAATGGAATAAAATGTAAAATAGGAAAAGGGGCTGGGGAGGATCTGAGTGCAGAGGTTGGTCTTAAATAGGAACGCCTAGCTGAGCAGAGCGAGCCTGGGAGAAGCTCAAAGAAAAACACGTGCTGACCGTTCTCTTCTCCAAGCCCCCAGGTTGGCCTTCAATGCATCTGAGTGTCTGGCCAACCTTCCCTCCATCAGCTCTTCTCGTTCTTGGGCTAAGTCTAAAATGCTGTTGCTATGCATGTCCTTAAACAGAATAATGAGAAAACAATTGTATTGTTCAATAGCATTAAAACAACAACAGCAACAAATAATCTCAAAAAACATTATCATAGAAACCAGTGGGTAACTGCACCTTTTGGAAAAGTGATACTAGGTCGAATTATTTTGCCATTCTTCATTCCCAGTCCTCATTCTCAATCAGTCAGGACACAGCTTCACCTGGACCTAGCATGAGGGACCATTTCCCTGGACCCCAAGCTTTCAAAAGCTCCGCCAGTCCCTCCAGCCCTGCATCACCCCGACCCTGGGTCCAGGGGACACACACACCTGGAGCCCACATCCCCTCAAGAAAGCTGGTAATTCATAAGGGGAAATAAGTTATATAAATGAGGGAGACATAAGTTATAAAAATTAAATAAAGTAAATAAATTGAATACGCTAAACAAAACAAATGAAACCAATGGACAAAGGGGCAGAACCGTGGACTGACACAACTGAAGCCCTAAAACCCATGAAAGCAAAGATCTTGACCTTGAGGTGAAATTTGACAAAACTTTACTGACCTCTCTGAGGCAAGACAAACTAACAGACTAACATTTTCTTTGGAAATTGCAAGCCATTATAATTGGTAACCAAATGTGGGGAGGAAAGAAGAAAATTGAGATGCATTAAAAGCATTTTAAGGGTCAATAATTAACAGTGTGGTCCTGGGACAGGGTCGACAGATTAATGGAATAAAAAAAAAAATTCTAAGAACAAACACTAATACACTTAAGATTTTGTGATTGATAAAAGTGGTCTTTCCAAATGATGGAGCAGGGACAAGTTATCCAACAAGTGGTCTAGGACATTAATGGAGGGAAAACTCCTATCTCACCAAAATAAAGTCTGAACACTGAAAGACAAAAAGAAATCAGTGAGAGTACTAGTAGAAGACACGGGGAGTTAGTTACATCCGGTTAGGGGTAAAGGTGGCTTTTGTTTTCAAACCATAAGGCTAAAACCGAGCACCATCGAGTGAAGGACTGAGAGCTCTGACAATAGAAAGGAAAAAATTCTTTGTCTGAGAAGTAATCATGAACAAAATTCAAAGGCAAACAAGAAACTGGGGGAAATACTGAAAGCAGGTATAAAAGACAAAGTTTAGTGTTCCCTAAAAATGAAGAGTGACTGAAATTATAAAACAAACAGCAAAGAGATGCATCGAAAAATGGGCAAAGGGCAAGATGCCGCCCAAAATCAGTAAATGCAGATGGACCAAAGTATGGGCAAAGCCATTTAATCTCACTGGTTATCAAAATAACTCAAAGTAAAACACTAGTTTAATTTTCTCATTCAAGTGGCAGGGATTTTAATGAATGATAAAACACTCTACTGTATTTACAAAGATGCCTGAAAATGGTGACTTTCATATATGTTGGCAGGATTAAAAATTTATAAAAACGTTCTGATAGGCAATCTGGCAATAATGATCAAAAACCTTACAATTTTGCATACACATGGACCCAGGTTCTACTTCTAGGAAAATTTGGAAGGAAACTAGTAACTCTGTGAGTATAATTTAGCCAGAAGGATATAAATGACAGAGTTACTTGTATAAGGGAAAAATGGATGGTTTAGTGAAAGCTGTCAGAGTCACACGATGGAACGAATGTTTAGTGCAATGGTTCTCAAAGTGTGGTCCCTCGACCAGCAGCTCCCAGGATCCCCTGGGAACTTGTGAAAAATGCAAATTCTCTGGTCATTCCCAGACCTACTGAATCACAAATTCTTGATTGTTATGCCCAGCAATCTATGTTTTAAGAAACATTCCAAATGATTGATGTGTGCATACTACAGTTTGAGAACCTCCCGCTTAAGGGTATAAATCAAGGGTCCTGGGAGGAACTAGATGGAACACTCAAATTGGATAGTTTCAAGAAGAATTTTTAAAAGGGACCATTTACAAAAGTAAGCAAACCAAAAAGTGTGGTGCAGGATCCTGAGACTGGTAGCAGAGGGGCTGCACTGTTATGCCTGGAGGGGATGTAATTAGACCCAGAGAGAAGTAGCTGGGTGGGAGTGACTGTCTGACTGGAGCTGTGACCTAGGTAGGGGACTCAGCAACCGCCCCCCACCCCATGACCTCACAGGAAGGTAGCAGTGGAATAAATACCACTGTCTTGCTTGCCCTCCCCTCTCTGATCTCCTACTGTGCTCCCCATTGGGTGAACCCAGAGGGCAAAGGAGCCCCCTGATTGGTCCACTCCTGCCAGTCCCTAGGCAGAGGCAGGATGAAAGGGTAGGGGAGGATTTGGGTGGCAACGGAAGATACGCAGCACATGTGGCCATGGAAAAAGACTGTGCAGAATATTCATGTGGATGGTGTTTATGAACTACTGAATTTTTGAAAAGCAGAGCATAATCCCTTTTACATTTAAAATATATATCAAACATATTTTGTGTACACCCACACACATACATGAATAGATGCTTGCAGTTTTGCATCCACCAAAGTATTAATAGTAATTCTAGATCTTAAGATAATGAGTAAGTTCTTGTTACTTGATTGTTTTTGCTAGTCTTTGTTTCCTTGTTACTTGAATCTTTTTGTCTATATTTTCTAAAAGGTCTACAATAAACATGTAAGAAAAATATTTAAGTCATTCACTTAAAATCATGAATAAAAGAATCTCAAAGAACACTGGAAAACCAACATTTTTCTAATACCTTACTTTATTGTTTATGAATATTAACAATCACCCATATGGGTCAACACTTACTGCCTTTTAAGGAATATTGGAAACAATGTGACAGAAAGAGAAAATGCAATGAATAACAATACAAATTAGTACTCTTTAATAAACATTTCTTGAGTGATTATTATAAATAAACCATGTACACAGAAGTGCTTTCTGACTTCATCAACGCTCACAAGAAGCTCCAAAGATGGGAGCTTTATTACTTCCACTGTATGGACAGGAAAACTAAAACTTTTATACATGAGAGTGACTAGCCTAAGACATCACATTTCCTCAGTAGGGGAGCCAAGAACTCAGTCCAGACTAAGGTCAAAATCTGTGCTCTATATATCTGTGGATGCAAGTGAATTTGACTTTGAAAAGAACATATCAATTCTACTCTTATAAAAATAAACCCTGTGACAGAACAATTCACTGCAAAATTACATACAGTAATTAATTAGCTTAAGAGTAGAGCAATGGTTTCATACTGATGTGAGTCAAAGTTACTATCTTAATAGTACATTCAGAGAAAATTTACATATCAAATGTGAAAAAATTTCCATTTTTCATACTCTAGTCTTAATATAGCCAGAGGAATGAATCTGCTGGTAGAATATCTTCTGAGTATTTGATAAAAGCTACTAGTAAGAATTTGTTTTCAACTATGAGGTCTCCAGAGTTTAAAGATTTTTAATTCAAGGCACTCTGCCTGAAGCAACATCTCCCACAACCTTTAATCCATCCTATAAACATTTGCTCTATTATACTTCTATAGGTTGACTAGTACTTTTTTGTGCATCTGCCTCTTTTATTTGAATGGAAACTCCTCTGTAGATGCATATTTTATGAGTACTGGCTTCCACTATACCTAGCACAGTGCCCATTGTGTATGGGTGTGCATCAGTTGTGAGTGAATGTGTATCAGTCAGCACAGGATAAATTACACTGTGGTAACAAATAAAACCTCCCCTCCTCAGACCTCATGGGCTTAATATAACCAACATTTCTTTTCTGAGTCACAGTACATGTCAAATCCAGGTTAGTAGGGGAGGTCTGTGTATCAGGAACAGACAGTGATGGTAGGTTCAGAGTGACACATGCTTTCCCAATCACCTCTGTGTGGAAAGAGAATGTGGCGAACAGCCTCATAAATCTCACCCTAGAGATAATGCAGATCACTTCCACTCAAATGCCATTGGCCAGTGTAAGTCACATGACCACATCTAACCTCAGTGTGCAGGGAAGTGCAATCCTATTCCATGCCTGGAAGACAGAGAGCCAGAAATAAGTGATGACTGTATCAAGGACTGCCACAAAAGGTTTCAGAAATGAACCATGAAGTTACTAGTTAGTAACTCAATACATTTCCTCACTGGTGATGTAACTGAGCAGGACCCATTGTCATTGGTGACCATCTGACATCTGTAGATACTATACAGTTAAGTATCTACAGATCTACAGATGCTTAACTGTATAGTGATTCAAAGGGTTTTTCTTGTGCTCTTGCTGACCGGGGTTAGGCTGGAGAGGAGGGAGGCTTGGGTGGTCCACCCAAATCCCTCTCATGGTGCTGTGTGCAGGGATCATGCTCAGTGCCCTCCTCTTGCCTCCAGTGCCCTCCTTTAGACTCCAACACCTCAGAAACAGCACTAAGGTGTTTTGTGCATCTTGTTGCTCATAACTCTCCCCCACTGCACATGTATGCAGTTATTTTTAGCCCCTTATGGTTCCTTTGTATCCTATTGTTTGAGGTGAAGGTCTCAGCCTGCAGCAAGAGGTCCCAGGCCTCAGCCCAGCTAAAGTGCTAGAAGCATTTATCAACCTGACTTTAAACTGCACAAGTTTTTCTTCAGAGCATTTTCCCACAGACCCTCTTCCAATTCATCCTTTGTTCAAGGCACAACAATATTAAATGAGTCCCAAAGCCAGAGGTGAACTTCATGCCCAGCAGAGGGAAGGGGGCTGCTGGATCTGCACAAACAAGAACAACTTTGTAACAATTTGTTACCTGTATGCTATCTCTATGGAAACTAGCTCCAGCCCTTGAACTCTTACTATAAAACCCCCTGCCTTCTCTCCCCAGGAGGCTCCCAGTCTTAGAGACATTAGACCTTTGCTATCTCCCTTGCTGAAAAGAAATAAAGCTGACCTTTCCACTTTATCTGAAACTCTGTCCTCAAGTCTCAGTTTGGTAGGCAGGGTACGGAGGCCATGTTTCAGCAACAGTGATGGTCTACAATGTCAGTTCATCTTTTTTGGTACTAATTGACCCAAACATAGAAATAGATAGTTATATATATCTCTCTGACATTACAGTTGAGTTACTGCTGAAATATCTATTACTTTTATTTCATCATGTGTGGCACATTCATATTTATTATAAGTTTTATTCATTAGTTTCATCTTTCCATAGGTACAAAGAGAAGAGAAATAATAATTAATTAATATTGGCTAATAAGAGAGATGAGAAAGAAAGAATGGCTTGTGGATGCCCCATCATTCATTCACTTAAATTGAGGACCTGATCTGGCCCGGATACCTGCGAGACCTGGGAGTATGAAGATGACTAAGCCATAAAATCTGGCCTCAGGCTGAAAGAAAGTCTACCAAAATGGTAGAGTGCTGTAATGAATAATTTCTTCTTTATATGATAGTCTTTCATGTATTAGACTTTTGATACCATGTGTTTCTTTTATAACTTTGTTAAAACGTAATTAAAAAAAAAAAACCCTCTCTAATCATCTATCCTTTTCATCAGAGATCAGAATTGGTATAATTTACTTTCCCTAATTAAATGTTCTTAGGTACTTAACTGCAGCTGCTAATTTTCTTCTTGTCTAGCTATCATAGGCTTCATTTCTGGATTTATTGTTTTAAACACTTAAACAAGAAACGGGCAAGTGAAATGTTGTTCTTTGCCAGTTCAAGTGGCTTCATCTATGAATAAAAGACTTTATTGAGCAGATGCCTTTTCTATTCATTCATAAATTTGTTAAACATTACACCTGTGAGATTACACTGTGCACACAAGGTTGGCAGGACCTATCTGAGCAAGCCAGTGAGTACAAGGTTTTCTACCAAGTCCATTTCATAAAACAGGTGTTTGCTGTATCCCACAATAAATGCCTGTCAGCTTTTATTATCTTGGAGATAATACAATTATCACAAAGAAAGAGCAAAACAATACTACTCAATGAATATAGAAATACATACCCAATAAGTCTATCAAACAGCATGTTTAAATTGATCTTCACATGTTTACTATACAAAGTACTTTAAGAACAAACATTTACAAATCTTTTGCCAAAATAAAATTCAATTTCCATGAACACTACATAGCCATTTTTAATAAACTCAAATTCATTATAATGTAGATTAGTTTTTCCTGTTCACGAATTTTGCTATACACTTCCTACGTGTTCTTCTTTTCACATTGTGTTTTATCCAAAAAATGTCTCTGACAAGTGAGTTCTAAACCTTTTTGGTTCCCAAAGTCCCGTGTGTTCTTCCCATTTCCAATTGCCATGAATCTTAACCCCCTTATGTTTATTGTTCATTTAAAACAATTTTATTTCCTTGAGGACATTTTAAAGCGCTGTTCAATTTGACAGCAGTGTAGTGCGTATTCCTAAGAACCTGATGTGCAGTTTCATACTTGCTGGGAACTTGCCTGTATGTTGTCTCATTTGGTAGGGCAAAGTACACGTTTCTTATTTTAAAGGTTATGCTACCAGCTAACCAGCCACTTGTTGGGGGGGGGGGCGGTATTTTTTTCAAGAGGTCCATGGATGTTCTGCATGGTTTGAAAGCAAAAGGCAGACTCACTAAGGACTTCAAGCCCAGCTTCGAGTTTGATGCAAAATATGAATTCCAGATCTGGAAGGCAGTGGGGCACACCCAGGTGGATTCAGAGGCATTCTAATGTTCTAGTTTTTATAACTGAGCAGGACCCTACTGCCATCAGTGATCATATGGTATTTGTAACAGCCTAACTGTATAATTTACCTAAAAGGTTTTTCTCATGCTTTTGTGGACCAGGATTGGGCTGGAAAGGAGGGGGGAGTTCAGGTGATCTCCCCATCACCCTCATTTTGCTCTCAACACCTCATAGACAGCAGTTGGGAGTTTTGTGCAACCTGTTGTTCATAATTCACCCCAACTGCACATGTCTGCAGTTATTTTTAGCCCCTTATGGTTTCTTTGTATTCTGTTGTCCCAGGCTCTGCAAACACTGCAGCAAGAGGTCTCAGGCCTCAGCCTGCTAAAAATGCTAGAAGCACATATCAACCTGACTTTAAACGGCACAAGTTTTTCTCTAGAGCACTTTTCCACAGACCTCCTTCCTAAGCACCTTTGTTCTAGGCATAAGGATATTAGAAGAGTTTCAAAGCCGGAGGTGAAAATCATATCCAGCAGAAGGAAAGGGACTGCTGCATCTACAAAAGCAAGGACAACTTTGCAACAAATTGTTACCCTGTAAGTCATCTGTATGGAAACTAGTGCTGCCCCTTGAACTCTTACTATAAAACCCCCTGCCTTCTCTCCCCAGCAGGCTTACAGTCTTACAGGCATTAGCCCACTGTATCCTCCTTTGCCTGGCAAATATATAAAGCTGCTTTTCTACTTCATCTGAAACTCTGTCCTCAAGTCTCAGTTCCATAAGCGGGGTACAGAGGCTGAGTTCCAGCAACATTCTGCCAATTCAAACCTTGTTTTTATATTTCAAAGTTTATATAATTTTTAAAAGAAAAAAGATAACCCCTAACATGTCTGCAGAATAATGTTTCTCACATAGTGAAAAAAGAAAATTATTTTATATTTTCTTATAAAAGGATTATAAATTATATATCTTTTTTCACTATGTGAGAAACATTATTCTGCAAAAATGCATCTGACAATCAACCAATGATAGTAGCTGTGACAGAAGAGAGACCTTCAGCAGGACTGGGATCTGGCCTTTGATGGAGCCCCAATTAAGAGACGCCCCAGCATAGTTTAACACTCCTGCTTGTCTGCATGCAAATATAGGGCACTCTGGAAATTTCCTCATTATTTGCAAACCCAAGAATTGATTTAAAAAACACTATTAGAACTGATATGGAATTCAAGTCACATATCAGGATTAAAGATAGTTCTCCAAAGAGAAATTGCTTTTCTAACAACTATCAAAAAGCAAAATACTTACACTTCAATAAAATACCATCTGTGTCTAGTGTATAACATATATATGCAAAAACAAAACAAAACAAAACAAACAAACAAGCAAACAAAAAGCAAAATACTGAAAGTAAATTTCCCATTTACCTTAACAACAAAAAACAGAATACATAGGCATGGACCTGGAAGTATCTTATACTAATGAAATAGTAAATAAGAACTATTATTTTTTATCTCAATGCTGTATGCTTTACAAAGACTCCTAATTCTCTCAACTCTACCAGGTGGCTGTCATGTCCCATTGGGATCTGCAGAAAATGAGGTCAGGACAATTGAGTAAATTGTCAGATGCCACACAGCTCTCAGCCGAGTCAGGCCAGGAACCTTTGTCCTTCTTCAAAGCCTCTTCAAAGTCTTTCCACTCCCCAATGTCCTTTGATCAGCATGACCCATACAGAGAAAAACTATAAGATGCTGCAGAAGACACTTGAGCTCAATGTAGGTTCCCAGATGGAAAAACCGCATAGCAAAAAGAAATCTTTTTTTCTCCCCCTCAAAATAATGTACGGATTTAATGTAATTTCAATCAAAATCTTAACGAGACTTTCTTTTTGGGGGAGGATGTTATCCCTAAGGTTATTGATATGCATAAATAGGGAATGCACACTCTGTCTTAGCTCGGCTCCCTCCTTCCAAGCTGAGACAGGAGAAGACTTCAAAAGCCACAAAGCCACAAGAACAAGAAAATATAAGGGATCAATCATGACAATGAGTGAGAGATAATTCACACACTTTTTTTGAACAATAGATGGTGTGGGGATAAGGAGTTTAAAAACAAACAAAAAAGGGCAGAGACCAAAGAAAGGGCAGTCAGCAGGAAGCAAGCCAGTTCACATCACAGAATCAAAGAACTGAAAGGGAGAGGTGAAGAGGGGGCCAAAAATAAGAGAAAGTGTAGGGAAAGTCTGCTTCTTCCCTACTGCAGCAATAAATAGAAAGTCTATTTTCAGAGGAAATTTTTGAAAAGCAGCTCCAGCCTTTGAAGCACCAGGCATGGAAGACGGGAAAGGTGCATTACTGAACTGAAGGATGCTGACCCCTGTCTGCTCCGGGAGAGTTCCCAGAACTCTGGCAGTCAAGGTCAGACCAACAAGATAGAGTCTGGAGGTTTCTTCTCTGAGAGAAAATGACCAGCCCAAGGGAAAACACCTACATATGGGAGGATTAGAGGGCTCTTTGATGAAGTAGGGTCCACCAACTGATAGACTAAGGCTCATTCTTAAATATGACTAGACAGCCAAGGAGGACCAGATATTTGAAGAAGGGTTCTAATAGGAAATATAGAGATGGAAACAAACAAATAAACATACTAAAACAATTTGGAAGGAACAGACATCAAGGAAAACTAGCAATGAAAAACAAAGCAATGTTATACCTTTATATGAGAGAATTGGACCATGAAACAAGAAGAAGAGTCTATAAAAAAAGAATCAGGAGTAATATAAAACTCAAAAATGAAATATTTACTTCTCCACTGTATAATTTTTTGAAAACTCAGTTGGAACCTCAGTTTCAGATTATTAAGATTTTGGGGATTTTTTGTTCATAGTTATACTAAAGTTCCACAAATATATGTTTCAAAACATATGATGGCTTCTCTATGAAATCACCAGTTTTAATGCTTATAACTGTTTCATGCAGTGCCTTCTCTTTCCCTTCCACTGATGGATTTTAATGAGTGGTATACTTCCTTAAACATTTTTCCTGGAAATAATGCATTGATAGAATATTTCCTAAGTATTGACATGTCATAAAGTATATACATTTTTTGTGCTGTACAAATACTAGCTTGTCTATATGAAGTACTCTAGGCTTACAACCCTGGTGAATCTTGTTCCATTGTCATCAGGTAGTCAGCATGGCAAATGAACGATTTGATAGCACTACTGGTCTCATCCATTTTCAAAAACTTAAATGTTTATGAGATGATTCTCTTTACCCATGAAATTAAAACATATTGTTAGGATATGTATACATGCATGTCTTTTTCAACACCCTATGTAGCTCGGGAGGGCTTTTTCAGCAGAAACTTCAAATCTTTCTTTAGCGCAGATAATTTTCTTTTATATGTCTTTAAATATTACTACTTCTCCATCTGCTGCAAGTTAGAGTGGATGAGGGGAATAGACATATGTTAGATACACTAAATCTATCCTCTCAGTCACATCTTTTATAATTCCTATTTATTTATATTTTCACTCTATGTTCCATGAAAACTCCTCAAATTAGTTTCTAAGTCCCCACTTCAATTTTTAGCAGTGTTTAATTGGTATTTGTTGCCAATATTGGTGGGACTCTTTTGGCAATCAAAATCTCAATTTCCTTCTTCATCGCAGTCTATTTCTTAGCACAATATCCCTCTCAGCTCTCCTTGAGACTGCTCGCTGAGGTGTGTTTAAATGTCCCTTCTGTTTAATTATCCATTTTCTCTGAACTCTCCACATCTCCTCCACCAATTCGACGTGCTACTTCTCCTCAAGTATCTTCAGTTAAGATTCCTTATTGTTTGCCCATATTTATCAAATGGAAGTGCAAATCAATCTTTCTGTGTGCCAAGCACTAAATAATATAAACTTTATGTCATGTAATAATCTAACGAGATAAATGTCGTTATCTTCCCTGAGGCTCAACTGGAGGTAAAAAGACATAGGTAGTGCACTGAGTTAGCGATTCTGCCCAGATTACTGAGGTCTTTTGGTCTCTCAACACCACTCACTCCTCCAGCCTCTGCTTGGGGCCCCGGGGACATCTGTGTCATCAGAGCAGTGGATGCCCCGAGGAAGAACCAATTTTTCTTTTTCTTTTCTCTGTATTGATTGTGCAAATGCAGAATCAGTAGCGCCCTCCTTCCTTCTGCCCAAGCACACCTAGCCAGCGGCCCACCAAGTGAAGCTGGAGAGCGAGACCACAGCTGCCTGTGGGGCTGCTCAGAGACAGGTACCAAATCCTTCCTCTCCCACCCTCCTCAGCCTCAGTGGCTCAGGACCAGGATTTCGAGGGGCTGCCCAGGACACCCATCTTCCCTGGACACTTTTGCCTGTACTGAGTTGGGGATCACATGCCATTGATTGATTTCTTGGTCACACTAATCTCATCTTTCACACGTTGGTTCCATGACGATGCTCTTCCATGTTAAACATGAACCTGTCTGAAATCAGTGGTTAACATTAAGCAGTGTTATAGACAATGTAACTAAAAACTTAGGTCCTGGACTTAGATAACCTTGGTTCAAATCCTGGCTTCACAAATTACTACGTATACTTGAAGAAGCTATTTTACTTCTCTAAATAGTTCCTTTTCGTAAATTCATGATAATAATAGGGTTATTGTGAAGAATAATGAAATAAGGCATTTAACGCATTTAGCATAGTGCCTGGTTTGCAGTAAACACGATAGATGTTTGCTATTATTTTTGACTGTAAAACCTCTAGGTCAGTAATGCTATCAAAATATCAAAGATCATCACAACGGTTTCAAATTGCCTGAGTTCTAGCTTTTTTTTGGGGGGGGGAAGGCATAAATAATAAAAAATTAAGAGCAAAATCATCATTATTTGCAAGCAATGGGACATGTAAAGTCTAAACAAACCTACTGTATAAGTGCTTTTGTTTATAAAAATGTCTCAAAAAAGTTTTAAAGAATATACCTATAGATTTGTTTAATCTTTTTTTTTTTTTTTTTTTTTTTTTTTACTTTTTATTTTTAAGTAATTGAGACTTACAGAAAAGTTGCAAACATAGAACAGAGTTCCAGTTTACTTCCAGGTAACCCCTGATCATTACGATGATGCATTTATCAAAACTAAGTATTTGTGCAATGCTATAAACTGGAGACTCTATTTGCATGTTTTGCTGTTCCTTTTTCCGTTCCAGGATCCAGTCTAAGATCACCCATTGTATTTGTCATGTCTCATTGGTCTCCTCTAATCTGTAATAATTCCACAGTCTTTCCTTGTTTTTCCTGACCTTGACACTCTTCCAGAGTTCTTATCAGTCACCTTGTAGAATATTCCTCAATTTGGGTTTCTCTGATACTTTCTCATGATTGGATTGAGGTTGTGTGTTTTGCACAAGTATAGACTCTAGTGATGTGTCCCTCTCCGTGTGTCCTACATGGAGGTCAACATGCTTTATTAGTGGTGATATCAACTTTGATCACTTGATTAAGGTTGTTTCTGCTGTAAACTTGTTTTTTTTTCTTCTGTAATCAATACATACTCAGAGGGAGGTGCTTTGATAGTGTGCAGATATCATGTTTCTCCTCAAACTTTCACCTTCTAATTTTAGTACCCATCCAAAGATCTTACCCAAAACACTTACTATTGGGGTGTTCTAATGGTGATTTTCTATTTCCTTAATCTCTTCTGTATTTACCAGCTGAAATTCTTCTGTAAGGAAGACCTGTTCCTACATCTTTGGGACCCACTGAATTTCAGAGCTGGAGAAGACTTAGGGTCTTCCAAAACCTCAGATACCAGCATTGGCATCACCTGAATACCTGATAGAAATGCAGAAACTCAAGGCCCACCCAGGACCTACTGGATCAGAATCTGCATTTTAACAAGATTCCTGAGTGATCTGTGTGCTTCACAGCTCATTTTAGCTTCACATATATTAGGCAACTTGACAATGGAGGTCACATTTGGAGTCAGTGGCAGAGCCAGCTGACCCTCTCCTGACTCCCAATTCATGCCCCTCTTCTAAACTGGTTGATCCATTCTCAAAAGAAACTCAAAGCATACAGGCTTTTGAACTAAGGGCTGGATTTAAATTTTTAACAAGGTCGGTTGGTCTATCTGTCTATCTGTCTGTCTATCTATCTATCTATCCATTCATCCATCTACTCATTCTTAGGCAAGTACTTAACCTCTCTGAATTTCAGTTTCCACATCCATAAATTGATGGAAATATTAAATTACTTTAAGGGTAACAGTAAAGACAAGAGATAATAGACACAAAGCACCTGATGGAGTAAGCTGGTATGCAGTAGACACAGAAAGGCACGTGCAGATGGGCCCAGCTGTTGGGAGTACTGTCGGCAGACGCCTTCAGCTGTTCCTTCAACCCTTCAAGGGTCAGCTCCGTGATAAGATGCTGCCTCACCCAAGGTCGTGCCCTTCCAGTGGTGACCCATACCCAAAGACAAGAATATAAAGGCTCAGCCATTTTGGCCCCACAGAACAACGCTGATGACACTTCAGCTCCAGAGCCACTCCCTGCTAAACATCCCAAACACCCAACTCCACCTCGGAGTCCATTTCTAGGATGACCCAAACTGCTACACGATACGACATAGGTTCTCAGAAATCTGGAACAACTGTTATGAATATATGCTATGCCTTTTGGGGGTAACCTTTGCATACTGTCCATATCACTAAATACAAATTGATCCAAATATGTATTAAATACCTACAATGCATCTGGCACAGTGCTAGTTATTGTATGTAAAGCATAGCAAAATAATGCTTTCTGTCAAATAGGGAAGACTGAAAACAAAGCAAGATTGTGCGATTAGCCAAAACACCATTTTGGGAAGATTTCTGTAGCCAGTGGCCGGTCCCTTCTCAATCCAAACTCTCCTAATATTCACATCCTGATACAGCTCCATTAAGGGCCATCCCTGGAGAACCCTGGAGTTGGGAGGTGAAGGGTCACCACTTGCTTTCTAACAAAAAAATAAAAGACATGACCTGATTTTAAACTAAAGAAACTGTTTCTTGAACAACTCTTTGCTTACCCTTGATACAAAAAAGTCCACGCACAGGTGTCAGCAATTTCTGGACATCCAAGTCACGAAGAATGTGGAACTGCGTTTTATAGCTCTGCTTTTAAAGGTATTTCTAAGTGTTTCTCCACACCTTCACTTCAGCCATCTTGCGATAAAAAAAAGAAAAACTACATTGTGCTTCCATTGTAGAGGAATGTGCCTGAAAGCCAAATAAAATCATGTTTCTTCAAGCAAAGGGCAAAATTGCACTCTCTGTCACTATCTCAACAGGCAGAAATCATGGATAGCTCAATTATTTACTCTGATGAAGGATCTCTTAGCCTGAAGTGTAGTTAAAACACACACACACACACACACACACACAAAACACATTCCTGCATGATTAAATCTGCATTACCATGAGAAAAATTGGAACAGGCATCTTGAAATGTTCTCCCAGGCACTAGAGGCACCTATTATTCTTGAGCTCTGGCTTTGGAAAACTTAGTAGATGTTTCCTGGGATGATAGACAACTTTAATGGTCTTTCACAAAAAATTCTCAAAAGTACAAAATTTCCATTACCCACTGCTGGCCAGAAGCAAGTTCCTCAAGGGGTACACAATGGTACTAGCACATAAGGCAGCCTTAAAATAGTCTTTAGAAGCAATAAGGCATCCCCCCCACACACAAAGTGCCAAATAACCCAGTTCTGTGTCCCAATTTGAGAATCTCTATGACCCACTCTTGTTCTCCACCTTGTTTTTCCTCCACTTCCCCATCTTCTGAAGGGACCACACTCGACCGTGCAGGGAAGCACTGGAGGAGCTCTGCCTTTGTGTGGATGTGGGGCATGGCTGCTGCCCTGATCTGATGGCTGCTAATCTGCCCTACTTCTTCTTGGTTCGTAAACAAGTGGAGTGGCCGGACCCAAAAAAGCCTGGTCCATTGTACTCTCCCTATTTCTCTGCTTCAGAAGCTTCCCCCTTTGAAAACATGACACCTTCCATGGGCCAAATTCCATCCAATCTAGAGCCACCAGATGAATATACTGGCTGGAGTTCAGAGTTGTTACAATGATGCTGGGGCAAATTACGAAGGCTCCAATTTCTAGGTCCATATATAAATACTCCCTTCCCCATTTTTTTCACCTGTTTAATGCTTATTCATTTCATTACTTATTAAGTTAACATTTTATATATTGTCTTATAGTCAAAAATGTTTTAGTGATGACATAAATACATACAATCCAATAGTTCTCAATCAAGGGGTGATTTTGCTCTCTGGGGAACATCTAGAAATGTCTGGAAAAATTTTTGCTTGTTACAACTCAACTAGGCATGGGGTGGGGTTGCTACTAGTGGGAAGAGGCTAGTGATGTTGCTAAACATCTTACAAAGCACAGGGCAGATCCCCACAAGAAAGAATTATCCAGCCCAGGATGTCACTGGCTCTGGTGGAGAAACCCTAAATTCAATATTTTATATATATATATATATATATATATATATATATATATATATATATATATATATATAAATGAATGGAAAAGGAAATAAGGACAAAACAAAAACTGCAAGCAGGATGGTATAGTTTAGTCACAGGTAAACATTTTGCTGTAAATGGACCACAGATTTGTCTCTGAGCTTTCTACCAGCCAAACCAAAGAGGGAGATACATACTTTGAGGAAACAGGGAACATAAGATAAAAAGGCATAACCAACTACCCTGGGGAAGCTTCTGCTGGCCCACAAGCCTAATAAGAATTTTTCCTAAGGTCAGCATAAAGGAGATACAGGGTGATGGAGAGGATTCCATCTTCCATCCTGGCAGCACCAAATGATAAATCCCAAGCATGGCTTCAGTGAGGCTAGTTTTCACAGCAGCTCATAGTGCAACGATGGGACAAAAACCAACACAAGAGCAAGCCTACAAAGAACAGAACCCAGCAAACCCAAGTTTACTTCAAGTTTGTTTTCTTTGGCTCTATTTGCCCTAGGGGTAACATACAGAATAAACAGTGTTGGGTAGACCACAGATCATTCAGAAAATGTTGTATGTGCCCAGTTTCTCACAACCACACCCTGATGATGCTTGGGAGTTTGAAGATATCTCCTTTGGCAATAAATTAGAACAGGTGGCCTTTTCCATGAAGGGAATTACAAAGGAGTCAACTAAAAGACCTCCCAAAGGCTAAAGCAAGATGAGAGACAACCACAGCAAGAAGAGGCACACCCACTACATCTGGAAACTGTGCATTGAGATAGAAGAAAAAAGGAGCAGACACAATTCGGATTTTTACCAGTGACACACTCTCTTAAGTGTTCCTTGAGGCCCTATAGGTTAGATTGAGTGCACACAGTTTAACCCACAATCCAATCAACCCATAGCTCAAGATTCAAAGGTCAAGGAAAAAGTACTTGAAAAGGATAAAATAAATCCAACTGAGAGAACTAGTAATTTATTTTGGAAAAATATCTACTTTACGCCATGCATCAAAAATAAAGCTCATATATTTAAAGATTCTAATGTTAAAACATAAAGCCAAGAAATAATGAAAAGTCCATATGTGCAGATTATTTATGTCTAAATTCATGTCATCCATCCATCTATTCTTAGAAAGAAGGCATTTTAAGTTTGAGCTTCTTGCAAAGCAAGAATGCAGGAAGTCGAATATTGATAATTTTATTAAATAAGATTTAATTGCATGGGTTTCCTAACATCAAAAATGACATAAAACCCAGGACCCAGATTTTAGTGTCTAATTTCATTCTCCAATAAAAGAAATCAGAGCTCCTTGGAGACATGGCTGATTCTAGGCCTGAAAAAGGAAAGATCCAAGATAAGCCTGGGTGCCTTTTGTAGTGCCAGGAAGTAAGAAAGTACTCATGAAAACAAAACAAAAACACCTACACAATGATGGACATGTCAAAAAGACATGGGAGTCAACCAAAAGAGCTCCCAATGGCCAAAGCTAGGATGTGAACAACAAAATAAATAATGTATCGCTGGATATGACTTGAAGTATAAAGTTAATATGCATGAGTCCATACTGACATAAATAAATGATTGAATAAACTAATAAGTGGAGGAGAAGAGACAAATCTGTGGAGAAGAATTCTAAATAATTTATGTAGGTACTCTGCCCTAAGGAGGTAAAGCATACTCTGGACTCTGTGTGTGTGAGCTCTACATAGTGACTTCTTTCCGAAGAGCACTGGGTGGAAATGGGAAAAATGAGCAACTTCACAGTAGAGAAAGCAGACAAGCACCACCTCAGCCTCGATCAAGGTCATTGACATCAACTGTGACAAACTAGTCACAGAGATGGCATGTGCCTTTGACACGATGTGATGAAAACGGCACTTTATCTCTGTGGTTTTTCATCTCAAAACACATAAACCTGAGAAATTCCCAGCAGAGGGAAAGGCTACAAACACCTGACCAGTCCTCCTCAAAACTGTCAAGGTCATCAGAAAGAAGGAAAGTCAGAGAAAACTGTCACAGCCAAGAGGAGCTTGAGAAGACATGATGACTAGATGGAATGTTGTATCTTGGGCTTGATGAATGGGGAAGTAGGGGGGCTTGCTTCCTTTTGAAAACAGGATCAGCCACACTGTGTATATGTAGCCATGGGACCATGCCTCCTGGGGGCTAATACTTCATGATGGAGTTGAGGGTAGTTTCATGGATGCTTCCAGAGTTCATGTCCAGGAAGGAAGGCTGGAAGGGCCTTGGAGCAGTGGAACCACTTGTTGCCAACAGTGGTGATTTGATCTTTGAGGCTCACAGCTCTTCTCCAGGAAAGAGCTGGAGGATGCAGTGACCATTTCCTGCTCCAAGAAGACACTGATAAATGAAACTGAAGGTGATTCAAAGAGATGAAAAGATATCCCACACTCTTGGATTGGAAAAATTAATATTGTTAAAATGGCCATACTACCCAAAGCAATATATAGATTTAATGCAATCTCTATCAACTTACCCAGGACATTTTTCACAGAACTAGAACAAATCATCCTAAAACTTATATAGAACCACAGAAATTCCAGAAATGCCAAAGCAATCCTGAGGAAAAAAGAACAAAGTTAGAGACATAATCCTCTCAGACTTCAGAAAATACTACAAAGCTACAGTATTCAAAACAGTGTGGTATGGGTACAAAAACAGACATATGGATCAATGGAACAGAATAGAAAGCCCAGAAATGAACCTACATGCCTACGGCCAATTAATCTTCAACAAAGGAGGCATAAACATACAATGGAGAAAACACAGTGTCTTCAGCAAGTGGTGCTGGGAAAGCTGGACGGCTGCCTGTAAATCAATGAAGTTAGGATACTCTTTCATACCACATGCAAAGATAAACTCAAAATGGACTCCCCAAAGGACTAGCATGGCATCTGCAACACACTTACACTATAAAAAGAGTCTTTGAGCACTTCTGAGCCAAACTAGCAGCTAAACTCCAGCAAAGCTCCCATTTTCCCTTGATGATAGCCTTTACAACAGCCCAGGCTGAGGTCTGACATGGTGTTTCCCATTAAACACTATTTCTGAAAGATATTCTTTGAAGAAAAAAGAGCCCCATGCCAGATGCCTCTGGAATACTGCTCTAGTCCCCTTGGGAGTCACATCACTGGACCCCCCCCCCCCCCAGAGGCACAGTTCACGTCAGAGCTGCTCAGGGCAGGGCCCCACCGTGCCTTTGACAGTCTACCAAAAGCACTGAGAAGTCCTGCAGCACAAAAAAACCTGTTTCTTTTTGTTCATGCTGCCTTTTATTGACCTTGGAAGTCCACCCATCTTTTCCCCATGAACATACTCTATCTTCATCCTAAAGCAGTCTTACGGGAAGCTCTTTGGAAAATGCTGTCCTAACAAAGGTCACTTGGTCTAAGAGAGAGGACAGTCTTTTACGAAGGCACAGACCACTGTCCTAATTGTCCAATTTATTTAAAAGAAACTGTTGCAGACATAGATCAGGAAGATAATGCTTCTCTGGGGATGGTAACTATATCCTGCAGGCAGGTACCTATGCAGACAGAAAAGTTAGGCCTTTTATAACAGCAATTCAGGAACAGGAATTGTAGGGGAAAGGGCATGACACAAGAACTCTGCCAGAGCGACCCTAAATTCCTGCTTTCCAGAAGAAAAGTCATCTGGGGCTTCATGATTAGTTTACTGGCAGTGTTAGAAGAGCAACCTGTGCTTTAGGAACCAAACCACCCCCTGAAAAACAAGCAAACAAAAATAAGAACAATGACAAAACACAACTAAACAAACAAAACCCCCAGAAACAAAAACAAAACAGAAACTTGTGCTTTCAATAGATATAGAATCTTCAGCAAAGATTAAATCATTGACCACATATGCCAAGAAAGTATAAGGCATAAAATGGTGTCTTCACCTTGAATTCCAATAGTCCCTGTACCACTGGGTTATGCCAAACTGAGCAGCACAATTTCAACTGCAGAGGAGGATAACATCTTCTTACATTACCTCTCAAAGTCAGATGGTTATTATTCTGACTTACAGCTAGAGGGAAAAAAAGCTCTACTTATTGCACATTCTTTAGCAGACTAGCACAAATAAGATACTGGAGTGAGAGTGATGTGAAAGGAGTTACATACAAATTCACTGAAATAATTTCAAAATGTGTATGTCTCTCTTATTCAGTTTATAATGACCAGAATCATTAAAAAAAAAAGTGGCAGTCCAATCTGACAACTGGATTTGATCTGGGTCTTTGGGAAGGGGTAAGATCTAACTTGGTGATAAAGAATAGAGAAAGCAGCCCACTAGGAAAAAAAAATAAGTAAAATCTAAGAGCTGAAGATGAGCATAGGATGGATGTGTGGGATAGACTAATGAGGTGAGTATCTGTTTCAGAGAGCAGAGGGAAGTAACACTGAGTGGATGAGGGGAACTCAACTATGAAAGGTCCCTGAACCTGAGATCACAGATCAAAGGGAGGAGAGACAGCAGGTCCTCAGCGAATCAGTAGCATCACTGAGGTTCTGCCTAAAAGAAGATCAACCTGAAATTAATCTGCCTATTGAAAGGGAGGGGAGAAGAGATGTGAGGAAGGAGATGAGCAGAAATCCTCCACTGGTGATTCAGATGTGAATTAAATAAATCTCGCACAATAGTGACAGCAGTGAAAATGGAAAGGATGGAAAGTGGAATTCTGGAACAATCTCGATGGTATTTAAAAGGTGATACTTCCTGTGTCTGGAGCTTAACTCCAACATGTTAACTTGGACATGGGTCAAGTTTTAAGGGTTAGGAGAATTACAATGTCATTACCAGGAGAAGTCATAAATTTGGCTTTAGACATATTAAACTTGAAACGATAAGAGGATTTCTCAGATAAAATGCCTTGAAATCTCAGTGGGATCAGACTTAGGTCAGGAAAATCCTGAGCTAGATTTGGCCTCCATCAAAACAGAGGTGAGCAAGGACTGCTATTGAAGGTAATGGTCCTTTGAAAGCACAGCCCTGGGAATTGATAATGCTGACCAGTATTTTCAGCTCCCTGGAAGAAACATCGCTTAGCTGAAGCGTGGATGGGCCGGACTGCAAAATAGTGATCTCTTCTGGGGGCGACTTGGAA
The DNA here is from genome assembly GCF_036321535.1 of Camelus dromedarius. Classification (NCBI taxonomy): domain Eukaryota; kingdom Metazoa; phylum Chordata; class Mammalia; order Artiodactyla; family Camelidae; genus Camelus; species Camelus dromedarius. Next base: position 82,783,155 of record NC_087442.1, on the reverse strand, counting down.
GAAAACAGGGGAGAGGGTGGGGGCTTCCAACTATCACCCAATTTCAGAAATGAAACAAGAGCCACACGCAGCCAGAAAACGTGCCTGGCTCCTCCAGCACAGGACGGATTGCTTCTTCAGGTCATCTGTCTTTCTTGGCTCTCCTCCTCAGTGCTCTCTTTCTACACCTGTTGAGAGATGAGGGTGCCTCCCTCTATTTCAACCCAGCTGAGGAAGCATCATCAGGCAAGTAAGATCTAACCTGGTAATAAAGAATGCAGAAAGCATTTCAAGCAGGTAAAAGCATCATAAATGCAATCTAAGAGTTGAGGATGAGTAGAGAATGGATGTGTGGAAGATACTAATGAGGTGAATATCCATTTTGGAGAGCAGTGAGAACTGTCTTGGGTGGATGAGTGGAGTTCAATGATGGAAGGTCTCTGAACCTGATACCACGGATCAAAGGGAGAAGACAACAGTTCTTCTGCAAAGAAATGTAACCAAGCAGGATGCTATGGAGCATTCCCAGGACAGATACCCCCATGTTTCCACTTGCCTCTTATTTGTAGAAAAGCTTTCATCTCCCCTGTCTCCCCTGAGTCTCAAAAGGCTGGCTCAAGAGTGAATGACTAGGAAATGTGAAGATGTAGAAACAAAGAATAGCCGTTGGGCCAGCAAACTGGTAACAATTAAGACTATAAAACCAGCCACATAGCAGAGTCACCGAACTCCCAGTTCCCTGAAAGATGTAGACAGAATTCTGACACACATTCCTAAGTTGTTTGTATAGAAAGCAGACCCCCACCAGGTAAAAACTGCTGACCACAAGCACATAGACCCCAGGCCAGTTGAAACTAGAAGATGGATGGTACTCGAAACTTCACTTTAATGCCAACTGACCTGAGAATTGAGCATGAGCTGCACATATCCCCTGCATCCCCTCCCTCACACTGCCTTTAGAACCTTTGGGTCCTCCCCAACAACTGGGAGATGGTCTTAGGACACGAGTCCACCATCTTCCCAGGTTCCTGGCCTCCTGAATAAAGCAACTTTTCCATTTTCATCAACACTTATCTCTCCAGTATTGCCCTTTGAGCAGCGAGCAGCTGAACTTAAGTTTGATACCAGCCTCATCTGGTTGCAGGATTAACATCACCAAGTCTCTGCCCTGGGACGGGAATGAGCCTAACTTGGGAAGGGGGAGGACAAGCCCTGAGAATGGACCCTTGATACTGTTATCCAGGAACTAATTGCCATGCCAGTAACCAGAGAATTGCACACAGCTCCCCTGGAAAGCTACTTATTCAAAGTAAGCCACATTAGATAAGCCAAGGGGGCACCAAAATCTGGCTGGAGTGAGGTATCTCAGCATCCTTCTAGTTAACATTGGGACTCCTCTGATTTGGGCAGAACTCACATAGAACTGAGGACCACAGACAGGAACATGTGCCCAGAGTCACCTGGTAAACATCAGCCCTGATGGTTCTAGTGTACAAAGGTTAATAAACTGAAAAAAAAAAGTGTAACAGGTAGATAAGGGGAATACAACTCTAAAGATTCAGGGAAAAGCATATTTTGAGAGGAGCTATAGCAAATAAAAGTCAAAGCTGTATTTTGCATTCCAAATCAATGTCATAAATGCATGAAAGGACTTGTGAAACCAAATGAGAGACGAGGTAAAAAAGAACTTGAGAAACTTAATTTTAGAAGAAACTTAAATTCAGAGATGAAAAGAAACTGGATGAAATGCAAGTTGAAACAACAACAAAAATATAGCATGAAAAACTAAAAGGCAGTAATAGAAATAAAGTCTGCTCTGGAGTAGAAATGCAAATTTGAGATTTAGAAGAGAAATAAACAGCTCTCTAAGAAGACAAAAGAAAGGGTTAAAAGAAAAAGCAATGCATGAAAAGACAGTAATTTTAACAGATAGTTTACCTTTAGGAGAGAGTTATTTGTTCATCAGAGAAGGATTTTGTTCAAAGACACAGACCAAAACAAGCCACTAACAGTGGCTTAGCCAAGAGACAAGCTTATTTTTCTCTCCTGTGACAGGAAGTCCAGAAATGACAGATCTGGGATGGTAGAGAAGCTGCTCCACCAGAGACCCAGACTGTGTGTAGCCCTTGCTCCACCATCTTAACTGTGTGGCTCTCTTCCCCAGCATATAAAATGGCTGCTGGTACTCCAGCCATCATACCTATATTCCAGATTGAATATGGAGGAAGAGTAAGAACAAATGCAACATGCCAGATGAGCTAGCTCCCCTTAAGAGCTTCCCCAGAAGCCCTCACCCAATGACTTCCAAATATATCTCATTGGACTCAAGAATGTCGTATGACTACCTCTACCTGCAAAGAAGACTGGGAAATAGAGTTTTTAACCTGAGGACCATTCCAAAATTGAATCAGAGTTCTATGAGTAAGGGAAAAGGAGAGAGGAGATATTGGTTGCTAACTAGCAGCATAACAAAATTCCTGAGAGAAATGACAAAGGAGCAGAGCCAAGTCACAAAAATATATACAGATGCTGATTTCCTCTGATGCAAATCAGAAGATTTCATCATGCTTCCAGGAAAGTCCAGTGAAAACAGCAAGAGCAACAAAACCTATATTCCTAGCTATCTCAGCAAAATGCTCTAATTCCATTTTTTTTTGAATCCTAAAAGTATCCAAGCAGGAAAAAACCCAGATTATCTACAAAGGATTTAAATTTAGGCTATCCTCAAACCTCTCCATGATCTCCAAAAGTAGAGGACTATAAAATAATATCTCAAGAGTCTTATGGGAAAAGTTATTGCACAAAAATGGTAGTGATAGTCCAAATACTATTTATGAAAGTAGGAAAATTAGCCCCCAGAAATCAAAAGATTCAGAAAACAGCCACTTAAAAGCTTGCTTAAACATAGATCTGCCTCTCAAATCTATGAATGATAAACTCATTTCCTTTATTTAAGAATAAATTTATTCTTAGCATTTAAGAATGGGAAACTTGGCTATAACAGACCTTGATTTGGGTAGACTTGAACTTAGTTGAAAGGTCTTATAGCCAATTGCACCTTCCAGAGACAGACACAGCAGTGGGGTCCATCCTCCATGTGACAGTGTGCGACTCCAACTCTTAGGGCAAATCTGGGCTCAGCAGGAGAAGAAGACTGGTTTAGAATTACTAACATGGCAAGGTGGAAATAAGTAAATTAGCTTGTTATCCAAGACAGCATAAAGAGAAAAGCAAAAGAGACTCACAGAGTATGTATTATTAAAAATAGACACAGATGAAAACATTAGCTGTAAAGAAAGTGCTAAAAAAAATAAATGCCAGCACTAGTTCCTGGGTTAAAAAAAAAACACAATCAAAAAGGCAAATGTCTAATCAATCTTATTTTTTTTAAAAGAGAGGGAGGAACAGAGGGAGAGAGGGGAAGTGGGAGAGGAGGTAAGACAGGAAGGAAAGGAAGGAGGGAAAAATATAAACTTAAAAAAAACCCAAAGGAACTAAGACCACATATTGGGAGGCAACATAAAATTTACAAAAGAATAATCATCAACAATTTGAATTTAGGCAAATAGATAATTTTCTGAGAAAATAATTTATTTACCTCAAGTAGAAGTAGAAACACTAAATAGTCCAATAACCATGAGATGAATGAATTAATTTATCAGAGTGATCCTATAAAAGGCCGAAGGCTCAAAGAGATTTTGCAGACAAAGGCTTTCTGAATTCCAGGTAATAATAATCCTGACATCATAATCATTTTTTAGGAGAATTAAAACAACAGATTCCTGATTCATTTTTATAAATTTCAAATACATAGTATAATAAAGATGTAAACGAATCTCCTTCATTTATGTATATATATAGTTTATACTTAGTTTTATATACAATACACTAAATATATTTATTACTTGTATGTATACATAAAACTAAGCATATTGAATCAGCACAGAATTCAGAAAATAAGAAACAGTGCTCAAGTTGAATATATTTGAAGACAAGGAAAGACTAGGAAACCAATGAATATAATTGATCGTTTCATCAGGTCAAAGGAGGAAACACACTAGTTAATTCAGTGAATTCCCCCTTGAATCCAATGTTTACAACATGATTCTAAACTAGGAACAGAGTAACACTAACTTTTTTTTTTTTAACTGAAATAAACAACCTGTACCATTTAATAGTGGAAAACTAAATCAAATGTAATTAAGGACAAGGGCAAGATAAGACCTCTTTTTACCACTATTACTTAATATTGTTCTGGGTTTAGCCAGTGTCATAAACACATCCCACTCCCAACCACAGAGGGAGAAAGGAAAGAAAGGATGGAGGGAAGGAAGGGCAGAAAATTACAAAGACATGTAAACATTCAATGTCTTGTGTTGGAGACAACATAAAAGCTCCCACTGGCTAAAACTGGGTTAATTTGAGCCTCTAAAAGAATCATGATTATAATTGATTATATCACACTGAGCAAATAAAAAATCTATGAGGACACAGCAATTCCTCCCCTCCCAAAAGAAGACAGCAGAAATAAAGGGAAAGCCCTTTTTCACAGAAGAAAGCAAGCTAGGAAACGTGGAAGGAATTAGATCATTGGAGATTTACGGATTTGCAGTCCCCAATGTGATAACAGATTCAAGGAAGAAGACAATGGATGATAAAACGATTAAGTGAAAGGTTACTGGGGACTAAAAACTTGTCCCATTTACTAATTGTGAAGACAAATTGTACCTTTCGATGGAGACATCTGAAGATCACCACCTTAACCAACAGGTCATCATAAATAAAATTAAAAGACACATTCCAACCACATCAAATACATTAGAGCTAATATCTATAATAATTGACAAAGAGTGAATAAAAATTGGGAAGAGAAACACCAAGACCTTACCAGGAGAGGGGGTGTTGGCAAAATATAGGCGGAAAGAATTTGCAGAAACAGCCTCATTTTCCCTTTGTCCCTTCACTGGAAATGGACAGGATTGCGTCTGTCCCCCAGCAACAGAAGCCGCACTAAAACAGGGTCTTTTTACCATGCAGTGCCCACAGGAGCCCAGGCTACCTTTCCTTTTGCTTGCCAGCCATTCCCAGCCTGCAGCTTCCCACCCTTGGTCACAAGACGTCTGGATGAAGTGGAAGGGCAAAGGGCAAATGACTTATGCCAGCCGAGCCTGTCCGTTTTTATCCAGAAAACATCTTTCCCAGAAATCGCTCTCAGAGGAGGCACCTGGCCACGACTACCTGCAAAGAGTCAGTCTCCTGAGTCCCTCCTCCCCTGGCAAAAGAGCAAAACCAGAATGGATAAATCATGGTACTTGGTACCCAGTATCGGGAGATCGGCACCCTCACAGATGGTTGGTATGTGGTATTATGTCCTGTTACAACTTTTCTGAAAAGCAACTCTTCGGTGTGTCTGAGGAAACCTCAGTGTCCTTTTAGATTCATCAGTTCTGCTTTGGGGAATCATTTCCACGGAAATCATGCAAAATGCAGTTAATGGTTTATGTACATTCAATTCCATCAGTGCAATATTTCTAATATGCGCCCACCTACCTAAACAAAAACAAAAGATAAATTTAACTTCAACGCCCAGTAATATTTGAATGGCTGAAAATACAGAGTCAGTTGTCGGACAGCCTAGCTATGTGAGTTGGCCAAGTTACAGAAACACTCAGGTCTCATTTGTAAAATGCAGTTAACAGTACTTCCCACATAAACACTTACAAGGATTAAATAAAATTTTATATGTAAAATATTCAGCAAACGCCACAATAAAGACTCATTGCATAATAGATTTATACATATACAGGGACTATTAATATAGATCACTATATAGCCAATTAAAATAACGTAGAAATGTAGTATTAGAAATTGCATGACAAGAAAATGCATCTGTTGTTAAATGGACACAAAATCGTGCTCATGGTGTGACTTCATTTTTATAACGTATCTGTGCTTAGAGGAAATACATTAAAAAGCCAATGGTTCTTACATCTGGTCATTGCCTTCCAGGTGGTTGTTATTTTAGCCTTTGTACATTTTTTAATTTTCAAGTTATCTACCTGGTGTAATTATTTTTATATAGACCAGGGGTCAGTAATCTGTTCCTTAAAGGGCCTGTTGGTAAATATTTTAGGCTTTGCAGGCCTTGTGGTCTTCGTCTTCGCTATTCAGCTCTGCATGGAAACACGCAAGTGATGGGTGGGACTGTGTTCTAACTGTACAAAAACAGGAGGCAAGCCAGCCCTAGTTGGCAGACCATTGTCTAGATAATGATATAAACACGCTGTATTTTTAAAAAATCTTAAAATGTAAGGTCATGTAGAAAAAAATCAAGAAAAGAAGAATTGTCTTAGTGGCAGGTGAAGATGTAGAAGGTGAAGAACACATGCACCAAGCTTTATGGACAAGAGAGGACAGAGCAATGATGGCGGAAGAGAAGAAGTCATCCTTGGTAGAAGGAGGAATCAAGCTGATGGGATTTTATTCAAAAAAGAAAGAGCGAGAGCAAACTATACGTGCATAACTTTTATCTCACTGTTTAGCCCTGAAAGCTTTTGGCCCTTTTCCCAAGGCATGTTGAGGCCGTGGGAGGCTCCCAGGACGACAGCAAAACCAGTGAGAGAGCAACTTTGGAGCTTATCACCAAAGAGCTCACGGAAAGTGCCAGTACCCGAGGCCTCCACACAGCATCCCAAGAGGGCCCAGTGACCTCTGTTCAGTGGCTCACTGACACAATAACGCCTCACTCCTCTTAAATAATTCTGAGTAACAGATAATACTCATTATCTGACTCATTATGAGTCAAAATCCTCTGCCCACTAGTTCTTGGAGCAAGTCCCCCTGCCACCTTTCAGATTTTAGTTAAATGAAGCCGTGCGCGTGGTCTTTTGTTTGCATCCTAGAAATCCTCAAAGCACAGTTTTTCTAGAACAGAAGTTGCAAACTGAAGATTTCTAGTTACACCCGGTTGGGCCCCCTAAGTAATGTCAGATCATTAAATTGAATTAGTAAAAAAAAAAAAAAAAAAAAAAAAAAATCTTAAAATCATAAAAATTTCTCTTAAATATCCAGTCTTTTGGTTTTCTTAGAGAAATCAGAAGAACTGGCAACATTGGGTCATGATCCCACATACCAACAACCGGCGTGAAGCAAGCAAATAAGTAGTGCCCAGCACGAGGTCCTAGTTCACGGTCCCCCTGCCCATCCCCCAACCCTGAAACCCACATTTACGTGGACCCTGAAGATATCTAAGTTTCTTTCCCTGATCTAAATGGGCTAGCGAAGGATGCTGCAGAGCACTGGGCCAGGGGCCCAGAGACAGCTTCTCATCCCAGGTTTAACAAATGCAAGTTCTGTGACCCTGGGAGATGGCTGTTTCATCACATGGACTTCTAGGGGATTCGATGGGCATGACTTGAGTTGCTCCAGCCCGCATTCTATGAATCTATAAATGGCTTAGCTAATTTTCAAATTCACTGAGCTCATTGCCTGAAAAATGCCTGGAGTCATGGGTTCCACCTGCTAATAGCACTTGGAAAAAAAATTGATTTGCAAAATAAAATATCTGGATCCCTTCAAAAGCCATTTGCAAATTCACACAAAAATGTGCTAAAGTATAAGAACAAGCCACTCACTCTCTCTTGCCTCGAAAATGAAATTTCAAAGGCGAGATTTCTAACTGTTAAGAAAAAAATCCCTGCCCCAAAGATTAACGTTGCTATAAACAGAGAGCATCCATTACATTATTCAGGAGAGACAAATGAAGACATGAAAAAGGCAGGGGTCAGGACCACGGAGCTACGGTGAGCTCAACACTTCTTCCATCCGATTCCTACCCTCCCCAATCGTTCCTACACCTACGGATACAGTGTGGGTTTAGATTTGTTTTAGTTCTTTTGCAATAAACCCTCAACTTTGTCTTGCAGAAATAGGTCATTCAGTGCTTTCTTCCAGAAACTGAAAAATATGCTAGGTTAATGTGATCCATGCCATTTCACCTGGAGCAAGGCGCAGACCTCTGGAGAGGAGGGCCTGGCCTTTGGTCTTCTGGCCAGCCCCCCTCCCACCCCACCACCATCCAACTGAGTTTGAAGAGCTGTGGTGTCACTATCTCACAGCATAAGACAAGCAAGTGGGCTGGGGCCCCATGTCCTGCAGAGTCTGTGAACTCCAGCCACCCCAGGCCTCATCCACCTGCACCCCTGGTACCCCAAGCCAGACCATTCACTTCACCTGGTCCTGGGAGCCTGTGGGTCCTGAGATGGTGGCGAGTCTGAGCTACAGAATGTCCTTGGACACAGCTGATCATGAAGGTCCATATGGAATATTTAGGTGAAAATGTGCTTCTTGTTCTAAAAGATTCTCTGGATCACTGGGAAAAAGAAAATGTGTGGCAAAGCGTCAAGTCATGAGGGAGCGTGTTCTTAGAGGAGTGGGCTCTCAGATGACAGACTCAGTGCCATGGCCCTAAGGTTCCCAAGATCAATGACAGGAGCTTTCAATTTTGGTAAATTTAAGTTTTTTCTTTTTTAACTTTTTTTTATTGATTTAGAATCATTTTACAATGTTGTGTTAAATTCCAGTGTAGAGCACAATTTCTCAGTCATACATGAACATACATATATTCATTGTCACATTTTTTTCTCTCTGAGCTACCATAAGATCTTGTGTATATTTCCCTGTGCTAGACAGTATAATCTTGTTTATCTATTCTACATTTTTGAAATCCCAGTCTATCTCTTCCCATCCCCCGCCCCCTTGGCAACCACAAGCTTATATTCTATGTCTGTGAGTCTATTTCTCTTTTGTATTTATGCTTTGTTTTTAATTGAAGAATATCATATTAAGGTCTACGTCCCTGACAAGGGTGCTATCAGTTTAATGACCAGGAAGCAATATTGTAAATTTGAGGACTTCACTCTAAGAATGTGGCTGCCTCTCTGTTCACCATGGTAACCCAGTTCCCAGCCCAGCATCTGTACATGCTCCATTAATAGTGTGAAAAATAAAAGTCGCTCTTAGACGACACAACTTTCTCCAATGCCTTCTCAAACTCCACTGCAGGCATTTAATTCTGCCTTGACTTTTGCACATTTTCACCTTAAACTGTAAGCAGATTTTTGTCTGGATGGAAAAATCCACAAAACATAAATACTTGTCACATAATACTTGGCCATTCAAGAAATGTCTTCTGAGTAAATAAGTAATTGAAAAATACTTGAAAATAATTAGTGAGGATTTAAAAACATAAATATACATATATTTATATATCTTCCATATATTTCTACATATTTGCATATATATGTGTGTGTATACATAAATATGGTGCATTTTTGTTTTGGTTTGTGGTCCAACAGTTCCTTGGTCAAATTTCTCGTTAGAAGCCTGAAGGCTCCTTAAAATTCGTTACACATATGGTGATATTTCCCTCTCTCCTGGGAAAAGGATGAAAATAACAATTTGTGACTTCTGACTATTTTTCTCAAGCATGTCACACCACGATCTGAATGTATGTTTCTAAGAGAGAGAAATTTTACTTGCTTGCAACAAAAGGGTGGCAAATGCTTGCAAAGTTCCTGTGGGAAATATCAAAAACTGTGCTAGGTTGCTATTGAAAGTTTAGTAAAGACGGAGAGCAGCATGGCTAATAAAACCTGGATGAATTCACTGCCCATGATTTCTACCACCACAGAGGTTCTGAGACACACTGACCACCTCCTTGTTTCAAGTAGACACCGGGTTTAATGTAAGATCTCCAAGCGTAATTCACCAAAGCCAAGGGTCCAGATCCGCTCAGACACTGGCATTTGCAGAAAGAATGGAGCGCATGAGCACAAGGAGAACCAGTGTGGGAACATATACGTGTTGTCTCCTACCGCAGAGTTTCTGAGTCCTTTGAAATTCTGCAGTTTCTACTGTACTGCTGCTTTCAGAAGAGCTGAAAAGTTAAACGTTCTTCTGAAGATGGAAATCCCTCAGACAGTATCGGTAAGGAAGCCACCCTGGTGAGCATCACCCTGGGAAAGGATAATGGGCATTCTTCCTTCAGCTCTGATGCTATTCATGGCAGAAGACAGGTTTCCTGCCTTGAGATCCCTGTGTGACCTCAGGAAAGCCTCTCCAGTCTGTGGGTCTGCTAATTTACAACCAGATGCATTTATATAACAATGATGTTAGACATTTAAGATGCCATCCAGCTATAAACTGCATTCAGTCTTTAAACATATATCCACGGGGCAGAGAGCACTGGCGACCTTCATGGGAGCAGTGGAAGGGACAGGTGGGGACCAGAGCCTGGGTGGGGTGCTGTCGGGAGAGGCAGAAGGAGAGAGAAGTCAAGAACTCCAAGCGTCCAAGTAACTGACGGTGCTCCGGTCTCAGGCTGTATGGTGGGTATTTTGTTGTTTCGCTTCATAATTTGCACACGTGTTAAACGTATTATTTGTCTGAATCAAACATCACACATTAAAATGTGTCTTTACAGGCTGAGTTGGAGAGAGTGGAGAAAGCCAGTGTAAGACAGCTTTTTTGAGGCGTGTTCTCTATGAAGAAACAGAAAAGAGATGGTGGGGGATGTGGAGTCAGGGGAGGGACCTGTGAAATGTAATACATTACAGTGCACTTGGGTGCCAACTCTTTCGTTACCACCGGCCCCTTTACCTGCAGGTGCTGTCCCTGGTCCTGGACAGAGGTGACACCAAGGAGGTCGGGGGGAGGGGCAATAATGCCAGCAAAAACCATCAACTACTTTTTTTTCCCCAACTTCAGAAAACTCACTGCCACAAAAACGACTTGTGATCAAAATAGAAAAATTTGTTAATTAAGTCAATTTACGTTTTGATGGAAAAAGGGGTTAGAAATAACAGTAAAGAAAAAGAGAAGTCCTTTTCAGGATGAAGACCTATTGACTCTGTCCTGGTGTTTTTCAGCTGGTCAGTGTATTACAGGAAGCAAGATGATAAATGGCTGGTGGAGTCCGTCAGCTCTGGTACTTCCTTACTTCTAGTCTCCCCGTCTTCCCCCTACCCCGTAACCGGACTTTCTGAATTTCAATAATGTGTAGGAGTGTGATTTCTGTTTCTCAAACTGCTGTGGCTGAAACCCCAAAAGCAAAAGCAGGGAAACATTTGTGCAGGTAAAATAAATGGGTGTCAATTTGAGGACAAAGTGGTGGAATTACAATCCCTGGCCATGGATGTGGATTTTGGTCTTTTTTTTTTTTTTCTATTTTTCTTTCACACGCATGATATTTCCCTGACATCTGTGCAATACAAATAGATCTAGCAAGTGTGAAAGGGAAAATCTGCTCTACTAAATATATAAAAGGGACCCCGAATGAAGTCTCCATGCTAGCATTCGTCATCATGGGCACAGATGGCGTACTTATCCAGCTCTCCCCACCTCCCCCCCGCCCCCAATACTGGTTTTAAGTTCCATCCCCTGAATTCTCCCCCAAAATACTGCAATGCAATCGATGACTGATAACACCAGAATAGCCCGTCTGTACAACACATCCTCATTCTTCAGTCCTCCGTGTGCATCATGCTTTGGGCCAATAAATCACGAAAGGTGTGGGTTCCAAACTCATCATGCAAAGAGCGCACATCACTTGTTGCTATGGAAATCCAGATGTTTTCTCCAGCGACCTGGGAGCTTAGTGGTCCTTGTGCTGGCTTGCCAATAAGCCGTGACATTGTCGTCACCCTGCACCGACTACTTATCGTGTTCCCTACTGTGCTCATGTCCCAGAACACGACAGCCACTTACCAATACCCACACATCCAAGCATTATGGTATGAGATACATAAATCACCTATCCAGTGCTTTGTTTCCTGAAGTATAGAAGGAGGCTTTAAGACCCAAATGCCCGGTGGTCAGAAAATCCGTGAGGAATACACACCTACTCATCAAAACAGAATCATCAGAGAAGCCGGTCTGCCTCTATCCCTCCTCATACCTTGACCTGAGAAGCAATGCTCATGAAAAAGGAAGAAGCCAAGACAAGGAGGAAGGTTAGGAGGCTCAGACACCTGCATTTGGTGGAGGTAGGTGGGCAGTGCTACTAGAGATATATGTTTTACACACATGACGGTGGACTTAAAGAGGTTAAAAAAAAAAAAAAACAGCAGACAGAAATGGAAAGGGACATTGTTGGATGAATTTCAGGGAGCACTTTTGACAGCAAGAGTTACTCAGCTGTGAGACCCACTCTGTGGAAAGAATAAAAATGCTTTACCTTGGAACCTTGACCACCAAATCCTAAAACTCTAGTAAACATTTGAAACGGGAGTTAAAGGTCCTGTGTTTTTTCTCCACTGCCCTCCTCACTGAGATCCAGAACTACCACAAACCTTTTCCTTTAATGCTAAATCCAGTTTTACAAATAAGAAAGAATTATTATATTTATAGAGAAGTGTTAACAGAGAGCTCAAAGGAATTATTGGATAACCCAGAGGCTGACATACAAGGCTTTAAGCATTTCTACTCTCTGTACTGCAAAGTTAAATTCTCCCTAATATTTTTCACCCTCCAACTGGAACAACTGAATAAACCAAGAAAAACCATCACAGAATCATGGCATCAGAAATGACCTTTGGAATGACCTGATTCAACTCCCTACTTTTCAAGAAGAAGAAACTAAACCTCAGAGAGGAAAAGCAACTTGATAAAAAAAAAAAAAAAAACAAACCCTGAACATTTCACACTGTTTTCTCTAAAAGGACACGAACAGTCAACATGCCCAGGAGTGGATTATAGAAGTTGCATGTGGCGCTAGGTTTCCCCGTTTCCTAACCATAACCGGTCCTGTTTTCCAGGATGGAAAGGAAGAAGGATTGGAGAGAGGCAGGGGTCTCTCTCTTGGAAGATTACATCAGGGTGGGCTGGCCGGGAACAGGGGTTGTCTGTGGGGTAACTGCTGGCTTGTGTCAGAAGCTTAGCTGATGGTGGTTCAGTGTGATTTGAACAAATAATGGGTCAGTCAGTGGCTTTCCCTGCATGAGTCCACCATCCTAACAAACTCCAAGTGGTGGGACCAAGACGTGGAGAGGAGGTGGGCTGACAGATGCCCAGTCTTTCTGTCCAAGTGCAGGTTCGAGAAGAGTGCTCAGGCTGGACACGTTTCCTTCTAAGGCCATAGCAAGAACAGAGCAGTTATCAGCTAGGGATTGTGTCAAAATGGGCAATCCAGGTCATTCAAGTGAAAAATAAACAACCCCAACCTGAGCATCTGAACTTGCAGTCTACATGGCTTTTTACTGAGGGTGGGGTAGAGCCTCTCTCTGCCTGGATTTGAGTCCCGGCTCACTGGTTCCCTTCAGCATCTTACGTAACCTCTCTGATTCGCCCGTCTGACTCACGAAATGAACAAGTCCCACCTCCCTCCTGCCTAAACAAGTAGAGGGCATTTTTTTCTGGCTTGAAATCCACTCAGTCGACATTCCTGAGAACATACCACGTTCCAGGCAGAGTTGGAGGTGCCAGGGACATGAGATGAATTTAGCCATGCCCTTGTCCTCAGCAAGCTCTCACCAGGTGTGAGACCAGGGGCTGTGGTTCATTCACAACTCATGTAACTGCAATATGGTAGGTGCTGCCTTAGGGGCGGGGACGAAAGGCTGTGGGAAAACAAGACAGGGAGTTGTTCATTACACCTGGCAGGAACTGTTATTCCGGGATGTTATTTTGATTGTAACTTAAAAACAAAATGAGCACACTACTGTGGAAAATTGTGCGGATGAGCATAAATCAATGACTAAATATCTCCCTAAATTGAAAAAAAATTACTATAAGCACATGAAAACATTTTGCTGGCCTGCTTAGAATAATTATTCCCTTATTTTTTATAGCCGGCAACAGTGCTAACAAGCTTTATGAACAATACCCAGTTCTAACATGGAAAGTAAGTTGGACGCTGTTGACAATTCTGCGTAGGATTAAACAGCTAACCAGAGTCTTTCATTGAAAGTGAACAAGCAAAATCAATCCCTGGAAATAAGCTACATTCTCAGTTATCCACAAAAGATGCTGCTGGAGTCAATAATTAAGCCACCTATCAGGAGAAAATCTGTTATCCAATCAATTCAACATTCTTCTCTGTCTCCACTCCCCCCTCCAAACACACACACACTAAATCTCTTGCTATAGTGGACGGAAAAAATGACCTGTTTGAGTTGTTGGCTAATTTCACTTATGGGAAAAATGCAGGCACTGGGGTTAAAAAAATTGCAGGTGTAAAAATAAACCATAAAGTCTATAATCAGTCCTTGGTCTGCTCATGGAGTTTTGGGTTACAATTAGCCTTGCAAACCTGAGTGACTTTTCTTCCCTCTCTACCATTAGCACATTGGAACCAGAAGGAACCACAGAAATCAGCTAGTTCAGCTAAGCTTACAGATAAGGCAGGAGACAGTGGGAGGCTGGCCTCCCCATGATCACATCTGGCCTTTTAGCATTTCCTCTGTTAAGAGTCATATATTTGATGCAAGTCCCATAGAAGGTAAAGCTGAAAGCGATCTTTTAAAACATCCATCGTTAAAAGCCAGAAGTGTGAATGGAGTGATGCTACGTACACACAATCCAGCAGCTGCAGCCCCTCAGTACTGATATATTGATGGGCTGTTCCGGCTCAGGATGTGGTCTCCTTACCCAGTCAATAATGTCACAATCTGAACAAACTTAGGCAATTTGCCTTCATGAAATAACTACCCCAGACAAAAACAACTGTCATTCCACAAAGCTGCCAGCTTGCACTAGACTGGGATTCCAGAATGAGTCAGAACATGGTTTATTAAGTGAAACACTCTGAAGTCCAATACGCCCGTAGGTCTAGGAATTAAAACACTGCTATGTTGTTCCAACGCGTACTCCGGAGGAGGTAGCCAACAGAGGGAGGGGGCAACGGGGAATTGTACCACATTCCGTTTCTCTACCAAACAGGCATATACGAGGGTAGGCATGTGGACTCTAATCCCCTCTTAGTGGAAAACACACATTTTCAAAATGAATCCCCGATCTAGAACGAATTACCGTAATAGCCACAGCCGGAGCGAGTCCGCTGATGAGAAACGCAGATCTGGCCACCTGCTTTGAGATGCCTCGGACCACGGCACTGCCGGGGTCTTTACAGGCTGGCCTTTTCGGGTAGGGCATCTGCCCTCCTAAATCGCGTTTAAATCCCGGGAAAAGAGAGGAGATGCCTCCCTTAGTCTTTGAACTACGCTGTTCTTCCTGTATCCATTTCTGCTGAACACAGCCTTATCTTTTCAAAGAGGAAAAAATGAAAACAAGAAGCGAATCGCACCACTGCAGATCCCAAGAGAAGTAAGCACGGAACTACAGCAGCGTCAAACAGTGTCTTCAGCAACTCGGAAAATTCCCACATGCTACCTGGTGTCAACCCAATGCAGACTGGGGCGCGCAGCGCTCGGAACCACAGGAAGCTGGGCATCTCTGCAGCCTGTGTCCCTGCCAGCTCTGCCCCCCCCCCTCCTCCACCACCCCCACCACGCGCTGAAATTCGTCAGGAAGAAGTTATGATGCCCAGCCTCTGTATGACAGACAGACACACCACGCACCCACACTCCGCAGATCGGCCAGGTGGCCGGGACATCAAAGAGGCAGAGCGATCAGAAGGCACTGGAGGAACGGGTGATGGAGGGACCACATTGTGTAAGCCCTCGGATTTTGCTGCATTGTCGCGGCCCGGGAACGGGGTAGGAACAAGCGCACCTCCAGCCAAAAATGAATCGGACGCGTTTTTTCCCAGCGGCTCCCTCCCCGCCTGTATGCAGGTCGCAGTACGGTAGGCGACATGACGGGCTGCTCCCGTTAAAACTCGGGTGGCAGGCCGGGCTGAGCGGCCGGGGACAAGGAGGCGCTGGAGCAGCACCGCGCCGCGCATCCTCCCCGCAGGCCACCACCCAGGGGAGCAAGGGCCGCACCTGCCAAGTGCCCCCTGAGCGCGTGAGGGTCTGCGGGCTCTCCATCCGCTCACCCTGGGCACTGCCTGGGACACGATTGTCTAAAAGGCACACAGCCCAAGGCAAAGCTCAAACCCAGAGCTCTGGTTCACAAGGGGTGGGTGTGGGCCGGGAAGAGGGATTACGTAGGTCTCTCCGCCCCCTCCCCCTGATACCTCCTCACCACTGGGAGGGCGCCGGGGGACGGGGGAGGCGCCGCGAACCCGCTTGGGGGCTTCTTTGTTTCCCTCCGTGCCCGGCAGGAGGGCCTGATGTGCCCGGTGTACCTAGCCGGGGTCGCCACCCGGGGATGCCAGCCCGGCCCGGGTGGCGGCGCGCCCCCAGGCTGACAATTGAACCTCGCGGGAGAAGCAAGAGGGTGGGGAGGAGGGTGGATCCCCGGCCCCGAGGAGGGAGGGCGCTGACGGGGCCTCGGGAGCGGCGGGCAAGCCGCCCAGAGGAGGGCGGGGGGGGAAGGGGCGGCAGGCAGAGTCCCCGCACGGAGCCCGCTTACCTTGGCAGCTCCCGCCTGGGCACAGATCTTGCTCCCATCAGCTCGCAGGTTAGAGCCGGGGGGCGCACGTGCCCTGCGTGGCGCGCCGGATGCCGGGGACCTGCTGGCGGGGCGGGGGTGGTGGTGGGGGAAACCCGCGCGCCCACCCGCTCTCGCCACTCTCCGGGTGCGGGAGGACAGCTGCGGCCACCGCTACGGCCGCGGCGGCGGAGCGCGTGGGACTTGGAGTGTGTGTGTGCGAGGAGAGGGCCGACTGGGTCAGAGACGCACCGTTTTCCTGCTCCAACAACCGCGCCTGATGCGCGGTAACGCAGCGCACTTCATCGCTTTATCCTCCCGCCCGCATCCCCTCCCTCCCTGCCAGCTCCGCCGTGGGTACCAGACTCCCGAACCAACCACAAGCCGGGCTTGCTCTCATTAGCGCTGCCCCGCCCTGCAGCCTCCGCGCACCCGACTCCCCCGCCCCCGCCGTAAATATATATTGATTCTTGTTACCGCCGGCCCCATCCTTCCAACACCCAGCGCGTGTACCGGGGATATCCAGCCCCAGCCCCAGCCCCAGCCCTTTTGTGTGTGTGCAAACAGTGCGTTCAGAAAGGATGTGGAACAGACACCCCAGCAGGTACCCCATGACAGGTGTTCTTGGCCTCTGTCTTGCACACTTTCCTCATCTACGTAATGCACCGTTAGGAGCACTCACACTTGTCCAGTCACCGTCCTGTATTTGCACCGCAAACACACGAAACAAACATGATAATTACAAATCCAAAGGACGAAAGTCGCCCCTACCTCCCTGAATATTGTTGGGCAAGACTAGCTTTCCAACTGGGTTTTACATTAAACTGCACAGAGACTGGAAGGACAGACTCTCCACAGTCTGTTATTCCATGACCTAGCTGCATTCTTCACAAGGCTTGTTTATTTCTTCCCGTTCTCTGGCTCAGCATCCCCTACATTAGCTATTTTTCGCATCCTGAGAAGTTATCTTTTTTTATTTTCTCCTGTATGCAGAATGCAATCCTCCCCAAACTAAACAAAAGGATGGCCCTGACTCCAGACTCCTGACTGAAGACCAGAGGACAGACCTCTCAAGTCCCAGACTGTGTGATGGGCTGTTTCTCTGTGGCTCTCATTTCACTGACCCGCCCCTTGGCTTTGATTTCTCTCTCACAACCAGAACTTTCCAGAAGCAGGAACCTTGGAGGATGTGAAGGCAGCTTCACCAGCTGTACTGCTTTCTCCAAGGAGACACACATCATCTTCAGGCCTTCTCTTTACTCAGCCCCCTTGGGGACAGGGGTGCCCAGGCCCCCTGCCTTACCTGACAGACACCTTCTCTTTGCCTGATGCCTTTAGAATCCCCCCATAAGATGAGATCAGAGCTGACCACTTTTCAAACCTCAGCTAAGGGTCTGTGCAGAAAGCTGGGCACACGTTTCTCGAGGAAATTTTTAGACTCCAGTTATTATCAACTCCTAGATAAAGAGAACGCCCTAAGAATACACGAGGGCAGGCTGCCGCAGTGAAGAGCATCATCAACCGACCATGTGATGTTTCCCACCAGAGACTCTAATGAAAACAAGAACTCTGCAGAAACCAGCATCACAGTTTTTGAATTAGCACAGCATCACCAAACCACAGTGAAGGGTAATTCTTGACCACAATCGATTGCCAGGATGTTCACCTCATTATTTTCCATGATGAAGCATCAACCTGACTCAGAGGTCCTTCTCCCTGTTCTGTCATGGAGGTAGCTTGACAAGTCAACTTCCCTCGCAAAGGTGATTGATGTCACAATCCTGAGATGTGTGTTATTTTCTTCTGGGCAGTTTCTCTTTTTATATGAAAGGCCAAAGAGATGAAAGCAGGAGTACACAAAATTTTGCATGTCATCACGTTGGAGAGATAAAGTCCTTGTCAAGCACATGTAATGGGCACATACACACTCTGGGGTTTTATTCCATGTATCCCTCACCTCACTTTGTCTTATGTATTCCTCACAGGCCTGCTGCAGTCTGGGAATAGCATCATCTTATCATACAGAGGACAAAAGCAAGGCTCCTCAGGGCTCTCTAACTCCTTAAGTTCTCTTTGCCAGTAGAAGACCTCAAATCTAAAGTTAACCAACTTCAGCTACCCTAACCTTAAAGTGAGGCATGTTTGACAAAGAAATGACAAGGCCAACCATGGATTTTAAAGCCATCTATTTATTACTCACATTTATGAAATGTCTAATATATTCCCAAAACTGTTAAATACAATAATAATGTCACAGCTGCAGTGTCCCCAACAACACTAGCCTCACTGAATGGTGTAAGACCATCAGGGCATGTGGACAAGCATATACAAATGCTGTGTATTATAATGATGCTGGTGTGACCTGGGGTTTCCATCTTTTGTAACTCAGGGTCCTGCAGGGTGCAGGGAGGGACCGGCATGCCTACCCATCTCAGGCTGCATGCAGGAAAAGACAAGCAAGCAGATCACCATTGGCAAATGACACCTACAATGCTGAGAAAGCTATGACTTGGGCTGACCAGGGGGCTCCACCTGGGGGAACAGACCTTTAGCGTAATGTCAGAAGTAAATGCCTTGAGCCTAAAAGAGGGAAAGCTGTTGGAGTGGTGCTCATGGTGTCAAGTCTGATGTGGTCTCTCTCCGCAGGACTAAGCATAGCCAATGGCACAAAATTACCATTTGAAGGCACTTCTGGTCCTGAGGCTGAGGCTAATAACTCAGAGAACAGGGTATCTGACTTGGTCAGCTGAGCAAGTTGCAGAGAAAGCAGACCTCCTTTGATGAGAGAGGAAGGATTTTGATTTTGAAGGGTGAGTATACCTGCACATGACAGGGGACTGGCAGTGGCTGTCTTGGCAGCCATGCAAACCTTGGAGGCGCTGGGTCAGAGGGGTCAAGCAGAGGCTGAGATTACATGAAGGAGCTTAGAACTTTTCTTATGTGAATGTATTCACTCATTCTGTCATTTTTAATATGCTAACTTATGGAGATATGGCATTAAAGAAGATGGAGTCTCTGACTTCATGGAGATTAGATTCGAGAGTACGAAAACCCTCAATTAAACCAGTGAGCACAATGGATTTGATAGATGAAGAGACAGATGAAATGGAGGGCCATGATCACAGGTAACAAAGGCCACTCATTCAGACCCAAGTGAAGGGAGTGAAGCCGGAGGTCTGAGGGCAGACTTCCTGGAATCGATGGTGCCCAAATCGAGCCTTAAAGGATCAATAGGAGTTGGGAGGTGAAAGGAATGAATGAAGGGCAGCCCCAATGAATGTGGCAAGGTCAGAAGACAGGCAGACATGTCTGTAGTGTATTCAAGAAAATCCGCGTCTGATTGCATTTTCCTGGTGATCAACGAGGGTGAGCATCATCTCATGCACTAATTTTCCACTTTTTTGGTGAAGTGTTTGTCCTGAAACTTTTGCCCACTTTAAAATGGGGTGTTTCCTTTCTTAGACTGTTGAGTTTTAAGAGTGCTTTGTATGTTCCAGATATAAGTTTTTTGCCAGACATGTGATTTCTGCATATTCCCTCCCAGTGTGTGGCATGTCTTTTCATTCTCTTAGTAGTGACTTTCACAGAGCAAAGTTTCTAAGGTCAATGGAGTTAAATTTATCAACTTTTTCTCTTATGAATCAAACTCTTAATATCATATCTAAAATCCATTTGACTAACCCAAGGTGACAAAGAGTTTTTTTCATGTTGTTTTACAAGTTTTACAGTTTTACAACTTAGACTTAGGTTTTTGGTCCATTCTTTTTTAGTGAATTCATGGGTTTTGTTTGTTTGTCTATTTTGTTTTATGTAAGGATGTCCAATTTTTCCAGCATTATTTATTGAAAAGACTATGTTCTCTTGATTGAATTGCCTTTGCATGTTTTCAAAAAAAAGTTGACCAGATTTGTACGGATCTCTTTCTGGAATCTCTGTTCTGTACCACTGATCGTTCTGTCCTTTTACGAATACTGCACTATCTTAATTACATAGATTTATACTGAGTCTTGAAATCAGATAGTGTGACTTCTCCAACTTTGTTCTTCTTTTTCAAAATTATTTTGGCTATCCTCATTTCTTTGCCTTTTCATATAAATTTTAGAATCAGTTTGTTAATAGCTACAAAAAAACTGCTGGGGTTTTGATTGTGATTATGTTAAATTTATGAATCAACTTCAGAAATAATCAAAATTTTAGCAATCTTCCAATTTCTTAGAGTGTTCCAATCCAGAGACTTGGTATACACCTACATTGACAGGTTCTTTTTGATTTATTTCATCAGTATTTGACTTTTTCAGCATACAGAGTCTACACATATTTTGTTAGAATTTCTTTTGTTTGATACTATTGTAAAAGGAATTGATTTTAATTTTGAATTTCACCTTGTATTAAAATGTATCTGGGATTTATTTTAATCAGTTATGGGCATGCAGACACAAAAATGATTTTCATGAAGAAAGTTTCTACTCACAGATCCTTAGAAACAGGAGCCATGAAGGGCCACGTGGGGAAGCATCTGGGTCAATCAAGAGGCAGAGAGGGAAGGGAAAAGCGTGGCCCAGAGACTTTACTTTGTTCTCTGCAGAAAAGAGTAGAGGAATCAGGGCAGACAAATTTGAACAAATTTAGGATTTGATAATGTGAATAATTTCAGTGGACTCTGGGCTAGACGGCTGATCTGGAGTTGTTCTGTACTTGGCCCTGGGGTGACTTAGGGCAGGAAAAGTATTGGCTTGATGTGTGAGAGTTAGATATAGGAGGTGGTTAGGTGTATGGACTCAGAATTAGTTGGTTTGTACCCAAAAGCTGTGCCCATAGGAAAGCCGTTTGCTGTCTCTAGGAATTAGCTAGCCCTGGAAGGGGCAACCTCTCCCCAGACAGCAAAGTTCCTAAGATGTCAAAACATCATGAAGTACAGAAAATAAAGAAACATGATTAATACAGACTTGTTCATTGCTACAATAGTGAAAACAACGAAGGCTCTTTGGGGTATATTTACCTTGTATCCTGTGATTTTGCTAAACTTAGTTATTGGTTCTAGGAGTTATTATATAGATCTCTTGGAATTTCAGTGTAGACAATTATGTTGTCTATGAATAGAGGGAGTTTTATTTCTTCTTTTTCAACCTGTATGCCTTTTTTATTTTTGGTATTATCTCACTGGCTATCTTTTCTATTTCTTGAATTTATTTTAATGTTATTAATTCAATAATGTATTATTTGCTGAGCCTTAGTTTAAAGATGAATAATACTTAAAGAGCACACAAATTTGTGGACAAGTTAAACATTTAGGTACAACGTGATGTAAGTGCTGAGACAAGGCTGTACTATCAGTATGACAGGAGTGAGCTTGCTATTTATGGCCGGGGAAGCTGGAGGCCTCCACTAAGAGGGCTTTAGAGGAAGAATAGGAGTTCACTGTGTGACCAAAAGGAGAAGTACATCCTGAGAAGACAGAGCAGCATAGAGACTGAAGGAATAGAGAGTACTTGAGAAATGGTGAGGAGTTCAATTTAACTGGAGAAAAGAAAGAGTAGGGTTAGGGATAAATGAAAAGAAAGATTTAGGACAGAGTGTAATGGGTCAAACGTACCCTGCTCCAGACTTTAGAATTAATTCTGTAAGTCATGAAGAACCATAAAGATTTTTAAAGCCAGGAAGTAAAACAACAAGATTTGTCATTTAAATATATGGCAAAGCAAAATTTACATTGTAACTTCAAGTTGGTAATAATTTTAGGTGGCTAAGATAGTGGATAACAGAAGTGTCGTGTTAGGATGGCAGTGGCTAATTTGCCCTCACTCATCTTTCCATCAAAATACTTATTCAAGAGCCCAAGACAAAGAAAAGTGGCAGACAATTATGAAGTATAAATGTTTATCAACAATTTACCAGACTCCAGGAGGACTTTTCACTAATCAGAGCATAGATTAGGTACTGAAACTCAGCCAGACAGAAAAAACAAAAACAAGTGTCTCTGGGCTCCTCTTCCCAAGAAGTGCAACACCTCCATTTAGGAAAAGAAGTTAGTGCAGAAGAGTATGGACTCTTTTAAACCAGTCAAATGATCTGGTTTAAAAATATGATTTCTACCATTTACTTCTTCTGGGTTCTTAAAAATATATTTAAATTCAAATTTTTCTTATGGATAAGATTGGTTTATTTATATTATTTAGCTTAAAAATTGTTGAGCTTATGTGGGATAACAAATATAAAGTTCATAGCATTGTGCTAAACATATAGCAGCTTTCAATATTCCACAGCTTATTCCACCAGTAATATTCTTTATAAATCCATTTGAATATTCCAGCATGCTGTGATGCATATGAGTAAGCACAAAAGTTAGATGTTCAAAATATATAAAGGTTTTTTTTTTTCCCAAAGAGATTAAAGAAATCGATTTTTACAAGAGAAAAGTGGTACAAAGAACCCTCAAAAACTTTGACAGATGATTTTAAATTAACAATAGATGCATGAAAAAATTTAAAATCGCCCTATGAATCAAATAAGTGCAAATTAAATTGAGAGGCCAATTTCACTCATTATGTGGCACCTAAAAAGTACACATTTAAAACAATTGCTAGTTAGGGTGTGCTGCATTTCTGCTGGTGAGAAAGTAAATCATTCCAATGTATCTGAGGTGCACCTTGTCACTTCATGTGCCTAAGTGTAGCTGTATCAGTTTGTTATTGCTGCATAACAAACAGGCCAAAACTTAGTTGATTAAAACAACCACCATGTATTATTTCTTATGAGTCTATATATTGGCTATAAGTTGTTAATCTGGGCCAGGCTAAGATGATCTCAGCTGGGCTTATTTATGTGGGCTGTTGGCAGGTTTCCTGGAAGCTGGCTGATCTCAGATGAATTCATCTGGGACAATTTGGCTCTGTTCCAAGTGATCTCTCATCCTCTTATAAACTAGTCCAGGCTTGTTCTCATGGCAGTGGCTGGGGCTGAAGAGAGAGAGCTGAAGTACATAAAGCCTCTGAGGTCTAGGCTCAGAACTGGCACACCATCACTTCCGCCATATTCCATTGACCATAGTCCATCACAAGGCCAGCCCAGTTACAGGGGGTGGGGAAATAGACTTCACCTCCTGATGGGAGGAACTGTGAAGTCCCAATGTAAAGGGTATGAATACAAAGAAAGATTGAGGATTGGGGCCCCCAAAATGACAGTATTGTGAAAAGCAAGAGACAAGACCACATTGGCCAAAATCTTAATGGAATTTGAACAATTACATCCATGATATGAAGGTCTGAGAGGTACATTCTTGGACTATATAATCACAAACTCCATCCTCTAGCATAGATTGTATAACACCAGAAAAAGGTAAGATAATACTGTGACCTCCTCCCCAACTTCTTCTGCAATCTTCTGAGCTAACTAAAGAAAGTTTTGCAACTGCCTCTCTTTTTTTCTCTATGCATCTACATGTAGCTCTATCTTACAGCATAAACGTAACAGAGACTAGAAGGGCCAGTCATCAATGCATTGCTCTCCAGGATGCTCATTTATCCACAATAAAACTTTATGAACTAAAATCAGTCGAGCCAGGACAAGCTATGGAAGCAGTGGATACTTGAGTAGGAGTACAGACTTAAATAAAGCATGCTGTTCAAAAACTACAAACTGAGTCTCTAATTTAGTTAAATAACCACAATCCTGCAGACTCAGGTCACCTGTAAGGTACTGAATATTAAATGGGGGCTGTGCACCCACACCTGAGGGTCTCTACCCTGAAAGCATTGAGTGAGCTGTGATGAAGCTAAGAATGTTCCACCGCCACCAATGTCCACTGAGCCTGGATAACCATCTGGACATTTGAGAATTCATAAAACAAACAATCCAAAAAATGAGAATTCATTTTAATTAAAGAAAGAGAGACCATTGTTCATAGAAATTAAAGAGCATATCTCTGAAATGACTTTCTATTGAAAAATCTATTTTTAAAATTTAGAAAATATTTCCTTGGTAACTTCATGAAGGTGACAAATGAAATAAAAGGAGAAAAAAAATTGATGTGGTAGAGATGTAAAAAAAGGAGTGAGAAACAACAAAAATGCAAGAAAACTTCAAATGCTCATTAAAAATCCATATTGGAGACTGAAAAGGGAGAAAAGGCACTACAGGAAAAAATGATTGATATAAACAACATGCTATAAAGAAGAACCCTGAGAAAAGTGTCAAACTCTGGAGGAAAAGGACAATGAGATGGGTAAGAGAAGGTAAAAGAGCTCGATCCTTAAAATTGTTATGTGTTCCGTGAGAGAGTTGGGGGAAACTTGAACCAAAAAATCAAAACCTTTATAGAAGCATTCCTTCCCAGGATGAAGTAAATGTTCAAAAACAAAATTCAACAAACTAAACCACACATACAGCTTGTATATGCATATATTAAAAGCCCAAAATAGATAATATAAAGAAGTTAAAAATGAAATGTAGACAAAATAAAATAGTCAAGTGAATACATTAAAATAACACTTGCAACCCTATTAACAGACAGAATTCAACCAACAAAGAAAAAAATGCATAATGAATAATTTTATATTGTTATTAATTACCAATAAGAAATTTAAAAAGTCAAAATGTCAAGAATAGCCTTATATCAAATTTTTAACAAGCGTAAAGCACAGAGATTTGTTTCTAATATCTTTTTTTATTCTTTTGGAGACTTCAGCTCATCTCAGCCAGTCAGTGTCAGGTTGCCCAGAGAAATTTAAAGTACACATGGTTGAAATAATATGATGGAAAACTCATTTAGTAGATATATATCAAATGTTTTTAAAAATCAAACAAATGTGTTTAACAGCTGTGAAATGTATATAAAAATGGACTATATACAAGGCTACAAAGTAAGAACATCTAAAGTAAGATGTTTTACACCCCACATATTATATTAATAGATTTGCATTCCCTCACATATTTCCCCATAGAAGAAGTATTTTCTGGTTCTTTCTTCCTAGGTTCTTAACTACAAAAATCTCAGATCTTGCTGGTACATGTTTGCCAGATCCTGCAGTTCCTTCAGTGTGAAACCTATTTCCTTCTGGAAGATAGATCGTAATCATTAGTACCTGACCCTAGTTTATCAGGATGGCGACAAGGACAGGGGATGAAGGGTAGGCATCATATTGTCAGGGGAGCCTCTGCAAGGCCTTAAGCTAAGGAAGCTTCTTTCCTCTAACAAGGCAGAGAGTGGCCGGCCGGTACCTTCAGGGCAATCAACCGAATATCCCATTCCCAGGTCTCAGGGTCCCACTGTGTTCTCCTCAGAGACATAATTTTAACATAGGTCACCTATCAGGGATCTTCTGCATCACACTCTTACAATAAGATCCTAGGTCTATTTACAATATCCAAGACATGGAAACAACCTAAATGTCCATCAACTGGATAAAGAAATAACGGTATATTTATATAGTGGAATAATACACAACCATAAAAAAGAATAAAATAATGCCATTTGCAGCAACATGGCTGGACCTGGAGATCATCACACTAAGTGAAGTAAGCCAGAAAGAGAAAGAAAAATATAATATGGTATCACTTATATCTGAAATTTTAAAAAGGCAAATGAACTTACTTACAAAACAGAAAAAGACTCACAGACATAGAAAGCAAGCTTATGGTTACCAAGAGGGGAAGGAGGTGGGAAGAGATAAATTGGGAGTTTGAGATTTGTAGATACTAACTGCTATATATAAAATAGATAACAACAAGTTTCTACTGTATAGCACAGGGAATTATATTCAATATCTTGTAGTAACCTATAATGAAAAAGAATATGAAAACAAATATATGTATGTTCATGTATAACTGAACCCTTATGCTGTACACCAGAAATTGACATGACATTGTAAACTAACTATACTTCAATAAAAAAATAAAATATTTTGAAAAAAAGATCCTGGGTCTGATTTTCAGCAGTATCTGCCCCGTGGCTAAAAGACCTAAGGGTTTCCCAAAACTCTATGATAGAGACCTCTGGTTTTCATAGTGTGCTGTAAGTGGATAGTTTATTAAAGAATTCCAAAGCAATTAAGAAAACCCAGCCAGGGATGTCATTCCTGTGCACCTACAAAAATAGGGTTATAAATTCATTTTGCTTTGTTGCAAATAGCATGCATCCAAAAAGGTATCTATCCTTCTTCACTGACCTAATCTTCACCCAAATGTTCAACGCCTTTGTGACATAGATGTCTGGGACCTCTGTCCACTATGGTTGTTGATATCTTCATGATTGTTCAAATTCTAATAAAATTATTGACAAAAGTATTTCTGGATGTTGGGAGTAGTTGTGGGGAGGAAAGATGGCGTGGCAAACATTTCCTGAATCAACATTTAACAGTTTCATGGTTAAAATGTTCTTTGGGCCTTGCCCTGTCTCAATGACTCTTCCCTTTCCTCTCCTCCTCATTTCCTTCCACCCAGATTGCCTTGGAAACCAAAATAGTTTTCTCCTCACCTTTATAGAGAGCAATTAAGCTTCCCCCTAACTCCTCCTTCCAAACTTTCCCACACAAAACCTTCCACCCAGCAGGAAAGCACTGCTGTTCAACTTGTCACCTTTGTTACCAGCTACACACAGTATAAATAATAAAAACTCTTCTCTTACACTTTTCTGATTTTGTGATTTATTGCTACCTCCCAGGAGTCCCAGAGATGTAGCCCTTAAATCTGCCAACTCTTTTATGAAGACGCAAGAAGACGCTTCCAAAGTCATGGTTTGCTTATCCCAAGGTAAAAAGTTCTCAAATTCTGCCATAATTTATCACCATATGGAGCCCTAAAGCCCAGTTCCTTCTTTTCCTAATTATTTCCAGCAAAAGTAGCTTGTGTGTATTTGGGTAAACACTTTTCAACCTTTGTCTGTTTCTTTCATTTGAAAATGAGAATAATAATGATGTCCTTGTCATAAGTTTATGATGATGATTAAATAAGTAAATATACCCAGAACAGTGTCTACCTAGCACAAATAAGGGACCAATGTATGTTAATCACTTGCATTTTCATTACAATTATCATATACTGGACCCAAAGAGCCTGCTAGTTCCCAGAGAGTATAAAGTCAAGCAGTATAATGTCACTGAATGTCGCCTAGCAGCTGGACAGGGGCTGTTTGAAAACCCCACTGCAGGATTAAAATAGAACTCCATGCAAAATCCCATTTTTCTCATATCTGACTCTACTCCATGCTTAATTTAATACCTCTCTAGCCAGAGACTAGCAAAATAGACTGAATCCCCTATTTTCTATGCACACACATCTAATTACATGCATACACATACACACAATGCATGAAAAGGGAAGGCTAGATAGAGTCAGAGAGATCTGGGAGAAGGTCCATGTGACATCTTTTCTGGCCAGGCTTCAGCAACATCCAGATTTCAGAGCTTCCTCTTGGACATAAAGCCCATCTGTGACAATCTCGTTTCTATGCATGTTGAAGAACACATTCTCTCTCCCAGGGAATATTGGGAGCGTGTATTGCCAACATCCTGGCAGAGCCTTCCTGGGCATTCACGCTCCTCTGTTTCTCTGGCTCAGAAGTGACTTATATGCCACATTTCCTTCGTCAAATGGAGAAGACAAGCCATGTGTCTTAAATAGCACTCTTATAATTAGAAATATGCATGTAAAGATTAATTTTGGAATGTATGCTTATTTTTTCCCTGAAGAGCATAATTGTCTAAAATCTAGGGGAAAAAAAGTTTATATTCTCACTACCTCCTTGAAAAACAGTCTCCACATGCCTTGTTCCCTCAAATTTCATCTTGCAACCTGAATTTTACAAGTTAAGCATAAATGGAAAATGCAAATGGTAAGAAAAGCGAGGCAACATGTTTTGGTCACCCATATGATGGAGAAGCCCATATTTAAAGAATAGTCACACAAAAGCATCAAATTGCACATGTGAAATATGTGTCATTTACTGTGCAGAAATCATACCACAATAAAGGTGTTAAAAATAAGAATAATCACAAATTGATGAGAAAAAGGAGTGATCCATTAAAGAAAAAAAAATCTAGTTATGAAAGAAGAATTGCAAGTAACTAAAAAACATGAAAAATGTTCCACCTTACTAGTAATCTAAACAAACTTAAAAATAATAATTTTTAAGGTCACTTTTGCCTAAGAAATTTGCTGATATTAATGATAAAAAGAGAAATACTTGATGTGGGTGATGGTGGTGGTAAACTGACACTCTCTTATAGTGTAGAATAGAAGGATAAGTTAGTTCCAATTTTGTAGAAGGCAAATTAGCAATGCTTTCAAAATTTTATCCTTTGACTCCTACATTCCCATTGTAGGAATTTATCCTAGAAGTATATCTAAGGTATGCTTATCTCTGATGATGTTTGATGAAGTATTTTTTTGAACTCAAAAAATATTATAAACAACCTAAAAATCCTAAATAGTGGATTCGTTAAATGCAATATGGTATATTGTTAAAATGGGCTATTTTGCAGAACCTGGAAATGATAATGTAGAAAGATTATGCACAGTATGGAAAAATGTTTATGTCATTTTAAGGGAAGACGAAAGTAAAGAAAACTATGTCCCTAGTTATGCTTTGTCTTTTCTTAATATTATTCTAAAACTTCATCACTCCTCAGATTCTGTATCCAACATATTTTCTTCATCCACAGGGAAAATTCTCAACTTGTACTTTAAAAGGAAAGAATCTGCCAGACAGGACCTCTCTCCACGTCTGTCATGACACCTACAAGTTTCCTGACTTACACCCACGGCTGCTGAATTCTCTCTCATGACAATGGAGGAGGCACCCCCAAGTCTAGCCTCAAGCTCATGCTGCCACCTGGCCTTTTGGTAGCTATCTGCCCCCCTGTAATGTGAGAGGGTCGGGGTTCAAATGGGGAATCACATGTACCTGTCTAAAGACTTTAAAGTTATAAATCCCACTCAAGGGAGGAAGGACTCTGGAAAGAGGCCACTTGGGCCCCAGAGGGAGGAAGCTCTGCAGGGTCTCAGAAACAGGCAGTGGGCTTCAAGCACCACACAGACACCATCCCTTGGTCCACAGACTCTCCCTGCCCTTCAGGGATGAGCAGTCCCAAGACCTGGTCTCTGTCTTCTCCAGTCCCGGGCTGACCATGCCTAAAGTGTATGGCACAGAGAGGTTCTCTACTTCATAAAGGTAAGTATTCCTGTTTTGAATAAGAGGCTGTGGTTTTTGGCAATGTTGAAGAACAAATAAAAGTGTGGTAGTTTCACAATGTAATGTGTCTTATTTCATGTATTTTGAACAGTTCTCTCCTATTTATAGTAGGCAACCCCTACTATCTTACGAAATTTATTCTACATAAAATTCCCTCTTCAATGGACTTTTTTGAATTGTCATTCACCTACAGAAGTCTCTCATCTTAAAAAAACAATTCCTCCTTATGTATCTTGTTAATGAGTACTTTAATTCTCGGATTCTTTCATGTATTATAAATATTTGTTTCCAGTTTATCATTGTATCTGCATGGTTTTATCTACAGTCATTAAAATTTTTTGTATACACTTCTGCATATCTTTTTTTTTCGCAGTGTTGTGCATTAAGAATCACATATCAAATATCTTCCCATTTCTCATCCTCCTTCCCCAAGAATACTAGGTTATGTATATTCCTAGGTTCTCTTCTTGGACTTTAAATTGTCCCATCTTTACACTTAATTATCTATGTTATTGGAATTTATTTTACCATATTCTGTGAAATAGTATCTCACATTTTCTTCCAGAATTTAACCAGAGGTTATAATTTAATCTGTTGACAAATTGCTTTTTTACTTTTGTTAATCATCACTTTCTGTTACATTATAATACACCTATATGCTGCATAAATCATAAAAATACAGCTCAATGAATAATCACAAAGTTAATGAATACATTCATAAAACACCCCACCAGCCCACTGGAACATTGCCAGTACCTGGGACACCCCGCCCCAAACCTTTTCTTAGTCACTATGTGTCTTCCTCCTCAAAGTTTACTGCTATTTGTACAAATGAGCTCACATACTCTCTTGTGATATGCTCTTTTTTCACTTAAAATTATGCTTGTAAAATTTATCTACATTGTTGTGTTAGCATCTATTTTGTTGTACAGTGTTCTATCAGATGAATGTACCACAATTTATTTATCTATTCTACCATTGGTGAACAGTTGGGTTGTTTCCAGCTTTGGGCTAAATTGCTTCTGTAACCATTCTTGTACATTTTTTTGTTGCTTATATGCACACATTTTTGTTATGTATATATGTACATAAGAATAGAATTGTTGGAGCGTAGAGTAAATTTTTGCCAAACAGTTTTCAAAAAGTGCTTGTACCAACTTCATTACCATCAATATGAGAATTCTGGGTATTTAATATATTTTTTTACAGTTTTATTTGTAGTTTTTTTTTTTCTATTTCATCACTAACTAGTTACTACTGATATTTAGGAAAATTATTGACTTTTCAATATTTACTTTTTACCTGGCCAATGTAGTTAACTATGTGTTTGGTCTAATTTTTTAAAGATAACTTTTCCAGATAAAAATCATATTACCTGCATATAAGAATCGTTTTCTCCTCCTTTTCAATATTTACATTATTTGTCTTCCAGTTTCTTATTGCATTGGTTAATGTCTCTCAAACATGTTGAGAGCTACAGTGGCAGCAGGCATGGTCTTTGTCCTGACGGTAATAGAAATATTTTTAGTGGTTTCCATGTTAAGTACAATATAGGTGGTAGGTATTTATTGCATTGAGTAAGCCACTTTTTATTTTGGCTTCATAGAGTTTTCTTTTATGACTTTCATGCGTTTATTTTAAAATCAGGATGGAAGATTAATTTTACAAATATTTTTTCAGCCTCTTTGACTCAAGGACCTCAGTTCCTAGTAAAACTAAGTCTGGCTGACCCTGGGTAGCCCAGATGATACCCATGGAAGGAAGGGAACCAGGCCTGTTAAGTCTGAGGAAGGGCGAGGGGGAGCATCACCCAGGAAGACCCCAAATCATTCATGAACCAGCGCAGTGAGATCACTTCTGAATGCGAGATGACCTGGATGATTTCCCCAGCACATCTACCCTGCAACCACGCCTGCCCCTACTTCTTTGCTTACCTACTTAATTTTGATTCAACCCTGGTGTCAGCATGGTTGGCCAGTCCTAGGACATGTACTCATGCCCCAGATGCAGGAGAAGTTGAGAGAACTGGTTTCGTCTCCTGCCACACACCAATACTTACAAGGTACAGGATTCTCCCAACATATGAAGATGGTTCTAACACTGCGCAGTCACCCACACACAGTCACAAAGATATCTTCTCCACTTTAGTTAAAATTATTGAGCGGGTTGTCTCCTTTAATCTACTGGTGTGAAAAGTATATATTATCAGAGTTTCTAATGCTGCCTGTCTGGAAAGTCAGTTCTCCTTGGCTACGCTGCGTTATTCTTCAAATATAGTCCTGGTTCCAACTTGCTCATGCGCACCTATATTTATCTTCAGAAGTGGTCGTTAGTTTTCTTTTCTGTGCTAACTCTGTCAGGGTTTTCCGAGCCATACAAAATGTGTTGG
Source organism: Camelus dromedarius (assembly GCF_036321535.1). Classification (NCBI taxonomy): domain Eukaryota; kingdom Metazoa; phylum Chordata; class Mammalia; order Artiodactyla; family Camelidae; genus Camelus; species Camelus dromedarius. The sequence continues at coordinate 82,751,110 of NC_087442.1, read as the reverse complement.
GAAGACTTCCAATTTTATCTAGGTCCTTGAGCAACTCATGTAACAGAAACTTCATCTGTCCTTGGAGGGACTGGACTAAATGACCGATAAAACAGCCTGGGCTGGCATGTCTGGGGACAGTTCTTTGACAATATTCCCAAATTTTCCCATGATCACTGATCTTCAGGTTTTATGTCTCTTCTGGAGTCAACATCTCAGAAAATGTCAATGATCGTAGTTGGTATGTTAAAACCTGTGAGATTCCAGCAAGAACTGATTCCTGCTCCATGAACGTTAAGTGTTAGAGATTGCAAATGAATCATTTTTGGAGGATATGTAAGAGCAGCCCTTTTGGCTCTGCAAGGCTGTCACACTGCTTGTTAAGTTACCTATGCTGGGTAGATTGAGAAAGCGTCTGTCCAGAGATTGAAAACTGGAGGAGTTTGTTTTGACAGACAGAGTGGATTCCTTCTTAACCAAGCTGGTTCATTCTCGTTTGCTACAGTTCTCCAAATTTCCAGTCCTTGTCACATATTCACATCATCTTCCAAAGCATTTAGGTCTAGCATTTCCCTTTATGACACTATTTTTTATTCTTTTTTTTTAAATTAAAGTATAATTGATGTACAATGTTGTGTTAGTTACTGGTGTACAACATACTGATTCAGTTTTATGTGTACATACATATATATTCTTTTTCATATTCCTTTTCGTTATAGGTTATTACAAGATATTGAATATAGTTCCCTGTGCTAAACAGTAAGACTTGTTGTTTATCTATTTTATATATGCCTATGTATCTATTTATACCTGCTAATGCCAAACTCCTAATTTCTTTTTTAAGCTTTGAAAATTATAACAATAATGCAGCATGTTGTATTATAAGTCAAGCAGTACATTATTGTATATATATGTACATATAAACATGTTTAACAGCAAAGCTAATCATACACTTGTGAATATGTGTAACAGCAAAGCTAATCCTCTCCCCACTGCCTCACCCATCCCTTTGAGGTAACCAGTGTTAATAGCATGCTATATGCCAGCCCTTACTCATACATATCCACTTAAACATACATGCTTTGTTTATAGCTTTGTTTCCTTTGACTGGCATGGAATCCTACTATACTCAGTCAACAAATTGTTTTTTCCCTGTAAGGTTTTATTATGGAAAATCTCAAAAATACGTAGAAATAGAGAGGCTGCTATAATGAATCCGTATGTACCTAGCTCAGAGCTTCAACAGTTGCCAGCTCAAGATCAATCTTGGTTCAAAATCTACTCTTGCTTCTCCACACTTCCCTCTCATATCTTGGGCAATTATTATTTTTAATAGGTAAAAACTTTCCCTCAAATTTTAGCTTTAAAATTTTCAAACTATAAAAATGTTGGAAGGCTAGTACAATGAACAATCCGTCTATCCATCACCTGGATGTACCAGCTGTTTTTCATCATAGACAATATTTTATGGAAATCGCTATATTTAAATATAACTTTATCCTTTCCCCCCCACTTCCTTGATGCACACACACATATTATTTTATATAATTACTCATTTTTATAGAACACTGTCGATGTGCAGAAGAAAGAGTTGGCTGAGATACTTAAAACAAGGTAGCCAAGTTCACCCAGACAGAAAGATTGAACCAAAACCATTGCCAAAGGGAACGACAAAAAAAGAAACTCTGTGTAACAGTGATCAAGGAAGGCACTTCCTCAAGCTTAGCTGAGGTTAACTCCAGAAACCTCTTCTGCTGAAGTGCTTGCAGGTACCTAACTTTGGGCCCAGACAGCTGTTAATGTGAAGTAGCCTCACCTACTCAGGGAAGAGAGGGCCCAGGAGAACAAGAGGCCTTGACCTTGAGCTCAGCAGACCTCTCCAATGGCCAACATGCTGGCCAGTTTCTTTTAATAAATTGTTGGAACAGTAAATAATTCCAAGCCAACCAGTTTCAGATGTGCCAACTGCCTTTCAAATTAGGCAAAGGTTGCCACTATCATAGCATTTTTTGTCAATTTTCCTTGTATTTCTAATTCTGCTTTACATACATTTTCAAAATATTATTAGGCACATCGATGTTCATGACAACTATAGCTTCATTTCTAATTGCAGTTTTTATAAAGGAAAAATGACCCAACTGGACCCTGACTGCTAAACAGCATACGTTTGCTTAGCTTTCTCTGGATGTGTCTCCCTCCTCATCCTGTAGCAGCAGGAAACAAGCCTTCTAGGTCTGAGAAAATGTGAATACCGGCCCTTTCTCTCCATGTGTATTTTCCTATATTGGACAATGATGAATTACACCATGGACTAAACCCCCCTTAGGTGGAGTTTAGATCTCCTTTCCAGATTCAGATATGAAGGAGATGTTGGTGTTTGTAGTTTATGACTTGAAGTTTGCATCAATTAATATTAAGAACATGATCCCAAGAAATTTTGGTTGGCATTTTCCTGACATGCTGTAAGCCATTGCAATAGGTTTAATGCATCATTTTGCTTGAGATTTGTTTGCTTTAAAATTATATTTGTTGGTGATTGTTTCATAAAAGATTACCCAAAACTTCATGGCTTAAACAGTGACCATTTATCATTTCACAGTTTCAGTGTGTCAGGAGTTCAGGAGTGGCTTTCTTGGGTGGTTCTGGCTAAGGGTCTCTCAGAAAGTTATATTATAGTTAAACAGTTGCCCAGGGCTGCAGTCACCTGAAGGGTAGCCTGGGGCGGGAGGATCTGCCTTCAAGGTGGCTTTCTCAGATGCCTGGCGGGTCAGTGCTGGTTGCCAGCAGGAGACCCCATGGGCCTCTCTGTAGGGGTGCTTGAGTGTATCCTCGTGACATTGCTGTGGCTTCCACTGCACTGCCGGGTCTAAGAGAGAGGCCAGGAGGAAGTCCCAATGCCTCGCAACATCTTGTTTCAGCAATTACACATCATCACTTCTGCCACATTCTATTCATAGAAGCAAGTCGCTGAGTTTCCACTTAAGGGGAGGAGAATTAGCCTCCACCTTTTGGGAAGGAGTATTAAATAATTTGTGGACCTCTTTTTAAAATGCAACAAGCTCTCATAAACAACAACGGTTGTAATTTGTTTGGGAACACAATCCAAGACTCTTTGTCATCTAACTGTAGAGTTTAAGATGTTTACAAAAATTGTTAATCATTGATTTCTTTGGTCTGCCGTCTCTTCTCGTTCTACTGATTTTATACATTCTGGCAGTTTCATTCATTTTCTTATAGTGCAGGTCTGCCTGTGAGATCTTTCAGACTTTGTGTGCCTGAAAAATTCTTTATTCCACCCTTGTTTTTAAAAGATATTTTTGTTAGCTATAGAATTCTAGATTGACAGTATTTCTTTCTGTCAGTACTTTAAAGGTATTGTTCTGTTGTGTTCTGGCTTGTATTGCTTCCAAGAAGTCCACTGTCACCCATAAATTTTGTTCTCCTGTACACAGTGTGTAATTTTTTCCTCTGGCTGCTTTCAAAGTTTTCTCTTTATCACTAGTTTTGAGCAATTTAATTGCATGAGATTTCTTAGTGAATTTTTCTTCATGTTTCTTGTGCTTGAATCATTGAGCTTTTTGGAATCAGTGAGTTTATAGTTTCATCAAATCTGGGAAAATTTTAGCCATAGTTTCTTCAAATTTAAGTCCCCTGTAGATTTCAGTTACATGTGTACTTGTCAGCTTGACTTTCTACCACAGATGATCAATACCTCATTTATTTTTCTAAAACATCCTCTGCAATGTCCAATTTGCCGTTAATCCCATCACATTTTTTTCTAACTTAGACGTTGAGTTTTTTTCATCTTTAGAAGCTTAGTTGGGGTCCTTTTTACACCTACCATGTCTCTCTCCTTAACATGGTTATTCTTTGTTCTACCTACTTGAGCATGTGAAGTATAGTTGTTCCACTCTGGTTAGTAAAAATGCAAACTATTCTTGGCCCTGTGCGAGTTCCCAGGACTGTTCCTTCTAATCCCCCCTGGGTAGTTTTGTCATCAGCCTTGGGTCATTTCCTCACACACTTGTGTGGATTAGTGCGCAGCTGGAGATTGGAGGGGAACCCTCTGTAGGTCTCCAGAGCTCTCTGTGCCGCTCTCTTCTTGCCGAGCAGTTCCTCACTCTCTGGTGGTTGCTCTGTAAATTCCAGCCTCTGTTGCATATTGAATTCTCAGTCTATCTGCTTACCATGGAGAGACTGACAGGCCCTATTCCCCTCCACACACTGCAGTCTGGAAACTCTCCCTGGGCAATAAGATGAGACAGTCTTTCAGCTTATATCAATTATTTCTCTACCCTCAGGTTCTACGCTGCCTGTTATCTGCTGTTTGTAGATCTTTGTTTCATATTTTGTCTGTCTTTGTGATGAGAATAAACCTGATCCCCGTTACTCCAGTGGAGATGGCAACAGAAGACTCTAGAAATTGGCTTTGAAATCAATATTCTGTATAATTATTGTATCACTTACCTATTGTTGAACAATAAACCTTCCCCAGACTTGTGGTTTAATATCTTAACTACTTACTTGTTCATGATTCTACGCGTTGGCAATTTGGGTTGGGTTCAAGTGGAAAATTCTTTTGCTCACTATGGTATCAGTTGTGCTAACTCATGCATTTGGAGTCAATCAGCAATTTGGCTGCTAGCTGGTCCAGGAAGACCTCACTCATATGTTTGGTTATTGGTAAAGGCTTTTGTCTGGGCTGCACCCTTGTCATGACCTTGCATCCTCCAGTAGCCTAAACTTGACTTCTCTCTCTCTCTCTCTCTCTCTCTCTTTTTTAATGTGATTACAGATCATACTATTTTTTTTATTTTCTATGGGTGGCTTCATGGATCACACTTTCTTAACTTTTGTCTTCTGTAGTATTTTGGAAGGTAAACAGGTATATATTGATGAATGTGACAAAGACAGTCAGGGTTACTGGTATCTATTTCTTCTCTCCTTCCTGGGCTCAAAGCTTAACTACATTTCAAGCAACTGTTCTTTCCCCACCTCCCACCCAGTCATGACTTTGTGACTACCTGTCGGAATGCCAGCCCTGGCCGTGAAATAGCCAGCACCATCTTCTCATACACACTCTCTCTCCTCCTCTGTGTGGCTGGAAGTTGAGGTCTCCGAGATGATTGGAAGAAGCCCGAACTCCCGAGGAGCGCCATCCAACCAGAAGACCTGCACTGGACTTTGGGGTGAGTACAGAAACCAACCTCTGCTGTGCTAAACGCCTGTGATTTTGCTACAGCAACTAGTTGCTTACTCAAACTAATACAGTTACCTTCAATTTTCAAGTGTTCTTTAAGTTTCTCTAACGTCGTGTGAAGAACATGTTTTATCCATGCTGCTTAAGATGAGGACTCTGTAAGGTTTCAAGTTTCCTTCTCCCCTACCCCATGCAATTCTTGTTATATTGTTTATTAATATCATGTAAATTCTTCACAGACAGGCATACCTTGTTTTATTGCACTTTGCTTTATTGTGCTTTGGAGATATTACATTTTTTACAAATTGAAAGTTTGTAGCCACCCTGTGTCAAGTCAGTCCATCAGTGTCATTTTATCAAAAGCATTTGCTCATTTCTTGTCTTTGTGTTACGTTCAGGTAATTCTTGCAACATTTCAGACTTTTTATTATTGTTATTGTGGTGATCAGTGTTCCAAATTTGTTGTTACTATTGTAATTTTTTTTTGTTCTGTATTTTTTATTTTAGGTAGGGACTTTTTAAAAGACATAATGCTAGTGCAACTTTGTAAAAATTTAAGTATAGTCAGTTACAATGTGTCAGTTTCTGATGTACAGCATAATGTCCCAGTCATGCAAACACACACACACACACATATATATGTATATATATATATACATATATATGCGTTTGTTTTCATATCTTTTTCATTAAATGTTATTACAAGATATTAAATATAGATCCCTGTGCTATACAGAAGAAACTTATTTTTTTAAATCTATTCTTATATATAGTGGTTGACATTTGCAAATCTAAAGTTCACAAATTTGTCCCTTTCTAGCCCCTTTCTCCCTGGTAACCATAAGTTAGTTTACTATGTCTGTGAGTCTGTTTCTTTTTAGATGAGTTCATTAATGTCTTCTTTTTTCTTTTCTTAGATTCCACATATGAGCAATATCATATGGTATTTTTCTTTCTCTTTCTGGCTCACTTCACTTAGAATGACAATCTCCAGGTCCATCCACATTGCTGCAAATGGCTATTGCACAATTAATAGACTACAGTATAGCACAAACATAACTTTTACATGTACTGGGAAACCAAAAAATTTGTGTGTGATTTTTATTGTGATATTTGCTTTATTTCAGTTGTCTGGTACTGAACCCAAAATATCTCCAAGCTATGCCTGTAATGTTACTTATTATATAATTTATTATTTTATTTTTATTTTTTATGTTTCTTTTTTTTAACATTTTTTAGTGAGTAATAGTCATTTTACAATGTTGTGTCAAATTCCAGTGTAGAGCACAATTTTTCAGTTATACATGAACATACATATATTCATTGTCACATTTTTTTTTTTTACTGTGAGCCACCACAAGATCTTATATATATTTCCCTGTGCTATACAGTACAATCTTGTTTATCTATTCGACATTTTGAAATCCCAATCTGTCCCTTCCCATCCCTGCCCCCTTGGCAACCACAAGTTTGTATTCTATGTCTATGAGTCTGTATTTGTTTTTTTTGTTTTGTTTTTTTTTTTTAGATTCCGCATATGAGCGATCTCATATGGTATTTTTCTTTCTCTTTCTGACTTACTTCACTTAGAATGACATTCTCCAGAAACATCCATGTTGCTGCAAATGGCGTTATGTTGTCGGTTTTTATGGCTGAGTAGTATTCCATTGTATAAATATACCACCTCTTCTTTATCCAGTCATCTGTCTATGGACATTTAGGCTGTTTCCATGTCTTGGCTATTAGTGCTGCCATGAACACTGGGGTGCAGGCGTCTTTTTGAAGTAGGATTCCTTCTGGATATATGCCCATGAGTGGGATCCCTGGGCCATATGGTAAGTCTATTCCTAGTCTTTTGAGGAACCTCCATACTGTTTTCCACAGTGGCTTTCCTTGCTTCCCTCTCCCACTCTTAATGCTTTAGATGTCTTCTTTTACAATTTTGTGTTTATTCTTTTTGTAATTCATGGCAGTTACCTCCTTTCCAGTTATGAGTTTCTCATTTTTGTAGCATCCTGCTTCTTTTCTATTTAGAGTAGACCTGTCAATATTTCTTTTAGCATGGGTTTAGTGTTGCTAAACTCTCTTAGTTTTTGCTTGTCTGTGAAGTTCTTTATCTCTCCTTCTATTCTAAAGGATAGCCTTGCTGGATAGAGTATCCTAGGCTGCATCTTTTTTTCACTCAGGACTTTGAATATATCTTGCCACTTCCTTCTGGCCTGTAGTGTTTGTGTAGAGAAATCAGCTGAGAGCCTTATGGGGCTTCACTTGTAACTCACTCTATTTTTCTTTTGCTGTCTTTAGGATCATTTCTTTATCCTTGACTCTGGCCATCTTGATTATGATACATCTTGGTGTGGGTCTATTTGGGTTCTTCCTGTTTGGGACCCTCTGAGCCTCCTGTACTTGGATATCTGATTCCTTTAGGTTGAGAAGTTTTCAGTCATGATTTCTTCCAATACCTTTTCACTCCCCTTTGTTCTTTCTTCCCCTTCTGGGACCCCTATTATGCATAGATTGGCTTTATATTACCCCATAGGTCCCTTACATTGTTTTCATTGCTTTTTATTTGTTTTTTCTCTCAGCTGTTCTGATTGGGTGCTTTCTGTTGTCCTGTCTTCTAGGTCACTTATTCGTTCCTCTGCATTATCTAGCCTGCTTTGCACAGCCTTTAGGTCAGCTTTCATCTCAACAAATGAGTTTACTAACTCTACTTGGTTCTTCTTCATAGCTTCTATTTCATTTTTGACATATTTTATATCTCTAAACACTATTTCTTTTAGTTCCTTCAGTACTTTGATCACTCCTTTTTTGAAATCTTGATCTAGTAGGCCATCAATGTCTATTTCCTTGATCATGCTATCAGGAGATTTCTCTTGATCTTTTAATTGGGAGTGGTTCCTCTGCTTCTTCATATTGTTCATATCTCTCTGGCACTGTGGCAGGTGGGCAGGCGGGTCACTCACCCTCCGATGCCGCAGTCAGATGCTGTGCTTGGGCGAGGCAGGTGGGTGGATCACGCCCCCTCCCAGCAACCTGGTCAGATGCTGCATTCCTGCCAGGAAGGTGGGTGGCCACCCGCCCTCTCCCAGCACCGGTTGCTCTGCTGCTCTGTGCAGCTGCCCACTCTGCCTCGGGTCAGCGCTCTGTAGGTGGGCTTGGGGAAGACCGAGGAACAGCCCCGCTCCTGCTCTGTGCCAAATCTCAGCTCCTTGTTTGTCTTGGTGGTGGGAGTTCTCTGAGGTGCCAGGGCAGAAAGATCCTGTCTGCCTCAGGCTGTAAACAAGTCGCAGTCCTGCCTAGGGCGTTGTGGAGCCCAAGGTGAGGATTCAGGGCTCAGCCCCGCACCCACCCTGGCACTGCGCACAGGAGATGGCGGCTGTGGCTGTGCCCCGCCTCTCTTCTCACGAGATGCACCAGTAATGGCACCTCAGGTCTGAGGAGACAAAGGCTATGGTGCCCTCCCCACAGGGTGCACCAGCCTTGTTGCTTTGCATTTTTTGCAATTTATTAGGGACCGAGGTTGTTCTGCTCTGTATCCCCTCCCAGCCAAGGCACACAGCACCCTACAGTCTTCGGGGCTGCCTCAGTGCAGCCACCTCAGTCCTCTGCCTGGCTCAGGCAGCCTGTCCCAGCCCCAGCTGCCAGCTCGTGTCTCAGGCTGGGTGTCGTGGGGACCCTTTGTGCCCATTTAACTTAGTTCTGTTGGTCAAGGGGTACTCGGGGCAGATCTGAGCCTCAGAGGCTCTCCCTCCATCCCGTTGGCCTATCTGTTGAAGAGGGTAGACCCAGCAAAGAAGTGCTATTCCTCCTTTGCTGCTCCCTCCCCGTGGGACTGGTCTCACACTGTTTTGCTTTATCTTCTTTCTTTTATCCTTTTCTCCTACCAGATTTTTGGCGTCTTTGTCTTTCGAAGAGGGCAGTGTTGTGTTGGAGTTCGGCAGGTGCTCTGGTTGGCTGAGTGGGTCCGTAGATGTGACTTTTGGTGTATTTGTGGGAGAGGGTGAGCTACAAGCGTCCTTCTACTCTGCCATTTTGCTCCTCTCCTCTATAATTTATTAATTTATTATATATGTATATATATATATAAAACACAATCTGTTATATATATTATGTAGTTTTAGATCTAGACCTAGGTTATTGCTAATAACTTAATATTTCTACACCATAGTTTTTTTTTTTCAAATGACTTTACATCTCAGCATTCATTTTTGTTTTCAGAATGGCCACATGTTACGTAGGATTGTGTTGGCATTTCACTTGTTTCAGTGCTATTTAATCACTAGTCATTTTAGAACATGACTTTCTCTTTTGAGTTTTTAATACTGTTTACTTTTTCCAGTTAACCATAGTACATCTTAACATAAAATGCTCAGAATTCTTGCACTTTTTTTCTTATTTTGAATATATGCATGTACACATGTATATGATTCAATTTTCAAATTTTTTGTTAGGAAGGGTCTCAATAGAAATCTTTTTTTGTTGATTTTTGCTTAGAAAATTATGAAGCTTTCCAATTTATAATCTGATGTCTTATCAGCTAAAGAAAGTTGTCTTAAATGATGTCTTTAATTTTTACTGCTTGTTTCATTGGCTGTGCTTCCTGCTTAAGGGAATCTGCAATCCCTTGTTTGGATCTCTGTTCTCTGCCTACCATATGCAGACTCTACAGTCCCCTGTAATGTTTACATTTTTGCATTTTTGTCCTTTTGTCTTGTGCTCTGGGAGCTTTAACCAAGTTTGTTCTTCATGTCACTTTCTGGTAAAAAATTTCCTTCTCCATGTCCTACCATCACATGCACTTTAATTCTCCTGCTGTATTTTGGGTTTCCTTGCGTGATTTTCCGACCTTATCAATTTCACTCTGCATCTTTAAAATTTTCTCAGGCTCTTCTTTCCTTATGGATTTATTTCAGAGCTTATGTCTTCAATTTGGGAGTACAGAAGGTGTTTTATTTTTTAAATCTCCTGATATAAAAGATATCTGAGTAAAAAGTTTCAATTGTATGTCCCTCCTCTGAAACTTTGTGGCCTTACTCCACCTGATGGATTCTGTGTACTTTTTCCTAAGCATTCCTTACCCCACCTTAAGAATAGTTTGAACCCATCCTGGAGTAAGGGGCTATTTGCAGACTGGAGTTTGTTAATGTGCTTCCTGGTCTTTTCACTGTCCATAGGTGTTGTTGCCAGATTTTCAGATAAAACTAAGAGGAAACTTTTATATGGCCATACAGTCTGTCCTTGTTACTCACAGTAGCTATGTCCTATAAGTCGCCCTGGATGCTAAATTAGTGAATACTAAACTATTGTTCCTAGCAGAAGTATGGCGTTATGTCCCTGCAAACTTCTGATAACAACATTTCATCAACTGATCAGATATAACTTTATGTGAATTCCTATTTAAAATACCTTACTTAACATTTAGTGTCGATTCACTAATGTTGAGCTCATGGCCAAGAGCGCCATAACTCGTACCTGGATGAAACTTACCTACAGAGGTATTTTCTTTGTAAGGCACATCAGAGCCTTCTTGTGTTTGGGACAACTGGACACCACTTCAGCACTACCCTCGGGGCCATTTTTAACAAAGAAATCACCATCAAAAAGCACAAACACATGAAAGATGTTGCACTACATAGACTGCAAAAAGGACACCATAGTATAAGAACTGAAACAAGAAGCTCTCATCATCTTATTTGACCTCAGCTGGGAACATGTGTGTTTGGCAACTCAAATTTTTTTTGCATATATCCATGAATGACTTCCAAAGTGCTGCAAGCTGATTTGGGGGTTAAAAATACATTCTAGCGAGTAAGCGAATTCTAACTTTGGAATCAGCAAGTAATAGGGAATAACTATAAATGTTAGAAGATATTCTGGTCTTTCTGCTTTCATTATCTACCACGGCAAGTCCATCCAACCCAGTGCATGATCTTAATGTAGCATGGATATAATCACATCATTTCCTCTGCATTTTCCCCATCTATTGACCACTATTTCCTGTAGAATATACCCAGTAAATATGCTGACCAAGTGACAAATAGATTGTGACACAGTGGGATAGTACCAGATTCATAAAAGTGTGCTTTTGGATATACTGATGTATGTAGATGAAACCCCACCCGTCAGATGCCCAGCAGAGGCTGTGTGATGGGCAGCATCTGTGAAGCCAATTTACCCTACCCAATTGACTTTTTTTTTTCTGGGATTAGTTAAAGGTATAAAATTCCACAGCCTTTCTTGCTCTTGATCCTTAAACCCATGGCTAGGATCTGGTAAAATGACTTTGTATAAAATTATAATATATCTAGAATGCAGTAGTACTAAAGTACATTTTTAACTTGAGGGAATGACCTCCACCTGAATGCAACCTGCCACTATGATACTCCTGTTTCCTGCATTTTGGTTTTTCTAGTAGCTGTGATTTCTGAATGCATGCAGAGTTTGGGGAACCATACGCAGCTGGAAGGGCTAAGAGCATCGCAGAGAGCAAAGGGAATGGGAGCCAGCTCCCTCTCTTGAAATGCCTGAGAGCTTGGAGGGTTGCTTAGCTTGAGTGCCATCGTGGGGCCCTGGGGAGGCTAATTAGTAGACACCAAGGTGCCCAGATTGTGGAAGGACCTTTTAGTGCTATGCTGCCTTCAAGGCATCTGTAGTCTTCGAATAGTAGCTCATTTCTGGTTGGCGATGTGAATCAGAGACCACAGGAATTATTTTGGATGGCGCAGTTCCCTTGGGACGTTTGTAATGAGCTTAGTGCACTCACCAGAGCCAGCGCTGCAATTCAGTTTGATTTAGAAAATAAGAAAAGATTATATTCCTTACATCCTGTATGATAGTGTAAAATTCTTAAGACCAAACTTGGTATGAATCCTTAGGCAGGTTACTTTGCCTTTTTCAGTTCTCAATTTCCTCACCTGGAAAATAGGAACAGCAATGCTTACCTTGTAGGGTTGTTTTGGAAACTGGTGATTGCATGTGTAATGTGATCACCACTGATCACCTGGTAGGTCTCAGCACACGATGCTCAGTCAATAGTACATGGATTCTCTCCTGCCAGCCACCCTCTGAGTTCTCTGTTGTGTTAAGGTCATCCTTGCTGTCAATATCCTCTCATGTTCATTTTTTTTTTAAAATTTTTTGATGGGGGAGGCAATTAAGTTTGTATTTATTTATTTATTTAATGGTACTGGGGATGGAACCCAGGACCACGTGCACGCTGAGCACGCACTCTACCACTGAGCTTTACCCTCCCTGCCATGTTCATTTTTATAGACGTTTACAATCATGCATTTACGCACTACACCAATATCTGATGGGGATGCTTCTTCCTTTTATTTGCCAGTCAGGCTTGGGTCCCATGGGTTGTCTGCTCTGCCATCCTGTTTTTCTGAACTACATCTTGGAGTTCACTCCAGATCTGCCCCAGGAGAGAACAGGGTGTCCCCTTTCCTTAGGTAAAATGATCTTGCTGACTTTGATTGTTTTTAGTTTCTGATTAAAAAGATAGGGGGCAGATGTATAAGTATGAAGTGTATTTTATCCATTATTTTACCATTTACACCTGAAATCTTCTTAAAAGAGGTTTAAGGATACTCACAAAAATTATATTGATAAATAAATAAAAATCATATTTAAAATATTTAGGTAAAGAAATATGGGCTAAAGGAAAACAAGGCTGGGACCTGGAATACCACATGATTTCAATAAAAATACTGAACATGCTTGGAAGAAAATGTGTCAAACATATATAAATAAAGTGCATTCATAATAATCTTAATTATATTGTTATATTTTTGTGTCAGATTGTGTAGCTGTTTTCTTTTGCTGCCCAACAAATAGAAATATGATTTTTAAAAAAAAAATCTCAGTGATGATGCCATTTGTACAAACTTCACACTTAATCTGTTACACTCATTGGTCTGTAGAGAAATCATGGCACTAAAATGAATTTATATGCTGGTATTTATCACAGGAATTCAAAAAGAATATTAAATCAGATTTGACAGATCTGGGCCAACAGGTGAATCTTTATTGAAAAAAAACTTTTATTTTAAGAAATGGGAGGCCCAACGGGGATGGTTATTATGTCTGCAAAGCATCAACCTTTTCAAAAAAAGAACATAGAAGATGGTTTTCCATCGTTGTAACACAGCAGATGTAATACCCTCAAAAAGAAGGCATTTTCTCCCGCTAGCTCTCTCAAAGTGCTCAGAGCACTTAATACAATTTCAAAGGGAAACTGCCTCCTCAAATTCTTACTCACCCCAATGCACCCTGATAGCTTCAGAGGCAAAATTATTAGCTAGAGTAAGAAATTAGTCTTTATGCAATAAAAATTTAAATTTTGTTTTCAACTGTTGAACATTTTTTTCAAGGTATTTTAGAACCAAAAACGAGTCAGTTCTTTTCCAAGTCAGGTACCTTTTTAAATAAAATAAAGTTTCTCACTCACTGACTTTTATCATCATACGTGAATTTAGGAACATTTACTTAAGCTATAATAATAAAATGAACCTGTGGGTCCAGTCTCTGTATTATGAACTAAGACCTTCTCAGGTACCATTGAAGTTACTTGTGTGACCATCCACTCTCCCACTTCTTGCCTCCCTCCCCAGGTAGCCACTAGCCTGAAATCTTTATACTTATCCACATATGCATGGATCTTTTAAACATGATACTGTTCACCTTTACTTGTTTTGGAGCCTTAAAAAAATGTTAGAGTATGTAATATAGTTTTTCGTCATTTGATTTGTATCTTCCCATTATTTTAAGCTGAATAATTATTGTTGAGTCATTCATTTTTTTCATTTAGCTGCAAATTATTCATTTTCACAGTTGATATTTCATGTGAATATGGTACAATATTTTTCTCATCCTCTTGTCGGTAGATATCTGGCTTATTTCCAATGTTTTGAAATATCACATAATAGTGATGTGAACATTTCAGTGCATGAGTTCTAGGACACATATTCAGTGTTGGGGCTGCAGGAAACTCAAGTGTTCAACTTTTCAAAGTAAAGCCAAATTTACACTCTCATCAGTGGCAGCATCCTTTGCTGTTTTTATTACATCTTCTCTCACACTTGGTATTGCTAGAGTTCTTGAGTATTTAACCCATTTAAAAAGTGTGTTTTTGCTTTGTTATTTACCTAAGCATCTATCTATCTATCTATCATCTTTCTCTGTTTATCTATCTAAATCAGTCATTTTTAATTTCTTTTCTGTGAAATGCCTGTTTGTGCTTTGCTCTATTTTCCATTAAATTGTTTATCTTTTTATCATTAACATAAACATTCTTCATATTTATAGATTTTAATCTTTCATCAGTAATATATGTTGCAAATGTCTTCACCCAGATTGTGACTCTCTTTTAATTTTTATTATGGTGTCTTTTGAAGAACAGTAAATCTTGATCTTAATTTCTCTAAGTTTATCAGTCTTTTATGTTTATAGTTTTTGGGTCTTGCTTAAGAACTATTATTCTACCTTAAAGTAAGAAAGATAGTGTTTTATATTTCCTCTGAAAGTTTTAAAAATATGCCTTTTCTATACCTTTTATATTTAAGTCATTAATCCATTAAATTTTGTGTGTGGTATGAGAGAGAAATTCAGTTTCATTTTTTATTTGGATAAGGCAGTTATTTCTGCATCATTTATTGAAAAATCTGCCCTTCTCCCATTGATGGGGATTTCCATCTCTGTTATGTATCACTTCCTTATATGCATTGGTCTATTCCCAGGCTCTTTATTTTGTTGCACTTGTCAGTATGTTTAATTCTGCATCAAGAGCTTATTTTTAAAATCACCGTTCTTGAAAAGTCAAAACTATAGAGACAGAAGTCAGATCAGAGGTTGCCAGGGGCTGGGAGTAAGGGAAGGGATTAATAATGAAGGACACAAGGGAATTGGGGCGAGGAGGTAATGGGATATTTATATCCTGATTGCAGTGATTGTATGACTCTCTCTCTCTATGTGCATATATATATGTATATATATGTATGTGTGTGTGTGTGTGTGTGTGTGTATATATATATATATATATATATATATATATATATATATATATATATGTATGTATATGTGTGTATATATATATTTGTCAAATCTCAGAACCAACTAAGAAGGCTGAATTTTACTGGATATAAATTTTACCTCAGTAACTAACTTGGAAAATTTTCCAAAATTTCCAAAATAATAATTTGACATTTTGTTGTTTTTTCTTCAGAAATGGCTTTACTCTTCTTGGGTTTTTGCTTCTCTGTATAAATTTTAGAACCTTATTTTGACAAATTTTACCAAAAGTAAACCTGTTGGAATTTTGATTGGAATTACATTGAAGCCATAGATAAAATTTGGGGATGTGACACACTATCCATGAAAATAGTGTATTTCTGCATTTAGTTGGATCTTCTTTAAAGTTATTTCATAATAAAGTAGTCTAGATATTTTAATACTTTAAATATCTAAATGTTAAATATTTTTAAATTCTATACAAAGACAGACTTGACTATCAAGCTCTTGTCTTGTCCCAAGCCCATCCTTTCATACTCTGCCAAATGATCTGGGTTAGGTTCTCCCTTGCAAAAGGCTTCTTTTTAGGTTCTGCAATAAAGGCTATTGGAGGGAGGATGGAGGACAGGGGGAGGAGGACCTCCATCTTTGCTCTGCTTGCATTATCAGTATCACCCTAGCGATGGATCTTTTCCAGGGCAGGAGCAGCTGGTTCCAGTTTCCAGCACTTTTCTTCACTTCAGACCCAACTTAATTGTCTCCCCTTAGGGGCAGAGTCACCACCCCGGTAGTGCCCCCTTCTCTTCAGATGCCTGAGCCCCACCCTATGGGTCCCATCTTCAAAGATTCTGAGGGACCAACACCACTTGGCAGTGAGACCACCGAAACTTCTGACATGGGCGTGTGAGTGGAGTACCAAGAGCCAAGTCAGATGGTGACGGATT
Source organism: Camelus dromedarius (assembly GCF_036321535.1). Classification (NCBI taxonomy): domain Eukaryota; kingdom Metazoa; phylum Chordata; class Mammalia; order Artiodactyla; family Camelidae; genus Camelus; species Camelus dromedarius. The sequence continues at coordinate 82,734,973 of NC_087442.1, read as the reverse complement.
GGAGAGGGAAGCATGTGGATCTCCTGAGTGTAGGTTCCATTTGATTCAGCCAAAATTGAGAACATGATTCTAATGGGGAAACAATAAGAAGGAAGGGAATTTCAAGACACAAACAAAGGCATGGAGGCACAGGGAGGGCTTTTTCATGTTTTTATTTTTTTTTAAGTCGAGTTTTTTTTTGTTTGTTTTGTTTTGTTTTTTGTCATTGAGTGTGAATTTAATACTCTCTCTCGGAAGTCATCACTTTTTAAAACTTGTTTTTAATTGTGGAAAAAAAGGGTAATAGGACAGAAAAAAATTCTAGAGTCCCTAAAATTATTCTTTGTGGCTGGTCACTTACTCTGTTAATCTTGATCTCAGGGGAATTTTTATGAATTCTTATGGCATGGCATAGAAAAAAATGTTTTTTCAGTAAAGGAGTGCTTGTATCATTAGCATTTAATGTAGACAAATGCTTATCCTATATAGACTCTTTTCCTTTTAAGAGTGTTTAGAGTTAGATTTGACTTGTGATCTGAAGTCCAGCTTTGTTTACACAGCAATCAAAAGATAGAAAAGAAGAATGGAATGGAGTGTTAACTCCCTGGCCCACCTGTTTGAAACCTTTTTGGGAAAAATACAGGACAAGAAGAGCTGTCAAAGTAGCAGGCTTCCTAAATTGTTCATAAAGACAGTTGACAAAGGCCATCTCACCAGGAGAAGACCTCCAATGTCTTCCTTTGGGTTTTGTCCCCTGCAGCAGCAAGCACCACAAGAAACATGACAACGTGGTTGCCAATTTGCCCTGTGTCGACTGAAATAAAGTGGACAGCCTAAAAGTTGAGAGTTGTTTTATTTGGCGGATTTCCTGAGGACTCAAGCCCGGGACACAGCCTCTCAGATTGCTCTAAGAGACTGTTCCAAAGTGGCAAGGTAGAAGCCAGGATATGTGACTTTTTGCAACAAAGACCAGGCAGTCGGAACATCAAAAGATTACTGTTAGTTAAAGAAAACCAGACATCTCAAGTTAAGGAATTTAGTGCTTTTCTATGTATGGAAAAGTGCAAAGTTCTGGGCTTATTGAAATCTTTCCTTTGACCTGCATCTAGCTCTCTAGGGCCAGTATCCTGTGTTCCCACATCCTGAGTTCCCTCAAGGGGGCAACACTAGGGGTGGCTGCAGAGGTGGGCTGCCTGCTTGTCTACAACCTGAGTTCCTCCACTCACTGTAGGGGGCGGGGGTGGTGGTAGCAGCTGATGACTTGATGGCCACAGTGTTCTTTGTTTGCTGATATGGCTGGCAATAGTTTTCATTCACACCTGATTGTCTAGGTCACTGGGATACACTGCACATGTGTACTACTCAAGCCTCACCGCACTGTTTTTAGTTATAACCCTGAAAGCATCCCTCAAACCTTTCCCAGACTTGGTCCTCACCCTATTTAGGGTCTCTTCCTTTATAACTAGCGTTCCAATGGGGCCAGAAACTGCAACAAAGACAATCATGAGGGAGACATGTAGAGTCTACATATTGTAGAGAAGTTTCTACCCCACCATTTGGATGAGTTCTGGCTATATCCTTAATTACTTGTAAGTATGATTGAAAGATCCATCTTTTTCCTCCTTCTGTCAGTCAGTCCTACAGTCTTTCTATTTATCTTGTTGACCAAGAAAGATACTTAAGCCCTCCAAGTGTGTACATCCACACAAGACCTTCCCTCTCTTTATAAAGCTTCTTGCTAAATACAATTATAGCTTTTATGAGTGTGTATACATTTCACTGCACATTTTTTATTGTTTTTATTCTAACACAATAGATTTCCTCTTAGAAGATGCCTATCTCTTTTCTTACAACATTTTCTCATTTTTTCAGACCTAGCACTTCCACAAAATGTCTTATTTGAATAGTCAATGGGAAAGCAGTAATGTTTAACCCTAAGGAAACAACTCTGTGTTGGAGTGCAGTACCTGGGATACCAGAAGTAGCAAGTGAAGGTGGTTAGACAATTGAGAGGTGTAATTGTTTCAAGACACAGCAATCCTAATTAATATGCTGAAAACACCTTCTTAACCCAAATTGAGTTTGAGACACTTGCAGGAGATGGCTTTCAGCTGCCCACAGAAGCAGTCAAAGGACCTTGGGCGCTGTTTTTTAAAAAAATCTTGATGAGATTGCTAAATTTCCAAAATAGCATTCCTTCCATCTTATTACATTATTTGATATCCTCCGAAGAAGAGGCTGAAAAAATGCAGTGCTTTTTTCTGTCTTCTTGGCCTCCTGAAACGTTGGAATAAAAGCCTGAGGGCTTTGCATCTGAAAGAGTTAAAACAATCTGCATGGCAGAATATCAAATCCCACTGCCTCTCCCTGCCAAACAGGAGGGAAAAAAATCAAAGCAAGTAGTAAGAAGGAAGGGAAAATGGGAACATCAAAGCTAGTAAGTCAATCAGTTCTTGTACAGCAATCTTAAATCCGCCCCTCAGGGTGGGGAGGGCCCTCTTCTCAGGGTTTTCAGTGAAACCAAATCCAAGGTCTATCAGCTGTCTCCTGGTTGATGGTCCACACTTACTCCTCTTTATCTGGATCTCAGGATCATCCTATGGAAATGATCCACTAGCACAATGATAGGAGTACTTAGTAACTTTATCCCTTCTTTCATTAATATTAATTAGTGCTTGGAGGGGAAAAGGGCAAGGAGCAGCTTCTCGTATCCAAGCTAATTAACTGTGTCTAGCTTCTATGAAAGTGAGAAAGCACTTTATTAAAAACCGTAAGATAAGCACTCAAGGGACTTTTATTTTCTGCTTAGGCTAAACTGTGATAACGTTTGGATGCCTGAGCATCCTAGGATGCCAGCGAGAATAAAAGGGATCGTTGCTGGAGAGTAATGTCTCCAGCACGGTTTCCAAGGCACCCACTCAGTTGGTGGTAACGTAGATTTGACGTATTCATGCTATTTTAGGAAACGAAGGGTGGTTTCCAAGCCTCATATTTAGGACATGATCATACTCCAAGAGACCAGGAAAAATAAGATAACAAAAGTAATTGTTACCTCGTTTTCAGTAACACAGATTGCTGTGTTTTCAATACTGAAGCAGAGAGCCAAAACACTTTTTAATCTAATGCCTAAAATGCATTTGGTTTGTAGCCAGTATTAGGAACATTTTTTTCTAACCAAAGATTTCATTAGACATTTGACTATCCCCTAGGAAGAAAGCTCTATATGAAATTCACAAGGGTTAGTAGCAATTGGTATCTATGTATTCCACACAACTTCTACTATGCTATCCATCCATTCATTTGTTCTTTGGACAAATTTGATTGAGTACCTACTATGCAGGAAGAACTGTACTGAGCTCTAAAACTTTAGGAGTGAATGCAAAATAAAAATAAATAGGCTATCCTGGTTTCCCCTCACGTTTATGGTCTCTGTCCATGTCTTCTGAGAAGCAGACACCGAGACGGGGTTAAATATATGAGGATTTTATCCAGTGAGAAAATGGAGGGGACATGAAGAAGCTGGGAGAGCTAGCAGACTGCATTGTAAGGCTCTAGAGAAGGAAGGAACACTGGGTGGGACTCAGGCCAGGCCCTGGGGTGCAGCCAGCAGAAGGAAAAGGTAGCAGGACACTCAGGGGTGGCTTGAAGGACAGTTGCCTGCCAGGGGAGTCCCAGTTCTTGCCCAAATGCATCTACTTTAGTATCCCTGCTGTGCCCATTTACTGGCTGGGAACAGCCCATGGGAAGCATGACTCTGACTTGAACAAGTAACTGGGCTCACGATCAATTATATTTCTTGTACTGAGAGGCTGAGATAGGCATTCTCATGGCTGCCACAGGCTCTGTTCATATCTTTATTGAAACATTACCTATTTTAATTTGTTTTCCTGACAGTAAAAGAAAATGGAATTTTATTTATGCTCAAATCATAAAATGTTGATTCTGTTTTGCACAATTAGATTTTGGAAACTTTACTGTAAAATCCCTAAAATATCTAATTTTTCAGTCCAAAACCTCAACATATTTGTGGTCTACATATTTGGTGCCTGATGCCAACCTGATGGCAATGAAATGTATTTTCAAAAAAAAAAATGAGCAAAGCTTTAAAGTCTTTTGTAACAAAATTATATATAAAATACAGACTATAGAGGAGAGCTTCAGTGATGTCCTAGTAGTCCTTTTATTTCTTCTAAGGGTCTTCAGTTGGTATTTTTGAATTGATATCAAAGTTGGTGTCTTTCCATTGTTGAGATCAAGGTCCTTATGGATTCAAAACATTTCCAGGCTTCATTAATATCCTTGACTTCATGTTATCAGTCTCATTTGAGGCCACTGAGTCTTACTGACCTTTTGCCAGTTTGGAACTTGATTTTTTGCTGTCGCTCTTTGCCAACAGCAATTCTCTATTTTCAGCTGGTCCTATTGCTTTAAGGATTTATTTATATTTTAAGCACTTGTGCAATAGATGTTGTGAAGGCTGTGTCATATGGTGGAAAGACCATGGTCTTTGAAGTCAAGCAGACTGTATCTGGGTCTCACTTCTACCACATATCCATTGCATGAGGAACCTTTCAGAATCTGCCTTCTTCCCTGTAACTTAGGGATAACAATTCCCATCTTGCAGGTTGCTGTGTGAAAGAAATGAGGCAGCTGCACAAGCTGACCATGAGGCTCCCCACACAGACTGTTGGATTACCCGTGGTTTGGCCTCCTTGTCACCTGGTGTCACTAGACACAAGCAGACCCCAAGCATGGCCAGCTGAATCACCCAGGTCTCCAGCACGGCCCCTCTCAGCTAGTTGTCCAGTGCCTGAGCTGATAGGGCCATGACCCCTTGGCCTCCTGGGGTCTCGCAATCCCTCTTTCAGCGCAGGCGTCAAATGCGACCTCATCCTCTCATGCCCACTGCGACCCCGTGATTATAACAGTGGGAGGGAGTGTCGTCAGAGAAGGCCCAGGAGTGCAGGAAGCAAGTCCCCCATGGTCCCATCCACCTGGACCCAGACCAGTCAGTGGTCTGCAGTCACCAAGTTCCAGCAATCAGGTGTGGCATTATCCCTCTTGTCTTCTAGTCCCTCATTCAATTTTGGAACTGAGCAGGACCCTGTGGGGCCTTCCCAGGGACAGGCCCCCCTGTACCTTCTACCTGCCTCTTGTTTGTAGAAAAGCTTTAGCCTCCTAGGCCTTACCCAAGTTCCAAAGGGCAAATTTAATCAGAGGTGTGAGACAATGCAGAAACAGAGGAAAATAGTCAAGCAAGACATAATAATTTAGCCATAAAATAAAGCCAAAGAGCTTCAGTTCCTCTACAAGGGCCATAGATAATATTCTGAATAATATTCTTGAGCTGTTTTCAGATACTAAAACCCCCACCAGGTGGAGAATTTAACTGCATGCTGACCCTAAGCATGTAGATCCCAGACCAGTTGGAACCAGAAAGTTAATGATTGAGTTTCCCGAAACACCCTGTTACCTCCCCTTCAACTGATGAGAGAACTGTGCATGAGCTGATCACACACCCTGTGACCGTCTCCTTCATACTGTCTTTCAAAACTCTTCCCTGAACGTCATCAGGGAGTTCAGGTCTTTTGAGCGTGAGCTGCCTGTTTTCCTTGCTTGGCGTCCTTTGATAAATGCTGTACTTTCCTTCATCACAACCTGGAGTCGGTAGATCAGCTTTACTGTGAGTTGAGTGAGTGAACATAAGTTTAGTTTGGTAACATCTCTTAGAAGAGCTTCCTCAGTCAAGGCTCTGATATCTATTCAGCTCTTGTTCTTAAAATCCTGGTCATCCAACTCTTTTATCTGCATTCTCTAATTTCCTGCCTTCCCACACCTTGCTCACATACCCTCACAGACAGAGGGCCCATACAGCTCTGGGCACATGTGTCACAAGGACTCAGAATGCCCTCTTCCTGGCTTCCTGCCTCTCTCCTGTGTGCTCTGATCTTGAAAGCTCTGCAGTGTTTATCTCACGTCCCAGTGAGAGATTCTCCCATGAGCCATTTGGTCTCTGAGAGACTGTTTGTGTTGGATATTCCTGAGAGACTCTAAAAGACAGAATTTGGCTGAAATTTTTTCAAAAGCCTTTTTTTGTTGTTGTTGTTGCTGCATATGCAGAGCTGTAGATAAGTTTGTGTGCTTTGTCTTTAATGTGTTTGCATTTTCATTCATGAAGTCACAGAAGGAAACATGCTGAGCAAGGAGAAACTTCAAGTTGGTGCAATTACTCATCCTGTGGTCCATGGGAACGCTGCAGGCAGGGCATATGTTTCATGTCCGCTGCTTGTTTGGTTTCCTCAACTTTTTGTATCTAACAGAACATAGTCTCAGTTGAGATGAGGGGCTTGGTGAGTGTAGGGGCTCTGAAAGTGCTAGGAGAGGTGGTAATATCTCCATGCTCATGACGACCTACACAGCCCAACGGTCATCACTGATGTCAGTATCCAGGCATAGAGAGTGTTTGACCACCGAGAGCCAGGATCAGGGTGATGTAGGTAGGCACCTGCCCTGGGTGAAAAAATTCTAAATAATATTTTAATGCATTAAAACTCAAAATGTCTGCAAAAAAATCCATCATGAGTGAAGTATCAAAATTTTCAATGAAGAGAGGGTTAGTAACGGTGCCTCCCCAAGCTTGACGGAGCCTGCAGCAAAGGGGAAAACCAGGAATGTTAATGCTGACTTTATATCAATTTTTAAATATTTTATTCATTATGGATGTTTTGCATTCATTTGATTTTTCAAAAGATTGCAATGAAGTATTATTTTTCTTCATTACTGAGTCTTTACCACATCTTAATCTTTGAGCCCAAGGCGAGTACCTCCCTCACCTCACCCTACTTCCAACCCTGCTGAGAGCCACAGGATTTAAAGGGCATTCATTGCTTCCTTTCATCTCCCGCCTACTGGTAGAAGGTAGTTGTGGCCCAAGGGCCACAAGACTATCATATATCAGAAACTGTATTGACCACATTTAATATTAATTTGCATGTGATTTATTTTGGCTTTGTAACTCAATCTTCTTCTCTACCAGAAATCCTTCAAGGGGAGACTGAACAGTACTAGAGTAAATTAGGAATGAAAAAAAGTGATTTTAAAAAAATCGATTTTCAAACGCTATTAAACCTTCAGGGTGTGTTTAAATAATGGCCTTATTTTTCACTCCAGCACGTTGTCTAAGCAGAGCAATAATCATCTTGTTGATGCGATTACTGCCTGGTGGCGTTATCGGAAGCATATTTCAAAGTTTTGCCAACTGGGAACCATCATTAGTGTACAGCCTGTGTGTTTCGAGCAGCTGGTAGGAAGGTTGTGCTTCACTTTATGCTTCGCTTGTATCCCAAGGTAAGATGAGACAAAGTGCACAGGGTTGACAATTAGAAGCCATTGATTCCTCATTCATCACTTGATTAACTACATCCTTTCAATGGAAATAACAATAGATTCTTCCCAGGGTTATTGGAAAGAACAAATTGAATCATGGGGGAAAGTGCTTTGCAAACTGCCAAAGGGCTCTACAAATAAAACGAGTTCTTTCCTTGCCCGCAGGGCTGATGAGGGGCTGGTCATCTGAAGCCGGCTTCTCTGCCAGAAGGTGAGAGATTGTCTGCCAGCTAGGTTGCATTCTCAGTTGTAGTATGTTGTTCTAAAACACACTACCAGATAAAGGAGCGGTGGAAGGAAACCCTTCATTGAAAAGTTCATGCTTATAAAATGCACAGTCATCATAAACAGTAGCTTGCAACAAAATTTCCCAAGAAAGTTGCACGGACTTCCGAAGAGCTCCAGCTAATTGCACAAGATTTTCATTGACGTGGCAATGTAAAAATAGTGAACCGAGGAATGGAAATATGCCCCATGGAGAAAGATAATTGTTTCTTCAGAAAATGCACCAATTCCTGGAAGCCAAGGGCCAACACACCTTAACAAATTGGACTAGCAATTGGTTATCTGACTTAAAAAATGTCTTAGCTATTGGAGATTAGAGTAGTTCTAATAAGAAAACCAAAGTGATAAAATTATCCTTTAGGATTTTCATCTGTCAGGTACATAGACACCATTTTTGAGGAGTAATTAATTTTAAAAAAGAATCCTCAATTCAGAGAATGCCAGTTTCATTCATTTGGCACAAGGTGGATGGAGCAGGTGATGTACAAAAGTCTGGTCTTCAGTTAAGCTGATGGCAATTTCTGCTGAAAGGGAAAAGTACACATCCTTTACTCACTGCACTGTCAGATAGTTACATTTAGATGTGAAGTTAGAGGTGAATCGATCCCTATGAACCTTTGAGTTACAGAGCCAAAATAAATCACATGCAAATTAATATTACATATGGTCTTTGATTGGCATTAGCTTGATCTTTGGAAAATCTCAAGACCCCAGAAGAACTCTCCAAGAAAAATATCACTGCCTTGAAGGAGAAAGTAGGCAGGGAATTACTTCTACTATGCACTCATCCCGGATACCAAGAATTTAATTCCCTGCAGTGGAGGATTTATTTGTCATTGCATAATGGTCAAGTCTCTTAAAGTATATGCCAATAGTAAACCAAAATATCTTGGCGGGTGAGGCTATTTTAAATGACATTGCTTATTGGACAGCATTTTCAAAACACTGTATTTTAAAACTTTGCATTTAAAAGTTTTGGAGTATTGTATACAATCCATTAAAGGAAACTAACAGACACCCATTATTGATTTAAATTACTTTTATTATACTGTTACTTAAGATACAACAAACATTGTGAGGCACTGAGCAGAGTCATCGTGTGTGCATGCTGGGTTGCTTTGCAGGGGACTGGGGGACCCCCTTCTGTCCTGTGGCCAGCAATTCCTCTCTCCTGTCAGCAGGACCCAGGCTGCCCTTTGATCCACTCTTGCAGACAGCCAGCATCCACATCCCACTGCTGGATTGATTATCCCCACTGAGGGGACTGAATCACATACTTGCCATGTATAAAGGAATACCTGCATAGAGAAGGTTCCTCCACTGGGACCCAAGCTCTACTGTGTGTCCTGGCTTTCCTCTCCATGGGGGGATGGGAAGATGAAACATCCCACACCTTCTCTTGTGTTAATCTGGTCTTCTTGTTTTTCTCTTTCCTCATTAAGGTCTATTCCTTATCTTTTTTGTTGTGGAATTTGTCCCAAAGCATGGTTGATGACAGATGAAGACTGCTGGGACCCAGTTTTTATGACAAACATGAAACTAGGTATAAATGCCCTATAAGTTTGGCCCTTTACAATGAAACTAAAATTTTTAAATTAACTGCAAGTGTAAAAAAATATTAATCACACTCATGATTATTAATAATAACTGATGTTGTCTTGGTGAAACTAAATCATCCAAGTTGTGCTTAATAAAAGAAAAGAGTAACCTTAGTTTCAGTTGCATAAGAATCCATTTCTATATTTTAACTGGAATGACATTAATTTTAGAAAAGGCTTCTTTGTGTCAGTTTGATGGGCAAACGGATATTAATAACTTCAAGGCTTGTTTCAATAAATAGACCCCCTGTTTAACCAAAATTCTTGCCAACAATTCCTGAGCATGTATTTTGAAGAGATGTCACATAGTAACTTGGGAAGCCGGCTAGTTCATCTGAAAATAAGGTCAGCATTGTGGTGTTATTGAATATGTGATAAACAGTGTGTAATCGAACTACTGGAGGAGTTAGAAATAGAAAAAAAATAATCTTTATTGCAATTCCGGTAGTTGCTGCTAATGAATTGCTCTGCAGTAGTGCAGAGGAAGCTCGGCTGGAGTATGTGGACCCTGCGCCCGCCTGGGATGGAAACATGGAGCAATTGCTCACCTGGTGCCACCCTTTGAGTTTTATGAACTTGGTACCACACACCGCGAGAACTCGCATCTTCCACCACTCTGCCCTATCACAGCATGATGAAACTTCATTATTTACACAATGAGTTGTGATTGGACCTCCATCTCAGTCATTCATTCATCCAGCAAAAACTTGGCACATACCATGTGCCAGGCAACGTTCTAGGCAACTATGCATATCAGTGAACAAAGCAGGTAAGATCCTTGTCTTCATGGAGCTCAGGAGGAGACAGAAAACAAGACATTTTAATAAGAAAGCTTTATAGTATGTTTAAAAATGATGAATGGATTTTTTTTTTTTAAAGAAAAAAGGAAAAAAGTAGAACAGAGTTCAAGGGGTGCCAGGGCTGGATGGGACAAGTTGCAAGGGGATCAGGCTAGTCCTCATGGAAAAGGTGAGAATTGGAGGAAACTTTTGCAGGAAGTGAGAAACTGAGTAAGGGGATATCAGGGGAAGAGACGTCCAGGCAGAGGAAGGGCCAGGGCAAATTCTCCAAGTGGGACTGTATGTGATGTGTCCAGGAAACAGTGGGAAGTCGGTGTGGCTGCACACGAGTGAGCTGGGGGCACTGGTAGGACAGGAGGTCAGAGAGGTAAGGGGGGAAATCGTGTAAACTCCAGAAAAATCATGGTTGGCTTACTTTAGCTTTTACTCTTTGTGGAGTGGGGTGCGGTGTGATCTGAGTCACAGTTTCAAAGCGTCACACCAGAAGGATGGAGCTGCCTTCAACCAGGTGGGGAAGCTGCAGGTAGAGCAGATTTGGGGGATGAGGAGAGATTAAGGAGTTCATCCCAACCTCATTAATCTTGGGACATCTGGTAGGCTTCCAAGTGGAGGGGTAAGCTGGGTACAAGAGTCTGGCGTTTGGGAAAGAGTCCTGGGCTCGAGATATAAATTTAGGAGTCAGTGAGTGTAAAGATGGCATTAAAACCAAGAGACTGAATGGGTAAGACCCAAGGCAGTGGATATGGACAGAGACAAGCAGGACCAAGGATCATGCATGACCTGGGGCCCTTATAACACAGAGGACATGGTCACTGAAACCCTGCAGGTGTCTCGGGAGGAAGTTATCATCCAGGTGGTCCAGACTATACACTATAGTTTCAAGTTGTCATTAAAGTGAAAACATAATTTATATATTATGCCAGAGAACTCACAGACCCATGATATATTTTTGGACCTTCATTTGAGAAATCTTGCCCCCTCAGTCATAAGCAACATATTTCTTCAAATTGAGATGGATTCGTATTATTCTGTAATTATGTTCATGACCAACTTGCTCCAGAGAAGTTATTTTCACATTTGCACCCTTGCTTCACTCCAGCAATATATTAGAAATTATACTCCAAATATTCTACACCATGAAAAAAAGTAGGAAGTTTACAAGTGGGAATTTAAAGAATAAAGAGTTGTAACATGGTCCCTCCACTCCCCACTGGGATGTATCCCACTTGCCTTGAGGACACTTAACTTGGAGCAGCTGTGTTTATTGGGGTTCATGTACCCTGGGCTCATGTGAAGAGTTGCAAGAGAGTCAGTTTTTGGACCTCAATGTTCATATGACCTCTTTCCCAATTCTGAACCACCTAGGGACTCACCTACAGCATCAGTGCTTTCTCCCATCCCCTGTCGAGACTTCCTTTCATGTACCTTACAAAGAGGCAGCCATCTGGAACCCAGCTCTGGTACAGTGGCTCAAGGTGTACAGATCTCTAGGGCTCCAAGCAAAGGGACAACCACAAATATCACTTAGGAAAGTCACCTTCAATGAGGCCTCATAATCTCCCTCCAATCCATCTAATTAAGAGCTGCATTTCTAATAAAATTTTCTTTTTATGTTTAAAAATTACTTACCAAAATTCATTACATGTTCGAGGTATTTTGATTTATAATTACTCCATTTAAAAATAGAAATCTTAACTCTAGAGATTTTTAAGCAGAGAATATTAAAGATAAATTGTATTTCATGGACATATTTTTGTTTCAAAGAAATTTGATGGCATAAAGAATAAAAGACTTTAAAGCATAAAAATGTATTAGGATATAAATCTTTGGGGGAAGTGTGCTAGAAATACAATTTTAAAAGGGAAAGAGATGATGTAAATTTACTGACTGTTGAAGAAATGTTCCAGTATTTAAAAAATGGATGATGTTGGATATCAAATTGCAATAGTGTTTTTATTCCATTTGTATAATATATTCCACATTTATCAGAATTATGTAACAGTTTTATGTTAAAATGTCAACATACACTATGTCAGAAATCACATCCTTTGCAACTATTTAAAGTGAAAAAGTCTAAACAAGCAATTCTCCAAGGAAGACATACAAATGATCAAAAGGCACATGAAAAAATGCTCAATATCACTAATTATCAGAGAAATGCAAATCAAAACTACAGTGAGGTATCACCTCACACCAGTCAGAATGGCCGTCATTCAAAAATCCACAAATGACAAATGCTGGAGAGGCTGTGGAGAAAGGGGAACCCTCCTACACTGCTGGTGGGAATGCAGTTTGGTGCAGCCACTGTGGAAAACAGTATGGCCATTCCTCAAAAGACTAGGAATAGATTTACCGTATGATCCAGGAATCCCACTCCTGGGCTTGTATCCAGAAGGAAGCCTACTTCAGGTTGACACCTGCACCCCAGTGTTCATAGCAGCACTATTTACAATAACCAAGACATGGAAACAGCCTAAATGTCCATCAACAGGTGACTGGATAAAGAAGATGTGGTATATTTATACAGTGGAATACTGCTCGGCCATAAAAACCAACATAACGCCATTTGCAGCAACATGGATGCTCCTGGAGAATATCGTTCTAAGCGAAGTAAGCCAGAAAGAGAAAGAAAAATACCGTATGAGATCGCTCATGTGTGGAATCTAAAAAACAAAAACAAAAACAAACAAACAAACAAACAAAAAAAAACCAGTGTAAATACAGGACAGAAATAGACTCATAGACATAGAATACAGACTTGTGGTTGCCAAGAGGGCGGAGGGTGGGAAGGGATAGACTGGGATTTCAAAATTGTAGAATAGATAAACAAGATTATACTGTATAGCACAGGGAAATATATACAAAATCTTATGGTAGCTCACAGAGAAAACAATGTGACAATGAGTATGTACGTGTCCATGTATGACTGAAAATTGTGCTGAACACTGGAATTTGACACAACATTGTAA